>NW_026047113.1:1482663-2735788 GCF_023864275.1 Schistocerca cancellata | reverse complement strand
ATTCAATACATCGTCCTCCAGCCGAGTTGACTCCATGGATCTACTGCTGCCTCGGGCACCTTATGGCCGTTCGGCTGTGAATCTAGATTATCGAATGGGACGAAAAACTGGTAGTGAATTGTAACGTTCAGGGCCACCTAATGACGATGGATCACTCAAATTGCGTCCCGATTCAATACATCGTCCCCAGCCGACTTGTCTCCATGGGTCTATTGCTGCCTCGGGCACCTTATGGCCGTTCTGCTGTGAGTCTAGATTATCGAATGGGACGAAAAACTGATAGTGAATTGTAACGTTCAGGGCCACCTAATGACGATGGATCACTCAAATTGCGTCCTGATTCAATACATCGTCCTCCTGCAGAGTTGACTTCATGGGTCTATTGCTGCCTCGGGCACCTTATGGCCGTTCTGCTGTGAGTCGAGGATTTTCGAATCGGACGAAAAACTGATAGTGAATTGTAACTTTCAGGGCCACCTAATGACGATGGATCACTCAAATTGCGTCCCGATTCAATACATCGTCCTCCAGCAGACTTGTCTCCATGGGTCGATTGCTGCCTCGGGCACCTTATGGCCGTTCTGCTGTGAGTCAAAGATTTTCGAATCGGACGAAAAACTGATACTGATTTGTAACATTCAGGGCCACCTAATGACGATGGACCACACAAATTGCGTCCCGATTCAGTACATCGTCCCTTAGCCGACTTGACTCCATGGGACCATTGCTGCCTCGGGCACCTTATGGCCGTTCTGCTGTGAGTCTAAATTATAGAATGGGACAAAAAACTGATAGTGAATTGTAACGTTCAGGGCCACCTAATGACGATGGATCACTCAAATTGCGTCCCGATTCAATACATCGTCCTCCAGCAGACTTGTCTCCATGGGTCTAATGCTGCCTCGGGCACCTTATGGCAGGCCTGCTGTGACTCAAAGATTTTCGAATCGGACGAAAAACTGATAGTGAATTGTAACGTTCAGGGCCTCCTAATGACGATGGAACACTCAAATTGCGTCCCGATTCAATACATCGTCCTCCAGCAGACTTGTCTCCATGCGTCTATTGCTGCCTCGGGCACTTTATGGCCGTTCTGCTGTGAGTCAAAGATTTTCGAATCGGACGAAAAACTGATAGTGAATTGTAACGTTCAGGGCCTTCTAATGACGATGGATCACTCAAATTGCGTCCCGATTCAATATATCGTCCTCCAGCCGACTTGACTCCATGGGTCTATTGCTGCCTCGGGCACCTTATGGCCGTTCTGCTGTGAGTCTAGATTATTGAATGGGACGAAAAACTGATAGTGAATTGTAACGTTCAGGGCCACCTAAAGACGATGGATCACTCAAATTGCGTCCCGATTCAATACATCGTCCCCTGCCGACTTGTCTCCATGGGTCTATTGCTGCCTCGGGCACCTTATGGCCGTTCTGCTGTGAGTCTAGATTATCGAATGGGACGAAAAACTGATAGTGAATTGTAACGTTCAGGGCCACCTAATGACGATGGATCACTCAAATTGCGTCCTGATTCAATACATCGTCCTCCTGCAGAGTTGACTTCATGGGTCTATTGCTGCCTCGGGCACCTTATGGCCGTTCTGCTGTGAGTCAAAGATTTTCGAATCGGACGAAAAACTGATAGTGAATTGTTACTTTCAGGGCCACCTAATGACGATGGATCACTCAAATTGCGTCCCGATTCAATACATCGTCCTCCAGCAGACTTGTCTCCATGGGTCGATTGCTGCCTCGGGCACCTTATGGCCGTTCTGCTGTGAGTCAAAGATTTTCGAATCAGACGAATAACTGATAGTGATTTGTAACATTCAGGGCCACCTAATGACGATGGACCACACAAATTGCGTCCCGATTCAGTACATCGTCCCCTAGCCGACTTGACTCCATGGGACTATTGCTGCCTCGGGCACCTTATGGCCGTTCTGCTGTGAGTCTAGATTATAGAATGGGACAAAACACTGATAGTGAATTGTAACGTTCAGGGCCACCTAATGACGATGGATCACTCAAATTGCGTCCCGATTCAATACATCGTCCTCCAGCAGACTTGTCTCCATGCGTCTATTGCTGCCTCGGGCACTTTATGGCCGTTATGCTGTGAGTCAAAGATTTTCGAATCGGACGAAAAACTGATAGTGAATTGTAACGTTCAGTGCCACCTAATGACGATGGATCACTCAAATTGCGTCCCGATCCAATACATCGTCCTCCAGCCGACTTGACTCCATTGGTCTATTGTTGCCTCGGGCACCTTATGGCCGTTCTGCTGTGAGTCTAGATTATCAAATGGGACAAAAAACTGATAGTGAATTGTAACGTTCAGGGCCTCCTAATGACGATGGATCACTCAAAATGCGTCCCGATTCAATACATCGTCCTCCAGCAGGCTTGTCTCCATGGGTCTATTGCTGCCTCGGGCACCTTATGGCCGTTCTGCTGTGAGTCTAGATTATCGAATGGGACGAAAAACTGATAGTGAATTGTAACGTTCAGGGCCACCTAATGACGATGGATCACTCAAATTGCGTCCTGATTCAATACATCGTCCTCCTGCAGAGTTGACTTCATGGGTCTATTGCTGCCTCGGGCACCTTATGGCCGTTCTGCTGTGAGTCAAAGATTTTCGAATCGGACGAAAAACTGATAGTGAATTGTAACTTTCAGGGCCACCTAATGACGATGGATCACTCAAATTGCGTCCCGATTCAATACATCGTCCTCCAGCAGACTTGTCTCCATGGGTCGATTGCTGCCTCGGGCACCTTATGGCCCTTCTGCTGTGAGTCAAAGATTTTCGAATCGGACGAAAAACTGATAGTGATTTGTAACATTCAGGGCCACCTAATGACGATGGACCACACAAATTGCGTCCCGATTCAGTACATCGTCCACTAGCCAACTTGACTCCATGGGACTATTGCTGCCTCGGGCACCTTATGGCCGTTCTGCTGTGAGTCTAGATTATAGAATGGGACAAAAAACTGATAGTGAATTGTAACGTTCAGGGCCACCTAATGACGATGGATCACTCAAAATGCGTCCCGATTCAATACATCGTCCTCCAGCAGACTTGTCTCCATGGGTCTATTGCTGCCTCGGGCACCTTATGGCCGTTCTGCTGTGAGTCTAGATTATCGAATGGGACGAAAAACTGATAGTGAATTGTAACGTTCAGCGCCTCCTAATGACGATGGATCACTCAAATTGCGTCCCGATTCAATACATCGTCCTCCAGCCGGCTTGACTCCATGGGTCTATTGCTGCCTCGGGCACCTTATGGCCGTTCTGCTGTGAGTCTAGATTATCGAATGGGACGAAAAACTGATAGTGATTTGTAACATTTAGGGCCACCTAATGACGATGGAACACACAAATTGCGTCCCGATTCAGTACATCGTCCACTAGCCGATTTGTCTCCATGGGTCTATTGCTGCCTCGGGCACCTTATGGCAGGCCTGCTGTGACTCAAAGATTTTCGAATCGGACGAAAAACTGATGGTGAATTGTAACGTTCAGGGCCTCCTAATGACGATGGAACACTCAAATTGCGTCCCGACTCAATACATCGTCCTCCAGCAGACTTGTCTCCATGGGTCGATTGCTGCCTCGGGCACCTAATGGCCGTTCTGCTGTGAGTCAAAGATTTTCGAATCGGACGAAAAACTGATAGTGAATTGTAACATTCAGGGCCACCTAATGACGATGGACCACGCAAATTGCGTCCCGATTCAATACATCGTCCTCCAGCCGAGTTGACTCCATGGGTCTATTGCTGCCTCGGGCACCTTATGGCCGTTCTGCTGTGAATCTAGATTATCGAATGGGACGAAAAACTGATAGTGAATTGTAACGTTCAGGGCCACCTAATGACGATGGATCACTCAAATTACGTCCCGATTCAATACATCGTCCCCAGCCGACTTGACTCCATGGGACTATTGCTGCCTCGGGCACCTTATGGCCGTTCTGCTGTGAGTCTAGATTATAGAATGGGATGAAAAACTGATAGTGAATTGTAACGTTCAGGGACACCTAATGACGATGGATCACTCAAATTGCGTCCCGATTCAATACATCGTCCTCAGGCAGACTTGTCTCCATGGGTCTATTGCTGCCTCGGGCACCTTATGGCCGTTCTGCTGTGAGTCTAGATTATCGAATGGGACTGAAAGCTGATAGTGAATTGTAACGTTCAGGGTCACCTAATGACGATAGATCTCTCAAATTGCGTCCCGATTCAATACATCGTCCTCCAGCCGACTTGACTCCATGGGTCTATTGCTGCCTCGGGCACCTTATGGCCGTTCTGCTGTGAGTCTAGATTATCGAATGGGACGAAAAACTGATAGTGAATTGTAACATTCAGGGCCACCTAATGACGATGGATCACTCAAATTGCGTCCCGATTCAATACATCGTCCTCCAGCAGACTTGTCTCCATGGGTCGATTGCTGCCTCGGGCACCTTACGGCCGTTCTGCTGTGAGTCAAAGATTTTCGAATCGGACGAAAAACTGATAGTGATTTGTAACATTCAGGGCCACCTAATGACGATGGACCACACAAATTGCGTCCCGATTCAGTACATCGTCCACTAGCCGACTTGACTCCATGGGACTATTGCTGCCTCAGGCACCTTATGGCCGTTCTGCTGTGAGTCTAGATTATAGAATGGGATGAAAAACTGATAGTGAATTGTAACGTTCAAGGCCTCCTAATGACGATGGAACACTCAAATTGCGTCTCGATTCAATACATCGTCCGCCAGCAGACTTGTCTCCATGGGTCTATTGCAGCCTCGGGCACCTTATGGCCGTTCTGCTGTGAGTCAAAGATTTTCGAATCGGACGAAAAACTGATAGTGAATTGTAACATTCAGGGCCACCTAATGACGATGGACCACACAAATTGCGTCCCGATTCAGTACATCGTCCTCCAGCCGACTTGACTCCATGGGTCTATTGCTGCCTCAGGCACCTTATGGCCGTTCTGCTGTGGGTCTAGATTATCGAATGGGACAAAAACCTGATAGTGAATTGTAACGTTCAGGGCCACCTAATGACGATGGAACACTCAAATTGCGTCCCGATTCAATATATCGTCCTGCAGCAGACTTGTTTCCATGGGTCTATTGTTGCCTCGGGCACCTTATGGCCGTTCTGCTGTGAGTCAAAGATTTTCGAATCGGACGAAAAACTGATAGTGAATTGTAACTTTCAGGGCAACCTAATGACGATGGATCACTCAAATTGCGTCCCGATTCAATACATCGTCCTCCAGCAGACTTGTCTCCATGGGTCTATTGCTGCCTCGGGCACCTTATGGCAGGCCTGCTGTGACTCAAAGATTTTCGAATCGGACGAAAAACTAATAATGAATTGTAACGTTCAGGGCCTCCTAATGACGATGGAACACTCAAATTGCGTCCCGATTCAATACATCGTCCTCCAGCAGACTTGTCTCCATGGGTCTATTGCAGCCTCGGGCACCTTATGGCCGTTCTGCTGTGAGTCAAAGATTTTCGAATCGGACGAAAAACTGATAGTGAATTGTAACATTCAGGGCCACCTAATGACGATGGACCACACAAATTGCGTCCCGATTCAGTACATCGTCCTCCAGCCGACCTGACTCCATGGGTCTATTGCTGCCTCAGGCACCTTATGGCCGTTCTGCTGTGAGTCTAGATTATCGAATGGGACGAAAAACTGATAGCGAATTGTAACGTTCTGGGCCACCTAATGACGATGGATCACTCAAATTGCGTCCCGATTCAATATATCGTCCTGCAGCAGACTTGTTTCCATGGGTCTATTGTTGCCTCGGGCACCTTATGGCCGTTCTGCTGTCAGTCAAAGATTTTCGAATCGGACGAAAAACTGATGGTGTATTGTAACTTTCAGGGCAACCTAATGACGATGGATCACTCAAATTGCGTCCCGATTCAATATATCGTCCTCCAGCCGACTTGTCTCCATGGGTCTATTGCTGCCTCGGGCACTTTATGGCCGTTCTGCTGTGAGTCAAAGAGTTTCGAATCGGACGAAAAACTGATAGTGAATTGTAACGTTCAGGGCCACCTAATGACGATGGATCACTCAAATTGCGTCCCGATTCAATACATCGTCCCCAGCCGACTTGTCTCCATGGGTCTATTGCTGCCTCGGGCACCTTATGGCCGTTCTGCTGTGAGTCTAGATTATCGAATGGGACGAAAAACTGATTGTGAATTCTAACGTTCAGGGCCACCTAATGACGATGGATCACTCAAATTGCTTCCCGATTCAATACATCGTCCTCCAGCAGACTTGTCTCCATGGGTCTATTGCTGCCTCGGGCACCTTATGGCAGGCCTGCTGTGACTCAAAGATTTTCGAATCGGACGAAAAACTGGTAGTGAATTGTAACGTTCAGGGCCTCCTAATGACGATGGAACACTCAAATTGCGTCCCGATTCAATACATCGTCCTCCAGCAGACTTGTCTCCATGCGTCTATTGCTGCCTCGGGCACTTTATGGCCGTTCTGCTGTGAGTCAAAGATTTTCGAATCGGACGAAAAACTGATAGTGAATTGTAACGTTCAGGGCCACCTAATGACGATGGATCACTCAAATTGCGTCCCGATTCAATACATCGTCCTCCAGCCGACTTGACTCCATGGGTCTATTGCTGCCTCGGGCACCTTATGGCCGTTCTGCTGTGAGTCTAGTTTATCGAATGGGACAAAAAACTGATTGTGAATTGTAACGTTCAGGGCCTCCTAATGACGATGGATCACTCAAATTGCGTCCCGATTCAATACATCGTCCTCCAGCAGACTTGTCTCCATGGGTCTATTGCTGCCTCGGGCACCTTATGGCCGTTCTGCTGTGAGTCTAGATTATCGAATGGGACGAAAAACTGATAGTGAATTGTAACGTTCAGGGCCTCCTAATGACGATGGATCACTCAAATTGCGTCCCGATTCAATACATCGTCCTCCAGCCGACTTGACTCCATGGGTCTATTGCTGCCTTGGGCACCTTATGGCCGTTCTGCTGTGAGTCTTGATTATCAAATGGGACGAAAAACTGATAGTGAATTGTAACGTTCAGGGTCTCCTAATGACGATGGATCACTCAAATTGCGTCCCGATTCAATACATCGTCCTCCAGCAGACTTGTCTCCATGGGTCGATTGCTGCCTCGGGCACCTAATGGCCGTTCTGCTGTGAGTCAAAGATTTTCGAATCGGACGAAAAACTGATAGTGAATTGTAACATTCAGGACCACCTAATGACGATGGACCACGCAAATTGCGTCCCGATTCAATACATCGTCCTCCAGCCGAGTTGACTCCATGGGTCTATTGCTGCCTCGGGCACCTTATGGCCGTTCTGCTGTGAATCTAGATTATCGAATGGGACGAAAAACTGATAGTGAATTGTAACGTTCAGGGCCACCTAATGACGATGGATCACTCAAATTACGTCCCGATTCAATACATCGTCCCCAGCCGACTTGACTCCATGGGACTATTGCTGCCTCGGGCCCCTTATGGCCGTTCTGCTGTGAGTCTAGATTATAGAATGGGATGAAAAACTGATAGTGAATTGTAACGTTCAGGGACACCTAATGACGATGGATCACTCAAATTGCGTCCCGATTCAATACATCGTCCTCAGGCAGACTTGTCTCCATGGGTCTATTGCTGCCTCGGGCACCTTATGGCCGTTCTGCTGTGAGTCTAGATTATCGAATGGGACGAAAAACTGATAGTGAATTGTAACGGTCAGGGTCACCTAATGACGATAGATCTCTCAAATTGCGTCCCGATTCAATACATCGTCCTCCAGCCGACTTGACTCCATGGGTCTATTGCTGCCTCGGGCACCTTATGGCCGTTCTGCTGTGAGTCTAGATTATCGAATGGGACGAAATACTGATAGTGAATTGTAACATTCAGGGCCACCTAATGACGATGGATCACTCAAATTGCGTCCCGATTCAATACATCGTCCTCCAGCAGACTTGTCTCCATGGGTCGATTGCTGCCTCGGGCACCTTACGGCCGTTCTGCTATGAGTCAAAGATTTTCGAATCGGACGAAAAACTGATAGTGATTTGTAACATTCGGGGCCACCTAATGACGATGGACCACACAAATTGCGTCCCGATTCAGTACATCGTCCACTAGCCGACTTGACTCCATGGGACTATTGCTGCCTCGGGCACCTTATGGCCGTTCTGCTGTGAGTCTAGATTATAGAATGGGATGAAAAACTGATAGTGAATTGTAACGTTCAGGGCCTCCTAATGACGATGGAACACTCAAATTGCGTCCCGATTCAATATATCGTCCTGCAGCAGACTTGTTTCCATGGGTCTATTGTTGCCTCGGGCACCTTATGGCCGTTCTGCTGTGAGTCAAAGATTTTTGAATCGGACGAAAAACTGATAGTGAATTGTAACTTTCAGGGCAACCTAATGACGATGGATCACTCAAATTGCGTCCCGATTCAATACATCGTCCTCCAGCAGACTTGTCTCCATGGGTCTATTGCTGCCTCGGGCGCCTTATGGCAGGCCTGCTGTGACTCAAAGATTTTCGAATCGGACGAAAAACTAATAATGAATTGTAACGTTCAGGGCCTCCTAATGACGATGGAACACTCAAATTGCGTCCCGATTCAATACATCGTCCTCCAGCAGACTTGTCTCCATGGGTCTATTGCAGCCTCGGGCACCTTATGGCCGTTCTGCTGTGAGTCAAAGATTTTCGAATCGGACGAAAAACTGATAGTGAATTGTAACATTCAGGGCCACCTAATGACGATGGACCACACAAATTGCGTCCCGATTCAGTACATCGTCCTCCAGCCGACCTGACTCCATGGGTCTATTGCTGCCCCAGGCACCTTATGGCCGTTCTGCTGTGAGTCTAGATTATCGAATGGGACGAAAAACTGATAGTGAATTGTAACGTTCTGGGCCACCTAATGACGATGGATCACTCAAATTGCGTCCCGATTCACTATATCGTCCTGCAGCAGACTTGTTTCCATGGGTCTATTGTTGCCTCGGGCACCTTATGGCCGTTCTGCTGTGAGTCAAAGATTTTCGAATCGGACGAAAAACTGATAGTGTATTGTAACTTTCAGGGCAACCTAATGACGATGGATCACTCAAATTGCGTCCCGATTCAATATATCGTCCTCCAGCCGACTTGTCTCCATGGGTCTATTGCTGCCTCGGGCACCTTTTGGCCGTTCTGCTGTGAGTCAAAGAGTTTCGAATCGGACGAAAAACTGATGGTAAATTGGAACTTTCAGGGCCTCCTAATGACGATGGAACACTCAAATTGCGTCCCGATTCAATACATCGTCCTCCAGCCGAGTTGACTCCATGGGTCTATTGCTGCCACGGGCACCTTAAGGCCTATCTGCTGTGAATCTAGATTATCGAATGGGACGAAAAACTGATAGTGAATTGTAACGTTCAGGGCCACCTAATGACGATGGATCACTCAAATTGCGTCCCGATTCAATACATCGACCTCCAGCAGACTTATCTCCATGGGTCTATTGCTGCCTCGGGCACCTTATGGCCGTTCTGCTGTGAGTCTAGATTATCGAATGGGACGAAAAACTGATAGTGAATTGTAACGTTCAGGGCCACCTAATGACGATGGATCACTCAAATTGCGTCCCGATTCAATACATCGTCCTCCAGCCGACTTGACTCCATGGGTCTGTTGCTGCCTCGGGCACCTTATGGCCGTTCTGCTGTGAGTCTAGATTATAGAATGGGACGAAAAACTGATAGTGAATTGTAACGTTCAGGGCCTCCTAATGACGATGGATCACTCAAATTGCGTCCCGATCCGCTACATCGTCCTCCAGCCGACTTGACTCCATGGGTCTATTGCTGCCTAGGGCACCTTATGGCCGTTCTGCTGTGAGTCTAGATTATCGAATGGGACGAAAAACTGATAGTGAATTGTAACGTTCAGGGCCTCCTAATGACGATGGATCACTCAAATTGCGTCCCGATTCAATACATCGTCCTCCAGCAGACTTGTCTCCATGGGTCGATTGCTGCCTCGGGCACCTAATGGCCGTTCTGCTGTGATTCAAAGATTTTCGAATCGGACGAAAAACTGATAGTGAATTGTAACGTTCAGGGCCACCTAATGACGATGGATCACTCAAATTGCGTCCCGATTCAATACATCGTCCCCAGCCGACTTGTCTCCATGGGTCTATTGCTGCCTCGGGCACCTTATGGCCGTTCTGCTGTGAGTCTAGATTATCGAATGGGACGAAAAACTGATTGTGAATTGTAACGTTCAGGGCCACCTAATGACGATGGATCACTCAAATTGCTTCCCGATTCAATACATCGTCCTCCAGCAGACTTGTCTCCATGGGTCTATTGCTCCCTCGGGCACCTTATGGCAGGCCTGCTGTGACTCAAAGATTTTCGAATCGGACGAAAAACTGATAGTGAATTGTAACGTTCAGGGCCTCCTAATGACGATGGAACACTCAAATTGCGTCCCGATTCAATACATCGTCCTCCAGCAGACTTGTCTCCATGCGTCTATTGCTGCCTCGGGCACTTTATGGCATTCTGCTGTGAGTCAAAGATTTTCGATTCGGACGAAAAACTGATAGTGAATTGTAACGTTCAGGGCCACCTAATGACGATGGATCACTCAAATTGCGTCCCGATTCAATACATCGTCCCCAGCCGACTTGTCTCCATGGGTCTATTGCTGCCTCGGGCACCTTATGGCCGTTCTGCTGTGAGTCTAGATTATCGAATGGGACGAAAAACTGATTGTGAATTGTAACGTTCAGGGCCACCTAATGACGATGGATCACTCAAATTGCTTCCCGATTCAATACATCGTCCTCCAGCAGACTTGTCTCCATGGGTCTATTGCTCCCTCGGGCACCTTATGGCAGGCCTGCTGTGACTCAAAGATTTTCGAATCGGACGAAAAACTGATAGTGAATTGTAACGTTCAGGGCCTCCTAATGACGATGGAACACTCAAATTGCGTCCCGATTCAATACATCGTCCTCCAGCAGACTTGTCTCCATGCGTCTATTGCTGCCTCGGGCACTTTATGGCATTCTGCTGTGAGTCAAAGATTTTCGATTCGGACGAAAAACTGATAGTGAATTGTAACGTTCAGGGCCACCTAATGACGATGGATCACTCAAATTGCGTCCCGATTCAATACATCGTCCTCCAGCCGACTTGACTCCATGGGTCTATTGCTGCCTCGGGCACCTTATGGCCGTTCTGCTGTGAGTCTAGATTATCGAATGGGACAAAATACTGATAGTGAATTGTAACGTTCAGGGCCTCTTAATGACGATGGATCACTCAAATTGCGTCCCGATTCAATACATCGTCCTCCAGCAGACTTGTCTCCATGGGTCTATTGCTGCCTCGGGCACCTTATGGCCGTTCTGCTGTGAGTCTAGATTATCGAATGGGACGAAAAACTGATAGTGAATTGTAACGTTCAGGGCCTCCTAATGACGATGGATCACTCAAATTGCGTCCCGATTCAATACATCGTCCTCCAGCCGACTTGACTCCATGGGTCTATTGCTGCGTCGGGCACCATATGGCCGTTCTGCTGTGAGTCTAGATTATCGAATGGGACGAAAAACTGATAGTGAATTGTAACGTTCAGGGTCTCCTAATGACGATGGATCACTCAAATTGCGTCCCGATTCAATACATCGTCCTCCAGCAGACTTGTCTCCATGGGTCGATTGCTGACTCGGGCACCTAATAGCCGTTCTGCTGTGAGTCAAAGATTTTCGAATCGGACGAAAAACTGATAGTGAATTGTAACATTCAGGGCCACCTAATGACGATGGACCACGCAAATTGCGTCCCGATTCAATACATCGTCCTCCAGCCGAGTTGACTCCATGGGTCTATTGCTGCCTCGGGCACCTTATGGCCGTTCTGCTGTGAATCTAGATTATCGAATGGGACGAAAAACTGATAGTGAATTGTAACGTTCGGGGCCACCTAATGACGATGGATCACTCAAATTACGTCCCGATTCAATACATCGTCCCCAGCCGACTTGACTCCATGGGACTATTGCTGCCTCGGGCACCTTATGGCCGTTCTGCTGTGAGTCTAGATTATAGAATGGAATGAAAAACGTATAGTGAATTGTAACGTTCGGGGCCACCTAATGACGATGGATCACTCAAATTACGTCCCGATTCAATACATCGTCCCCAGCCGACTTGACTCCATGGGACTATTGCTGCCTCGGGCACCTTATGGCCGTTCTGCTGTGAGTCTAGATTATAGAATGGGATGAAAAACGTATAGTGAATTGTAACGTTCAGGGCCACCTAATGACGATGGATCACTCAAATTGCGTCCCGATTCAATACATCGTCCTCCAGCAGACTTGTCTCCATGGGTCTATTGCTGCCTCGGGCACCTTATGGCAGGCCTGCTGTGACTCAAAGATTTTCGAATCGGACGAAAAACTGAAAGTGAATTGTAACGTTCAGGGCCTCCTAATGACGATGGAACACTCAAATTGCGTCCCGATTCAATACATCGTCCTCCAGCAGACTTGTCTCCATGCGTCTATTGCTGCCTCGGGCACCTAATGGCCGTTCTGCTGTGAGTCAAAGATTTTCGAATCGGACGAAAAACTGATAGTGAATTGTAACGTTCAGGGCCACCTAATGACGATGGATCACTCAAATTGCGTCCCGATTCAATACATCGTCTTCCAGCCGACTAGAGTCCATGGGTCTATTGCTGCCTCGGGCACCTTATGGCCGTTCTGCTGAGATTCTAGATTATCGAATGGGACAAAAAACTGATAGTGAATTGTAACGTTCAGGGCCTCCTAATGACGATGGATCACTCAAATTGCGTCCCGATTCAATACATCGTCCTTCAGCAGACTTGTCTCCATGGGTCTATTGCTGCCTCGGGCACCTTATGGCCGTTCTGCTGTGAGTCTAGATTATCGAATGGGACGAAAAACTGATAGTGAATTGTAACGTTCAGGGCCACCTAATGACGATAGATCTCTCAAATTGCGTCCCGATTCAATACATCGTCCTCCAGCCGACTTGACTCCATGGGTCTATTGCTGCCTCGGGCACCTTATGACCGTTCTGCTGTGAGTCTAGATTATCGAATGGGACGAAAAACTGATAGTGAATTGTAACGTTCAGGTCCTCCTAATGACGATGGATCACTCCAATTGCGTCCCGATTCAATACATGGTCCTCCAGCCGACTTGACTCCATGGGTCTATTGCTGCCTCGGGCACCTTATGGCCGTTCTGCTGTGAGTCTAGATTATAGAATGGGACGAAAAACTGATAGTGAATTGTAACGTTCATGGCCACCTAATGACGATGGATCACTCAAATTGCGTCCCGATTCAATACATCGTCCTCCAGCAGACTTGTCTCCATGGGTCTATTGCTGCCTCGGGCACCTTATGGCAGGCCTGCTGTGAGTCAAAGATTTTCGAATCGGACGAAAAACGGATAGTGAATTGTAACATTCAGGGCGTCCTAATGACGATGGACCACACAAATTGCGTCCCGATTCAGTACATCGTCCTCCAGCCGACCTGACTCCATGGGTCTATTGCTGCTTCAGGGACCTTATGGCCGTTCTGCTGTGAGTCCAGATGGGACGAAAAACTGATAGTGAAATGTAACGTTCAGGGCCACCTAATGACGATGGATCACTCAAATTGCGTCCCGATTCAATATATCGTCCTCCAGCAGACTTGTTTCCATGGGTCTATTGTTGCCTCGGGCACCTTATAGCCGTTCTGCTGTGAGTCAAAGATTTTCGAATCGGACGAAAAACTGATAGTGAATTGTAACTTTCAGGGCAACCTAATGACGATGGATCACTCAAATTGCGTCCCGATTCAATATATCGTCCTCCGGCCGACTTGTCTCCATGGGTCTATTGCTGCCTCGGGCACCTTATGGCCGTTCTGCTGTGAGTCAAAGAGTTTCGAATCGGACGAAAAACTGATGGTAAATTGGAACGTTCAGGGCCTCCTAATGACGATGGAACACTCAAATTGCGTCCCGATTCAATACATCGTCCTCCAGCGGACTTGTCTCCATTGGTCTATTGCTGCCTCGGGCACCTAATGGCCGTTCTGCTGTGTCAAAGACTTTCGAATCGGACGAAAAACTGATAGTGAATTGTAACTTTCAGGGCAACCTAATGACGATGGATCACTCAAATTGCGTCCCGATTCAATACATCGTCCTCCAGCAGACTTGTCTCCATGGGTCTATTGCTGCCTCGGGCGCCTTATGGCAGGCCTGCTGTGACTCAAAGATTTTCGAATCGGACGAAAAACTAATAATGAATTGTAACGTTCAGGGCCTCCTAATGACGATGGAACACTCAAATTGCGTCCCGATTCAATACATCGTCCTCCAGCAGACTTGTCTCCATGGGTCTATTGCAGCCTCGGGCACCTTATGGCCGTTCTGCTGTGAGTCAAAGATTTTCGAATCGGACGAAAAACTGATAGTGAATTGTAACATTCAGGGCCACCTAATGACGATGGACCACACAAATTGCGTCCCGATTCAGTACATCGTCCTCCAGCCGACCTGACTCCATGGGTCTATTGCTGCCCCAGGCACCTTATGGCCGTTCTGCTGTGAGTCTAGATTATCGAATGGGACGAAAAACTGATAGTGAATTGTAACGTTCTGGGCCACCTAATGACGATGGATCACTCAAATTGCGTCCCGATTCACTATATCGTCCTGCAGCAGACTTGTTTCCATGGGTCTATTGTTGCCTCGGGCACCTTATGGCCGTTCTGCTGTGAGTCAAAGATTTTCGAATCGGACGAAAAACTGATAGTGTATTGTAACTTTCAGGGCAACCTAATGACGATGGATCACTCAAATTGCGTCCCGATTCAATATATCGTCCTCCAGCCGACTTGTCTCCATGGGTCTATTGCTGCCTCGGGCACCTTTTGGCCGTTCTGCTGTGAGTCAAAGAGTTTCGAATCGGACGAAAAACTGATGGTAAATTGGAACTTTCAGGGCCTCCTAATGACGATGGAACACTCAAATTGCGTCCCGATTCAATACATCGTCCTCCAGCCGAGTTGACTCCATGGGTCTATTGCTGCCACGGGCACCTTAAGGCCTATCTGCTGTGAATCTAGATTATCGAATGGGACGAAAAACTGATAGTGAATTGTAACGTTCAGGGCCACCTAATGACGATGGATCACTCAAATTGCGTCCCGATTCAATACATCGACCTCCAGCAGACTTATCTCCATGGGTCTATTGCTGCCTCGGGCACCTTATGGCCGTTCTGCTGTGAGTCTAGATTATCGAATGGGACGAAAAACTGATAGTGAATTGTAACGTTCAGGGCCACCTAATGACGATGGATCACTCAAATTGCGTCCCGATTCAATACATCGTCCTCCAGCCGACTTGACTCCATGGGTCTGTTGCTGCCTCGGGCACCTTATGGCCGTTCTGCTGTGAGTCTAGATTATAGAATGGGACGAAAAACTGATAGTGAATTGTAACGTTCAGGGCCTCCTAATGACGATGGATCACTCAAATTGCGTCCCGATCCGCTACATCGTCCTCCAGCCGACTTGACTCCATGGGTCTATTGCTGCCTAGGGCACCTTATGGCCGTTCTGCTGTGAGTCTAGATTATCGAATGGGACGAAAAACTGATAGTGAATTGTAACGTTCAGGGCCTCCTAATGACGATGGATCACTCAAATTGCGTCCCGATTCAATACATCGTCCTCCAGCAGACTTGTCTCCATGGGTCGATTGCTGCCTCGGGCACCTAATGGCCGTTCTGCTGTGATTCAAAGATTTTCGAATCGGACGAAAAACTGATAGTGAATTGTAACGTTCAGGGCCACCTAATGACGATGGATCACTCAAATTGCGTCCCGATTCAATACATCGTCCCCAGCCGACTTGTCTCCATGGGTCTATTGCTGCCTCGGGCACCTTATGGCCGTTCTGCTGTGAGTCTAGATTATCGAATGGGACGAAAAACTGATTGTGAATTGTAACGTTCAGGGCCACCTAATGACGATGGATCACTCAAATTGCTTCCCGATTCAATACATCGTCCTCCAGCAGACTTGTCTCCATGGGTCTATTGCTCCCTCGGGCACCTTATGGCAGGCCTGCTGTGACTCAAAGATTTTCGAATCGGACGAAAAACTGATAGTGAATTGTAACGTTCAGGGCCTCCTAATGACGATGGAACACTCAAATTGCGTCCCGATTCAATACATCGTCCTCCAGCAGACATGTCTCCATGCGTCTATTGCTGCCTCGGGCACTTTATGGCATTCTGCTGTGAGTCAAAGATTTTCGATTCGGACGAAAAACTGATAGTGAATTGTAACGTTCAGGGCCACCTAATGACGATGGATCACTCAAATTGCGTCCCGATTCAATACATCGTCCCCAGCCGACTTGTCTCCATGGGTCTATTGCTGCCTCGGGCACCTTATGGCCGTTCTGCTGTGAGTCTAGATTATCGAATGGGACGAAAAACTGATTGTGAATTGTAACGTTCAGGGCCACCTAATGACGATGGATCACTCAAATTGCTTCCCGATTCAATACATCGTCCTCCAGCAGACTTGTCTCCATGGGTCTATTGCTCCCTCGGGCACCTTATGGCAGGCCTGCTGTGACTCAAAGATTTTCGAATCGGACGAAAAACTGATAGTGAATTGTAACGTTCAGGGCCTCCTAATGACGATGGAACACTCAAATTGCGTCCCGATTCAATACATCGTCCTCCAGCAGACTTGTCTCCATGCGTCTATTGCTGCCTCGGGCACTTTATGGCATTCTGCTGTGAGTCAAAGATTTTCGATTCGGACGAAAAACTGATAGTGAATTGTAACGTTCAGGGCCACCTAATGACGATGGATCACTCAAATTGCGTCCCGATTCAATACATCGTCCTCCAGCCGACTTGACTCCATGGGTCTATTGCTGCCTCGGGCACCTTATGGCCGTTCTGCTGTGAGTCTAGATTATCGAATGGGACAAAATACTGATAGTGAATTGTAACGTTCAGGGCCTCTTAATGACGATGGATCACTCAAATTGCGTCCCGATTCAATACATCGTCCTCCAGCAGACTTGTCTCCATGGGTCTATTGCTGCCTCGGGCACCTTATGGCCGTTCTGCTGTGAGTCTAGATTATCGAATGGGACGAAAAACTGATAGTGAATTGTAACGTTCAGGGCCTCCTAATGACGATGGATCACTCAAATTGCGTCCCGATTCAATACATCGTCCTCCAGCCGACTTGACTCCATGGGTCTATTGCTGCGTCGGGCACCATATGGCCGTTCTGCTGTGAGTCTAGATTATCGAATGGGACGAAAAACTGATAGTGAATTGTAACGTTCAGGGTCTCCTAATGACGATGGATCACTCAAATTGCGTCCCGATTCAATACATCGTCCTCCAGCAGACTTGTCTCCATGGGTCGATTGCTGACTCGGGCACCTAATAGCCGTTCTGCTGTGAGTCAAAGATTTTCGAATCGGACGAAAAACTGATAGTGAATTGTAACATTCAGGGCCACCTAATGACGATGGACCACGCAAATTGCGTCCCGATTCAATACATCGTCCTCCAGCCGAGTTGACTCCATGGGTCTATTGCTGCCTCGGGCACCTTATGGCCGTTCTGCTGTGAATCTAGATTATCGAATGGGACGAAAAACTGATAGTGAATTGTAACGTTCGGGGCCACCTAATGACGATGGATCACTCAAATTACGTCCCGATTCAATACATCGTCCCCAGCCGACTTGACTCCATGGGACTATTGCTGCCTCGGGCACCTTATGGCCGTTCTGCTGTGAGTCTAGATTATAGAATGGAATGAAAAACGTATAGTGAATTGTAACGTTCGGGGCCACCTAATGACGATGGATCACTCAAATTACGTCCCGATTCAATACATCGTCCCCAGCCGACTTGACTCCATGGGACTATTGCTGCCTCGGGCACCTTATGGCCGTTCTGCTGTGAGTCTAGATTATAGAATGGGATGAAAAACGTATAGTGAATTGTAACGTTCAGGGCCACCTAATGACGATGGATCACTCAAATTGCGTCCCGATTCAATACATCGTCCTCCAGCAGACTTGTCTCCATGGGTCTATTGCTGCCTCGGGCACCTTATGGCAGGCCTGCTGTGACTCAAAGATTTTCGAATCGGACGAAAAACTGAAAGTGAATTGTAACGTTCAGGGCCTCCTAATGACGATGGAACACTCAAATTGCGTCCCGATTCAATACATCGTCCTCCAGCAGACTTGTCTCCATGCGTCTATTGCTGCCTCGGGCACCTAATGGCCGTTCTGCTGTGAGTCAAAGATTTTCGAATCGGACGAAAAACTGATAGTGAATTGTAACGTTCAGGGCCACCTAATGACGATGGATCACTCAAATTGCGTCCCGATTCAATACATCGTCTTCCAGCCGACTAGAGTCCATGGGTCTATTGCTGCCTCGGGCACCTTATGGCCGTTCTGCTGAGATTCTAGATTATCGAATGGGACAAAAAACTGATAGTGAATTGTAACGTTCAGGGCCTCCTAATGACGATGGATCACTCAAATTGCGTCCCGATTCAATACATCGTCCTTCAGCAGACTTGTCTCCATGGGTCTATTGCTGCCTCGGGCACCTTATGGCCGTTCTGCTGTGAGTCTAGATTATCGAATGGGACGAAAAACTGATAGTGAATTGTAACGTTCAGGGCCACCTAATGACGATAGATCTCTCAAATTGCGTCCCGATTCAATACATCGTCCTCCAGCCGACTTGACTCCATGGGTCTATTGCTGCCTCGGGCACCTTATGACCGTTCTGCTGTGAGTCTAGATTATCGAATGGGACGAAAAACTGATAGTGAATTGTAACGTTCAGGTCCTCCTAATGACGATGGATCACTCCAATTGCGTCCCGATTCAATACATGGTCCTCCAGCCGACTTGACTCCATGGGTCTATTGCTGCCTCGGGCACCTTATGGCCGTTCTGCTGTGAGTCTAGATTATAGAATGGGACGAAAAACTGATAGTGAATTGTAACGTTCATGGCCACCTAATGACGATGGATCACTCAAATTGCGTCCCGATTCAATACATCGTCCTCCAGCAGACTTGTCTCCATGGGTCTATTGCTGCCTCGGGCACCTTATGGCAGGCCTGCTGTGAGTCAAAGATTTTCGAATCGGACGAAAAACGGATAGTGAATTGTAACATTCAGGGCGTCCTAATGACGATGGACCACACAAATTGCGTCCCGATTCAGTACATCGTCCTCCAGCCGACCTGACTCCATGGGTCTATTGCTGCTTCAGGGACCTTATGGCCGTTCTGCTGTGAGTCCAGATGGGACGAAAAACTGATAGTGAAATGTAACGTTCAGGGCCACCTAATGACGATGGATCACTCAAATTGCGTCCCGATTCAATATATCGTCCTCCAGCAGACTTGTTTCCATGGGTCTATTGTTGCCTCGGGCACCTTATAGCCGTTCTGCTGTGAGTCAAAGATTTTCGAATCGGACGAAAAACTGATAGTGAATTGTAACTTTCAGGGCAACCTAATGACGATGGATCACTCAAATTGCGTCCCGATTCAATATATCGTCCTCCGGCCGACTTGTCTCCATGGGTCTATTGCTGCCTCGGGCACCTTATGGCCGTTCTGCTGTGAGTCAAAGAGTTTCGAATCGGACGAAAAACTGATGGTAAATTGGAACGTTCAGGGCCTCCTAATGACGATGGAACACTCAAATTGCGTCCCGATTCAATACATCGTCCTCCAGCGGACTTGTCTCCATTGGTCTATTGCTGCCTCGGGCACCTAATGGCCGTTCTGCTGTGTCAAAGACTTTCGAATCGGACGAAAAGCTGATAGTGAATTGTAACATTCAGGGCCACCTAATGACGATGGACCACGCAAATTGGGTCCCGATTCAATACATCGTCCTCCAGCCGAGTTGACTCCATGGGTCTATTGCTGCCACGGGCACCTTATGGCCGTTCTGCTGTGAATCTAGATTATCGAATGGGACGAAAAACTGATAGTGAATTGTAACGTTCTGGGCCACCTAATGACGATGGATCACTCAAATTGCGTCCTGATTCAATACATCGTCCTCCAGCCGACTTGTCTCCATGGGTCTATTGCTGCCTCGGTCACCTTATGGCCCTTCTGCTGTGAGTCTAGATTATCGAATGGGACGAAAAACTGTTAGTGAATTGTAACGTTCAGGGCCTGCTAATGACGATGGATCACTCAAATTGCGTCCCGATTCAATACATCGTCCTCCAGCAGACTTGTCTCCATGGGTCGATTGCTGCCTCGGGCACCTAATGGCCGTTCTGCTGTGAGTCAAAGATTTTCGAATCGGACGAAAAACTGATAGTGAATTGTAACGTTCAGGGCCACCTAATGACGATGGATCACTCAAATTGCGTCCCGATTCAATACATCGTCCCCAGCCGACTTGTCTCCATGGGTCTATTGCTGCCTCGGGCACCTTATGGCCGTTCTGCTGTGAGTCTAGATTATCGAATGGGACGAAAAACTGATTGTGAATTGTAACGTTCAGGGCCACCTAATGACGATGGATCACTCAAATTGCTTCCAGATTCAATACATCGTCCTCCAGCAGACTTGTCTCCATGGGTCTATTGCTGCCTCGGGCACCTTATGGCAGGCCTGCTGTGACTCAAAGATTTTCGAATCGGACGAAAAACTGATAGTGAATTGTAACGTTCAGGGCCTCCTAATGACGATGGAACACTCAAATTGCGTCCCGATTCAATACATCGTCCTCCAGCTGACTTGTCTCCATGCGTCTATTGCTGCCTCGGGCACTTTATGGCATTCTGCTGTGAGTCAAAGATTTTCGAATCGGACGAAAAACTGATAGTGAATTGTAACGTTCAGGGCCACCTAATGACGATGGATCACTCAAATTGCGTCCCGATTCAATACATCGTCCTCCAGCCGACTTGACTCCATGGGTCTATTGCTGCCTCGGGCACCTTATGGCCGTTCTGCTGTGAGTCTAGATTATCGAATGGGACAAAATACTGATAGTGAATTGTAACGTTCAGGGCCTCTTAATGACGATGGATCACTCAAATTGCGTCCCGATTCAATACATCGTCCTCCAGCAGACTTGTCTCCATGGGTCTACTGCTGCCTCGGGCACCTTATGGCCGTTCTGCTGTGAGTCTAGATTATCGAATGGGACGAAAAACTGATAGTGAATTGTAACGTTCAGGGCCTCCTAATGACGATGGATCACTCAAATTGCGTCCCGATTCAATACATCGTCCTCCAGCCGACTTGACTCCATGGGTCTATTGCTGCGTCGGGCACCATATGGCCGTTCTGCTGTGAGTCTAGATTATCGAATGGGACGAAAAACTGATAGTGAATTGTAACGTTCAGGGTCTCCAAATGACGATGGATCACTCAAATTGCGTCCCGATTCAATACATCGTCCCCAGCCGACTTGACTCCATGGGACTATTGCTGCCTCGGGCACCTTATGGCCGTTCTGCTGTGAGTCTAGATTATAGAATGGGATGAAAAACGTATAGTGAATTGTAACGTTCGGGGCCACCTAATGACGATGGATCACTCAAATTACGTCCCGATTCAATACATCGTCCCCAGCCGACTTGACCCCATGGGACTATTGCTGCCTCGGGGACATTATGGCCGTTCTGCTGTGAGTCTAGATTATAGAATGGGATGAAAAACGTATAGTGAATTGTAACGTTCAGGGCCACCTAATGACGATGGATCACTCAAATTGCGTCCCGATTCAATACATCGTCCTCCAGCAGACTTGTCTCCATGGGTCTATTGCTGCCTCGGGCACCTTATGGCAGGCCTGCTGTGACTCAAAGATTTTCGAATCGGACGAAAAACTGAAAGTGAATTGTAACGTTCAGGGCCTCCTAATGACGATGGAACACTCAAATTGCGTCCCGATTCAATACATCGTCCTCCAGCAGACTTGTCTCCATGCGTCTATTGCTGCCTCGGGCACCTAATGGCCGTTCTGCTGTGAGTCAAAGATTTTCGAATCGGACGAAAAACTGATAGTGAATTGTAACGTTCAGGGCCACCTAATGACGATGGATCACTCAAATTGCGTCCCGATTCAATACATCGTCTTCCAGCCGACTAGAGTCCATGGGTCTATTGCTGCCTCGGGCACCTTATGGCCGTTCTGCTGAGATTCTAGATTATCGAATGGGACAAAAAACTGATAGTGAATTGTAACGTTCAGGGCCTCCTAATGACGATGGATCACTCAAATTGCGTCCCGATTCAATACATCGTCCTCCAGCAGACTTGTCTCCATGGGTCTATTGCTGCCTCGGGCACCTTATGGCCGTTCTGCTGTGAGTCTAGATTATCGAATGGGACGAAAAACTGATAGTGAATTCTAACGTTCAGGGCCACCTAATGACGATAGATCTCTCAAATTGCGTCCCGATTCAATACATCGTCCTCCAGCCGACTTGACTCCATGGGTCTATTGCTGCCTCGGGCACCTTATGGCCGTTCTGCTGTGAGTCTAGATTATCGAATGGGACGAAAAACTGATAGTGAATTGTAACGTTCAGGTCCTCCTAATGACGATGGATCACTCCAATTGCGTCCCGATTCAATACATGGTCCTCCAGCCGACTTGACTCCATGGGTCTATTGCTGCCTCGGGCACCTTATGGCCGTTCTGCTGTGAGTCTAGATTATAGAATGGGACGAAAAACTGATTGTGAATTGTAACGTTCAGGGCCACCTAATGACGATGGATCACTCAAATTGCGTCCCGATTCAATACATCGTCCTCCAGCAGACTTGTCTCCATGGGTCTATTGCTGCCTCGGGCACCTTATGGCAGGCCTGCTGTGACTCAAAGATTTTCGAATCGGACGAAAAACTAATAGTGAATTGTAACGTTCAGGGCCTCCTAATGACGATGGAACACTCAAATTGCGTCCCGATTCAATACATCGTCCTCCAGCAGACTTGTCTCCATGGGTCTATTGCAGCCTCGGGCACCATATGGCCGTTCTGCTGTGAGTCAAAGATTTTCGAATCGGACGAAAAACGGATAGTGAATTGTAACATTCAGGGCCACCTAATGACGATGGATCACTCAAATTGCGTCCCGATTCAGTACATCGTCCACTAGCCGACTTGACTCCATGGGACTATTGCTGCCTCGGGCACCTTATGGCCGTTCTGCTGTGAGTCTAGATTATAGAATGGGATGAAAAACTGATAGTGAATTGTAACGTTCAGGGCCACCTAATGACGATGGATCACTCAAATTGCGTCCCGATTCAATACATCGTCCTCCAGCAGACTTGTCTCCATGGGTCTATTGCTGCCTCGGGCACCCTATGGCAGGCCTGCTGTGACTCAAAGATTATCGAATCGGACGAAAAACTAATAGTGAATTGTAACGTTCAGGGCCTCCTAATGACGATGGAACACTCAAATTGCGTCCCGATTCAATACATCGTCCTCCAGCAGACTTGTCTCCATGGGTCTATTGCAGCCTCGGGCACCATATGGCCGTTCTGCTGTGAGTCAAAGATTTTCGAATCGGACGAAAAACGGATAGTGAATTGTAACATTCAGGGCCTCCTAATGACGATGGACCACACAAATTGCGTCCCGATTCAGTACATCGTCCTCCAGCCGACCTGACTCCATGGGTCTATTGCTGCCTCAGGCACCTTATGGCCGTTCTGCTGTGAGTCCAGATGGGACGAAAAACTGATAGTGAATTGTAACGTTCAGGGCCACCTAATGACGATGGATCACTCAAATTGCGTCCCGATTCAATATATCGTCCTCCAGCAGACTTGTTTCCATGGGTCTATTGTTGCCTCGGGCACCTTATAGCCGTTCTGCTGTGAGTCAAAGATTTTCGAATCGGACGAAAAACTGATAGTGAATTGTAACATTCAGGGCAACCTAATGACGATGGATCACTCAAATTGCGTCCCGATTCAATATATCGTCCTCCGGCCGACTTGTCTCCATGGGTCTATTGCTGCCTCGGGCACCTTATGGCCGTTCTGCTGTGAGTCAAAGAGTTTCGAATCGGACGAAAAACTGATGGTAAATTGGAACGTTCAGGGCCTCCTAATGACGATGGAACATTCAAATTGCGTCCCGATTCAATACATCGTCCTCCAGCGGACTTGTCTCCATTGGTCTATTGCTGCCTCGGGCACCTAATGGCCGTTCTGCTGTGTCAAAGACTTTCGAATCGGACGAAAAACTGATAGTGAATTGTAACATTCAGGGCCACCTAATGACGATGGACCACGCAAATTGGGTCCCGATTCAATACATCGTCCTCCAGCCGAGTTGACTCCATGGGACTATTGCTGCCACGGGCACCTTATGGCCGTTCTGCTGTGAATCTAGATTATCGAATGGGACGAAAAACTGATAGTGAATTGTTACGTTCTGGGCCACCTAATGACGATGGATCACTCAAATTGCGTCCTGATTCAATACATCGTCCTCCAGCCGACTTGTCTCCATGGGTCTATTGCTGCCTCGGTCACCTTATGGCCGTTCTGCTGTGAGTCTAGATTATCGAATGGGACGAAAAACTGATAGTGAATTGTAACGTTCGGGGCCACCTAATGACGATGGATCACTCAAATTACGTCCCGATTCAATACATCGTCCCCAGCCGACTTGACTCCATGGGACTATTGCTGCCTCGGGCACCTTATGGCCGTTCTGCTGTGAGTCTAGATTTTAGAATGGGATGAAAAACGTATAGTGAATTGTAACGTTCAGGGCCACCTAATGACGATGGATCACTCAAATTGCGTCCCGATTCAATACATCGTCCTCCAGCAGACTTGTCTCCATGGGTCTATTGCTGCCTCGGGCACCTTATGGCAGGCCTGCTGTGACTCAAAGATTTTCGAATCGGACGAAAAACTGAAAGTGAATTGTAACGTTCAGGGCCTCCTAATGACGATGGAACACTCAAAATGCGTCCCGATTCAATACATCGTCCTCCAGCAGACTTGTCTCCATGCGTCTATTGCCGCCTCGGGCACCTAATGGCCGTTCTGCTGTGAGTCAAAGATTTTCGAATCGGACGAAAAACTGATAGTGAATTGTAACGTTCAGGGCCACCTAATGACGATGGATCACTCAAATTGCGTCCCGATTCAATACATAGTCTCCCAGCCGACTAGAGTCCATGGGTCTATTGCTGCCTCGGGCACCTTATGGCCGTTCTGCTGAGATTCTAGATTATCGAATGGGACAAAAAACTGATAGTGAATTGTAACGTTCAGGGCCTCCTAATGACGATGGATCACTCAAATTGCGTCCCGATTCAATACATCGTCCTCCAGCAGACTTGTCTCCATGGGTCTATTGCTGCCTCGGGCACCTTATGGCCGTTCTGCTGTGAGTCTAGATTATCGAATGGGACGAAAAACTGATAGTGAATTGTAACGTTCAGGGCCACCTAATGACGATAGATCTCTCAAATTGCGTCCCGATTCAATACATCGTCCTCCAGCCGACTTGACTCCATGGGTCTATTGCTGCCTCGGGCACCTTATGGCCGTTCTGCTGTGAGTCTAGATTATCGAATGGGACGAAAAACTGATAGTGAATTGTAACGTTCAGGTCCTCCTAATGACGATGGATCACTTCAATTGCGTCCCGATTCAATACATGGTCCTCCAGCCGACTTGACTCCATGGGTCTATTGCTGCCTCGGGCACCTTATGGCCGTTCTGCTGTGAGTCTAGATTATAGAATGGGACGAAAAACTGATAGTGAATTGTAACGTTCAGGTCCACCTAATGACGATGGATCACTCAAATTGCGTCCCGATTCAATACATCGTCCTCCAGCAGACTTGTCTCCATGGGTCTATTGCAGCCTCGGGCACCATATGGCCGTTCTGCTGTGAGTCAAAGATTTTCGAATCGGACGAAAAACGGATAGTGAATTGTAACATTCAGGGCCACCTAATGCCGGTGGACCACGCAAATTTTGTCCCGATTCAATACATCGTCCTCCAGCCGAGTTGACTCCATTGGTCTATTGCTGCCTCGGGCACCTTATGGCCGTTCTGCTGTGAGTCAAAGATTTTCGAATCGGACGAAAAACTGATAGTGAATTGTAACTTTCAGGGCCACCTAATGACGATGGATCACTCAAATTGCGTCCCGATTCAGTACATCGTCCACTAGCCGACTTGACTCCATGGGACTATTGCTGCCTCGGGCACCTTATGGCCGTTCTGCTGTGAGTCTAGATTATAGAATGGGATGAAAACCTGATAGTGAATTGTAACGTTCAGGGCCTCCTAATGACGATGGAACACTCAAATTGCGTCCCGATTCAATACATCGTCCTCCAGCAGACTTGTCTCCATGTGTCTATTGCAGCCTCGGGCACCATATGGCCGTTCTGCTGTGAGTCAAAGATTTTCGAATCGGACGAAAAACGGATAGTGAATTGTAACATTCAGGGCCTCCTAATGACGATGGACCACACAAATTGCGTCCCGATTCAGTACATCGTCCTCCAGCCGACCTGACTCCATGGGTCTATTGCTGCCTCAGGCACCTTATGGCCGTTCTGCTGTGAGTCCAGATGGGACGAAAAACTGATAGTGAATTGTAACGTTCAGGGCCACCTAATGACGATGGATCACTCAAATTGCGTCCCGATTCAATATATCGTCCTCCAGCAGACTTGTTTCCATGGGTCTATTGTTGCCTCGGGCACCTTATAGCCGTTCTGCTGTGAGTCAAAGATTTTCGAATCGGACGAAAAACTGATAGTGAATTGTAACGTTCAGGGCCACCTAATGACGATGGATCACTCAAATTGCGTCCCGATTCAATACATCGTCTTCCAGCCGACTAGAGTCCATGGGTCTATTGCTGCCTCGGGCACCTTATGGCCGTTCTGCTGAGATTCTAGATTATCGAATGGGACAAAAAACTGATAGTGAATTGTAACGTTCAGGGCCTCCTAATGACGATGGATCACTCAAATTGCGTCCCGATTCAATACATCGTCCTCCAGCAGACTTGTCTCCATGGGTCTATTGCTGCCCCGGGCACCTAATGGCCGTTCTGCTGTGAGTCTAGATTATCGAATGGGACGAAAAACTGATAGTGAATTGTAACGTTCAGGGCCACCTAATGACGATAGATCTCTCAAATTGCGTCCCGATTCAATACATCGTCCTCCAGCCGACTTGACTCCATGGGTCTATTGCTGCCTCGGGCACCTTATGGCCGTTCTGCTGTGAGTCTAGATTATCGAATGGGACGAAAAACTGATAGTGAATTGTAACGTTCAGGTCCTCCTAATGACGATGGATCACTCCAATTGCGTCCCGATTCAATACATGGTCCTCCAGCCGACTTGACTCCATGGGTCTATTGCTGCCTCGGGCACCTTATGGCCGTTCTGCTGTGAGTCTAGATTATAGAATGGGATGAAAAACGTATAGTGAATTGTAACGTTCAGGGCCACCTAATGACGATGGATCACTCAAATTGCGTCCCGATTCAATACATCGTCCTCCAGCAGACTTGTCTCCATGGGTCTATTGCTGCCTCGGGCACCTTATGGCAGGCCTGCTGTGACTCAAAGATTTTCGAATCGGACGAAAAACTGATAGTGAATTGTAACGTTCAGGGCCTCCTAATGACGATGGAACACTCAAATTGCGTCCCGATTCAATACATCGTCCTCCAGCAGACTTGTCTCCATGCGTCTATTGCTGCCTCGGGCACTTTATGGCATTCTGCTGTGAGTCAAAGATTTTCGAATCGGACGAAAGACTGATAGTGAATTGTAACGTTCAGGGCCACCTAATGACGATGGATCACTCAAATTGCGTCCCGATTCAATACATCGTCCTCCAGCAGACTTGTCTCCATGGGTCTACTGCTGCCTCGGGCACCTTATGGCCGTTCTGCTGTGAGTCTAGATTATCGAATGGGACGAAAAACTGATAGTGAATTGTAACGTTCAGGGCCTCCTAATGACGATGGATCACTAAAATTGCGTCCCGATTCAATACATCGTCCTCCAGCCGACTTGACTCCATGGGTCTATTGCTGCGTCGGGCACCATATGGCCGTTCTGCTGTGAGTCTAGATTATCGAATGGGACGAAAAACTGATAGTGAATTGTAACGTTCAGGGTCTCCTAATGACGATGGATCACTCAAATTGCGTCCCGATTCAATACATCGTCCTCCAGCAGACTTGTCTCCATGGGTCGATTGCTGACTCGGGCACCTAATAGCCGTTCTGCTGTGAGTCAAAGATTTTCGAATCGGACGAAAAACTGATAGTGAATTGTAACATTCAGGGCCACCTAATGACGATGGACCACGCAAATTGCGTCCCGATTCAATACATCGTCCTCCAGCCGAGTTGACTCCATGGGTCTATTGCTGCCTCGGGCACCTTATGGCCGTTCTGCTGTGAATCTAGATTATCGAATGGGACGAAAAACTGATAGTGAATTGTAACGTTCGGGGCCACCTAATGACGATGGATCACTCAAATTACGTCCCGATTCAATACATCGTCCCCAGCCGACTTGACTCCATGGGACTATTGCTGCCTCGGGCACCTTATGGCCGTTCTGCTGTGAGTCTAGATTATAGAATGGGATGAAAAACGTATAGTGAATTGTAACGTTCGGGGCCACCTAATGACGATGGATCACTCAAATTACGTCCCGATTCAATACATCGTCCCCAGCCGACTTGACCCCATGGGACTATTGCTGCCTCGGGCACCTTATGGCCGTTCTGCTGTGAGTCTAGATTATAGAATGGGATGAAAAACGTATAGTGAATTGTAACGTTCAGTGCCACCTAATGACGATGGATCACTCAAATTGCGTCCCGATTCAATACATCGTCCTCCAGCAGACTTGTCTCCATGGGTCTATTGCTGCCTCGGGCACCTTATGGCAGGCCTGCTGTGACTCAAAGATTTTCGAATCGGACGAAAAACTGAAAGTGAATTGTAACGTTCAGGGCCTCCTAATGACGATGGATCACTCAAATTGCGTCCCGATTCAATACATCGTCTTCCAGCCGACTAGAGTCCATGGGTCTATTGCTGCCTCGGGCACCTTATGGCCGTTCTGCTGAGATTCTAGATTATCGAATGGGACAAAAAACTGATAGTGAATTGTAACGTTCAGGGCCTCCTAATGACGATGGATCACTCAAATTGCGTCCCGAATCAATACATCGTCCTCCAGCAGACTTGTCTCCATGGGTCTATTGCTGCCTCGGGCACCTTATGGCCGTTCTGCTGTGAGTCTAGATTATCGAATGGGACGAAAAACTGATAGTGAATTGTAACGTTCACTGCCACCTAATGACGATAGATCTCTCAAATTGCGTCCCGATTCAATACATCGTCCTCCAGCCGACTTGACTCCATGGGTCTACTGCTGCCTCGGGCACCTTATGGCCGTTCTGCTGTGAGTCTAGATTATCGAATGGGACGAAAAACTGATAGTGAATTGTAACGTTCAGGTCCTCCTAATGACGATGGATCACTCCAATTGCGTCCCGATTCAATACATGGTCCTCCAGCCGACTTGACTCCATGGGTCTATTGCTGCCTCGGGCACCTTATGGCCGTTCTGCTGTGAGTCTAGATTATAGAATGGGACGAAAAACTGATAGTGAATTGTAACGTTCAGGGCCACCTAATGACGATGGATCACTCAAATTGCGTCCCGATTCAATACATCGTCCTCCAGCAGACTTGTCTCCATGGGTCTATTGCTGCCTCGGGCACCTTATGGCAGGCCTGCTGTGACTCAAAGATTTTCGAATCGGACGAAAAACTAATAGTGAATTGTAACGTTCAGGGCCTCCTAATGACGATGGAACACTCAAATTGCGTCCCGATTCAATACATCGTCCTCCAGCAGACTTGTCTCCATGGGTCTATTGCAGCCTCGGGCACCATATGGCCGTTCTGCTGTGAGTCAAAGATTTTCGAATCGGACGAAAAACGGATAGTGAATTGTAACATTCAGGGCCACCTAATGACGATGGATCACTCAAATTGCGTCCCGATTCAGTACATCGTCCACTAGCCGACTTGACTCCATGGGACTATTGCTGCCTCGGGCACCTTATGGCCGTTCTGCTGTGAGTCTAGATTATAGAATGGGATGAAAAACTGATAGTGAATTGTAACGTTCAGGGCCACCTAATGACGATGGATCACTCAAATTGCGTCCCGATTCAATACATCGTCCTCCAGCAGACTTGTCTCCATGGGTCTATTGCTGCCTCGGGCACCTTATGGCAGGCCTGCTGTGACTCAAAGATTATCGAATCGGACGAAAAACTAATAGTGAATTGTAACGTTCAGGGCCTCCTAATGACGATGGAACACTCAAATTGCGTCCCGATTCAATACATTGTCCTCCAGCAGACTTGTCTCCATGGGTCTATTGCAGCCTCGGGCACCATATGGCCGTTCTGCTGTGAGTCAAAGATTTTCGAATCGGACGAAAAACGGATAGTGAATTGTAACATTCAGGGCCTCCTAATGACGATGGAACACTCAAATTGCGTCCCGATTCAATATATCGTCCTCCAGCAGACTTGTTTCCATGGGTCTATTGTTGCCTCGGGCACCTTATAGCCGTTCTGCTGTGAGTCAAAGATTTTCGAATCGGACGAAAAACTGATACTGAATTGTAACATTCAGGGCAACCTAATGACGATGGATCACTCAAATTGCGTCCCGATTCAATATATCGTCCTCCGGCCGACTTGTCTCCATGGGTCTATTGCTGCCTCGGGCACCTTATGGCCGTTCTGCTGTGAGTCAAAGAGTTTCGAATCGGACGAAAAACTGATGGTAAATTGGAACGTTCAGGGCCTCCTAATGACGATGGAACACTCAAATTGCGTCCCGATTCAATACATCGTCCTCCAGCGGACTTGTCTCCATTGGTCTATTGCTGCCTCGGGCACCTAATGGCCGTTCTGCTGTGTCAAAGACTTTCGAATCGGACGAAAAACTGATAGTGAATTGTAACATTCAGGGCCACCTAATGACGATGGACCACGCAAATTGGGTCCCGATTCAATACATCGTCCTCCAGCCGAGTTGACTCCATGGGACTATTGCTGCCACGCGCACCTTATGGCCGTTCTGCTGTGAATCTAGATTATCGAATGGGACGAAAAACTGATAGTGAATTGTTACGTTCTGGGCCACCTAATGACGATGGATCACTCAAATTGCGTCCTGATTCAATACATCGTCCTCCAGCCGACTTGTCTCCATGGGTCTATTGCTGCCTCGGTCACCTTATGGCCGTTCTGCTGTGAGTCTAGATTATCGAATGGGACGAAAAACTGATAGTGAATTGTAACGTTCGGGGCCACCTAATGACGATGGATCACTCAAATTACGTCCCGATTCAATACATCGTCCCCAGCCGACTTGACTCCATGGGACTATTGCTGCCTCGGGCACCTTATGGCCGTTCTGCTGTGAGTCTAGATTTTAGAATGGGATGAAAAACGTATAGTGAATTGTAACGTTCGGGGCCACCTAATGACGATGGATCACTCAAATTACGTCCCGATTCAATACATCGTCCCCAGCCGACTTGACTCCATGGGACTATTGCTGCCTCGGGCACCTTATGGCCGTTCTGCTGTGAGTCTAGATTATAGAATGGGATGAAAAACGTATAGTGAATTGTAACGTTCAGGGCCACCTAATGACGATGGATCACTCAAATTGCGTCCCGATTCAATACATCGTCCTCCAGCAGACTTGTCTCCATGCGTCTATTGCTGCCTCGGGCACCTAATGGCCGTTCTGCTGTGAGTCAAAGATTTTCGAATCGGACGAAAAACTGATAGTGAATTGTAACGTTCAGGGCCACCTAATGACGATGGATCACTCAAATTGCGTCCCGATTCAATACATCGTCTTCCAGCCGACTAGAGTCCATGGGTCTATTGCTGCCTCGGGCACCTTATGGCCGTTCTGCTGAGATTCTAGATTATCGAATGGGACAAAAAACTGATAGTGAATTGTAACGTTCAGGGCCTCCTAATGACGATGGATCACTCAAATTGCGTCCCGATTCAATACATCGTCCTCCAGCAGACTTGTCTCCATGGGTCTATTGCTGCCTCGGGCACCTTATGGCCGTTCTGCTGTGAGTCTAGATTATCGAATGGGACGAAAAACTGATAGTGAATTGTAACGTTCAGGGCCACCTAATGACGATAGATCTCTCAAATTGCGTCCCGATTCAATACATCGTCCTCCAGCCGACTTGACTCCATGGGTCTATTGCTGCCTCGGGCACCTTATGGCCGTTCTGCTGTGAGTCTAGATTATCGAATGGGACGAAAAACTGATAGTGAATTGTAACGTTCAGGTCCTCCTAATGACGATGGATCACTCCAATTGCGTCCCGATTCTATACATGGTCCTCCAGCCGACTTGACTCCATGGGTCTATTGCTGCCTCGGGCACCTTATGGCCGTTCTGCTGTGAGTCTAGATTATAGAATGGGACGAAAAACTGATAGTGAATTGTAACGTTCAGGTCCACCTAATGACGATGGATCACTCAAATTGCGTCCCGATTCAATACATCGTCCTCCAGCAGACTTGTCTCCATGGGTCTATTGCTGCCTCGGGCACCTTATGGCAGGCCTGCTGTAACTCAAAGATTTTCGAATCGGACGAAAAACTAATAGTGAATTGTAACGTTCAGGGCCTCCTAATGACGATGGATCACTCAAATTGCGTCCCGATTCAGTACATCGTCCACTAGCCGACTTGACTCCATGGGACTATTGCTGCCTCGGGCACCTTATGGCCGTTCTGCTGTGAGTCTAGATTATAGAATGGGATGAAAAACTGATAGTGAATTGTAACGTTCAGGGCCTCCTAATGACGATGGAACACTCAAATTGCGTCCCGATTCAATACATCGTCCTCCAGCAGACTTGTCTCCATGTGTCTATTGCAGCCTCGGGCACCATATGGCCGTTCTGCTGTGAGTCAAAGATTTTCGAATCGGACGAAAAACGGATAGTGAATTGTAACATTCAGGGCCTCCTAATGACGATGGACCACACAAATTGCGTCCCGATTCAGTACATCGTCCTCCAGCCGACCTGACTCCATGGGTCTATTGCTGCCTCAGGCACCTTATGGCCGTTCTGCTGTGAGTCCAGATGGGACGTAAAACTGATAGTGAATTGTAACGTTCAGGGCCACCTAATGACGATGGATCACTCAAATTGCGTCCCGATTCAATATATCGTCCTCCAGCAGACTTGTTTCCATGGGTCTATTGTTGCCTCGGGCACCTTATAGCCGTTCTGCTGTGAGTCAAAGATTTTCGAATCGGAGGAAAAACTGATAGTGAATTGTAACTTTCAGGGCAACCTAATGACGATGGATCACTCAAATTGCGTCCCGATTCAATATATCGTCCTCCGGCCGACTTGTCTCCATGGGTCTATTGCTGCCTCGGGCACCTTATGGCCGTTCTGCTGTGAGTCAAAGAGTTTCGAATCGGACGAAAAACTGATGGTAAATTGGAACGTTCAGGGCCTCCTAATGACGATGGAACACTCAAATTGCGTCCCGATTCAATACATCGTCCTCCAGCGGACTTGTCTCCATTGGTCTATTGCTGCCTCGGGCACCTAATGGCCGTTCTGCTGTGTCAAAGACTTTCGAATCGGACGAAAAACTGATAGTGAATTGTAACATTCAGGGCCACCTAATGACGATGGACCACACAAATTGCGTCCCGATTCAGTACATCGTCCTCCAGCCGACCTGACTCCATGGGTCTATTGCTGCCTCAGGCACCTTATGGCCGTTCTGCTGTGAGTCCAGATGGGACGAAAAACTGATAGTGAATTGTAACGTTCTGGGCCACCTAATGACGATGGATCACTCAAATTGCGTCCTGATTCAATACATCGTCCTCCAGCCGACTTGTCTCCATGGGTCTATTGCTGCCTCGGTCACCTTATGGCCGTTCTGCTGTGAGTCTAGATTATCGAATGGGACGAAAAACTGTTAGTGAATTGTAACGTTCAGGGCCTCCTAATGACGATGGATCACTCAAATTGCGTCCCGATTCAATACATCGTCCTCCAGCAGACTTGTCTCCATGGGTCGATTGCTGCCTCGGGCACCTAATGGCCGTTCTGCTGTGAGTCAAAGATTTTCGAATCGGACGAAAAACTGATAGTGAATTGCAACGTTCAGGGCCACCTAATGACGATGGATCACTCAAATTGCGTCCCGATTCAATACATCGTCCTCCAGCAGACTTGTCTCTTTGCGTCTATTGCTGCCTCGGGCACTTATGGCATTCTGCTGTGAGTCAAAGATTTTCGAATCGGACGAAAAACTGATAGTGAATTGTAACGTTCAGGGCCACCTAATGACGATGGATCACTCAAATTGCGTCCCGATTCAATACATCGTCCTCCAGCCGACTTGACTCCATGGGTCTATTGCTGCCTCGGGCACCTTATGGCCGTTCTGCTGTGAGTCTAGATTATCGAATGGGACAAAATACAGATAGTGAATTGTAACGTTCAGGGCCTCTTAATGACGATGGATCACTCAAATTGCGTCCCGATTCAATACATCGTCCTCCAGCAGACTTCTCTCCATGGGTCTACTGCTGCCTCGGTCACCTTATGGCCGTTCTGCTGTGAGTCTAGATTATCGAATGGGACGAAAAACTGATAGTGAATTGTAACGTTCAAGGCCTCCTAATGACGATGGATCACTCAAATTGCGTCCCGATTCAATACATCGTCCTCCAGCCGACTTGACTCCATGGGTCTATTGCTGCCTCGGGCACCATATGGCCGTTCTGCTGTGAGTCTAGATTATCGAATTGGACGAAAAACTGATAGTGAATTGTAACGTTCAGGGTCTCCTAATGACGATGGATCACTCAAATTGCGTCCCGATTCAATACATCGTCCTCCAGCAGACTTGTCTCCATGGGTCGATTGCTGACTCGGGCACCTAATGGCCGTTCTGCTGTGAGTCAAAGATTTTCGAATCGGACGAAAAACTGATAGTGAATTGTAACATTCAGGGCCACCTAATGACGATGGACCACGCAAATTTCGTCCCGATTCAATACATCGTCCTCCAGCCGAGTTGACTCCATGGGTCTATTGCTGCCTCGGGCACCTTATGGCCGTTCTGCTGTGAATCTAGATTATCGAATGGGACGAAAAACTGATAGTGAATTGTAACGTTCGGGGCCACCTAATGACGATGGATCACTCAAATTACGTCCCGATTCAATACATCGTCCCCAGCCGACTTGACTCCATGGGACTATTGCTGCCTCGGGCACCTTATGGCCGTTCTGCTGTGAGTCTAGATTATAGAATGGGATGAAAAACGTATAGTGAATTGTAACGTTCAGGGCCACCTAATGACGATGGATCACTCAAATTGCGTCCCGATTCAATACATCGTCCTCCAGCAGACTTGTCTCCATGGGTCTATTGCTGCCTCGGGCACCTTATGGCAGGCCTGCTGTGACTCAAAGATTTTCGAATCGGACGAAAAACTGATAGTGAATTGTGACGTTCAGGGCCTCCTAATGACGATGGAACACCCAAATTGCGTCCCGATTCAATACATCGTCCTCCAGCAGACTTGTCTCCATGCGTCTATTGCTGCCTCGGGCACCTAATGGCCGTTCTGCTGTGAGTCAAAGATTTTCGAATCGGACGAAAAACTGATAGTGAATTGTAACGTTCAGGGCCACCTAATGACGATGGATCACTCAAATTGCGTCCCGATTCAATACATCGTCTTCCAGCCGACTAGACTCCATGGGTCTATTGCTGCCTCGGGCACCTTATGGCCGTTCTGCTGAGATTCTAGATTATCGAATGGGACAAAAAACTGATAGTGAATTGTAACGTTCAGGGCCTCCTAATGACGATGGATCACTCAAATTGCGTCCCGATTCAATACATGGTCCTCCAGCCGACTTGACTCCATGGGTCTATTGCTGCCTCGGGCACCTTATGGCCGTTCTGCTGTGAGTCTAGATTATCGAATGGGACGAAAAACTAATAGTGAATTGTAACGTTCAGGGCCTCTTAATGACGATGGATCACTCAAATTGCGTCCCGATTCAATACATCGTCCTCCAGCAGACTTGTCTCCATGGGTCTATTGCTGCCTCGGGCACCTTATGGCCGTTCTGCTGTGAGTCTAGATTATCGAATGGGACGAAAAACTGATAGTCAATTGTAACGTTCAGGGCCACCTAATGACGATAGATCTCTCAAATTGCGTCCCGATTCAATACATCGTCCTCCAGCCGACTTGACTCCATGGGTCTATTGCTGCCTCGGGCACCTTATGGCCGTTCTGCTGTGAGTCTAGATTATCGAATGGGACGAAAAACTGATAGTGAATTGTAACGTTCAGGTCCTCCTAATGACGATGGATCACTCAAATTGCGTCCCGATTCAATACATGGTCCTCCAGCCGACTTGACTCCATGGGTCTATTGCTGCCTCGGGCACCTTATGGCCGTTCTGCTGTGAGTCTAGATTATCGAATGGGACGAAAAACTAATAGTGAATTGTAACGTTCAGGGCCTCTTAATGACGATGGATCACTCAAATTGCGTCCCGATTCAATACATCGTCCTCCAGCAGACTTGTCTCCATGGGTCGATTGCTGCCTCGGGCACCTAATGGCCGTTCTGCTGTAGGTCAAAGATTTTCGAATCGGACGAAAAACTGATAGTGAATTGTAACTTTCAGGGCCACCTAATGACGATGGATCACTCAAATTGCGTCCCGATTCAATACATCGTCCTCCAGCAGACTTGTCTCCATGGGTCGATTGCTGCCTCGGGCACCTTATGGCCGTTCTGCTGTGAGTCAAAGATTTTCGAATCGGACGAAAAACTGATAGTGATTAGTAACATTCAGGGCCACCTAATGACGATGGACCACACAAATTGCGTCCCGATTCAGTACATCGTCCACTAGCCGACTTGACTCCATGGGACTATTGCTGCCTCGGGCACCTTATGGCCGTTCTGCTGTGAGTCTAGATTATAGGATGGGATGAAAAACTGATAGTGAATTGTAACGTTCAGGGCCACCTAATGACGATGGATCACTCAAATTGCGTCCCGATTCAATACATCGTCCTCCAGCAGACTTGTCTCCATGGGTCTATTGCTGCCTCGGGCACCTTATGGCAGGCCTGCTGTGACTCAAAGATTTTCGAATCGGACGAAAAACTAATAGTGAATTGTAACGTTCAGGGCCTCCTAATGACGATGGAACACTCAAATTGCGTCCCGATTCAATACATCGTCCTCCAGCAGACTTGTCTCCATGGGTCTATTGCAGCATCGGGCACCATATGGCCGTTCTGCTGTGAGTCAAAGATTTTCGAATCGGACGAAAAACGGATAGTGAATTGTAACATTCAGGGCCTCCTAATGACGATGGACCACACAAATTGCGTCCCGATTCAGTACATCGTCCTCCAGCCGACCTGACTCCATGGGTCTATTGCTGCCTCAGGCACCTTATGGCCGTTCTGCTTTGAGTCCAGATTATCGAATGGGACGAAAAACTGATAGTGAATTGTAACGTTCAGGGCCACCTAATGACGATGGATCACTCAAATTGCGTCCCGATTCAATATATCGTCCTCCAGCAGACTTGTTTCCATGGGTCTATTGTTGCCTCGGGCACCTTATAGCCGTTCTGCTGTGAGTCAAAGATTTTCGAATCGGACGAAAAACTGATAGTGAATTGTAACTTTCAGGGCAACCTAATGACGATGGATCACTCAAATTGCGTCCCGATTCAATATATCGTCCTCCGGCCGACTTGTCTCCATGGGTCTATTGCTGCCTCGGGCACCTTATGGCCGTTCTGCTGTGAGTCAAAGAGTTTCGAATCGGACGAAAAACTGATGGTAAATTGGAACGTTCAGGGCCTCCTAATGACGATGGAACACTCAAATTGCGTCCCGATTCAATACATCGTCCTCCAGCGGACTTGTCTCCATTGGTCTATTGCTGCCTCGGGCACCTAATGGCCGTTCTGCTGTGTCAAAGACTTTCGAATCGGACGAAAAACTGATAGTGAATTGTAACATTCAGGGCCACCTAATGACGATGGACCACGCAAATTGGGTCCCGATTCAATACATCGTCCTCCAGCCGAGTTGACTCCATGGGTCTATTGCTGCCACGGGCACCTTATGGCCGTTCTGCTGTGAATCTAGATTATCGAATGGGACGAAAAACTGATAGTGAATTGTAACGTTCAGGGCCACCTAATGACGATGGACCACACAAATTGCGTCCCGATTCAGTACATCGTCCATTAGCCGACTTGACACCATGGGACTATTGCTGCCTCGGGCACCTTATGGCCGTTCTGCTGTGAGTCTAAATTATCGAATGGGATGAAAAACTGATAGTGAATTGTAACGTTCAGGGCCACCTAATGACGATGGATCACTCAAATTGCGTCCCGATTCAATACATCGTCGTCCAGCAGACTTGTCTCCATGGGTCTATTGCTGCCTCGGGCACCTTATGGCAGGCCTGCTGTGACTCAAAGATTTTCGAATCGGACGAAAAACTGATAGTGAATTGTAACGTTCAGGGCCTCCCTAATGACGATGGAACACTCAAATTGCGTCCCGATTCAATACATCGTCCTCCAGCAGACTTGTCTCCATGCGTCTATTGCTGCCTCGGGCACTTTATGGCCGTTCTGCTGTGAGTCAAATATTTTCGAATCGGACGAAAAACTAATAGTGAATTGTAACGTTCAGGGCCACCTAATCACGATGGATCACTCAAATTGCGTCCCGATTCAATACATCGTCCTCCAGCCGACTTGACTCCATGGGTCTATTGCTGCCTCGGGCACCTTATGGCCGTTCTGCTGTGAGTCTAGATTATCGAATGGGACAAAATACTGATAGTGAATTGTAACGTTCAGGGCCTCCTAATACGATGGATCACTCAAATTGCGTCCCGATTCAATACATCGTCCTCCAGCCGACTTGACTCCATGGGTCTATTGCTGCCTCGGGCACCTTATGGCCGTTCTGCTGTGAGTCTAGATTATCGAATGGGACGAAAAACTGATAGTGAATTGTAACGTTCAGGGTCTCCTAATGACGATGGATCACTCAAATTGCGTCCCGATTCAATACATCGTCCTCCAGAAGACTTGTCTCCATGGGTCGATTGCTGACTCGGGCACCTAATGGCCGTTCTGCTGTGAGTCAAAGATTTTCGAATCGGACGAAAAACTGATAGTGAATTGTAACATTCAGGGCCACCTAATGACGATGGACCACGCAAATTGCGTCCCGATTCAATACATCGTCCTCCAGCCGAGTTGACTCCATGGGTCTATTGCTGCCTCGGGCACCTTATGGCCGTTCTGCTGTGAATCTAGATTATACGTAGAATGGGATGAAAAACTGATAGTGAATTGTAACGTTCGGGGCCACCTAATGACGATGGATCACTCAAATTACGTCCCGATTCAATACATCGTCCCCAGCCGACTTGACTCCATGGGACTATTACTGCCTCGGGCACCTAATGGCCGTTCTGCTGTGAGTCTAGATTATAGAATGGGATGAAAAACTGATAGTGAATTGTAACGTTCAGGGCCACCTAATGACGATGGATCATTCAAATTGCGTCCCGATTCAATACATCGTCCTCCAGCAGACTTGTCTCCATGGGTCGATTGCTGCCTCGGGCACCTTATGGCCGTTCTGCTGTGAGTCAATGATTTTCGAATCGGACGAAAAACTGATAGTGATTTGTAACATTCAGGGCCACCTAATGACGATGGACCACACAAAATGCGTCCCGATTCAGTACATCGTCCACTAGCCGACTTGACTCCATGGGACTATTGCTGCCTCGGGCACCTTATGGCCGTTCTGCTGTGATTCTAGATTATAGAATGGGATGAAAAACTGATAGTGAATTGTAACGTTCAGGGCCACCTAATGACGATGGATCACTCAAATTGCGTCCCGATTCAATACATCGTCCTCCAGCAGACTTGTCTCCATGGGTCTATTGCTGCCTCGGGCACCTTATGGCAGGCCTGCTGTGACTCAAAGATTTTCGAATCGGACGAAAAACTAATAGTGAATTGTAACGTTCAGGGCCTCCTAATGACGATGGAACACTCAAATTGCGTCCCGATTCAATACATCGTCCTCCAGCAGACTTGTCTCCATGGGTCTATTGCTGCCACGGGCACCTTATGGCCGTTCTGCTGTGAATCTAGATTATCGAATGGGACGAAAAACTGATAGCGAATTGTAACGTTCAGGGCCACCTAATGACGATGGATCACTCAAATTGCGTCCCGATTCAATATATCGTCCTCCAGCAGACTTGTTTCCATGGGTCTATTGTTGCCTCGGGCACCTTATAGCCGTTCTGCTGTGAGTCAAAGATTTTCGAATCGGACGAAAAACTGATAGTGAATTGTAACTTTCAGGGCAACCTAATGACGATGGATCACTCAAATTGCGTCCCGATTCAATATATCGTCCTCCGGCCGACTTGTCTCCATGGGTCTATTGCTGCCTCGGGCACCTTATGGCCGGTCTGCTGTGAGTCAAAGAGTTTCGAATCGGACGAAAAACTGATGGTAAATTGGAACGTTCAGGGCCTCCTAATGACGATGGAACACTCAAATTGCGTCCCGATTCAATACATCGTCCTCCAGCGGACTTGTCTCCATTGGTCTATTGCTGCCTCGGGCACCTAATGGCCGTTCTGCTGTGTCAAAGACTTTCGAATCGGACGAAAAACTGATAGTGAATTGTAACATTCAGGGCCACCTAATGACGATGGACCACGCAAATTGGGTCCCGATTCAATACATCGTCCTCCAGCCGAATTGACTCCTTGGGTCTATTGCTGCCACGGGCACCTTATGGCCGTTCTGCTGTGAATCTAGATTATCGAATGGGACGAAAAGCTGATAGTGAATTGTAACGTTCAGGGCCACCTAATGACGATGGACCACACAAATTGCGTCCCGATTCAGTACATCGTCCATTAGCCGACTTGACACCATGGGACTATTGCTGCCTCGGGCACCTTATGGCCGTTCTGCTGTGAGTCTAAATTATCGAATGGGATGAAAAACTGATAGTGAATTGTAACGTTCAGGGCCACCTAATGACGATGGATCACTCAAATTGCGTCCCGATTCAATACATCGTCGTCCAGCAGACTTGTCTCCATGGGTCTATTGCTGCCTCGGGCACCTTATGGCAGGCCTGCTGTGACTCAAAGATTTTCGAATCGGACGAAAAACTGATAGTGAATTGTAACGTTCAGGTTCTCCTAATGACGATGGAACACTCAAATTGCGTCCCGATTCAATACATCGTCCTCCAGCAGACTTGTCTCCATGCGTCTATTGCTGCCTCCGGCACTTTATGGCCGTTCTGCTGTGAGTCAAATATTTTCGAATCGGACGAAAAACTAATAGTGAATTGTAACGTTCAGGGCCACCTAATGACGATGGATCACTCAAATTGCGTCCCGATTCAATACATCGTCCTCCAGCCGACTTGACTCCATGGGTCTATTGCTGCCTCGGGCACCTTATGGCCGTTCTGCTGTGAGTCTAGATTATCGAATGGGACAAAATACTGATAGTGAATTGTAACTTTCAGGGCCTCCTAATGACGATGGATCACTCAAATTGCGTCCCGATTCAATACATCGTCCTCCAGCCGACTTGACTCCATGGGTCTATTGCTGCCTCGGGCACCTTATGGCCGTTCTGCTGTGAGTCTAGATTATCGAATGGGACGAAAAACTGATAGTGAATTGTAACGTTCAGGGTCTCCTAATGACGATGGATCACTCAAATTGCGTCCCGATTCAATACATCGTCCTCCAGAAGACTTGTCTCCATGGGTCGATTGCTGACTCGGGCACCTAATGGCCGTTCTGCTGTGAGTCAAAGATTTTCGAATCGGACGAAAAACTGATAGTGAATTGTAACATTCAGGGCCACCTAATGACGATGGACCACGCAAATTGCGTCCCGATTCAATACATCGTCCTCCAGCCGAGTTGACTCCATGGGTCTATTGCTGCCTCGGGCACCTTATGGCCGTTCTGCTGTGAATCTAGATTATACGTAGAGTGGGATGAAAAACTGATAGTGAATTGTAACGTTCAGGGCCACCTAATGACGATGGATCACTCAAATTACGTCCCGATTCAATACATCGTCCCCAGCCGACTTGACTCCATGGGACTATTGCTGCCTCGGGCACCTTATGGCCGTTCTGCTGTGAGTCTAGATTATAGAATGGGATGAAAAACTGATAGTGAATTGTAACGTTCAGGGCCACCTAATGACGATGGATCATTCAAATTGCGTCCCGATTCAATACATCGTCCTCCAGCAGACTTGTCTCCATGGGTCGATTGCTGCCTCGGGCACCTTATGGCCGTTCTGCTGTGAGTCAATGATTTTCGAATCGGACGAAAAACTGATAGTGATTTGTAACATTCAGGGCCACCTAATGACGATGGACCACACAAAATGCGTCCCGATTCAGTACATCGTCCACTAGCCGACTTGACTCCATGGGACTATTGCTGCCTCGGGTACCTTATGGCCGTTCTGCTGTGAGTCTAGATTATAGAATGGGATGAAAAACTGATAGTGAATTGTAACGTTCAGGGCCACCTAATGACGATGGATCACTCAAATTGCGTCCCGATTCAATACATCGTCCTCCAGCAGACTTGTCTCCATGGGTCTATTGCTGCCTCGGGCACCTTATGGCAGGCCTGCTGTGACTCAAAGATTTTCGAATCGGACGAAAAACTAATAGTGAATTGTAACGTTCAGGGCCTCCTAATGACGATGGAACACTCAAATTGCGTCCCGATTCAATACATCGTCCTCCAGCAGACTTGTCTCCATGGGTCTATTGCAGCCTCGGGCACCATATGGCCGTTCTGCTGTGAGTCAAAGATTTTCGAATCGGACGAAAAACTGATAGTGAATTGTAACATTCAGGGCCACCTAATGACGATGGACCACACAAATTGCGTCCCGATTCAGTACATCGTCCTCCAGCCGACCTGACTCCATGGGTCTATTGCTGCCTCAGGCACCTTATGGCCGTTCTGCTGTGAGTCTAGATTATCGAATGGGACGAAAAACTGATAGTGAATTGTAACGTTCAGGGCCACCTAATGACGATGGGTCACTCAAATTGCGTCCCGATTCAATATATCGTTCTCCAGCAGACTTGTTTCCATGGGTCTATTGTTGCCTCGGGCACCTTATAGCCGTTCTGCGGTGAGTCAAAGATTTTCGAATCGGACGAAAAACTGATAGTGAATTGTAACTTTCAGGGCAACCTAAAGACGATGGATCGCTCAAATTGCGTCCCGATTCAATATATCGTCCTCCAGCCGACTTGTCTCCATGGGTCTATTGCTGCCTCGGGCACCTTATGGCCGTTCTGCTGTGAGTCAAAGAGCTTCGAATCGGACGAAAAACTGATGGTAAATTGGAACGTTCAGGGCCTCCTAATGACGATGGAACACTCAAATTGCGTCCCGATTCAATACATCGTCCTCCAGCGGACTTGTCTCCATTGGTCTATTGCTGCCTCGGGCACCTAATGGCCGTTCTGCTGTGTCAAAGACTTTCGAATCGGACGAAAAACTGATAGTGAATTGTAACATTCAGGGCCACCTAATGACGATGGACCACGCAAATTGGGTCCCGATTCAATACATCGTCCTCCAGCCGAGTTGACTCCATGGGTCTATTGCTGCCACGGGCACCTTATGGCCGTTCTGCTGTGAATCTAGATTATCGAATGGGACGAAAAACTGATAGTGAATTGTAACGTTCAGGGCCACCTAATGACGATGGATCACTCAAATTGCGTCCCGATTCAATACAACGTCCTCCAGCAGACTTGTCTCCATGGGTCGATTGCTGCCTCGGGCACCTTATGGCAGTCCTGCTGTGACTCAAAGATTTTCGAATCGGACGAAAAACTGATAGTGAATTGTAACGTTCAGGGCCTCCTAATGACGATGGAACACTCAAATTGCGTCCCGATTCAATACATCGTCCTCCAGCAGACTTGTCTCCATGGGTCTATTGCTGCCTCGGGCACCTTATGGCCGTTCTGCTGTGAGTCAAAGATTTTCGAATCGGACGAAAAACTGATAGTGAATTGTAACGTTCAGGGCCACCTAATGACGATGGATCACTCAAATTGCGTCCCGATTCAATACATCGTCCTCCAGCCGACATGTCTCCATGGATCTATTGCTGCCTTGGCACCTTATGGCCGTTCTGCTGTGAGTCAAAGATTTTCGAATCGGACGAAAAACTGATAGTGAATTGTAACGTTCAGGGCCACCTAATGACGATGGATCACTCAAATTGCGTCCCGATTCAATACATTGTCCTCCAGCAGACTATCTCCATGGGTCTATTGCAGCCTCGGGCACCTTATGACCGTTCAGCTGTGACTCAAAGATTTTCGAATCGGACGAAAAACTGATAGTGAATTGTAACGGTCAGGGCCTCCTAATGATGGAACACTAAAATTGCGTCCCGATTCAATACATCGTCCTCCAGCAGACTTGACTTCATGGGTCTATTGCTGCCTCGGGTCCCTTATGGCCGTTCCGCTGTGAGTCAAAGATTTTCGAATCGGACGAAAAACTGATAGTGAATTGTAACGTTCAGGGCCACCTAATGACGATGGATCTCTCAAATTGCGTCCCGATTCAATACATCGTCCTCCAGCCGACTTGACTCCATGGGTCTATTGCTGCCTCGGGCACCTTATGGCCGTTCTGCTGTGAGTCTAGATTATCGAATGGGACAAAAAACTGATAGTGAATTGTAACGTTCAGGGCCTCCTAATGACGATGGATCACTCAAATTGCGTCCCGATTCAATACATCGTCCTCCAGCAGACTTGTCTCCATGGGTCTACTGCTGCCTCGGCACCTTATGGCCGTTCTGCTGTGAGTCTAGATTATCGAATGGGACTAAATCTGATTGTGAATTGTAACGTTCAGGGTCTCCTAATGACGATGGATCACTCAAATTGCGTCCCGATTCAATACATCGTCCTCCAGAAGACTTGTCTCCATGGGTCGATTGCTGACTCGGGCACCTAATGGCCGTTCTGCTGTGAGTCAAAGATTTTCGAATCGGACGAAAAACTGATAGTGAATTGTAACATTCAGGGCCACCTAATGACGATGGACCACGCAAATTGCGTCCCGATTCAATACATCGTCCTCCAGCCGAGTTGACTCCATGGGTCTATTGCTGCCTCGGGCACCTTATGGCCGTTCTGCTGTGAATCTAGATTATACGTAGAATGGGATGAAAAACTGATAGTGAATTGTAACGTTCAGGGCCACCTAATGACGATGGATCACTCAAATTACGTCCCGATTCAATACATCGTCCCCAGCCGACTTGACTCCATGGGACTATTGCTGCCTCGGGCACCTTATGGCCGTTCTGCTGTGAGTCTAGATTATAGAATGGGATGAAAAACTGATAGTGAATTGTAACGTTCAGGGCCACCTAATGACGATGGATCATTCAAATTGCGTCCCGATTCAATACATCGTCCTCCAGCAGACTTGTCTCCATGGGTCGATTGCTGCCTCGGGCACCTTATGGCCGTTCTGCTGTGAGTCAATGATTTTCGAATCGGACGAAAAACTGATAGTGATTTGTAACATTCAGGGCCACCTAATGACGATGGACCACACAAAATGCGTCCCGATTCAGTACATCGTCCACTAGCCGACTTGACTCCATGGGACTATTGCTGCCTCGGGTACCTTATGGCCGTTCTGCTGTGAGTCTAGATTATAGAATGGGATGAAAAACTGATAGTGAATTGTAGCGTTCAGGGCCACCTAATGACGATGGATCACTCAAATTGCGTCCCGATTCAATACATCGTCCTCCAGCAGACTTGTCTCCATGGGTCTATTGCTGCCTCGGGCACCTTATGGCAGGCCTGCTGTGACTCAAAGATTTTCGAATCGGACGAAAAACTAATAGTGAATTGTAACGTTCAGGGCCTCCTAATGACGATGGAACACTCAAATTGCGTCCCGATTCAATACATCGTCCTCCAGCAGACTTGTCTCCATGGGTCTATTGCAGCCTCGGGCACCATATGGCCGTTCTGCTGTGAGTCAAAGATTTTCGAATCGGACGAAAAACTGATAGTGAATTGTAACATTCAGGGCCACCTAATGACGATGGACCACACAAATTGCGTCCCGATTCAGTACATCGTCCTCCAGCCGACCTGACTCCATGGGTCTATTGCTGCCTCAGGCACCTTATGGCCGTTCTGCTGTGAGTCTAGATTATCGAATGGGACGAAAAACTGATAGTGAATTGTAACGTTCAGGGCCACCTAATGACGATGGATCACTCAAATTGCGTCCCGATTCAATATATCGTCCTCCAGCAGACTTGTTTCCATGGGTCTATTGTTGCCTCGGGCACCTTATAGCCGTTCTGCGGTGAGTCAAAGATTTTCGAATCGGACGAAAAACTGATAGTGAATTGTAACTTTCAGGGCAACCTAAAGACGATGGATCACTCAAATTGCGTCCCGATTCAATATATCGTCCTCCTGCCGACTTGTCTCCATGGGTCTATTGCTGCCTCGGGAACCTTATGGCCGTTCTGCTGTGAGTCAAAGAGCTTCGAATCGGACGAAAAACTGATGGTAAATTGGAACGTTCAGGGCCTCCTAATGACGATGGAACACTCAAATTGCGTCCCGATTCAATACATCGTCCTCCAGCGGACTTGTCTCCATTGGTCTATTGCTGCCTCGGGCACCTAATGGCCGTTCTGCTGTGTCAAAGACTTTCGAATCGGACGAAAAACTGATAGTGAATTGTAACATTCAGGGCCACCTAATGACGATGGACCACGCAAATTGGGTCCCGATTCAATACATCGTCCTCCAGCCGAGTTGACTCCATGGGTCTATTGCTGCCACGGGCACCTTATGGCCGTTCTGCTGTGAATCTAGATTATCGAATGGGACGAAAAACTGATAGTGAATTGTAACGTTCAGGGCCACCTAATGACGATGGATCACTCAAATTGCGTCCCGATTCAATACATCGTCCTCCAGCAGACTTGTCTCCATGGGTCGATTGCTGCCTCGGGCACCTTATGGCAGTCCTGCTGTGACTCAAAGATTTTCGAATCGGACGAAAAACTGATAGTGAATTGTAACGTTCAGGGCCACCTAATGACGATGGAACACTCAAATTGCGTCCCGATTCAATACATCGTCCTCCAGCAGACTTGTCTCCATGGGTCTATTGCTGCCTGGGGCACCTTATGGCCGTTCTGCTGTGAGTCAAAGATTTTCGAATCGGACGAAAAACTGATAGTGAATTGTAACGTTCAGGGCCACCTAATGACGATGGATCACTCAAATTGCGTCCCGATTCAATACATCGTCCTCCAGCCGACATGTCTCCATGGGTCTATTGCTGCCTTGGCACCTTATGGCCGTTCTGCTGTGAGTCAAAGATTTTCGAATCGGACGAAAAACTGATAGTGAATTGTAACGTTCAGGGCCACCTAATGACGATGGATCACTCAAATTGCGTCCCGATTCAATACATTGTCCTCCAGCAGACTGTCTCCATGGGTCTATTGCAGCCTCGGGCACCTTATGACCGTTCAGCTGTGACTCAAAGATTTTCGAATCGGACGAAAAACTGATAGTGAATTGTAACGGTCAGGGCCTCCTAATGATGGAACACTAAAATTGCGTCCCGATTCAATACATCGTCCTCCAGCAGACTTGACTTCATGGGTCTATTGCTGCCTCGGGTCCCTTATGGCCGTTCCGCTGTGAGTCAAAGATTTTCGAATCGGACGAAAAACTGATAGTGAATTGTAACGTTCAGGGACACCTAATGACGATGGATCTCTCAAATTGCGTCCCGATTCAATACATCGTCCTCCAGCCGACTTGACTCCATGGGTCTATTGCTGCCTCGGGCACCTTATGGCCGTTCTGCTGTGAGTCTAGATTATCGAATGGGACAAAAAACTGATAGTGAATTGTAACGTTCAGGGCCTCCTAATGACGATGGATCACTCAAATTGCGTCCCGATTCAATACATCGTCCTCCATCAGACTTGTCTCCATGGGTCTACTGCTACCTCGGCACCTTATGGCCGTTCTGCTGTGAGTCTAGATTATCGAATGGGACTAAATCTGATTGTGAATTGTAACGTTCAGGGCCACCTAATGACGATGGATCACTCAAATTGCGTCCCGATTCAATACATCGTCCTCCAGCCGACTTGACTCCATGGGTCTAATGCTGCCTTGGCACCTTATGGCCGTTCTGCTGTGAGTCAAAGATTTTCGAATCGGACGAAAAACTGATAGTGAATTGTAACGTTCAGGGCCTCCTAATGACGATGGAACACTCAAATTGCGTCCCGATTCAATACATCGTCCTCCAGCCGACTTGTATCCATGGGTCTTTTGCTGCCTCGGGCACCTTATGGCCGTTCTGCTGTGAGTCAAAGATTTTCGAATCGGACGAAAAACTGATAGTGAATTGTAACGTTCAGGGCCTCCTAATGACGATGGAACACTAAAATTGCGTCCCGATTCAATACATCGTCCTCCAGCAGACTTGACTTCATGGGTCTATTGCTGCCTCGGGCACCTTATGGCCGTTCCGCTGTGAGTCAAAGATTTTCGAATCGGACGAAAAACTGATAGTGAATTGTAACGTTCAGGGCCACCTCATGACGATGGATCTCTCAAATTGCGTCCCGATTCAATACATCGTCCTCCATCCGACTTGACTCCATGGGTCTATTGCTGCCTCGGGCACCTTATGGCCGTTCTGCTGTGAGTCTAGATTATCGAATGGGACAAAAAACTGATAGTGAATTGTAACGTTCAGGGCCTCCTAATGACGATGGATCACTCAAATTGCGTCCCGATTCAATACATCGTCCTCCAGCAGACTTGTCTCCATGGGTCTATTGCTGCCTCGGGCACCTTATGGCCGTTCTGCTGTGAGTCTAGATTATCGAATGGGACGAAAAACTGATAGTGAATTGTAACGTTCAGGGCCACCTAATGACGATGGATCACTCAAATTGCGTCCCGATTCAATACATCGTCCTCCAGCCGACTTGATTCCATGGGTCTACTGCTGCCTCGGGCACCTTATGGCCGTTCTGCTGTGAGTCTAGATTATCGAATGGGACGAAAAACTGATAGTGAATTGTAACGTTCAGGGCCTCCTAATGACGATGGATCACTCAAATTGCGTCGCGATTCAATACATCGTCCTCCAGCAGATTTGTCTCCATGGGTCGCTTGCTGCCTCGGGCACATTATGGCCCTTCTGCTGTGAGTCAAAGATTTTCGAGTCGGACGAAAAACTGATAGTGATTTGTAACATTCAGGGCCACCTAATGACGATGGACCACACAAATTGCGTCCCGATTCAGTACATCGTCCACTAGCCAACTTGACTCCATGGGACTATTGCTGCCTCGGGCACCTTATGGCCGTTCTGCTGTGAGTCTAGATTATAGAATGGGACAAAAAACTGATAGTGAATTGTAACGTTCAGGGCCACCTAATGACGATGGATCACTCAAATTGCGTCCCCATTCAATACATCGTCCTCCAGCAGACTTGTCTCCATGGGTCTAATGCTGCCTCGGGCACCTTATGGCATGCCTGCTGTGACTCAAAGATTTTCGAATCGGACGAAAAACTGATAGTGAATTGTAACGTTCAGGGCCACCTAATGACGATGGATCACTCAAATTGCGTCCCGATTCAATACATCGTCCTCCAGCCGACTTGACTCCATGGGTCTATTGTTGCCTCGGGCACCTTATGGCCGTTCTGCTGTGAGTCTAGATTATCGAATGGGACAAAAAACCGATAGTGAATTGTAACGTTCAGAGCTTCCTAATGACGATGGATCACTCAAAATGCGTCCCGATTCAATACATCGTCCTCCAGCAGACTTGTCTCCATGGGTCTATTGCTGCCTCGGGCACCTTATGGCCGTTCTGCTGTGAGTCTAGATTATCGAATGGGACGAAAAACTGATAGTGAATTGTAACGTTCAGGGCCTCCTAATGACGATGGATCACTCAAATTGCGTCCCGATTCAATATATCGTCCTCCAGCCGACTTGTCTCCATGGGTCTATTGCTGCCTCGGGCACCTTATGGCCGTTCTGCTGTGAGTCAAAGACTTTCGAATCGGACGAAAAACTGATGGTAAATTGGAACGTTCAGGGCCTCCTAATGACGATGGAACACTCAAATTGCGTCCCGATTCAATACATCGTCCTCCAGCGGACTTGTCTCCATTGGTCTATTGCTGCCTCGGGCACCTAATGGCCGTTCTGCTGTGTCAAAGACTTTCGAATCGGACGAAAAACTGAAGTGAATTGTAACATTCAGGGCCACCTAATGACGATGGACCACGCAAATTGGGTCCCGATTCAATACATCGTCCTCCAGCCGAGTTGACTCCATGGGTCTATTGCTGCCACGGGCACCTTATGGCCGTTCTGCTGTGAATCTAGATTATCGAATGGGACGAAAAACTGATAGTGAATTGTAACGTTCAGGGCCACCTAATGACGATGGATCACTCAAATTGCGTCCCGATTCAATACATCGTCCTCCAGCAGACTTGTCTCCATGGGTCGATTGCTGCCTCGGGCACCTTATGGCAGTCCTGCTGTGACTCAAAGATTTTCGAATCGGACGAAAAACTGATAGTGAATTGTAACGTTCAGGGCCTCCTAATGACGATGGAACACTCAAATTGCGTCCCGATTCAATACATCGTCCTCCAGCAGACTTGTCTCCATGGGTCTATTGCTGCCTCGGGCACCTTATGGCCGTTCTGCTGTGAGTCAAAGATTTTCGAATCGGACGAAAAACTGATAGTGAATTGTAACGTTCAGGGCCACCTAATGACGATGGATCACTCAAATTGCGTCCCGTTTCAATACATCGTCCTCCAGCCGACTTGACTCCATGGGTCTATTGCTGCCTCGGGCACCTTATGGCCGTTCTGCTGTGAGTCTAGATTATCGAATGGGACGAAAAACTGATAGTGAATTGTAACGTTCAGGGTCTCCTAATGACGATGACTCACTCAAATTGCGTCCCGATTCAATACATCGTCCTCCAGCAGACTTGTCTCCATGGGTCGATTGCTGCCTCGGGCACCTTATGGCCGTTGTGCTGTGAGTGAAAGATTTTCGAATCGGACGAAAAACTGATAGTGATTTGTAACATTTAGGGCCACCTAATGACGATGGAACACACAAATTGCGTCCCGATTCAGTACATCGTCCACTAGCCGATTTGTCTCCATGGGTCTATTGCTGCCTCGGGCACCTTATGGCAGGCCTCCTGTGACTCAAAGATTTTCGAATCGGACGAAAAACTGATGGTGAATTGTAACGTTCAGGGCCTCCTAATGACGATGGAACACTCAAATTGCGTCCCGATTCAATACATCGTCCTCCAGCAGACTTGTCTCCATGGTTCGATTGCTGCCTCGGGCACCTAATGGCCATTCTGCTGTGAGTCTAGATTATCGAATGGGACGTAAAACTGATAGTGAATTGTAACGTTCAGGGCCACCTAATGACGATGGATCACTCAAATTGCGTCCCGATTCAATATATCGTCCTCCAGCAGACTTGTTTCCATGGGTCTATTGTTGCCTCGGGCACCTTATAGCCGTTCTGCTGTGAGTCAAAGATTTTCGAATCGGACGAAAAACTGATAGTGAATTGTAACTTTCAGGGCAACCTAAAGACGATGGATCACTCAAATTGCGTCCCGATTCAATATATCGTCCTCCAGCCGACTTGTCTCCATGGGTCTATTGCTGCCTCGGGCACCTTATGGCCGTTCTGCTGTGAGTCAAAGAGTTTCGAATCGGACGAAAAACTGATGGTAAATTGGAACGTTCAGGGCCTCCTAATGACGATGGAACACTCAAATTGCGTCCCGATTCAATACATCGTCCTCCAGCGGACTTGTCTCCATTGGTCTATTGCTGCCTCGGGCACCTAATGGCCGTTCTGCTGTGTCAAGGACTTTCGAATCGGACGAAAAACTGAAGTGAATTGTAACATTCAGGGCCACCTAATGACGATGGACCACGCAAATTGGGTCCCGATTCAATACATCGTCCTCCAGCCGAGTTGACTCCATGGGTCTATTGCTGCCACGGGCACCTTATGGCCGTTCTGCTGTGAATCTAGATTATCGAATGGGACGAAAAACTGATAGTGAATTGTAACGTTCAGGGCCACCTAATGACGATGGATCACTCAAATTGCGTCCCGATTCAATACATCGTCCTCCAGCAGACTTGTCTCCATGGGTCGATTGCTGCCTCGGGCACCTTATGGCAGGCCTGCTGTGACTCAAAGATTTTCGAATCGGACGAAAAACTGATAGTGAATTGTAACGTTCAGGGCCTCCTAATGACGATGGAACACCCAAATTGCGTCCCGATTCAATACATCGTCCTCCAGCAGACTTGTCTCCATGCGTCTATTGCTGCCTCGGGCACCTAATGGCCGCTCTGCTGTGAGTCAAAGATTTTCGAATCGGACGAAAAACTGATAGTGAATTGTAACGTTCAGGGCCACCTAATGACGATGGATCACTCAAATTGCGTCCCGATTCAATACATCGTCCTCCAGCCGACATGTCTCCATGGGTCTATTGCTGCCTTGGCACCTTATGGCCGTTCTGCTGTGAGTCAAAGATTTTCGAATCAGACGAAAAACTGATAGTGAATTGTAACGTTCAGGGCCACCTAATGACGATGGATCACTCAAATTGCGTCCCGATTCAATACATTGTCCTCCAGCAGACTGTCTCCATGGGTCTATTGCAGCCTCGGGCACCTTATGACCGTTCAGCTGTGACTCAAAGATTTTCGAATCGGACGAAAAACTGATAGTGAATTGTAACGGTCAGGGCCTCCTAATGATGGAACACTAAAATTGCGTCCCGATTCAATACATCGTCCTCCAGCAGACTTGACTTCATGGGTCTATTGCTGCCTCGGGCACCTTATGGCCGTTCCGCTGTGAGTCAAAGATTTTCGAATCGGACGAAAAACTGATAGTGAATTGTAACGTTCAGGGCCACCTAATGACGATGGATCTCTCAAATTGCGTCCCGATTCAATACATCGTCCTCCAGCCGACTTGACTCCATGGGTCTATTGCTGCCTCGGGCACCTTATGGCCGTTCTGCTGTGAGTCTACATTATCGAATGGGACAAAAAACTGATAGTGAATTGTAACGTTCAGGGCCTCCTAATGACGATGGATCACTCAAATTGCGTCCCGATTCAATACATCGTCCTCCAGCAGACTTGTCTCCATGGGTCTATTGCTGCCTCGGGCACCTTATGGCCGTTCTGCTGTGAGTCTAGATTATCGAATGGGACGAAATCTGATTGTGAATTGTAACGTTCAGGGCCACCTAATGACGATGGATCACTCAAATTGCGTCCCGATTCAATACATCGTCCTCCAGCCGACTTGACTCCATGGGTCTATTGCTGCCTCGGGCACCTTATGGCCGTTCTGCTGTGAGTCTAGATTATCGAATGGGACGAAAAACTGATAGTGAATTGTAACGGTCAGGGCCTCCTAATGACGATGGATCACTCAAATTGCGTCCCGATTCAATACATCGTCCTGCAGCCGACTTGACTCCATGGGTCTATTGCTGCCTCGGGCACCTAATGGCCGTTCTGCTGTGAGTCAAAGATTTTCGAATCGGACGAAAAACTGATAGTGAATTGTAACTTTCAGGGCCACCTAATGACGATGGATCACTCAAATTGCGTCCCGATTCAATACATCGTCCTCCAGCAGACTTGTCTCCATGGGTCTATTGCTGCCTCGGGCACCTGATGGCCGTTCTGCTGTGAGTCAAAGATTTTCGAATCGGACGAAAAACTGATAGTGAATTGTAACGTTCAGGGCCACCTAATGACGATGGATCACTCACATTGCGTCCCGATTCAATACATCGTCCTCCAGCCGATATGTCTCCATGGGTCTAATGCTGCCTTGGCACCTTATGGCCGTTCTGCTGTGAGTCAAAGATTTTCGAATCGGACGAAAAACTGATAGTGAATTGTAACGTTCAGGGCCTCCTAATGACGATGGAACACTCAAATTGCGTCCCGATTCAATACATCGTCCTCCAGCCGACTTGTATCCATGGGTCTTTTGCTGCCTCGGGCACCTTATGGCCGATCTGCTGTGAGTCAAAGATTTTCGAATCGGACGAAAAACTGATAGTGAATTGTAACGATCAGGGCCTCCTAATGACGATGGAACACTAAAATTGCGTCCCGATTCAATACATCGTCCTCTAGCAGACTTGACTTCATGGGTCTATTGCTGCCTCGGGCACCTTATGGCCGTTCCGCTGTGAGTCAAAGATTTTCGAATCGGACGAAAAACTGATAGTGAATTGTAACGTTCAGGGCCACCTCATGACGATGGATCTCTCAAATTGCGTCCCGATTCAATACATCGTCCTCCAGCCGACTTGACTCCATGGGTCTATTGCTGCCTCGGGCACCTTATGGCCGTTCTGCTGTGAGTCTAGATTATCGAATAGGACAAAAAACTGATAGTGAATTGTAACGTTCAGGGCCTCCTAATGACGATGGATCACTCAAATTGCGTCCCGATTCAATACATCGTCCTCCAGCAGACTTGTCTCCATGGGTCTATTGCTGCCTCGGGCACCTTATGGCCGTTCTGCTGTGAGTCTAGATTATCGAATGGGACGAAAAACTGATAGTGAATTGTAACGTTCAGGGCCACCTAATGACGATGGATCACTCAAATTGCGTCCCGATTCAATACATCGTCCTCCAGCCGACTTGATTCCATGGGTCTACTGCTGCCTCGGGCACCTTATGGCCGTTCTGCTGTGAGTCTAGATTATCGAATGGGACGAAAAACTGATAGTGAATTGTAACGTTCAGGGCCTCCTAATGACGATGGATCACTCAAATTGCGTCCCGATTCAATACATCGTCCTCCAGCAGATTTGTCTCCATGGGTCGATTGCTGCCTCGGGCACATTATGGCCCTTCTGCTGTGAGTCAAAGATTTTCGAGTCGGACGAAAAACTGATAGTGATTTGTAACATTCAGGGCCACCTAATGACGATGGACCACACAAATTGCGTCCCGATTCAGTACATCGTCCACTAGCCAACTTGACTCCATGGGACTATTGCTGCCTCGGGCACCTTATGGCCGTTCTGCTGTGAGTCTAGATTATAGAATGGGACAAAAAACTGATAGTGAATTGTAACGTTCAGGGCCACCTAATGACGATGGATCACTCAAATTGCGTCCCCATTCAATACATCGTCCTCCAGCAGACTTGTCTCCATGATTCTAATGCTGCCTCGGGCACCTTATGGCATGCCTGCTGTGACTCAAAGATTTTCGAATCGGACGAAAAACTGATAGTGAATTGTAACGTTCAGGGCCACCTAATGACGATGGATCACTCAAATTGCGTCCCGATTCAATACATCGTCCTCCAGCCGACTTGACTCCATGAGTCTATTGTTGCCTCGGGCACCTTATGGCCGTTCTGCTGTGAGTCTAGATTATCGAATGGGATAAAAAACCGATAGTGAATTGTAACGTTCAGAGCTTCCTAATGACGATGGATCACTCAAAATGCGTCCCGATTCAATACATCGTCCTCCAGCAGACTTGTCTCCATGGGTCTATTGCTGCCTCGGGCACCTTATGGCCGTTCTGCTGTGAGTCTAGATTATCGAATGGGACGAAAAACTGATAGTGAATTGTAACGTTCAGGGCCTCCTAATGACGATGGATCACTCAAATTGCGTCCCGTTTCAATACATCGTCCTCCAGCCGACTTGACTCCATGGGTCTATTGCTGCCTCGGGCACCTTATGGCCGTTCTGCTGTGAGTCTAGATTATCGAATGGGACGAAAAACTGATAGTGAATTGTAACGTTCAGGGTCTCCTAATGACGATGACTCACTCAAATTGCGTCCCGATTCAATACATCGTCCTCCAGCAGACTTGTCTCCATGGGTCGATTGCTGCCTCGGGCACCTTATGGCGGTTGTGCTGTGAGTCAAAGATTTTCGAATCGGACGAAAAACTGATAGTGATTTGTAACATTTAGGGCCACCTAATGACGATGGAACACACAAATTGCGTCCCGATTCAGTACATCGTCCACTAGCCGATTTGTCTCCATGGGTCTATTGCTGCCTCGGGCACCTTATGGCAGGCCTCCTGTGACTCAAAGATTTTCGAATCGGACGAAAAACTGATGGTGAATTGTAACGTTCAGGGCCTCCTAATGACGATGGAACACTCAAATTGCGTCCCGATTCAATACATCGTCCTCCAGCAGACTTGTCTCCATGGTTCGATTGCTGCCTCGGGCACCTAATAGCCGTTCTGCTGTGAGTCTAGATTATCGAATGGGACGAAAAACTGATAGTGAATTGTAACGTTCAGGGCTCCTAATGACGATGGATCACTCAAATTGCGTCCCGATTCAATACATCGTCCTCCAGCAGACTTGTCTCCATGGGTCGATTGCTGCCTCGGGCACCTAATGGCCGTTCTGCTGTGAGTCAAAGATTTTCGAATCGGACGAAAAACTGATAGTGAATTGTAACATTCAGGGCCACCTAATGACGATGGACCACGCAAATTGCGTCCCGATTCAATACATCGTCCTCCAGCCGAGTTGACTCCATGGCTCTATTGCTGCCTTGGGCACCTTATGGCCGTTCTGCTGTGAATCTAGATTATCGAATGGGACGAAAAACTGATAGTGAATTGTAACGTTCAGGGCCACCTAATGACGATGGAATACTCAAATTGCGTCCCGATTCAATACATCGTCCCCAGCCGACTTGTCTCCATGGGTCTCTTGCTGCCTCGGGCACCTTATGGCCGTTCTGCTGTGAGTCTAGATTATCGAATGGGACGAAAAACTGATAGTGAATTGTAACATTCAGGGCCACCTAATGACGATGGATCACTCAAATTGCGTCCTGATTCAATACATCGTCCTCCAGCAGACTTATCTCCATGGGTCGATTGCTGCCTCGGGCACCTTATGGCAGTTCTGCTGTGAGCAAAGATTTTCGAATCGGACGAAAAACTGATAGTGATTTGTAACACTCAGGGCCACCTAATGACGACGGACCACACAAATTGGGTCCCGATTCAGTACATCGTCCACTAGCCGACTTGACTCCATGGGACTATTGCTGCCTCGGGCACCTTATGGCCGTTCTGCTGTGAGTCTAGATTATAGAATGTGACAAAAAACTGATAGTGAATTGTAACGTTAGGGGCAACCTAAAGACGATGGATCACTCAAATTGCGTCCCGATTCAATACATCGTCCTCCAGCAGACTTGTCTCCATGCGTCTATTGCTGTCTCGGGCACTTTATGGCCGTTCTGCTGTGAGTCAAAGATTTTCGAATCGGACGAAAATTTGATAGTGAATTGTAACGTTCAGGGCCACCTAATGACGATGGATCACTCAAATTGCGTCCCGATTCAATACATCGTCCTCCAGCCGACTTGACTCCATGGGTCTATTGCTGCCTCGGGCACCTTATGGCAGTTCTGCTGTCAGCAAAGATTTTCGAATCGGACGAAAAACTGATAGTGATTTGTAACACTCAGGGCCACCTAATGACGACGGACCACACAAATTGGGTCCCGATTCAGTACATCGTCCACTAGCCGACTTGACTCCATGGGACTATTGCTGCCTCGGGCACCTTATGGCCGTTCTGCTGTGAGTCTAGATTATCGAATGGGACAAAAAACTGATTGTGAATTGTAACGTTCAGGGCCTCCTAATGACGATGGATCACTCAAATTGCGTCGCGATTCAATACATCGTCCTCCAGCAGACTTGTCTCCATGGGTCTATTGCTGCCTCGGGCACCTTATGGCCGTTCTGCTGTGAGTCTAGATTATCGAATGGGACGAAAAACTCATAGTGAATTGTAACGTTCAGGGCCTCCTAATGACGATGGATCACTCAAATTGCGTCCCGATTCAATACATCGTCCTCCAGCCGACTTGACTCCATGGGTCTATTGCTGCCTCGGGCACCTTATGGCCGTTCTGCTGTGAGTCTTGATTATCGAATGGGACGAAAAACTGATAGTGAATTGTAACGTTCAGGGTCTCCTAATGACGATGGATCACTCAAATTGCGTCCCGATTCAATACATCGTCCTCCAGCAGACTTGTCTCCATGGGTCGATTGCTGCCTCGGGCACCTAATGGCCGTTCTGCTGTGAGTCAAAGATTTTCGAATCGGACGAAAAACTGATAGTGAATTGTAACATTCAGGGCCACCTAATGACGATGGACCACGCAAATTGCGTCCCGATTCAATACATCGTCCTCCAGCCGAGTTGACTCCATGGGTCTATTGCTGCCTCGGGCACCTTATGGCCGTTCTGCTGTGAATCTAGATTATCGAATGGGACGAAAAACTGATAGTGAATTGTAACGATCAGGGCCACCTAATGACGATGGATCACTCAAATTACGTCCCGATTCAATACATCGTCCCCAGCCGACTTGACTCCATGGGACTATTGCTGCCTCGGGCGCCTTATGGCCGTTCTGCTGTGAGTCTAGATTATAGAATGGGATGAAAAACTGATAGTGAATTGTAACGTTCAGGGACACCTAATGACGATGGATCACTCAAATTGCGTCCCGATTCAATACATCGTCCTCAGGCAGACTTGTCTCCATGGGTCTATTGCTGCCTCGGGCACCTTATGGCCGTTCTGCTGTGAGTCTAGATTATCGAATGGGACGAAAAACTGATAGTGAATTGTAACGTTCAGGGTCACCTAATGACGATAGATCTCTCAAATTGCGTCCCGATTCAATACATCGTCCTCCAGCCGACTTGCCTCCATGGGTCTATTGCTGACTCGGGCACCTTATGGCCGTTCTGCTGTGATTCTAGATTATCGAATGGGACGAAAAACTGATAGTGAATTGTATCATTCAGGGCCACCTAATGACGATGGATCACTCAAATTGCGTCCCGATTCAATACATCGTCCTCCAGCAGACTTGTCTCCATGGGTCGATTGCTGCCTCGGGCACCTTATGGCCGTTCTGCTGTGAGTCAAAGATTTTCGAATCGGACGAAAAACTGATAGTGATTTGTAACATTCAGGGCCACCTAATGACGATGGACCACACAAATTGCGTCCCGATTCAGTACATCGTCCACTAGCCGACTTGACTCCATGGGACTATTGCTGCCTCGGGCACCTTATGGCCGTTCTGCTGTGAGTCTAGATTATAGAATGGGATGAAAAACTGATAGTGAATTGTAACGTTCAGGGCCTCCTAATGACGATGGAACACTCAAATTGCGTCCCGATTCAATATATCGTCCTGCAGCAGACTTGTTTCCATGGGTCTATTGTTGCCTCGGGCACCTTATGGCCGTTCTGCTGTGAGTCAAAGATTTTCGAATCGGACGAAAAACTGATAGTGATTTGTAACATTTAGGGCCACCTAATGACGATGGAACACACAAATTGCGTCCCGATTCAGTACATCGTCCACTAGCCGATTTGTCTCCATGGGTCTATTGCTGCCTCGGGCACCTTATGGCAGGCCTCCTGTGACTCAAAGATTTTCGAATCGGACGAAAAACTGATAGTGAATTGTAACATTCAGGGCCACCTAATGACGATGGACCACACAAATTGCGTCCCGATTCAGTACATCGTCCTCCAGCCGACCTGACTCCATGGGTCTATTGCTGCCTCAGGCACCTTATGGCCGTTCTGCTGTGAGTCTAGATTATCGAATGGGACGAAAAACTGATAGTGAATTGTAACGTTCTGGGCCACCTAATGACGATGGATCACTCAAATTGCGTCCCCATTCAATATATCGTCCTGCAGCAGACTTGTTTCCATGGGTCTATTGTTGCCTCGGGCACCTTATGGCCGTTCTGCAGTGAGTCAAAGATTTTCGAATCGGACGAAAAACTGATAGTGAATTGTAACTTTCAGGGCAACCTAATGACGATGGATCACTCAAATTGCGTCCCGATTCAATACATCGACCTCCAGCAGACTTGTCTCCATGGGTCTATTGCTGCCTCGGGCACCTTATGGCCGATCTGCTGTGAGTCTAGATTATCGAAGGGACGAAAAACTGATAGTGAATTGTAACGTTCAGGGCCACCTAATGACGATGGATCACTCAAACTGCGTCCCGATTCAATACATCGTCATCCAGCCGACTTGACTCCATGGGTCTATTGCTGCAACGGGCACCTTATGGCCGTTCTGCTGTGAGTCTAGATTATCGAACGGGACAAAAAACTAATAGTGAATTGTAACGTTCAGGGCCACCTAATGACGATGGATCACTCAAATTGCGTCCCGATTCAATACATCGACCTCCAGCAGACTTGTCTCCATGGGTCTATTGCTGCCTCGGGCACCTTATGGCCGATCTGCTGTGAGTCTAGATTATCGAAGGGACGAAAAACTGATAGTGAATTGTAACGTTCAGGGCCACCTAATGACGATGGATCACTCAAATTGCGTCCCGATTCAATACATCGTCCTCCAGCCGACTTGACTCCATGGGTCTATTGCTGCCTCGGGCACCTTACGGCCGTTCTGCAGTGAGTCTTGATTATCGAATGGGACGAAAAACTGATAGTGAATTGTAACGTTCAGGGTCTCCTAATGACGATGGATCACTCAAATTGCGTCCCGATTCAATACATCGTCCTCCAGCAGACTTGTCTCCATGGGTCGATTGCTGCCTCGGGCACCTAATGGCCGTTCTGCTGTGAGTCAAAGATTTTCGAATCGGACGAAAAACTGATAGTGAATTGTAACATTCAGGGCCACCTAATGACGATGGACCACGCAAATTGCGTCCCGATTCAATACATCGTCCTCCAGCCGAGTTGACTCCATGGGTCTATTGCTGCCTCGGGCACCTTATGGCCGTTCTGCTGTGAATCTAGATTATCGAATGGGACGAAAAACTGATAGTGAATTGTAACGATCAGGGCCACCTAATGTCGATGGATCACTCAAATTACGTCCCGATTCAATACATCGTCCCCAGCCGACTTGACTCCATGGGACTATTGCTGCCTCGGGCACCTTATGGCCGTTCTGCTGTGAGTCTAGATTATAGAATGGGATGAAAAACTGATAGTGAATTGTAACGTTCAGGGACACCTAATGACGATGGATCACTCAAATTGCGTCCCGATTCAATACATCGTCCTCAGGCTGACTTGTCTCCATGGGTCAATTGCTGCCTCGGGCACCTTATGGCCGTTCTGCTGTGAGTCTAGTTTATCGAATGGGACGAAAAACTGATAGTGAATTGTAACGTTCAGGGACTCCTAATGACGATGACTCACTCAAATTGCGTCCCGATTCAATACATCGTCCTCCAGCAGACTTGTCTCCATGGGTCGATTGCTGCCTCGGGCACCTTATGGCCGTTGTGCTGTGAGTCAAATATTTTCGAATCGGACGAAAAACTGATAGTGATTTGTAACATTTAGGGCCACCTAATGACGACGGAACACACAAATTGCGTCCCGATTCAGTACATCGTCCACTAGCCGATTTGTCTCCATGGGTCTATTGCTGCCTCGGGCACCTTATGGCAGGCCTCCTGTGACTCAAAGATTTTCGAATCGGACGAAAAACTGATGGTGAATTGTAACGTTCAGGGCCTCCTAATGACGATGGAACACTCAAATTGCGTCCCGATTCAATACATCGTCCTCCAGCAGACTTGTCTCCTTGGTTCGATTGCTGCCTCGGGCACCTAATGGCCGTTCTGCTGTGAGTCTAGATTATCGAATGGGACGAAAAACTGATAGTGAATTGTAACGTTCAGGGCTCCTAATGACGATGGATCACTCAAATTGCGTCCCGATTCAATACATCGTCCTCCAGCAGACTTGTCTCCATGGGTCGATTGCTGCCTCGGGCACCTAATGGCCGTTCTGCTGTGAGTCAAAGATTTTCGAATCGGACGAAAAACTGATAGTGAATTGTAACATTCAGGGCCACCTAATGACGATGGACCACGCAAATTGCGTCCCGATTCAATACATCGTCCTCCAGCCGAGTTGACTCCATGGCTCTATTGCTGCCTCGGGCACCTTATGGCCGTTCTGCTGTGAATCTAGATTATCGAATGGGACGAAAAACTGATAGTGAATTGTAACGTTCAGGGCCACCTAATGACGATGGAATACTCAAATTGCGTCCCGATTCAATACATCGTCCCCAGCCGACTTGTCTCCATGGGTCTCTTGCTGCCTCGGGCACCTTATGGCCGTTCTGCTGTGAGTCTAGATTATCGAATGGGACGAAAAACTGATAGTGAATTGTAACATTCAGGGCCACCTAATGACGATGGATCACTCAAATTGCGTCCTGATTCAATACATCGTCCTCCAGCAGACTTATCTCCATGGGTCGATTGCTGCCTCGGGCACCTTATGGCAGTTCTGCTGTGAGCAAAGATTTTCGAATCGGACGAAAAACTGATAGTGATTTGTAACACTCAGGGCCACCTAATGACGACGGACCACACAAATTGGGTCCCGATTCGGTACATCGTCCACTAGCCGACTTGACTCTATGGGACTATTGCTGCCTCGGGCACCTTATGGCCGTTCTGCTGTGAGTCTAGATTATAGAATGTGACAAAAAACTGATAGTGAATTGTAACGTTAGGGGCAACCTAAAGACGATGGATCACTCAAATTGCGTCCCGATTCAATACATCGTCCTCCAGCAGACTTGTCTCCATGGGTCTATTGCTACCTTGGGCACCTTATGGCAGGCCTGCTGTGACTCAAAGATTTTCGAATCGGACGAAAAACTGATAGTGAATTGTAACGTTCAGGGCCTCCTAATGACGATGGAACACTCAAATTGCGTCCCGATTCAATACATCGTCCTCCAGCAGACTTGTCTCCATGCGTCTATTGCTGTCTCGGGCACTTTATGGCCGTTCTGCTGTGAGTCAAAGATTTTCGAATCGGACGAAAAACTGATAGTGAATTGTAACGTTCAGGGCCACCTAATGACGATGGATCACTCAAATTGCGTCCCGATTCAATACATCGTCCTCCAGCCGACTTGACTCCATGGGTCTATTGCTGCCTCGGGCACCTTATGGCAGTTCTGCTGTGAGCAAAGATTTTCGAATCGGACGAAAAACTGATAGTGATTTGTAACACTCAGGGCCACCTAATGACGACGGACCACACAAATTGGGTCCCGATTCAGTACATCGTCCACTAGCCGACTTGACTCCATGGGACTATTGCTGCCTCGGGCACCTTATGGCCGTTCTGCTGTGAGTCTAGATTATCGAATGGGACAAAAAACTGATTGTGAATTGTAACGTTCAGGGCCTCCTAATGACGATGGATCACTCAAATTGCGTCGCGATTCAATACATCGTCCTCCAGCAGACTTGTCTCCATGGGTCTATTGCTGCCTCGGGCACCTTATGGCCGTTCTGCTGTGAGTCTAGATTATCGAATGGGACGAAAAACTCATAGTGAATTGTAACGTTCAGGGCCTCCTAATGACGATGGATCACTCAAATTGCGTCCCGATTCAATACATCGTCCTCCAGCCGACTTGACTCCATGGGTCTATTGCTGCCTCGGGCACCTTATGGCCGTTCTGCTGTGAGTCTTGATTATCGAATGGGACGAAAAACTGATAGTGAATTGTAACGTTCAGGGTCTCCTAATGACGATGGATCACTCAAATTGCGTCCCGATTCAATACATCGTCCTCCAGCAGACTTGTCTCCATGGGTCGATTGCTGCCTCGGGCACCTAATGGCCGTTCTGCTGTGAGTCAAAGATTTTCGAATCGGACGAAAAACTGATAGTGAATTGTAACATTCAGGGCCACCTAATGACGATGGACCACGCAAATTGCGTCCCGATTCAATACATCGTCCTCCAGCCGAGTTGACTCCATGGGTCTATTGCTGCCTCGGGCACCTTATGGCCGTTCTGCTGTGAATCTAGATTATCGAATGGGACGAAAAACTGATAGTGAATTGTAACGATCAGGGCCACCTAATGACGATGGATCACTCAAATTACGTCCCGATTCAATACATCGTCCCCAGCCGACTTGACTCCATGGGACCATTGCTGCCTCGGGCACCTTATGGCCGTTCTGCTGTGAGTCTAGATTATAGAATGGGATGAAAAACTGATAGTGAATTGTAACGTTCAGGGACACCTAATGACGAAGGATAACTCAAATTGCGTCCCGATTCAATACATCGTCCTCAGACAGACTTGTCTCCATGGGTCTATTGCTGCCTCGGGCACCTTATGGCCGTTCTGCTGTGAGTCTAGATTATCGAATGTGACGAAAAACTGATAGTGAATTGTAACGTTCAGGGTCACCTAATGACGATAGATCTCTCAAATTGCGTCCCGATTCAATACATCGTCCTCCAGCCGACTTGACTCCATGGGTCTATTGCTGCCTCAGGCACCTTATGGCCGTTCTGCTGTGAGTCTAGATTATAGAATGGGATGAAAAACTGATAGTGAATTGTAACGTTCAGGGCCTCCTAATGACGATGGAACACTCAAATTGCGTCCCGATTCAATATATCGTCCTGCAGCAGACTTGTTTCCATGGGTCTATTGTTGCCTCGGGCACCTTATGGCCGTTCTGCTGTGAGTCAAAGATTTTCGAATCGGACGAAAAACTGATAGTGAATTGTAACATTCAGGGCCACCTAATGACGATGGAACACACAAATTGCGTCCCGATTCAGTACATCGTCCTCCAGCCGACCTGACTCCATGGGTCTATTGCTGCCTCAGGCACCTTATGGCCGTTCTGCTGTGAGTCTAGATTATCGAATGGGACGAAAAACTGATAGTGAATTGTAACGTTCAGGGCCACCTAATGACGATGGATCACTCAAATTGCGTCCCGATTCAATACATCGTCCTCCAGCAGACTTGTCTCCATGGGTCTATTGCTGCCTCGGGCACCTTATGGCAGGCCTGCTGTGACTCAAAGATTTTCGAATCGGACGAAAAACTAATAATGAATTGTAACGTTCAGGGCCTCCTAATGACGATGGAACTCTCAAATTGCGTCCCGATTCAATACATCGTCCTCCAGCAGACTTGTCTCCATGGGTCTATTGCAGCCTCGGGCATCTTATGGCCGTTCTGCTGTGAGTCAAAGATTTTCGAATCGGACGAAAAACTGATAGTGAATTGTAACATTCAGGGCCACCTAATGACGATGGACCACACAAATTGCGTCCCGATTCAGTACATCGTCCTCCAGCCGACCTGACTCCATGGGTCTATTGCTGCCTCAGGCACCTTATGGCCGTTCTGCTGTGAGTCTAGATTATCGAATGGGACGAAAAACTGATAGTGAATTGTAACGTTCTGGGCCACCTAATGACGATGGATCACTCAAATTGCGTCCCGATTCAATACATCGTCATCCAGCCGACTTGACTCCATGGGTCTATTGCAGCCTCGGGCATCTTATGGCCGTTCTGCTGTGAGTCAAAGAGTTTCGAATCGGACGAAAAACTGATGCTAAATTGGAACGTTCAGGGCCTCCTAATGACGATGGAACACTCAAATTGCGTCCCGATTCAATACATCGTCCTCCAGCGGACTTGTCTCCATTGGTCTATTGCTGCCTCGGGCACCTAATGGCCGTTCTGCTGTGAGTCAAAGACTTTCGAATCGGACGAAAAACTGATAGTGAATTGTAACATTCAGGGCCACCTAATGACGATGGACCACGCAAATTGGGTCCCGATTCAATACATCGTCCTCCAGCCGAGTTGACTCCATGGGTCTATTGCTGCCACGGGCACCTTATGGCCGATCTGCTGTGAATCGAGATTATCGAATGGCACGAAAAACTGATAGTGAATTGTAACGTTCAGGGCCACCTAATGACGATGGATCACTCAAACTGCGTCCCGATTCAATACATCGTCATCCAGCCGACTTGACTCCATGGGTCTATTGCTGCAACGGGCACCTTATGGCCGTTCTGCTGTGAGTCTAGATTATCGAACGGGACAAAAAACTAATAGTGAATTGTAACGTTCAGGGCCACCTAATGACGATGGATCACTCAAATTGCGTCCCGATTCAATACATCGACCTCCAGCAGACTTGTCTCCATGGGTCTATTGCTGCCTCGGGCACCTTATGGCCGATCTGCTGTGAGTCTAGATTATCGAAGGGACGAAAAACTGACAGTGAATTGTAACGTTCAGGGCCACCTAATGACGATGGATCACTCAAATTGCGTCCCGATTCAATACATCGTCCTCCAGCCGACTTGACTCCATGGGTCTATTGCTGCCTCGGGCACCTTACGGCCGTTCTGCAGTGAGTCTTGATTATCGAATGGGACGAAAAACTGATAGTGAATTGTAACGTTCAGGGTCTCCTAATGACGATGGATCACTCAAATTGCGTCGCGATTCAATACATCGTCCTCCAGCAGACTTGTCTCCATGGGTCGATTGCTGCCTCGGGCACCTAATGGCCGTTCTGCTGTGAGTCAAAGATTTTCGAATCGGACGAAAAACTGATAGTGAATTGTAACATTCAGGGCCACCTAATGACGATGGACCACGCAAATTGCGTCCCGATTCAATACATCGTCCTCCAGCCGAGTTGACTCCATGGGTCTATTGCTGCCTCGGGCACCTTATGGCCGTTCTGCTGTGAATCTAGATTATCGAATGGGACGAAAAACTGATAGTGAATTGTAACGATCAGGGCCACCTAATGACGATGGATCACTCAAATTACGTCCCGATTCAATACATCGTCCCCAGCCGACTTGACTCCATGGGACTATTGCTGCCTCGGGCACCTTATGGCCGTTCTGCTGTGAGTCTAGATTATAGAATGGGATGAAAAACTGATAGTGAATTGTAACGTTCAGGGACACCTAATGACGATGGATCACTCAAATTGCGTCCCGATTCAATACATCGTCCTCAGGCTGACTTGTCTCCATGGGTCAATTGCTGCCTCGGGCACCTTATGGCCGTTCTGCTGTGAGTCTAGATTATCGAATGGGACGAAAAACTGATAGTGAATTGTAACGTTCAGGGTCACCTAATGACGATAGATCTCTCAAATTGCGTCCCGATTCAATACATCGTCCTCCAGCCGACTTGACTCCATGGGTCTATTGCTGCCTCGGGCACCTTATGGCCGTTCTGCTGTGATTCTAGATTATCGAATGGGACGAAAAACTGATAGTGAATTGTAACATTCAGGGCCACCTAATGACGATGGATCACTCAAATTACGTCCCGATTCAATACATCGTCCCCAGCCGACTTGACTCCATGGGACTATTGCTGCCTCGGGCACCTTATGGCCGTTCTGCTGTGAGTCTAGATTATAGAATGGGATGAAAAACTGATAGTGAATTGTAACGTTCAGGGCCTCCTAATGACGATGGAACACTCAAATTGCGTCTCGATTCAATACATCGTCCTCCAGCAGACTTGTCTCCATGGGTCTATTGCAGCCTCGGGCACCTTATGGCCGTTCTGCTGTGAGTCAAAGATTTTCGAATCGGACGAAAAACTGATAGTGAATTGTAACATTCAGGGCCACCTAATGACGATGGACCACACAAATTGCGTCCCGATTCAGTACATCGTCCTCCAGCCGACCTGACTCCATGGGTCTATTGCTGCCTCAGGCACCTTATGGCCGTTCTGCTGTGAGTCTAGATTATCGAATGGGACGAAAAACTGATAGTGAATTGTAACGTTCAGGGCCACCTAATGACGATGGATCACTCAAATTGCGTCCCGATTCAATATATCGTCCTGCAGCAGACTTGTTTCCATGGGTCTATTGTTGCCTCGGGCACCTTATGGCCGTTCTGCTGTGAGTCAAAGATTTTCGAATCGGACGAAAAACTGATAGTGAATTGTAACTTTCAGGGCAACCTAATGACGATGGATCACTCAAATTGCGTGCCGATTCAATACATCGTCCTCCAGCAGACTTGTCTCCATGGGTCTATTGCTGCCTCGGGCACCTTATGGCAGGCCTGCTGTGACTCAAAGATTTTCGAATCGGACGAAAAACTAATAATGAATTGTAACGTTCAGGGCCTCCTAATGACGATGGAACACTCAAATTGCTTCCCGATTCAATACATCGTCCTCCAGCAGACTTGTCTCCATGGGTCTATTGCAGCCTCGGGCATCTTATGGCCGTTCTGCTGTGAGTCAAAGATTTTCGAATCGGACGAAAAACTGATTGTGAATTGTAACATTCAGGGCCACCTAATGACGATGGACCACACAAATTGCGTCCCGATTCAGTACATCGCCCTCCAGCCGACCTGACTCCATGGGTCTATTGCTGCCTCAGGCAACTTATGGCCGTTCTGCTGTGAGTCTAGATTATCGAATGGGACGAAAAACTGATAGTGAATTGTAACGTTCTGGGCCACCTAATGACGATGGATCACTCAAATTGCGTCCCGATTCAATATATCGTCCTGCAGCAGACTTGTTTCCATGGGTCTATTGTTGCCTCGGGCACCTTATGGCCGTTCTGCTGTGAGTCAAAGATTTTCGAATCGGACGAAAAACTGATAGTGAATTGTAACTTTCAGGGCAACCTAATGACGATGGATCACTCAAATTGCGTCCCGATTCAATATATCGTCCTCCAGCCGACTTGTCTCCATGGGTCTATTGCTGCCTCGGGCACCTTATGGCCGTTCTGCTGTGAGTCAAAGAGTTTCGAATCGGACGAAAAACTGATAGTGAATTGTAACAATCAGGGCCACCTAATGACGATGGACCACGCAAATTGGGTCCCGATTCAATACATCGTCCTCCAGCCGAGTTGACTCCATGGGTCTATTGCTGCCACGGGCACCTTATGGCCGATCTGCTGTGAATCGAGATTATCGAATGGGACGAAAAACTGATAGTGAATTGTAACGTTCAGGGCCACCTAATGACGATGGATCACTCAAACTGCGTCCCGATTCAATACATCGTCCTCCAGCCGACTTGACTCCATGGGTCTATTGCTGCAACGGGCACCTTATGGCCGTTCTGCTGTGAGTCTAGATTATCGAACGGGACAAAAAACTAATAGTGAATTGTAACGTTCAGGGCCACCTAATGACGATGGATCACTCAAATTGCGTCCCGATTCAATACATCGACCTCCAGCAGACTTGTCTCCATGGGTCTATTGCTGCCTCGGGCACCTTATGGCCGTTCTGCTGTGAGTCTAGATTATCGAAGGGACGAAAAACTGATAGTGAATTGTAACGTTCAGGGCCACCTAATGACGATGGATCACTCAAATTGCGTCCCGATTCAATACATCGTCCTCCAGCCGACTTGACCCCATGGGTCTATTGCTGCCTCGGGCACCTTATGGCCGTTCTGCTGTGAGTCTTGATTATCGAATGGGACGAAAAACTGATAGTGAATTGTAACGTTCAGGGTCTCCTAATGACGATGGATCACTCAAATTGCGTCCCGATTCAATACATCGTCCTCCAGCAGACTTGTCTCCATGGGTCGATTGCTGCCTCGGGCACCTAATTGCCGTTCTGCTGTGAGTCAAAGATTTTCGAATCGGACGAAAAACTGATAGTGAATTGTAACATTCAGGGCCACCTAATGACGATGGACCACGCAAATTGCGTCCCGATTCAATACATCGTCCTCCAGCCGAGTTGACTCCATGGGTCTATTGCTGCCTCGGGCACCTTATGGCCGTTCGGCTGTGAATCTAGATTATCGAATGGGACGAAAAACTGATAGTGAATTGTAACGATCAGGGCCACCTAATGACGATGGATCACTCAAATTACGTCCCGATTCAATACATCGTCCCCAGCCGACTTGACTCCATGGGACTATTGCTGCCTCGGGCACCTTATGGCCGTTCTGCTGTGAGTCTAGATTATAGAAAGGATGAAAAACTGATAGTGAATTGTAACGTTCAGGGACACCTAATGACGATGGATCACTCAAATTGCGTCCCGATTCAATACATCGTCCTCAGGCAGACTTGTCTCCATGGGTCAATTGCTGCCTCGGGCACCTTATGGCCGTTCTGCTGTGAGTCTAGATTATCGAATGGGACCAAAAACTGATAGTGAATTGTAACGTTCAGGGTCACCTAATGACGATAGATCTCTCAAATTGCGTCCCGATTCAATACATCGTCCTCCAGCCGACTTGACTCCATGGGTCTATTGCTGCCTCGGGCACCTTATGGCCGTTCTGCTGTGATTCTAGATTATCGAATGGGACGAAAAACTGATAGTGAATTGTAACATTCAGGGCCACCTAATGACGATGGATCACTCAAATTACGTCCCGATTCAATACATCGTCCCCAGCCGACTTGACTCCATGGGACTATTGCTGCCTCGGGCACCTTATGGCCGTTCTGCTGTGAGTCTAGATTATAGAATGGGATGAAAAACTGATAGTGAATTGTAACGTTCAGGGCCTCCTAATGACGATGGAACACTCAAATTGCGTCTCGATTCAATACATCGTCCTCCAGCAGACTTGTCTCCATGGGTCTATTGCAGCCTCGGGCACCTTATGGCCGTTCTGCTGTGAGTCAAAGATTTTCGAATCGGACGAAAAACTGATAGTGAATTGTAACATTAAGGGCCACCTAATGACGATGGACCACACAAATTGCGTCCCGATTCAGTACATCGTCCTCCAGCCGACCTGACTCCATGGGTCTATTGCTGCCTCAGGCACCTTATGGCCGTTCTGCTGTGAGTCTAGATTATCGAATGGGACGAAAAACTGATAGTGAATTGTAACGTTCAGGGCCACCTAATGACGATGGATCACTCAAATTGCGTCCCGATTCAATATATCGTCCTGCAGCAGACTTGTTTCCATGGGTCTATTGTTGCCTCGGGCACCTTATGGCCGTTCTGCTGTGAGTCAAAGATTTTCGAATCGGACGAAAAACTGATAGTGAATTGTAACTTTCAGGGCAACCTAATGACGATGGATCACTCAAATTGCGTCCCGATTCAATACATCGTCCTCCAGCAGACTTGTCTCCATGGGTCTATTGCTGCCTCGGGCACCTTATGGCAGGCCTGCTGTGACTCAAAGATTTTCGAATCGGACGAAAAACTAATAATGAATTGTAACGTTCAGGGCCTCCTAATGACGATGGAACACTCAAATTGCGTCCCGATTCAATACATCGTCCTCCAGCAGACTTGTCTCCATGGGTCTATTGCAGCCTCGGGCATCTTATGGCCGTTCTGCTGTGAGTCAAAGATTTTCGAATCGGACGAAAAACTGATAGTGAATTGTAACATTCAGGGCCACCTAATGACGATGGACCACACAAATTGCGTCCCGATTCAGTACATCGTCCTCCAGCCGACCTGACTCCATGGGTCTATTGCTGCCTCTGGCACCTTATGGCCGTTCTGCTGTGAGTCTAGATTATCGAATGGGACGAAAAACTGATAGTGAATTGTAACGTTCTGGGCCACCTAATAACGATGGATCACTCAAATTGCGTCCCGATTCAATATATCGTCCTGCAGCAGACTTGTTTCCATGGGTCTATTGTTGCCTCGGGCACCTTATGGCCGTTCTGCTGTGAGTCAAAGGTTTTCGAATCGGACGAAAAACTGATAGTGAATTGTAACTTTCAGGGCAACCTAATGACGATGGATCACTCAAATTGCGTCCCGATTCAATATATCGTCCTCCAGCCGACTTGTCTCCATGGGTCTATTGCTGCCTCGGGCACCTTATGGCCGTTCTGCTGTGAGTCAAAGAGTTTCGAATCGGACGAAAAACTGATGGTAAATTGGAACGTTCAGGGCCTCCTAATGACGATGGAACACTCAAATTGCGTCCCGATTCAATACATCGTCCTCCAGCGGACTTGTCTCCATTGGTCTATTGCTGCCTCGGGCACCTAATGGCCGTTCTGCTGTGAGTCAAAGACTTTCGAATCGGACGAAAAACTGATAGTGAATTGTAACATTCAGGGCCACCTAATGACGATGGACCACGCAAATTGGGTCCCGATTCAATACATCGTCCTCCAGCCGAGTTGACTCCATGGGTCTATTGCTGCCACGGGCACCTTATGGCCGATGTGCTGTGAATCGAGATTATCGAATGGGTCGAAAAACTGATAGTGAATTGTAACGTTCAGGGCCACCTAATGACGATGGATCACTCAAACTGCGTCCCGATTCAATACATCGTCCTCCAGCCGACTTGACTCCATGGGTCTATTGCTGCAACGGGCACCTTATGGCCGTTCTGCTGAGAGTCTAGATTATCGAACGGGACAAAAAACTAATAGTGAATTGTAACGTTCAGGGCCACCTAATGACGATGGATCACTCAAATTGCGTCCCGATTCAATACATCGACCTCCAGCAGACTTGTCTCCATGGGTCTATTGCTGCCTCGGGCACCTTATGGCCGTTCTGCTGTGAGTCTAGATTATCGAATGGGACGAAAAACTGATAGTGAATTGTAACGTTCAGGGCCACCTAATGACGATGGATCACTCAAATTGCGTCCCGATTCAATACATCGTCCTCCAGCCGACTTGACTCCATGGGTCTATTGCTGCCTCGGGCACCTTATGGCCATTCTGCTGTGAGTCTAGATTATAGAATAGGACGAAAAACTGATAGTGAATTGTAACGTTCAGGGCCTCCTAATGACGATGGATCACTCAAATTGCGTCCCGATTCACTACATCGTCCTCCAGCCGACTTGACTCCATGGGTCTATTGCTGCCTCGGGCACCTTATGGCCCTTCTGCTGTGAATCTAGATTATCGAATGGGACGAAAAACTGATAGTGAATTGTATCGTTCAGGGCCACCTAATGACGATGGATCACTCAAATTGCGTCCCGATTCAATACATCGTCCCCAGCCGACTTGTCCCCATGGGTCTATTGCTGCCTCGGGCACCTTATGGCCGTTCTGCTGTGAGTCTAGATTATCGAATGGGACGAAAAACTGATAGTGAATTGTAACGTTCAGGGCCACCTAATGACGATGGATCACTCAAATTGCTTCCCGATTCAATACATCGTCCTCCAGCAGACTTGTCTCCATGGGTCTATTGCTGCCTCGGTCACCTTATGGCAGGCCTGCTGTGACTCAAAGATTTTCGAATCGGACGAAATACTGATAGTGAATTGTAACGTTCAGGGCCTCCTAATGACGATGGAACACTCAAATTGCGTCCCGATTCAATACATCGTCCTCCAGCAGACTTGTCTCCATGCGTCTATTGCTGCCTCGGGCACTTTATGGCGTTCTGCTGTGAGTCAAAGATTTTCGAATCGGACGAAAAACTGATAGTGAATTGTAACGTTCAGGGCCTCCTAATGACGATGGATCACTCAAATTGCGTCCCGATTCAATACATCGTCCTCCAGCCGACTTGACTCCATGGGTCTATTGCTGCCTCGGGCACCTTATGGCCGTTCTGCTGTGACTCTAGATTATAGAATGGGATGAAAAACGTATAGTGAATTGTAACGTTCAGGGCCTCCTAATGACGATGGATCACTCAAATTGCGTCCCGATTCAATACATCGTCCTCCAGCAGACTTGTCTCCATGGGTCTATTGCTGCCTCGGGCACCTTATGGCAGGCCTGCTGTGACTCAAAGATTTTCGAATCGGACGAAAAACTGATAGTGAATTGTAACGTTCAGGGCCACCTAATGACGATGGATCACTAAAATTGCGTCTCGATTCAATATATCGTCTTCCAGCCGACTTGACTCCATGGGTCTATTGCTGCCTCGGGCACCTTATGGCCGTTCTGCTGTGAGTCTAGATTATCGAATGGGACGAAAAACTGATAGTGAATTGTAACATTCAGGGCCACCTAATGCCGATGGACCACGCAAATTGCGTCCCGATTTTATACATCGTCCTCCAGCCGAGTTGACTCCATAGGTCTATTGCTGCCTCGGGCACCTTATGGCCGTTCTGCTGTGAGTCAAAGATTTTCGAATCGGACGAAAAACTGATAGTGAATTGTAACTTTCAGGGCCACCTAATGACGATGGATCACTCAAATTGCGTCCCGATTCAATACATCGTCCTCCAGCAGACATGTCTCCATGGGTCGATTGCTGCCTCGGGCACCTTGTGGCCGTTCTGCTGTGAGTCAAAGATTTTCGAATCGGACGAAAAACTGATAGTGATTTGTAACATTCAGGGCCACCTAATGACGATGGACCACACAAATTGCGTCCCGATTCAGTACATCGTCCACTAGCCGACTTGACTCCATGGGACTATTGCAGCCTCGGGCACCTTATGGCCGTTCTGCTGTGAGTCTAGATTATAGAATGGGATGAAAAACTGATAGTGAATTGTAACGTTCAGGGCCACCTAATGACGATGGATCACTCAAATTGCGTCCCGATTCACTACATCGTCCTCCAGCAGACTTGTCACCATGGGTCTATTGCTGCCTCGGGCACCTTATGGCAGGCCTGCTGTGACTCAAAGATTTTCGAATCGGACGAAAAACTAATAGTGAATTGTTACGTTCAGGGCCTCCTAATGACGATGGAACACTCAAATTGCGTCCCGATTCAATACATCGTCCTCCAGCAGACTTGTCTCCATGGGTCTATTGCAGCCTCGGGCACCATATGGCCGTTCTGCTGTGAGTCAAAGATTTTCGAATCGGACGAAAAACGGATAGTGAATTGTAACTTTCAGGGCCTCCTAATGACGATGGACCACACAAATTGCGTCCCGATTCAGTACATCGTCCTCCAGCCGACCTGACTCCATGGGTCTATTGCTGCCCCAGGCACCTTATGGCCGTTCTGCTGTGAGTTTAGATTATCGAATGGGACGAAAAACTGATAGTGAATTGTAACGTTCAGGGCCTCCTAATGACGATGGAACACTCAAACTGCGTCCCGATTCAATACATCGTCCTCCAGCAGACTTGTCTCCATGGGTCTATTGTTGCCTCGGGCACCTTATGGCCGTTCTGCTGTGAGTCAAAGATTTTCGAAACGGACGAAAAACTGATAGTGAATTGTAACTTTCAGGGCAACCTAATGACGATGGATCACTCAAATTGCGTCCCGATTCAATATATCGTCCTCCAGCCGACTTGTCTCCATGGGTCTATTGCTGCCTCGGGCACCTTATGGCCGTTCTGCTGTGAGTCTAGATTATCGAATGGGACGAAAAACTGATAGTGAATTGTAACGTTCAGGGTCACCTAATGACGATAGATCTCTCAAATTGCGTCCCGATTCAATACATCGTCCTCCAGCCGACTTGACTCCATGGGTCTATTGCTGCCTCGTTCACCTTATGGCCGTTCTGCTGTGATTCTAGATTATCGAATGGGACGAAAAACTGATAGTGAATTGTAACATTCAGGGCCACCTAATGACGATGGATCACTCAAATTACGTCCCGATTCAATACATCGTCCCCAGCCGACTTGACTCCATGGGACTATTGCTGCCTCGGGCACCTTATGGCCGTTCTGCTGTGAGTCTAGATTATAGAATGGGATGAAAAACTGATAGTGAATTGTAACGTTCAGGGCCTCCTAATGACGATGGAACACTCAAATTGCGTCTCGATTCAATACATCGTCCTCCAGCAGACTTGTCTCCATGGGTCTATTGCAGCCTCGGGCACCTTATGGCCGTTCTGCTGTGAGTCAAAGATTTTCGAATCGGACGAAAAACTGATAGTGAATTGTAACATTCAGGGCCACCTAATGACGATGGACCACACAAATTGCGTCCCGATTCAGTACATCGTCCTCCAGCCGACCTGACTCCATGGGTCTATTGCTGCCTCAGGCACCTTATGGCCGTTCTGCTGTGAGTCTAGATTATCGAATGGGACGAAAAACTGATAGTGAATTGTAACGTTCTGGGCCACCTAATGACGATGGATCACTCAAATTGCGTCCCGATTCAATATATCGTCCTGCAGCAGACTTGTTTCCATGGGTCTATTGTTGCCTCGGGCACCTTATGGCCGTTCTGCTGTGAGTCAAAGATTTTCGAATCGGACGAAAAACTGATAGTGAATTGTAACTTTCAGGGCAACCTAATGACGATGGATCACTCAAATTGCGTCCCGATTCAATACATCGTCCTCCAGCAGACTTGTCTCCATGGGTCTATTGCTGCCTCGGGCACCTTATGGCAGGCCTGCTGTAACTCAAAGATTTTCGAATCGGACGAAAAACTAATAATGAATTGTAACGTTCAGGGCCTCCTAATGACGATGGAACACTCAAATTGCGTCCCGATTCAATACATCGTCCTCCAGCAGACTTGTCTCCATGGGTCTATTGCAGCCTCGGGCATCTTATGGCCGTTCTGCTGTGAGTCAAAGATTTTCGAATCGGACGAAAAACTGATAGTGAATTGTAACATTCAGGGCCACCTAATGACGATGGACCACACAAATTGCGTCCCGATTCAGTACATCGTCCTCCAGCCGACCTGACTCCATGGGTCTATTGCTGCCTCAGGCACCTTATGGCCGTTCTGCTGTGAGTCTAGATTATCGAATGGGACGAAAAACTGATAGTGAATTGTAACGTTCTGGGCCACCTAATGACGATGGATCACTCAAATTGCGTCCCGATTCAATATATCGTCCTGCAGCAGACTTGTTTCCATGGGTCTATTGTTGCTTCGGGCACCTTATGGCCGTTCTGCTGTGAGTCAAAGATTTTCGAATCGGACGAAAAACTGATAGTGAATTGTAACTTTCAGGGCAACCTAATGACGATGGATCACTCAAATTGCGACCCGATTCAATATATCGTCCTCCAGCCGACTTGTCTCCATGGGTCTATTGCTGCCTCGGGCACCTTATGGCCGTTCTGCTGTGAGTCAAAGAGTTTCGAATCGGACGAAAAACTGATGGTAAATTGGAACGTTCAGGGCCTCCTAATGACGATGGAACACTCAAATTGCGTCCCGATTCAATACATCGTCCTCCAGCGGACTTGTCTCCATTGGTCTATTGCTGCCTCGGGCACCTAATGGCCGTTCTGCTGTGAGTCAAAGACTTTCGAATCGGACGAAAAACTGATAGTGAATTGTAACATTCAGGGCCACCTAATGACGATGGACCACGCAAATTGGGTCCCGATTCAATACATCGTCCTCCAGCCGAGTTGACTCCATGGGTCTATTGCTGCCACGGGCACCTTATGGCCGTTCTGCTGTGAGTCTAGATTATCGAACGGGACAAAAAACTAATAGTGAATTGTAACGTTCAGGGCCACCTAATGACGATGGATCACTCAAATTGCGTCCCGATTCAATACATCGACCTCCAGCAGACTTGTCTCCATGGGTCTATTGCTGCCTCGGGCACCTTATGGCCGTTCTGCTGTGAGTCTAGATTATCGAATGGGACGAAAAACTGATAGTGAATTGTAACGTTCAGGGCCACCTAATGACGATGGATCACTCAAATTGCGTCCCGATTCAATACATCGTCCTCCAGCCGACTTGACTCCATGGGTCTATTGCTGCCTCGGGCACCTTATGGCCGTTCTGCTGTGAGTCTAGATTATAGAATGGGACGAAAAACTGATAGTGAATTGTAACGTTCAGGGCCTCCTAATGACGATGGATCACTCAAATTGCGTCCCGATTCACTACATCGTCCTCCAGCCGACTTGACTCCATGGGTCTATTGCTGCCTCGGGCACCTTATGGCCCTTCTGCTGTGAATCTAGATTATCGAATGGGACGAAAAACTGATAGTGAATTGTATCGTTCAGGGCCACCTAATGACGATGGATCACTCAAATTGCGTCCCGATTCAATACATCGTCCCCAGCCGACTTGTCCCCATGGGTCTATTGCTGCCTCGGGCACCTTATGGCCGTTCTGCTGTGAGTCTAGATTATCGAATGGGACGAAAAACTGATAGTGAATTGTAACGTTCAGGGCCACCTAATGACGATGGATCACTCAAATTGCTTCCCGATTCAATACATCGTCCTCCAGCAGACTTGTCTCCATGGGTCTATTGCTGCCTCGGGCACCTTATGGCAGGCCTGCTGTGACTCAAAGATTTTCGAATCGGACGAAATACTGATAGTGAATTGTAACGTTCAGGGCCTCCTAATGACGATGGAACACTCAAATTGCGTCCCGATTCAATACATCGTCCTCCAGCAGACTTGTCTCCATGCGTCTATTGCTGCCTCGGGCACTTTATGGCGTTCTGCTGTGAGTCAAAGATTTTCGAATCGGACGAAAAACTGATAGTGAATTGTAACGTTCAGGGCCTCCTAATGACGATGGATCACTCAAATTGCGTCCCGATTCAATACATCGTCCTCCAGCCGACTTGACTCCATGGGTCTATTGCTGCCTCGGGCACCTTATGGCCGTTCTGCTGTGAGTCTAGATTATAGAATGGGATGAAAAACGTATAGTGAATTGTAACGTTCAGGGCCTCCTAATGACGATGGATCACTCAAATTGCGTCCCGATTCAATACATCGTCCTCCAGCAGACTTGTCTCCATGGGTCTATTGCTGCCTCGGGCACCTTATGGCAGGCCTGCTGTGACTCAAAGATTTTCGAATCGGACGAAAAACTGATAGTGAATTGTAACGTTCAGGGCCACCTAATGACGATGGATCACTAAAATTGCGTCTCGATTCAATATATCGTCTTCCAGCCGACTTGACTCCATGGGTCTATTGCTGCCTCGGGCACCTTATGGCCGTTCTGCTGTGAGTCTAGATTATCGAATGGGACGAAAAACTGATAGTGAATTGTAACGTTCAGGTACTCCTAATGAGGATGGATCACTCAAATTGCGTCCCGATTCAATACATGGTCCTCCAGCCGACTTGACTCCATGGGTCTATTGCTGCCTCGGGCACCTTATGGCCGTTCTGCTGTGAGTCTAGATTATCGAATGGGACGAAAAACTGATAGTGAATTGTAACATTCAGGGCCACCTAATGCCGATGGACCACGCAAATTGCGTCCCGATTCAATACATCGTCCTCCAGCCGAGTTGACTCCATAGGTCTATTGCTGCCTCGGGCACCTTATGGCCGTTCTGCTGTGAGTCAAAGATTTTGGAATCGGACGAAAAACTGATAGTGAATTGTAACTTTCAGGGCCACCTAATGACGATGGATCACTCAAATTGCGTCCCGATTCAATACATCGTCCTCCAGCAGACATGTCTCCATGGGTCGATTGCTGCCTCGGGCCCTTGTGGCCGTTCTGCTGTGAGTCAAAGATTTTCGAATCGGACGAAAAACTGATAGTGATTTGTAACATTCAGGGCAACCTAATGACGATGGACCACACAAATTGCGTCCCGATTCAGTACATCGTCCACTAGCCGACTTGACTCCATGGGACTATTGCAGCCTCGGGCACCTTATGGCCGTTCTGCTGTGAGTCTAGATTATAGAATGGGATGAAAAACTGATAGTGAATTGTAACGTTCAGGGCCACCTAATGACGATGGATCACTCAAATTGCGTCCCGATTCACTACATCGTCCTCCAGCAGACTTGTCACCATGGGTCTATTGCTGCCTCGGGCACCTTATGGCAGGCCTGCTGTGACTCAAAGATTTTCGAATCGGACGAAAAACTAATAATGAATTGTAACGTTCAGGGCCTCCTAATGACGATGGAACACTCAAATTGCGTCCCGATTCAATACATCGTCCTCCAGCAGACTTGTCCCCATGGGTCTATTGCAGCCTCGGGCACCATATGGCCGTTCTGCTGTGAGTCAAAGATTTTCGAATCGGACGAAAAACGGATAGTGAATTGTAACATTCAGGGCCTCCTAATGACGATGGACCACACAAATTGCGTCCCGATTCAGTACATCGTCCTCCAGCCGACCTGACTCCATGGGTCTATCGCTGCCCCAGGCACCTTATGGCCGTTCTGCTGTGAGTTTAGATTATCGAATGGGACGAAAAACTGATAGTGAATTGTAACGTTCAGGGCCTCCTAATGACGATGGAACACTCAAATTGCGTCCCGATTCAATACATCGTCCTCCAGCAGACTTGTCTCCATGGGTCTATTGTTGCCTCGGGCACCTTATGGCCGTTCTGCTGTGAGTCAAAGATTTTCGAATCGGACGAAAAACTGATAGTGAATTGTAACTTTCAGGGCAACCTAATGACGATGGATCACTCAAATTGCGTCCCGATTCAATATATCGTCCTCCAGCCGACTTGTCTCCATGGGTCTATTGCTGCCTCGGGCACCTTATGGCCGTTCTGCTGTGAGTCAAAGAGTTTCGAATCGGACGAAAAACTGATGGTAAATTGGAACGTTCAGGGCCTCCTAATGACGATGGAACACTCAAATTGCGTCCCGATTCAATACATCGTCCTCCAGCGGACTTGTCTCCATTGGTCTATTGCTGCCTCGGGCACCTAATGGCCGTTCTGCTGTGAGTCAAAGACTTTCGAATCGGACGAAAAACTGACAGTGAATTGTAACATTCAGGGCCACCTAATGACGATGGACCACGCAAATTGGGTCCCGATTCAATACATCGTCCTCCAGCCGAGTTGACTCCATGGGTCTATTGCTGCCACGGGCACCTTATGGCCGATCTGCTGTGAATCGAGATTATCGAATGGGACGAAAAACTGATAGTGAATTGTAACGTTCAGGGCCACCTAATGACGATGGATCACTCAAATTGCGTCCCGATTCAATACATCGTCCCCAGCCGACTTGTCCCCATGGGTCTATTGCTGCCTCGGGCACCTTATGGCCGTTCTGCTGTGAGTCTAGATTATCGAATGGGACGAAAAACTGATAGTGAATTGTAACGTTCAGGGCCACCTAATGACGATGGATCACTCAAATTGCTTCCCGATTCAATACATCGTCCTCCAGCAGACTTGTCTCCATGGGTCTATTGCTGCCTCGGGCACCTTATGGCAGGCCTGCTGTGACTCAAAGATTTTCGAATCGGACGAAATACTGATAGTGAATTGTAACGTTCAGGGCCTCCTAATGACGATGGAACACTCAAATTGCGTCCCGATTCAATACATCGTCCTCCAGCAGACTTGTCTCCATGCGTCTATTGCTGCCTCGGGCACTTTATGGCGTTCTGCTGTGAGTCAAAGATTTTCGAATCGGACGAAAAACTGATAGTGAATTGTAACGTTCTGGGCCACCTAATGACGATGGATCACTCAAATTGCGTCCCGATTCAATACATCGTCCTCCAGCCGACTTGACTCCATGGGTCTATTGCTGCCTCGGGCACCTTATGGCCGTTCTGCTGTGAGTCTAGATTATAGAATGGGATGAAAAACGTATAGTGAATTGTAACGTTCAGGGCCTCCTAATGACGATGGATCACTCAAATTGCGTCCCGATTCAATACATCGTCCTCCAGCAGACTTGTCTCCATGGGTCTATTGCTGCCTCGGGCACCTTATGGCAGGCCTGCTGTGACTCAAAGATTTTCGAATCGGACGAAAAACTGATAGTGAATTGTAACGTTCAGGGCCACCTAATGACGATGGATCACTAAAATTGCGTCTCGATTCAATATATCGTCTTCCAGCCGACTTGACTCCATGGGTCTATTGCTGCCTCGGGCACCTTATGGCCGTTCTGCTGTGAGTCTAGATTATCGAATGGGACGAAAAACTGATAGTGAATTGTAACGTTCAGGTACTCCTAATGACGATGGATCACTCAAATTGCGTCCCGATTCAATACATGGTCCTCCAGCCGACTTGACTCCATGGGTCTATTGCTGCCTCGGGCACCTTATGGCCGTTCTGCTGTGAGTCTAGATTATCGAATGGGACGAAAAACTGATAGTGAATTGTAACATTTAGGGCCACCTAATGCCGATGGACCACGCAAATTGCGTCCCGATTCAATACATCGTCCTCCAGCCGAGTTGACTCCATAGGTCTACTGCTGCCTCGGGCACCTTGTGGCCGTTCTGCTGTGAGTCAAAGATTTTCGAATCGGACGAAAAACTGATAGTGATTTGTAACATTCAGGGCCACCTAATGACGATGGACCACACAAATTGCGTCCCGATTCAGTACATCGTCCACTAGCCGACTTGACTCCATGGGACTATTGCAGCCTCGGGCACCTTATGGCCGTTCTGCTGTGAGTCTAGATTATAGAATGGGATGAAAAACTGATAGTGAATTGTAACGTTCAGGGCCACCTAATGACGATGGATCACTCAAATTGCGTCCCGATTCACTACATCGTCCTCCAGCAGACTTGTCACCATGGGTCTATTGCTGCGTCGGGCACCTTATGGCAGGCCTGCTGTGACTCAAAGATTTTCGAATCGGACGAAAAACTAATAGTGAATTGTAACGTTCAGGGCCTCCTAATGACGATGGAACACTCAAATTGCGTCCCGATTCAATACATCGTCCTCCAGCAGACTTGTCTCCATGGGTCTATTGCAGCCTCGGGCACCATATGGCCGTTCTGCTGTGAGTCAAAGATTTTCGAATCGGACGAAAAACGGATAGTGAATTGTAACATTCAGGGCCTCCTAATGACGATGGACCACACAAATTGCGTCCCGATTCAGTACATCGTCCTCCAGCCGACCTGACTCCATGGGTCTATTGCTGCCTCAGGCACCTTATGGCCGGTCTGCTGTGAGTCTAGATTATCGAATGGGACGAAAAACTGATAGTGAATTGTAACGATCAGGGCCACCTAATGACGATGGATCACTCAAATTGCGTCCCGATTCAATATATCGTCCTCCAGCAGACTTGTTTCCATGGGTCTATTGTTGCCTCGGGCACCTTATAGCCGTTCTGCTGTGAGTCAAAGATTTTCGAATCGGACGAAAAACTGATAGTGAATTGTAACGTTCAGGGCCACCTAATGACGATGGATCACTCAAATTGCGTCCCGATTCAATACATCGTCTTCCAGCCGACTTGACTCCATGGGTCTATTGCTGCCTCGGGCACCTTATGGCCGTTCTGCTGTGAGTCTAGATTATCGAATGGGACGAAAAACTGATAGTGAATTGTAATATTCAGGGCCACCTAATGCCGATGGACCACGCAAATTGCGTCCCGATTCAATACATCGTCCTCCAGCCGAGTTGACTCCATAGGTCTATTGCTGCCTCGGGCACCTTATGGCCGTTCTGCTGTGAGTCAAAGATTTTCGAATCGGACGAAAAACTGATAGTGAATTGTAACTTTCAGGGCCACCTAATGACGATGGATCACTCAAATTGCGTCCCGATTCAATACATCGTCCTCCAGCAGACTTGTCTCCATGGGTCGATTGCTGCCTCGGGCACCTTATGGCCGTTCTGCTGTGAGTCAAAGATTTTCGAATCGGACGAAAAACTGATAGTGATTTGTAACATTCAGGGCCACCTAATGACGATGGACCACACAAATTGCGTCCCGATTTAGTACATCGTCCACTAGCCGACTTGACTCCATGGGACTATTGCTGCCTCGGGCACCTTATGGCCGTTCTGCTGTGTGTCTAGATTATAGAATGGGATGAAAAACTGATAGTGAATTGTAACGTTCAGGGCCACCTAATGACGATGGATCACTCAAATTGCGTCCCGATTCAATACATCGTCCTCCAGCAGACTTGTCTCCATGGGTCTATTGCTGCCTCGGGCACCTTATAGCAGGCCTGCTGTGACTCAAAGATTTTCGAATCGGACGAAAAACTAATAGTGAATTGTAACGTTCAGGGCCTCCTAATGACGATGGAACACTCAAATTGCGTCCCGATTCAATACATCGTCCTCCAGCAGACTTGTCTCCATGGGTCTATTGCAGCCTCGGGCACCATATGGCCGTTCTGCTGTGAGTCAAAGATTTTCGAATCGGACGAAAAACGGATAGTGAATTGTAACATTCAGGGCCTCCTAATGACGATGGACCACACAAATTGCGTCCCGATTCAGTACATCGTCCTCCAGCCGACCTGACTCCATGGGTCTATTGCTGCCTCAGGCACCTTATGGCCGTTCTGCTGTGAGTCTAGATTATCGAATGGGACGAAAAACTGATAGTGAATTGTAACGTTCAGGGCCACCTAATGACGATGGATCACTCAAATTGCGTCCCGATTCAATATATCGTCCTGCAGCAGACTTGTTTCCATGGGTCTATTGTTGCCTCGGGCACCTTATAGCCGTTCTGCTGTGAGTCAAAGATTTTCGAATCGGACGAAAAACTGATAGTGAATTGTAACTTTCAGGGCAACCTAATGACGATGGATCACTCAAATTGCGTCCCGATTCAATATATCGTCCTCCAGCCGACTTGTCTCCATGGGTCTATTGCTGCCTCGGGCACCTTATGGCCGTTCTGCTGTGAGTCAAAGAGTTTCGAATCGGACGAAAAACTGATTGTAAATTGGAACGTTCAGGGCCTCCTAATGCCGATGGAACACTCAAATTGCGTCCCGATTCAATACATCGTCCTCCAGCGGACTTGTCTCCATTGGTCTATTGCTGCCTCGGGCACCTAATGGCCGTTCTGCTGTGTCAAAGACTTTCGAATCGGACGAAAAACTGATAGTGAATTGTAACGTTCAGGGCCACCTAATGACGATGGATCACTCAAATTGCGTCCCGATTAAATACATCGTCCTCCAGCCGACTTGACTCCATGGGTCTAATGCTGCCTCGGGCACCTTATGGCCGTTCTGCTGTGAGTCTAGATTATCGAATGGGACAAAATTCTGATAGTGAATTGTAACGTTCAGGGCCTCATAATGACGATGGATCACTCAAATTGCGTCCCGATTCAATACATCGTCCTCCAGCAGACTTGTCTCCATGGGTCTATTGCTGCCTCGGGCACCTTATGGCCGTTCTGCTGTGAGTCTAGATTACCGAATGGGACGAAAAACTGATAGTGAATTGTAACGTTCAGGGCCTCCTATGACGATGGATCACTCAATTTGCGTCCCGATTCAATACATCGTCCTCCAGCCGACTTGACTCCATGGGTCTATTGCTGCCTCGGGCACCTTATGGCCGTTCTGCTGTGAGTCTAGATTATCGAATGGGACGAAAAACTGATAGTGAATTGTAATATTCAGGGCCACCTAATGCCGATGGACCACGCAAATTGCGTCCCGATTCAATACATCGTCCTCCAGCCGAGTTGACTCCATAGGTCTATTGCTGCCTCGGGCACCTTATGGCCGTTCTGCTGTGAGTCAAAGATTTTCGAATCGGACGAAAAACTGATAGTGAATTGTAACTTTCAGGGCCACCTAATGACGATGGATCACTCAAATTGCGTCCCGATTCAATACATCGTCCTCCAGCAGACTTGTCTCCATGGGTCGATTGCTGCCTCGGGCACCTTATGGCCGTTCTGCTGTGAGTCAAAGATTTTCGAATCGGACGAAAAACTGATAGTGATTTGTAACATTCAGGGCCACCTAATGACGATGGACCACACAAATTGCGTCCCGATTTAGTACATCGTCCACTAGCCGACTTGACTCCATGGGACTATTGCTGCCTCGGGCACCTTATGGCCGTTCTGCTGTGTGTCTAGATTATAGAATGGGATGAAAAACTGATAGTGAATTGTAACGTTCAGGGCCACCTAATGACGATGGAACACTCAAATTGCGTCCCGATTCAATACATCGTCCTCCAGCAGACTTGTCTCCATGGGTCTATTGCTGCCTCGGGCACCTTATAGCAGGCCTGCTGTGAGTCAAAGAGTTTCGAATCGGACGAAAAACTGATTGTAAATTGGAACGTTCAGGGCCTCCTAATGCCGATGGAACACTCAAATTGCGTCCCGATTCAATACATCGTCCTCCAGCGGACTTGTCTCCATTGGTCTATTGCTGCCTCGGGCACCTAATGGCCGTTCTGCTGTGTCAAAGACTTTCGAATCGGACGAAAAACTGATAGTGAATTGTAACGTTCAGGGCCACCTAATGACGATGGATCACTCAAATTGCGTCCCGATTAAATACATCGTCCTCCAGCCGACTTGACTCCATGGGTCTAATGCTGCCTCGGGCACCTTATGGCCGTTCTGCTGTGAGTCTAGATTATCGAATGGGACAAAATTCTGATAGTGAATTGTAACGTTCAGGGCCTCATAATGACGATGGATCACTCAAATTGCGTCCCGATTCAATACATCGTCCTCCAGCAGACTTGTCTCCATGGGTCTATTGCTGCCTCGGGCACCTTATGGCCGTTCTGCTGTGAGTCTAGATTACCGAATGGGACGAAAAACTGATAGTGAATTGTAACGTTCAGGGCCTCCTATGACGATGGATCACTCAATTTGCGTCCCGATTCAATACATCGTCCTCCAGCCGACTTGACTCCATGGGTCTATTGCTGCCTCGGGCACCTTATGGCCGTTCTGCTGTGAGTCTAGATTATCGAATGGGACGAAAAACTGATAGTGAATTGTAACGTTCAGGTCCTCCTAATGACGATGGACCACTCAAATTGCGTCCCGATTCAATACATGGTCCTCCAGCCGACTTGACTCCATGGTTCTATTGCTGCCTCGGCCACCTTATGGCCGTTCTGCTGTGAGTCTAGATTATCGAATGGGACGAAAAACTAATAGTGAATTGTAACGTTCAGGGCCTCTTAATGACGATGGATCACTCAAATTGCGTCCCGATTCAATACATCGTCCTCCAGCAGACTTGTCTCCATGGGTCGATTGCTGCCTCGGGCACCTAATGGCCGTTCGGCTGTGAGTCAAAGATTTTCGAATCGGACGAAAAACTGATAGTGAATTGTAACATTCAGGGCCACCTAATGCCGATGGACCACGCAAATTGCGTCCCGATTCAATACATCGTCCTCCAGCCGAGTTGACTCCATGGTTCTATTGCTGCCTCGGGCACCTTATGGCCGTTCTGCTGTGAGTCAAAGATTTTGGAATCGGACGAAAAACTGATAGTGAATTGTAACTTTCAGGGCCACCTAATGACGATGGATCACCCAAATTGCGTCCCGATTCAATACATCGTTCTCCAGCAGACTTGTCTCCATCGGTCTATTGCTGCCTCGGGCACCTTATGGCAGGCCTGCTGTGACTCAAAGATTTTCGAATCGGACGAAAAACTAATAGTGAATTGTAACGTTCAGGGCCTCCTAATGACGATGGAACACTCAAATTGCGTCCCGATTCAATACATCGTCCTCCAGCAGACTTGTCTACATGGATCTATTGCAGCCTCGGGCACCATATGGCCGTTCTGCTGTGAGTCAAAGATTTTCGAATCGGACGAAAAACTGATGGTAAATTGGAACGTTCAGGGCCTCCTAATGACGATGGAACACTCAAATTGCGTCCCGATTCAATACATCGTCCTCCAGCAGACTTGTCTCCATTGGTCTATTGCTGCCTCGGGCACCTAATGGCCGTTCTGCTGTGTCAAAGACTTTCGAATCGGACGAAAAACTGATAGTGAATTGTAACATTCAGGGCCACCCAATGACGATGGACCACGCAAATTGGGTCCCGATTCAATACATCGTCATCCAGCCGAGTTGACTCCATGGGTCTATTGCTGCCACGGGCACCTTATGGCCGTTCTGCTGTGAATCTAGATTATCGAATGGGACGAAAAACTGATAGTGAATTGTAACGTTCAGGGCCACCTAATGACGATGGATCACTCAAATTGCGTCCCGATTCAATACTTCGTCCTCCAGCAGACTTGTCTCCATGGGTCGATTGCTGCCTCGGGCACCTTATGGCCGTTCTGCTGTGAGTCAAAGATTTTCGAATCGGACGAAAAACCTGATAGTGATTTGTAACATTCAGGGCCACCTAATGACGATGGACCACACAAATTGCGTCCCGATTCAGTACATCGTCCATTAGCCGAATTGACTCCATGGGACTATTGCTGCCTCGGGCACCTTATGGCCGTTCTGCAGTGAGTCTAAATTATCGAATGGGATGAAAAACTGATAGTGAATTGTAACGTTCAGGGCCACCTAATGACGATGGATCACTCAAATTGCGTCCCGATTCAATACATTGTCCTCCAGCAGACTGTCTCCATGGGTCTATTTCAACCTCGGGCACCTTATGACCGTTCAGCTGTGACTCAAAGATTTTCGAATCGGACGAAAAACTGATAGTGAATTGTAACGTTCAGGGCCACCTAATGACGATGGATCACTCAAATTGCGTCCCGATTCAATACATTGTCCTCCAGCAGACTGTCTCCATGGGTCTATTGCAGCCTCGGGCACGTTATGACCGTTCAGCTGTGACTCAAAGAATTTCGAATCGGACGAAAAAGTGATAGTGAATTGTAACGTTCAGGGCCTCCTAATGACGATGGAACACTCAAATTGCGTATCGATTCAATACATCGTCCTCCAGCCGACTTGTATCCATGGGTCTATTGCTGCCTCGGGCACCTTATGGCCGTTCTGCTGTGAGTCAAAGATTTTCGAATCGGACGAAAAACTGATAGTGAATTGTAACGTTCAGGGCCTCCTAATGACGATGGAACACTAAAATTGCGTCCCGATTCAATACATCGTCCTCCAGCAGACTTGACTTCATGGGTCTATTGCTGCCTCGGGCACCTTATGGCCGTTCCGCTGTGAGTCAAAGATTTTCGAATCGGACGAAAAACTGATAGTGAATTGTAACGTTCAGGGCCACCTAATGACGATGGAGCACTCAAATTGCGTCCCGATTCAATACATTGTCCTCCAGCAGACTGTCTCCATGGGTCTATTGCAACCTCGGGCACCTTATGACCGTTCAGCTGTGACTCAAAGATTTTCGAATCGGACGAAAAACTGATAGTGAATTGTAACGTTCAGGGCCTCCTAATGACGATGGAACACTCAAATTGCGTCCCGATTCAATACATCGTCCTCCAGCCGACTTGTATCCATGGGTCTTTTGCTGCCTCGGGCACCTTATGGCCATTCTGCTGTGAGTCAAAGATTTTCGAATCGGACGAAAAACTGATAGTGAATTGTAACGTTCAGGGCCTCCTAATGACGATGGAACACTAAAATTGCGTCCCGATTCAATACATCGTCCTCCAGCAGACTTGACTTCATGGGTCTATTGCTGCCTCGGGCACCTTATGGCCGTTCTGCTGTGAGTCAAAGAGTTTCGAATCGGACGAAAAACTGATGGTAAATTGGAACGTTCAGGGCCTCCTAATGACGATGGAACACTCAAATTGCGTCCCGATTCAATACATCGTCCTCCAGCAGACTTGTCTCCATTGGTCTATTGCTGCCTCGGGCACCTAATGGCCGTTCTGCTGTGTCAAAGACTTTCGAATCGGACGAAAAACTGATAGTGAATTGTAACATTCAGGGCCACCTAATGACGATGGACCACGCAAATTGGGTCCCGATTCAATACATCGTCCTCCAGCCGAGTTGACTCCATGGGTCTATTGCTGCCACGGGCACCTTATGGCCGTTCTGCTGTGAATCTAGATTATCGAATGGGACGAAAAACTGATAGTGAATTGTAACGTTCAGGGCCACCTAATGACGATGGATCACTCAAATTGCGTCCCGATTCAATACATCGTCCTCCAGCAGACTTGTCTCCATGGGTCGATTGCTGCCTCGGGCACCTTATGGCCGTTCTGCTGTGAGTCAAAGATTTTCGAATCGGACGAAAAACCTGATAGTGATTTGTAACATTCAGGGCCACCTAATGACGATGGACCACACAAATTGCGTCCCGATTCAGTACATCGTCCATTAGCCGACTTGACTCCATGGGACTATTGCTGCCTCGGGCACCTTATGGCAGTCCTGCTGTGACTCAAAGATTTTCGAATCGGACGAAAAACTGATAGTGAATTGTAACATTCAGGGCCACCTAATGACGATGGACCACACAAATTGCGTCCCGATTCAGTACATCGTCCTCCAGCCGACCCGACTCCATGGGTCTATTGCTGCCTCGGGCACCTTATGGTCGTTCTGCTGTGAGTCTAGATTATCGAATGGGACGAAAAACTGATAGTGAATTGTAACTTTCAGGGCCATCTAATGACGATGGATCACTCAAATTGCGTCCCGATTCAATACATCGTCCTCCAGCAGACTTGTCTCCATGGGTCTATTGCTGCCTCGGGCACCTTATGGCCGTTCTGCTGTGAGTCAAAGATTTTCGAATCGGACGAAAAACTGATAGTGAATTGTAACGTTCAGGGCCACCTAATGACGATGGATCACTCAAATTGCGTCCCGATTCAATACATCGTCCTCCAGCCGACATGCCTCCATGGGGCTATTGCTGCCTTGGCACCTTATGGCCGTTCTGCTGTGAGTCAAAGATTTTCGAATCGGACGAAAAACTGATAGTGAATTGTAACGTTCAGGGCCACCTAATGACGATGGATCACTCAAATTGCGTCCCGATTCAATACATTGTCCTCCAGCAGACTGTCTCCATGGGTCTATTGCAGCCTCGGGCACCTTATGACCGTTCAGCTGTGACTCAAAGATTTTCGAATCGGACGAAAAACTGATAGTGAATTGTAACGTTCAGGGCCTCCTAATGACGATGGAACACTCAAATTGCGTCCCGATTCAATACATCGTCCTCCAGCCGACTTGTATCCATGGGTCTATTGCTGCCTCGGGCACCTTATGGCCGTTCTGCTGTGAGTCAAAGATTTTCGAATCGGACGAAAAACTGATAGTGAATTGTAACGTTCAGGGCCTCCTAATGACGATGGAACACTAAAATTGCGTCCCGATTCAATACATCGTCCTCCAGCAGACTTGACTTCATGGGTCTATTGCTGCCTCGGGCACCTTATGGCCGTTCCGCTGTGAGTCAAAGATTTTCGAATCGGACGAAAAACTGATAGTGAATTGTAACGTTCAGGGCCACCTAATGACGATGGATCTCTCAAATTGCGTCCCGATTCAATACATCGTCCTCCAGCCGACTTGACTCCATGGGTCTATTGCTGCCTCGGGCACCTTATGGCCGTTCTGCTGTGAGTCTAAATTATCGAATGGGATGAAAAACTGATAGTGAATTGTAACGTTCAGGGCCACCTAATGACGATGGATCACTCAAATTGCGTCCCGATTCAATACATCGTCCTCCAGCAGACTTGTCTCCATGGGTCAATTGCTGCCTCGGGCACCTTATGGCAGTCCTGCTGTGACTCAAAGATTTTCGAATCGGACGAAAAACTGATAGTGAATTGTAACGTTCAGGGCCTCCTAATGACGATGGAACACTCAAATTGCGTCCCGATTCAATACATCGTCCTGCAGCAGACTTGTCTCCATGGGTCTATTGCTGCCTCGGGCACCTTATGGCCGTTCTGCTGTGGGTCAAAGATTTTCGAATCGGACGAAAAACTGATAGTGAATTGTAACATTCAGGGCCACCTAATGACGATGGACCACACAAATTGCGTCCCGATTCAGTACATCGTCCTCCAGCCGACCCGACTCCATGGGTCTATTGCTGCCTCGGGCACCTTATGGTCGTTCTGCTGTGAGTCTAGATTATCGAATGGGACGAAAAACTGATAGTGAATTGTAACTTTCAGGGCCATCTAATGACGATGGATCACTCAAATTGCGTCCCGATTCAATACATCGTCCTCCAGCAGACTTGTCTCCATGGGTCTATTGCTGCCTCGGGCACATTATGGCCGTTCTGCTGTGAGTCAAAGATTTTCGAATCGGACGAAAAACTGATAGTGAATTGTAACGTTCAGGGCCACCTAATGACGATGGATCACTCAAATTGCGTCCCGATTCAATACATCGTCCTCCAGCCGACATGTCTCCATGGGTCCATTGCTGCCTTGGCACCTTATGGCCGTTCTGCTGTGAGTCAAAGATTTTCGAATCGGACGAAAAACTGATAGTGAATTGTAACGTTCAGGGCCACCTAATGACGATGGATCACTCAAATTGCGTCCCGATTCAATACATTGTCCTCCAGCAGACTGTCTCCATGGGTCTATTGCAGCCTCGGGCACCTAATGACCGTTCAGCTGTGACTCAAAGATTTTCGAATCGGACGAAAAAGTGATAGTGAATTGTAACGTTCAGGGCCTCCTAATGACGATGGAACACTCAAATTGCGTCCCGATTCAATACATCGTCCTCCAGCCGACTTGTATCCATGGGTCTATTGCTGCCTCGGGCACCTTATGGCCGTTCTGCTGTGAGTCAAAGATTTTCGAATCGGACGAAAAACTGATAGTGAATTGTAACGTTCAGGGCCTCCTAATGACGATGGAACACTAAAATTGCGTCCCGATTCAATACATCGTCCTCCAGCAGACTTGACTTCATGGGTCTATTGCTGCCTCGGGCACCTTATGGCCGTTCCGCTGTGAGTCAAAGATTTTCGAATCGGACGAAAAACTGATAGTGAATTGTAACGTTCAGGGCCACCTAATGACGATGGATCTCTCAAATTGCGTCCCGATTCAATACATCGTCCTCCAGCCGACTTGACTCCATGGGTCTATTGCTGCCTCGGGCACCTTATGGCCGTTCTGCTGTCAGTCTAGATTATCGAATGGGACGAAATCTGATTGTGAATTGTAACGTTCAGGGCCACCTAATGACGATGGATCACTCAAATTGCGTCCCGATTCAATACATCGTCCTCCAGCCGACTTGACTCCATGGGTCTATTGCTGCCTCGGGCACCTTATGGCCGTTCTGCTGTGAGTCTAGATTATCGAATGGGACGAAAAACTGATAGTGAATTGTAACGGTCAGGGCCTCCTAATGACGATGGATCACTCAAATTGCGTCCCGATTCAATACATCGTCCTGCAGCCGACTTGAATCCATGGGTCTATTGCTGCCTCGGGCACCTAATGGCCGTTCTGCTGTGAGTCAAAGATTTTCGAATCGGACGAAAAACTGATAGTGAATTGGAACGTTCAGGGCCACCTAATGACGATGGATCACTCAAATTGCGTCCCGATTCAATACATCGTCCTCCAGCCGACATGTCTCCATGGGTCTATTGCTGCCTTGGCACCTTATGGCCGTTCTGCTGTGAGTCAAAGATTTTCGAATCGGACGAAAAACTGATAGTGAATTGTAACGTTCAGGGCCACCTAATGACGATGGATCACTCAAATTGCGTCCCGATTCAATACATTGTCCTCCAGCAGACTGTCTCCATGGGTCTATTTCAACCTCGGGCACCTTATGACCCTTCAGCTGTGACTCAAAGATTTTCGAATCGGACGAAAAACTGATAGTGAATTGTAACGTTCAGGGCCTCCTAATGACGATGGAACACTCAAATTGCGTCCCAATTCAATACATCGTCCTCCAGCCGACTTGAATCCATGGGTCTTTTGCTGCCTCGGGCACCTTATGGCCATTCTGCTGTGAGTCAAAGATTTTCGAATCGGACGAAAAACTGATAGTGAATTGTAACGTTCAGGGCCTCCTAATGACGATGGAACACTAAAATTGCGTCCCGATTCAATACATCGTCCTCCAGCAGACTTGACTTCATGGGTCTATTGCTGCCTCGGGCACCTTATGGCCGTTCCGCTGTGAGTCAAAGATTTTCGAATCGGACGAAAAACTGATAGTGAATTGTAACGTTCAGGGCCACCTAATGACGATGGATCTCTCAAATTGCGTCCCGAATCAATACATCGTCCTCCAGCCGACTTGACTCCATGGGTCTATTGCTGCCTCGGGCACCTTATGGCCGTTCTGCTGTGAGTCTAGATTATCGAATGGGACGAAAAACTGATAGTGAATTGTAACGTTCAGGGCCACCTAATGACGATGGATCACTCAAATTGCGTCCTGATTCAATACATCGTCCTCCAGCAGACTTGACTTCATGGGTCTATTGCTGCCTCAGGCACCTTATGGCCGTTCTGCTGTGAGTCAAAGATTTTCGAATCGGACGAAAAACTGATAGTGATTTGTAACATTCAGGGCCACCTAATGACGATGGACCACACAAATTGCGTCCCGATTCAGTACATCGTCCACTAGCCGACTTGACTCCATGGGACTATTGCTGCCTCGGGCACCTTATGGCCGTTCTGCTGTGAGTCTAGATGATAGAATGGGATGAAAAACTGATAGTGAATTGTAACGTTCAGTGCCACCTAATGACGATGGATCACTCAAATTGCGTCCCGATTCAATACATCGTCCTTCAGCAGACTTGTCTCCATGGGTCTATTGCTGCCTCGGGCACCTTATGGCAGGCCTGCTGTTACTCAAAGATTTTCGAATCGGACGAAAAACTGATAGTGAATTGTAACGTTCAGGGCCTCCTAATGACGATGGAACACTCAAATTGCGTCCCAATTCAATACATCGTCCTCCAGCAGACTTGTCTCCATGCGTCTATTGCTGCCTCGGGCACCTTATGGCCGTTCTGCTGTGAGTCAAAGATTTTCGAATCGGACGAAAAACTGATAGTGAATTGTAACGTTCAGGGCCACCTAATGACGATGGATCACTCAAATTGCGTCCCGATTCAATTCATCGTCCTCCAGCCGACTTGACTCCATGGGTCTATTGCTGCCTCGGGCACCTTATGGCCGTTCTGCTGTGAGTCTAGATTATCGAATGGGACAAAAAACTGATAGTGAATTGTAACCTTCAGGGCCTCCTAATGACGATGGATCACTCAAATTGCGTCCCGATTCAATACATCGTCCTCCAGCAGACTTGTCACCATGGGTCTATTGCTGCCTCGGGCACCTTATGGCCGTTCTGCTGTGAGTCTAGATTATCGAATGGGACGAAAAACTGATAGTCAATTGTAACGTTCAGGGCCACCTAATGACGATGGATCACTAAAATTGCGTCCCGATTCAATACATCGTCCTCCAGCAGACTTGACTTCATGGGTCTATTGCTGCCTCGGGCACCTTATGGCCGTTCTGCTGTGAGTCAAAGATTTTCGAATCGGACGAAAAACTGATAGTGAATTGTAACTTTCAGGGCCACCTAATGACGATGGATCACTCAAATTGCGTCCCGATTCAATACATCGTCCTCCAGCAGACTTGTCTCCATGGGTCGATTGCTGCCTCGGGCACCTTATGGCCGTTCTGCTGTGAGTAAAAGATTTTCGAATCGGACGAAAAACTGACAGTGATTTGTAACATTCAGGGCCACCTAATGACGATGGATCACTCAAATTGCGTCCCGATTCAATACATCGTCCTCCAGCCGAGTTGACTCCATGGGTCTACTGCTGCCTTGGGCACCTTATGGCCGTTCTGCTGTGAATCTAGATTATCGAATGGGACGAAAAACTGATAGTGAATTGTAACGTTCAGGGCCACCTAATGACGATGGATCACTCAAATTGCGTCCCGATTCAATACATCGTCCCCAGCCGACTTGTCTCCATGGGTCTATTGCTGCCTCGGGCACCTTATGGCCGTTCTGCTGTGAGTCTAGATTATCGAATGGGACGAAAAACTGATAGTGAATTGTAACGTTCAGGGCCACCTAATGACGATGGATCACTCAAATTGCGTCCTGATTCAATACATCGTCCTCCAGCAGACTTGACTTCATGGGTCTATTGCTGCCTCGGGCACCTTATGGCCGTTCAGCTGTGACTCAAAGATTTTCGAATCGGACGAAAAACTGATAGTGAATTGTAACGTTCAGGGCCACCTAATGACGATGGATCACTCAAATTGCATCCCGATTCAATACATCGTCCTCCAGCAGACTTGACTTCATGGGTCTATTGCTGCCTCGGGCACCTTATGGCCGTTCTGCTGTGAGTCAAAGATTTTCCAATCGGACGAAAAACTGAAAGTGAATTGTAACTTTCAGGGCCACCTAATGACGATGGATCACTCAAATTGCGTCCCGATTCAATACATTGTCCTCCAGCAGACTGTCTCCATGGGTCTATTGCAGCCTCGGGCACATTATGGCCGTTCAGCTGTGACTCAAAGATTTTCGAATCGGACGAAAAACTGATAGTGAATTGTAACGTTCAGGGCCTCCTAATGACGATGGAACACTCAAATTGCGTCCCGATTCAATACATCGTCCTCCAGCCGACTTGTCTCCATGGGTCTATTGCTGCCTCGGGCACCTTATGGCCGTTCTGCTGTGAGTCAAAGATTTTCGAATCGGACGAAAAACTGATAGTGAATTGTAACTTTCAGGGCCACCTAATGACGATGGATCACTCAAATTGCGTCCCGATTCAATACATCGTCCTCCAGCCGACTTGTCTCCATGGGTCTATTGCTGCCTCGGGCACCTTATGGCCGTTCTGCTGTGAGTCTAGATTATCGAATGGGACGAAAAACTGATAGTGAATTGTAACGTTCAGTGCCACCTAATGACGATGGATCACTCAAATTGCGTCCCGATTCAATACATCGTCCTCCAGCCGACTTGACTCCATGGGTCTATTGCTGCCTCGGGCACCTTATGGCCGTTCTGCTGTGAGTCTAGATTATCGAATGGGACGAAAAACTGATAGTAAATTGTAACGTTGAGGGCCTCCTAATGACGATGGATCACTCAAATTGCGTCCCGATTCAATTCATCGTCCTCCAGCCGAGTTGACTCCATGGGTCTATTGCTGCCCCGGGCACCTTATGGCCGTTCTGCTGTGAATCTAGATTATCGAATGGGACGAAAAACTGATAGTGAATTAAAACGTTCAGGGCCACCTAATGACGATGGATCACTCAAATTGCGTCCCGATTCAATACATCGTCCCCAGCCGACTTGTCTCCATGGGTCTATTGCTGCCTCGGGCACCTTATGGCCGTTCTGCTGTGAGTCTAGATTATCGAATGGGACGAAAAACTGATAGTGAATTGTAACGTTCAGGGCCACCTAATGACGATGGATCACTCAAATTGCGTCCTGATTCAATACATCGTCCTCCAGCAGACTTGACTTCATGGGTCTATTGCTGCCTCGGGCACCTTATGGCCGTTCTGCTGTGAGTCAAAGATTTTCGAATCGGACGAAAAACTGATAGTGATTTGTAACATTCAGGGCCACCTAATGACGATGGACCACACAAATTGCGTCCCGATTCAGTACATCGTCCACTAGCCGACTTGACTCCATGGGACTATTGCTGCCTCGGGCACCTTATGGCCGTTCTGCTGTGAGTCCAGATTATCGAATGGGACGAAAAACTGATAGTGAATTGTAACGTTCAGGGCCACCTAATGACGATGGATCACTCAAATTGCGTCCCGATTCAATACATCGTCCTCCAGCAGACTTGTCTCCATGCGTCTATTGCTGCCTCGGGCACCTTATGGCCGTTCTGCTGTGAGTCAAAGATTTTCGAATCGGACGAAAAACTGATAGTGAATTGTAACGTTCAGGGCCTCCTAATGACGATGGAACACTCAAATTGCGTCCCAATTCAATACATCGTCCTCCAGCAGACTTGTCTCCATGCGTCTATTGCTGCCTCGGGCACCTTATGGCCGTTCTGCTGTGAGTCAAAGATTTTCGAATCGGACGAAAAACTGATAGTGAATTGTAACGTTCAGGGCCACCTAATGACGATGGATCACTCAAATTGCGTCCCGATTCAATTCATCGTCCTCCAGCCGACTTGACTCCATGGGTCTATTGCTGCCTCGGGCACCTTATGGCCGTTCTGCTGTGAGTCTAGATTATCGAATGGGACAAAAAACTGATAGTGAATTGTAACCTTCAGGGCCTCCTAATGACGATGGATCACTCAAATTGCGTCCCGATTCAATACATCGTCCTCCAGCAGACTTGTCACCATGGGTCTATTGCTGCCTCGGGCACCTTATGGCCGTTCTGCTGTGAGTCTAGATTATCGAATGGGACGAAAAACTGATAGTGAATTGTAACGTTCAGGGCCACCTAATGACGATGGATCACTAAAATTGCGTCCCGATTCAATACATCGTCCTCCAGCAGACTTGACTTCATGGGTCTATTGCTGCCTCGGGCACCTTATGGCCGTTCTGCTGTGAGTCAAAGATTTTCGAATCGGACGAAAAACTGATAGTGAATTGTAACTTTCAGGGCCACCTAATGACGATGGATCACTCAAATTGCGTCCCGATTCAATACATCGTCCTCCAGCAGACTTGTCTCCATGGGTCGATTGCTGCCTCGGGCACCTTATGGCCGTTGTGCTGTGAGTAAAAGATTTTCGAATCGGACGAAAAACTGATAGTGATTTGTAACATTCAGGGCCACCTAATGACGATGGATCACTCAAATTGCGTCCCGATTCAATACATCGTCCTCCAGCCGAGTTGACTCCATGGGTCTACTGCTGCCTTGGGCACCTTATGGCCGTTCTGCTGTGAATCTAGATTATCGAATGGGACGAAAAACTGATAGTGAATTGTAACGTTCAGGGCCACCTAATGACGATGGATCACTCAAATTGCGTCCCGATTCAATACATCGTCCCCAGCCGACTTGTCTCCATGGGTCTATTGCTGCCTCGGGCACCTTATGGCCGTTCTGCTGTGAGTCTAGATTATCGAATGGGACGAAAAACTGATAGTGAATTGTAACGTTCAGGGCCACCTAATGACGATGGATCACTCAAATTGCGTCCTGATTCAATACATCGTCCTCCAGCAGACTTGACTTCATGGGTCTATTGCTGCCTCGGGCACCTTATGGCCGTTCAGCTGTGACTCAAAGATTTTCGAATCGGACGAAAAACTGATAGTGAATTGTAACGTTCAGGGCCACCTAATGACGATGGATCACTCAAATTGCATCCCGATTCAATACATCGTCCTCCAGCAGACTTGACTTCATGGGTCTATTGCTGCCTCGGGCACCTTATGGCCGTTCTGCTGTGAGTCAAAGATTTTCCAATCGGACGAAAAACTGAAAGTGAATTGTAACTTTCAGGGCCACCTAATGACGATGGATCACTCAAATTGCGTCCCGATTCAATACATTGTCCTCCAGCAGACTGTCTCCATGGGTCTATTGCAGCCTCGGGCACATTATGGCCGTTCAGCTGTGACTCAAAGATTTTCGAATCGGACGAAAAACTGATAGTGAATTGTAACGTTCAGGGCCTCCTAATGACGATGGAACACTCAAATTGCGTCCCGATTCAATACATCGTCCTCCAGCCGACTTGTCTCCATGGGTCTATTGCTGCCTCGGGCACCTTATGGCCGTTCTGCTGTGAGTCAAAGATTTTCGAATCGGACGAAAAACTGATAGTGAATTGTAACTTTCAGGGCCACCTAATGACGATGGATCACTCAAATTGCGTCCCGATTCAATACATCGTCCTCCAGCCGACTTGTCTCCATGGGTCTATTGCTGCCTCGGGCACCTTATGGCCGTTCTGCTGTGAGTCTAGATTATCGAATGGGACGAAAAACTGATAGTGAATTGTAACGTTCAGTGCCACCTAATGACGATGGATCACTCAAATTGCGTCCCGATTCAATACATCGTCCTCCAGCCGACTTGACTCCATGGGTCTATTGCTGCCTCGGGCACCTTATGGCCGTTCTGCTGTGAGTCTAGATTATCGAATGGGACGAAAAACTGATAGTAAATTGTAACGTTCAGGGCCTCCTAATGACGATGGATCACTCAAATTGCGTCCCGATTCAATTCATCGTCCTCCAGCCGAGTTGACTCCATGGGTCTATTGCTGCCCCGGGCACCTTATGGCCGTTCTGCTGTGAATCTAGATTATCGAATGGGACGAAAAACTGATAGTGAATTAAAACGTTCAGGGCCACCTAATGACGATGGATCACTCAAATTGCGTCCCGATTCAATACATCGTCCCCAGCCGACTTGTCTCCATGGGTCTATTGCTGCCTCGGGCAACTTATGGCCGTTCTGCTGTGAGTCTAGATTATCGAATGGGACGAAAAACTGATAGTGAATTGTAACGTTCAGGGCCACCTAATGACGATGGATCACTCAAATTGCGTCCTGATTCAATACATCGTCCTCCAGCAGACTTGACTTCATGGGTCTATTGCTGCCTCGGGCACCTTATGGCCGTTCTGCTGTGAGTCAAAGATTTTCGAATCGGACGAAAAACTGATAGTGATTTGTAAAATTCAGGGCCACCTAATGACGATGGACCACACAAATTGCGTCCCGATTCAGTGCATCGTCCACTAGCCGACTTGACTCCATGGGACTATTGCTGCTTCGGGCACCTTATGGCCGTTCTGCTGTGAGTCCAGATTATCGAATGGGACGAAAAACTGATAGTGAATTGTAACGTTCAGGGCCACCTAATGACGATGGATCACTCAAATTGCGTCCCGATTCAATACATCGTCCTCCAGCAGACTTGTCTCCATGCGTCTATTGCTGCCTCGGGCACCTTATGGCCGTTCTGCTGTGAGTCAAAGATTTTCGAATCGGACGAAAAACTGATAGTGAATTGTAACGTTCAGGGCCACCTAATGACGATGGATCACTCAAATTGCGTCCCGATTCAATACATCGTCCTCCAGCCGACTTGTCTCCATGGGTCTATTGCTGCCTCGGGCACCTTATGGCCGTTCTGCTGTGAGTCTAGATTATCGAATGGGACAAAAAACTGACAGTGAACTGTAACGTTCAGGGCCTCCTAATGACGATGGATCACTCAAATTGCGTCCCGATTCAATACATCGTCCTCCAGCAGACTTGTCACCATGGGTCTATTGCTGCCTCGGGCACCTTATGGCCGTTCTGCTGTGAGTCTAGATTATCGAATGGGACGAAAAACTGATAGTGAATTGTAACGTTCAGGGCCACCTAATGACGATGGATCACTCAAATTGCGTCCCGATTCAATACATCGTCCTCCAGCAGACTTGACTTCATGGGTCTATTGCTGCCTCGGGCACCTTATGGCCGTTCTGCTGTGAGTCAAGATTATCGAATGGGACGAAAAACTGATAGTGAATTGTAACGTTCAGGGCCACCTAATGACGATGGATCACTCAAATTGCGTCCCGATTCAATACATCGTCCTCCAGCCGACTTGACTGCTGCCTCGGGCACCTTATGGCCGTTCAGCTGTGAGTCTAGATTATCGAATGGGACGAAAAACTGATAGTGAATTGTAACGTTCAGGGCCTCCTAATGACGATGGATCACTCAAATTGCGTCCCGATTCAATACATCGTCCCCAGCCGACTTGTCTCCATGGGTCTATTGCTGCCTCGGGCACCTAATGGCCGTTCTGCTGTGAGTCTAGATTATCGAATGGGACGAAAAACTGATAGTGAATTGTAACGTTCAGGGCCACCTAATGACGATGGATCACTCAAATTTAGTCCTGATTCAATACATCGTCCTCCAGCAGACTGAGACTTCATGGGTCTATTGCTGCCTCGGGCACCTTATGGCCCTTCTGCTGTGAGTCAAAGATTTTCAAATCGGACAAAAAACTGATAGTGATTTGTAACATTCACGGCCACCTAATGACAATGGACCACACAAATTGCGTCCCGATTCAGTACATCGTCCACTAGCCGACTTGACTCCATGGGACTATTGCTGCCTCGGGCACCTTATGGCCGTTCTGCTGTGAGTCTAGATTATCGAATGGGACAAAAAACTGATAGTGAATTGTAACTTTCAGGGCCACCTAATGACGATGGATCACTGAAATTGCGTCCCGATTCAATACATTGTCCTCCAGCAGACTGTCTCCATGGGTCTATTGCAGCCTCGGGCACCTTATGGCCGTTCAGCTGTGACTCAAAGATTTTCGAATCGGACGAAAAAATGATAGTGAATTGTAACGTTCAGGGCCACCTAATGACGATGGATCACTCAAATTGCGTCCCGATTCAATACATCGTCCTGCAGCCGACTTGACTCCATGGGTCTATTGCTGCCTCGGGCACCTTATGGCCGTTCTGCTGTGAGTCTAGATTATCGAATGGGACGAAAAACTGATAGTGAATTGTAACGTTCAGGGCCTCCTAATGACGATGGATCACTCAAATTGCGTCCCGATTCAATTCATCGTCCTCCAGCCGACTTGTCTCCATGGGTCTATTGCTGCCTCGGGCACCTTATGGCCGTTCTGCTGTGAGTCTAGATTATCGAATGGGACGAAAAACTGATAGTGAATTGTAACGTTCAGGGCCACCTAATGACGATGGATCACTCAAATTGCGTACTGATTCAATACATCGTCCTCCAGCAGACTTGACTTCATGGGTCTATTGCTGCCTCGGGCACCTTATGGCCGTTCTGCTGTGAGTCAAAGATTTTCGAATCGGACGAAAAACTGATAGTGATTTGTAACATTCAGGGCCACCTAATGACGATGGACCACACAAATTGCGTCCCGATTCAGTACATCGTCCACTAGCCGACTTGACTCCATGGTTCGATTGCTGCCTCGGGCACCTTATGGCCGTTCAGCTGTGACTCAAGTATTTTCGAATCGGACGAAAAACTGATAGTGAATTGTAACGTTCAGGGCCTCCTAATGACGATGGAACACTCAAATTGCGTCCCGATTCAATACATCGTCCTCCAGCCGACTTGTCTCCATGGGTCTGTTGCTGCCTCGGGCACCTTATGGCCGTTCTGCTGTGAGTCTAGATTATCGAATGGGACGAAAAACTGAAAGTGAAATGTAACGTTCAGGGCCACCTAATGACGATGGATCACTCAAATTGCGTCCCGACTTGACTCCATGGGTCTATTGCTGCCTCGGGCACCTTATGGCCGTTCTGCTGTGAGTCTAGATTATCGAATGGGACGAAAAACTGATAGTGAATTGTAACGTTCAGGGCCACCTAATGACGATGGATCATTCAAATTGCGTCCCGATTCAATACATCGTCCTCCAGCCGACTTGACTCCATGGGTCTATTGCTGGCTCGGGCACCTTATGGCCGTTCTGCTGTGAGTCTAGATTATCGAATGGGACGAAAAACTGATAGTGAATTGTAACTTTCAGGGCCACCTAATGACGATGGATCACTCAAATTGCGTCCCGATTAAATACATCGTCCTCCAGCAGACTTGTCTCCATGGGTCGATTGCTGCCTCGGGCACCTTATGGCCGTTCCGCTGTGAGTCAAAGATTTTCGAATCGGACGAAAAACTGATAGTGAATTGTAACTTTCAAGGCCACCTAATGACGATGGATCACTCAAATTGCGTCCCGATTCAATACATCGTCCTCCAGCAGACTTGACTTCATGGGTCTATTGCTGCCTCGGGCACCTTATGGCCGTTCTTCTGTGAGTCAAAGATTTTCGAATCGGACGAAAAACTGATAGTGAATTGTAACTTTCAGGGCCACCTAATGACGATGGATCACTCAAATTGCGTCCTGATTCAATACATCGTCCTCCAGCAGACTTGACTTCATGGGTCTATTGCTGCCTCGGGCACCTTATGGCCGTTCTGCTGTGAGTCAAAGATTTTGGAATCGGACGAAAAACTGAAAGTGAATTGTAACTTTCAGGGCCACCTAATGACGATGGATCACTCAAATTGCGTCCCGATTCAATACATTGTCCTCCAGCAGACTGTCTCCATGGGTCTATTGTAGCCTCGGGCACCTTATGGCCGTTCAGCTGTGACTCAAAGATTTTCGAATCGGACGAAAAAATGATAGTGAATTGTAACGTTCAGGGCCTCCTAATGACGATGGAACACTCAAATTGCGTCCCGATTCAATACATCGTCCTCCAGCCGACTTGTCTCCATGGGTCTATTGCTGCCTCGGGCACCTTATGGCCGTTCTGCTGTGAGTCTAGATTATCGAATGGGACGAAAATCTGATAGTGAATTGTAACGTTCAGGGCCACCTAATGACGATGGATCACTCAAATTTCGTCCCGATTCAATACATCGTCCTCCAGCCGACTTGACTCCATGGGTCTATTGCTGCCTCGGGCACCTTATGGCCGTTCTGCTGTGAGTCTAGATTATCGAATGGGACGAAAAACTGATAGTGAATTGTAACGTTCAGGGCCTCCTAATGACGATGGATCACTCAAATTGCGTCCCGATTCAATTCATCGTCCTCCAGCCGAGTTGACACTATGGGTCTATTGCTGCCCCGGGCACCTTATGGCCGTTCTGCTGTGAATCTACATTATCGAATTGGACGAAAAACTGATAGTGAATTAAAACGTTCAGGGCCACCTAATGACGATGGATCACTCAAATTGCGTCCCGATTCAATACATCGTCCCCAGCCGACTTGTCTCCATGGGTCTATTGCTGCCTCGGGCACCTTATGGCCGTTCTGCTGTGAGTCTAGATTATCGAATGGGACGAAAAACTGATAGTGAATTGTAACGTTCAGGGCCACCTAATGACGATGGATCACTCAAATTGCGTACTGATTCAATACATCGTCCTCCAGCAGACTTGACTTCATGGGTCTATTGCTGCCTCGGGCACCTTATGGCCGTTCTGCTGTGAGTCAAAGATTTTCGAATCGGACGAAAAACTGATAGTGATTTGTAACATTCAGGGCCACCTAATGACGATGGACCACACAAATTGCGTCCCGATTCAGTACATCGTCCACTAGCCGACTTGACTCCATGGTTCGATTGCTGCCTCGGGCACCTTATGGCCGTTCAGCTGTGACTCAAGTATTTTCGAATCGGACGAAAAACTGATAGTGAATTGTAACGTTCAGGGCCTCCTAATGACGATGGAACACTCAAATTGCGTCCCGATTCAATACATCGTCCTCCAGCCGACTTGTCTCCATGGGTCTGTTGCTGCCTCGGGCACCTTATGGCCGTTCTGCTGTGAGTCTAGATTATCGAATGTGACCAAAAACTGATAGTGAAATGTAACGTTCAGGGCCACCTAATGACGATGGATCACTCAAATTGCGTCCCGATTCAATACATCGTCCTCCAGCCGACTTGACTCCATGGGTCTATTGCTGCCTCGGGCACCTTATGGCCGTTCTGCTGTGAGTCTAGATTATCGAATGGGACGAAAAACTGATAGTGAATTGTAACGTTCAGGGCCACCTAATGACGATGGATCATTCAAATTGCGTCCCGATTCAATACATCGTCCTCCAGCCGACTTGACTCCATGGGTCTATTGCTGCCTCGGGCACCTTATGGCCGTTCTGCCGTGAGTCTAGATTATCGAATGGGACGAAAAACTGATAGTGAATTGTAACGTTCAGGGCCTCCTAATGACGATGGATCACTCAAATTGCGTCCCGATTCAATACATCGTCCTCCAGCAGACTTGTCACCATGGGTCTATTGCTGCCTCGGGCACCTTATGGCCGTTCTGCTGTGAGTCTAGATTATCGAATGGGACGAAAAACTGATAGTGAATTGTAACTTTCAGGGCCACCTAATGACGATGGATCACTCAAATTGCGTCCCGATTAAATACATCGTCCTCCAGCAGACTTGTCTCCATGGGTCGATTGCTGCCTCGGGCACCTTATGGCCGTTCCGCTGTGAGTCAAAGATTTTCGAATCGGACGAAAAACTGATAGTGAATTGTAACTTTCAAGGCCACCTAATGACGATGGATCACTCAAATTGCGTCCCGATTCAATACATCGTCCTCCAGCAAACTTGACTTCATGGGTCTATTGCTGCCTCGGGCACCTTATGGCCGTTCTTGTGTGAGTCAAAGATTTTCGAATCGGACGAAAAACTGATAGTGAATTGTAACATTAAGGGCCACCTAATGACGATGGATCACTCAAATTGCGTCCTGATTCAATACATCGTCCTCCAGCAGACTTGACTTCATGGGTCTATTGCTGCCTCGGGCACCTTTGGCCGTTCTGCTGTGAGTCAAAGATTTTGGAATCGGACGAAAAACTGAAAGTGAATTGTAACTTTCAGGGCCACCTAATGACGATGGATCACTCAAATTGCGTCCCGATTCAATACATTGTCCTCCAGCAGACTGTCTCCATGGGTCTATTGCAGACTCGGGCACCTTATGGCCGTTCAGCTGTGACTCAAAGATTTTCGAATCGGACGAAAAACTGATAGTGAATTGTAACGTTCAGGGCCTCCTAATGACGATGGATCACTCAAATTGCGTCCCGATTCAATTCATCGTCCTCCAGCCGAGTTGACTCCATGGGTCTATTGCTGCCTCGGGCACCTTATGGCCGTTCTGCTGTGAATCTAGATTATCGAATGGGACGAAAAACTGATAGTGAATTAAAACGTTCAGGGCCACCTAATGACGATGGATCACGCGAATTGCGTCCCGATTCAATACATCGTCCCCAGCCGACTTGTCTCCATGGGTCTATTGCTGCCTCGGGCACCTTATGGCCGTTCTGCTGTGAGTCTAGATTATCGAATGGGACGAAAAACTGATAGTGAATTGTAACGTTCAGGCCCACCTAATGACGATGGATCACTCAAATTGCGTCCTGATTCAATACATCGTCCTCCAGCAGACTTGACTTCATGGGTCTATTGCTGCCTCGGGCACCTTATGGCCGTTCTTCTGTGAGTCAAAGATTTTCGAATCGGACGAAAAACTGATAGTGAATTGTAACTTTCAGGGCCACCTAATGACGATGGATCACTCAAATTGCGTCCCGATTCAATACATCGTCCTCCAGCAGACTTGACTTCATGGGTCTATTGCTGCCTCGGGCACCTTATGGCCGTTCTGCTGTGAGTCAAAGATTTTCGAATCGGACGAAAAACTTAAAGTGAATTGTAACTTTCAGGGCCACCTAATGACGATGGATCACTCAAATTGCGTCCCGATTCAATACATTGTCCTCCAGCAGACTGTCTCCATGGGTCTATTGCTGCCTCGGGCACCTTATGGCCGTTCTGCTGTGAGTCTAGATTATCGAATGGGACGAAAAACTGATAGTGAATTGTAACGTTCAGGGCCACCTAATGACGATGGATCACTCAAATTGCGTCCCGATTCAATACATCGTCCTCCAGCCGACTTGACTCCATGGTTCTATTGCTGCCTCGGGCACCTTATGGCCGTTCTGCTGTGAGTCTAGATTATCGAATGGGACGAAAAACTGATAGTGAATTGTAACGTTCAGGGCCTCCTAATGACGATGGATCACTCAAATTGCGTCCCGATTCAATACATCGTCCTCCAGCCGACTTGACTCCATGGATCTATTGCTGCCTCGGGCACCTTATGGCCGTTCTGCTGTGAGTCTAGATTATCGAATGGGACGAAAAACTGATAGTGAATTGTAACGTTCAGGGCCTCCTAATGAGGATGGATCACTCAAATTGCGTCCCGATTCAATACATCGTCCTCCAGCAGATTTGTCTCCATGGGTCGATTGCTGCCTCGGGCACCTAATGGCCGTTCTGGTGTGAGTCAAAGATTTTCGAATCGGACGAAAAACTGATAGTGAATTGTAACGTTCAGGGCCTCCTAATGACGATGGATCACTCAAATTGCGTCCCGATTCAATTCATCGTCCTCCAGCCGAGTTGACCCTATGGGTCTATTGCTGCCCCGGGCACCTTATGGCCGTTCTGCTGTGAATCTAGATTATCGAATGGGACGAAAAACTGATAGTGAATTAAAACGTTCAGGGCCACCTAATGACGATGGATCACTCAAATTTTGTCCCGATTCAATACATCGTCCCCAGCCGACTTGTCTCCATGGGTCTATTGCTGCCTCGGGCACCTTATGGCCGTTCTGCTGGGAGTCTAGATTATCGAATGGGACGAAAAACTGATAGTGAATTGTAACGTTCAGGGCCTCCTAATGACGATGGATCACTCAAATTGCGTCCTGATTCAATACATCGTCCTCCAGCCGACTTGACTCCATGGGTCTATTGCTGCCTCGGGCACCTTATGGCCGTTCTGCTGTGAGTCTAGATTATCGAATGGGACGAAAAACTGATAGTGAATTGTAACGTTCAGGCCCACCTAATGACGATGGATCACTCAAATTGCGTCCTGATTCAATACATCGTCCTCCAGCAGACTTGACTTCATGGGTCTATTGCTGCCTCGGGCACCTTATGGCCGTTCTTCTGTGAGTCAAAGATTTTCGAATCGGACGAAAAACTGATAGTGAATTGTAACTTTCAGGGCCACCTAATGACGATGGATCACTCAAATTGCGTCCCGATTCAATACATCGTCCTCCAGCAGACTTGACTTCATGGGTCTATTGCTGCCTCGGGCACCTTATGGCCGTTCTGCTGTGAGTCAAAGATTTTCGAATCGGACGAAAAACTTAAAGTGAATTGTAACTTTCAGGGCCACCTAATGACGATGGATCACTCAAATTGCGTCCCGATTCAATACATTGTCCTCCAGCAGACTGTCTCCATGGGTCTATTGCTGCCTCGGGCACCTTATGGCCGTTCTGCTGTGAGTCTAGATTATCGAATGGGACGAAAATCTGATAGTGAATTGTAACGTTCAGGGCCACCTAATGACGATGGATCACTCAAATTGCGTTCCGATTCAATACATCGTCCTCCAGCCGACTTGACACCATGGTTCTATTGCTGCCTCGGGCACCTTATGGCCGTTCTGCTGTGAGTCTAGATTATCGAATGGGACGAAAAACTGATAGTGAATTGTAACGTTCAGGGCCTCCTAATGACGATGGATCACTCAAATTGCGTCCCGATTCAATACATCGTCCTCCAGCCGACTTGACTCCATGGGTCTATTGCTGCCTCGGGCACCTTATGGCCGTTCTGCTGTGAGTCTAGATTATCGAATGGGACGAAAAACTGATAGTGAATTGTAACGCTCAGGGCCTCCTAATGAGGATGGATCACTCAAATTGCGTCCCGATTCAATACATCGTCCTCCAGCAGACTTGTCTCCATGGGTCGATTGCTGCCTCGGGCACCTAATGGCCGTTCTGGTGTGAGTCAAAGATTTTCGAATCGGACGAAAAACTGATAGTGAATTGTAACGTTCAGGGCCTCCTAATGACGATGGATCACTCAAATTGCGTCCCGATTCAATTCATCGTCCTCCAGCCGAGTTGACTCTATGGGTCTATTGCTGCCCCGGGCATCTTATGGCCGTTCTGCTGTGAATCTAGATTATCGAATGGGACGAAAAACTGATAGTGAATTAAAACGTTCAGGGCCACCTAATGACGATGGATCACTCAAATTGCGTCCCGATTCAATACATCGTCCCCAGCCGACTTGTCTCCATGGGTCTATTGCTGCCTCGGGCACCTTATGGCCGTTCTGCTGTGAGTCAAAGATTTTCGAATCGGACGAAAAACTGATAGTGATTTGTAACATTCAGGGCCACCTAATGACGATGGACCACACAAATTGCGTCCCGATTCAGTACATCGTCCACTAGCCGACTTGACTCCATGGGACTATTGCTGCCTCGGGCACCTTATGGCCGTTCTGCTGTGAGTCTGGATGATAGAATGGGATGAAAAACTGATAGTGAATTGTAACGTTCAGGGCCACCTAATGACGATGGATCACTCAAATTGCGTCCCGATTCAATACATCGTCCTCCAGCAGACTTGTCTCCATGGGTCTATTGCTGCCTCGGGCACCTTATGGCCGTTCTGATGTGAATCTAGATTATCGAATGGGACGAAAAACTGATAGTGAATTGTAACGTTCAGGGCCACCTAATGACGATGGATCACTCAAATTGCGTCCCGATTCAATACATCGTCCTCCAGCAGACTTGTCTCCATGGGTCGATTGCTGCCTCGGGCACCTAATGGCCGTTCTGGTGTGAGTCAAAGATTTTCGAATCGGACGAAAAACTGATAGTGAATTGTAACGTTCAGGGCCTCCTAATGACGATGGATCACTCAAATTGCGTCCCGATTCAATACATCGTCCTCCAGCCGACTTGACTCCATGGGTCTATTGCTGCCTCGGGCACCTTATGGCCGTTCTGCTGTGAGTCTAGATTATCGAATGGGACGAAAAACTGATAGTGAATTGTAACGTTCAGGGCCTCCTAATGAGGATGGATCACTCAAATTGCGTCCCGATTCAATACATCGTCCTCCAGCAGACTTGTCTCCATGGGTCGATTGCTGCCTCGGGCACCTAATGGCCGTTCTGGTGTGAGTCAAAGATTTTCGAATCGGACGAAAAACTGATAGTGAATTGTAACGTTCAGGGCCTCCTAATGACGATGGATCACTCAAATTGCGTCCCGATTCAATTCATCGTCCTCCAGCCGAGTTGACTCCATGGGTCTATTGCTGCCTCGGGCACCTTATGGCCGTTCTGCTGTGAATCTAGATTATCGAATGGGACGAAAAACTGATAGTGAATTAAAACGTTCAGGGCCACCTAATGACGATGGATCACGCAAATTGCGTCGCGATTCAATACATCGTCCCCAGCCGACTTGTCTCCATGGGTCTATTGCTGCCTCGGGCACCTTATGGCCGTTCTGCTGTGAGTCTAGATTATCGAATGGGACGAAAAACTGATAGTGAATTGTAACGTTCAGGCCCACCTAATGACGATGGATCACTCAAATTGCGTCCTGATTCAATACATCGTCCTCCAGCAGACTTGACTTCATGGGTCTATTGCTGCCTCGGGCACCTTATGGCCGTTCTTCTGTGAGTCAAAGATTTTCGAATCGGATGAAAAACTGATAGTGAATTGTAACTTTCAGGGCCACCTAATGACGATGGATCACTCAAATTGCGTCCCGATTCAATACATCGTCCTCGAGCAGACGTGACTTCATGGGTCTATTGCTGCCTAGGGCACCTTATGGCCGTTCTGCTGTGAGTCAAAGATTTTCGAATCGGACGAAAAACTTAAAGTGAATTGTAACTTTCAGGGCCACCTAATGACGATGGATCACTCAAATTGCGTCCCGATTCAATACATTGTCCTCCAGCAGACTGTCTCCATGGGTCTATTGCTGCCTCGGGCACCTTATGGCCGTTCTGCTGTGAGTCTAGATTATCGAATGCTACGAAAAACTGATAGTGAATTGTAACGTTCAGGGCCACCTAATGACGATGGATCACTCAAATTGCGTCCCGATTCAATACATCGTCCTCCAGCCGACTTGACTCCATGGTTCTATTGCTGCCTCGGGCACCTTATGGCCGTTCTGCTGTGAGTCTAGATTATCAAATGGGACGAAAAACTGATAGTGAATTGTAACGTTCAGGGCCTCCTAATGACGATGGATCACTCAAATTGCGTCCCGATTCAATACATCGTCCTCCAGCCGACTTGACTCCATGGGTCTATTGCTGCCTCGGGCACCTTATGGCCGTTCTGCTGTGAGTCTAGATTATCGAATGGGACGAAAAACTGATAGTGAATTGTAACGTTCAGGACCTCCTAATGAGGATGGATCACTCAAATTGCGTCCCGATTCAATACATCGTCCTCCAGCAGACTTGTCTCCATGCGTCTATTGCTGCCTCGGGCACCTTATGGCCGTTCTGCTGTGAATCTAGATTATCGAATGGGACGAAAAACTGATAGTGAATTAAAACGTTCAGGGCCACCTAATGACGATGGATCACTCAAATTGCGTCCCGATTCAATACATCGTCCCCAGCCGACTTGTCTCCATGGGTCTATTGCTGCCTCGGGCACCTTATGGCCGTTCTGCTGTGAGTCAAAGATTTTCGAATCGGACGAAATACTTATAGTGATTTGTAACATTCAGGGCCACCTAATGACGATGGACCACACAAATTGCGTCCCGATTCAGTACATCGTCCACTAGCCGACTTGACTCCATGGGACTATTGCTGCCTCGGGCACCTTATGGCCGTTCTGCTGTGAGTCTAGATGATAGAATGGGATGAAAAACTGATAGTGAATTGTAACGTTCAGGGCCACCTAATGACGATGGATCACTCAAATTGCGTCCCGATTCAATACATCGTCCTCCAGCAGACTTGTCTCCATGCGTCTATTGCTGCCTCGGGCACCTTATGGCCGTTCTGCTGTGAGTCAAAGATTTTCGAATCGGACGAAAAACTGATAGTGAATTGTAACATTCAGGGCCACCTAATGACGATGGACCACGCAAATTGCGTCCCGATTCAATACATCGTCCTCCAGCCGAGTTGACTCCATGGGTCTATTGCTGCCTCGGGCACCTTATGGCCGTTCTGATGTGAATCTAGATTATCGAATGGGACGAAAAACTGATAGTGAATTGTAACGTTCAGGGCCACCTAATGACGATGGATCACTCAAATTGCGTCCCGATTCAATACATCGTCCTCCAGCAGACTTGTCTCCATGGGTCGATTGCTGCCTCGGGCACCTAATGGCCGTTCTGGTGTGAGTCAAAGATTTTCGAATCGGACGAAAAACTGATAGTGAATTGTAACGTTCAGGGCCTCCTAATGAGGATGGATCACTCAAATTGCGTCCCGATTCAATACATCGTCCTCCAGCAGACTTGTCTCCATGGGTCGATTGCTGCCTCGGGCACCTAATGGCCGTTCTGGTGTGAGTCAAAGATTTTCGAATCGGACGAAAAACTGATAGTGAATTGTAACGTTCAGGGCCTCCTAATGACGATGGATCACTCAAATTGCGTCCCGATTCAATTCATCGTCCTCCAGCCGAGTTGACTCCATGGGTCTATTGCTGCCTCGGGCACCTTATGGCCGTTCTGCTGTGAATCTAGATTATCGAATGGGACGAAAAACTGATAGTGAATTAAAACGTTCAGGGCCACCTAATGACGATGGATCACGCAAATTGCGTCGCGATTCAATACATCGTCCCCAGCCGACTTGTCTCCATGGGTCTATTGCTGCCTCGGGCACCTTATGGCCGTTCTGCTGTGAGTCTAGATTATCGAATGGGCCGAAAAACTGATAATGAATTGTAACGTTCAGGCCCACCTAATGACGATGGATCACTCAAATTGCGTCCTGATTCAATACATCGTCCTCCAGCAGACTTGACTTCATGGGTCTATTGCTGCCTCGGGCACCTTATGGCCGTTCTTCTGTGAGTCAAAGATTTTCGAATCGGATGAAAAACTGATAGTGAATTGTAACTTTCAGGGCCACCTAATGACGATGGATCACTCAAATTGCGTCCCGATTCAATACATCGTCCTCCAGCAGACTTGACTTCATGGGTCTATTGCTGCCTCGGGCACCTTATGGCCGTTCTGCTGTGAGTCAAAGATTTTCGAATCGGACGAAAAACTTAAAGTGAATTGTAACTCTCAGGGCCACCTAATGACGATGGATCACTCAAATTGCGTCCCGATTCAATACATTGTCCTCCAGCAGACTGTCTCCATGGGTCTATTGCTGCCTCGGGCACCTTATGGCCGTTCTGCTGTGAGTCTAGATTATCGAATGCTACGAAAAACTGATAGTGAATTGTAACGTTCAGGGCCACCTAATGACGATGGATCACTCAAATTGCGTCCCGATTCAATACATCGTCCTCCAGCCGACTTGACTCCATGGTTCTATTGCTGCCTCGGGCACCTTATGGCCGTTCTGCTGTGAGTCTAGATTATCGAATGGGACGAAAAACTGATAGTGAATTGTAACGTTCAGGGCCTCCTAATGACGATGGATCACTCAAATTGCGTCCCGATTCAATACATCGTCCTCCAGCCGATTTGACTCCATGGGTCTATTGCTGCCTCGGGCACCTTATGGCCGTTCTGCTGTGAGTCTAGATTATCGAATGGGACGAAAAACTGATAGTGAATTGTAACGTTCAGGGCCTCCTAATGAGGATGGATCACTCAAATTGCGTCCCGATTCAATACATCGTCCTCCAGCAGACTTGTCTCCATGGGTCGATTGCTGCCTCGGGCACCTAATGGCCGTTCTGGTGTGAGTCAAAGATTTTCGAATCGGACGAAAAACTGATAGTGAATTGTAACGTTCAGGGCCTCCTAATGACGATGGATCACTCAAATTGCGTCCCGATTCAATTCATCGTCCTCCAGCCTAGTTGACTCTATGGGTCTATTGCTGCACCGGGCACCTTATGGCCGTTCTGCTGTGAATCTAGATTATCGAATGGGACGAAAAACTGATAGTGAATTAAAACGTTCAGGGCCACCTAATGACGATGGATCACTCAAATTGCGTCCCGATTCAATACATCGTCCCCAGCCGACTTGTCTCCATGGGTCTATTGCTGCCTCGGGCACCTTATGGCCGTTCTGCTGTGAGTCTAGATTATCGAATGGGACGAAAAACTGATTGTGAATTGTAACGTTCAGGGCCACCTAATGACGATGGATCACTCAAATTGCGTCCTGATTCAATACATCGTCCTCCAGCAGACTTGACTTCATGGGTCTATTGCTGCCTCGGGCACCTTATGGCCGTTCTGCTGTGAGTCAAAGATTTTCGAATCGGACGAAAAACTGATAGTGATTTGTAACATTCAGGGCCACCTAATGACGATGGACCACACAAATTGCGTCCCGATTCAGTACATCGTCCACTAGCCGACTTGACTCCATGGGACTATTGCTGCCTCGGGCACCTTATGGCCGTTCTGCTGTGAGTCTAGATGATAGAATGGGATGAAAAACTGATACTGAATTGTAACGTTCAGGGCCACCTAATGACGATGGATCACTCAAATTGCGTCCCGATTCAATACATCGTCCTCCAGCAGACTTGTCTCCATGCGTCTATTGCTGCCTCGGGCACCTTATGGCCGTTCTGCTGTGAATCTAGATTATCGAATGGGACGAAAAACTGATAGTGAATTGTAACGTTCAGGGCCACCTAATGACGATGGATCACTCAAATTGCGTCCCGATTCAATACATCGTCTCCATGCGTCTATTGCTGTCTCGGGCACCTTATGGCAGGCCTGCTGTGACTCAAAGATTTTCGAATCGGACGAAAAACTGATAGTGAATTGTAACATTCAGGGCCACCTAATGACGATGGATCACTCAAATTGCGTCCCGATTCAATACATCGTCCTCCAGCAGACTTGTCTCCATGCGTCTATTGCTGCCTTGGGCACCTTATGGCCGTTCTGCTGTGAGTCAAAGATTTTCGAATCGGACGAAAAACTGAAAGTGAATTGTAACGTTCAGGGCCACCTAATGACGATGGATCACTCAAATTGCGTCCCGATTCAATACATCGTCCTCCAGCCGACTTGACTCCATGGGTCTATTGCTGCCTCGGGCACCTTATGGCCGTTCTGCTGTGAGTCTAGATTATCGAATGGGAAGAAAAAATGATAGTGAATTGTAACATTCAGGGCCTCCTAATGACGATGGATCACTCAAATTGCGTCCCGATTCAATACATCGTCCTCCAGCCGACTTGACTCCATGGGTCTATTACTGCCTCGGGCACCTTATGGCCGTTCTGCTGTGAGTCTAGATTATCGAATGGGACGAAAAACTGATAGTGAATTGTAACGTTCAGGGCCTCCTAATGACGATGGATCACTCAAATTGCGTCCCGATTCAATACATCGTCCTCCAGCAGACTTGTCTCCATGGGTCGATTGCTGCCTCGGGCACCTAATGGCCGTTCTGCTGTGAGTCAAAGATTTTAGAATCGGACGAAAAACTGATAGTGAATTGTAACATTCAGGGCCACCTAATGACGATGGACCACGCAAATTGCGTCCCGATTCAATTCATCGTCCTCCAGCCGAGTTTACTCCATGGGTCTATTGCTGCCCCGGGCACCTTATGGCCGTTCTGCTGTGAATCTAGATTATCAAATGGGACGAAAAACTGATAGTGAATTAAAACGTTCAGGGCCACCTAATGACGATGGATCACTCAAATTGCGTCCCGATTCAATACATCGTCCCCAGCCGACCAGTCTCCATGGGTCTATTGCTGCCTCGGGCACCTTATGGCCGTTCTGCTGTGAGTCTAGATTATCGAATGGGACGAAAAACTGATAGTGAATTGTGACGTTCAGGGCCTCCTAATGACGATGGATCACTCAAATTGCGTCCCGATTCAATACATCGTCCTCCAGCAGACTTGACTTCATGGGTCTATTGCTGCCTCGGGCACCTTATGGCCGTTCTGCTGTGAGTCAAAGATTTTCGAATCGGACGAAAAACTGATAGTGATTTGTAACATTCAGGGCCACCTAATGACGATGGACCACACAAATTGCGTCCCGATTCAGTACATCGTCCACTAGCCGACTTGACTCCATGGGACTATTGCTGCCTCGGGCACCTTATGGCCGTTCTGCTGTGAGTCTAGATGATAGAATGGGATGAAAAACTGATAGTGAATTGTAACGTTCAGGGCCACCTAATGACGATGGATCACTCAAATTGCGTCCCGATTCAATACATCGTCCTCCAGCAGACTTGTCTCCATGGGTCTATTGCTGCCTCGGGCACCTTATGGCAGGCCTGCTGTGACTCAAAGATTTTCGAATCGGACGAAAAACTGATAGTGAATTGTAACGTTCAGGGCCTCCTAATGACGATGGAACACTCAAATTGCGTCCCGATTCAATACATCGTCCTCCAGCAGACCTGTCTCCATGCGTCAATTGCTGCCTCGGGCACCTTATGGCAGTTCTGCTGTGAGTCAAAGATTTTCGAATCGGACGAAAAACTGATAGTGAATTGTAACGTTCAGGGCCACCTAATGAAGATGGATCACTCAAATTGCGTCCCGATTCAATACATCGTACTCCAGCCGACTTGACTCCATGGGTCTATTGCTGCCTCGGGCACCTTATGGCCGTTCTGCTGTGAGTCTAGATTATCGAATGGGACGAAAAACTGATAGTGAATTGTAACGTTCAGGGCCACCTAATGACGATGGATCACTCAAATTGCGTCCCGATTCAATACATCGTCCTCCAGCCGACTTGACTCCATGGGTCTATTGCTGCCTCGGGCACCTTATGGCCGTTCTGCTGTGAGTCTAGATTATCGAATGGGACGAAAAACTGATAGTGAATTGTAACGTTCAGGGCCTCCTAATGACGATGGATCACTCAAATTGCGTCCCGATTCAATACATCGTCCTCCAGCCGACTTGACTCCATGGGTCTATTACTGCCTCGGGCACCTTATGGCCGTTCTGCTGTGAGTCTAGATTATCGAATGGGATGAAAAACTGATAGTGAATTGTAACGTTCAGGGCCTCCTAATGACGATGGATCACTCAAATTGCGTCCCGATTCAATACATCGTCCTCCAGCAGACTTGTCTCCATGGGTCGATTGCTGCCTCGGGCACCTAATGGCCGTTCTGGTGTGAGTCAAAGATTTTCGAATCGGACGAAAAACTGATAGTGAATTGTAACATTCAGGGCCACCTAATGACGATGGACCACGCAAATTGCGTCCCGATTCAATTCATCGTCCTCCAGCCGAGTTTACTCCATGGGTCTATTGCTGCCCCGGGCACCTTATGGCCGTTCTGCTGTGAATCTAGATTATCGAATGGGACGAAAAACTGATAGTGAATTAAAACGTTCAGGGCCACCTAATGACGATGGATCACTCAAATTGCGTCCCGATTCAATACATCGTCCCCAGCCGACCAGTCTCCATGGGTCTATTGCTGCCTCGGGCACCTTATGGCCGTTCTGCTGTGAGTCTAGAATATCGAATGGGACGAAAAACTGATAGTGAATTGTAACGTTCAGGGCCACCTAATGACGATGGATCACTCAAATTACGTCCTGATTCAATACATCGTCCTCCAGCAGACTTGACTTCATGGATCTATTGCTGCCTCGGGCACCTTATGGCCGTTCTGCTGTGAGTCAAAGATTTTCGAATCGGACGAAAAACTGTTAGTGATTTGTAACATTCAGGGCCACCTAATGACGATGGACCACACAAATTGCGTCCAGATTCAGTACATCGTCCACTAGCCGACTTGACTCCATGGGACTATTGCTGCCTCGGGCACCTTATGGCCGTTCTGCTGTGAGTCTAGATGATAGATTGGGATGAAAAACTGATAGTGAATTGTAACGATCAGGGCCACCTAATGACGATGGATCACTCAAATTGCGTCCCGATTCAATACATCGTCCTCCAGCATACTTGTCTCCATGGGTCTATTGCTGCCTCGGGCACCTTATGGCAGGCCTGCTGTGACTCAAAGATTTTCGAATCGGACGAAAAACTGATAGTGAATTGTAACATTCAGGGCCACCTAATGACGATGGACCACGCAAATTGCGTCCCGATTCAATTCATCGTCCTCCAGCCGAGTTTACTCCATGGGTCTATTGCTGCCCCGGGCACCTTATGGCCGTTCTGCTGTGAATCTAGATTATCGAATGGGACGAAAAACTGATAGTGAATTAAAACGTTCAGGGCCACCTAATGACGATGGATCACTCAAATTGCGTCCCGATTCAATACATCGTCCCCAGCCGACTTGTCTCCATGGGTCTATTGCTGCCTCGGGCACCTTATGGCCGTTCTGCTGTGAGTCTAGATTATCGAATGGGACGAAAAACTGATAGTGAATTGTAACGTTCAGGGCCACCTAATGACGATGGATCACTCAAATTGCGTCCCGATTCAATACATCGTACTCCAGACGACTTGACTCCATGGGTCTATTGCTGCCTCGGGCACCTTATGCCCGTTCTGCTGTGAGTCTAGATTATCGAATGGGACGAAAAACTGATAGTGAATTGTAACGTTCAGGGCCACCTAATGACGATGGATCACTCAAAATGCGTCCCGATTCAATACATCGTCCTCCAGCCGACTTGACTCCTTGGGTCTATTGCTGCCTCGGGCACCTTATGGCCGTTCTGCTGAGAGTCTAGATTATCGAATGGGACGAAAAACTGATAGTGAATTGTAACGTTCAGGGCCTCCTAATGACGATGGATCACTAAAATTGCGTACCGATTCAATACATCGTCCTCCAGCCGATTTGACTCCATGGGTCTATTACTGCCTCGGGCACCTTATGGCCGTTCTGCTGTGAGTCTAGATTATCGAATGGGACGAAAAACTGATAGTGAATTGTAACGTTCAGGGCCTCCTAATGACGATGGATCACTCAAATTGCGTCCCGATTCAATACATCGTCCTCCAGCAGACTTGTCTCCATGGGTCGATTGCTGCCTCGTTCACCTAATGGCCGTTCTGCTGTGAGTCAAAGATTTTAGAATCGGACGAAAAACTGATAGTGAATTGTAACATTCAGGGCCACCTAATGACGATGGACCACGCAAATTGCGTCCCGATTCAATTCATCGTCCTCCAGCCGAGTTTACTCCATGGGTCTTTTGCTGCCCCGGGCACCTTATGGCCGTTCTGCTGTGAATCTAGATTATCGAAAGGGACGAAAAACTGATAGTGAATTGTAACGTTCAGGGCCACCTAATGACGATGGATCACTCAAATTGCGTCCCGATTCAATACATCGTCCCCAGCCGACTTGTCTCCATGGGTCTATTGCTGCCTCGGGCACCTTATGGCCGTTCTGCTGTGAGTCAAAGATTTTCGAATCGGACGAAAAACTGATAGTGATTTGTAACATTCAGGGCCACCTAATGACGATGGACCACACAAATTGCGTCCCGATTCAGTACATCGTCCACTAGCCGACTTGACTCCATGGGACTATTGCTGCCTCGGGCACCTTATGGCCGTTCTGCTGTGAGTCTAGATGATAGAATGGGATGAAAAACTGATAGTGAATTGTAACGTTCAGGGCCACCTAATGACGATGGATCACTCAAATTGCGTCCCGATTCAATACATCGTCCTCCAGCAGACTTGTCTCCATGGGTCTATTGCTGCCTCGGGCACCTTATGGCAGGCCTGCTGTGACTCAAAGATTTTCAAATCGGACGAAAAACTGATAGTGAATTGTAACGTTCAGGGCCTCCTAATGACGATGGAACACTCAAATTGCGTTCCGAATCAATACATCGTCCTCCAGCAGACTTGTCTCCATGCGTCTATTGCTGCCTCGGGCACCTTATGGCCGTTCTGCTGTGAGTCAAAGATTTTCGAATCGGACGAAAAACTGATAGTGAATTGTAACGTTCAGGGCCACCTAATGACGATGGATCACTCAAATTGCGTCCCGATTCAATACATCGTACTCCAGACGACTTGACTCCATGGGTCTATTGCTGCCTCGGGCACCTTATGGCCGTTCTGCTGTGAGTCTAGATTATCGAATGGGACGAAAAACTGATAGTGAATTGTAACGTTCAGGGCCACCTAATGACGATGGATCACTCAAATTGCGTCCCGATTCAATACATCGTCCTCCAGCCGACTTGACTCCATGGGTCTATTGCTGCCTCGGGCACCTTATGGCTGTTCTGCTGTGAGTCTAGATTATCGAATGGGACGAAGAACTGATAGTGAATTGTAACGTTCAGGGCCTCCTAATGACGATGGATCACTCAAATTGCGTCCCGATTCAATACATCGTCCTCCAGCCGACTTGACTCCATGGGTCTATTACTGCCTCGGGCACCTTATGGCCGTTCTGCTGTGAGTCTAGATTATCGAATGGGACGAAAAACTGATAGTGAATTGTAACGTTCAGGGCCTCCTAATGACGATGGATCACTCAAATTGCGTCCCGATTCAATACATCGTCCTCCAGCAGACTTGTCTCCATGGGTCGATTGCTGCCTCGGGCACCTAATGGCCGTTCTGCTGTGAGTCAAAGATTTTAGAATCGGACGAAAAACTGATAGTGAATTGTAACATTCAGGGCCACCTAATGACGATGGACCACGCAAATTGCGTCCCGATTCAATTCATCGTCCTCCAGCCGAGTTTACTCCATGGGTCTATTGCTGCCCCGGGCACCTTATGGCCGTTCTGCTGTGAATCTAGATTATCGAATGGGACGAAAAACTGATAGTGAATTAATGACGATGACGATGGATCACTCAAATTGCGTCCCGATTCAATACATCGTCCCCAGCCGACTTGTCTCCATGGGTCTATTGCTGCCTCGGGCACCTCATGGCCGTTCTGCTGTGAGTCTAGATTATCGAATGGGACGAAAAACTGATAGTGAATTGTAACGTTCAGGGCCACCTAATGACGATGGATCACTCAAATTACGTCCTGATTCAATACATCGTCCTCCAGCAGACTTGACTTCATGGGTCTATTGCTGCCTCGGGCACCTTATGGCCGTTCTGCAGTGAGTCAAAGATTTTCGAATCGGACGTAAAACTGATAGTGATTTGTAACATTCAGGGCCACCTAATGACGATGGACCACACAAATTGCGTCCCGATTCAGTACATCGTCCACTAGCCGACTTGACTCAATGGGACTATTGCTGCCTCGGGCACCTTATGGCCGTTCTGCTGTGAGTCAAAGATTTTCGAATCGGACGAAAAACTGATAGTGAATTGTAACATTCAAGGCCACCTAATGACGATGGATCACTCAAATTGCGTCCCGATTCAATACATCGTACTCCAGCCAACTTGACTCCATGGGTCCATTGCTGCCTCGGGCACCTTATGGCCGTTCTGCTGTGAGTCTAGATTATCGAATGGGACAAAAAACTGATAGTGAATTGTAACCTTCAGGGCCTCCTAATGACGATGGATCACTCAAATTGCGTCCCGATTCAATACATCGTCCTCCAGCAGACTTGTCACCATGGGTCTATTGCTGCCTCGGGCACCTTATGGCCGTTCTGCTGTGAGTCTAGATTATCGAATGGGACGAAAAACTGATAGTGAATTGTAACGTTCAGGGCCACCTAATGACGATGGATCACTCAAATTGCGTCCCGATTCAATACATCGTCCTCCAGCCGACTTGACTCCATGGGTCTATTGCTGCCTCGGGCACCTTATGGCCGTTCTGCTGTGAGTCTAGATTATCGAATGGGACGAAAAACTGATAGTGAATTGTAACGTTCAGGGCCTCCTAATGACGATGGATCACTCAAATTGCGTCCCGATTCAATACATCGTCCTCCAGGCGACTTGACTCCATGGGTCTATTGCTGCCTCGGGCACCTTATGGCCGTTCTGCTGTGAGTCAAACATTTTCGAATCGGACGAAAAACTGATAGTGATTTGTAACATTCAGGGCCACCTATTGACGATGGATCACTCAAATTGCGTACCGATTCAATACATCGTCCTCCAGCAGACTTGTCTCCATGGGTCTATTGCTGCCTCGGGCACCTTATGGCAAGCCTGCTGTGACTCAAAGATTTTCGAATCGGACGAAAAACTGAAAGTGAATTGTAACGTTCAGGGCCATCTAATGACGATGGATCACTCAAATTGCGTCCCGATTCAATACATCGTCCTCCAGCCGACTTGACTCCATGGGTCTATTGCTGCCTCGGCCACCTTATGGCCGTTCTGTTGTGAGTCTAGATTATCGAATGGGACAAAAAACTGATAGTGAATTGTAACGTTCAGGGCCTCCTAATGACGATGGATCACTCAAATTGCGTCCCGATTCAATACATCGTCCTCCAACAGACTTGTCTCCATGGGTCTATTGCTGCCTCGGGCACCTTATGGCCGTTCTGCTGTGAGTCTAGATTATCGAATGGGACGAAAAACTGATAGTGAATTGTAACGTTCAGGGCCACCTAATGACGATGGATCTCTCAAATTGCGACCCGTTTCAATACATCGTCCTCCTGCCGACTTGACTCCATGGGTCTATTGCTGCCTCGGGCACCTTATGGCCGTTCGGCTGTGAGTCTAGATTATCGAATGGGACGAAAAACTGATAGTGAATTGTAACGGTCAGGGCCTCCTAATTATGATTGATCACTCAAATTAGGTCCCGATTCAATACATCGTCCTCCAGCAGACTTGTCTCCATGGGTCGACTGCTGCCTCGGGCACCTAAGGTCCGTTCTGCTGTGAGTCAAAGATTTTCGAATCGGACGAAAAACTGATAGTGAATTGTAACATTCAGGGCCACCTAATGACGATGGACCACGCAAATTGCGTCCCGATTCAATACATCGTCATCCAGCCGAGTTGACTCCATGGGTCTATAGCTCCCTCGGGCACCTTATGGCCGTTCTGCTGTGAGTCTAGATTATCGAATGGGACGAAAAACTGATAGTGAATTGTAACGTTCAGGGCCACCTAATGACGATGGATCACTCAAATTGGGTCCTGATTCAATACATCCTCCTCCAGCAGACTTGACTTCATGGGTCTATTGCTGCCTAGGGCACCTTATGGCCGTTCTGCTGTGAGTCAAAGATTTTCGAATCGGACGAAAAACTGATAGTGAATTGTAACTTTCAGGGCCACCTAATGACGATGGATCACTCAAATTGCGTCCCGATTCAATACATCGTCCTCCAGCAGACTTGTCTCCATGGGTCTATTGCTGCCTCGGGCACCTTATGGCAGGCCTGCTGTGACTCAAAGATTTTCGAATCGGACGAAAAACTGATAGTGAATTGTAACGTTCAGGGCCTCCTAATGACGATGGAACACTCAAATTGCGTCCCGATTCAATACATCGTCCTCCAGCAGACCTGTCTCCATGGGTCTATTGCTGCCTCGGGCACATTATGGCCGTTCTGCTGTGAATCAAAGATTTTCGAATCGGACGAAAAACTCATAGTGAACTGTAACATTCAGGGCCACCTAATGACGATGGACCACACAAATTGAATCCCGATTCAGTACATCGTCCTCCAACCGACCTGACTCCATGGGTCTATTGCTGCCTCAGGCACCTTATGGCCGTTCTGCTGTGAGTCTAGATTATCGAATGGGACGAAAAACTGATAGTGAATTGTAACGTTCAGGACCACCTAATGACGATGGAACACTCAAATTGCGTCCCGATTCAATATATCGTCCTCCAGCAGACTTGTTTCCATGGGTCTATTGTTGCCTCGGGCACCTTATGGCCATTCTGCTGTGAGTCAAAGATTTTCGAATCGGACGAAAAACTGATAGTGAATTGTAACGTTCAGGGCCTCCTAATGACGATGGAACACTCAAATTGCGTCCCGATTCAATACATCGTCCTCCAGCATACTTGTCTCCATGCGTCTATTGCTGCCTCGGGCACCTTATGGCCGTTCTGCTGTGAGTCAAAGATTTTCGAATCGGACGAAAAACTGATAGTGAATTGTAACATTCAAGGCCACCTAATGACGATGGATCACTCAAATTGCGTCCCGATTCAATACATCTCCAGCCAACTTGACTCCATGGGTCTATTGCTGCCTCGGGCACCTTATGGCCGTTCTGCTGTGAGCCTAGATTATCGAATGGGACAAAAAACTGATAGTGAATTGTAACCTTCAGGGCCTCCTAATGACGATGGATCACTCAAATTGCGTCCCGATTCAATACATCGTCCTCCAGCAGACTTGTCACCATGGGTCTATTGCTGCCTCGGGCACCTTATGGCCGTTCTGCTGTGAGTCTAGATTATCGAATGGGACGAAAAACTGATAGTGAATTGTAACGTTCAGGGCCACCTAATGACGATGGATCACTCAAATTGCGTCCCGATTCAATACATCGTCCTCCAGCCGACTTGACTCCATGGGTCTATTGCTGCCTCGGGCACCTTATGGCCGTTCTGCTGTGAGTCTAGATTATCGAATGGGACGAAAAACTGATAGTGAATTGTAACGTTCAGGGCCTCCTAATGACGATGGATCACTCAAATTGCGTCCCGATTCAATACATCGTCCTCCAGGCGACTTGACTCCATGGGTCTATTGCTGCCTCGGGCACCTTATGGCCGTTCTGCTGTGAGTCTAGATTATCGAATGGGACGAAAAACTGATAGTGAATTGTAACGTTCAGGGCCTCCTAATGACGATGGATCACTCAAATTGCGTCCCGATTCAATACATCGTCCTCCAGCCGACTTGACTCCATGGGTCTATTGATGCCTCGGGCACCTTATGGCCGTTCTGCTGTGAGTCTAGATTATCGAATGGGACGAAAAACTGATAGTGAATTATAACGTTCAGGGCCTCCTAATGACGATGAATCACTCAAATTGCGTCCCGATTCAATACATCGTACTCCAGACGACTTGACTCCATGGGTCTATTGCTGCCTCGGGCACCTTATGGCCGTTCTGCTGTGAGTCTAGATTATCGAATGGGACGAAAAACTGATAGTGAATTGTAACGTTCAGGGCCTCCTAATGACGATGGATCACTCAAATTGCGTCCCGATTCAATACATCGTCCTCCAGCAGACTTGTCTCCATGGGTCGATTTCTGCCTCGGGCACCTAATGGCCGTTCTGCTGTGAGTCAAAGATTTTAGAATCGGACGAAAAACTGATAGTGAATTGTAACATTCAGGGCCACCTAATGACGATGGACCACGCAAATTGCGTCCCGATTCAATTCATCGTCCTCCAGCCGAGTTTACTCCATGGGTCTATTGCTGCCCCGGGCACCTTATGGCCGTTCTGCTGTGAATCTAGATTATCGAATGGGACGAAAAACTGATAGTGAATTAAAACGTTCAGGGCCACCTAATGACGATGGATCACTCAAATTGCGTCCCGATTCAATACATCGTCCCCAGCCGACTTGTCTCCATGGGTCTATTGCTGCCTCGGGCACCTCATGGCCGTTCTGCTGTGAGTCTAGATTATCGAATGGGACGAAAAACTGATAGTGAATTGTAACGTTCAGGGCCACCTAATGACGATGGATCACTCAAATTACGTCCTGATTCAATACATCGTCCTCCAGCAGACTTGACTTCATGGGTCTATTGCTGCCTCGGGCACCTTATGGCCGTTCTGCAGTGAGTCAAAGATTTTCGAATCGGACGTAAAACTGATAGTGATTTGTAACATTCAGGGCCACCTAATGACGATGGACCACACAAATTGCGTCCCGATTCAGTACATCGTCCACTAGCCGACTTGACTCAATGGGACTATTGCTGCCTCGGGCACCTTATGGCCGTTCTGCTGTGAGTCAAAGATTTTCGAATCGGACGAAAAACTGATAGTGAATTGTAACATTCAAGGCCACCTAATGACGATGGATCACTCAAATTCCGTCCCGATTCAATACATCGTACTCCAGCCAACTTGACTCCATGGGTCTATTGCTGCCTCGGGCACCTTATGGCCGTTCTGCTGTGAGTCTAGATTATCGAATGGGACAAAAAACTGATAGTGAATTGTAACCTTCAGGGCCTCCTAATGACGATGGATCACTCAAATTGCGTCCCGATTCAATACATCGTCCTCCAGCAGACTTGTCACCATGGGTCTATTGCTGCCTCGGGCACCTTATGGCCGTTCTGCTGTGAGTCTAGATTATCGAATGGGACGAAAAACTGATAGTGAATTGTAACGTTCAGGGCCACCTAATGACGATGGATCACTCAAATTGCGTCCCGATTCAATACATCGTCCTCCAGCCGACTTGACTCCATGGGTCTATTGCTGCCTCGGGCACCTTATGGCCGTTCTGCTGTGAGTCTAGATTATCGAATGGGACGAAAAACTGATAGTGAATTGTAACGTTCAGGGCCTCCTAATGACGATGGATCACTCAAATTGCGTCCCGATTCAATACATCGTCCTCCAGGCGACTTGACTCCATGGGTCTATTGCTGCCTCGGGCACCTTATGGCCGTTCTGCTGTGAGTCAAACATTTTCGAATCGGACGAAAAACTGATAGTGATTTGTAACATTCAGGGCCACCTATTGACGATGGATCACTCAAATTGCGTCCCGATTCAATACATCGTCCTCCAGCAGACTTGTCTCCATGGGTCTATTGCTGCCTCGGGCACCTTATGGCAAGCCTGCTGTGACTCAAAGATTTTCGAATCGGACGAAAAACTGAAAGTGAATTGTAACGTTCAGGGCCATCTAATGACGATGGATCACTCAAATTGCGTCCCGATTCAATACATCGTCCTCCAGCCGACTTGACTCCATGGGTCTATTGCTGCCTCGGCCACCTTATGGCCGTTCTGCTGTGAGTCTAGATTATCGAATGGGACAAAAAACTGATAGTGAATTGTAACGTTCAGGGCCTCCTAATGACGATGGATCACTCAAATTGCGTCCCGATTCAATACATCGTCCTCCAACAGACTTGTCTCCATGGGTCTATTGCTGCCTCGGGCACCTTATGGCCGTTCTGCTGTGAGTCTAGATTATCGAATGGGACGAAAAACTGATAGTGAATTGTAACGTTCAGGGCCACCTAATGACGATGGATCTCTCAAATTGCGACCCGTTTCAATACATCGTCCTCCTGCCGACTTGACTCCATGGGTCTATTGCTGCCTCGGGCACCTTATGGCCGTTCGGCTGTGAGTCTAGATTATCGAATGGGACGAAAAACTGATAGTGAATTGTAACGGTCAGGGCCTCCTAATTATGATTGATCACTCAAATTAGGTCCCGATTCAATACATCGTCCTCCAGCAGACTTGTCTCCATGGGTCGATTGCTGCCTCGGGCACCTAAGGTCCGTTCTGCTGTGAGTCAAAGATTTTCGAATCGGACGAAAAACTGATAGTGAATTGTAACATTCAGGGCCACCTAATGACGATGGACCACGCAAATTGCGTCCCGATTCAATACATCGTCCTCCAGCCGAGTTGACTCCATGGGTCTATAGCTCCCTCGGGCACCTTATGGCCGTTCTGCTGTGAGTCTAGATTATCGAATGGGACGAAAAACTGATAGTGAATTGTAACGTTCAGGGCCACCTAATGACGATGGATCACTCAAATTGGGTCCTGATTCAATACATCCTCCTCCAGCAGACTTGACTTCATGGGTCTATTGCTGCCTAGGGCACCTTATGGCCGTTCTGCTGTGAGTCAAAGATTTTCGAATCGGACGAAAAACTGATAGTGAATTGTAACTTTCAGGGCCACCTAATGACGATGGATCACTCAAATTGCGTCCCGATTCAATACATCGTCCTCCAGCAGACTTGTCTCCATGGGTCTATTGCTGCCTCGGGCACCTTATGGCAGGCCTGCTGTGACTCAAAGATTTTCGAATCGGACGAAAAACTGATAGTGAATTGTAACGTTCAGGGCCTCCTAATGACGATGGAACACTCAAATTGCGTCCCGATTCAATACATCGTCCTCCAGCAGACCTGTCTCCATGGGTCTATTGCTGCCTCGGGCACATTATGGCCGTTCTGCTGTGAATCAAAGATTTTCGAATCGGACGAAAAACTCATAGTGAACTGTAACATTCAGGGCCACCTAATGACGATGGACCACACAAATTGAATCCCGATTCAGTACATCGTCCTCCAACCGACCTGACTCCATGGGTCTATTGCTGCCTCAGGCACCTTATGGCCGTTCTGCTGTGAGTTTAGATTATCGAATGGGACGAAAAACTGATAGTGAATTGTAACGTTCAGGACCACCTAATGACGATGGAACACTCAAATTGCGTCCCGATTCAATATATCGTCCTCCAGCAGACTTGTTTCCATGGGTCTATTGTTGCCTCGGGCACCTTATGGCCATTCTGCTGTGAGTCAAAGATTTTCGAATCGGACGAAAAACTGATAGTGAATTGTAACGTTCAGGGCCTCCTAATGACGATGGAACACTCAAATTGCGTCCCGATTCAATACATCGTCCTCCAGCATACTTGTCTCCATGCGTCTATTGCTGCCTCGGGCACCTTATGGCCGTTCTGCTGTGAGTCAAAGATTTTCGAATCGGACGAAAAACTGATAGTGAATTGTAACGTTCAGGGCCACCTAATGACGATGGATCACTCAAATTGCGTCCCGATTCAATACATCTCCAGCCAACTTGACTCCATGGGTCTATTGCTGCCTCGGGCACCTTATGGCCGTTCTGCTGTGAGCCTAGATTATCGAATGGGACAAAAAACTGATAGTGAATTGTAACCTTCAGGGCCTCCTAATGACGATGGATCACTCAAATTGCGTCCCGATTCAATACATCGTCCTCCAGCAGACTTGTCACCATGGGTCTATTGCTGCCTCGGGCACCTTATGGCCGTTCTGCTGTGAGTCTAGATTATCGAATGGGACGAAAAACTGATAGTGAATTGTAACGTTCAGGGCCACCTAATGACGATGGATCACTCAAATTGCGTCCCGATTCAATACATCGTCCTCCAGCCGACTTGACTCCATGGGTCTATTGCTGCCTCGGGCACCTTATGGCCGTTCAGCTGTGAGTCTAGATTATCGAATGGGACGAAAAACTGATAGTGAATTGTAACGTTCAGGGCCTCCTAATGACGATGGATCACTCAAATTGCGTCCCGATTCAATACATCGTCCTCCAGGCGACTTGACTCCATGGGTCTATTGCTGCCTCGGGCACCTTATGGCCGTTCTGCTGTGAGTCTAGATTATCGAATGGGACGAAAAACTGATAGTGAATTGTAACGTTCAGGGCCTCCTAATGACGATGGATCACTCAAATTGCGTCCCGATTCAATACATCGTCCTCCAGCCGACTTGACTCCATGGGTCTATTGATGCCTCGGGCACCTTATGGCCGTTCTGCTGTGAGTCTAGATTATCGAATGGGACGAAAAACTGATAGTGAATTATAACGTTCAGGGCCTCCTAATGACGATGAATCACTCAAATTGCGTCCCGATTCAATACATCGTACTCCAGACGACTTGACTCCATGGGTCTATTGCTGCCTCGGGCACCTTATGGCCGTTCTGCTGTGAGTCTAGATTATCGAATGGGACGAAAAACTGATAGTGAATTGTAACGTTCAGGGCCACCTAATGACGATGGATCACTCAAATTGCGTCCCGATTCAATACATCGTCCTACAGCCGACTTGACTCCATGGGTCTATTGCTGCCTCGGGCACCTTATGGCCGTTCTGCTGTGAGTCTAGATTATCGAATGGGACGAAAAACTGATAGTGAATTGTAACGTTCAGGGCCTCCTAATGACGATGGATCACTCAAATTGCGTCCCGATTCAATACATCGTCCTCCAGCCGACTTGACTCCATGGGTCTATTGATGCCTCGGGCACCTTATGGCCGTTCTGCTGTGAGTCTAGATTATCGAATGGGACGAAAAACTGATAGTGAATTATAACGTTCAGGGCCTCCTAATGACGATGAATCACTCAAATTGCGTCCCGATTCAATACATCGTACTCCAGACGACTTGACTCCATGGGTCTATTGCTGCCTCGGGCACCTTATGGCCGTTCTGCTGTGAGTCTAGATTATCGAATGGGACGAAAAACTGATAGTGAATTGTAACGTTCAGGGCCACCTAATGACGATGGAACCCTCAAATTGCGTCCCGATTCAATACATCGTCCTACAGCCGACTTGACTCCATGGGTCTATTGCTGCCTCAGGCACCTTATGGCCGTTCTGCTGTGAGTCTAGATTATCGAATGGGACGAAAAACTGATAGTGAATTGTAACGTTCAGGGCCTCCTAATGACGATGGATCACTCAAATTGCGTCCCGATTCAATACATCGTCCTCCAGCCGACTTGACTCCATGGGTCTATTACTGCCTCGGGCACCTTATGGCCGTTCTGCTGTGAGTCTAGATTATCGAATGGGACGAAAAACTGATAGTGAATTGTAACGTTCAGGGCCTCCTAATGACGACTGATCACTCAAATTGCGTCCCGTTTCAATACATCGTCCTCCAGCAGACTTGTCTCCATGGGTCGATTGCTGCCTCGGGCACCTAATGGCCGTTCTGCTGTGAGTCAAAGATTTTCGAATCGGACGAAAAGCTGATAGTGAATTGTAACATTCAGGGCCACCTAATGACGATGGACCACGCAAATTGCGTCCCGATTCAATTCATCGTCCTCCAGCCGAGTTAACTCCATGTGTCTATTGCTGCCCCGGGCACCTTATGGCCGTTCTGCTGTGAATCTAGATTATCGAATGGGACGAAAAACTGATAGTGAATTAAAATGTTCAGTGCCACCTAATGACGATGGATCACTCAAATTGCGTCCCGATTCAATACATCGTCCCCAGCCGACTTGTCTCCATGGGTCTATTGCTGCCTCGGGCACCTTATGGCCGTTCTGCTGTGAGACTAGATTATCGAATGGGACAAAAAACTGATAGTGAATTGTAACGTTCAGGGCCTCCTAATGACGATGGATCACTCAAATTGCGTCCCGATTCAATTCATCGTCCTCCAGCCGAGTTTACTCCATGGGTCTATTGCTGCCTCGGGCACCTTATGGCAGGCCTGCTGTGACTCAAAGATTTTCGAATCGGACGAAAAACTGATAGTGAATTGTAACGTTCAGGGCCTCCTAATGACGATGGAACACTCAAATTGCTTCCCGATTCAATACATCGTCCTCCAGCAGACTTGTCTCCATGCGTCTATTGCTGCCTCGGGCACCTTATGGCCGTTCTGCAGTGAGTCAAAGATTTTCGAATCGGACGAAAAACTGATAGTGAATTGTAACATTCAAGGCCACCTAATGACGATGGATCACTCAAATTGCGTCCCGATTCAATACATCGTACTCCAGCCAACTTGACTCCATGGGTCTATTGCTGCCTCGGGCACCTTATGGCCGTTCTGCTGTGAGTCTAGATTATCGAATGGGACAAAAAACTGATAGTGAATTGTAACCTTCAGGGCCTCCTAATGACGATGGATCACTCAAATTGCGTCCCGATTCAATACATCGTCCTCCAGCAGACTTGTCACCATGGGTCTATTGCTGCCTCGGGCAACTTATGGCCGTTCTGCTGTGAGTCTAGATTATCGAATGGGACGAAAAAGTGATAGTGAATTGTAACGTTCAGGGCCACCTAATGACGATGGATCACTCAAATTGCGTCCCGATTCAATACATCGTCCTCCAGCAGACTTGACTCCATGGGTCTATTGCTGCCTCGGGCACCTTATGGCCGTTCTGCTGTGAGTCTAGATTATCGAATGGGACGAAAAACTGATAGTGAATTGTAACGTTCAGGGCCTCCTAATGACGATGGATCACTCAAATTGCGTCCCGATTCAATACATCGTCCTCCAGGCGTCTTGACTCCATGGGTCTATTGCTGCCTCGGGCACCTTATGGCCGTTCTGCTGTGAGTCTAGATTATCGAATGGGACGAAAAACTGATAGTGAATTGTAACGTTCAGGACCTCCTAATGACGATGGATCACTCAAATTGCGTCCCGATTCAATACATCGTCCTCCAGCAGACTTGACTCCATGGGTCTATTGCTGCCTCGGCCACCTTATGGCCGTTCTGCTGTGAGTCAAAGATTTTCGAATCGGACGAAAAACTGATAGTGATTTGTAACATTCAGGGCCACCTATTGACGATGGATCACTCAAATTGCGTACCGATTCAATACATCGTCCTCCAGCAGACTTGTCTCCATGGGTCTATTGCTTCCTCGGGCACCTTATGGCAAGCCTGCTGTGACTCAAAGATTTTCGAATCGGACGAAAAACTGAAAGTGAATTGTAACGTTCAGGGCCATCTAATGACGATGGATCACTCAAATTGCGTCCCGATTCAATACATCGTCCTCCAGCCGACTTGACTCCATGGGTCTATTGCTGCCTCGGCCACCTTATGGCCGTTCTGCTGTGAGTCTAGATTATCGAATGGGACGAAAAACTGATAGTGAATTGTAACGTTCAGGGCCTCCTAATGACGATGGATCACTCAAATTGCGTCCCGATTCAATACATCGTCCTCCAGCAGACTTGTCTCCATGGGTCTATTGCTGCCTCGGGCACCTTATGGCCGTTCTGCTGTGAGTCTAGATCATCGAATGGGACGAAAAACTGATAGTGAATTGTAACGTTCAGGGCCACCTAATGACGATGGATCTCTCAAATTGCGTCCCGTTTCAATACATCGTCCTCCTGCCGACTTGACTCCATGGGTCTATTGCTGCCTCGGGCACCTTATGGCCGTTCGGCTGTGAGTCTAGATTATCGAATGGGACGAAAAACTGATAGTGAATTGTAACGGTCAGGGCCTCCTAATTATGATTGATCACTCAAATTAGGTCCCGATTCAATACATCGTCCTCCAGCAGACTTGTCTCCATGGGTCGATTGCTGCCTCGGGCACCTAAGGTCCGTTCTGCTGTGAGTCAAAGATTTTCGAATCGGACGAAAAACTGATAGTGAATTGTAACATTCAGGGCCACCTAATGACGATGGACCACGCAAATTGCGTCCCGATTCAATACATCGTCCTCCAGCCGAGTTGACTCCATGGGTCTATAGCTGCCTCGGGCACCTTATGGCCGTTCTGCTGTGAGTCTAGATTATCGAATGGGACGAAAAACTGATAGTGAATTGTAACGTTCAGGGCCACCTAATGACGATGGATCACTCAAATTGGGTCCTGATTCAATACATCCTCCTCCAGCAGACTTGACTTCATGGGTCTATTGCTGCCTAGGGCACCTTATGGCCGTTCTGCTGTGAGTCAAAGATTTTCGAATCGGACGAAAAACTGATAGTGAATTGTAACTTTCAGGGCCACCTAATGACGATGGATCACTCAAATTGCGTCCCGATTCAATACATCGTCCTCCAGCAGACTTGTCTCCATGGGTCTATTGCTGCCTCGGGCACCTTATGGCAGGCCTGCTGTGACTCAAAGATTTTCGAATCGGACGAAAAACTGATTGTGAATTGTAACGTTCAGGGCCTCCTAATGACGATGGAACACTCAAATTGCGTCCCGATTCAATACATCGTCCTCCAGCAGACTTGTCTCCATGGGTCTATTGCTGCCTCGGGCACATTATGGCCGTTCTGCTGTGAGTCAAAGATTTTCGAATCGGACGAAAAACTGATAGTGAACTGTAACATTCAGGGCCACCTAATGACGAGGGACCACACAAATTGAATCCCGATTCAGTACATCGTCCTCCAACCGACCTGACTCCATGGGTCTATTGCTGCCTCAGGCACCTTATGGCCGTTCTGCTGTGAGTCTAGATTATCGAATGGGACGAAAAACTGATAGTGAATTGTAACGTTCAGGACCACCTAATGACGATGGAACACTCAAATTGCGTCCCGATTCAATATATCGTCCTCCAGCAGACTTGTTTCCATGGGTCTATTGTTGCCTCGGGCACCTTATGGCCGTTCTGCTGTGAGTCAAAGATTTTCGAATCGGACGAAAAACTGATAGTGAATTGTAACTTTCAGGGCAACCTAATGACGATGGATCACTCAAATTGCGTCCCGATTCAATACATCGTCCTCCAGCGGACTTGTCTCCATTGGTCTATTGCTGCCTCGGGCACCTAATGGCCGTTCAGCTGTGAGTCAAAAACTTTCGAATCGGACGAACAACTGATAATGAATTGTAACATTCAGGGCCACTTAATGACGATGGACCACGCAAATTGCGTCCCGATTCATTACATCGTCCTCCAGCCGACTTGACTCCATGGGTCTATTGCTGCCTCGGGCACCTTATGGCCGTTCTGCTGTGAATCTAGATTATCGAATGGGACGAAAAACTGGTAGTGAAGTGTAACGTTCAGGGCCTCCTAATGATGATGGATCACTCAAATTGCGTCCCGATTCAATACATCGTCCTCCAGCAGACTTGTCTCCAAGGGTCTATTGCTGCCTCGGGCACCTTATGGCAGTCCTGCTGTGACTCAAAGATTTTCGAATCGGACGAAAAACTGATAGTGAATTGTAACATTCAGGGCCACCTAATGACGATGGACCACACAAATTGCGTCCCGAATCAGTACATCGTACTCCAGCCGACCTGACTCCATGGGTCTATTGCTGCCTCGGGCACCTTATGGCCGTTCTGCTGTGAGTAGTTTATCGAATGGGACGAAAAACTGATAGTGAAATGTAACGTTCAGGGCCACCTAATGACGATGGATCACTCAAATTGCGTCCTGATTCAATACATCGTCCTCCAGCAGACTTGACTTCATGGGTCTATTGCTGCCTCGGGCACCTTATGGCCGTTCTGCTGTGAGTCTAGATGATAGAATGGGATGAAAAACTGATAGTGAATTGTAACGTTCAGGGCCACCTAATGACGATGGATCACTCAAATTGCGTCCCGATTCAATACATCGTCCTCCAGCATACTTGTCTCCATGGGTCTATTGCTGCCTCGGGCACCTTATGGCAGGCCTGCTGTGACTCAAAGATTTTCGAATCGGACGAAAAACTGATAGTGAATTGTAACGTTCAGGGCCTCCTAATGACGATGGAACACTCAAATTGCGTCCCGATTCAATACATCGTCTTCCAGCAGACTTGTCTCCATGCGTCTATTGCTGCCTCGGGCACCTTATGGCCGTTCTGCTGTGAGTCAAAGATTTTCGAATCGGACGAAAAACTGATAGTGAATTGTAACGTTCAGGGCCACCTAATGACGATGGATCACTCAAATTGCGTCCCGATTCAATACATCGTACTCCAGCCAACTTGACTCCATGGGTCTATTGCTGCCTCGGGCACCTTATGGCCGTTCTGCTGTGAGTCTAGATTATCGAATGGGACAAAAAACTGATAGTGAATTGTAACCTTCAGGGCCTCCTAATGACGATGGATCACTCAAATTGCGTCCCGATTGAATACATCGTCCTCCAGCAGACTTGTCACCATGGGTCTATTGCTGCCTCGGGCACCTTATGGCCGTTCTGCTGTGATTCTAGATTATCGAATGGGACGAAAAACTGTAGTAAATTGTAACGTTCAGGGCCACCTAATGACGATGGATCACTCAAATTGCGTCCCGATTCAATACATCGTCCTCCAGCAGACTTGTCTCCATGGGTCTATTGCTGCCTCGGGCACCTTATGGCAGGCCTGCTGTGACTCAAAGATTTTCGAATCGGACGAAAAACTGATAGAGAATTGTAACGTTCAGGGCCTCCTAATGACGATGGAACACTCAAATTGCGTCCCGATTCAATAAGTCGTCCTCCAGCAGACTTGTCTCCATGCGTCTATTGCTGCCTCGGGCACCTTATGGCCGTTCTGCTGTGAGTCAAAGATTTTCGAATGGGACGAAAAACTGATAGTGAATTGTAACGTTCAGGGCCACCTAATGACGATGGATCACTCAAATTGCGTCCCGATTCATTACATCGTCCTCCAGCCGACTTGACTCCACGGGTCTATTGCTGCCTCGGGCACCTTATGGCCGTTCTGCAGTGAGTCTAGATTATCGAATGGGACGAAAAACTGATAGTGAATTGTAACGTTCAGGGCCTCCTAATGACGATGGATCACTCAAATTGCGTCCCGATTCAATACATCGTCCTCCAGCAGACTTGTCTCCATGGGTCGATTGCTGCCTCGGGCACCTAATGGCCGTTCTGCTGTGAGTCAAAGATTTTAGAATCGGACGAAAAACTGATAGTGAATTGTAACATTCAGGGCCACCTAATGACGATGGACCACGCAAATTGCGTCCCGATTCAATTCATCGTCCTCCAGCCGAGTTTACTCCATGGGTCTATTGCTGCCCCGGGCACCTTATGGCCGTTCTGCTGTGAATCTAGATTATCGAATGGGACGGAAAACTGATAGTGAATTAAAACGTTCAGGGCCACCTAATGACGATGAATCACTCAAACTGCGTCCCGATTCAATACATCGTCCCCAGCCGACTTGTCTCCATGGGTCTATTGCTGCCTCGGGCACCTTATGGCCGTTCTGCTGTGAGTCTAGATTATCGAATGGGACGAAAAACTGATAGTGAATTGTAACGTTCAGGGCCACCTAATGACGATGGATCACTCAAATTACGTCCTGATTCAATACATCGTCCTCCAGCAGACTTGACTTCATGGGTCTATTGCTGCCTCGGGCACCTTATGGCCGTTCTGCTGTGAATCTAGATTATCGAAACGGACCAAAAACTGGTAGTGAAGTGTAACGTTCAGGGCCTCCTAATGACGATGGATCACTCAAATTGCGTCCCGATTCAATACATCGTCCTCCAGCCGACTTGTCTCCATGGGTCTATTGCTGCCCTACGCACCTTATAGCCGTTCTGCTGTGAGTCTAGATTATCGAATGAGATGAAAAACTGATAGTGAATTGTAACGTTTAGGGCCACCTAATGACGATGGATCACTCAAATTGCGTCCCGATTCAATACATCGTCCTCCAGCAGACTTGTCTCCAAGGGTCTATTGCTGCCTCGGGCACCTTATGGCAGTCCTGCTGTGACTCAAAGATTTTCGAATCGGACGAAAAACTGATAGTGAATTGTAACGGTCAGGGCCTCCTAATGACGATGGAACACTCAAATTGCGTCCCGATTCAATACATCGTCCTCCAGCAGACTTGTCTCAATTGGTCTATTGCTGCCTCGGGCACCTTATGGCCGTTCTGCTGTGAGTCAAAAATTTTCGAATCGAACGAAAAACTGATAGTGAATTGTAACATTCAGGGCCACCTAATGACGATGGACCACACAAATTGCGTCCCGAATCAGTACATCGTCCTCCAGCCGACCTGACTCCATGGGTCTATTGCTGCCTCGGGCACCTTATGGCCGTTCTGCTGTGAGTCTAGATTATCGAATGGGACGAAAAACTGATAGTGAATTGTAACGTTCAGGGCCACCTAATGACGATGGATCACTCAAATTGCGTCCTGATTCAATACATCGTCCTCCAGCAGACTTGACTTCATGGGTCTGTTGCTGCCTCGGGCACCTTATGGCCGTTCTGCTGTGAATCAAAGATTTTCGAATCGGACGAAAAACTGATAGTGATTTGTAACATTCAGGGCCACCTAATGACGATGGACCACACAAATTGCGTCCCGATTCAGTACATCGTCCACTAGCCGACTTTACTCCATTGGACTATTGCTGCCTCGGGCACCTTATGGCCGTTCTGCTGTGAGTCTAGATGATAGAATGGGATGAAAAACTGATAGTGAATTGTAACGTTCAGGGCCACCTAATGACGATGGATCACTCAAATTGCGTCCCGATTCAATACATCGTCCTCCAGCATACTTGTCTCCATGGGTCTATTGCTGCCTCGGGCACCTTATGGCAGGCCTGCTGTGACTCAAAGATTTTCGAATCGGACGAAAAACTGATAGTGAATTGTAATGTTCAGAGCCACCTAATGACGATGGATCACTCAAATTGCGTCCCGATTCAATACATCGTACTCCAGCCAACTTGACTCCATGGGTCTATTGCTGCCTCGGGCACCTTATGGCCGTTCTGCTGTGAGTCTAGATTATCGAATGGGACAAAAAACTGATAGTGAATTGTAACCTTCTGGGCCTCCTAATGACGATGGATCACTCAAATTGCGTCCCGATTCAATACATCGTCTTCCAGCAGACTTGTCACCATGGGTCTATTGCTGCCTCGGGCACCTTATGGCCGTTCTGCTGTGAGTCTTGATTATCGAATGGGACGAAAAACTGATAGTGAATTGTAACGTTCAGGGCCACCTAATGACGATGGATCACTCAAATTGCGTCCCGATTCAATACATCGTCCTCCAGCAGACTTGTCTCCATGGGTCTATTGCTGCCTCGGGCACCTTATGGCAGGCCTGCTGTGACTCAAAGATTTTCGAATCGGACGAAAAACTGATAGAGAATTGTAACGTCAGGGCCTCCTAATGACGATGGAACACTCAAATTGCGTCCCGATTCAATACATCGTCCTCCAGCAGACTTGTCTCCATGCGTCTATTGCTGCCTCGGGCACCTTATGGCCGTTCTGCTGTGAGTCAAAGATTTTCGAATCGGACGAAAAACTGATAGTGAATTGTAACGTTCAGGGCTACCTAATGACGATGGATCACTCAAATTGCGTCCCGATTCAATACATCGTACTCCAGCCGACTTGACTCCATGGGTCTATTGCTGCCTCGGGCACCTTATGGCCGTTCTGCTGTGAGTCTAGATTATCGAATGGGACGAAAAACTGATAGTGAATTGTAACGTTCAGGGCCACCTAATGACGATGGATCACTCAAATTGAGTCCCGATTTAATACATCGTCCTCCAGCCGACTTGACTCCATGGGTCTATTGCTGCCTCGGGCACCTTATGGCCGTTCTGCTGTGAGTCTAGATTATCGAATGGGACGAAAAACTGATAGTGAATTGTAACGTTCAGGGCCTCCTAATGACGATGGATCACTCAAATTGCGTCCCGATTCAATACATCGTCCTCCAGTCGACTTGACTCCATGGGTCTATTACTGCCTCGGGCACCTTATGGCCGTTCTGCTGTGAGTCTAGATTATCGAATGGGACGAAAAACTGATAGTGAATTGTAACCTTCAGGGCCACCTAATGACGATGGATCACTCAAATTGCGTCCTGATTCAATACATCGTCCTCCAGCAGACTTGACTTCATGGGTCTGTTGCTGCCTCGGGCACCTTATGGCCGTTCTGCTGTGAATCAAAGATTTTCGAATCGGACGAAAAACTGATAGTGATTTGTAACATTCAGGGCCACCTAATGACGATGGACCACACAAATTGCGTCCCGATTCAGTACATCGTCCACTAGCCGACTTTACTCCATTGGACTATTGCTGCCTCGGGCACCTTATGGCCGTTCTGCTGTGAGTCTAGATGATAGAATGGGATGAAAAACTGATAGTGAATTGTAACGTTCAGGGCCACCTAATGACGATGGATCACTCAAATTGCGTCCCGATTCAATACATCGTCCTCCAGCATACTTGTCTCCATGGGTCTATTGCTGCCTCGGGCACCTTATGGCAGGCCTGCTGTGACTCAAAGATTTTCGAATCGGACGAAAAACTGATAGTGAATTGTAACGTTCAGGGCCTCCTAATGACGATGGAACACTCAAATTGCGTCCCGATTCAATACATCGTCTTCCAGCAGACTTGTCTCCATGCGTCTATTGCTGCCTCGGGCACCTTATGGCCGTTCTGCTGTGAGTCAAAGATTTTCGAATCGGACGAAAAACTGATAGTGAATTGTAACGTTCAGAGCCACCTAATGACGATGGATCACTCAAATTGCGTCCCGATTCAATACATCGTACTCCAGCCAACTTGACTCCATGGGTCTATTGCTGCCTCGGGCACCTTATGGCCGTTCTGCTGTGAGTCTAGATTATCGAATGGGACAAAAAACTGATAGTGAATTGTAACCTTCAGGGCCTCCTAATGACGATGGATCACTCAAATTGCGTCCCGATTCAATACATCGTCTTCCAGCAGACTTGTCACCATGGGTCTATTGCTGCCTCGGGCACCTTATGGCCGTTCTGCTGTGAGTCTTGATTATCGAATGGGACGAAAAACTGATAGTGAATTGTAACGTTCAGGGCCACCTAATGACGATGGATCACTCAAATTGCGTCCCGATTCAATACATCGTCCTCCAGCAGACTTGTCTCCATGGGTCTATTGCTGCCTCGGGCACCTTATGGCAGGCCTGCTGTGACTCAAAGATTTTCGAATCGGACGAAAAACTGATAGAGAATTGTAACGTCAGGGCCTCCTAATGACGATGGAACACTCAAATTGCGTCCCGATTCAATACATCGTCCTCCAGCAGACTTGTCTCCATGCGTCTATTGCTGCCTCGGGCACCTTATGGCCGTTCTGCTGTGAGTCAAAGATTTTCGAATCGGACGAAAAACTGATAGTGAATTGTAACGTTCAGGGCTACCTAATGACGATGGATCACTCAAATTGCGTCCCGATTCAATACATCGTACTCCAGCCGACTTGACTCCATGGGTCTATTGCTGCCTCGGGCACCTTATGGCCGTTCTGCTGTGAGTCTAGATTATCGAATGGGACGAAAAACTGATAGTGAATTGTAACGTTCAGGGCCACCTAATGACGATGGATCACTCAAATTGAGTCCCGATTCAATACATCGTCCTCCAGCCGACTTGACTCCATGGGTCTATTGCTGCCTCGGGCACCTTATGGCCGTTCTGCTGTGAGTCTAGATTATCGAATGGGACGAAAAACTGATAGTGAATTGTAACGTTCAGGGCCTCCTAATGACGATGGATCACTCAAATTGCGTCCCGATTCAATACATCGTCCTCCAGCCGACTTGACTCCATGGGTCTATTACTGCCTCGGGCACCTTATGGCCGTTCTGCTGTGAGTCTAGATTATCGAATGGGACGAAAAACTGATAGTGAATTGTAACGTTCAGGGCCTCCTAATGACGATGGATCACTCAAATTGCGTCCCGATTCAATACATCGTCCTCCAGCAGACTTGTCTCCATGGGTCGATTGCTGCCTCGGGCACCTAATGGCCGTTCTGCTGTGAGTCAAAGATTTTAGAATCGGACGAAAAACTGATAGTGAATTGTAACATTCAGGGCCACCTAATGACGATGGACCACGCATATTGCGTCCCGATTCAATTCATCGTCCTCCAGCCGAGTTTACTCCATGGGTCTATTGCTGCCCCGGGCACCTTATGGCCGTTCTTCTGTGAATCTAGATTATCGAATGGGACGAAAAACTGATAGTGAATTAAAACGTTCAGGGCCACCTAATGACGATGGATCACTCAAATTGCGTCCCGATTCAATTCATCGTCCTCCAGCAGACTTGTCTCCATGGGTCGATTGCTGCCTCGGGCACCTTAAGGCCGTTCTGCTGTGAGTCAAAGATTTTCGTATCGGACGAAAAACTGATAGTGATTTGTAACATTCAGGGCCACCTATTGACGATGGATCCCTCAAATTGCGTACCGATTCAATACATCGTCCTCCAGCAGACTTGTCTCCATGGGTCTATTGCTGCCTCGGGCACCTTATGGCAAGCCTGCTGTTACTCAAAGATTTTCGAATCGGACGAAAAACTGATAGTGAATTGTAACGTTCAGGGCCATCTAATGACGATGGATCACTCAAATTGCGTCCCGATTCAATACATCGTCCTCCAGCCGACTTGACTCCATGGGTCCATTGCTGCCTCGGTCACCTTATGGCCGTTCTGCTGTGAGTCTAGATTATCGAATGGGACAAAAAACTGATAGTGAATTGTAACGTTCAGGGCCTCCTAATGACGATGGATCACTCAAATTGCGTCCCGATTCAATACATCGTCCTCCAGCAGACTTGTCTCCATGGGTCTATTGCTGCCTCGGGCACCTTATGGCCGTTCTGCTGTGAGTCTAGATTATCGAATGGGACGAAAAACTGATAGTGAATTGTAACGTTCAGGGCCACCTAATGACGATGGATCTCTCAAATTGCGTCCCGTTTCAATACATCGTCCTCCAGCCGACTTGACTCCATGGGTCTATTGCTGCCTCGGGCACCTTATGGCCGTTCGGCTGTGAGTCTAGATTATCGAATGGGACGAAAAACTGATAGTGAATTGTAACGGTCAGGGCCTCCTAATTATGATGGATCACTCAAATTAGGTCCCGATTCAATACATCGTCCTCCAGCAGACTTGTCTCCATGGGTCGATTGCTGCCTCGGGCACCTAAGGGCCGTTCTGCTGTGAGTCAAAGTTTTCGAATCGGACGAAAAACTGATAGTGAATTGTAACATTCAGGGCCACCTAATGACGATGGACCACGCAAATTGCGTCCCGATTCAATACATCGTCCTCCAGCCGAGTTGACTCCATGGGTCTATAGCTGCCTCGGGCACCTTATGGCCGTTCTGCTGTGAGTCTAGATTATCGAATGGGACGAAAAACTGATAGTGAATTGTAACGTTCAGGGCCACCTAATGACGATGGATCACTCAAATTGGGTCCTGATTCAATACATCGTCCTCCAGCAGCTTTGACTGCCTCGGGCACCTTATGGCCGTTCTGCTGTGAGTCAAAGATTTTCGAATCGGACGAAAAACTGATAGTGAATTGTAACTTTCAGGGCCACCTAATGACGATGGATCACTCAAATTGCGTCCCGATTCAATACATCGTCCTCCAGCAGACTTGTCTCCATGGGTCTATTGCTGCCTCGGGCGCATTATGGCCGTTCTGCTGTGAGTCAAAGATTTTCGAATCGGACGAAAAACTGATAGTGAATTGTAACGTTCAGGGCCTCCTAATGACGATGGAACACTCAAATTGCGTCCCGATTCAATACATCGTCCTCCAGCAGTCTTGTCTCCATGGGTCTATTGCTGCCTCGGGCACCTTATGGCCGTTCTGCTGTGAGTCAAAGATTTTCGAATCGGACGAAAAACTGATAGTGAATTGTAACATTCAGGGCCACCTAATGACGATGGACCACACAAATTGCGTCCCGAATCAGTACATCGTCCTCCAGCCGACCTGACTCCATGGGTCTATTGCTGCCTCGGGCACCTTATGGCCGTTCTGCTGTGAGTCTAGATTATCGAATGGGACGAAAAACTGATACTGAATTGTAACGTTCAGGGCCACCTAATGACGATGGATCACTCAAATTGCGTCCGATTCAATACATCGTCCTCCAGCCGACATGTCTCCATGGGTCTATTGCTGCCTTGGCACCTTATGGTCGTTCTGCTGTGAGTCAAAGATTTTCGAATCGGACGAAAAACTGATAGTGAATTGTAACGTTCAGGGCCACCTAATGACGATGGATCACTCAAATTGCGTCCCGATTCAATACATTGTCCTCCAGCAGACTGTCTCCATGGGTCTATTGCTGCCTCGGGCACCTTATTGCCGTTCAGCTGTGACTCAAAGATTTTCGAATCGGACGAAAAACTGATAGTGAATTGTAACGTTCAGGGCCTCCTAATGACGATGGAACACTCAAATTGCGTCCCGATTCAATACATCGTCCTCCAGCCGACTTGTCTCCATGGGTCTATTGCTGCCTCGGGCACCTTATGGCCGTTCTGATGTGAGTCAAAAGATTTTCGAATCGGACGAAAAACTGATAGTGAATTCTAACTTTCAGGGCCACCTAATGACGATGGATCACTCAAATTGCGTCCCGATTAAATACATCGTCCTCCAGCCGACTTGACTCCATGGGTCTACTGCTGCCTCGGGCACCTTATGGCCGTTCTGCTGTGAGTCTAGATTATCGAATGGGACGAAAAACTGATAGTGAATTGTAACGTTCAGGGCCTCCTAATGACGATGGATCACTCAAATTGCGTCCCGATTCAATACATCGTGCTCCAGCCGACTTGACTCCATGGGTCTATTGCTGCCTCGGGCACCTTATGGCCGTTCTGCTGTGAGTCTAGATTGTCGAATGGGACGAAAAACTGGTAGTGAATTGTAACGTTCAGGGCCTCCTAATGACGATGGATCACTCAAATTGTGTCCCGATTCAATACATCGTCCTCCAGCCGAGTTGACTCCATGGGTCTATTGCTGCCTCGGGCACCTTATGGGCGTTCTGCTGTGATTCTAGATTATCGAATTGGACGAAAAACTGATAGTGAATTGTAACGTTCAGGGCCACCTAATGACGATGGATCACTCAAATTGCGTCCCGATTCAATACATCGTCCCCAGCCGACTTGTCTCCATGGGTCTATTGCTGCCTCGGGCACCTTATGGCCCATCTGCTGTGAGTCTAGATTATCGAATGGGACGAAAAACTGATAGTGAATTGTAACGTTCAGGGCCTCCTAATGACGATGGATCACTCAAATTGCGTCCTGATTCAATACATCGTCCTCCAGAATACTTGACTTCATGGGTCTAATGCTGCCTCGGGCACCTTATGGCCGTTCTGCTGTGAGTCTAGATTATCGAATGGGACAAAAAACTGATAGTGAATTGTAACGTTCAGGGCCTCCTAATGACGATGGATCACTCAAATTGCGTCCCGATTCAATACATCGTCCTCCAGCAGACTTGTCTCCATGGGTCTATTGCTGCCTCGGGCACCTTATGGCCGTTCTGCTGTGAGTCTAGATTATCGAATGGGACGAAAAACTGATAGTGAATTGTAACGTTCAGGGCCACCTATTGACGATGGATCTCTCAAATTGCGTCCCGATTCAATACATCGTCCTCCAGCCGACTTGACTCCATGGGTCTATTGCTGCCTCGGGCACCTTATGGGCGTTCTGCTGTGATTCTAGATTATCGAATTGGACGAAAAACTGATAGTGAATTGTAACGTTCAGGGCCACCTAATGACGATGGATCACTCAAATTGCGTCCCGATTCAATACATCGTCCCCAGCCGACTTGTCTCCATGGGTCTATTGCTGCCTCGGGCACCTTATGGCCCATCTGCTGTGAGTCTAGATTATCGAATGGGACGAAAAACTGATAGTGAATTGTAACGTTCAGGGCCACCTAATGACGATGGATCACTCAAATTGCGTCCTGATTCAATACATCGCCCTCCAGAAGACTTGACTTCATGGGTCTAATGCTGCCTCCGGCACCTTATGGCCGTTCTGCTGTGAGTCTAGATTATCGAATGGGACAAAAAACTGATAGTGAATTGTAACGTTCAGGGTCTCCTAATGACGATGGATCACTCAAATTGCGTCCCGATTCAATACATCGTCCTCCAGCAGACTTGTCTCCATGGGTCTATTGCTGCCTCGGGCACCTTATGGCCGTTCTGCTGTGAGTCTAGATTATCGAATGGGACGAAAAACTGATAGTGAATTGTAACGTTCAGGGCCACCTATTGACGATGGATCTCTCAAATTGCGTCCCGATTCAATACATCGTCCTCCAGCCGACTTGACTCCATGGGTCTATTGCCGCCTCGGGCACCTTATGGCCGTTCTGCTGTGAGTCTAGATTATCGAATGGGACGAAAAACTGATAGTGAATTGTAACGTTCAGGGCCTCCTAATGACGATGGATCACTCAAATTGCGTCCGATTCAATACATCGTCCTCCAGCCGACATGTCTCCATGGGTCTATTGCTGCCTTGGCACCTTATGGTCGTTCTGCTGTGAGTCAAAGATTTTCGAATCGGACGAAAAACTGATAGTGAATTGTAACGTTCAGGGCCTCCTAATGACGATGGAACACTCAAATTGCGTCCCGATTCAATACATCGTCCTCCAGCCGACTTGTCTCCTTGGGTCTATTGCTGCCTCGGGCACCTTATGGCCGTTCTGATGTGAGTCAAAAGATTTTCGAATCGGACGAAAAACTGATAGTGAATTCTAACTTTCAGGGCCACCTAATGACGATGGATCACTCAAATTGCGTCCCGATTAAATACATCGTCCTCCAGCCGACTTGACTCCATGGGTCTATTGCTGCCTCGGGCACCTTATGGCCGTTCTGCTGTGAGTCTAGATTATCGAATGGGACGAAAAACTGATAGTGAATTGTAACGTTCAGGGCCTCCTAATGACGATGGATCACTCAAATTGCGTCCCGATTCAATACATCGTCCTCCAGCCGACTTGACTCCATGGGTCTATTGCTGCCTCGGGCACCTTATGGCCGTTCTGCTGTGAGTCTAGATTGTCGAATGGGACGAAAAACTGGTAGTGAATTGTAACGTTCAGGGCCTCCTAATGACGATGGATCACTCAAATTGTGTCCCGATTCAATACATCGTCCTCCAGCCGAGTTGACTCCATGGGTCTATTGCTGCCTCGGGCACCTTATGGGCGTTCTGCTGTGATTCTAGATTATCGAATTGGACGAAAAACTGATAGTGAATTGTAACGTTCAGGGCCGCCTAATGACGATGGATCACTCAAATTGCGTCCCGATTCAATACATCGTCCCCAGCCGACTTGTCTCCATGGGTCTATTGCTGCCTCGGGCACCTTATGGCCCATCTGCTGTGAGTCTAGATTATCGAATGGGACGAAAAACTGATAGTGAATTGTAACGTTCAGGGCCACCTAATGACGATGGAACACTCAAATTGCGTCCTGATTCAATACATCGTCCTCCAGAAGACTTGACTTCATGGGTCTAATGCTGCCTCGGGCACCTTATGGCCGTTCTGCTGTGAGTCTAGATTATGGAATGGGACAAAAAACTGATAGTGAATTGTAACGTTCAGGGCCTCCTAATGACGATGGATCACTCAAATTGCGTCCCGATTCAATACATCGTCCTCCAGCAGACTTGTCTCCATGGGTCTATTGCTGCCTCGGGCACCTTATGGCCGTTCTGCTGTGAGTCTAGATTATCGAATGGGACCAAAAACTGATAGTGAATTGTAACGTTCAGGGCCACCTATTGACGATGGATCTCTCAAATTGCGTCCCGATTCAATACATCGTCCTCCAGCCGACTTGACTCCATGGGTCTATTGCTGCCTCGGGCACCTTATGGGCGTTCTGCTGTGATTCTAGATTATCGAATTGGACGAAAAACTGATAGTGAATTGTAACGTTCAGGGCCACCTAATGACGATGGATCACTCAAATTGCGTCCCGATTCAATACATCGTCCCCAGCCGACTTGTCTCCATGGGTCTATTGCTGCCTCGGGCACCTTATGGCCCATCTGCTGTGAGTCTAGATTATCTAATGGGACGAAAAACTGATAGTGAATTGTAACGTTCAGGGCCACCTAATGACGATGGATCACTCAAATTGCGTCCTGATTCAATACATCGTACTCCAGAAGACTTGACTTCATGGGTCTAATGCTGCCTCGGGCACCTTATGGCTGTTCTGCTGTGAGTCTAGATTATCGAATGGGACAAAAAACTGATAGTGAATTGTAACGTTCAGGGCCTCCTAATGACGATGGATCACTCAAATTGCGTCCCGATTCAATATATCGTCCTCCAGCAGACTTGTCTCCATGGGTCTATTGCTGCCTCGGGCACCTTATGGCCGTTCTGCTGTGAGTCTAGATTATCGAATGGGACGAAAAACTGATAGTGAATTGTAACGTTCAGGGCCACCTATTGACGATGGATCTCTCAAATTGCGTCCCGATTCAATACATCGTCCTCCAGCCGACTTGACTCCATGGGTCTATTGCTGCCTCGGGCACCTTATGGGCGTTCTGCTGTGATTCTAGATTATCGAATTGGACGAAAAACTGATAGTGAATTGTAACGTTCAGGGCCACCTAATGACGATGGATCACTCAAATTGCGTCCCGATTCAATACATCGTCCCCAGCCGACTTGTCTCCATGGGTCTATTGCTGCCTCGGGCACCTTATGGCCCATCTGCTGTGAGTCTAGATTATCGAATGGGACGAAAAACTGATAGTGAATTGTAACGTTCAGGGCCACCTAATGACGATGGATCACTCAAATTGCGTCCTGATTCAATACATCGCCCTCCAGAAGACTTGACTTCATGGGTCTAATGCTGCCTCGGGCACCTTATGGCCGTTCTGCTGTGAGTCTAGATTATCGAATGGGACAAAAAACTGATAGTGAATTGTAACGTTCAGGGTCTCCTAATGACGATGGATCACTCAAATTGCGTCCCGATTCAATACATCGTCCTCCAGCAGACTTGTCTCCATGGGTCTATTGCTGCCTCGGGCACCTTATGGCCGTTCTGCTGTGAGTCTAGATTATCGAATGGGACGAAAAACTGATAGTGAATTGTAACGTTCAGGGCCACCTATTGACGATGGATCTCTCAAATTGCGTCCCGATTCAATACATCGTCCTCCAGCCGACTTGACTCCATGGGTCTATTGCCGCCTCGGGCACCTTATGGCCGTTCTGCTGTGAGTCTAGATTATCGAATGGGACGAAAAACTGATAGTGAATTGTAACGTTCAGGGCCTCCTAATGACGATGGATCACTCAAATTGCGTCCGATTCAATACATCGTCCTCCAGCCGACATGTCTCCATGGGTCTATTGCTGCCTTGGCACCTTATGGTCGTTCTGCTGTGAGTCAAAGATTTTCGAATCGGACGAAAAACTGATAGAGAATTGTAACGTTCAGGGCCTCCTAATGACGATGGAACACTCAAATTGCGTCCCGATTCAATACATCGTCCTCCAGCCGACTTGTCTCCTTGGGTCTATTGCTGCCTCGGGCACCTTATGGCCGTTCTGATGTGAGTCAAAAGATTTTCGAATCGGACGAAAAACTGATAGTGAATTCTAACTTTCAGGGCCACCTAATGACGATGGATCACTCAAATTGCGTCCCGATTAAATACATCGTCCTCCAGCCGACTTGACTCCATGGGTCTATTGCTGCCTCGGGCACCTTATGGCCGTTCTGCTGTGAGTCTAGATTATCGAATGGGACGAAAAACTGATAGTGAATTGTAACGTTCAGGGCCTCCTAATGACGATGGATCACTCAAATTGCGTCCCGATTCAATACATCGTCCTCCAGCCGACTTGACTCCATGGGTCTATTGCTGCCTCGGGCACCTTATGGCCGTTCTGCTGTGAGTCTAGATTGTCGAATGGGACGAAAAACTGGTAGTGAATTGTAACGTTCAGGGCCTCCTAATGACGATGGATCACTCAAATTGTGTCCCGATTCAATACATCGTCCTCCAGCCGAGTTGACTCCATGGGTCTATTGCTGCCTCGGGCACCTTATGGGCGTTCTGCTGTGATTCTAGATTATCGAATTGGACGAAAAACTGATAGTGAATTGTAACGTTCAGGGCCGCCTAATGACGATGGATCACTCAAATTGCGTCCCGATTCAATACATCGTCCCCAGCCGACTTGTCTCCATGGGTCTATTGCTGCCTCGGGCACCTTATGGCCCATCTGCTGTGAGTCTAGATTATCGAATGGGACGAAAAACTGATAGTGAATTGTAACGTTCAGGGCCACCTAATGACGATGGAACACTCAAATTGCGTCCTGATTCAATACATCGTCCTCCAGAAGACTTGACTTCATGGGTCTAATGCTGCCTCGGGCACCTTATGGCCGTTCTGCTGTGAGTCTAGATTATGGAATGGGACAAAAAACTGATAGTGAATTGTAACGTTCAGGGCCTCCTAATGACGATGGATCACTCAAATTGCGTCCCGATTCAATACATCGTCCTCCAGCAGACTTGTCTCCATGGGTCTATTGCTGCCTCGGGCACCTTATGGCCGTTCTGCTGTGAGTCTAGATTATCGAATGGGACGAAAAACTGATAGTGAATTGTAACGTTCAGGGCCACCTATTGACGATGGATCTCTCAAATTGCGTCCCGATTCAATACATCGTCCTCCAGCCGACTTGACTCCATGGGTCTATTGCTGCCTCGGGCACCTTATGGGCGTTCTGCTGTGATTCTAGATTATCGAATTGGACGAAAAACTGATAGTGAATTGTAACGTTCAGGGCCACCTAATGACGATGGATCACTCAAATTGCGTCCCGATTCAATACATCGTCCCCAGCCGACTTGTCTCCATGGGTCTATTGCTGCCTCGGGCACCTTATGGCCCATCTGCTGTGAGTCTAGATTATCGAATGGGACGAAAAACTGATAGTGAATTGTAACGTTCAGGGCCACCTAATGACGATGGATCACTCAAATTGCGTCCTGATTCAATACATCGTACTCCAGAAGACTTGACTTCATGGGTCTAATGCTGCCTCGGGCACCTTATGGCTGTTCTGCTGTGAGTCTAGATTATCGAATGGGACAAAAAACTGATAGTGAATTGTAACGTTCAGGGCCTCCTAATGACGATGGATCACTCAAATTGCGTCCCGATTCAATACATCGTCCTCCAGCAGACTTGTCTCCATGGGTCTATTGCTGCCTCGGGCACCTTATGGCCGTTCTGCTGTGAGTCTAGATTATCGAATGGGACGAAAAACTGATAGTGAATTGTAACGTTCAGGGCCACCTATTGACGATGGATCTCTCAAATTGCGTCCCGATTCAATACATCGTCCTCCAGCCGACTTGACTCCATGGGTCTATTGCTGCCTCGGGCACCTTATGGCCGTTCTGCTGTGAGTCTAGATTATCGAATGGGACGAAAAACTGATAGTGAATTGTAACGTTCAGGGCCTCCTAATGACGATGGATCACTCAAATTGCGTCCGATTCAATACATCGTCCTCCAGCCGACATGTCTCCATGGGTCTATTGCTGCCTTGGCACCTTATGGTCGTTCTGCTGTGAGTCAAAGATTTTCGAATCGGACGAAAAACTGATAGTGAATTGTAACGTTCAGGGCCTCCTAATGACGATGGAACACTCAAATTGCGTCCCGATTCAATACATCGTCCTCCAGCCGACTTGTCTCCATGGGTCTATTGCTGCCTCGGGCACCTTATGGCCGTTCTGATGTGAGTCAAAAGATTTTCGAATCGGACAAAAAACTGATAGTGAATTCTAACTTTCAGGGCCACCTAATGACGATGGATCACTCAAATTGCGTCCCGATTAAATACATCGTCCTCCAGCCGACTTGACTCCATGGGTCTATTGCTGCCTCGGGCACCTTATGGGCGTTCTGCTGTGATTCTAAATTATCGAATGGGACGAAAAACTGATAGTGAATTGTAACGTTCAGGGCCACCTAATGACGATGGATCACTCAAATTGCGTCCCGATTCAATACATCGTCCCCAGCCGACTTGTCTCCATGGGTCTATTGCTGCCTCGGGCACCTTATGGCCCATCTGCTGTGAGTCTAGATTATCGAATGGGACGAAAAACTGATAGTGAATTGTAACGTTCAGGGCCACCTAATGACGATGGATCACTCAAATTGCGTCCTGATTCAATACATCGTACTCCAGAAGACTTGACTTCATGGGTCTAATGCTGCCTCGGGCACCTTATGGCCGTTCTGCTGTGAGTCTAGATTATCGAATGGGACAAAAAACTGATAGTGAATTGTAACGTTCAGGGCCTCCTAATGACGATGGATCACTCAAATTGCGTCCCGATTCAATACATCGTCCTCCAGCAGACTTGTCTCCATGGGTCTATTGCTGCCTCGGGCACCTTATGGCCGTTCTGCTGTGAGTCTAGATTATCGAATGGGACGAAAAACTGATAGTGAATTGTAACGTTCAGGGCCACCTATTGACGATGGATCTCTCAAATTGCGTCCCGATTCAATACATCGTCCTCCAGCCGACTTGACTCCATGGGTCTATTGCTGCCTCGGGCACCTTATGGCCGTTCTGCTGTGAGTCTAGATTATCGAATGGGACGAAAAACTGATAGTGAATTGTAACGTTCAGGGCCTCCTAATGACGATGGATCACTCAAATTGCGTCCCGATTCAATACATCGTCCTCCAGCCGAGTTGACTCCATGGGTCTATTGCTGCCTCGGGCACCTTATGGCCGTTCTGCTGTGAATCTAGATTATCGAATGGGACGAAAAACTGATAGTGAATTGTAACGTTCAGTGCCACCTAATGACGATGGATCACTCAAATTGCGTCCCGATTCAATACATCGTCCTCCAGCCGACTTGACTCCATGGGTCTATTGCTGCCTCGGGCACCATATGGCCGTTCTGCTGTGAGTCTAGATTATCGAATGGGACAAATAACTGATAGTGAATTGTAACGTTTTGTAACGTTCAGGGCCTCCTAATGACGATGGATCACTCAAATTGCGTCCCGATTCAATACATCGACCTCCAGCAGACTTGTCTCCATGGGTCTATTGCTGCCTCGGGCACCTTATGGCCGTTCTGCTGTGAGTCTAGATTATCGAATGGGACGAAAAACTGATAGTGCATTGTAACGTTCAGGGCCACCTAATGACGATGGATCTCTCAAATTGCGTCCCGATTCAATACATCGTCCTCCAGCCGACCTGACTCCATGGGTCTATTGCTGCCTCAGGCACCTTATGGCCGTTCTGCTGTGAGTCTAGATTATCGAATGGGACGAAAAACTGATAGTGAATTGTAACGTTCAGGGCCACCTAATGACGATGGATCACTCAAATTGCGTCCCGATTCAATATATCGTCCTCCAGCATACTTGTTTCCATGGGTCTATAGTTGCCTCGGGCACCTTATGGCCGTTCTGCTGTGAGTCAAAGATTTTCGAATCGGACGAAAAACTGGTAGTGAATTGTAACGTTCAGGGCCACCTAATGACGATGGATCACTCAAATTGCGTCCCGATTCAATACATCGTCCTCCAGCCGACTGGTCTCCATGGGTCTATTGCTGCCTCGGCCACCTTATGGCCGTTCTGCTGTGAGTCTAGATTATCGAATGGGACGAAAAACTGATAGTGAATTGTAACTTTCAGGGCCACCTAATGACGATGGAACACTCAAATTGCGTCCCGATTAAATACATCGTCCTCCAGCCGACTTGACTCCATGGGTCTATTGCTGCCTCGGGCACCTTATGGCCGTTCTGCTGTGAGTCTAGATTATCGAATGGGACGAAAAAATGATAGTGAATTGTAACGTTCAGGGCCTCCTAATGACGATGGATCACTCAAATTGCGTCCCGATTCAATACATCGTCCTCCAGCCGACTTGACTCCATGGGTCTATTGCTGCCTCGGGCACCCTATGGCCGTTCTGCTGTGAGTCTAGATTGTCGAATGGGACGAAAAACTGGTAGTGAATTGTAACGTTCAGGGCCTCCTAATGACGATGGATCACTCAAATTGTGTCCCGATTCAATACATCGTCCTCCAGCCGAGTTGACTCCATGGGTCTATTGCTGCCTCGGGCACCTTATGGGCGTTCTGCTGTGATTCTAGATTATCGAATTGGACGAAAAACTGATAGTGAATTGTAACGTTCAGGGCCGCCTAATGACGATGGATCACTCAAATTGCGTCCCGATTCAATACATCGTCCCCAGCCGACTTGTCTCCATGGGTCTATTGCTGCCCCGGGCACCTTATGGCCCATCTGCTGTGAGTCTAGATTATCGAATGGGACGAAAAACTGATAGTGAATTGTAACGTTCAGGGCCTCCTAATGACGATGGATCACTCAAATTGCGTCCTGATTCAATACATCGTCCTCCAGAAGACTTGACTTCATGGGTCTAATGCTGCCTCGGGCACCTTATGGCCGTTCTGCTGTGAGTCTAGATTATCGAATGGGACAAAAAACTGATAGTGAATTGTAACGTTCAGGGCCTCCTAATGACGATGGATCACTCAAATTGCGTCCCGATTCAATACATCGTCCTCCAGCAGACTTGTCTCCATGGGTCTATTGCTGCCTCGGGCACCTTATGGCCGTTCTGCTGTGAGTCTAGATTATCGAATGGGACGAAAAACTGATAGTGAATTGTAACGTTCAGGGCCACCTATTGACGATGGATCTCTCAAATTGCGTCCCGATTCAATACATCGTCCTCCAGCCGACTTGACTCCATGGGTCTATTGCTGCCTCGGGCACCTTATGGCCGTTCTGCTGTGATTCTAGATTATCGAATTGGACGAAAAACTGATAGTGAATTGTAACGTTCAGGGCCACCTAATGACGATGGATCACTCAAATTGCGTCCCGATTCAATACATCGTCCCCAGCCGACTTGTCTCCATGGGTCTATTGCTGCCTCGGGCACCTTATGGCCCATCTGCTGTGAGTCTAGATTATCGAATGGGACGAAAAACTGATAGTGAATTGTAACGTTCAGGGCCACCTAATGACGATGGATCACTCAAATTGCGTCCTGATTCAATACATCGCCCTCCAGAAGACTTGACTTCATGGGTCTAATGCTGCCTCGGGCACCTTATGGCCGTTCTGCTGTGAGTCTAGATTATCGAATGGGACAAAAAACTGATAGTGAATTGTAACGTTCAGGGTCTCCTAATGACGATGGATCACTCAAATTGCGTCCCGATTCAATACATCGTCCTCCAGCAGACTTGTCTCCATGGGTCTATTGCTGCCTCGGGCACCTTATGGCCGTTCTGCTGTGAGTCTAGATTATCGAATGGGACGAAAAACAGATAGTGAATTGTAACGTTCAGGGCCACCTATTGACGATGGATCTCTCAAATTGCGTCCCGATTCAATACATCGTCCTCCAGCCGACTTGACTCCATGGGTCTATTGCTGCCTCGGGCACCTTATGGCCGTTCTGCTGTGAGTCTAGATTATCGAATGGGACGAAAAACTGATAGTGAATTGTAACGTTCAGGGCCTCCTAATGACGATGGATCACTCAAATTGCGTCCGATTCAATACATCGTCCTCCAGCCGACATGTCTCCATGGGTCTATTGCTGCCTTGGCACCTTATGGTCGTTCTGCTGTGAGTCAAAGATTTTCGAATCGGACGAAAAACTGATAGTGAATTGTAACGTTCAGGGCCACCTAATGACGATGGATCACTCAAATTGCGTCCCGATTCAATACATTGTCCTCCAGCAGACTGTCTCCATGGGTCTATTGCAGCCTCGGGCACCTTATTGCCGTTCAGCTGTGACTCAAAGATTTTCGAATCGGACGAAAAACTGATAGTGAATTGTAACGTTCAGGGCCTCCTAATGACGATGGAACACTCAAATTGCGTCCCGATTCAATACATCGTCCTCCAGCCGACTTGTCTCCATGGGTCTATTGCTGCCTCGGGCACCTTATGGCCGTTCTGATGTGAGTCAAAAGATTTTCGAATCGGACGAAAAACTGATAGTGAATTCTAACTTTCAGGGCCACCTAATGACGATGGATCACTCAAATTGCGTCCCGATTAAATACATCGTCCTCCAGCCGACTTGACTCCATGGGTCTATTGCTGCCTCGGGCACCTTATGGCCGTTCTGCTGTGAGTCTAGATTATCGAATGGGACGAAAAACTGATAGTGAATTGTAACGTTCAGGGCCACCTAATGACGATGGATCACTCAAATTGCGTCCCGATTCAATATATCGTCCTCCAGCATACTTGTTTCCATGGGTCTATAGTTGCCTCGGGCACCTTATGGCCGTTCTGCTGTGAGTCAAAGATTTTCGAATCGGACGAAAAACTGGTAGTGAATTGTAACGTTCAGGGCCACCTAATGACGATGGATCACTCAAATTGCGTCCCGATTCAATACATCGTCCTCCAGCCGACTGGTCTCCATGGGTCTATTGCTGCCTCGGCCACCTTATGGCCGTTCTGCTGTGAGTCTAGATTATCGAATGGGACGAAAAACTGATAGTGAATTGTAACTTTCAGGGCCACCTAATGACGATGGAACACTCAAATTGCGTCCCGATTAAATACATCGTCCTCCAGCCGACTTGACTCCATGGGTCTATTGCTGCCTCGGGCACCTTATGGCCGTTCTGCTGTGAGTCTAGATTATCGAATGGGACGAAAAAATGATAGTGAATTGTAACGTTCAGGGCCTCCTAATGACGATGGATCACTCAAATTGCGTCCCGATTCAATACATCGTCCTCCAGCCGACTTGACTCCATGGGTCTATTGCTGCCTCGGGCACCCTATGGCCGTTCTGCTGTGAGTCTAGATTGTCGAATGGGACGAAAAACTGGTAGTGAATTGTAACGTTCAGGGCCTCCTAATGACGATGGATCACTCAAATTGTGTCCCGATTCAATACATCGTCCTCCAGCCGAGTTGACTCCATGGGTCTATTGCTGCCTCGGGCACCTTATGGGCGTTCTGCTGTGATTCTAGATTATCGAATTGGACGAAAAACTGATAGTGAATTGTAACGTTCAGGGCCGCCTAATGACGATGGATCACTCAAATTGCGTCCCGATTCAATACATCGTCCCCAGCCGACTTGTCTCCATGGGTCTATTGCTGCCCCGGGCACCTTATGGCCCATCTGCTGTGAGTCTAGATTATCGAATGGGACGAAAAACTGATAGTGAATTGTAACGTTCAGGGCCTCCTAATGACGATGGATCACTCAAATTGCGTCCTGATTCAATACATCGTCCTCCAGAAGACTTGACTTCATGGGTCTAATGCTGCCTCGGGCACCTTATGGCCGTTCTGCTGTGAGTCTAGATTATCGAATGGGACAAAAAACTGATAGTGAATTGTAACGTTCAGGGCCTCCTAATGACGATGGATCACTCAAATTGCGTCCCGATTCAATACATCGTCCTCCAGCAGACTTGTCTCCATGGGTCTATTGCTGCCTCGGGCACCTTATGGCCGTTCTGCTGTGAGTCTAGATTATCGAATGGGACGAAAAACTGATAGTGAATTGTAACGTTCAGGGCCACCTATTGACGATGGATCTCTCAAATTGCGTCCCGATTCAATACATCGTCCTCCAGCCGACTTGACTCCATGGGTCTATTGCTGCCTCGGGCACCTTATGGCCGTTCTGCTGTGATTCTAGATTATCGAATTGGACGAAAAACTGATAGTGAATTGTAACGTTCAGGGCCACCTAATGACGATGGATCACTCAAATTGCGTCCCGATTCAATACATCGTCCCCAGCCGACTTGTCTCCATGGGTCTATTGCTGCCTCGGGCACCTTATGGCCCATCTGCTGTGAGTCTAGATTATCGAATGGGACGAAAAACTGATAGTGAATTGTAACGTTCAGGGCCACCTAATGACGATGGATCACTCAAATTGCGTCCTGATTCAATACATCGCCCTCCAGAAGACTTGACTTCATGGGTCTAATGCTGCCTCGGGCACCTTATGGCCGTTCTGCTGTGAGTCTAGATTATCGAATGGGACAAAAAACTGATAGTGAATTGTAACGTTCAGGGTCTCCTAATGACGATGGATCACTCAAATTGCGTCCCGATTCAATACATCGTCCTCCAGCAGACTTGTCTCCATGGGTCTATTGCTGCCTCGGGCACCTTATGGCCGTTCTGCTGTGAGTCTAGATTATCGAATGGGACGAAAAACAGATAGTGAATTGTAACGTTCAGGGCCACCTATTGACGATGGATCTCTCAAATTGCGTCCCGATTCAATACATCGTCCTCCAGCCGACTTGACTCCATGGGTCTATTGCTGCCTCGGGCACCTTATGGCCGTTCTGCTGTGAGTCTAGATTATCGAATGGGACGAAAAACTGATAGTGAATTGTAACGTTCAGGGCCTCCTAATGACGATGGATCACTCAAATTGCGTCCGATTCAATACATCGTCCTCCAGCCGACATGTCTCCATGGGTCTATTGCTGCCTTGGCACCTTATGGTCGTTCTGCTGTGAGTCAAAGATTTTCGAATCGGACGAAAAACTGATAGTGAATTGTAACGTTCAGGGCCACCTAATGACGATGGATCACTCAAATTGCGTCCCGATTCAATACATTGTCCTCCAGCAGACTGTCTCCATGGGTCTATTGCAGCCTCGGGCACCTTATTGCCGTTCAGCTGTGACTCAAAGATTTTCGAATCGGACGAAAAACTGATAGTGAATTGTAACGTTCAGGGCCTCCTAATGACGATGGAACACTCAAATTGCGTCCCGATTCAATACATCGTCCTCCAGCCGACTTGTCTCCATGGGTCTATTGCTGCCTCGGGCACCTTATGGCCGTTCTGATGTGAGTCAAAAGATTTTCGAATCGGACGAAAAACTGATAGTGAATTCTAACTTTCAGGGCCACCTAATGACGATGGATCACTCAAATTGCGTCCCGATTAAATACATCGTCCTCCAGCCGACTTGACTCCATGGGTCTATTGCTGCCTCGGGCACCTTATGGCCGTTCTGCTGTGAGTCTAGATTATCGAATGGGACGAAAAACTGATAGTGAATTGTAACGTTCAGGGCCTCCTAATGACGATGGATCACTCAAATTGCGTCCCGATTCAATACATCGTCCTCCAGCCGACTTGACTCCATGGGTCTATTGCTGCCTCGGGCACCTTATGGCCGTTCTGCTGTGAGTCTAGATTGTCGAATGGGACGAAAAACTGGTAGTGAATTGTAACGTTCAGGGCCTCCTAATGACGATGGATCACTCAAATTGTGTCCCGATTCAATACATCGTCCTCCAGCCGAGTTGACTCCATGGGTCTATTGCTGCCTCGGGCACCTTATGGGCGTTCTGCTGTGATTCTAGATTATCGAATTGGACGAAAAACTGATAGTGAATTGTAACGTTCAGGGCCACCTAATGACGATGGATCACTCAAATTGCGTCCCGATTCAATACATCGTCCCCAGCCGACTTGTCTCCATGGGTCTATTGCTGCCTCGGGCACCTTATGGCCCATCTGCTGTGAGTCTAGATTATCGAATGGGACGAAAAACTGATAGTGAATTGTAACGTTCAGGGCCACCTAATGACGATGGAACACTCAAATTGCGTCCTGATTCAATACATCGTCCTCCAGAAGACTTGACTTCCTGGGTCTAATGCTGCCTCGGGCACCTTATGGCCGTTCTGCTGTGAGTCTAGATTATCGAATGGGACAAAAAACTGATAGTGAATTGTAACGTTCAGGGCCTCCTAATGACGATGGATCACTCAAATTGCGTCCCGATTCAATACATCGTCCTCCAGCAGACTTGTCTCCATGGGTCTATTGCTGCCTCGGGCACCTTATGGCCGTTCTGCTGTGAGTCTAGATTATCGAATGGGACGAAAAACTGATAGTGAATTGTAACGTTCAGGGCCACCTATTGACGATGGATCTCTCAAATTGCGTCCCGATTCAATACATCGTCCTCCAGCCGACTTGACTCCATGGGTCTATTGCTGCCTCGGGCACCTTATGGGCGTTCTGCTGTGATTCTAGATTATCGAATTGGACGAAAAACTGATAGTGAATTGTAACGTTCAGGACCACCTAATGACGATGGATCACTCAAATTGCGTCCCGATTCAATACATCGTCCCCAGCCGACTTGTCTCCATGGGTCTATTGCTGCCTCGGGCACCTTATGGCCCATCTGCTGTGAGTCTAGATTATCGAATGGGACGAAAAACTGATAGTGAATTGTAACGTTCAGGGCCACCTAATGACGATGGATCACTCAAATTGCGTCCTGATTCAATACATCGTACTCCAGAAGACTTGACTTCATGGGTCTAATGCTGCCTCGGGCACCTTAAGGCCGTTCTGCTGTGAGTCTAGATTATCGAATGGGACAAAAAACTGATAGTGAATTGTAACGTTCAGGGCCTCCTAATGACGATGGATCACTCAAATTGCGTCCCGATTCAATACATCGTCCTCCAGCAGACTTGTCTCCATGGGTCTATTGCTGCCTCGGGCACCTTATGGCCGTTCTGCTGTGAGTCTAGATTATCGAATGGGACGAAAAACTGATAGTGAATTGTAACGTTCAGGGCCACCTATTGACGATGGATCTCTCAAATTGCGTCCCGATTCAATACATCGTTCTCCAGCCGACTTGACTCCATGGGTCTATTGCTGCCTCGGGCACCTTATGGCCGTTCTGCTGTGAGTCTAGATTATCGAATGGGACGAAAAACTGATAGTGAATTGTAACGTTCAGGGCCTCCTAATGACGATGGATCACTCAAATTGCGTCCCGATTCAATACATCGTCCTCCAGCCGAGTTGACTCCATGGGTCTATTGCTGCCTCGGGCACCTTATGGCCGTTCTGCTGTGAATCTAGATTATCGAATGGGACGAAAAACTGATAGTGAATTGTAACGTTCAGTGCCACCTAATGACGATGGATCACTCAAATTGCGTCCCGATTCAATACATCGTCCTCCAGCCGACTTGACTCCATGGGTCTATTGCTGCCTCGGGCACCATATGGCCGTTCTGCTGTGAGTCTAGATTATCGAATGGGACAAATAACTGATAGTGAATTGTAACGTTTTGTAACGTTCAGGGCCTCCTAATGACGATGGATCACTCAAATTGCATCCCGATTCAATACATCGTCCTCCAGCAGACTTGTCTCCATGGGTCTATTGCTGCCTCGGGCACCTTATGGCCGTTCTGCTGTGAGTCTAGATTATCGAATGGGACGAAAAACTGATAGTGCATTGTAACGTTCAGGGCCACCTAATGACGATGGATCTCTCAAATTGCGTCCCGATTCAATATATCGTCCTCCAGCATACTTGTTTCCATGGGTCTATAGTTGCCTCGGGCACCTTATGGCCGTTCTGCTGTGAGTCAAAGGTTTTCGAATCGGACGAAAAACTGATAGTGAATTGTAACTTTCAGGGCAACCTAATGACGATGGATCACTCAAATTGCGTCTCGATTCAATACATCGTCCTCCAGCCGACTTGTCTCCATGGGTCTATTGCTGCCTCGGGCACCTTATGGCTGTTCTGCTGTGAGTCAAAGATTTTCGAATCGGACGAAAAACTGATAGTAAATTGGAACGTTCAGGGCCTCCTAAGGACGATGGAACACTCAAATTGCGTCCCGATTCAATACATCGTCCTCCAGCGGACTTGTCTCCATTGGTCTATTGCTGCCTCGGGCACCTAATGGCCGTTCTGCTGAGAGTCAAAGACTTTCGAATCGGACGAAAAACTGATAGTGAATTGTAACATTCAGGGCCACCTAATGACGATGGACCACGCAAATTGCGTCCCGATTCAATACATCGTCCTCCAGCCGAGTTGACCCCATGGGTCTATTGCTGCCTCGGGCACGTTATGGCCGTTCTGCTGTGAATCTAGAATATCGAATGGGACGAAAAACTGGTAGTGAATTGTAACGTTCAGGGCCACCTAATGACGATGGATCACTCAAATTGCGTCCCGATTCAATACATCGTCCTCCAGCCGACTTGTCTCCATGGGTCTATTGCTGCCTCGGCCACCTTATGGCCGTTCTGCTGTGAGTCTAGATTATCGAATGGGACGAAAAACTGATAGTGAATTGTAACTTTCAGGGCCACCTAATGACGATGGATCACTCAAATTGCGTCCCGATTCAATACATCGTCCTCCAGCAGACTTGTCTCCATGGGTCTATTGCTGCCTCGGGCACCTTATGGCCGTTCTGCTGTGAGTCAAAGATTTTCGAATCGGACGAAAAACTGATAGTGAATTGTAACATTCAGGGCCACCTAATGACGATGGACCACACAAATTGCGTCCCGATTCAGTACATCGTCCTCCAGCCGACCTGACTCCATGGGTCTATTGCTGCCTCGGGCACCTTATGGCCGTTCTGCTGTGAGTCAAAGATTTTCGAATCGGACGAAAAACTGATAGTGAATTATAACTTTCAGGGCCTCCTAATGACGATGGAACACTCAAATTGCGTCCCGATTCAATACATCGTCCTCCAGCAGACTTGTCTCCATGGGTCTATTGCTGCCTCGGGCACATTATGGCCGTTCTGCTGTGAGTCAAAGATTTTCGAATCGGACGAAAAACTGATAGTGAATTGTAACGTTAAGGGCCACCTAATGACGATGGATCACTCAAATTGCGTCCCGATTCAATACATTGTCCTCCAGCAGACTGTCTCCATGGGTCTATTGCAGCCTCGGGCACCTTATTGCCGTTCAGCTGTGACTCAAAGATTTTCGAATCGGACGAAAAACTGATAGTGAATTGTAACGTTCAGGGCCTCCTAATGACGATGGAACACTCAAATTGCGTCCCGATTCAATACATCGTCCTCCAGCCGACTTGTCTCCATGGGTCTATTGCTGCCTCGGGCACCTTATGGCCGTTCTGATGTGAGTCAAAAGATTTTCGAATCGGACGAAAAACTGATAGTGAATTCTAACTTTCAGGGCCACCTAATGACGATGGATCACTCAAATTGCGTCCCGATTAAATACATCGTCCTCCAGCCGACTTGACTCCATGGGTCTATTGCTGCCTCGGGCACCTTATGGCCGTTCTGCTGTGAGTCTAGATTATCGAATGGGACGAAAAACTGATAGTGAATTGTAACGTTCAGGGCCTCCTAATGACGATGGATCACTCAAATTGCGTCCCGATTCAATACATCGTCCTCCAGCCGACTTGACTCCATGGGTCTATTGCTGCCTCGGGCACCTTATGGCCGTTCTGCTGTGAGTCTAGATTGTCGAATGGGACGAAAAACTGGTAGTGAATTGTAACGTTCAGGGCCTCCTAATGACGATGGATCACTCAAATTGTGTCCCGATTCAATACATCGTCCTCCAGCCGAGTTGACTCCATGGGTCTATTGCTGCCTCGGGCACCTTATGGGCGTTCTGCTGTGATTCTAGATTATCGAATTGGACGAAAAACTGATAGTGAATTGTAACGTTCAGGGCCACCTAATGACGATGGATCACTCAAATTGCGTCCCGATTCAATACATCGTCCCCAGCCGACTTGTCTCCATGGGTCTATTGCTGCCTCGGGCACCTTATGGCCCATCTGCTGTGAGTCTAGATTATCGAATGGGACGAAAAACTGATAGTGAATTGTAACGTTCAGGGCCACCTAATGACGATGGAACACTCAAATTGCGTCCTGATTCAATACATCGTCCTCCAGAAGACTTGACTTCCTGGGTCTAATGCTGCCTCGGGCACCTTATGGCCGTTCTGCTGTGAGTCTAGATTATCGAATGGGACAAAAAACTGATAGTGAATTGTAACGTTCAGGGCCTCCTAATGACGATGGATCACTCAAATTGCGTCCCGATTCAATACATCGTCCTCCAGCAGACTTGTCTCCATGGGTCTATTGCTGCCTCGGGCACCTTATGGCCGTTCTAATGTGAGTCTAGATTATCGAATGGGACGAAAAACTGATAGTGAATTGTAACGTTCAGGGCCACCTATTGACGAAGGATCTCTCAAATTGCGTCCCGATTCAATACATCGTCCTCCAGCCGACTTGACTCCATGGGTCTATTGCTGCCTCGGGCACCTTATGGGCGTTCTGCTGTGATTCTAGATTATCGAATTGGACGAAAAACTGATAGTGAATTGTAACGTTCAGGACCACCTAATGACGATGGATCACTCAAATTGCGTCCCGATTCAATACATCGTCCCCAGCCGACTTGTCTCCATGGGTCTATTGCTGCCTCGGGCACCTTATGGCCCATCTGCTGTGAGTCTAGATTATCGAATGGGACGAAAAACTGATAGTGAATTGTAACGTTCAGGGCCACCTAATGACGATGGATCACTCAAATTGCGTCCTGATTCAATACATCGTACTCCAGAAGACTTGACTTCATGGGTCTAATGCTGCCTCGGGCACCTTATGGCCGTTCTGCTGTGAGTCTAGATTATCGAATGGGACGAAAAACTGATAGTGAATTGTAACGTTCAGGGCCTCCTAATGACGATGGATCACTCAAATTGCGTCCCGATTCAATACATCGTCCTCCAGCAGACTTGTCTCCATGGGTCTATTGCTGCCTCGGGCACCTTATGGCCGTTCTGCTGTGAGTCTAGATTATCGAATGGGACGAAAAACTGATAGTGAATTGTAACGTTCAGGGCCACCTATTGACGATGGATCTCTCAAATTGCGTCCCGATTCAATACATCGTCCTCCAGCCGACTTGACTCCATGGGTCTATTGCTGCCTCGGGCACCTTATGGCCGTTCTGCTGTGAGTCTAGATTATCGAATGGGACGAAAAACTGATAGTGAATTGTAACGTTCAGGGCCTCCTAATGACGATGGATCACTCAAATTGCGTCCCGATTCAATACATCGTCCTCCAGCCGAGTTGACTCCATGGGTCTATTGCTGCCTCGGGCACCTTATGGCCGTTCTGCTGTGAATCTAGATTATCGAATGGGACGAAAAACTGATAGTGAATTGTAACGTTCAGTGCCACCTAATGACGATGGATCACTCAAATTGCGTCCCGATTCAATACATCGTCCTCCAGCCGACTTGACTCCATGGGTCTATTGCTGCCTCGGGCACCATATGGCCGTTCTGCTGTGAGTCTAGATTATCGAATGGGACAAATAACTGATAGTGAATTGTAACGTTTTGTAACGTTGAGGGCCTCCTAATGACGATGGATCACTCAAATTGCATCCCGATTCAATACATCGTCCTCCAGCAGACTTGTCTCCATGGGTCTATTGCTGCCTCGGGCACCTTATGGCCGTTCTGCTGTGAGTCTAGATTATCGAATGGGACGAAAAACTGATAGTGCATTGTAACGTTCAGGGCCACCTAATGACGATGGATCTCTCAAATTGCGTCCCGATTCAATACATCGTCCTCCAGCCGACCTGACTCCATGGGTCTATTGCTGCCTCAGGCACCTTATGGCCGTTCTGCTGTGAGTCTAGATTATCGAATGGGACGAAAAACTGATAGTGAATTGTAACGTTCAGGGCCACCTAATGACGATGGATCACTCAAATTGCGTCCCGATTCAATATATCGTCCTCCAGCATACTTGTTTCCATGGGTCTATAGTTGCCTCGGGCACCTTATGGCCGTTCTGCTGTGAGTCAAAGATTTTCGAATCGGACGAAAAACTGATAGTGAATTGTAACTTTCAGGGCAACCTAATGACGATGGATCACTCAAATTGCGTCTCGATTCAATACATCGTCCTCCAGCCGACTTGTCTCCATGGGTCTATTGCTGCCTCGGGCACCTTATGGCCGTTCTGCTGTGAGTCAAAGATTTTCGAATCGGACGAAAAACTGATAGTAAATTGGAACGTTCAGGGCCTCCTAAGGACGATGGAACACTCAAATTGCGTCCCGATTCAATACATCGTCCTCCAGCGGACTTGTCTCCATTGGTCTATTGCTGCCTCGGGCACCTAAAGGCCGTTCTGCTGAGAGTCAAAGACTTTCGAATCGGACGAAAAACTGATAGTGAATTGTAACATTCAGGGCCACCTAATGACGATGGACCACGCAAATTGCGTCCCGATTCAATACATCGTCCTCCAGCCGAGTTGACTCCATGGGTCTATTGCTGCCTCGGGCACGTTATGGCCGTTCTGCTGTGAATCTAGAATATCGAATGGGACGAAAAACTGGTAGTGAATTGTAACGTTCAGGGCCACCTAATGACGATGGATCACTCAAATTGCGTCCCGATTCAATACATCGTCCTCCAGCCGACTTGTCTCCATGGGTCTATTGCTGCCTCGGCCACCTTATGGCCGTTCTGCTGTGAGTCTAGATTATCGAATGGGACGAAAAACTGATAGTGAATTGTAACTTTCAGGGCCACCTAATGACGATGGATCACTCAAATTGCGTCCCGATTCAATACATCGTCCTCCAGCAGACTTGTCTCCATGGGTCTATTGCTGCCTCGGGCACCTTATGGCCGTTCTGCTGTGAGTCAAAGATTTTCGAATCGGACGAAAAACTGATAGTGAATTGTAACATTCAGGGCCACCTAATGACGATGGACCACACAAATTGCGTCCCGATTCAGTACATCGTCCTCCAGCCGACCTGACTCCATGGGTCTATTGCTGCCTCGGGCACCTTATGGCCGTTCTGCTGTGAGTCAAAGATTTTCGATTCGGACGAAAAACTGATAGTGAATTATAACTTTCAGGGCCTCCTAATGACGATGGAACACTCAAATTGCGTCCCGATTCAATACATCGTCCTCCAGCAGACTTGTCTCCATGGGTCTATTGCTGCCTCGGGCACATTATGGCCGTTCTGCTGTGAGTCAAAGATTTTCGAATCGGACGAAAAACTGATAGTGAATTGTAACGTTCAGGGCCACCTAATGACGATGGATCACTCAAATTGCGTCCCGATTCAATACATCGTCCTCCAGCCGACTTTACTCCATGGGTCTATTGCTGCCTCGTGCACCTTATGGCCGTTCTGCTGTGAGTCTAGATTATCGAATGGGACAAAAAACTGATAGTGAATTGTAACGTTTTGTAACGTTCAGGGCCTCCTAATGACGATGGATCACTCAAATTGCGTCCCGATTCAATACATCGTCCTCCAGCAGACTTGTCTCCATGGGTCTATTGCTGCCTCGGGCACCTTATGGCCGTTCTGCTGTGAGTCTAGATTATCGAATGGGACGAAAAACTGATAGTGAATTGTAACGTTCAGGGCCACCTAATGACGATGGATCACTCAAATTGCGTCCTGATTCAATACATCGTACTCCAGAAGACTTGACTTCATGGGTCTAATGCTGCCTCGGGCACCTTATGGCCGTTCTGCTGTGAGTCTAGATTATCGAATGGGACAAAAAACTGATAGTGAATTGTAACGTTCAGGGCCTCCTAATGACGATGGATCACTCAAATTGCGTCCCGATTCAATACATCGTCCTCCAGCAGACTTGTCTCCATGGGTCTATTGCTGCCTCGGGCACCTTATGGCCGTTCTGCTGTGAGTCTAGATTATCGAATGGGACGAAAAACTGATAGTGAATTGTAACGTTCAGGGCCACCTATTGACGATGGATCTCTCAAATTGCGTCCCGATTCAATACATCGTCCTCCAGCCGACTTGATTCCATGGGTCTATTGCTGCCTCGGGCACCTTATGGCCGTTCTGCTGTGAGTCTAGATTATCGAATGGGACGAAAAACTGATAGTGAATTGTAACGTTCAGGGCCTCCTAATGACGATGGATCACTCAAATTGCGTCCCGATTCAATACATCGTCCTCCAGCCGAGTTGACTCCATGGGTCTATTGCTGCCTCGGGCACCTTATGGCCGTTCTGCTGTGAATCTAGATTATCGAATGGGACGAAAAACTGATAGTGAATTGTAACGTTCAGTGCCACCTAATGACGATGGATCACTCAAATTGCGTCCCGATTCAATACATCGTCCTCCAGCCGACTTGACTCCATGGGTCTATTGCTGCCTCGGGCACCATATGGCCGTTCTGCTGTGAGTCTAGATTATCGAATGGGACAAATAACTGATAGTGAATTGTAACGTTTTGTAACGTTCAGGGCCTCCTAATGACGATGGATCACTCAAATTGCGTCCCGATTCAATACATCGTCCTCCAGCAGACTTGTCTCCATGGGTCTATTGCTGCCTCGGGCACCTTATGGCCGTTCTGCTGTGAGTCTAGATTATCGAATGGGACGAAAAACTGATAGTGAATTGTAACGCTCAGGGCCACCTAATGACGATGGATCTCTCAAATTGCGTCCCGATTCAATACATCGTCCTCCAGCCGACCTGACTCCATGGGTCTATTGCTGCCTCAGGCACCTTATGGCCGTTCTGCTGTGAGTCTAGATTATCGAATGGGACGAAAAACTGATAGTGAATTGTAACGTTCAGGGCCACCTAATGACGATGGATCACTCAAATTGCGTCCCGATTCAATATATCGTCCTCCAGCATACTTGTTTCCATGGGTCTATAGTTGCCTCGGGCACCTTATGGCCGTTCTGCTGTGAGTCAAAGATTTTCGAATCGGACGAAAAACTGATAGTGAATTGTAATTTTCAGGGCAACCTAATGACGATGGATCACTCAAATTGCGTCTCGATTCAATACATCGTCCTCCAGCCGACTTGTCTCCATGGGCCTATTGCTGCCTCGGGCACCTTATGGCCGTTCTGCTGTGAGTCAAAGATTTTCGAATCGGACGAAAAACTGATAGTGAATTGTAACGTTCAGGGCCACCTAATGACGATGGATCACTCAAATTGCGTCCCGATTCAATACATCGTCCTCCAGCCGACTTTACTCCATGGGTCTATTGCTGCCTCGTGCACCTTATGGCCGTTCTGCTGTGAGTCTAGATTATCGAATGGGACAAAAAACTGATAGTGAATTGTAACGTTTTGTAACGTTCAGGGCCTCCTAATGACGATGGATCACTCAAATTGCGTCCCGATTCAATACATCGTCCTCCAGCAGACTTGTCTCCATGGGTCTATTGCTGCCTCGGGCACCTTATGGCCGTTCTGCTGTGAGTCTAGATTATCGAATGGGACGAAAAACTGATAGTGAATTGTAACGTTCAGGGCCACCTAATGACGATGGATCACTCAAATTGCGTCCTGATTCAATACATCGTACTCCAGAAGACTTGACTTCATGGGTCTAATGCTGCCTCGGGCACCTTATGGCCGTTCTGCTGTGAGTCTAGATTATCGAATGGGACAAAAAACTGATAGTGAATTGTAACGTTCAGGGCCTCCTAATGACGATGGATCACTCAAATTGCGTCCCGATTCAATACATCGTCCTCCAGCAGACTTGTCTCCATGGGTCTATTGCTGCCTCGGGCACCTTATGGCCGTTCTGCTGTGAGTCTAGATTATCGAATGGGACGAAAAACTGATAGTGAATTGTAACGTTCAGGGCCACCTATTGACGATGGATCTCTCAAATTGCGTCCCGATTCAATACATCGTCCTCCAGCCGACTTGATTCCATGGGTCTATTGCTGCCTCGGGCACCTTATGGCCGTTCTGCTGTGAGTCTAGATTATCGAATGGGACGAAAAACTGATAGTGAATTGTAACGTTCAGGGCCTCCTAATGACGATGGATCACTCAAATTGCGTCCCGATTCAATACATCGTCCTCCAGCCGAGTTGACTCCATGGGTCTATTGCTGCCTCGGGCACCTTATGGCCGTTCTGCTGTGAATCTAGATTATCGAATGGGACGAAAAACTGATAGTGAATTGTAACGTTCAGTGCCACCTAATGACGATGGATCACTCAAATTGCGTCCCGATTCAATACATCGTCCTCCAGCCGACTTGACTCCATGGGTCTATTGCTGCCTCGGGCACCATATGGCCGTTCTGCTGTGAGTCTAGATTATCGAATGGGACAAATAACTGATAGTGAATTGTAACGTTTTGTAACGTTCAGGGCCTCCTAATGACGATGGATCACTCAAATTGCGTCCCGATTCAATACATCGTCCTCCAGCAGACTTGTCTCCATGGGTCTATTGCTGCCTCGGGCACCTTATGGCCGTTCTGCTGTGAGTCTAGATTATCGAATGGGACGAAAAACTGATAGTGAATTGTAACGCTCAGGGCCACCTAATGACGATGGATCTCTCAAATTGCGTCCCGATTCAATACATCGTCCTCCAGCCGACCTGACTCCATGGGTCTATTGCTGCCTCAGGCACCTTATGGCCGTTCTGCTGTGAGTCTAGATTATCGAATGGGACGAAAAACTGATAGTGAATTGTAACGTTCAGGGCCACCTAATGACGATGGATCACTCAAATTGCGTCCCGATTCAATATATCGTCCTCCAGCATACTTGTTTCCATGGGTCTATAGTTGCCTCGGGCACCTTATGGCCGTTCTGCTGTGAGTCAAAGATTTTCGAATCGGACGAAAAACTGATAGTGAATTGTAATTTTCAGGGCAACCTAATGACGATGGATCACTCAAATTGCGTCTCGATTCAATACATCGTCCTCCAGCCGACTTGTCTCCATGGGCCTATTGCTGCCTCGGGCACCTTATGGCCGTTCTGCTGTGAGTCAAAGATTTTCGAATCGGACGAAAAACTGATAGTAAATTGGAACGTTCAGGGCCTCCTAAGGACGATGGAAGACTCAAATTGCGTCCCGATTCAATATATCGTCCTCTAGCGGACTTGTCTCCATTGGTCTATTGCTGCCTCGGGCACCTAATGGCCGTTCTGCTGAGAGTCAAAGACTTTCGAATCGGACGAAAAACTGATAGTGAATTGTAACATTCAGGGCCACCTAATGACGATGGACCACGCAAATTGCGTCCCGATTCAATACATCGTCCTCCAGCCGAGTTGACTCCATGGGTCTATTGCTGCCTCGGGCACCTTATGGCCGTTCTGCTGTGAATCTAGAATATCGAATGGGACGAAAAACTGGTAGTGAATTGTAACGTTCAGGGCCACCTAATGACGATGGATCACTCAAATTGCGTCCCGATTCAATACATCGTCCTCCAGCCGACTTGTCTCCATGGGTCTATTGCTGCCTCGGCCACCTTATGGCCGTTCTGCTGTGAGTCTAGATTATCGAATGGGACGAAAAACTGATAGTGAATTGTAACTTTCAGGGCCACCTAATGACGATGGATCACTCAAATTGCGTCCCGATTCAATACATCGTCCTCCAGCAGACTTGTCTCCATGGGTCTATTGCTGCCTCGGGCACCTTATGGCCGTTCTGCTGTGAGTCAAAGATTTTCGAATCGGACGAAAAACTGATAGTGAATTGTAACATTCAGGGCCACCTAATGACGATGGACCACACAAATTGCGTCCCGATTCAGTACATCGTCCTCCAGCCGACCTGACTCCATGGGTCTATTGCTGCCTCGGGCACCATATGGCCGTTCTGCTGTGAGTCAAAGATTTTCGAATCGGACGAAAAACTGATAGTGAATTGTAACTTTCAGGGCCACCTAATGACGATGGATCACTCAAATTGCGTCCCGATTCAATACATTGTCCTCCAGCAGACTTGTCTCCATGGGTCTATTGCTGCCTCGGGCACATTATGGCCGTTCTGCTGTGAGTCAAAGATTTTCGAATCGGACGAAAAACTGATAGTGAATTGTAACGTTCAGGGCCACCTAATGACGATGGATCACTCAAATTGCGTCCCGATTCAATACATCGTCCTCCAGCCGACTTGACTCCATGGGTCTATTGCTGCCTCGGGCACCTTATGGCCGTTCTGCTGTGAGTCTAGATTATCGAATGGGACAAAAAACTGATAGTGAATTGTAACGTTTTGTAACGTTCAGGGCCTCCTAATGACGATGGATCACTCAAATTGCGTCCCGATTCAATACATCGTCCTCCAGCAGACTTGTCTCCATGGGTCTATTGCTGCCTCGGGCACCTTATGGCCGTTCTGCTGTGAGTCTAGATTATCGAATGGGACGAAAAACTGATAGTGAATTGTAACGTTCAGGGCCACCTAATGACGATGGATCTCTCAAATTGCGTCCCGATTCAATACATCGTCCTCCAGCCGACCTGACTCCATGGGTCTTTTGCTGCCTCAGGCACCTTATGGCCGTTCTGCTGTGAGTCTAGATTATCGAATGGGACGAAAAACTGATAGTGAATTGTAACGTTCAGGGCCACCTAATGACGATGGATCACTCAAATTGCGTCCCGATTCAATATATCGTCCTCCAGCAGACTTGTTTCCATGGGTCTATAGTTGCCTCGGGCACCTTATGGCCGTTCTGCTGTGAGTCAAAGATTTTCGAATCGGACGAAAAACTGATAGTGAATTGTAACTTTCAGGGCAACCTAATGACGATGGATCACTCAAATTGCGTCTCGATTCAATACATCGTCCTCCAGCCGACTTGTCTCCATGGGTCTATTGCTGCCTCGGGCACCTTATGGCCGTTCTGCTGTGAGTCAAAGATTTTCGAATCGGACGAAAAACTGATAGTAAATTGGAACGTTCAGGGCCTCCTAAGGACGATGGAACACTCAAATTGCGTCCCGATTCAATACATCGTCCTCCAGCGGACTTGTCTCCATTGGTCTATTGCTGCCTCGGGCACCTAATGGCCGTTCTGCTGAGAGTCAAAGTCTTTCGAATCGGACGAAAAACTGATAGTGAATTGTAACATTCAGGGCCACCTAATGACGATGGACCACGCAAATTGCGTCCCGATTCAATACATCGTCCTCCAGCCGAGTTGACTCCATGGGTCTATTGCTGCCTCGGGCACCTTATGGCCGTTCTGCTGTGAATCTAGAATATCGAATGGGACGAAAAACTGGTAGTGAATTGTAACGTTCAGGGCCACCTAATGACGATGGATCACTCAAATTGCGTCCCGATTCAATATATCGTCCTCCAGCAGACTTGTTTCCATGGGTCTATAGTTGCCTCGGGCACCTTATGGCCGTTCTGCTGTGAGTCAAAGATTTTCGAATCGGACGAAAAACTGATAGTGAATTGTAACTTTCAGGGCAACCTAATGACGATGGATCACTCAAATTGCGTCCCGATTCAATACATCGTCCTCCAGCGGACTTGTCTCCATTGGTCTATTGCTGCCTCGGGCACCTAATGGCCGTTCAGCTGTGAGTCAAAAACTTTCGAATCGGACGAACAACTGATAGTGAATTGTAACATTCAGGGCCACTTAATGACGATGGACCACGCAAATTGCGTCCCGATTCATTACATCGTCCTCCAGCCGACTTGACTCCATGGGTCTATTGCTGCCTCGGGCACCTTAAGGCCGTTCTGCTGTGAATCTAGATTATCGAATGGGACGAAAAACTGGTAGTGAAGTATAACGTTCAGGGCCTCCTAATGATGATGGATCACTCAAATTGCGTCCCGATTCAATACATCGTCCTCCAGCAGACTTGTCTCCAAGGGTCTATTGCTGCCTCGGGCACCTTATGGCAGTCCTGCTGTGACTCAAAGATTTTCGAATCGGACGAAAAACTGATAGTGAATTGTAACATTCAGGGCCACCTAATGACGATGGACCACACAAATTGCGTCCCGAATCAGTACATCGTACTCCAGCCGACCTGACTCCATGGGTCTATTGCTGCCTCGGGCACCTTATGGCCGTTCTGCTGTGAGTCTAGATTATCGAATGGGACGAAAAACTGATAGTGAAATGTAACGTTCAGGGCCACCTAATGACGATGGATCACTCAAATTGCGTCCTGATTCAATACATCGTCCTCCAGCAGACTTGACTTCATGGGTCTATTGCTGCCTCGGGCACCTTATGGCCGTTCTGCTGTGAGTCAAAGATTTTCGAATCGGACGAAAAACTGATAGTGATTTGTAACATTCAGGGCCACCTAATGACGATGGACCACACAAATTGCGTCCCGATTCAGTACATCGTCCACCAGAGGACTTGACTGCATTGGACTATTGCTGCCTCGGGCACCTTATGGCCGTTCTGCTGTGAGTCTAGATGATAGAATGGGATGAAAAACTGATAGTGAATTGTAACGTTCAGGGCCACCTAATGACGATGGATCACTCAAATTGCGTCCCGATTCAATACATCGTCCTCCAGCATACTTGTCTCCATGGGTCTATTGCTGCCTCGGGCACCTTATGGCAGGCCTGCTGTGACTCAAAGATTTTCGAATCGGACGAAAAACTGATAGTGAATTGTAACGTTCAGGGCCTCCTAATGACGATGGAACACTCAAATTGCGTCCCGATTCAATACATCGTCTTCCAGCAGACTTGTCTCCATGCGTCTATTGCTGCCTCGGGCACCTTATGGCCGTTCTGCTGTGAGTCAAAGATTTTCGAATCGGACGAAAAACTGATAGTGAATTGTAACGTTCAGGGCCACCTAATGACGATGGATCACTCAAATTGCGTCCCGATTCAATACATCGTACTAAAGCCAACTTGACTCCATGGGTCTATTGCTGCCTCGGGCACCTTATGGCCGTTCTGCTGTGAGTCTAGATTATCGAATGGGACGAATAACTGATAGTTAATTGTAACGTTCAGGGCCACCTAATGACGATGGATCACTCAAATTACGTCATGATTCAATACATCGTCCTCCAGCAGACTTGACTTCATGGGTCTATTGCTGCCTCGGGCACCTTATGGCCGTTCTGCTGTGAATCTAGATTATCGAAACGGACGAAAAACTGGTAGTGAAGTGTAACGTTCAGGGCCTCCTAATGACGATGGATCACTCAAATTGCGTCCCGATTCAATACATCGTCCTCCAGCCGACTTGTCTCCATGGGTCTATTGCTGCCCTAAGCACCTTATGGCCGTTCTGCTGTGAGTCTAGATTATCGAATGAGATGAAAAACTGATAGTGAATTGTAACGTTCAGGGCCACCTAATGACGATGGATCACTCAAATTGCGTCCCGATTCAATACATCGTCCTCCAGCAGACTTGTCTCCAAGGGTCTATTGCTGCCTCGGGCACCTTATGGCAGTCCTGCTGTGACTCAAAGATTTTCGAATCGGACGAAAAACTGATAGTGAATTGTAACGGTCAGTGCCTTCGAATGACGATGGAACACTCAAATTGCGTCCCGATTCAATACATCGTCCTCCAGCAGACTTGTCTCCATTGGTCTATTGCTGCCTCGGGCACCTTATGGCCGTTCTGCTGTGAGTCAAAAATTTTCGAATCGGACGAAAAACTGATAGTGAATTGTAACATTCAGGGCCACCTAATGACGATGGACCACACAAATTGCGTCCCGAATCAGTACATCGTCCTCCAGCCGACCTGACTCCATGGGTCTATTGCTGCCTCGGGCACCTTATGGCCGTTCTGCTGTGAGTCTAGATTATCGAATGGGACGAAAAACTGATAGTGAATTGTAACGTTCAGGGCCACCTAATGACGATGGATCACTCAAATTGCGTCCTGATTCAATACATCGTCCTCCAGCAGACTTGACTTCATGGGTCTGTTGCTGCCTCGGGCACCTTATGGCCGTTCTGCTGTGAGTCAAAGATTTTCGAATCGGACGAAAAACTGATAGTGATTTGTAACATTCAGGGCCACCTAATGACGATGGACCACACAAATTGCGTCCCGATTCAGTACATCGTCCACTAGCCGACTTTACTCCATTGGACTATTGCTGCCTCGGGCACCTTATGGCCGTTCTGCTGTGAGTCTAGATGATAGAATGGGATGAAAAACTGATAGTGAATTGTAACGTTCAGGGCCACCTAATGACGATGGATCACTCAAATTGCGTCCCGATTCAATACATCGTCTTCCAGCAGACTTGTCTCCATGCGTCTATTGCTGCCTCGGGCACCTTATGGCCGTTCTGCTGTGAGTCAAAGATTTTCGAATCGGACGAAAAACTGATAGTGAATTGTAACGTTCAGGGCCACCTAATGACGATGGATCACTCAAATTGCGTCCCGATTCAATACATCGTACTCCAGCCAACTTGACTCCATGGGTCTATTGCTGCCTCGGGCACCTTATGGCCGTTCTGCTGTGAGTCTAGATTATCGAATGGGACAAAAAACTGATAGTGAATTGTAACCTTCAGGGCCTCCTAATGACGATGGATCACTCAAATTGCGTCCCGATTCAATACATCGTCTTCCAGCAGACTTGTCACCATGGGTCTATTGCTGCCTCGGGCACCTTATGGCCGTTCTGCTGTGAGTCTAGATTATCGAATGGGACGAAAAACTGATAGTGAATTGTAACGTTCAGGGCCACCTAATGACGATGGATCACTCAAATTGCGTCCCGATTCAATACATCGTCCTCCAGCAGACTTGTCTCCATGGGTCTATTGCTGCCTCGGGCACCTTATGGCAGGCCTGCTGTGACTCAAAGATTTTCGAATCGGACGAAAAACTGATAGAGAATTGTAACGTTCAGGGCCTCCTAATGACGATGGAACACTCAAATTGCGTCCAGATTCAATACATCGTCCTCCAGCAGACTTGTCTCCATGCGTCTATTGCTGCCTCGGGCACCTTATGGCCGTTCTGCTGTGAGTCAAAGATTTTCGAATCGGACGAAAAACTGATAGTGAATTGTAACGTTCAGGGCTACCTAATGACGATGGATCACTCAAATTGCGTCCCGATTCAATACATCGTACTCCAGCCGACTTGACTCCAAGGGTCTATTGCTGCCTCGGGCACCTTATGGCCGTTCTGCTGTGAGTCTAGATTATCGAATGGGACGAAAAACTGATAGTGAATTGTAACGTTCAGGGCCACCTAATGACGATGGATCACTCAAATTGAGTCCCGATTCAATACATCGTCCTCCAGCCGACTTGACTCCATGGGTCTATTGCTGCCTCGGGCACCTTATGGCCGTTCTGCTGTGAGTCTAGATTATCGAATGGGACGAAAAACTGATAGTGAATTGTAACGTTCAGGGCCACCTAATGACGATGGATCACTCAAATTGCGTCCCGATTCAATACATCGTCTTCCAGCAGACTTGTCTCCATGCGTCTATTGCTGCCTCGGGCACCTTATGGCCGTTCTGCTGTGAGTCAAAGATTTTCGAATCGGACGAAAAACTGATAGTGAATTGTAACGTTCAGGGCCACCTAATGACGATGGATCACTCAAATTGCGTCCCGATTCAATACATCGTACTCCAGCCAACTTGACTCCATGGGTCTATTGCTGCCTCGGGCACCTTATGGCCGTTCTGCTGTGAGTCTAGATTATCGAATGCGACAAAAAACTGATAGTGAATTGTAACCTTCAGGGCCTCCTAATGACGATGGATCACTCAAATTGCGTCCCGATTCAATACATCGTCTTCCAGCAGACTTGTCACCATGGGTCTATTGCTGCCTCGGGCACCTTATGGCCGTTCTGCTGTGAGTCTAGATTATCGAATGGGACGAAAAACTGATAGTGAATTGTAACGTTCAGGGCCACCTAATGACGATGGATCACTCAAATTGCGTCCCGATTCAATACATCGTCCTCCAGCAGACTTGTCTCCATGGGTCTATTGCTGCCTCGGGCACCTTATGGCAGGCCTGCTGTGACTCAAAGATTTTCGAATCGGACGAAAAACTGATAGAGAATTGTAACGTTCAGGGCCTCCTAATGACGATGGAACACTCAAATTGCGTCCAGATTCAATACATCGTCCTCCAGCAGACTTGTCTCCATGCGTCTATTGCTGCCTCGGGCACCTTATGGCCGTTCTGCTGTGAGTCAAAGATTTTCGAATCGGACGAAAAACTGATAGTGAATTGTAACGTTCAGGGCTACCTAATGACGATGGATCACTCAAATTGCGTCCCGATTCAATACATCGTACTCCAGCCGACTTGACTCCAAGGGTCTATTGCTGCCTCGGGCACCTTATGGCCGTTCTGCTGTGAGTCTAGATTATCGAATGGGACGAAAAACTGATAGTGAATTGTAACGTTCAGGGCCACCTAATGACGATGGATCACTCAAATTGAGTCCCGATTCAATACATCGTCCTCCAGCCGACTTGACTCCATGGGTCTATTGCTGCCTCGGGCACCTTATGGCCGTTCTGCTGTGAGTCTAGATTATCGAATGGGACGAAAAACTGATAGTGAATTGTAACGTTCAGGGCCTCCTAATGACGATGGATCACTCAAATTGCGTCCCGATTCAATACATCGTCCTCCAGCCGACTTGACTCCATGGGTGTATTACTGCCTCGGGCACCTTATGGCCGTTCTGCTGTGAGTCTAGATTATCGAATGGGACGAAAAACTGATAGTGAATTGTAACGTTCAGGGCCTCCTAGTGACGATGGATCACTCAAATTGCGTCCCGATTCAATACATCGTCCTCCAGCAGACTTGTCTCCATGGGTCGATTGCTGCCTTGGGCACCTAATGGCCGTTCTGCTGTGAGTCAAAGATTTTAGAATCGGACGAAAAACTGATAGTGAATTGTAACATTCAGGGCCACCTAATGACGATGGACCACGCATATTGCGTCCCGATTCAATTCATCGTCCTCCAGCCGAGTTTACTCAATGGGTCTATTGCTGCCCCGGGCACCTTATGGCCGTTCTGCTGTGAATCTAGATTATCGAATGGGACGAAAAACTGATAGTGAATTATAACTTTCAGGGCCACCTAATGACGATGGATCACTCAAATTGCGTCCCGATTCAATACATCGTCCTCCAGCAGACTTGTCTCCATGGGTCGATTGCTGCCTCGGGCACCTTAAGGCCGTTCTGCTGTGAGTCAAAGATTTTCGAATCGGACGAAAAACTGATAGTGATTTGTAACATTCAGGGCCACCTATTGACGATGGATCACTCAAATTGCGTACCGATTCAATACATCGTCCTCCAGCAGACTTGTCTCCATGGGTCTATTGCTGCCTCGGGCACCTTATGGCAAGCCTGCTGTTACTCAAAGATTTTCGAATCGGACGAAAAACTGATAGTGAATTGTAACGTTCAGGGCCATCTAATGACGATGGATCACTCAAATTGCGTCCCGATTCAATACATCGTCCTCCAGCCGACTTGACTCCATGGGTCCATTGCTGCCTCGGTCACCTTATGGCCGTTCTGCTGTGAGTCTAGATTATCGAATGGGACAAAAAACTGATAGTGAATTGTAACGTTCAGGGCCTCCTAATGACGATGGATCACTCAAATTGCGTCCCGATTCAATACATCGTCCTCCAGCAGACTTGTCTCCATGGGTCTATTGCTGCCTCGGGCACCTTATGGCCGTTCTGCTGTGAGTCTAGATTATCGAATGGGACGAAAAACTGATAGTGAATTGTAACGTTCAGGGCCACCTAATGACGATGGATCTCTCAAATTGCGTCCCGTTTCAATACATCGTCCTCCAGCCGACTTGACTCCATGGGTCTATTGCTGCCTCGGGCACCTTATGGCCGTTCGGCTGTGAGTCTAGATTATCGAATGGGACGAAAAACTGATAGTGAATTGTAACGTTCAGGGCCACCTAATGACGATGGATCACTCAAATTGGGTCCTGATTCAATACATCGTCCTCCAGCAGCTTTGACTGCCTCGGGCACCTTATGGCCGTTCTGCTGTGAGTCAAAGATTTTCGAATCGGACGAAAAACTGATAGTGAATTGTAACTTTCAGGGCCACCTAATAACGATGGATCACTCAAATTGCGTCCCGATTATATACATCGTCCTCCAGCTGACTTGTCTCCATGGGTCTATTGCTGCCTCGGGCACCTAAGGGCCGTTCTGCTGTGAGTCAAAGATTTTCGAATCGGACGAAAAACTGATAGTGAATTGTAACATTCAGGGCCACCTAATGACGATGGACCACGCAAATTGCGTCCCGATTCAATACATCGTCCTCCAGCCGAGTTGACTCCATGGGTCTATAGCTGCCTCGGGCACCTTATGGCCGTTCTGCTGTGAGTCTAGATTATCGAATGGGACGAAAAACTGATAGTGAATTGTAACGTTCAGGGCCACCTAATGACGATGGATCACTCAAATTGGGTCCTGATTCAATACATCGTCCTCCAGCAGCTTTGACTGCCTCGGGCACCTTATGGCCGTTCTGCTGTGAGTCAAAGATTTTCGAATCGGACGAAAAACTGATAGTGAATTGTAACTTTCAGGGCCACCTAATGACGATGGATCACTCAAATTGCGTCCCGATTCAATACATCGTCCTCCAGCAGACTTGTCTCCATGGGTCTATTGCTGCCTCGGGCACCTTACGGCAGGCCTGCTGTGACTCAAAGATTTTCGAATCGGACGAAAAACTGATAGTGAATTGTAACGTTCAGGGCCTCCTAATGACGATGGAACACTCAAATTGCGTCCCGATTCAATACATCGTCCTCCAGCAGACTTGTCTCCATGGGTCTATTGCTGCCTCGGGCACATTATGGCCGTTCTGCTGTGAGTCAAAGATTTTCGAATCGGACGAAAAACTGATAGTGAATTGTAACGTTCAGGGCCTCCTAATGACGATGGAACACTCAAATTGCGTCCCGATTCAATACATCGTCCTCCAGCAGTCTTGTCTCCATGGGTCTATTGCTGCCTCGGGCACCTTATGGCCGTTCTGCTGTGAGTCAAAGATTTTCGAATCGGACGAAAAACTGATAGTGAATTGTAACATTCAGGGCCACCTAATGACGATGGACCACACAAATTGCGTCCCGAATCAGTACATCGTCCTCCAGCCGACCTGACTCCATGGGTCTATTGCTGCCTCGGGCACCTTATGGCCGTTCTGCTGTGAGTCTAGATTATCGAATGGGACGAAAAACTGATACTGAATTGTAACGTTCAGGGCCACCTAATGACGATGGATCACTCAAATTGCGTCCGATTCAATACATCGTCCTCCAGCCGACATGTCTCCATGGGTCTATTGCTGCCTTGGCACCTTATGGTCGTTCTGCTGTGAGTCAAAGATTTTCGAATCGGACGAAAAACTGATAGTGAATTGTAACGTTCAGGGCCACCTAATGACGATGGATCACTCAAATTGCGTCCCGATTCAATACATTGTCCTCCAGCAGACTGTCTCCATGGGTCTATTGCAGCCTCGGGCACCTTATTGCCGTTCAGCTGTGACTCAAAGATTTTCGAATCGGACGAAAAACTGATAGTGAATTGTAACGTTCAGGGCCTCCTAATGACGATGGAACACTCAAATTGCGTCCCGATTCAATACATCGTCCTCCAGCCGACTTGTCTCCATGGGTCTATTGCTGCCTCGGGCACCTTGTGGCCGTTCCGATGTGAGTCAAAAGATTTTCGAATCAGACGAAAAACTGATAGTGAATTCTAACTTTCAGGGCCACCTAATGACGATGGATCACTCAAATTGCGTCCCGATTAAATACATCGTCCTCCAGCCGACTTGACTCCATGGGTCTATTGCTGCCTCGGGCACCTTATGGGCGTTCTGCTGTGATTCTAGATTATCGAATTGGACGAAAAACTGATAGTAAATTACAACGTTCAGGGCCACCTAATGACGATGGATCACTCAAATTGCGTCCCGATTCAATACATCGTCCTCCAGCCGACTTGACTCCATGGGTCTATTGCTGCCTCGGGCACCTTATGGCCGTTCTGCTGTGAGTCTAGATTGTCGAATGGGACGAAAAACTGGTAGTGAATTGTAACGTTCAGGGCCACCTAATGACGATGGATCACTCAAATTGCGTCCTGATTCAATACATCGTCCTCCAGAAGACTTGACTTCATGGGTCTAATGCTGCCTCGGGCACCTTATGGCCGTTCTGCTGTGAGTCTAGATTATCGAATGGGACAAAAAACTGATAGTGAATTGTAACGTTCAGGGCCTCCTAATGACGATGGATCACTCAAATTGCGTCCCGATTCAATACATCGTCCTCCAGCAGACTTGTCTCCATGGGTCTATTGCTGCCTCGGGCACCTTATGGCCGTTCTGCTGTGAGTCTAGATTATCGAATGGGACGAAAAACTGATAGTGAATTGTAACGTTCAGGGCCACCTATTGACGATGGATCTCTCAAATTGCGTCCCGATTCAATACATCGTCCTCCAGCCGACTTGACTCCATGGGTCTATTGCTGCCTCGGGCACCTTATGGCCGTTCTGCTGTGAGTCTAGATTATCGAATGGGACGAAAAACTGATAGTGAATTGTAACGTTCAGGGCCTCCTAATGACGATGGATCACTCAAATTGCGTCCGATTCAATACATCGTCCTCCAGCCGACATGTCTCCATGGGTCTATTGCTGCCTTGGCACCTTATGGTCGTTCTGCTGTGAGTCAAAGATTTTCGAATCGGACGAAAAACTGATAGTGAATTGTAACGTTCAGGGCCACCTAATGACGATGGATCACTCAAATTGCGTCCCGATTCAATACATTGTCCTCCAGCAGACTGTCTCCATGGGTCTATTGCAGCCTCGGGCACCTTATTGCCGTTCAGCTGTGACTCAAAGATTTTCGAATCGGACGAAAAACTGATAGTGAATTGTAACGTTCAGGGCATCCTAATGACGATGGAACACTCAAATTGCGTCCCGATTCAATACATCGTCCTCCAGCCGACTTGTCTCCATGGGTTTATTGCTGCCTCGGGCACCTTATGGCCGTTCTGATGTGAGTCAAAAGATTTTCGAATCGGACGAAAAACTGATAGTGAATTCTAACTTTCAGGGCCACCTAATGACGATGGATCACTCAAATTGCGTCCCGATTAAATACATCGTCCTCCAGCCGACTTGACTCCATGGGTCTATTGCTGCCTCGGGCACCTTATGGCCGTTCTGCTGTGAGTCTAGATTATCGAATGGGACGAAAAACTGATAGTGAATTGTAACGTTCAGGGCCTCCTAATGACGATGGATCACTCAAATTGCGTCCCGATTCAATACATCGTCCTCCAGCCGACTTGACTCCATGGGTCTATTGCTGCCTCGGGCACCTTATGGCCGTTCTGCTGTGAGTCTAGATTGTCGAATGGGACGAAAAACTGGTAGTGAATTGTAACGTTCAGGGCCTCCTAATGACGATGGATCACTCAAATTGTGTCCCGATTCAATACATCGTCCTCCAGCCGAGTTGACTCCATGGGTCTATTGCTGCCTCGGGCACCTTATGGGCGTTCTGCTGTGATTCTAGATTATCGAATTGGACGAAAAACTGATAGTGAATTGTAACGTTCAGGGCCACCTAATGACGATGGATCACTCAAATTGCGTCCCGATTCAATACATCGTCCCCAGCCGACTTGTCTCCATGGGTCTATTGCTGCCTCGGGCACCTTATGGCCCATCTGCTGTGAGTCTAGATTATCGAATGGGACGAAAAACTGATAGTGAATTGTAACGTTCAGGGCCACCTAATGACGATGGATCACTCAAATTGCGTCCTGATTCAATACATCGTCCTCCAGAAGACTTGACTTCATGGGTCTAATGCTGCCTCGGGCACCTTATGGCCGTTCTGCTGTGAGTCTAGATTATCGAATGGGACAAAAAACTGATAGTGAATTGTAACGTTCAGGGCCTCCTAATGACGATGGATCACTCAAATTGCGTCCCGATTCAATACATCGTCCTCCAGCAGACTTGTCTCCATGGGTCTATTGCTGCCTCGGGCACCTTATGGCCGTTCTGCTGTGAGTCTAGATTATCGAATGGGACGAAAAACTGATAGTGAATTGTAACGTTCAGGGCCACCTATTGACGATGGATCTCTCAAATTGCGTCCCGATTCAATACATCGTCCTCCAGCCGACTTGACTCCATGGGTCTATTGCTGCCTCGGGCACCTTATGGGCGTTCTGCTGTGATTCTAGATTATCGAATTGGACGAAAAACTGATAGTGAATTGTAACGTTCAGGGCCACCTAATGACGATGGATCACTCAAATTGCGTCCCGATTCAATACATCGTCCCCAGCCGACTTGTCTCCATGGGTCTATTGCTGCCTCGGGCACCTTATGGCCCATCTGCTGTGAGTCTAGATTATCGAATGGGACGAAAAACTGATAGTGAATTGTAACGTTCAGGGCCACCTAATGACGATGGATCACTCAAATTGCGTCCTGATTCAATACATCGTACTCCAGAAGACTTGACTTCATGGGTCTAATGCTGCCTCGGGCACCTTATGGCCGTTCTGCTGTGAGTCTAGATTATCGAATGGGACAAAAAACTGATAGTGAATTGTAACGTTCAGGGCCTCCTAATGACGATGGATCACTCAAATTGCGTCCCGATTCAATACATCGTCCTCCAGCAGACTTGTCTCCATGGGTCTATTGCTGCCTCGGGCACCTTATGGCCGTTCTGCTGTGAGTCTAGATTATCGAATGGGACGAAAAACTGATAGTGAATTGTAACGTTCAGGGCCACCCATTGACGATGGATCTCTCAAATTGCGTCCCGATTCAATACATCGTCCTCCAGCCGACTTGACTCCATGGGTCTATTGCTGCCTCGGGCACCTTATGGCCGTTCTGCTGTGAGTCTAGATTATCGAATGGGACGAAAAACTGATAGTGAATTGTAACGTTCAGGGCCTCCTAATGACGATGGATCACTCAAATTGCGTCCCGATTCAATACATCGTCCTCCAGCCGAGTTGACTCCATGGGTCTATTGCTGCCTCGGGCACCTTATGGCCGTTCTGCTGTGAATCTAGATTATCGAATGGGACGAAAAACTGATAGTGAATTGTAACGTTCAGTGCCACCTAATGACGATGGATCACTCAAATTGCGTCCCGATTCAATACATCGTCCTCCAGCCGACTTGACTCCATGGGTCTATTGCTGCCTCGGGCACCATATGGCCGTTCTGCTGTGAGTCTAGATTATCGAATGGGACAAATAACTGATAGTGAATTGTAACGTTTTGTAACGTTCAGGGCCTCCTAATGACGATGGATCACTCAAATTGCGTCCCGATTCAATACATCGTCCTCCAGCAGACTTGTCTCCATGGGTCTATTGCTGCCTCGGGCACCTTATGGCCGTTCTGCTGTGAGTCTAGATTATCGAATGGGACGAAAAACTGATAGTGAATTGTAACGTTCAGGGCCACCTAATGACGATGGATCTCTCAAATTGCGTCCCGATTCAATACATCGTCCTCCAGCCGACCTGACTCCATGGGTCTATTGCTGCCTCAGGCACCTTATGGCCGTTCTGCTGTGAGTCTAGATTATCGAATGGGACGAAAAACTGATAGTGAATTGTAACGTTCAGGGCCACCTAATGACGATGGATCACTCAAATTGCGTCCCGATTCAATATATCGTCCTCCAGCATACTTGTTTCCATGGGTCTATAGTTGCCTCGGGCACCTTATGGCCGTTCTGGTGTGAGTCAAAGATTTTCGAATCGGACGAAAAACTGATAGTGAATTGTAACTTTCAGGGCAACCTAATGACGATGGATCACTCAAATTGCGTCTCGATTCAATACATCGTCCTCCAGCCGACTTGTCTCCATGGGTCTATTGCTGCCTCGGGCACCTTATGGCCGTTCTGCTGTGAGTCAAAGATTTTCGAATCGGACGAAAAACTGATAGTAAATTGGAACGTTCAGGGCCTCCTAAGGACGATGGAACACTCAAATTGCGTCCCGATTCAATACATCGTCCTCCAGCGGACTTGTCTCCATTGGTCTATTGCTGCCTCGGGCACCTAATGGCCGTTCTGCTGAGAGTCAAAGACTTTCGAATCGGACGAAAAACTGATAGTGAATTGTAACATTCAGGGCCACCTAATGACGATGGACCACGCAAATTGCGTCCCGATTCAATACATCGTCCTCCAGCCGAGTTGACACCATGGGTCTATTGCTGCCTCGGGCACGTTATGGCCGTTCTGCTGTGAATCTAGAATATCGAATGGGACGAAAAACTGGTAGTGAATTGTAACGTTCAAGGCCACCTAATGACGATGGATCACTCAAATTGCGTCCCGAATCAATACATCGTCCTCCAGCCGACTTGTCTCCATGGGTCTATTGCTGCCTCGGCCACCTTATGGCCGTTCTGCTGTGAGTCTAGATTATCGAATGGGACGAAAAACTGATAGTGAATTGTAACTTTCAGGGCCACCTAATGACGATGGATCACTCAAATTGCGTCCCGATTCAATACATCGTCCTCCAGCAGACTTGTCTCCATGGGTCTATTGCTGCCTCGGGCACCTTATGGCCGTTCTGCTGTGAGTCAAAGATTTTCGAATCGGACGAAAAACTGATAGTGAATTGTAACATTCAGGGCCACCTAATGACGATGGACCACACAAATTGCGTCCCGATTCAGTACATCGTCCTCCAGCCGACCTGACTCCATGGGTCTATTGCTGCCTCGGGCACCTTATGGCCGTTCTGCTGTGAGTCAAAGATTTTCGAATCGGACGAAAAACTGATAGTGAATTGTAACTTTCAGGGCCACCTAATGACGATGGATCACTCAAATTGCGTCCCGATTCAATACATCGTCCACCAGCCGACTTGTCTCCATGGGTCTATTCCTGCCTCGGGCACCTTATGGCCGTTCTGCTGTGAGTCAAAGATTTTCGAATCGGACGAAAAACTGATAGTGAATTGTAACGTTCAGGGCCACCTAATGACGATGGATCACTCAAATTGCGTCCCGATTCAATACATCGTCCTCCAGCCGACTTGACTCCATGGGTCTATTGGTGCCTCGGGCACCTTATGGCCGTTCTGCTGTGAGTCTAGATTATCGAATGGGACAAAAAACTGATAGTGAATTGTAACGTTTTGTAACGTTCAGGGCCTCCTAATGACGATGGATCACTCAAATTGCGTCCCGATTCAATACATCGTCCTCCAGCAGACTTGTCTCCATGGGTCTATTGCTGCCTCGGGCACCTTATGGCCGTTCTGCTGTGAGTCTAGATTATCGAATGGGACGAAAAACTGATAGTGAATTGTAACGTTCAGGGCCACCTAATGACGATGGATCACTCAAATTGCGTCCTGATTCAATACATCGTACTCCAGAAGACTTGCCTTCATGGGTCTAATGCTGCCTCGGGCACCTTATGGCCGTTCTGCTGTGAGTCTAGATTATCGAATGGGACAAAAAACTGATAGTGAATTGTAACGTTCAGGGCCTCCTAATGACGATGGATCACTCAAATTGCGTCCCGATTCAATACATCGTCCTCCAGCAGACTTGTCTCCATGGGTCTATTGCTGCCTCGGGCACCTTATGGCCGTTCTGCTGTGAGTCTAGATTATCGAATGGGACGAAAAACTGATAGTGAATTGTAACGTTCAGGGCCACCTATTGACGATGGATCACTCAAATTGCGTCCCGATTCAATACATCGTCCTCCAGCCGACTTGACTCCATGGGTCTATTGCTGCCTCGGGCACCTTATGGCCGTTCTGCTGTGAGACTAGATTATCGAATGGGACGAAAAACTGATAGTGAATTGTAACGTTCAGGGCCTCCTAATGACGATGGATCTCTCAAATTGCGTCCCGATTCAATACATCGCCCTCCAGCCGAGTTGACTCCATGGGTCTATTGCTGCCTCGGGCACCTTATGGCCGTTCTGCTGTGAATCTAGATTATCGAATGGGACGAAAAACTGATAGTGAATTGTAACGTTCAGTGCCACCTAATGACGATGGAGCACTCAAATTGCGTCCCGATTCAATACATCGTCCTCCAGCCGACTTGACTCCATGGGTCTATTACTGCCTCGGGCACCATATGGCCGTTCTGCTGTGAGTCTAGATTATCGAATGGGACAAATAACTGATAGTGAATTGTAACGTTTTGTAACGTTCAGGGCCTCCTAATGACGATGGATCACTCAAATTGCGTCCCGATTCAATACATCGTCCTCCAGCAGACTTGTCTCCATGGGTCTATTGCTGCCTCGGGCACCTTATGGCCGTTCTGCTGTGAGTCTAGATTATCGAATGGGACGAAAAACTGATAGTGAATTGTAACGTTCAGGGCCACCTAATGACGATGGATCTCTCAAATTGCGTCCCGATTCAATACATCGTCCTCCAGCCGACCTGACTCCATGGGTCTATTGCTGCCTCAGGCACCTTATGGCCGTTCTGCTGTGAGTCTAGATTATCGAATGGGACGAAAAACTGATAGTGAATTGTAACGTTCAGGGCCACCTAATGACGATGGATCACTCAAATTGCGTCCCGATTCAATATATCGTCCTCCAGCATACTTGTTTCCATGGGTCTATAGTTGCCTCGGGCACCTTATGGCCGTTCTGGTGTGAGTCAAAGATTTTCGAATCGGACGAAAAACTGATAGTGAATTGTAACTTTCAGGGCAACCTAATGACGATGGATCACTCAAATTGCGTCTCGATTCAATACATCGTCCTCCAGCCGACTTGTCTCCATGGGTCTATTGCTGCCTCGGGCACCTTATGGCCGTTCTGCTGTGAGTCAAAGATTTTCGAATCGGACGAAAAACTGATAGTAAATTGGAACGTTCAGGGCCTCCTAAGGACGATGGAACACTCAAATTGCGTCCCGATTCAATACATCGTCCTCCAGCGGACTTGTCTCCATTGGTCTATTGCTGCCTCGGGCACCTAATGGCCGTTCTGCTGAGAGTCAAAGACTTTCGAATCGGACGAAAAACTGATAGTGAATTGTAACATTCAGGGCCACCTAATGACGATGGACCACGCAAATTGCGTCCCGATTCAATACATCGTCCTCCAGCCGAGTTGACTCCATGGGTCTATTGCTGCCTCGGGCACCTTATGGCCGTTCTGCTGTGAATCTAGAATATCGAATGGGACGAAAAACTGGTAGTGAATTGTAACGTTCAGGGCCACCTAATGACGATGGATCACTCAAATTGCGTCCCGATTCAATACATCGTCCTCCAGCCGACCTGACTCCATGGGTCTATTGCTGCCTCGGGCACCTTATGGCCGTTCTGCTGTGAGTCAAAGATTTTCGAATCGGACGAAAAACTGATAGTGAATTGTAACTTTCAGGGCCACCTAATGACGATGGATCACTCAAATTGCGTCCCGATTCAATACATCGTCCACCAGCCGACTTGTCTCCATGGGTCTATTCCTGCCTCGGGCACCTTATGGCCGTTCTGCTGTGAGTCAAAGATTTTCGAATCGGACGAAAAACTGATAGTGAATTATAACTTTCAGGGCCTCCTAATGACGATGGAACACTCAAATTGCGTCCCGATTCAATACATCGTCCTCCAGCAGACTTGTCTCCATGGGTCTATTGCTGCCTCGGGCACATTATGGCCGTTCTGCTGTGAGTCAAAGATTTTCGAATCGGACGAAAAACTGATAGTGAATTGTAACGTTCAGGGCCACCTAATGACGATGGATCACTCAAATTGCGTCCCGATTCAATACATCGTCCTCCAGCCGACTTGACTCCATGGGTCTATTGCTGCCTCGGGCACCTTATGGCCGTTCTGCTGTGAGTCTAGATTATCGAATGGGACAAAAAACTGATAGTGAATTGTAACGTTTTGTAACGTTCAGGGCCTCCTAATGACGATGGATCACTCAAATTGCGTCCCGATTCAATACATCGTCCTCCAGCAGACTTGTCTCCATGGGTCTATTGCTGCCTCGGGCACCTTATGGCCGTTCTGCTGTGAGTCTAGATTATCGAATGGGACGAAAAACTGATAGTGAATTGTAACGTTCAGGGCCACCTAATGACGATGGATCTCTCAAATTGCGTCCCGATTCAATACATCGTCCTCCAGCCGACTTGTCTCCATGGGTCTATTGCTGCCTCGGGCACCTTATGGCCGTTCTGCTGTGAGTCAAAGATTTTCGAATCGGACGAAAAACTGATAGTAAATTGGAACGTTCAGGGCCTCCTAAGGACGATGGAACACTCAAATTGCGTCCCGATTCAATACATCGTCCTCCAGCGGACTTGTCTCCATTGGTCTATTGCTGCCTCGGGCACCTAATGGCCGTTCTGCTGAGAGTCAAAGACTTTCGAATCGGACGAAAAACTGATAGTGAATTGTAACATACAGGGCCACCTAATGACGATGGACCACGCAAATTGCGTCCCGATTCAATACATCGTCCTCCAGCCGAGTTGACTCCATGGGTCTATTGCTGCCTCGGGCACCTTATGGCCGTTCTGCTGTGAATCTAGAATATCGAATGGGACGAAAAACTGGTAGTGAATTGTAACGTTCAGGGCCACCTAATGACGATGGATCACTCAAATTGCGTCCCGATTCAATACATCGTCCTCCAGCCGACTTGACTCCATGGGTCTATTGCTGCCTCGGGCACCTTATGGCCGTTCTGCTGTGAGACTAGATTATCGAATGGGACGAAAAACTGATAGTGAATTGTAACTTTCAGGGCCACCTAATGACGATGGATCACTCAAATTGCGTCCCGATTCAATACATCGTCCTCCAGCAGACTTGTCTCCATGGGTCTATTGCTGCCTCGGGCACCTTATGGCCGTTCTGCGGTAGAGTCAAAGATTTTCGAATCGGACGAAAAACTGATAGTGAATTGTAACATTCAGGGCCACCTAATGACGATGGACCACACAAATTGCGTCCCGATTCAGTACATCGTCCTCCAGCCGACCTGACTCCATGGGTCTATTGCTGCCTCGGGCACCTTATGGCCGTTCTGCTGTGAGTCAAAGATTTTCGAATCGGACGAAAAACTGATAGTGAATTGTAACTTTCAGGGCCACCTAATGACGATGGATCACTCAAATTGCGTCCCGATTCAATACATTGTCCACCAGCCGACTTGTCTCCATGGGTCTATTCCTGCCTCGGGCACCTTATGGCCGTTCTGCTGTGAGTCAAAGATTTTCGAATCGGACGAAAAACTGATAGTGAATTGTAACGTTCAGGGCCACCTAATGACGATGGATCACTCAAATTGCGTCCCGATTCAATACATCGTCCTCCAGCCGACTTGACTCCATGGGTCTATTGCTGCCTCGGGCACCTTATGGCCGTTCTGCTGTGAGTCTAGATTATCGAATGGGACGAAAAACTGATAGTGAATTGTAACGTTCAGGGCCACCTAATGACGATGGATCTCCCAAATTGCGTCCCGATTCAATACATCGTCCTCCAGCCGACCTGACTCCATGGGTCTATTGCTGCCTCAGGCACCTTATGGCCGTTCTGCTGTGAGTCTAGATTATCGAATGGGACGAAAAACTGATAGTGAATTGTAACGTTCAGGGCCACCTAATGACGATGGATCACTCAAATTGCGTCCCGATTCAATATATCGTCCTCCAGCAGACTTGTTTCCATGGGTCTATAGTTGCCTCGGGCACCTTATGGCCGTTCTGCTGTGAGTCAAAGATTTTCGAATCGGACGAAAAACTGATAGTGAATTGTAACTTTCAGGGCAACCTAATGACGATGGATCACTCAAATTGCGTCTCGATTCAATACATCGTCCTCCAGCCGACTTGTCTCCATGGGTCTATTGCTGCCTCGGGCACCTTATGGCCGTTCTGCTGTGAGTCAAAGATTTTCGAATCGGACGAAAAACTGATAGTAAATTGGAACGTTCAGGGCCTCCTAAGGACGATGGAACACTCAAATTGCGTCCCGATTCAATACATCGTCCTCCAGCGGACTTGTCTCCATTGGTCTATTGCTGCCTCGGGCACCTAATGGCCGTTCTGCTGAGAGTCAAAGACTTTCGAATCGGACGAAAAACTGATAGTGAATTGTAACATTCAGGGCCACCTAATGACGATGGACCACGCAAATTGCGTCCCGATTCAATACATCGTCCTCCAGCCGAGTTGACTCCATGGGTCTATTGCTGCCTCGGGCACCTTATGGCCGTTCTGCTGTGAATCTAGAATATCGAATGGGACGAAAAACTGGTAGTGAATTGTAACGTTCAGGGCCACCTAATGACGATGGATCACTCAAATTGCGTCCCGATTCAATACATCGTCCTCCAGCCGACTTGTCTCCATGGGTCTATTGCTGCCTCGGCCACCTTATGGCCGTTCTGCTGTGAGTCTAGATTATCGAATGGGACGAAAAACTGATAGTGAATTGTAACTTTCAGGGCCACCTAATGACGATGGATCACTCAAATTGCGTCCCGATTCAATACATCGTCCTCCAGCAGACTTGTCTCCATGGGTCTATTGCTGCCTCGGGCACCTTATGGCCGTTCTGCGGTAGAGTCAAAGATTTTCGAATCGGACGAAAAACTGATAGTGAATTGTAACATTCAGGGCCACCTAATGACGATGGACCACACAAATTGCGTCCCGATTCAGTACATCGTCCTCCAGCCGACCTGACTCCATGGGTCTATTGCTGCCTCGGGCACCTTATGGCCGTTCTGCTGTGAGTCAAAGATTTTCGAATCGGACGAAAAACTGATAGTGAATTGTAACTTTCAGGGCCACCTAATGACGATGGATCACTCAAATTGCGTCCAGATTCAATACATCGTCCACCAGCCGACTTGTCTCCATGGGTCTATTCCTGCCTCGGGCACCTTATGGCCGTTCTGCTGTGAGTCAAAGATTTTCGAATCGGACGAAAAACTGATAGTGAATTGTAACGTTCAGGGCCACCTAATGACGATGGATCACTCAAATTGCGTCCCGATTCAATACATCGTCCTCCAGCCGACTTGACTCCATGGGTCTATTGCTGCCTCGGGCACCTTATGGCCGTTCTGCTGTGAGTCTAGATTATCGAATGGGACGAAAAACTGATAGTGAATTGTAACGTTCAGGGCCACCTAATGACGATGGATCTCCCAAATTGCGTCCCGATTCAATACATCGTCCTCCAGCCGACCTGACTCCATGGGTCTATTGCTGCCTCAGGCACCTTATGGCCGTTCTGCTGTGAGTCTAGATTATCGAATGGGACGAAAAACTGATAGTGAATTGTAACGTTCAGGGCCACCTAATGACGATGGATCACTCAAATTGCGTCCCGATTCAATATATCGTCCTCCAGCAGACTTGTTTCCATGGGTCTATAGTTGCCTCGGGCAACTTATGGCCGTTCTGCTGTGAGTCAAAGATTTTCGAATCGGACGAAAAACTGATAGTGAATTGTAACTTTCAGGGCAACCTAATGACGATGGATCACTCAAATTGCGTCTCGATTCAATACATCGTCCTCCAGCCGACTTGTCTCCATGGGTCTATTGCTGCCTCGGGCACCTTATGGCCGTTCTGCTGTGAGTCAAAGATTTTCGAATCGGACGAAAAACTGATAGTGAATTGTAACATTCAGGGCCACCTAATGACGATGGACCACGCAAATTGCGTCCCGATTCAATACATCTTCCTCCAGCCGAGTTGACTCCATGGGTCTATTGCTGCCTCGGGCACCTTATGGCCGTTCTGCTGTGAATCTAGAATATCGAATGGGACGAAAAACTGGTAGTGAATTGTAACGTTCAGGGCCACCTAATGACGATGGATCACTCAAATTGCGTCCCGATTCAATACATCGTCCTCCAGCCGACTTGTCTCCATGGGTCTATTGCTGCCTCGGCCACCTTATGGCCGTTCTGCTGTGAGTCTAGTTTATCGAATGGGACGAAAAACTGATAGTGAATTGTAACTTTCAGGGCCGTCTTATGACGATGGATCACTCAAATTGCGTCCCGATTCAATACATCGTCCTCCAGCAGACTTGTCTCCATGGGTCTATTGCTGCCTCGGGCACCTTATGGCCGTTCTGCTGTGAGTCAAAGATTTTCGAATCGGACGAAAAACTGATAGTGAATTATAACTTTCAGGGCCTCCTAATGACGATGGAACACTCAAATTGCGTCCCGATTCAATACATCGTCCTCCAGCAGACTTGTCTCCATGGGTCTATTGCTGCCTCGGGCACATTATGGCCGTTCTGCTGTGAGTCAAAGATTTTCGAATCGGACGAAAAACTGATAGTGAATTGTAACGTTCAGGGCCACCTAATGACGATGGATCACTCAAATTGCGTCCGATTCAATACATCGTCCTCCAGCCGACATGTCTCCATGGGTCTATTGCTGCCTTGGCACCTTATGGCCGTTCTGCTGTGAGTCAAAGATTTTCGAATCGGACGAAAAACTGATAGTGAATTGTAACGTTCAGGGCCACCTAATGACGATGGATCACTCAAATTGCGTCCCGATTCAATACGTTGTCCTCCAGCAGACTGTCACCATGGGTCTATTGCAGCCTCGGGCACCTTATGGCCGTTCAGCTGTGACTCAAAGATTTTCGAATCGTACGAAAAACTGATAGTGAATTGTAACGTTCAGGACCTCCTAATGATGATGGAACACTCAATTTGCGTCCCGATTCAATACATCGTCCTCCAGCCGACTTGTCTCCATGGGTATATTGCTGCCTCGGGCACCTTATGGCCGTTCTGCTGTGAGTCTAGATTATCTAATGGGACTAAAAACTGATAGTGAGTTGTAACGTTCAGGGCCACCTAATGACGATGGATCTCTCAAATTGCGTCCCGATTCAATACATCGTCCTCCAGCCGACTTGACTCAATGGGTCTATTGCTGCCTCGGGCACCTTATGGCCGTTCTGCTGTGAGTCTGGATTATCGAATGGGACGAAAAACTGATAGTGAATTGTAACGTTCAGGGCCTCCTAATGACGATGGATCACTCAAATTGCGTCCCGATTCAATACATCGTCCTCCAGCAGACTTGACTCCATGGGTCTATTGCTGCCTCGGGCACCTTATGGCCGTTCTGCTGTGAGTCAAAGTTTTTCGAATCGGAGGAAAAACTGATAGTGAATTGTAACGTTCAGGGCCACCTAATGACGATGGATCACTCAAATTGCGTCCCGATTCAATACATCGTCCACCAGCCGACATGTCTCCATGGGTCTATTGCTGCCTTGGCACCTTATGGCCGTTCTGCTGTGAGTCAAAGATTTTCGAATCGGACGAAAAACTGATAGTGAATTGTAACGTTCAGGGCCACCTAATGACGATGGATCACTCAAATTGCGTCCCGATTCAATACATTGTCCTCCAGCAGACTGTCTCCATGGGTCTATTGCAGCCTCGGGCACCTTATGGCCGTTCAGCTGTGACTCAAAGATTTTCGAATCGGACGAAAAACATAGTGAATTGTAACGTTCAGGGCCTCCTAATGACGATGGATCACTCAATTTGCGTCCCGATTCAATACATCGTCCTCCAGCCGACTTGTCTCCATGGGTCTATTGCTGCCTCGGGCACCTTATGGCCGTTCTGCTGTGAGTCTAGATTATCGAATGGGACGAAAAACTGATAGTGAATTGTAACGTTCAGGGCCACCTAATGACGATGGATCACTCAAATTGCGTCCAGATTCAATACATCGTCCCCAGCCGACTTGTCTCCATGGGTCTATTGCTGCCTCGGGCACCTTATGGCCGTTCTGCTGTGAGTCAAAGATTTTCGAATCGGACGAAAAACTGATAGTGAATTGTAACTTTCAGGGCCACCTAATGACGATGGATCACTCAAATTGCGTCCCGATTCAATACATTGTCCTCCAGCAGACTTGTCTCCATGGGCCGATTGCTGCCTCGGGCACCTTATGGCCGTTCAGCTGTGACTCAAAGATTTTCGAATCGGACGAAAAACTGATAGTGAATTGTAACGTTCAGGGCCTCCTACTGACGATGGAACACTCAATTTGCGTCCCGATTCAATACATCGTCCTCCAGCAGACTTGTCCCCATGGGTCTATTGCTGCCTCGGGCACCTTATGGCCGTTCTGCTGTGAGTCTAGATTATCGAATGGGACGAAAAACTGATAGTGAATTGTAACGTTCAGGGCCACCTAATGACGATGGATCTCTCAAATTGCGTCCCGATTCAATACATCGTCCTCCAGCCGACTTGACTCCATGGGTCTATTGCTGCCTCGGGCACCTTATGGCCGTTCTGCTGTGAGTCTAGATTATCGAATGGGACGAAAAACTGATAGTGAATTGTAACGTTCGGGGCCTCCTAATGACGATGGATCACTCAAATTGCGTCCCGATTCAATACATCGTCCTCCAGCCGACTTGACTCCATGGGTCTATTGATGCCTCGGGCACCTTATGGCCGTTCTGCTGTGAGTCTAGATTATCGAATGGGACGAAAAACTGATAGTGAATTGTAACGTTCAGGGCCTCCTAATGACGATGGATCACTCAAATTGCGTCCCGATTCGATACATCGTCCTCCAGCAGACTTGTCTCCATGGGTCGATTGCTGCCTCGGGCAGCCGTTGTGCTGTGAGTCAAAGATTTTCGAATCGGACGAAAAACTGATAGTGAATTGTAACATTCAGGGCCACGTAATGACGATGGACCACGCAAATTGCGTCCCGATTCAATACATCGTCCTCCAGCCGAGTTGACTCCATGGGTCTATTGCTGCCTCGGGCACCTTATGGCCGTTCTGCTGTGAATCTAGATTATCGAATGGGACGAAAAACTGATAGTGAATTGTAACGTTCAGGGCCACCTAATGACGATGGATCACTCAAATTGTGTCCCGATTCAATACATCGTCCTCCAGCAGACTTGTCTCCATGGGTCTATTGCTGCCTCGGGCACCTTATGGCAGTCCTGCTGTGACTCAAAGATTTTAGAATCGGACGAAAAACTGATAGTGATTTGTAACGTTCAGGGCCTCCTAATGACGATGGAACACTCAAATTGCGTCCCGATTCAATACATCGTCCTCCAGCAGACGTGTCTCCATGGGTCTATTGCTGCCTCGGGCACCTTATGGCCGTTCTGCTGTGAGTCAAAGATTTTCGAATCGGACGAAAAACTGATAGTGAATTGTAACATTCAGGGCCACCTAATGACGATGGACCACACAAATTGCGTCCCGATTCAGTACATCGTCCTCCAGCCGACCTGACTCCATGGGTCTATTGCTGCCTCGGGCACCTTATGGCCGTTCTGCTGTGAGTCTAGATTATCGAATGGGACGAAAAACTGATAGTGAATTGTAACGTTCAGGGCCACCTAATGACGATGGATCACTCAAATTGCGTCCCGATTCAATACATCGTCCTCCAGCAGACTTGTCTCCATGCGTCTATTGCTTCCTCGGGCACCTTATGGCCGTTCTGCTGTGAGTCAAAGATTTTCGAATCGGACGAAAAACTGATAGTGAATTGTAACATTCAGGGCCACCTAATGACGATGGATCACTCAAATTTCGTCCCGATTCAATACATCGTCCACCAGCCGACTTGTCTCCATGGGTCTATTGCTGCCTCGGGCACCTTATGGCCGTTCTGCTGTGAGTCAAAGATTTTCGAATCGGACGAAAAACTGATAGTGAATTGCGTCCCGATTCAATACATCGTCCTCCAGCCGACTTGACTCCATGGGTCTATTGCTGCCTCGGGCACCTTATGGCCGTCCTGCTGTGAGTCTAGATTATCGAATGGGACAAAAAACTGATAGTAAATTGGAACGTTCAGGGCCTCCTAAGGACGATGGAACACTCAAATTGCGTCCCGATTCAATACATCGTCCTCCAGCGGACTTGTCTCCATTGGTCTATTGCTGCCTCGGGCATCTAATGGCCGTTCTGCTGTGAGTCAAAGACTTTCGAATCGGACGAAAAACTGATAGTGAATTGTATCATTCAGGGCCACCTAATGACGATGGACCACGCAAATTGCGTCCCGATTCAATACATCGTCCTCCAGCCGAGTTGACTCCATGGGTCTATTGCTGCCTCGGGCACCTTATGGCCGTTCTGCTGTGAATCTAGAATATCGAATGGGACGAAAAACTGGTAGTGAATTGTAACGTTCAGGGCCACCTAATGACGATGGATCACTCAAATTGCGTCCCGATTCAATACATCGTCCTCCAGCCGACTTGTCTCCATGGGTCTATTGCTGCCTCGGGCACATTATGGCCGTTCTGCTGTGAGTCAAAGATTTTCGAATCGGACAAAAAACTGATAGTGAATTGTAACGTTCAGGGCCACCTAATGACGATGGATCACTCAAATTGCGTCCGATTCAATATATCGTGCTCCAGCCGACATGTCTCCATGGGTCTATTGCTGCCTTGGCACCTTATGGCCGTTCTGCTGTGAGTCAAAGATTTTCGAATCGGACAAAAAACTGATAGTGAATTGTAAAGTTCAGGGCCACCTAATGACGATAGACCACTCAAATTGCGTCCCGATTCAATACATTGTCCTCCAGCAGACTGTCACCATGGGTCTATTGCAGCCTCGGGCACCTTATGGCAGTCCCGCTGTGACTCAAAGATTTTCGAATCGGACGAAAAACTGATAGTGAATTGTAACGTTCAGGGCCTCCTAATGACGATGGAACACTCAAATTGCGTCCCGATTCAATACATCGTCCTCCAGCAGACTTGTCTCCATGGGTCTATTGCTGCCTCGGGCACCTTATGGCCGTTCTGCTGTGAGTCAAAGATTTTCGAATCGGACGAAAAACTGATAGTGAATTGTAACATTCAGGGCCACCTAATGACGATGGACCACACAAATTGCGTCCCGATTCAGTACATCGTCCTCCAGCCGACCTGACTCCATGGGTCTATTGTTGCCTCGGGCACCTTATGGCCGTTCTGCTGTGAGTCAAAGATTTTCGAATCGGACGAAAAACTGATAGTGAATTGTAACTTTCAGGGCCACCTAATGACGATGGATCACTCAAATTGCGTCCCGATTCAATACATCGTCCACCAGCCGACTTGTCTCCATGCGTCTATTGCTGCCTCGGGCACCTTATGGCCGTTCTGCTGTGAGTCAAAGATTTTCGAATCGGACGAAAAACTGATAGTGAATTGTAACGTCCTCCAGCAGACTTGTCTCCATGCGTCTATTGCTGCCTCGGGCACCTTATGGCCGTTCTGCTGTGAGTCAAAGATTTTCGAATCGGACGAAAAACTGATAGTGAATTGTATCGTTCAGGGCCACCTAATGACGATGGATCACTCAAAATGCGTCCGATTCAATACATCGTCCTCCAGCCGACATGTCTCCATGGGTCTATTGCTGCCTTGGCACCTTATGGCCGTTCTGCTGTGAGTCAAAGATTTTCGAATCGGACGAAAAACTGATAGTGAATTGTAACGTTCAGGGCCACCTAATGACGATGGATCACTCAAATTGCGTCCCGATTCAATACATTGTCCTCCAGCAGACTGTCACCATGGGTCTATTGCAGCCTCGGGCACCTTATGGCCGTTCAGCTGTGACTCAAAGATATTCGAATCATACGAAAAACTGATAGTGAATTGTAACGTTCAGGACCTCCTAATGATGATGGAACACTCAATTTGCGTCCCGATTCAAAACATCGTCCTCCAGCCGACTTGTCTCCATGGGTATATTGCTGCCTCGGGCACCTTATGGCCGTTCTGCTGTGAGTCTAGATTATCTAATGGGACTAAAAACTGATAGTGAATTGTAACGTTCAGGGCCACCTAATGACGATGGATCTCTCAAATTGCGTCCCGATTCAATACATCGTCCTCCAGCCGACTTGACTCCATGGGTCTATTGCTGCCTCGGGCACCTTATGGCCGTTCTGCTGTGAGTCTAGATTATCGAATGGGACGAAAAACTGATAGTGAATTGTAACGTTCAGGGCCTCCTAATGACGATGGATCACTCAAATTGCGTCCCAATTCAATACATCGTCCTCCAGCCGACTTGACTCCATTGGTCTATTGCTGCCTCGGGCACCTTATGGCCGTTCTGCTGTGAGTCAAAGATTTTCGAATCGGAGGAAAAACTGATAGTGAATTGTAACGTTCAGGGCCACCTAATGACGATGGATCACTCAAATTGCGTCCCGATTCAATACATCGTCCACCAGCCGACATGTCTCCATGGGTCTATTGCTGCCTTGGCACCTTATGGCCGTTCTGCTGTGAGTCCAAGATTTTCGAATCGGACGAAAAACTGATAGTGAATTGTAACGTTCAGGGCCACCTAATGACGATGGATCACTCAAATTGCGTCCCGATTCAATACATTGTCCTCCAGCAGACTGTCACCATGGGTCTATTGCAGCCTCGGGCACCTTATGGCCGTTCAGCTGTGCCTCAAAGATTTTCGAATCGGACGAAAAACTGATAGTGAATTGTAACGTTCAGGGCCTCCTAATGACGATGGAACACTCAATTTGCGTCCCGATTCAATACATCGTCCTACAGCCGACTTGTCTCCATGGGTTATTGCTGCCTCGGGCACCTTATGGCCGTTCTGCTGTGAGTCTAGATTATGGAATGGGACGAAAAACTGATAGTGAATTGTAACGTTCAGGGCCACCTAATGACGATGGATCACTCAAATTGCGTCCAGATTCAATACATCGTCCCCAGCCGACTTGTCTCCATGGGTCTATTGCTGCCTCGGGCACCTTATGGCCGTTCTGCTGTGAGTCAAAGATTTTCGAATCGGACGAAAAACTGATAGTGAATTGTAACTTTCAGGGCCACCTAATGACGATGGATCACTCAAATTGCGTCCCGATTCAATACATCGTCCTCCAGCAGACTTGTCTCCATGGGTCGATTGCTGCCTCGGGCACCTTATGGCCGTTCAGCTGTGACTCAAAGATTTTCGAATCGGACGAAAAACTGATAGTGAATTGTAACGTTCAGGGCCTCCTAATGACGATGGAACACTCAATTTGCGTCCCGATTCAATACATCGTCCTCCAGCCGACTTGTCTCCATGGGTCTATTGCTGTCTCGGGCACCTTATGGCCGTTCTGCTGTGAGTCAAAGATTTTCGAATCGGACGAAAAACTGATAGTGAATTGTAACTTTCAGGGCCACCTAATGACGATGGATCACTCAAATTGCGTCCCGATTCAATACATCGTCCACCAGCCGACTTGTCTCCATGCGTCTATTGCTGCCTCGGGCACCTTATGGCCGTTCTGCTGTGAGTCAAAGATTTTCGAATCGGACGAAAAACTGATAGTGAATTGTAACGTCCTCCAGCAGACTTGTCTCCATGCGTCTATTGCTGCCTCGGGCACCTTATGGCCGTTCTGCTGTGAGTCAAAGATTTTCGAATCGGACGAAAAACTGATAGTGAATTGTAACTTTCAGGGCCTCCTAATGACGATGGAACACTCAAATTGCGTCCCGATTCAATACATCGTCCTCCAGCAGACTTGTCTCCATGGGTCTATTGCTGCCTCGGGCACATTATGGCCGTTCTGCTGTGAGTCAAAGATTTTCGAATCGGACGAAAAACTGATAGTGAATTGTAACGTTCAGGGCCACCTAATGACGATGGATCACTCAAAATGCGTCCGATTCAATACATCGTCCTCCAGCCGACATGTCTCCATGGGTCTATTGCTGCCTTGGCACCTTATGGCCGTTCTGCTGTGAGTCAAAGATTTTCGAATCGGACGAAAAACTGATAGTGAATTGTAACGTTCAGGGCCACCTAATGACGATGGATCACTCAAATTGCGTCCCGATTCAATACATTGTCCTCCAGCAGACTGTCACCATGGGTCTATTGCAGCCTCGGGCACCTTATGGCCGTTCAGCTGTGACTCAAAGATATTCGAATCATACGAAAAACTGATAGTGAATTGTAACGTTCAGGACCTCCTAATGATGATGGAACACTCAATTTGCGTCCCGATTCAAAACATCGTCCTCCAGCCGACTTGTCTCCATGGGTATATTGCTGCCTCGGGCACCTTATGGCCGTTCTGCTGTGAGTCTAGATTATCTAATGGGACTAAAAACTGATAGTGAATTGTAACGTTCAGGGCCACCTAATGACGATGGATCTCTCAAATTGCGTCCCGATTCAATACATCGTCCTCCAGCCGACTTGACTCCATGGGTCTATTGCTGCCTCGGGCACCTTATGGCCGTTCTGCTGTGAGTCTAGATTATCGAATGGGACGAAAAACTGATAGTGAATTGTAACGTTCAGGGCCTCCTAATGACGATGGATCACTCAAATTGCGTCCCAATTCAATACATCGTCCTCCAGCCGACTTGACTCCATTGGTCTATTGCTGCCTCGGGCACCTTATGGCCGTTCTGCTGTGAGTCAAAGATTTTCGAATCGGAGGAAAAACTGATAGTGAATTGTAACGTTCAGGGCCACCTAATGACGATGGATCACTCAAATTGCGTCCCGATTCAATACATCGTCCACCAGCCGACATGTCTCCATGGGTCTATTGCTGCCTTGGCACCTTATGGCCGTTCTGCTGTGAGTCCAAGATTTTCGAATCGGACGAAAAACTGATAGTGAATTGTAACGTTCAGGGCCACCTAATGACGATGGATCACTCAAATTGCGTCCCGATTCAATACATTGTCCTCCAGCAGACTGTCACCATGGGTCTATTGCAGCCTCGGGCACCTTATGGCCGTTCAGCTGTGCCTCAAAGATTTTCGAATCGGACGAAAAACTGATAGTGAATTGTAACGTTCAGGGCCTCCTAATGACGATGGAACACTCAATTTGCGTCCCGATTCAATACATCGTCCTACAGCCGACTTGTCTCCATGGGTTATTGCTGCCTCGGGCACCTTATGGCCGTTCTGCTGTGAGTCTAGATTATGGAATGGGACGAAAAACTGATAGTGAATTGTAACGTTCAGGGCCACCTAATGACGATGGATCACTCAAATTGCGTCCAGATTCAATACATCGTCCCCAGCCGACTTGTCTCCATGGGTCTATTGCTGCCTCGGGCACCTTATGGCCGTTCTGCTGTGAGTCAAAGATTTTCGAATCGGACGAAAAACTGATAGTGAATTGTAACTTTCAGGGCCACCTAATGACGATGGATCACTCAAATTGCGTCCCGATTCAATACATCGTCCTCCAGCAGACTTGTCTCCATGGGTCGATTGCTGCCTCGGGCACCTTATGGCCGTTCAGCTGTGACTCAAAGATTTTCGAATCGGACGAAAAACTGATAGTGAATTGTAACGTTCAGGGCCTCCTAATGACGATGGAACACTCAATTTGCGTCCCGATTCAATACATCGTCCTCCAGCCGACTTGTCTCCATGGGTCTATTGCTGTCTCGGGCACCTTATGGCCGTTCTGCTGTGAGTCAAAGATTTTCGAATCGGACGAAAAACTAATAGTGAATTGTAACGTTCAGGGCCTCCTAATGACGATGGAACAGTCAAATTGCGTCCCGATTCAATACATCGTCCTCCAGCAGACTTGTCTCCATGCGTCTATTGCTGCCTCGGGCGTCTTATGGCCGTTCTGCTGTGAGTCAAAGATTTTCGAATCGGACGAAAAACTGATAGTGAATTGTAACTTTCAGGGCCTCCTAATGACGATGGAACACTCAAATTGCGTCCCGATTCAATACATCGTCCTCCAGCAGACTTGTCTCCATGGGTCTATTGCTGCCTCGGGCACATTATGGCCGTTCTGCTGTGAGTCAAAGATTTTCGAATCGTACGAAAAACTGATAGTGAATTGTAACGTTCAGGACCTCCTAATGATGATGGAACACTCAATTTGCGTCCCGATTCAATACATCGTCCTCCAGCCGACTTGTCTCCATGGGTATATTGCTGCCTCGGGCACCTTATGGCCGTTCTGCTGTGAGTCTAGATTATCTAATGGGACTAAAAACTGATAGTGAATTGTAACGTTCAGGGCCACCTAATGACGATGGATCTCTCAAATTGCGTCCCGATTCAATACATCGTCCTCCAGCCGACTTGACTCCATGGGTCTATTGCTGCCTCGGGCACCTTATGGCCGTTCTGCTGTGAGTCTAGATTATCGAATGGGACGAAAAACTGATAGTGAATTGTAACGTTCAGGGCCTCCAAATGACGATGGATCACTCAAATTGCGTCCCGATTCGATACATCGTCCTCCAGCAGACTTGTCTCCATGGGTCGATTGCTGCCTCGGGCACCTAATGGCCGTTCTGCTGTGAGTCAAAGATTTTCGAATCGGACGAAAAACTGTTAGTGAATTGTAACATTCAGGGCCACCTAATGACGATGGACCACGCAAATTGCGTCCCGATTCTGTACATCGTCCACTAGCCGACTTGACTCCATGGGACTATTGCTGCCTCCGGCACCTAATGGCCGTTCTGCTGTGAGTCTAGATTATAGAATGGGATGAAAAACTGATAGTGAATTGTAACTTTCAGGGCCACCTAATGACGATGGATCACTCAAATTGCGTCCCGATTCAATATATCGTCCTCCAGCAGACTTGTCTCCATGCGTCTATTGTTGCCTCGGGCACCTTATGGCCGTTCTGCTGTGAGCCAAAGATTTTCGAATCGGAGGAAAAACTGATAGTGAATTGTAACATTCAGGGCCACCTAATGACGATGGATCACTCAAATTGCGTCCCGATTCAATACATCGTCCACCAGCCGACATGTCTCCATGGGTCTATTGCTGCCTTGGCACCTTATGGCCGTTCTGCTGTGAGTCAAAGATTTTCGAATCGGACGAAAAACTGATAGTGAATTGTAACGTTCACGGCCACCTAATGACGATGGATCACTCAAATTGCGTCCCGATTCAATCCATTGTCCTCCAGCAGACTGTCTCCATGGGTCTATTGCAGCCTCGGGCACCTTATGGCCGTTCAGCTGTGCCTCAAAGATTTTCGAATCGGACGAAAAACTGATAGTGAATTGTAACGTTCAGGGCCTCCTAATGACGATGCAACACTCAATTTGCGTCCCGATTCAATACATCGTCCTCCAGCCGACTTGTCTCCATGGGTCTATTGCTGCCTCGGGCACCTTATGGCCGTTCTGCTGTGAGTCTAGATTATCGAATGGGACGAAAAACTGATAGTGAATTGTAACGTTCAGGGCCACCTAATGACGATGGATCACTCAAATTGCGTCCCGATTCAATACATCGTCCTCCAGCAGACTTGTCTCCATGGGTCGATTGCTGCCTCGGGCACCTTATGGCCGTTCAGCTGTGACTCAAAGATTTTCGAATCGGACGAAAAACTGATAGTGAATTGTAACGTTCAGGGCCTCCTAATGACGATGGAACACTCAATTTGCGCCCCAATTCAATACATCGTTTTCCAGCCGACTTGTCTCCATGGGTCTATTGCTGCCTCGGGCACCTTATGGCCGTTCTGCTGTGAGTCAAAGATTTTCGAATCGGACGAAAAACTGATAGTGAATTGTAGCGTTCAGGGCCTCCTAATGACGATGGAACAGTCAAATTGCGTCCCGATTCAATACATCGTCCTCCAGCAGACTTGTCTCCATGCGTCTATTGCTGCCTCGGGCACCTTATAGCCGTTCTGCTGTGAGTCAAAGATTTTCGAATCGGACGAAAAACTGATAGTGAATTGTAACTTTCAGGGCCTCCTAATGACGATGGAACACTCAAATTGCGTCCCGATTCAATACATCGTCCTCCAGCAGACTTGTCTCCATGGGTCTATTGCTGTCTCGGGCACCTTATGGCCGTTCAGCTGTGCCTCAAAGATTTTCGAATCGGACGAAAAACTGATAGTGAATTGTAACGTTCAGGGCCTCCTAATGACGATGGAACACTCAATTTGCGTCCCGATTCAATACATCGTCCTACAGCCGACTTGTCTCCATGGGTTATTGCTGCCTCGGGCACCTTATGGCCGTTCTGCTGTGAGTCTAGATTATGGAATGGGACGAAAAACTGATAGTGAATTGTAACGTTCAGGGCCACCTAATGACGATGGATCACTCAAATTGCGTCCAGATTCAATACATCGTCCCCAGCCGACTTGTCTCCATGGGTCTATTGCTGCCTCGGGCACCTTATGGCCGTTCTGCTGTGAGTCAGAGATTTTCGAATCGGACGAAAAACTGATAGTGAATTGTAACTTTCAGGGCCACCTAATGACGATGGATCACTCAAATTGCGTCCCGATTCAATACATCGTCCTCCAGCAGACTTGTCTCCATGGGTCGATTGCTGCCTCGGGCACCTTATGGCCGTTCAGCTGTGACTCAAAGATTTTCGAATCGGACGAAAAACTGATAGTGAATTGTAACGTTCAGGGCCTCCTAATGACGATGGAACACTCAATTTGCGTCCCGATTCAATACATCGTCCTCCAGCCGACTTGTCTCCATGGGTCTATTGCTGTCTCGGGCACCTTATGGCCGTTCTGCTGTGAGTCAAAGATTTTCGAATCGGACGAAAAACTAATAGTGAATTGTAACGTTCAGGGCCTCCTAATGACGATGGAACAGTCAAATTGCGTCCCGATTCAATACATCGTCCTCCAGCAGACTTGTCTCCATGCGTCTATTGCTGCCTCGGGCGTCTTATGGCCGTTCTGCTGTGAGTCAAAGATTTTCGAATCGGACGAAAAACTGATAGTGAATTGTAACTTTCAGGGCCTCCTAATGACGATGGAACACTCAAATTGCGTCCCGATTCAATACATCGTCCTCCAGCAGACTTGTCTCCATGGGTCTATTGCTGCCTCGGGCACATTATGGCCGTTCTGCTGTGAGTCAAAGATTTTCGAATCGTACGAAAAACTGATAGTGAATTGTAACGTTCAGGACCTCCTAATGATGATGGAACACTCAATTTGCGTCCCGATTCAATACATCGTCCTCCAGCCGACTTGTCTCCATGGGTATATTGCTGCCTCGGGCACCTTATGGCCGTTCTGCTGTGAGTCTAGATTATCTAATGGGACTAAAAACTGATAGTGAATTGTAACGTTCAGGGCCACCTAATGACGATGGATCTCTCAAATTGCGTCCCGATTCAATACATCGTCCTCCAGCCGACTTGACTCCATGGGTCTATTGCTGCCTCGGGCACCTTATGGCCGTTCTGCTGTGAGTCTAGATTATCGAATGGGACGAAAAACTGATAGTGAATTGTAACGTTCAGGGCCTCCTAATGACGATGGATCACTCAAATTGCGTCCCGATTCGATACATTGTCCACCAGCAGACTTGTCTCCATGGGTCGATTGCTGCCTCGGGCACCTAATGGCCGTTCTGCTGTGAGTCAAAGATTTTCGAATCGGACGAAAAACTGTTAGTGAATTGTAACATTCAGGGCCACCTAATGACGATGGACCACGCAAATTGCGTCCCGATTCTGTACATCGTCCACTAGCCGACTTGACTCCATGGGACTATTGCTGCCTCCGGCACCTAATGGCCGTTCTGCTGTGAGTCTAGATTATAGAATGGGATGAAAAACTGATAGTGAATTGTAACTTTCAGGGCCACCTAATGACGATGGATCACTCAAATTGCGTCCCGATTCAATATATCGTCCTCCAGCAGACTTGTCTCCATGCGTCTATTGTTGCCTCGGGCACCTTATGGCCGTTCTGCTGTGAGCCAAAGATTTTCGAATCGGAGGAAAAACTGATAGTGAATTGTAACATTCAGGGCCACCTAATGACGATGGATCACTCAAATTGCGTCCCGATTCAGTACATCGTCCACCAGCCGACATGTCTCCATGGGTCTATTGCTGCCTTGGCACCTTATGGCCGTTCTGCTGTGAGTCAAAGATTTTCGAATCGGACGAAAAACTGATAGTGAATTGTAACGTTCACGGCCACCTAATGACGATGGATCACTCAAATTGCGTCCCGATTCAATCCATTGTCCTCCAGCAGACTGTCTCCATGGGTCTATTGCAGCCTCGGGCACCTTATGGCCGTTCAGCTGTGCCTCAAAGATTTTCGAATCGGACGAAAAACTGATAGTGAATTGTAACGTTCAGGGCCTCCTAATGACGATGCAACACTCAATTTGCGTCCCGATTCAATACATCGTCCTCCAGCCGACTTGTCTCCATGGGTCTATTGCTGCCTCGGGCACCTTATGGCCGTTCTGCTGTGAGTCTAGATTATCGAATGGGACGAAAAACTGATAGTGAATTGTAACGTTCAGGGCCACCTAATGACGATGGATCACTCAAATTGCGTCCCGATTCAATACATCGTCCTCCAGCAGACTTGTCTCCATGGGTCGATTGCTGCCTCGGGCACCTTATGGCCGTTCAGCTGTGACTCAAAGATTTTCGAATCGGACGAAAAACTGATAGTGAATTGTAACGTTCAGGGCCTCCTAATGACGATGGAACACTCAATTTGCGTCCCAATTCAATACATCGTCCTCCAGCCGACTTGTCTCCATGGGTCTATTGCTGCCTCGGGCACCTTATGGCCGTTCTGCTGTGAGTCAAAGATTTTCGAATCGGACGAAAAACTGATAGTGAATTGTAGCGTTCAGGGCCTCCTAATGACGATGGAACAGTCAAATTGCGTCCCGATTCAATACATCGTCCTCCAGCAGACTTGTCTCCATGCGTCTATTGCTGCCTCGGGCACCTTATAGCCGTTCTGCTGTGAGTCAAAGATTTTCGAATCGGACGAAAAACTGATAGTGAATTGTAACTTTCAGGGCCTCCTAATGACGATGGAACACTCAAATTGCGTCCCGATTCAATACATCGTCCTCCAGCAGACTTGTCTCCATGGGTCTATTGCTGCCTCGGGCACATTATGGCCGTTCTGCTGTGAGTCAAAGATTTTCGAATCGGACGAAAAACTGATAGTGAATTGTAACGTTCAGGGCCACCTAATGACGATGGATCACTCAAATTGCGTCCGATTCAATACATCGTCCTCCAGCCGACATGTCTCCATGGGTCTATTGCTGCCTTGGCACCTTATGGCCGTTCTGCTGTGAGTCAAAGATTTTCGAATCGGACGAAAAACTGATAGTGAATTGTAACGTTCAGGGCCACCTAATGACGATGGATCTCTCAAATTGCGTCCCGATTCAATACATCGTCCTCCAGCCGACTTGACTCCATGGGTCTATTGCTGCCTCGGGCACCTTATGGCCGTTCTGCTGTGAGTCTAGATTATCGAATGGGACGAAAAACTGATAGTGAATTGTAACGTTCAGGGCCTCCTAATGACGATGGATCACTCAATTTGCGTCCCGATTCAATACATCGTCCTCCAGCAGACTTGTCTCCATGGGTCGATTGCTGCCTCGGGCACCTAATGGCCGTTCTGCTGTGAGTCAAAGATTTTCGAATCGGACGAAAAACTGATAGTGAATTGTAACATTCAGGGCCACCTAATGACGATGGACCACGCAAATTGCGTCCTGATTCAATACATCGTCCTCCAGCCGAGTTGACTCCATGGGTCTATTGCTGCCTCGGGCACCTTATGGCCGTTCTGCTGTGAGACAAAGATTTTCGAATCGGACGAAAAACTGTTAGTGAATTGTAACATTCAGGGCCACCTAATGACGATGGACCACGCAAATTGCGTCCCGATTCTGTACATCGTCCACTAGCCGACTTGACTCCATGGGACTATTGCTGCCTCGGGCACCTAATGGCCGTTCTGCTGTGAGTCTAGATTATAGAATGGGATGAAAAACTGATAGTGAATTGTAACTTTCAGGGCCACCTAATGACGATGGATCACTCAAATTGCGTCCCGATTCAATATATCGTCCTCCAGCAGACTTGTCTCCATGCGTCTATTGTTGCCTCGGGCACCTTATGGCCGTTCTGCTGTGAGTCAAAGATTTTCGAATCGGAGGAAAAACTGATAGTGAATTGTAACGTTCAGGGCCACCTAATGACGATGGATCACTCAAATTGCGTCCCGATTCAATACATCGTCCACCAGCCCACATGTCTCCATGGGTCTATTGCTGCCTTGGCACCTTATGGCCGTTCTGCTGTGAGTCAAAGATTTTCGAATCGGACGAAAAACTGATAGTGAATTGTAACGTTCACGGCCACCTAATGACGATGGATCACTCAAATTGCGTCCCGATTCAATCCATTGTCCTCCAGCAGACTGTCTCCATGGGTCTATTGCAGCCTCGGGCACCTTATGGCCGTTCAGCTGTGCCTCAAAGATTTTCGAATCGGACGAAAAACTGATAGTGAATTGTAACGTTCAGGGCCTCCTAATGACGATGCAACACTCAATTTGCGTCCCGATTCAATACATCGTCCTCCAGCCGACTTGTCTCCATGGGTCTATTGCTGCCTCGGGCACCTTATGGCCGTTCTGCTGTGAGTCTAGATTATCGAATGGAACGAAAAACTGATAGTGAATTGTAACGTTCAGGGCCACCTAATGACGATGGATCACTCAAATTGCGTCCCGATTCAATACATCGTCCTCCAGCAGACTTGTCTCCATGGGTCGATTGCTGCCTCGGGCACCTTATGGCCGTTCAGCTGTGACTCAAAGATTTTCGAATCGGACGAAAAACTGATAGTGAATTGTAACGTTCAGGGCCTCCTAATGACGATGGAACACTCAATTTGCGTCCCAATTCAATACATCGTCCTCCAGCCGACTTGTCTCCATGGGTCTATTGCTGCCTCGGGCACCTTATGGCCGTTCTGCTGTGAGTCAAAGATTTTCGAATCGGACGAAAAACTGATAGTGAATTGTAGCGTTCAGGGCCTCCTAATGACGATGGAACAGTCAAATTGCGTCCCGATTCAATACATCGTCCTCCAGCAGACTTGTCTCCATGCGTCTATTGCTGCCTCGGGCACCTTATGGCCGTTCTGCTGTGAGTCAAAGATTTTCGAATCGGACGAAAAACTGATAGTGAATTGTAACTTTCAGGGCCTCCTAATGACGATGGAACACTCAAATTGCGTCCCGATTCAATACATCGTCCTCCAGCAGACTTGTCTCCATGGGTCTATTGCTGCCTCGGGCACATTATGGCCGTTCTGCTGTGAGTCAAAGATTTTCGAATCGGACGAAAAACTGATAGTGAATTGTAACGTTCAGGGCCACCTAATGACGATGGATCACTCAAATTGCGTCCGATTCAATACATCGTCCTCCAGCCGACATGTCTCATTGGGTCTATTGCTGCCTTGGCACCTTATGGCCGTTCTGCTGTGAGTCAAAGATTTTCGAATCGGACGAAAAACTGATAGTGAATTGTAACGTTCAGGGCCACCTAATGACGATGGATCTCTCAAATTGCGTCCCGATTCAATACATCGTCCTCCAGCCGACTTGACTCCATGGGTCTATTGCTGCCTCGGGCACCTTATGGCCGTTCTGCTGTGAGTCTAGATTATCGAATGGGACGAAAAACTGATAGTGAATTGTAACGTTCAGGGCCTCCTAATGACGATGGATCACTCAAATTGCGTCCCGATTCAATACATCGTCCTCCAGCCGACTTGACTCCATGGGTCTATTGATGCCTCGGGCACCTTATGGCCGTTCTGCTGTGAGTCTAGATTATCGAATGGGACGAAAAACTGATAGTGAATTGTAACGTTCAGGGCCTCCTAATGACGATGGATCACTCAAATTGCGTCCCGATTCGATACATCGTCCTCCAGCAGACTTGTCTCCATGGGTCGATTGCTGCCTCGGGCAGCCGTTCTGCTGTGAGTCAAAGATTTTCGAATCGGACGAAAAACTGATAGTGAATTGTAACATTCAGGGCCACCTAATGACGATGGACCACGCAAATTGCGTCCCGATTCAATACATCGTCCTCCAGCCGAGTTGACTCCATGGGTCTATTGCTGCCTCGGCCACCTTATGGCCGTTCTGCTGTGAATCTAGATTATCGAATGGGACGAAAAACTGATAGTGAATTGTAACGTTCAGGGCCACCTAATGACGATGGATCACTCAAATTGTGTCCCGATTCAATACATCGTCCTCCAGCAGACTTGTCTCCATGGGTCTATTGCTGCCTCGGGCACCTTATGGCCGTTCTGCTGTGAGTCAAAGATTTTCGAATCGGACGAAAAACTGATAGTGAATTGTAACATTCAGGGCCACCTAATGACGATGGACCACACAAATTGCGTCCCGATTCAGTCCATCGTCCTCCAGCCGACCTGACTCCATGGGGCTATTGCTGCCTCGGGCAGCTTATGGCCGCTCTGCTGTGAGTCTAGATTATCGAATGGGACGAAAAACTGATAGTGAATTGTAACGTTCAGGGCCACCTAATGACGATGGATCACTCAAATTGCGTCCCGATTCAATACATCGTCCTCCAGCAGACTTGTCTCCATGCGTCTATTGCTTCCTCGGGCACCTTATGGCCGTTCTGCTGTGAGTCAAAGATTTTCGAATCGGACGAAAAACTGATAGTGAATTGTAACGTTCAGGGCCTCCTAATGACGATGGAACACTCAAATTGCGTCCCGATTCAATACATCGTCCTCCAGCAGACTTGTCTCCATGCGTCTATTGTTGCGTCGGGCACCTTATGGCCGTTCTGCTGTGAGTCAAAGATTTTCGAATCGGACGAAAAACTGATAGTGAATTGTAACGTTCAGGGCCACCTAATGACGATGGATCACTCAAATTGCGTCCCGATTCAATACATCGTCCTCCAGCCGACTTGACTCTATGGGTCTATTGCTGCGTCGGGCACCTTATGGCCGTTCTGCTGTGGGTCTAGATTATCGAATGGGACGAAAAACTGATAGTGAATTGTAACGTTCAGGGCCTCCTAATGACGATGGAACACTCAAATTGCGTCCCGATTCAATACATCGTCCTCCAGCAGACTTGTCTCCATGCGTCTATTGCTGCCTCGGGCACCTTATGGCCGTTCTGCTGTGAGTCAAAGATTTTCGAATCGGACGAAAAACTGATAGTGAATTGCGTCCCGATTCAATACATCGTCCTCCAGCCGACTTGACTCCATGGGTCTATTGCTGCCTCGGGCACCTTATGGCCGTTCTGCTGTGAGTCTAGTTTATCGAATGGGACAAAAAACAGATAGTGAATTGTAACGTTCAAGGCCTCCTAATGACGATGGATCACTCAAAATGCGTCCCGATTCAATACATCGTCCTCCAGCAGACTTGTCTCCATGGGTCTATTGCTGCCTCGGGCACCTTATGGCCGTTCTGCTGTGAGTCTAGATTATCGAATGGGACGAAAAACTGATAGTGAATTGTAACGTTCAGGGCCTCCTAATGACGATGGATCACTCAAATTGCGTCCCGAATCAATACATCGTCCTCCAGCCGACTTGACTCCATGGATCTATTGCTGCCTCGGGCACCTTATGGCCGTTCTGCTGTGAGTCTAGATTATCGAATGGGACGAAAAACTGATAGTGAATTGTAACGTTCAGGGCCTCCTAATGACGATGGATCACTCAATTTGCGTCCCGATTCAATACATCGTCCTCCAGCAGACTTGTCTCCATGGGTCGATTGCTGCCTCGGGCACCTAATGGCCGTTCGGCTGTGAGTCAAAGATTTTCGAATCGGACGAAAAACTGATAGTGAATTGTAACATTCAGGGCCACCTAATGACGATGGACCACGCAAATTGCGTCCTGATTCAATACATCGTCCTCCAGCCGAGTTGACTCCATGGGTCTATTGCTGCCTCGGGCACCTTATGGCCGTTCTGCTGTGAGACAAAGATTTTCGAATCGGACGAAAAACTGATAGTGATTTGTAACATTCAGGGGCACCTAATGACGATGGACCACACAAATTGCGTCCCGATTCAGTACATCGTCCACTAGCCGACTTGACTCCATGGGACTATTGCTGCCTCGGGCACCTTATGGCCGTTCTGCTGTGAGTCTAGATTATAGAATGGGATGAAAAACTGACAGTGAATTGTAACGTTCAGGGCCACCTAATGACGATGGATCACTCAAATTGCGTCCCGATTCAATACATCGTCCTCCAGCAGACTTGTCTCCAAGGGTCTATTGCTGCCTCGGGCACCTTACGGCAGGCCTGCTGTGACTCAAAGAATTTCGAATCGGACGAAAAACTGATAGTGAATTGTAACGTTCAGGGCCTCCTAATGACGATGGAACACTCAAATTGCGTCCTGATTCAATACATCGTCCTCCAGCAGACTTGTCTCCATGCGTCTATTGCTGCCTCGGGCACCTTATGGCCGTTCTGCTGTGAGTCAAAGAATTTCGAATCGGACGAAAAACTGATAGTGAATTGTAACGTTCAGGGCCACCTAATGACGATGGATCACTCAAATTGCGTCCCGATTCAATACATCGTCCTCCAGCCGACTTGACTCCATGGGTCTATTGCTGCCTCGGGCACCTTATGGCCGTTCTGCTGTGAGTCTAGATTATCGAATGGGACGAAAAACTGATAGTGAATTGTAACGTTCAGGGCCTCCTAATGACGATGGATCACTCAAATTGCGTCCCGATTCAATACATCGTCCTCCAGCCGACTTGACTCCATGGGTCTATTGCTGCCTCGGGCACCTTATTGCCGTTCTGCTGTGAGTCTAGTTTATCGAATGGGACAAAAAACAGATAGTGAATTGTAACGTTCAAGGCCTCCTAATGACGATGGATCACTCAAAATGCGTCCCGATTCAATACATCGTCCTCCAGCAGACTTGTCTCCATGGGTCTATTGCTGCCTCGGGCACCTTATGGCCGTTCTGCTGTGAGTCTAGATTATCGAATGGGACGAAAAACTGATAGTGAATTGTAACGTTCAGGGCCTCCTAATGACGATGGATCACTCAAATTGCGTCCCGAATCAATACATCGTCCTCCAGCCGACTTGACTCTATGGATCTATTGCTGCCTCGGGCACCTTATGGCCGTGCTGCTGTGAGTCTAGATTATCGAATGGGACGAAAAACTGATAGTGAATTGTAACGTTCAGGGCCTCCTAATGACGATGGATCACACAAATTGCGTCCCGATTCAATACATCGTCCTCCAGCAGACTTGTCTCCATGGGTCGATTGCTGCCTCGGGCACCTAATGGCCGTTCTGCTGTGAGTCAAAGATTTTCGAATCGGACGAAAAACTGATAGTGAATTGTAACATTCAGGGCCACCTAATGACGATGGACCACGCAAATTGCGTCCTGATTCAATACATCGTCCTCCAGCCGAGTTGACTCCATGGGTCTATTGCTGCCTCGGGCACCTTATGGCCGTTCTGCTGTGAATCTAGATTATCGCATGGGACGAAAAACTGATAGTGAATTGTAACGTTCAGGGCCACCTAATGACGATGGATCACTCAAATTGCGTCCTGATTCAATACATCGTCCTCCAGCAGACTTGACTTCATGGGTCTATTGCTGCCGCGGGCACCTTATGGCCGTTCTGCTGTGAGTCAAAGATTTTCGAATCGGACGAAAAACTGATAGTGAATTGTAACTGTCAGGGCCACCTAATGACGATGGATCACTCAAATTGCGTCCCGATTCAATACATCGTCCTCCAGCAGACTTGTCTCCATGTGTCGATTGCTGCCTCGGGCACCTTATGGCCGTTCTGCTGTGAGACAAAGATTTTCGAATCGGACGAAAAACTGATAGTGATTTGTAACATTCAGGGGCACCTAATGACGATGGACCACACAAATTGCGTCCCGATTCAGTACATCGTCCACTAGCCGACTTGACTCCATGGGACTATTGCTGCCTCGGGCACCTTATGGCCGTTCTGCTGTGAGTCTAGATTATAGAATGGGATGAAAAACTGACAGTGAATTGTAACGTTCAGGGCCACCTAATGACGATGGACCACTCAAATTGCGTCCCGATTCAATACACCGTCCTCCAGCAGACTTGTCTCCAAGGGTCTATTGCTGCCTCGGGCACCTTACGGCAGGCCTGCTGTGACTCAAAGATTTTCGAATCGGACGAAAAACTGATAGTGAATTGTAACGTTCAGGGCCTCCTAATGACGATGGAACACTCAAATTGCGTCCCGATTCAATACATCGTCCTCCAGCAGACTTGTCTCCATGCGTCTATTGCTGCCTCGGGCACCTTATGGCCGTTCTGCTGTGAGTCAAAGAATTTCGAATCGGACGAAAAACTGATAGTGAATTGTAACGTTCAGGGCCACCTAATGACGATGGATCACTCAAATTGCGTCCCGATTCAATACATCGTCCTCCAGCCGACTTGACTCTATGGGTCTATTGCTGCGTCGGGCACCTTATGGCCCTTCTGCTGTGAGTCTAGATTATCGAATGGGACGAAAACCTGATAGTGAATTGTAACGTTCAGGGCCACCTAATGACGATGGATCACTCAAATTGCGTCCCGATTCAATACATCGTCCTCCAGCCTTCTTGACTCCATGGGTCTATTGCTGCCTCGGGCACCTTATGGCCGTTCTGCTGTGAGTCTAGATTATCGAATGGGACGAAAAACTGATAGTGAATTGTAACGTTCAGGGCCTCCTAATGACGATGGATCACTCAAATTGCGTCCCGATTCAATACATCGTCCTCCAGCCGACTTGACTCCATGGGTCTATTGCTGCCTCGGGCACCTTATGGCCGTTCTGCTGTGAGTCTAGATTATCGAATGGGACGAAAAACTGATAGTGAATTGTAACGTTCAGGGCCTCCTAATGACGATGGATCACTCAAATTGCGTCCCGATTCAATACATCGTCCTCCAGCAGACTTGTCTCCATGGGTCGATTGCTGCCTCGGGCACCTAATGGCCGTTCTACTGTGAGTCAAAGATTTTCGAATCGGACGAAAAACTGATAGTGAATTTTAACATTCAGGGCCACCTAATGACGATGGACCACGCAAATTGCGTCCCGATTCAATACATCGTCCTCCAGCCGAGTTGACCCCATGGGTCTATTGCTGCCTCGGGCACCTTATGGCCGTTCTGCTGTGAGTCAAAGATTTTCGAATCGGACGAAAAACTGATAGTGAATTGCGTCCCGATTCAATACATCGTCCTCCAGCCGACTTGACTCCATGGGTCTATTGCTGCCTCGGGCACCTTATTCTGCTGTGAGTCTAGATTATCGAATGGGACAAAAAACTGATAGTGAATTGTAACGTTCAAGGCCTGCTAATGACGATGGATCACTAAAATTGCGTCCCGATTCAATACATCGTCCTCCAGCAGACTTGTCTCCATGGGTCTATTGCTGCCTCGGGCACCTTATGGCCGTTCTGCTGTGAGTCTAGATTATCGAATGGGACGAAAAACTGATAGTGAATTGTAACGTTCAGGGCCACCTAATGACGATGGATCACTCAAATTGCGTCCCGATTCAATACATCGTCCTCCAGCCGACTTGACTCCATGGGTCTATTGCTGCCTCGGGCACCTTATGGCCGTTCTGCTGTGAGTGTAGATTATCGAATGGGACGAAAAACTGATAGTGAATTGTAACGTTCAAGGCCTCCTAATGACGATGGATCAATCAAATTGCGTCCCGATTCAATACATCGTCCTCCAGCAGACTTGTCTCCATGGGTCGATTGCTGCCTCGGGCATCTAATGGCCGTTCTGCTGTGAGTCAAAGATTTTCGAATCGGACGAAAAACTGATAGTGAATTGTAACATTCAGGGCCACCTAATGACGATGGACCACGCAAATTGCGTTCCGATTCAATACATCGTCCTCCAGCAGAATTGACTCCATGGGTCTATTGCTGCCTCGGGCACCTTATGGCCGTTCTGCTGTGAATCTAGATTATCGAATGGGACGAAAAACTGATAGTGAATTGTAACGTTCAGGGCCACCTAATGACGATGGTTCACTCAAATTGCGTCCTGATTCAATACATCGTCCTCCAGCAGACTTTACTTCATGGGTCTATTGCTGCCTCGGGCACCTTATGGGCGTTCTGCTGTGAGTCAAAGATTTTCGAATCGGACGAAAAACTGATAGTGAATTGTAACTTTCAGGGCCTCCTAATGACGACGGAACACTCAAATTGCGTCCCGATTCAATACATCGTCCTCCAGCAGACTTGTCTCCATGCGCCTATTGCTGCCTCGGGCACCTTATGGGCGTTCTGCTGTGTGTCAAAGATTTTCGAATCGGACGAAAAACTGATAGTGAATTGTAACGTTCAGGGCCACCTAATGACGATGGATCACTCAAATTGCGTCCCGATTCAATACATCGTCCTCCAGCCGACTTGACTCTATGGGTCTATTGCTGCGTCGGGCACCTTATGGCCGTTCTGCTGTGAGTCTAGATTATCGAATGGGACGAAAAACTGATAGTGAATTGTAACGTTCAGGGCCACCTAATGACGATGGATCACTCAAATTGCGTCCCGATTCAATACATCGTCCTCCAGCCGACTTGACTCCATGGGTCTATTGCTGCCTCGGGCACCTTATGGCCGTTCTGCTGTGAGTCTAGATTATCGAATGGGACGAAAAACTGATAGTGAATTGTAACGTTCAGGGCCACCTAATGACGATGGATCACTCAAATTGCGTACCGATTCAATACATCGTCCTCCAGCAGACTTGTCTCCATGGGTCGATTGCTGCCTCGGGCACCTAATGGCCGTTCTACTGTGAGTCAAAGATTTTCGAATCGGACGAAAAACTGATAGTGAATTTTAACATTCAGAGCCACCTAATGACGATGGACCACGCAAATAGTGTCCCGATTCAATACATCGTCCTCCAGCCGTGTTGACTCCATGGGTCTATTGCTGCCTCGGGCACCTTATGGCCGTTCTGCTGTGGGTCTAGATTATCGAATGGGACGAAAAACTGATAGTGAATTGTAACGTTCAGGGCCACCTAATGACAATGGGTCACTCAAATTGCGTCCTGATTCAATACATCGTCCTCCAGCAGACTTGACTTCATGGGTCTATTGCTGCCTCGGGCACCTTATGGCCGTTCTGCTGTGAGTCAAAGATTTTCGAATCGGACGAAAAACTGATAGTGAATTGAAACGTTCAATGCCACCTAATGACGATGGATCACTCAAATTGCGTCCCGATTCAATACATCGTCCTCCAGCAGACTTGTCTCCATGGGTCTATTGCTGCCTCGGGCACCTTATGGCCGTTCTGCTGTGAGTCTAGATTATCGAATGGGACGAAAAACTGATAGTGAATTGTAACGTTCAGGGCCACCTAATGACGATGGATCACTCAAATCGCGTCCCGAATCAATACATCGTCCTCCAGCAGACTGTCTCCATGGGTCTATTGCAGCCTCGGGCACCTTATGGCCGTTCTGCTGTGAGTCTAGATTATCGAATGGGACGAAAAACTGATAGTGAATTGTAACGTTCAGGGCCACCTAATGACGGTGGATCACTCAAATTGCGTCCAGATTCAATACATCGTCCCCAGCCGAGTTGTCTCCATGGGTCTATTGCTGCCTCGTGCACCTTATGGCCGTTCTGCTGTGAGTCTAGATTATCGAATGGGACAAAAAACTGATAGTGAATTGTAACGTTCAAGGCCTGCTAATGACGATGGATCACTAAAATTGCGTCCCGATTCAATACATCGTCCTCCAGCAGACTTGTCTCCATGGGTCTATTGCTGCCTCGGGCACCTTATGGCCGTTCTGCTGTGAGTCTAGATTATCGAATGGGACGAAAAACTGATAGTGAATTGTAACGTTCAGGGCCACCTAATGACGATGGATCACTCAAATTGCGTCCCGATTCAATACATCGTCCTCCAGCCGACTTGACTCCATGGGTCTATTGCTGCCTCGGGCACCTTATGGCCGTTCTGCTGTGAGTCTATATTATCGAATGGGACGAAAAACTGATAGTGAATTGTAACGTTCAAGGCCTCCTAATGACGATGGATCACTCAAATTGCGTCCCGATTCAATACATCGTCCTCCAGCAGACTTGTCTCCATGGGTCGATTGCTGCCTCGGGCACCTAATGGCCGTTCTGCTGTGAGTCAAAGATTTTCGAATCGGACGAAAAACTGATAGTGAATTGTAACATTCAGGGCCACCTAATGACGATGGACCACGCAAATTGCGTCCCGATTCAATACATCGTCCTCCAGCAGAGTTGACTCCATGGGTCTATTGCTGCCTCGGGCACCTTATGGCCGTTCTGCTGTGAATCTAGATTATCGAATGGGATGAAAAACTGATAGTGAATTGTAACGTTCAGGGCCACCTAATGACGATGGTTCACTCAAATTGCGTCCTGATTCAATACATCGTCCTCCAGCAGACTTTACTTCATGGGTCTACTGCTGCCTCGGGCACCTTATGGGCGTTCTGCTGTGAGTCAAAGATTTTCGAATCGGACGAAAAACTGATAGTGAATTGTAACTTTCAGGGCCTCCTAATGACGACGGAACACTCAAATTGCGACCCGATTCAATACATCGTCCTCCAGCAGACTTGTCTCCATGCGTCTATTGCTGCCTCGGGCACCTTATGGGCGTTCTGCTGTGAGTCAAAGATTTTCGAATCGGACGAAAAACTGATAGTGAATTGTAACGTTGAGGGCCACCTAATGACGATGGATCACTCAAATTGCGTCCCGATTCAATACATCGTCCTCCAGCCGACTTGACTCCATGGGTCTATTGCCGCCTCGGGCACCTTATGGCCGTTCTGCTGTGAGTCTAGATTATCGAATGGGACGAAAAACTGATAGTGAATTGTAACGTTCAGGGCCTCCTAATGACGATGGATCACTCAAATTGCGTAACGATTCAATACATCGTCCTCCAGCAGACTTGTCTCCATGGGTCGATTGCTGCCTCGGGCACCTAATGGCCGTTCTACTGTGAGTCAAAGATTTTCGAATCGGACGAAAAACTGATAGTGAATTTTAACATTCAGGGCCACCTAATGACGATGGACCACGCAAATTGCGTCCCGATTCAATACATCGTCCTCCAGCCGAATTGACTCCATGGGTCTATTGCTGCCTCGGGCACCTTATGGCCGTTCTGCTGTGAGTCTAGGTTATCGAATGGGACGAAAAACTGATAGTGAATTGTAACGTTCAGGGCCACCTAATGACAATGGGTCACTCAAATTGCGTCCTGATTCAATACATCGTCCTCCAGCAGACTTGACTTCATGGGTCTATTGCTGCCTCGGGCACCTTATGGCCGTTCTGCTGTGGGTCAAAGATTTTCGAATAGGACGAAAAACTGATAGTGAATTGAAACGTTCAGGGCCACCTAATGACGATGGAACACTCAAATTGCGTCCCGATTCAATACATCGTCCTCCAGCCGACTTGTCTCCATGGGTCTATTGCTGCCTCGGGCACCTTATGGCCGTTCTGCTGTGAGTCTAGATTATCGAATGGGACGTAAAACTGATAGTGAATTGTAACGTTCAGGGCCACCTAATGACGGTGGATCACTCAAATTGCGTCCAGATTCAATACATCGTCCCCAGCCGAGTTGTCTCCATGGGTCTATTGCTGCCTCGGGCACCTTATGGCCGTTCTCCTGTGAGTCAAAGATTTTCGAATCGGACGGAAAACTGATAGTGAATTGTAACTTTCAGGGCCACCTAATGACGATGGATCACTCAAATTGCGTCCCGATTCAATACATCATCCTCCAGCAGACTTGTCTCCATGGGTCGATTGCTGCCTCGGGCACCTTATGGCCGTTCTGCTGTGAGTCAAAGATTTTCGAATCGGACGAAAAACTGATAGTGAATTGAAACGTTCAGGGCCACCTAATGACGATGGATCACTCAAATTGCGTCCCGATTCAATACATCGTCCTCCAGCCGACTTGACTCCATGGGTCTATTGCTGCCTCGGACACCTTATGGCCGTTCTGCTGTGAGTCTAGATTATCGAATGGGACCAAAAACTGATAGTGAATTGTAACGTTCAAGGCCTCGTAATGACGATGGATCACTCAAATTGCGTCCCGATTCAATACATCGTCCTCCAGCAGACTTGTCTCCATGGGTCTATTGCTGCCTCGGGCACCTTATGGCCGTTCTGCTGTGAGTCTAGATTATCGAATGGGACGAAAAACTGATAGTGAATTGTAACGTTCAGGGCCACCTAATGACGATGGATCACTCAAATCGCGTCCCGATTCAATACATCGTCCTCCAGCAGACTGTCTCCATGGGTCTATTGCAGCCTCGGGCACCTTATGGCCGTTCAGCTGTGACTCAAAGATTTTCGAATCGGACGAAAAACTGATAGTGAATTGTAACGTTCAGGGACTCCTAATGACGATGGAACACTCAATTTGCGTCCCGATTCAATACATCGTCCTCCAGCCGACTTGTCTCCATGGGTCTATTGCTGCCTCGGGCACCTTATGGCCGTTCTGCTGTGAGTCTAGATTATCGAATGGGACGTAAAACTGATAGTGAATTGTAACGTTCAGGGCCACCTAATGACGGTGGATCACTCAAATTGCGTCCAGATTCAATACATCGTCCCCAGCCGAGTTGTCTCCATGGGTCTATTGCTGCCTCGGGCACCTTATGGCCGTTCTCCTGTGAGTCAAAGATTTTCGAATCGGACGAAAAACTGATAGTGAATTGTAACTTTCAGGGCCACCTAATGACGATGGATCACTCAAATTGCGTCCCGATTCAATACATCGTCCTCCAGCAGACTTGTCTCCATGGGTCGATTGCTGCCTCGGGCACCTTATGGCCGTTCAGCTGTGACTCAAAGGTTTTCGAATCGGACGAAAAACTGATAGTGAATTGTAACGTTCAGGGTCTCCTAATGACGATGGAACACTCAATTTGCGTCCCGATTCAATACATCGTCCTCCAGCAGACTTGTCTCCATGGGTCTATTGCTGCCTCGGGCACCTTATGGCCGTTCTGCTGTGAGTCTAGGTTATCGAATGGGACGAAAAACTGATAGTGAATTGTAACGTTCAGGGCCACCTAATGACGATGGATCTCTCAAATTGCGTCCCGATTCAATACATCGTCCTCCAGCCGACTTGACCCCATGGGTCTATTGATGCCTCGGGCACCTTATGGCCGTTCTGCTGTGAGTCTAGATTATCGAATGGGACGAAAAACTGATAGTGAATTGTAACGTTCAGGGCCTCCTAATGACGATGGATCACTCAAATTGCGTCCCGATTCAATACATCGTCCTCCAGCAGACTTGACACCATGGGTCTATTGATGCCTCGGGCACCTTATGGCCGTTCTGCTGTGAGTCTAGATTATCGAATGGGACGAAAAACTGATAGTGAATTGTAACGTTCAGGGCCTCCTAATGACGATGGATCACTCAAATTGCGTCCCGATTCGATACATCGTCCTCCAGCAGACTTGTCTCCATGGGTCGATTGCTATCTCGGGCAGCCGTTCTGCTGTGGGTCAAAGATTTTCGAATTGGACGAAAAACTGATAGTGAATTGTAACATTCAGGGCCACCTAATGACGATGGACCACGCAAATTGCGTCCCGATTCAATACATCGTCCTCCTGCCGAGTTGACTCCATGGGTCTATTGCTGCCTCGGGCACCTTATCGCCGTTCTGCTGTGAATCTAGATTATCGAATGGGACGAAAAACTGATAGTGAATTGTAACGTTCAGGGCCACCTAATGACGATGGATCACTCTAATTGTGTCCCGATTCAATACATCGTCCTCCAGCAGACGTGTCTCCATGGGTCTATTGCTGCCTCGGGCACCTTATGGCCGTTCTGCTGTGAGTCAAAGATTTTCGAATCGGACGAGAAACTGATAGTGAATTGTAACATTCAGGGCCACCTAATGACGATGGACCACACAAATTGCGTCCCGATTCAGTACATCGTCCTCTAGCCGACCTGACTCCATGGGTCTATTGCTGCCTCGGGCACCTTATGGCCGTTCTGCTGTGAGTCTAGATTATCGAATGGGACGAAAAACTGATAGTGAATTGTAACGTTCAGGGCCACCTAATGACGATGGATCACTCAAATTGCGTCCCGATTCAATACATCGTCCTCCAGCAGACTTGTCTCCATGCGTCTATTGCTTCCTCGGGCACCTTATGGCAGTTCTGCTGTGAGTCAAAGATTTTCGAATCGGACGAAAAACTGATAGTGAATTGTAACATTCAGGGCCACCTAATGACGATGGATCACTCAAATTGCGTCCCGATTCAATACATCGTCCACCAGCCGACTTGTCTCCATGGGTCTATTGCTGCCTCGGGCACCTTATGGCCGTTCTGTTGTGAGTCAAAGATTTTCGAATCGGACGAAAAACTGATAGTGAATTGTAACGTTCAGGGCCTCCTAATGACGATGGAACACTCAAATTGCGTCCCGATTCAATACATCGTCCTCCAGCAGACTTGTCTCCATGCGTCTATTGCTGCCTCGGGCAGCTTATGGCCGTTCTGCTGTGAGTCAAAGATTTTCGAATCGGACGAAAAACTGATAGTGAATTGCGTCCCGATTCAATACATCGTCCTCCAGCCGACTTGACTCCATGGGTCTATTGCTGCCTCGGGCACCTTATGGCCGTTCTGCTGTGAGTCTAGTTTATCGAATGGGACAAAAAACTGATAGTGAATTGTAACGTTCAAGGCCTCCTAATGACGATGGATCACTCAAATTGCGTCCCGATTCAATACATCGTCCTCCAGCAGACTTGTCTCCATGGCTCTATTGCTGCCTCGGGCACCTTATGGCCGTTCTGCTGTGAGTCTAGATTATCGAATGGGACGAAAAACTGATAGTGAATTGTAACGTTCAGGGCCTCCTAATGACGATGGATCACTCAAATTGCGTCCCGATTCAATACATCGTCCTCCAGCCGACTTGACTCCATGGGTCTATTGCTGCCTCGGGCACCTTATGGCCGTTCTGCTGTGAATCTAGATTATCGCATGGGACGAAAAACTGATAGTGAATTGTAACGTTCAGGGCCACCTAATGACGATGGATCACTCAAATTGCGTCCTGATTCAATACATCGTCCTCCAGCAGACTTGACTTCATGGGTCTATTGCTGCCTCGGGCACCTTATGGCCGTTCTGCTGTGAGTCAAAGATTTTCGAATCGGACGAAAAACTGATAGTGAATTCTAACTTTCAGGGCCACCTAATGACGATGGATCACTCAAATTGCGTATCGATTCAATACATCGTCCTCCAGCAGACTTGTCTCCATGGGTCGATTGCTGCCTCGGGCACCTTATGGCCGTTCTGCTGTGAGTCAGAGATTTTCGAATCGGACGAAAAACTGATAGTGATTTGTAACATTCAGGGGCACCTAATGACGATGGACCACACAAATTGCGTCCCGATTCAGTACATCGTCCACTAGCCGACTTCACTCCATGGGACTATTGCTGCTTCGGGCACCTTATGGCCGTTCTGCTGTGAGTCTAGATTATAGAATGGGATGAAAAACTGACAGTGAATTGTAACGTTCAGGGCCACCTAATGACGATGGATCACTCAAATTGCGTCCCGATTCAATACATCGTCCTCCAGCCGACTTGACTCCATGGGTCTATTGCTGCCTCGGGCACATTATGGCCGTTCTGCTGTGAGTCTAGATTATCGAATGGAACGAAAAACTGATAGTGAATTGTAACGTTCAGGGCCTCCTAATGACGATGGATCACTCAAATTGCGTCCCGATTCAATACATCGTCCTCCAGCAGACTTGTCTCCATGAGTCGATTGCTGCCTCGGGCACCTAATGGCCGTTCTACTGTGAGTCAAAGAATTTCGAATCGGACGAAAAACTGATAGTGAATTTTAACATTCAGGGCCACCTAATGACGATGGACCACGCAAATTGCGTCCCGATTCAATACATCGTCCTCCAGCCGAGTTGACTCCATGGGTCTATTGCTGCCTCGGGCACCTTATGGCCGTTCTGCTGTGAGTCAAAGATTTTCGAATCGGACGAAAAACTGATAGTGAATTGCGTCCCGATTCAATACATCGTCCTCCAGCCGACTTGACTCCATGGGTCTATTGCTGCCTCGGGCACCTTATGGCCGTTCTGCTGTGAGTCTAGATTATCGAATGGGACAAAAAACTGATAGTGAATTGTAACGTTCAAGGCCTCCTAATGACGATGGATCACTAAAATTGCGTCCCGATTCAATACATCGTCCTCCAGCAGACTTGTCTCCATGGGTCTATTGCTGCCTCGGGCACCTTATGGCCGTTCTGCTGTGAGTCTAGATTATCGAATGGGACGAAAAACTGATAGTGAATTGTAACGTTCAGGGCCACCTAATGACGATGGATCACTCAAATTGCGTCCCGATTCAATACATCGTCCTCCAGCCGACTTGACTCCATGGGTCTATTGCTGCCTCGGGCACCTTATGGCCGTTCTGCTGTGAGTCTAGATTATCGAATGGGACGAAAAACTGATAGTGAATTGTAACGTTCAAGGCCTCCTAATGACGATGGATCACTCAAATTGTGTCCCGATTCAATACATCGTCCTCCAGCAGACGTGTCTCTATGGGTCTATTGCTGCCTCGGGCACCTTATGGCCGTTCTGCTGTGAGTCAAAGATTTTCGAATCGGACGAGAAACTGATAGTGAATTGTAACATTCAGGGCCACCTAATGACGATGGACCACACAAATTGCGTCCCGATTCAGTACATCGTCCTCTAGCCGACCTGACTCCATGGGTCTATTGCTGCCTCGGGCACCTTATGGCCGTTCTGCTGTGAGTCTAGATTATCGAATGGGACGAAAAACTGATAGTGAATTGTAACGTTCAGGGCCACCTAATGACGATGGATCACTCAAATTGCGTCCCGATTCAATACATCGTCCTCCAGCAGACTTGTCTCCATGAGTCTATTGCTTCCTCGGGCACCTTATGGCAGTTCTGCTGTGAGTCAAAGATTTTCGAATCGGACGAAAAACTGATAGTGAATTGTAACATTCAGGGCCACCTAATGACGATGGATCACTCAAATTGCGTCCCGATTCAATACATCGTCCACCAGCCGACTTGTCTCCATGGGTCTATTGCTGCCTCGGGCACCTTATGGCCGTTCTGCTGTGAGTCAAAGATTTTCGAATCGGACGAAAAACTGATAGTGAATTGTAACGTTCAGGGCCTCCTAATGACGATGGAACACTCAAATTGCGTCCCGATTCAATACATCGTCCTCCAGCAGACTTGTCTCCATGCGTCTATTGCTGCCTCGGGCACCTTATGGCCGTTCTGCTGTGAGTCAAAGATTTTCGAATCGGACGAAAAACTGATAGTGAATTGCGTCCCGATTCAATACATCGTCCTCCAGCCGACTTGACTCCATGGGTCTATTGCTGCCTCGGGCACCTTATGGCCGTTCTGCTGTGAGTCTAGATTATCGAATGGGACAAAAAACTGATAGTGAATTGTAACGTTCAAGGCCTCCTAATGACGATGGATCACTAAAATTGCGTCCCGATTCAATACATCGTCCTCCAGCAGACTTGTCTCCATGGGTCTATTGCTGTCTCGGGCACCTTATGGCCGTTCTGCTGTGAGTCTAGATTATCGAATGGGACGAAAAACTGATAGTGAATTGTAACGTTCAGGGCCACCTAATGACGATGGATCACTCAAATTGCGTCCCGATTCAATACATCGTCCTCCAGCCGACTTGACTCCATGGGTCTATTGCTGCCTCGGGCACCTTATGGCCGTTCTGCTGTGAGTCTAGATTATCGAATGGGACGAAAAACTGATAGTGAATTGTAACGTTCAAGGCCTCCTAATGACGATGGATCACTCAAATTGCGTCCCGATTCAATACATCGTCCTCCAGCAGACATGTCTCCATGGGTCGATTGCTGCCTCGGGCACCTTATGGCCGTTCTGCTGTGAGTCAAAGATTTTCGAATCGGACGAAAAACTGATAGTGAATTGTAACATTCAGGGCCACCTAATGACGATGGACCACGCAAATTGCGTCCCGATTCAATACATCGTCCTCCAGCAGAGTTGACTCCATGGGTCTATTGCTGCGTCGGGCACCTTATGGCCGTTCTGCTGTGAGTCTAGATTATCGAATGGGACGAAAAACTGATAGTGAATTGTAACGTTCAGGGCCACCTAATGACGATGGATCACTCAAATTGCGTCCCGATGCAATACATCGTCCTCCAGCCGACTTGACTCCATGGGTCTATTGCTGCCTCGGGCACCTTATGGCCGTTCTGCTGTGAGTCTAGATTATCGAATGGGACGAAAAACTGATAGTGAATTATAACGTTCAGGGCCTCCTAATGACGATGGATCACTCAAATTGCGTCCCGATTCAATACATCGTCCTCCAGCCGACTTGACTCCATGGGTCTATTGCTGCCTCGGGCACCTTATGGCCGTTCTGCTGTGAGTCTAGATTATCGAATGGGACGAATAACTGATAGTGAATTGTAACGTTCAGGGCCTCCTATTGACGATGGATCACTCAAATTGCGTCCCGATTCAATACATCGTCCTCCAGCAGACTTGTCTCCATGGGTCGATTGCTGCCTCGGGCACCTAAAGGCCGTTCTACTGTGAGTCAAAGATTTTCGAATCGGACGAAAAACTGATAGTGAATTGAACGTTCAGGGCCACCTAATGACGATGGATCGCTCAAATTGCGTCCCGATTCAATACATCGTCCTCCAGCCGACTTGACTCCATGGGTCTATTGCTGCCTCGGGCACCTTATGGCCGTTCTGCTGTGAGTCTAGATTATCGAATGGGACGAAAAACTGATAGTGAATTGTAACGTTCAGGGCCTCCTAATGACGATGGATCACTCAAATTGCGTCCCGATTCAATACATCGTCCTCCAGCCGACTTGACTCCATGGGTCTATTGCTGCATCGGGCACCTTATCGCCGTTCTGCTGTGAGTCTAGATTATCGAATGGGACAAAAAACTGATAGTGAATTATAACGTTCAAGGCCTCCTAATGACGATGGATCACTCAAATTGCGTCCCGATTCAATACATCGTCCTCCAGCAGACTTGTCTCCATGAATCTATTGCTGCCTCGGGCACCTTATGGCCGTTGTGCTGTGAGTCTAGATTATCGAATGGGACGAAAAACTGATAGTGAATTGTAACGTTCAGGGCCACCTAATGACGATGGATCACTCAAATCGCGTCCCGATTCAATACATCGTCCTCCAGCCGACTTGACTCCATGGGTCTATTGCTGCCTCGGGCACCTTATGGCCGTTCTGCTGTGAGTCTAGTTTATCGAATGGGACGAAAAACTGATAGTGAATTGTAACGTTCAGGTCCTCCTAATGACGATGGATCACTCAAATTGCGTCCCGATTCAATACATCGTCCTCCAGCCGACTTGACTCCATGGGTCTATTGCTGCATCGGGCACCTTATGGCCGTTCTGCTGTGAGTCTAGATTATCGAATGGGACGAAAAACTGATAGTGAATTGTAACATTCAGGGCCACCTAATGACGATGGACCACGCAAATTGCGTCCCGATTCAATACATCGTCCTCCAGCCTCGGGCACCTTATGGCCGTTCTCCTGTGAATCTAGATTATCGAATGGGACGAAAAACTGATAGTGAATTGTAACGTTCAGGGCCACCTAATGACGATGGATCACTCAAATTGCGTCCCGATTCAATACATCGTCCCCAGCCGACTTGTCTCCATGGGTCTATTGCTGCCTCGGGCACCTTATGGCCGTTCAGCTGTGAGTCTAGATTATCGAATGGGACGAAAAACTGATAGTGAATTGTAACGTTCAGGGCCACCTAATGACGATGGATCACTCAAATTGCGTCCTGATTCAATACATCGTCCTCCAGCAGACTTGACTTCATGGGTCTATTGCTGCCTCGGGCACCTTATGGCCGTTCTGCTGTGACTCAAAGATTTTCGAATCGGACGAAAAACTGATAGTGAATTGTAACTTTCAGGGCCACCTAATGACGATGGATCACTCAAATTGCGTCTCGATTCAATTCATCGTCCTCCAGCAGACTTGACTCCATGGGTCGATTGCTGCCTCGGGCACCTTATGGCCGTTCTGCTGTGAGTCAAAGATTTTCGAATCGGACGAAAAACTGATAGTGATTTGTAACATTCAGGGCCACCTAATGACGATGGACCACACAAATTGCGTCCCGACTCAGTACATCGTCCACTAGCCGACCTGACTCCATGGGACTATTGCTGAGGCAGCAATAGTCCCATGGAGTCAGGTCGGCTAGTGGACAATGTACTGAATCGGCACCTTATGGCCGTTCTGCTGTGAGTCTAGTTTATCGAATGGGACGAAAAACTGATAGTGAATTGTAACGTTCAGGGCCTCCTAATGACGATGGATCACTCAAATTGCGTCCCGATTCAATACATCGTCCTCCAGCCGACTTGACTCCATGGGTCTATTGCTGCATCGGGCACCTTATGGCCGTTCTGCTGTGAGTCTAGATTATCGAATGGGACGAAAAACTGATAGTGAATTGTAACATTCAGGGCCACCTAATGACGATGGACCACGCAAATTGCGTCCCGATTCAATACATCGTCCTCCAGCCGAGTTGACTCCATGGGTTTATTGCTGCCTCGGGCACCTTATGGCCGTTCTGCTGTGAATCTAGATTATCGAATGGGACGAAAAACTGATAGTGAATTGTAACGTTCAGGGCCACCTAATGACGATGGATCACTCAAATTGCGTCCCGATTCAATACATCGTCCCCAGCCGACTTGTCTCCATGGGTCTATTGCTGCCTCGGGCACCTTATGGCCGTTCTGCTGTAAGTCTAGATTATCGAATGGGACGAAAAACTGATAGTGAATTGTAACGTTCAGGGCCACCTAATGACGATGGATCACTCAAATTGCGTCCCGATTCAATTCATCGTCCTCCAGCAGACTTGACTCCATGGGGCGATTGCTGCCTCGGGCACCTTATGGCCGTTCTGCTGTGAGTCAAAGATTTTCGAACCGGACGAAAAACTGATAGTGATTTGTAACATTCAGGGCCACCTAATGACGATGGACCACACAAATTGCGTCCCGATTCAGTACATCGTCCACTAGCCGACCTGACTCCATGGGACTATTGCTGCCTCGGGCACCTTATGGCCGTTCTGCTGTGAGTCTAGATTATCGAATGGGACGAAAAACTGATAGTGAATTGTAACGTTCAGGGCCACCTAATGACGATGGGTCCCTCAAATTGCGTCCTGATTCAATACATCGTCCTCCAGCAGACTTGACTTCATGGGTCTATTGCTGCCTCGGGCACCTTATGGCCGTTCTGCTGTGAGTCAAAGATTTTCGAATCGGACGAAAAACTGATAGTGAATTGAAACGTTCAGGGCCACCTAATGACGATGGATCACTCAAATTGCGTCCCGATTCAATAAATCGTCCTCCAGCCGAGTTGACTCCATGGGTCTATTGCTGCATCGGGCACCTTATGGCCGTTCTGCTGTGAGTCTAGATTATCGAATGGGACGAAAAACTGATAGTGAATTGTAACATTCAGGGCCACCTAATGACGATGGACCACGCAAATTGCGTCCCGATTCAATAAATCGTCCTCCAGCCGAGTTGACTCCAAGGGTTTATTGCTGCCTCGGGCACCTTATGGCCGTTCTGCTGTGAATCTAGATTATCGAATGGGACGAAAAACTGATAGTGTATTGTAACGTTCAGGGCCACCTAATGACGATGGATCACTCAAATTGCGTCCCGATTCAATACATCGTCCCCAGCCGACTTGTCTCCATGGGTCTATTGCTGCCTCGGGCACCTTATGGCCGTTCTGCTGTGAGTCTAGATTATCGAATGGGACGAAAAACTGATAGTGAATTGTAACGTTCAGGGCCACCTAATGACGATGGATCACTCAAATTGCGTCCTGATTCAATACATCGTCCTCCAGCAGACTTGACTTCATGGGTCTATTGCTGCCTCGGGCACCTTATGGCCGTTCTGCTGTGACTCAAAGATTTTCGAATCGGACGAAAAACTGATAGTGAATTGTAACTTTCAGGGCCACCTAATGACGATGGATCACTCAAATTGCGTCCCGATTCAATACATCGTCCTCCAGCAGACTTGACTCCATGGGTCGATTGCTGCCTCGGGCACTTTATGGCCCTTCTGCTGTGAGTCAAAGATTTTCGAATCGGACGAAAAACTGATAGTGATTTGTAACATTCAGGGCCACCTAATGACGATGGACCACACAAATTGCGTCCCGATTCAGTACATCGTCCACTAGCCGACCTGACTCCATGGGACTATTGCTGCCTCGGGCACCTTATGGCCGTTCTGCTGTGAGTCCAGATTATAGAATGGGATGAAATACTGATAGTGAATTGTAACGTTCAGGGCCACCTAATGACGATGGATCACTCAAATTGCGTCCCGATTCAATACATCGTCCTCCAGCAGACTTGTCTCCATGGGTCTATTACTGCCTCCGGCACCTTATGGCAGGCCTGCTGTGACTCAAAGATTTTCGAATCGGACGAAAAACTGATAGTGAATTGTAACGTTCAGGGCCTCCTAATGACGATGGAACACTCAAATTGCGTCCCGATTCAATACATCGTCCTCCAGCAGACTTGTCTCCATGCGACTATTGCTGCCTCGGGCACCTTATGGCCGTTCTGCTGTGAGTCAAAGATTTTCGAATCGGACGAAAAACTGATAGTGAATTGTAACGTTAAGGGTCACCTAATGACGATGGATCACTCAAATTGCGTCCCGATTCAATACATCGTCCTCCAGCCGAATTGACTCCATGGGTCTATTGCTGCCTCGGGCACCTTATGGCCGTTCTGCTGTGAGTCTAGATTATCGAATGGGACAAAAAACTGATAGTGAATTGTAACGTTCAGGGCCTCCTAATGACGATGGATCACTCAAATTGCGACCCGATTCAATACATCGTCCTCCAGCAGACTTGACTTCATGGGTCTATTGCTGCCTCGGGCACCTTATGGCCGTTCTGCTGTGAGTCAAAGATTTTCGAATCGGACGAAAAACTGATAGTGAATTGTAACGTTCAGGGTCACCTAATGACGATGGATCACTCAAATTGCGTCCCGATTCAATACATCGTCCTCCAGCCGAATTGACTCCATGGGTCTATTGCTGCCTCGGGCACCTTATGGCCGTTCTGCTGTGAGTCTAGATTATCGAATGGGACAAAAAACTGATAGTGAATTGTGACGTTCAGGGCCTCCTAATGACGATGGATCACTCAAATTGCGTCCCGATTCAATACATCGTCCTCCAGCAGACTTGACTTCATGGGTCTATTGCTGCCTCGGGCACCTTATGGCCGTTCTGCTGTGACTCAAAGATTTTCGAATCGGACGAAAAACTGATAGTGAATTGTAACTTTCAGGGCCACCTAATGACGATGGATCACTCAAATTGCGTCCCGATTCAATTCATCGTCCTCCAGCAGACTTGACTCCATGGGTCGATTGCTGCCTCGGGCACCTTATGGCCGTTCTGCTGTGAGTCAAAGATTTTCGAATCGGACGAAAAACTGATAGTGAATTGAAACGTTCAGGGCCACCTAATGACGATGGATCACTCAAATTGCGTCCCGATTCAATACATCGTCCTCCAGCCGACTTGACTCCATGGGTCTATTGCTGCCTCGGGCACCTTATGGCCGTTCTGCTGTGAGTCTAGATTATCGAATGGGACAAAAAACTGATAGTGAATTGTAACGTTCAAGGCCTCCTAATGACGATGGATCACTCAAATTGCGTCCCGATTCAATACATCGACCTCCAGCAGACTTGTCTCCATGGGTCTATTGCTGCGTCGGGCACCTTATGGCCGTTCTGCTGTGAGTCTAGATTATCGAATGGGACGAAAAACTGATAGTGAATTGTAACGTTCAGGGCCTCCTAATGACGATGGATCACTCAAATTGCGTCCCGATTCAATACATCGTCCTCCAGCCGACTTGACTCCATGGGTCTATTGCTGCATCGGGCACCTTATGGCCGTTCTGCTGTGAGTCTAGATTATCGAATGGGACGAAAAACTGATAGTGAATTGTAACATTCAGGGCCACCTAATGACGATGGACCACGCAAATTGCGTCCCGATTCAATAAATCGTCCTCCAGCCGAGTTGACTCCAAGGGTTTATTGCTGCCTCGGGCACCTTATGGCCGTTCTGCTGTGAATCTAGATTATCGAATGGGACGAAAAACTGATAGTGTATTGTAACGTTCAGGGCCACCTAATGACGATGGATCACTCAAATTGCGTCCCGATTCAATACATCGTCCCCAGCCGACTTGTCTCCATGGGTCTATTGCTGCCTCGGGCACCTTATGGCCGTTCTGCTGTGAGTCTAGATTATCGAATGGGACGAAAAACTGATAGTGAATTGTAACGTTCAGGGCCACCTAATGACGATGGATCACTCAAATTGCGTCCCGATTCAATACATCGTCCTCCAGCAGACTTGACTCCATGGGTCGATTGCTGCCTCGGGCACTTTATGGCCGTTCTGCTGTGAGTCAAAGATTTTCGAATCGGACGAAAAACTGATAGTGATTTGTAACATTCAGGGCCACCTAATGACGATGGACCACACAAATTGCGTCCCGATTCAGTACATCGTCCACTAGCCGACCTGACTCCATGGGACTATTGCTGCCTCGGGCACCTTATGGCCGTTCTGCTGTGAGTCCAGATTATAGAATGGGACGAAAAACTGATAGTGAATTGTAACATTCAGGGCCACCTAATGACGATGGACCACGCAAATTGCGTCCCGATTCAATAAATCGTCCTCCAGCCGAGTTGACTCCAAGGGTTTATTGCTGCCTCGGGCACCTTATGGCCGTTCTGCTGTGAATCTAGATTATCGAATGGGACGAAAAACTGATAGTGTATTGTAACGTTCAGGGCCACTTAATGACGATGGATCACTCAAATTGCGTCCCGATTCAATACATCGTCCCCAGCCGACTTGTCTCCATGGGTCTATTGCTGCCTCGGGCACCTTATGGCCGTTCTGCTGTGAGTCAAAGATTTTCGAATCGGACGAAAAACTGATAGTGATTTGTAACATTCAGGGCCACCTAATGACGATGGACCACACAAATTGCGTCCCGATTCAGTACATCGTCCACTAGCCGACCTGACTCCATGGGACTATTGCTGCCTCGGGCACCTTATGGCCGTTCTGCTGTGAGTCCAGATTATAGAATGGGATGAAATACTGATAGTGAATTGTAACGTTCAGGGCCACCTAATGACGATGGATCACTCAAATTGCGTCCCGATTCAATACATCGTCCTCCAGCAGACTTGTCTCCATGGGTCTATTACTGCCTCCGGCACCTTATGGCAGGCCTGCTGTGACTCAAAGATTTTCGAATCGGACGAAAAACTGATAGTGAATTGTAACGTTCAGGGCCTCCTAATGACGATGGAACACTCAAATTGCGTCCCGATTCAATACATCGTCCTCCAGCAGACTTGTCTCCATGCGACTATTGCTGCCTCGGGCACCTTATGGCCGTTCTGCTGTGAGTCAAAGATTTTCGAATCGGACGAAAAACTGATAGTGAATTGTAACGTTCAGGGTCACCTAATGACGATGGATCACTCAAATTGCGTCCCGATTCAATACATCGTCCTCCAGCCGAATTGACTCCATGGGTCTATTGCTGCCTCGGGCACCTTATGGCCGTTCTGCTGTGAGTCTAGATTATCGAATGGGACAAAAAACTGATAGTGAATTGTAACGTTCAGGGCCTCCTAATGACGATGGATCACTCAAATTGCGTCCCGATTCAATACATCGTCCTCCAGCAGACTTGACTTCATGGGTCTATTGCTGCCTCGGGCACCTTATGGCCGTTCTGCTGTGAGTCAAAGATTTTCGAATCGGACGAAAAACTGATAGTGAATTGTAACGTTCAGGGTCACCTAATGACGATGGATCACTCAAATTGCGTCCCGATTCAATACATCGTCCTCCAGCCGAATTGACTCCATGGGTCTATTGCTGCCTCGGGCACCTTATGGCCGTTCTGCTGTGAGTCTAGATTATCGAATGGGACATAAAACTGATAGTGAATTGTGACGTTCAGGGCCTCCTAATGACGATGGATCACTCAAATTGCGTCCCGATTCAATACATCGTCCTCCAGCAGACTTGACTTCATGGGTCTATTGCTGCCTCGGGCACCTTATGGCCGTTCTGCTGTGACTCAAAGATTTTCGAATCGGACGAAAAACTGATAGTGAATTGTAACTTTCAGGGCCACCTAATGACGATGGATCACTCAAATTGCGTCCCGATTCAATTCATCGTCCTCCAGCAGACTTGACTCCATGGGTCGATTGCTGCCTCGGGCACCTTATGGCCGTTCTGCTGTGAGTCAAAGATTTTCGAATCGGACGAAAAACTGATAGTGAATTGAAACGTTCAGGGCCACCTAATGACGATGGATCACTCAAATTGCGTCCCGATTCAATACATCGTCCTCCAGCCGACTTGACTCCATGGGTCTATTGCTGCCTCGGGCACCTTATGGCCGTTCTGCTGTGAGTCTAGATTATCGAATGGGACAAAAAACTGATAGTGAATTGTAACGTTCAAGGCCTCCTAATGACGATGGATCACTCAAATTGCGTCCCGATTCAATACATCGACCTCCAGCAGACTTGTCTCCATGGGTCTATTGCTGCGTCGGGCACCTTATGGCCGTTCTGCTGTGAGTCTAGATTATCGAATGGGACGAAAAACTGATAGTGAATTGTAACGTTCAGGGCCTCCTAATGACGATGGATCACTCAAATTGCGTCCCGATTCAATACATCGTCCTCCAGCCGACTTGACTCCATGGGTCTATTGCTGCATCGGGCACCTTATGGCCGTTCTGCTGTGAGTCTAGATTATCGAATGGGACGAAAAACTGATAGTGAATTGTAACATTCAGGGCCACCTAATGACGATGGACCACGCAAATTGCGTCCCGATTCAATAAATCGTCCTCCAGCCGAGTTGACTCCAAGGGTTTATTGCTGCCTCGGGCACCTTATGGCCGTTCTGCTGTGAATCTAGATTATCGAATGGGACGAAAAACTGATAGTGTATTGTAACGTTCAGGGCCACCTAATGACGATGGATCACTCAAATTGCGTCCCGATTCAATACATCGTCCCCAGCCGACTTGTCTCCATGGGTCTATTGCTGCCTCGGGCACCTTATGGCCGTTCTGCTGTGAGTCTAGATTATCGAATGGGACGAAAAACTGATAGTGAATTGTAACGTTCAGGGCCACCTAATGACGATGGATCACTCAAATTGCGTCCTGATTCAATACATCGTCCTCCAGCAGACTTGACTTCATGGGTCTATTGCTGCCTCGGGCACCTTATGGCCGTTCTGCTGTGACTCAAAGATTTTCGAATCGGACGAAAAACTGATAGTGAATTGTAACTTTCAGGGCCACCTAATGACGATGGATCACTCAAATTGCGTCCCGATTCAATACATCGTCCTCCAGCAGACTTGACTCCATGGGTCGATTGCTGCCTCGGGCACTTTATGGCCGTTCTGCTGTGAGTCAAAGATTTTCGAATCGGACGAAAAACTGATAGTGATTTGTAACATTCAGGGCCACCTAATGACGATGGACCACTCAAATTGCGTCCCGATTCAGTACATCGTCCACTAGCCGACCTGACTCCATGGGACTATTGCTGCCTCGGGCACCTTATGGCCGTTCTGCTGTGAGTCCAGATTATAGAATGGGATGAAAAACTGATAGTGAATTGTAACGTTCAGGGCCACCTAATGACGATGGATCACTCAAATTGCGTCCCGATTCAATACATCGTCCTCCAGCAGACTTGTCTCCATGGGTCTATTACTGCCTCCGGCACCTTATGGCAGGCCTGCTGTGACTCAAAGATTTTCGAATCGGACGAAAAACTGATAGTGAATTGTAACGTTCAGGGCCTCCTAATGACGATGGAACACTCAAATTGCGTTCCGATTCAATACATCGTCCTCCAGCAGACTTGTCTCCATGCGACTATTGCTGCCTCGGGCACCTTATGGCCGTTCTGCTGTGAGTCAAAGATTTTCGAATCGGACGAAAAACTGATAGTGATTTGTAACATTCAGGGCCACCTAATGACGATGGACCACACAAATTGCGTCCCGATTCAATACATCGTCCTCCAGCCGAATTGACTCCATGGGTCTATTGCTGCCTCGGGCACCTTATGGCCGTTCTGCTGTGAGTCTAGATTATCGAATGGGACAAAAAACTGATAGTGAATTGTAACGTTCAGGGCCTCCTAATGACGATGGATCACTCAAATTGCGTCCCGATTCAATACATCGTCCTCCAGCAGACTTGTCTCCATGGGTCTATTGCTGCCTCGGGCACCTTATGGCCGTTCTGCTGTGAGTGTAGATTATCGAATGGGACGAAAAACTGATAGTGAATTGTAACGTTCAGAGGCACCTAATGACGATGGATCTCCCAAATTGCGTCCGGATTCAATACATCGTCCTCCAGCCGACTTGACTCCATGGGTCTATTGCTGCCTCGGGCACCTTATGGCCGTTCTGCTGTGAGTCTAGTTTATCGAATGGGACGAAAAACTGATAGTGAATTGTAACGTTCAGGGCCTCCTAATGACGATGGATCACTCAAATTGCGTCCCGATTCAATACATCGTCCTCCAGCCGACTTGACTCCATGGGTCGATTGCTGACTCGGGCACCTTATGGCCATTCTGCTGTGAGTCTAGACTATCGAATGGGACGAAAAACTGATAGTGAATTGTAACGTTCAGGGCCTCCTAATGACGATGGAACACTCAAATTGCGTCCCGATTCAATACATCGTTCTCCAGCAGACTTGACTCCATGGGTCGATTGCTGCCTCGGGCACCTTATGGCCGTTCTGCTGTGAGTCAAAGATTTTCGAATCGGACGAAAAACTGATAGTGATTTGTAACATTCAGGGCCACCTAATGACGATGGACCACACAAATTGCGTCCCGATTCAGTACATCGTCCACTAGCCGACCTGACTCCATGGGACTATTGCTGCCTCGGGCACCTTATGGCCGTTCTGCTGTGAGTCCAGATTATAGAATGGGATGAAAAACTGATAGTGAATTGTAACGTTCAGGGCCACCTAATGACGATGGATCACTCAAATTGCGTCCCGATTCAATACATCGTCCTCCAGCAGACTTGTCTCCATGGGTCTATTACTGCCTCCGGCACCTAATGGCAGGCCTGCTGTGACTCAAAGATTTTCGAATCGGACGAAAAACTGATAGTGAATTGTAACGTTCATGGTCACCTAATGACGATGGATCACTCAAATTGCGTCCCGATTCAATACATCGTCCTCCAGCCGAATTGACTCCATGGGTCTATTGCTGCCTCGGGCACCTTATGGCCGTTCTGCTGTGAGTCTAGATTATCGAATGGGACAAAAAACTGATAGTGAATTGTAACGTTCAGGGCCTCCTAATGACGATGGATCACTCAAATTGCGTCCCGATTCAATACATCGTCCTCCAGCAGACTTGACTTCATGGGTCTATTGCTGCCTCGGGCACCTTATGGCCGTTCTGCTGTGACTCAAAGATTTTCGAATCGGACGAAAAACTGATAGTGAATTGTAACTTTCAGGGCCACCTAATGACGATGGATCACTCAAATTGCGTCCCGATTCAATTCATCGTCCTCCAGCAGACTTGACTCCATGGGTCGATTGCTGCCTCGGGCACCTTATGGCCGTTCTGCTGTGAGTCAAAGATTTTCGAATCGGACGAAAAACTGATAGTGATTTGTAACATTCAGGGCCACCTAATGACGATGGACCACACAAATTGCGTCCCGATTCAGTACATCGTCCACTAGCCGACCTGACCCCATGGGACTATTGCTGCCTCGGGCACCTTATGGCCGTTCTGCTGTGAGTCTAGATTATCGAATGGGACGAAAAACTGATAGCGAATTGTAACGTTCAGGGCCACCTAATGACGATGGGTCCCTCAAATTGCGTCCTGATTCAATACATCGTCCTCCAGCAGACTTGACTTCATGGGTCTATTGCTGCCTCGGGCACCTTATGGCCGTTCTGCTGTGAGTCAAAGATTTTCGAATCGGACGAAAAACTGATAGTGAATTGAAACGTTCAGGGCCACCTAATGACGATGGATCACTCAAATTGCGTCCCGATTCAATACATCGTCCTCCAGCCGACTTGACTCCATGGGTCTATTGCTGCCTCGGGCACCTTATGGCCGTTCTGCTGTGAGTCTAGATTATCGAATGGGACAAAAAACTGATAGTGAATTGTAACGTTCAGAGGCACCTAATGACAATGGATCTCCCAAATTGCGTCCGGATTCAATACATCGTCCTCCAGCCGACTTGACTCCATGGGTCTATTGCTGCCTCGGGCACCTTATGGCCGTTCTGCTGTGAGTCTAGTTTATCGAATGGGACGAAAAACTGATAGTGAATTGTAACGTTCAGGGCCTCCTAATGACGATGGATCACTCAAATTGCGTCCCGATTCAATACATCGTCCTCCAGCCGACTTGACTCCATGGGTCGATTGCTGACTCGGGCACCTTATGGCCATTCTGCTGTGAGTCTAGACTATCGAATGGGACGAAAAACTGATAGTGAATTGTAACGTTCAGGGCCTCCTAATTACGATGGAACACTCAAATTGCGTCCCGATTCAATACATCGTTCTCAAGCAGACTTGACTCCATGGGTCGATTGCTGCCTCGGGCACCTTATGGCCGTTCTGCTGTGAGTCAAAGATTTTCGAATCGGACGAAAAACTGATAGTGATTTGTAACATTCAGGGCCACCTAATGACGATGGACCACACAAATTGCGTCCCGATTCAGTACATCGTCCACTAGCCGACCTGACTCCATGGGACTATTGCTGCCTCGGGCACCTTATGGCCGTTCTGCTGTGAGTCCAGATTATAGAATGGGATGAAAAACTGATAGTGAATTGTAACGTTCAGGGCCACCTAATGACGATGGATCACTCAAATTGCGTCCCGATTCAATACATCGTCCTCCAGCAGACTTGTCTCCATGGGTCTATTACTGCCTCCGGCACCTAATGGCAGGCCTGCTGTGACTCAAAGATTTTCGAATCGGACGAAAAACTGATAGTGAATTGTAACGTTCAGGGTCACCTAATGACGATGGATCACTCAAATTGCGTCCCGATTCAATACATCGTCCTCCAGCCGAATTGACTCCATGGGTCTATTGCTGCCTCGGGCACCTTATGGCCGTTCTGCTGTGAGTCTAGATTATCGAATGGGACAAAAAACTGATAGTGAATTGTAACGTTCAGGGCCTCCTAATGACGATGGATCACTCAAATTGCGTCCCGATTCAATACATCGTCCTCCAGCAGACTTGACTTCATGGGTCTATTGCTGCCTCGGGCACCTTATGGCCGTTCTGCTGTGACTCAAAGATTTTCGAATCGGACGAAAAACTGATAGTGAATTGTAACTTTCAGGGCCACCTAATGACGATGGATCACTCAAATTGCGTCCCGATTCAATTCATCGTCCTCCAGCAGACTTGACTCCATGGGTCGATTGCTGCCTCGGGCACCTTATGGCCGTTCTGCTGTGAGTCAAAGATTTTCGAATCGGACGAAAAACTGATAGTGATTTGTAACATTCAGGGCCACCTAATGACGATGGACCACACAAATTGCGTCCCGATTCAGTACATCGTCCACTAGCCGACCTGACCCCATGGGACTATTGCTGCCTCGGGCACCTTATGGCCGTTCTGCTGTGAGTCTAGATTATCGAATGGGACGAAAAACTGATAGCGAATTGTAACGTTCAGGGCCACCTAATGACGATGGGTCCCTCAAATTGCGTCCTGATTCAATACATCGTCCTCCAGCAGACTTGACTTCATGGGTCTATTGCTGCCTCGGGCACCTTATGGCCGTTCTGCTGTGAGTCAAAGATTTTCGAATCGGACGAAAAACTGATAGTGAATTGAAACGTTCAGGGCCACCTAATGACGATGGATCACTCAAATTGCGTCCCGATTCAATACATCGTCCTCCAGCCGACTTGACTCCATGGGTCTATTGCTGCCTCGGGCACCTTATGGCCGTTCTGCTGTGAGTCTAGATTATCGAATGGGACAAAAAACTGATAGTGAATTGTAACGTTCAGAGGCACCTAATGACGATGGATCTCCCAAATTGCGTCCGGATTCAATACATCGTCCTCCAGCCGACTTGACTCCATGGGTCTATTGCTGCCTCGGGCACCTTATGGCCGTTCTGCTGTGAGTCTAGTTTATCGAATGGGACGAAAAACTGATAGTGAATTGTAACGTTCAGGGCCTCCTAATGACGATGGATCACTCAAATTGCGTCCCGATTCAATACATCGTCCTCCAGCCGACTTGACTCCATGGGTCGATTGCTGACTCGGGCACCTTATGGCCATTCTGCTGTGAGTCTAGACTATCGAATGGGACGAAAAACTGATAGTGAATTGTAACGTTCAGGGCCTCCTAATGACGATGGAACACTCAAATTGCGTCCCGATTCAATACATCGTTCTCCAGCAGACTTGACTCCATGGGTCGATTGCTGCCTCGGGCACCTTATGGCCGTTCTGCTGTGAGTCAAAGATTTTCGAATCGGACGAAAAACTGATAGTGATTTGTAACATTCAGGGCCACCTAATGACGATGGACCACACAAATTGCGTCCCGATTCAGTACATCGTCCACTAGCCGACCTGACTCCATGGGACTATTGCTGCCTCGGGCACCTTATGGCCGTTCTGCTGTGAGTCCAGATTATAGAATGGGATGAAAAACTGATAGTGAATTGTAACGTTCAGGGCCACCTAATGACGATGGATCACTCAAATTGCGTCCCGATTCAATACATCGTCCTCCAGCAGACTTGTCTCCATGGGTCTATTACTGCCTCCGGCACCTAATGGCAGGCCTGCTGTGACTCAAAGATTTTCGAATCGGACGAAAAACTGATAGTGAATTGTAACGTTCAGGGTCACCTAATGACGATGGATCACTCAAATTGCGTCCCGATTCAATACATCGTCCTCCAGCCGAATTGACTCCATGGGTCTATTGCTGCCTCGGGCACCTTATGGCCGTTCTGCTGTGAGTCTAGATTATCGAATGGGACAAAAAACTGATAGTGAATTGTAACGTTCAGGGCCTCCTAATGACGATGGATCACTCAAATTGCGTCCCGATTCAATACATCGTCCTCCAGCAGACTTGACTTCATGGGTCTATTGCTGCCTCGGGCACCTTATGGCCGTTCTGCTGTGACTCAAAGATTTTCGAATCGGACGAAAAACTGATAGTGAATTGTAACTTTCAGGGCCACCTAATGACGATGGATCACTCAAATTGCGTCCCGATTCAATTCATCGTCCTCCAGCAGACTTGACTCCATGGGTCTATTGCTGCCTCGGGCACCTTATGGCCGTTCTGCTGTGAGTCAAAGATTTTCGAATCGGACGAAAAACTGATAGTGATTTGTAACATTCAGGGCCACCTAATGACGATGGACCACACAAATTGCGTCCCGATTCAGTACATCGTCCACTAGCCGACCTGACCCCATGGGACTATTGCTGCCTCGGGCACCTTATGGCCGTTCTGCTGTGAGTCTAGATTATCGAATGGGACGAAAAACTGATAGCGAATTGTAACGTTCAGGGCCACCTAATGACGATGGGTCCCTCAAATTGCGTCCTGATTCAATACATCGTCCTCCAGCAGACTTGACTTCATGGGTCTATTGCTGCCTCGGGCACCTTATGGCCGTTCTGCTGTGAGTCAAAGATTTTCGAATCGGACGAAAAACTGATAGTGAATTGAAACGTTCAGGGCCACCTAATGACGATGGATCACTCAAATTGCGTCCCGATTCAATACATCGTCCTCCAGCCGACTTGACTCCATGGGTCTATTGCTGCCTCGGGCACCTTATGGCCGTTCTGCTGTGAGTCTAGATTATCGAATGGGACAAAAAACTGATAGTGAATTGTAACGTTCAAGGCCTCCTAATGACGATGGATCACTCAAATTGCGTCCCGATTCAATACATCGACCTCCAGCAGACTTGTCTCCATGGGTCTATTGCTGCCTCGGGCACCTTATGGCCGTTCTGCCTTGAGTCTAGATTATCGAATGGGACGAAAAACTGATAGTGAATTGTAACGTTCAGGGCCTCCTAATGACGATGGATCACTCAAATTGCGTCCCGATTCAATACATCGTCCTCCAGCCGACTTGACTCCATGGGTCTATTGCTGCATCGGGCACCTTATGGCCGTTCTGCTGTGAGTCTAGATTATCGAATGGGACGAAAAACTGATAGTGAATTGTAACATTCAGGGCCACCTAATGACGATGGACCACGCAAATTGCGTCCCGATTCAATAAATCGTCCTCCAGCCGAGTTGACTCCAAGGGTTTATTGCTGCCTCGGGCACCTTATGGCCGTTCTGCTGTGAATCTAGATTATCGAATGGGACGAAAAACTGATAGTGTATTGTAACGTTCAGGGCCACCTAATGACGATGGATCACTCAAATTGCGTCCCGATTCAATACATCGTCCCCAGCCGACTTGTCTCCATGGGTCTATTGCAGCCTCGGGCACCTTATGGCCGTTCTGCTGTGAGTCTAGATTATCGAATGGGACGAAAAACTGATAGTGAATTGTAACGTTCAGGGCCACCTAATGACGATGGATCACTCAAATTGCGTCCTGATTCAATACATCGTCCTCCAGCAGACTTGACTTCATGGGTCTATTGCTGCCTCGGGCACCTTATGGCCGTTCTGCTGTGACTCAAAGATTTTCGAATCGGACGAAAAACTGATAGTGAATTGTAACTTTCAGGGCCACCTAATGACGATGGATCACTCAAATTGCGTCCCGATTCAATACATCGTCCTCCAGCAGACTTGACTCCATGGGTCGATTGCTGCCTCGGGCACTTTATGGCCGTTCTGCTGTGAGTCAAAGATTTTCGAATCGGACGAAAAACTGATAGTGATTTGTAACATTCAGGGCCACCTAATGACGATGGACCACACAAATTGCGTCCCGATTCAGTACATCGTCCACTAGCCGACCTGACTCCATGGGACTATTGCTGCCTCGGGCACCTTATGGCCGTTCTGCTGTGAGTCCAGATTATAGAATGGGACGAAAAACTGATAGTGAATTGTAACGTTCAGGGCCACCTAATGACGATGGATCACTCAAATTGCGTCCCGATTCAATACATCGTCCTCCAGCAGACTTGTCTCCATGGGTCTATTACTGCCTCCGGCACCTTATGGCAGGCCTGCTGTGACTCAAAGATTTTCGAATCGGACGAAAAACTGATAGTGAATTGTAACGTTCAGGGCCTCCTAATGACGATGGAACACTCAAATTGCGTCCCGATTCAATACATCGTCCTCCAGCAGACTTGTCTCCATGCGACTATTGCTGCCTCGGGCACCTTATGGCCGTTCTGCTGTGAGTCAAAGATTTTCGAATCGGACGAAAAACTGATAGTGAATTGTAACGTTCAGGGTCACCTAATGACGATGGATCACTCAAATTGCGTCCCGATTCAATACATCGTCCTCCAGCCGAATTGACTCCATGGGTCTATTGCTGCCTCGGGCACCTTATAGCCGTTCTGCTGTGAGTCTAGATTATCGAATGGGACAAAAAACTGATAGTGAATTGTAACGTTCAGGGCCTCCTAATGACGATGGATCACTCAAATTGCGTCCCGATTCAATACATCGTCCTCCAGCAGACTTGTCTCCATGGGTCTATTGCTGCCTCGGGCACCTTATGGCCGTTCTGCTGTGAGTGTAGATTATCGAATGGGACGAAAAACTGATAGTGAATTGTAACGTTGAGAGCGACCTAATGACGATGGATCTCCCAAATTGCGTCCCGATTCAATACATCGTCCTCCAGCCGACTTGACTCCATGGGTCTATTGCTGCCTCGGGCACCTTATGGCCGTTCTGCTGTGAGTCTAGTTTATCGAATGGGACGAAAAACTGATAGTGAATTGTAACGTTCAGGGCCTCCTAATGACGATGGATCACTCAAATTGCGTCCCGATTCAATACATCGTCCTCCAGCCGACTTGACTCCATGGGTCGATTGCTGACTCGGGCACCTTATGGCCATTCTGCTGTGAGTCTAGACTATCGAATGGGACGAAAAACTGATAGTGAATTGTAACGTTCAGGGCCTCCTAATGACGATGGATCACTCAAATTGCGTCCCGATTCAATACATCGTCCTCCAGCCGACTTGACTCCATGGGTCTATTGCTGCATCGGGCACCTTATGGCCGTTCTGCTGTGAGTCTAGATTATCGAATGGGACAAAAAACTGATAGTGAATTGTAACGTTCAAGGCCTCCTAATGACGATGGATCACTCAAATTGCGTCCCGATTCAATACATCGTCCTCCAGCAGACTTGTCTCCATGAATCTATTGCTGCCTCGGGCACCTTATGGCCGTTGTGCTGTGAGTCTAGATTATCGAATGGGACGAAAAACTGATAGTGAATTGTAACGTTCAGGGCCACCTAATGACGATGGATCACTCAAATCGCGTCCCGATTCAATACATCGTCCTCCAGCCGACTTGACTCCATGGGTCTATTGCTGCCTCGGGCACCTTATGGCCGTTCTGCTGTGAGTCTAGTTTATCGAATGGGACGAAAAACTGATAGTGAATTGTAACGTTCAGGTCCTCCTAATGACGATGGATCACTCAAATTGCGTCCCGATTCAATACATCGTCCTCCAGCCGACTTGACTCCATGGGTCTATTGCTGCATCGGGCACCTTATGGCCGTTCTGCTGTGAGTCTAGATTATCGAATGGGACGAAAAACTGATAGTGAATTGTAACATTCAGGGCCACCTAATGACGATGGACCACGCAAATTGCGTCCCGATTCAATACATCGTCCTCCAGCCTCGGGCACCTTATGGCCGTTCTGCTGTGACTCAAAGATTTTCGAATCGGACGAAAAACTGATAGTGAATTGTAACTTTCAGGGCCACCTAATGACGATGGATCACTCAAATTGCGTCCCGATTCAATTCATCGTCCTCCAGCAGACTTGACTCCATGGGTCGATTGCTGCCTCGGGCACCTTATGGCCGTTCTGCTGTGAGTCAAAGATTTTCGAATCGGACGAAAAACTGATAGTGATTTGTAATATTCAGGGCCACCTAATGACGATGGACCACACAAATTGCGTCCCGATTCAGTACATCGTCCACTAGCCGACCTGACTCCATGGGACTATTGCTGAGGCAGCAATAGTCCCATGGAGTCAGGTCGGCTAGTGGACGATGTACTGAATCGGCACCTTATGGCCGTTCTGCTGTGAGTCTAGTTTATCGAATGGGACGAAAAACTGATAGTGAATTGTAACGTTCAGGGCCTCCTAATGACGATGGATCACTCAAATTGCGTCCCGATTCAATACATCGTCCTCCAGCCGACTTGACTCCATGGGTCTATTGCTGCATCGGGCACCTTATGGCCGTTCTGCTGTGAGTCTAGATTATCGAATGGGACGAAAAACTGATAGTGAATTGTAACATTCAGGGCCACCTAATGACGATGGACCACGCAAATTGCGTCCCGATTCAATACATCGTCCTCCAGCCGAGTTGACTCCATGGGTTTATTGCTGCCTCGGGCACCTTATGGCCGTTCTGCTGTGAATCTAGATTATCGAATGGGACGAAAAACTGATAGTGAATTGTAACGTTCAGGGCCACCTAATGACGATGGATCACTCAAATTGCGTCCCGATTCAATACATCGTCCCCAGCCGACTTGTCTCCATGGGTCTATTGCTGCCTCGGGCACCTTATGGCCGTTCTGCTGTGAGTCTAGATTATCGAATGGGACGAAAAACTGATAGTGAATTGTAACGTTCAGGGCCACCTAATGACGATGGATCACTCAAATTGCGTCCCGATTCAATTCATCGTCCTCCAGCAGACTTGACTCCATGGGGCGATTGCTGCCTCGGGCACCTTATGGCCGTTCTGCTGTGAGTCAAAGATTTTCGAATCGGACGAAAAACTGATAGTGATTTGTAACATTCAGGGCCACCTAATGACGATGGACCACACAAATTGCGTCCCGATTCAGTACATCGTCCACTAGCCGACCTGACTCCATGGGACTATTGCTGCCTCGGGCACCTTATGGCCGTTCTGCTGTGAGTCTAGATTATCGAATGGGACGAAAAACTGATAGTGAATTGTAACGTTCAGGGCCACCTAATGACGATGGGTCCCTCAAATTGCGTCCTGATTCAATACATCGTCCTCCAGCAGACTTGACTTCATGGGTCTATTGCTGCCTCGGGCACCTTATGGCCGTTCTGCTGTGAGTCAAAGATTTTCGAATCGGACGAAAAACTGATAGTGAATTGAAACGTTCAGGGCCACCTAATGACGATGGATCACTCAAATTGCGTCCCGATTCAATACATCGTCCTCCAGCCGACTTGACTCCATGGGTCTATTGCTGCCTCGGGCACCTTATGGCCGTTCTGCTGTGAGTCTAGATTATCGAATGGGACAAAAAACTGATAGTGAATTGTAACGTTCAAGGCCTCCTAATGACGATGGATCACTCAAATTGCGTCCCGATTCAATACATCGACCTCCAGCAGACTTGTCTCCATGGGTCTATTGCTGCCTCGGGCACCTTATGGCCGTTCTGCTGTGAGTCTAGATTATCGAATGGGACGAAAAACTGATAGTGAATTGTAACGTTCAGGGCCTCCTAATGACGATGGATCACTCAAATTGCGTCCCGATTCAATACATCGTCCTCCAGCCGACTTGACTCCATGGGTCTATTGCTGCATCGGGCACCTTATGGCCGTTCTGCTGTGAGTCTAGATTATCGAATGGGACGAAAAACTGATAGTGAATTGTAACATTCAGGGCCACCTAATGACGATGGACCACGCAAATTGCGTCCCGATTCAATAAATCGTCCTCCAGCCGAGTTGACTCCAAGGGTTTATTGCTGCCTCGGGCACCTTATGGCCGTTCTGCTGTGAATCTAGATTATCGAATGGGACGAAAAACTGATAGTGTATTGTAACGTTCAGGGCCACCTAATGACGATGGATCACTCAAATTGCGTCCCGATTCAATACATCGTCCCCAGCCGACTTGTCTCCATGGGTCTATTGCTGCCTCGGGCACCTTATGGCCGTTCTGCTGTGAGTCTAGATTATCGAATGGGACGAAAAACTGATAGTGAATTGTAACCTTCAGGGCCACCTAATGACGATGGATCACTCAAATTGCGTCCTGATTCAATACATCGTCCTCCAGCAGACTTGACTTCATGGGTCTATTGCTGCCTCGGGCACCTTATGGCCGTTCTGCTGTGACTCAAAGATTTTCGAATCGGACGAAAAACTGATAGTGAATTGTAACTTTCAGGGCCACCTAATGACGATGGATCACTCAAATTGCGTCCCGATTCAATACATCGTCCTCCAGCAGACTTGACTCCATGGGTCGATTGCTGCCTCGGGCACTTTATGGCCGTTCTGCTGTGAGTCAAAGATTTTCGAATCGGACGAAAAACTGATAGTGATTTGTAACATTCAGGGCCACCTAATGACGATGGACCACACAAATTGCGTCCCGATTCAGTACATCGTCCACTAGCCGACCTGACTCCATGGGACTATTGCTGCCTCGGGCACCTTATGGCCGTTCTGCTGTGAGTCCAGATTATAGAATGGGATGAAATACTGATAGTGAATTGTAACGTTCAGGGCCACCTAATGACGATGGATCACTCAAATTGCGACCCGATTCAATACATCGTCCTCCAGCAGACTTGTCTCCATGGGTCTATTACTGCCTCCGGCACCTTATGGCAGGCCTGCTGTGACTCAAAGATTTTCGAATCGGACGAAAAACTGATAGTGAATTGTAACGTTCAGGGCCTCCTAATGACGATGGAACACTCAAATTGCGTCCCGATTCAATACATCGTCCTCCAGCAGACTTGTCTCCATGCGACTATTGCTGCCTCGGGCACCTTATGGCCGTTCTGCTGTGAGTCAAAGATTTTCGAATCGGACGAAAAACTGATAGTGAATTGTAACGTTCAGGGTCACCTAATGACGATGGATCACTCACATTGCGTCCCGATTCAATACATCGTCCTCCAGCCGAATTGACTCCATGGGTCTATTGCTGCCTCGGGCACCTTATGGCCGTTCTGCTGTGAGTCTAGATTATCGAATGGGACAAAAAACTGATAGTGAATTGTAACGTTCAGGGCCTCCTAATGACGATGGATCACTCAAATTGCGTCCCGATTCAATACATCGTCCTCCAGCAGACTTGACTTCATGGGTCTATTGCTGCCTCGGGCACCTTATGGCCGTTCTGCTGTGAGTCAAAGATTTTCGAATCGGACGAAAAACTGATAGTGAATTGTAACGTTCAGGGTCACCTAATGACGATGGATCACTCAAATTGCGTCCCGATTCAATACATCGTCCTCCAGCCGAATTGACTCCATGGGTCTATTGCTGCCTCGGGCACCTTATGGCCGTTCTGCTGTGAGTCTAGATTATCGAATGGGACAAAAAACTGATAGTGAATTGTAACGTTCAGGGCCTCCTAATGACGATGGATCACACAAATTGCGTCCCGATTCAATACATCGTCCTCCAGCAGACTTGACTTCATGGGTCTATTGCTGCCTCGGGCACCTTATGGCCGTTCTGCTGTGACTCAAAGTTTTCGAATCGGACGAAAAACTGATAGTGAATTGTAACTTTCAGGGCCACCTAATGACGATGGATCACTCAAATTGCGTCCCGATTCAATTCATCGTCCTCCAGCAGACTTGACTCCATGGGTCTATTGCTGCCTCGGGCACCTTATGGCCGTTCTGCTGTGAGTCTAGATTATCGAATGGGACAAAAAACTGATAGTGAATTGTAACGTTCAAGGCCTCCTAATGACGATGGATCACTCAAATTGCGTCCCGATTCAATACATCGACCTCCAGCAGACTTGTCTCCATGGGTCTATTGCTGCCTCGGGCACCTTATGGCCGTTCTGCTGTGAGTCTAGATTATCGAATGGGACGAAAAACTGATAGTGAATTGTAACGTTCAGGGCCTCCTAATGACGATGGATCACTCAAATTGCGTCCCGATTCAATACATCGTCCTCCAGCCGACTTGACTCCATGGGTCTATTGCTGCATCGGGCACCTTATGGCCGTTCTGCTGTGAGTCTAGATTATCGAATGGGACGAAAAACTGATAGTGAATTGTAACATTCAGGGCCACCTAATGACGATGGACCACGCAAATTGCGTCCCGATTCAATAAATCGTCCTCCAGCCGAGTTGACTCCAAGGGTTTATTGCTGCCTCGGGAACCTTATGGCCGTTCTGCTGTGAATCTAGATTATCGAATGGGACGAAAAACTGATAGTGTATTGTAACGTTCAGGGCCACCTAATGACGATGGATCACTCAAATTGCGTCCCGATTCAATACATCGTCCCCAGCCGACTTGTCTCCATGGGTCTATTGCTGCCTCGGGCACCTTATGGCCGTTCTGCTGTGAGTCTAGATTATCGAATGGGACGAAAAACTGATAGTGAATTGTAACGTTCAGGGCCACCTAATGACGATGGATCACTCAAATTGCGTCCTGATTCAATACATCGTCCTCCAGCAGACTTGACTTCATGGGTCTATTGCTGCCTCGGGCACCTTATGGCCGTTCTGCTGTGACTCAAAGATTTTCGAATCGGACGAAAAACTGATAGTGAATTGTAACTTTCAGGGCCACCTAATGACGATGGATCACTCAAATTGCGTCCCGATTCAATACATCGTCCTCCAGCAGACTTGACTCCATGGGTCGATTGCTGCCTCGGGCACTTTATGGCCGTTCTGCTGTGAGTCAAAGATTTTCGAATCGGACGAAAAACTGATAGTGATTTGTAACATTCAGGGCCACCTAATGACGATGGACCACACAAATTGCGTCCCGATTCAGTACATCGTCCACTAGCCGACCTGACTCCATGGGACTATTGCTGCTTCGGGCACCTTATGGCCGTTCTGCTGTGAGTCCAGATTATAGAATGGGATGAAATACTGATAGTGAATTGTAACGTTCAGGGCCACCTAATGACGATGGATCACTCAAATTGCGTCCCGATTCAATACATCGTCCTCCAGCAGACTTGTCTCCATGGGTCTATTACTGCCTCCGGCACCTTATGGCAGGCCTGCTGTGACTCAAAGATTTTCGAATCGGACGAAAAACTGATAGTGAATTGTAACGTTCAGGGCCTCCTAATGACGATGGAACACTCAAATTGCGTCCCGATTCAATACATCGTCCTCCAGCAGACTTGTCTCCATGCGACTATTGCTGCCTCGGGCACCTTATGGCCGTTCTGCTGTGAGTCAAAGATTTTCGAATCGGACGAAAAACTGATAGTGAATTGTAACGTTCAGGGTCACCTAATGACGATGGATCACTCAAATTGCGTCCCGATTCAATACATCGTCCTCCAGCCGAATTGACTCCATGGGTCTATTGCTGCCTCGGGCACCTTATGGCCGTTCTGCTGCGAGTCTAGATTATCGAATGGGACAAAAAACTGATAGTGAATTGTAACGTTCAGGGCCTCCTAATGACGATGGATCACTCAAATTGCGTCCCGATTCAATACATCGTCCTCCAGCAGACTTGACTTCATGGGTCTATTGCTGCCTCGGGCACCTTATGGCCGTTCTGCTGTGAGTCAAAGATTTTCGAATCGGACGAAAAACTGATAGTGAATTGTAACGTTCAGGGTCACCTAATGGCGATGGATCACTCAAATTGCGTCCCGATTCAATACATCGTCCTCCAGCCGAATTGACTCCATGGGTCTATTGCTGCCTCGGGCACTTTATGGCCGTTCTGCTGTGAGTCTAGATTATCGAATGGGACAAAAAACTGATAGTGAATTGTAACGTTCAGGGCCTCCTAATGACGATGGATCACTCAAATTGCGTCCCGATTCAATACATCGTCCTCCAGCAGACTTGACTCCATGGGTCGATTGCTGCCTCGGGCACCTTATGGCCGTTCTGCTGTGAGTCAAAGATTTTCGAATCGGACGAAAAACTGATAGTGAATTGTAACTTTCAGGGCCACCTAATGACGATGGACCACACAAATTGCGTCCCGATTCAGTACATCGTCCACTAGCCGACCTGACTCCATGGGACTATTGCTGCCTCGGGCACCTTATGGCCGTTCTGCTGTGAGTCTAGATTATCGAATGGGACGAAAAACTGATAGTGAATTGTAACGTTCAGGGCCACCTAATGACGATGGGTCCCTCAAATTGCGTCCTGATTCAATACATCGTCCTCCAGCAGACTTGACTTCATGGGTCTATTGCTGCCTCGGGCACCTTATGGCCGTTCTGCTGTGAGTCAAAGATTTTCGAATCGGACGAAAAACTGATAGTGAATTGAAACGTTCAGGGCCACCTAATGACGATGGATCACTCAAATTGCGTCCCGATTCAATACATCGTCCTCCAGCCGACTTGACTCCATGGGTCTATTGCTGCCTCGGGCACCTTATGGCCGTTCTGCTGTGAGTCTAGATTATCGAATGGGACAAAAAACTGATAGTGAATTGTAACGTTCAAGGCCTCCTAATGACGATGGATCACTCAAATTGCGTCCCGATTCAATACATCGACCTCCAGCAGACTTGTCTCCATGGGTCTATTGCTGCCTCGGGCACCTTATGGCCGTTCTGCTGTGAGTGTAGATTATCGAATGGGACGAAAAACTGATAGTGAATTGTAACGTTCAGGGCCTCCTAATGACGATGGATCACTCAAATTGCGTCCCGATTCAATACATCGTCCTCCAGCCGACTTGACTCCATGGGTCTATTGCTGCATCGGGCACCTTATGGCCGTTCTGCTGTGAGTCTAGATTATCGAATGGGACGAAAAACTGATAGTGAATTGTAACATTCAGGGCCACCTAATGACGATGGACCACGCAAATTGCGTCCCGATTCAATAAATCGTCCTCCAGCCGAGTTGACTCCAAGGGTTTATTGCTGCCTCGGGCACCTTATGGCCGTTCTGCTGTGAATCTAGATTATCGAATGGGACGAAAAACTGATAGTGTATTGTAACGTTCAGGGCCACCTAATGACGATGGATCACTCAAATTGCGTCCCGATTCAATACATCGTCCCCAGCCGACTTGTCTCCATGGGTCTATTGCTGCCTCGGGCACCTTATGGCCGTTCTGCTGTGAGTCTAGATTATCGAATGGGACGAAAAACTGATAGTGAATTGTAACGTTCAGGGCCACCTAATGACGATGGATCACTCAAATTGCGTCCTGATTCAATACATCGTCCTCCAGCAGACTTGACTTCATGGGTCTATTGCTGCCTCGGGCACCTTATGGCCGTTCTGCTGTGACTCAAAGATTTTCGAATCGGACGAAAAACTGATAGTGAATTGTAACTTTCAGGGCCACCTAATGACGATGGATCACTCAAATTGCGTCCCGATTCAATACATCGTCCTCCAGCAGACTTGACTCCATGGGTCGATTGCTGCCTCGGGCACTTTATGGCCGTTCTGCTGTGAGTCAAAGATTTTCGAATCGGACGAAAAACTGATAGTGATTTGTAACATTCAGGGCCACCTAATGACGATGGACCACACAAATTGCGTCCCGATTCAGTACATCGTCCACTAGCCGACCTGACTCCATGGGACTATTGCTGCCTCGTGCACCTTATGGCCGTTCTGCTGTGAGTCCAGATTATAGAATGGGATGAAAAACTGATAGTGAATTGTAACGTTCAGGGCCACCTAATGACGATGGATCACTCAAATTGCGTCCCGATTCAATACATCGTCCTCCAGCAGACTTGTCTCCATGGGTCTATTACTGCCTCCGGCACCTTATGGCAGGCCTGCTGTGACTCAAAGATTTTCGAATCGGACGAAAAACTGATAGTGAATTGTAACGTTCAGGGCCTCCTAATGACGATGGAACACTCAAATTGCGTCCCGATTCAATACATCGTCCTCCAGCAGACTTGTCTCCATGCGACTATTGCTGCCTCGGGCACCTTATGGCCGTTCTGCTGTGAGTCAAAGATTTTCGAATCGGACGAAAAACTGATAGTGAATTGTAACGTTCAGGGTCACCTAATGACGATGGATCACTCAAATTGCGTCCCGATTCAATACATCGTCCTCCAGCCGAATTGACTCCATGGGTCTATTGCTGCCTCGGGCACCTTATGGCCGTTCTGCTGTGAGTCTAGATTATCGAATGGGACAAAAAACTGATAGTGAATTGTAACGTTCAGGGCCTCCTAATGACGATGGATCACTCAAATTGCGTCCCGATTCAATACATCGTCCTCCAGCAGACTTGTCTCCATGGGTCTATTGCTGCCTCGGGCACCTTATGGCCGTTCTGCTGTGAGTGTAGATTATCGAATGGGACGAAAAACTGATAGTGAATTGTAACGTTCAGAGGCACCTAATGACGATGGATCTCCCAAATTGCGTCCCGATTCAATACATCGTCCTCCAGCCGACTTGACTCCATGGGTCTATTGCTGCCTCGGGCACCTTATGGCCGTTCTGCTGTGAGTCTAGTTTATCGAATGGGACGAAAAACTGATAGTGAATTGTAACGTTCAGGGCCTCCTAATGACGATGGATCACTCAAATTGCGTCCCGATTCAATACATCGTCCTCCAGCCGACTTGACTCCATGGGTCGATTGCTGACTCGGGCACCTTATGGCCATTCTGCTGTGAGTCTAGACTATCGAATGGGACGAAAAACTGATAGTGAATTGTAACGTTCAGGGCCTCCTAATGACGATGGAACACTCAAATTGCGTCCCGATTCAATACATCGTTCTCCAGCAGACTTGACTCCATGGGTCGATTGCTGCCTCGGGCACCTTATGGCCCTTCTGCTGTGAGTCAAAGATTTTCGAATCGGACGAAAAACTGATAGTGATTTGTAACATTCAGGGCCACCTAATGACGATGGACCACACAAATTGCGTCCCGATTCAGTACATCGTCCACTAGCCGACCTGACTCCATGGGACTATTGCTGCCTCGGGCACCTTATGGCCGTTCTGCTGTGAGTCCAGATTATAGAATGGGATGAAAAACTGATAGTGAATTGTAACGTTCAGGGCCACCTAATGACGATGGATCACTCAAATTGCGTCCCGATTCAATACATCGTCCTCCAGCAGACTTGACTTCATGGGTCTATTGCTGCCTCGGGCACCTTATGGCCGTTCTGCTGTGACTCAAAGATTTTCGAATCGGACGAAAAACTGATAGTGAATTGTAACTTTCAGGGCCACCTAATGACGATGGATCACTCAAATTGCGTCCCGATTCAATTCATCGTCCTCCAGCAGACTTGACTCCATGGGTCGATTGCTGCCTCGGGCACCTTATGGCCGTTCTGCTGTGAGTCAAAGATTTTCGAATCGGACGAAAAACTGATAGTGAATTGAAACGTTCAGGGCCACCTAATGACGATGGATCACTCAAATTGCGTCCCGATTCAATACATCGTCCTCCAGCCGACTTGACTCCATGGGTCTATTGCTGCCTCGGGCACCTTATGGCCGTTCTGCTGTGAGTCTAGATTATCGAATGGGACAAAAAACTGATAGTGAATTGTAACGTTCAAGGCCTCCTAATGACGATGGATCACTCAAATTGCGTCCCGATTCAATACATCGACCTCCAGCAGACTTGTCTCCATGGGTCTATTGCTGCCTCGGGCACCTTATGGCCGTTCTGCCTTGAGTCTAGATTATCGAATGGGACGAAAAACTGATAGTGAATTGTAACGTTCAGGGCCTCCTAATGACGATGGATCACTCAAATTGCGTCCCGATTCAATACATCGTCCTCCAGCCGACTTGACTCCATGGGTCTATTGCTGCATCGGGCACCTTATGGCCGTTCTGCTGTGAGTCTAGATTATCGAATGGGACGAAAAACTGATAGTGAATTGTAACATTCAGGGCCACCTTATGACGATGGACCACGCAAATTGCGTCCCGATTCAATAAATCGTCCTCCAGCCGAGTTGACTCCAAGGGTTTATTGCTGCCTCGGGCACCTTATGGCCGTTCTGCTGTGAATCTAGATTATCGAATGGGACGAAAAACTGATAGTGTATTGTAACGTTCAGGGCCACCTAATGACGATGGATCACTCAAATTGCGTCCCGATTCAATACATCGTCCCCAGCCGACTTGTCTCCATGGGTCTATTGCAGCCTCGGGCACCTTATGGCCGTTCTGCTGTGAGTCTAGATTATCGAATGGGACGAAAAACTGATAGTGAATTGTAACGTTCAGGGCCACCTAATGACGATGGATCACTCAAATTGCGTCCTGATTCAATACATCGTCCTCCAGCAGACTTGACTTCATGGGTCTATTGCTGCCTCGGGCACCTTATGGCCGTTCTGCTGTGACTCAAAGATTTTCGAATCGGACGAAAAACTGATAGTGAATTGTAACTTTCAGGGCCACCTAATGACGATGGATCACTCAAATTGCGTCCCGATTCAATACATCGTCCTCCAGCAGACTTGACTCCATGGGTCGATTGCTGCCTCGGGCACTTTATGGCCGTTCTGCTGTGAGTCAAAGATTTTCGAATCGGACGAAAAACTGATAGTGATTTGTAACATTCAGGGCCACCTAATGACGATGGACCACACAAATTGCGTCCCGATTCAATACATCGTCCTCCAGCAGACTTGTCTCCATGGGTCTATTACTGCCTCCGGCACCTTATGGCAGGCCTGCTGTGACTCAAAGATTTTCGAATCGGACGAAAAACTGATAGTGAATTGTAACGTTCAGGGCCTCTTAATGACGATGGAACACTCAAATTGCGTCCCGATTCAATACATCGTCCTCCAGCAGACTTGTCTCCATGCGACTATTGCTGCCTCGGGCACCTTATGGCCGTTCTGCTGTGAGTCAAAGATTTTCGAATCGGACGAAAAACTGATAGTGAATTGTAACGTTCAGGGTCACCTAATGACGATGGATCACTCAAATTGCGTCCCGATTCAATACATCGTCCTCCAGCCGAATTGACTCCATGGGTCTATTGCTGCCTCGGGCACCTTATGGCCGTTCTGCTGTGAGTCTAGATTATCGAATGGGACAAAAAACTGATAGTGAATTGTAACGTTCAGGGCCTCCTAATGACTATGGATCACTCAAATTGCGTCCCGATTCAATACATCGTCCTCCAGCAGACTTGTCTCCATGGGTCTATTGCTGCCTCGGGCACCTTATGGCCGTTCTGCTGTGAGTGTAGATTATCGAATGGGACGAAAAACTGATAGTGAATTGTAACGTTCAGAGCCACCTAATGACGATGGATCTCCCAAATTGCGTCCCGATTCAATACATCGTCCTCCAGCCGACTTGACTCCATGGGTCTATTGCTGCCTCGGGCACCTTATGGCCGTTCTGCTGTGAGTCTAGTTTATCGAATGGGACGAAAAACTGATAGTGAATTGTAACGTTCAGGGCCTCCTAATGACGATGGATCACTCAAATTGCGTCCCGATTCAATACATCGTCCTCCAGCCGACTTGACTCCATGGGTCGATTGCTGACTCGGGCACCTTATGGCCATTCTGCTGTGAGTCTAGACTATCGAATGGGACGAAAAACTGATAGTGAATTGTAACTTTCAGGGCCTCCTAATGACGATGGATCACTCAAATTGCGTCCCGATTCAATACATCGTTCTCCAGCAGACTTGTCTCCATGGGTCGATTGCTGCCTCGGGCACCTTATGGCCGTTCTGCTGTGAGTCAAAGATTTTCGAATCGGACGAAAAACTGATAGTGAATTGTAACATTCAGGGCCACCTAATGACGATGGACCACGCAAATTGCGTCCCGATTCAATACATCGTCCTCCAGCCGAGTTGACTCCATGGGTCTATTGCTGCCTCGGGCACCTTATGGCCGTTCTGCTGTGAATCTAGATTATCGAATGGGACGAAAAACTGATAGTGTATTGTAACGTTCAGGGCCACCCAATGACGATGGATCACTCAAATTGCGTCCCGATTCAATACATCGTCCCCAGCCGACTTGTCTCCATGGGTCTATTGCTGCCTCGGGCACCTGATGGCCGTTCTGCTGTGAGTCTAGATTATCGAATGGGACGAAAAACTGATAGTGAATTGTAACGTTCAGGGCCACCTAATGACGATGGATCACTCAAATTGCGTCCTGATTCAATACATCGTCCTCCAGCAGACTTGACTTCATGGGTCTATTGCTGCCTCGGGCACCTTATGGCCGTTCTGCTGTGACTCAAAGATTTTCGAATCGGACGAAAAACTGATAGTGAATTGTAACTTTCAGGGCCACCTAATGACGATGGATCACTCAAATTGCGTCCCGATTCAATACATCGTCCTCCAGCAGACTTGACTCCATGGGTCGATTGCTGCCTCGGGCACCTTATGGCCGTTCTGCTGTGAGTCAAAGATTTTCGAATCGGACGAAAAACTGATAGTGATTTGTAACATTCAGGGCCACCTAATGACGATGGACAACACAAATTGCGTCCCGATTCAGTACATCGTCCACTAGCCGACCTGACTCCATGGGACTATTGCTGCCTCGGGCACCTTATGGCCGTTCTGCTGTGAGTCCAGATTATAGAATGGGATAAAAACTGATAGTGAATTGTAACGTTCAGGGCCACCTAATGACGATGGATCACTCAAATTGCGTCCCGATTCAATACATCGTCCTCCAGCAGACTTGTCTCCATGGGTCTATTGCTGCCTCGGGCACCTTATGGCAGGCCTGCTGTGACTCAAAGATTTTCGAATCGGACGAAAAACTGATAGTGAATTGTAACGTTCAGGGCCTCCTAATGACGATGGAACACTCAAATTGCGTCCCGATTCAATACATCGTCCTCCAGCAGACTTGTCTCCATGCGACTATTGCTGCCTCGGGCACCTTATGGCCGTTCTGCTGTGAGTCAAAGATTTTCGAATCGGACGAAAAACTGATAGTGAATTGTAACGTTCAGGGTCACCTAATGACGATGGATCACTAAAATTGCGTCCCGATTCAATACATCGTCCTCCAGCCGAATTGACTCCATGGGTCTATTGCTGCCTCGGGCACCTTATGGCCGTTCTGCTGTGAGTCTAGATTATCGAATGGGACAAAAAACTGATAGTGAATTGTAACGTTCAGGGCCTCCTAATGACGATGGATCACTCAAATTGCGTCCCGATTCAATACATCGTCCTCCAGCAGACTTGTCTCCATGGGTCTATTGCTGCCTCGGGCACCTTATGGCCGTTCTGCTGTGAGTGTAGATTATCGAATGGGACGAAAAACTGATAGTGAATTGTAACGTTCAGAGCCACCTAATGACGATGGATCTCCCAAATTGCGTCCCGATTCAATACATCGTCCTCCAGCCGACTTGACTCCATGGGTCTATTGCTGCCTCGGGCACCTTATGGCCGTTCTGCTGTGAGTCTAGTTTATCGAATGGGACGAAAAACTGATAGTGAATTGTAACGTTCAGGGCCTCCTAATGACGATGGATCACTCAAATTGCGTCCCGATTCAATACATCGTCCTCCAGCAGACTTGTCTCCATGGGTCGATTGCTGCCTCGGGCACCTAATGGCCGTTCTGCTGTGAGTCAAAGATTTTCGAATCGGACGAAAAACTGATAGTGAATTGTAACATTCAGGGCCACCTAATGACGATGGACCACGCAAATTGCGTCCCGATTCAATACATCGTCCTCCAGCAGACTTGTCTCCATGGGTCGATTGCTGCCTCGGGCACTTAATGGCCGTTCTGCTGTGAGTCAAAGATTTTCGAATCGGACGAAAACCTGATAGTGAATTGTAACATTCAGGGCCACCTAATGACGATGGACCACGCAAATTGCGTCCCGATTCAATACATCGTCCTCCAGCAGACTTGTCTCCATGGGTCGATTGCTGCCTCGGGCACTTAATGGCCGTTCTGCTGTGAGTCAAAGATTTTCGAATCGGACGAAAAACTGATAGTGAATTGTAACTTTCAGGGCCACCTAATAACGATGGGTCACTCACATTGCGTCCCGATTCAATACATCGTCCTCCAGCAGACTTGTCTCCATGGGTCGATTGCTGCCTCGGGCACCTTATGGCCGTTCTGCTGTGAGTCAAAGATTTTCGAATCGGACGAAAAACTGATCGTGATTTGTAACATTCAGGGCCACCTAATGACGATGGGTCACTCAAATTGCGTCCCGATTCAATACATCGTCCTCCAGCAGACTTGACTTCATGGGTCTATTGCTGCCTCGGGCACCTTATGGCCGTTCTGCTGGGAGTCAAAGATTTTCGAATCGGACGAAAAACTGATAGTGAATTGTAACTTTCAGGGCCACCTAATGACGATGGATCACTCAAATTGCGTCCCGATTCAATACATTGTCCTCCAGCAGACTGTTTCCATGGGTCTATTGCAGCCTCGGGCACCTTATGGCCGTTCAGCTGTGACTCAAAGATTTTCGAATCGGACGAAAAACTGATAGTGAATTGTAACGTTCAGGGCCTCCTAATGACGATGGAACACTCAAATTGCGTCCCGATTCAATACATCGTCCTCCAGCCGACTTGTCTCCATGGGTCTATTCCTGCCTCGGGCACCTTATGGCCGTTCTGCTGTGAGTCTAGATTATCGAATGGGACGAAAAACTGATAGTAAATTGTAACGTTCAGGGCCTCCTAATGACGATGGATCACTCAAATTGCGTCCCGATTCAATACATCGTCCTCCAGCCGACTTGACTCCATGGGTCTATTGCTGCCACGGGCACCTTATGGCCGTTCTGCTGTGAGTCTAGATTATCGAATGGGACGAAAAACTGATAGTGAATTATAACGTTCAGGGCGTCCTAATGACGATGGATCACTCAAATTGCGTCCCGATTCAATACATCGTTCTCCAGCAGACTTGTCTCCATGGGTCGATTGCTGCCTCGGGCACCTAATGGCCGTTCTGCTGTGAGTCAAAGATTTTCGAATCGGACGAAAAACTGATAGTGAATTGTAACATTCAGGGCCACCTAATGACGATGGACCACGCAAATTGCGTCCCGATTCAATACATCGTCCTCCAGCCGAGTTGACTCCATGGGTTTATTGCTGCCTCGGGCACCTTATGGCCGTTCTGCTGTGAATCTAGATTATCGAATGGGACGAAAAACTGATAGTGAATTGTAACGTTCAGGGCCACCTAATGACGATGGATCTCTCAAATTGCGTCCCGATTCAATACATCAGCCCCAGCCGACTTGTCTCCATGGGTCTATTGCTGCCTCGGGCACCTTATGGCCGTTCTGCTGTGAGTCTAGATTATCGAATGGGACGAAAAACTGATAGTGAATTGTAACGTTCAGGGCCACCTAATGACGATGGATCACTCAAATTGCGTCCTGATTCAATACATCGTCCTCCAGCAGACTTGACTTCATGGGTCTATTGCTGCCTCGGGCACCTTATGGCCGTTCTGCTGTGACTCAAAGATTTTCGAATCGGACGAAAAACTGATAGTGAATTGTAACTTTCAGGGCCACCTAATGACGATGGATCACTCAAATTGCGTCCCGATTCAATACATCGTCCTCCAGCCGAGTTGACTCCATGGGTCTATTGCAGCCTCGGGCACCTTATGGCCGTTCTGCTGTGAGTCAAAGATTTTCGAATCGGACGAAAAACTGATAGTGATTTGTAACATTCAGAGCCACCTAATGACGATGGACCACACAAATTGCGTCCCGATTCAGTACATCGTCCACTAGCCGACCTGACTCCATGGGACTATTGCTGCCTCGGGCACCTTATGGCCGTTCTGCTGTGAGTCTAGATTATCGAATGGGACGAAAAACTGATAGTTAATTGTAACGTTCAGGGCCTCCTAATGACGATGGATCACTGAAATTGCGTCCCGATTCAATACATCGTCCTCCAGCATACTTGACTCCATCGGTCTATTGCTGCCTCGGGCACCTTATGGCCGTTCTGCTGTGAGTCTAGATTATCGAATGGGACCAAAAACTGATAGTGAATTGTAACGTTCAGGGCCTCCTAATGACGATGGATCACTCAAATTGCGTCCCGATTCAATACATCGTCCTCCAGCAGATCTGTCTCCATGGGTCGATTGCTGCCTCGGGCACCTAATGGCCGTTCTACTGTGAGTCAAAGATTTTCGAATCGGACGAAAAACTGATAGTGAATTTTAACATTCAGGGCCACCTAATGACGATGGACCACGCAAATTGCGTCCCGATTCAATACATCGTCCTCCAGCCGAGTTGACTCCATGGATCTATTGCTGCCTCGGGCACCTTATGGCCGTTCTGCTGTGAGTCTAGATTATTGAATGGGACGAAAAACTGATAGTGAATTGTAACGTTCAGGGCCACCTAATGACGATGGGTCACTCAAATTGCGTCCTGATTCAATACATCGTCCTCAAGCAGACTTGACTTCATGGGTCTATTGCTGCCTCGGGCACCTTATGGCCGTTCTGCCGTGAGTCAAAGATTTTGGAATCGGACGAAAAACTGATAGTGAATTGAAACGTTCAGGGCCACCTAATGACGATGGATCACTCAAATTGCGTCCCGATTCAATACATCGTCCTCCAGCCGACTTGACTCCATGGGTCTATTGCTGCCTCGGGCACCTTATGGCCGTTCTGCTGTGAGTCTAGATCATCGAATGGGACAAAAATCTGATAGTGAATTGTAACGTTCAAGGCCTCCTAATGACGATGGATCACTCAAATTGCGTCCCGATTCAATACATCGTCCTCCAGCAGACTTGTCTCCATGGGTCTATTGCTGCCTCGGGCACCTTATGGCCGTTCTGCTGTGAGTCTAGATTATCGAATGGGACGAAAAACTGATAGTGAATTGTAACGTTCGGGGCCACCTAATGACGATGGATCACTCAAATTGCGTCCCGATTCAATACATCGTCCACCAGCCGACTTGACTCCATGGGTCTATTGCTGCCTCGGGCACCTTATGGCCGTTCTGCTGTGAGTCTAGATTATCGAATGGGACGAAAAACTGATAGTGAATTGTAACGTTCAGGGCCTCCTATTGACGATGGATCACTCAAATTGCGTCCCGATTCAATACATCGTCCTCCAGCCGACTTGACTCCATGGGTCTATTGCTGCATCGGGCACCTTATGGCCGTTCTGCTGTGAGTCTAGATTATCGAATGGGACGAAAAACTGATAGTGAATTGTAACATTCAGGGCCACCTAATGACGATGGGCCACGCAAATTGCGTCCCGATTCAATACATCGTCCTCCAGCCGAGTTGACTCCATGGGTTTATTGCTGCCTCGGGCACCTTATGGCCGTTCTGCTGTGAGTCTAGATTATCGAATGGGACGAAAAACTGATAGTAAATAGTAACGTTCAGGGCCTCCTAATGACGATGGATCACTCAAATTGCGTCCCGATTCAATACATCGTCCTCCAGCCGACTTGACTCCATGGGTCTATTGCTGCCTCGGGCACCTTATGGCCGTTCTGCTGTGAGTCTAGATTATCGAATGGGTCGAAAAACTGATAGTCAGTTATAACGTTCAGGGCCTCCTAATGACGATGGATCACTCAAATTGCGTCCCGATTCAATACATCGTCCTCCAGCCGACTTGACTCCATGGGTCTATTGCTGCCTCGGGCACCTTATGGCCGTTCTGCTGTGAGTCAAAGATTTTTTGAATCGGACGAAAAACTGATAGTGAATTGTAACATTCAGGGCCACCTAATGACGATGGACCACGCAAATTGCGTCCCGATTCAATACATCGTCCTCCAGCCGAGTTGACTCCATGGGTCTATTGCTGCCTCGGGCACCTTATGGCCGTTCTGCTGTGAATCTAGATTATCGAATGGGACGAAAAACTGATAATGAATTGTAACGTTCAGGGCCACCTAATGACGATGGATGACTCAAATTGCGTCCCGATTCAATACATCGTCCTCCAGCAGACTTGACTTCATGGGTCTATTGCTGCCTCGGGCACCTTATGGCCGTTCTGCTGTGAGTCAAAGATTTTCGAATCGGACGAAAAACTGATAGTGAATTGTAACTTTCAGGGCCACCTAATGACGATGGATCACTCAAATTGCGTCCCGATTCAATACATTGTCCTCCAGCAGACTGTCTCCATGGGTCTATTGCAGCCTCGGGCACCTTATGGCCGTTCAGCTGTGACTCAAAGATTTTCGAATCGGACGAAAAACTGATAGTGAATTGTAACGTTCAGGGCCTCCTAATGACGATGGAACACTCAAATTGCGTCCCGATTCAATACATCGTCCTCCAGCCGACTTGTCTCCATGGGTCTATTCCTGCCTCGGGCACCTTATGGCCGTTCTGCTGTGAGTCTAGATTATCGAATGGGACGAAAAACTGATAGTAAATTGTAACGTTCAGGGCCTCCTAATGACGATGGATCACTCAAATTGCGTCCCGATTCAATACATCGTCCTCCAGCCGACTTGACTCCATGGATCTATTGCTGCCTCGGGCACCTTATGGCCGTTCTGCTGTGAGTCTAGATTATTGAATGGGACGAAAAACTGATAGTGAATTGTAACGTTCAGGGCCACCTAATGACGATGGGTCACTCAAATTGCGTCCTGATTCAATACATCGTCCTCAAGCAGACTTGACTTCATGGGTCTATTGCTGCCTCGGGCACCTTATGGCCGTTCTGCCGTGAGTCAAAGATTTTGGAATCGGACGAAAAACTGATAGTGAATTGAAACGTTCAGGGCCACCTAATGACGATGGATCACTCAAATTGCGTCCCGATTCACTACATCGTCCTCCAGCCGACTTGACTCCATGGGTCTATTGCTGCCTCGGGCACCTTATGGCCGTTCTGCTGTGAGTCTAGATTATCGAATGGGACAAAAAACTGATAGTGAATTGTAACGTTCAAGGCCTCCTAATGACGATGGATCACTCAAATTGCGTCCCGATTCAATACATCGTCCTCCAGCAGACTTGTCTCCATGGGTCTATTGCTGCCTCGGGCACCTTATGGCCGTTCTGCTGTGAGTCTAGATTATCGAATGGGACGAAAAACTGATAGTGAATTGTAACGTTCGGGGCCACCTAATGACGATGGATCACTCAAATTGCGTCCCGATTCAATACATCGTCCACCAGCCGACTTGACTCCATGGGTCTATTGCTGCCTCGGGCACCTTATGGCCGTTCTGCTGTGAGTCTAGATTATCGAATGGGACGAAAAACTGATAGTGAATTGTAACGTTCAGGGCCTCCTATTGACGATGGATCACTCAAATTGCGTCCCGATTCAATACATCGTCCTCCAGCCGACTTGACTCCATGGGTCTATTGCTGCATCGGGCACCTTATGGCCGTTCTGCTGTGAGTCTAGATTATCGAATGGGACGAAAAACTGATAGTAAATTGTAACATTCAGGGCCACCTAATGACGATGGGCCACGCAAATTGCGTCCCGATTCAATACATCGTCCTCCAGCCGAGTTGACTCCATGGGTTTATTGCTGCCTCGGGCACCTTATGGCCGTTCTGCTGTGAGTCTAGATTATCGAATGGGACGAAAAACTGATAGTAAATTGTAACGTTCAGGGCCTCCTAATGACGATGGATCACTCAAATTGCGTCCCGATTCAATACATCGTCCTCCAGCCGACTTGACTCCATGGGTCTATTGCTGCCTCGGGCACCTTATGGCCGTTCTGCTGTGAGTCTAGATTATCGAATGGGTCGAAAAACTGATAGTCAGTTATAACGTTCAGGGCCTCCTAATGACGATGGATCACTCAAATTGCGTCCCGATTCAATACATCGTCCTCCAGCCGACTTGACTCCATGGGTCTATTGCTGCCTCGGGCACCTTATGGCCGTTCTGCTGTGAGTCAAAGATTTTTTGAATCGGACGAAAAACTGATAGTGAATTGTAACATTCAGGGCCACCTAATGACGATGGACCACGCAAATTGCGTCCCGATTCAATACATCGTCCTCCAGCCGAGTTGACTCCATGGGTCTATTGCTGCCTCGGGCACCTTATGGCCGTTCTGCTGTGAATCTAGATTATCGAATGGGACGAAAAACTGATAATGAATTGTAACGTTCAGGGCCACCTAATGACGATGGATGACTCAAATTGCGTCCCGATTCAATACATCGTCCTCCAGCAGACTTGACTTCATGGGTCTATTGCTGCCTCGGGCACCTTATGGCCGTTCTGCTGTGAGTCAAAGATTTTCGAATCGGACGAAAAACTGATAGTGAATTGTAACTTTCAGGGCCACCTAATGACGATGGATCACTCAAATTGCGTCCCGATTCAATACATTGTCCTCCAGCAGACTGTCTCCATGGGTCTATTGCAGCCTCGGGCACCTTATGGCCGTTCAGCTGTGACTCAAAGATTTTCGAATCGGACGAAAAACTGATAGTGAATTGTAACGTTCAGGGCCTCCTAATGACGATGGAACACTCAAATTGCGTCCCGATTCAATACATCGTCCTCCAGCCGACTTGTCTCCATGGGTCTATTCCTGCCTCGGGCACCTTATGGCCGTTCTGCTGTGAGTCTAGATTATCGAATGGGACGAAAAACTGATAGTAAATTGTAACGTTCAGGGCCTCCTAATGACGATGGATCACTCAAATTGCGTCCCGATTCAATACATCGTCCTCCAGCCGACTTGACTCCATGGGTCTATTGCTGCCACGGGCACCTTATGGCCGTTCTGCTGTGAATCTAGATTATCGAATGGGACGAAAAACTGATAGTGAATTATAACGTTCAGGGCGTCCTAATGACGATGGATCACTCAAATTGCGTCCCGATTCAATACATCGTTCTCCAGCAGACTTGTCTCCATGGGTCGATTGCTGCCTCGGGCACCTAATGGCCGTTCTGCTGTGAGTCAAAGATTTTCGAATCGGACGAAAAACTGATAGTGAATTGTAACATTCAGGGCCACCTAATGACGATGGACCACGCAAATTGCGTCGCGATTCAATACATCGTCCTCCAGCCGAGTTGACTCCATGGGTTTATTGCTGCCTCGGGCACCTTATGGCCGTTCTGCTGTGAATCTAGATTATCGAATGGGACGAAAAACTGATAGTGAATTGTAACGTTCAGGGCCACCTAATGACGATGGATCTCTCAAATTGCGTCCCGATTCAATACATCAGCCCCAGCCGACTTGTCTCCATGGGTCTATTGCTGCCTCGGGCACCTTATGGCCGTTCTGCTGTGAGTCTAGATTATCGAATGGGATGAAAAACTGATAGTGAATTGTAACGTTCAGGGCCACCTAATGACGATGGATCACTCAAATTGCGTCCTGATTCAATACATCGTCCTCCAGCAGACTTGACTTCATGGGTCTATTGCTGCCTCGGGCACCTTATGGCCGTTCTGCTGTGACTCAAAGATTTTCGAATCGGACGAAAAACTGATAGTGAATTGTAACTTTCAGGGCCACCTAATGACGATGGATCACTCAAATTGCGTCCCGATTCAATACATCGTCCTCCAGCCGAGTTGACTCCATGGGTCGATTGCTGCCTCGGGCACCTTATGGCCGTTCTGCTGTGAGTCAAAGATTTTCGAATCGGACGAAAAACTGATAGTGATTTGTAACATTCAGAGCCACCTAATGACGATGGACCACACAAATTGCGTCCCGATTCAGTACATCGTCCACTAGCCGACCTGACTCCATGGGACTATTGCTGCCTCGGGCACCTTATGGCCGTTCTGCTGTGAGTCTAGATTATCGAATGGGACGAAAAACTGATAGTGAATTGTAACGTTCAGGGCCTCCTAATGACGATGGATCACTGAAATTGCGTCCCGATTCAATACATCGTCCTCCAGCCGACTTGACTCCATGGGTCTATTGCTGCCTCGGGCACCTTATGGCCGTTCTGCTGTGAGTCAAAGATTTTCGAATCGGACGAAAAACTGATAGTAAATTGTAACGTTCAGGGCCTCCTAATGACGATGGATCACTCAAATTGCGTCCCGATTCAATACATCGTCCTCCAGCCGACTTGACTCCATGGGTCTATTGCTGCCACGGGCACCTTATGGCCGTTCTGCTGTGAGTCTAGATTATCGAATGGGACGAAAAACTGATAGTGAATTATAACGTTCAGGGCGTCCTAATGACGATGGATCACTCAAATTGCGTCCCGATTCAATACATCGTTCTCCAGCAGACTTGTCTCCATGGGTCGATTGCTGCCTCGGGCACCTAATGGCCGTTCTGCTGTGAGTCAGAGATTTTCGAATCGGACGAAAAACTGATAGTGAATTGTAACATTCAGGGCCACCTAATGACGATGGACCACGCAAATTGCGTCCCGATTCAATACATCGTCCTCCAGCCGAGTTGACTCCATGGGTTTATTGCTGTCTCGGGCACCTTATGGCCGTTCTGCTGTGAATCTAGATTATCGAATGGGACGAAAAACTGATAGTGAATTGTAACGTTCAGGGCCACCTAATGACAATGGATCACTCAAATTGCGTCCCGATTCAATACATCAGCCCCAGCCGAATTGTCTCCATGGGTCTATTGCTGCCTCGGGCACCTTATGGCCGTTCTGCTGTGAGTCTAGATTATCGAATGGGACGAAAAACTGATAGTGAATTGTAACGTTCAGGGCCACCTAATGACGATGGATCACTCAAATTGCGTCCTGATTCAATACATCGTCCTCCAGCAGACTTGACTTCATGGGTCTATTGCTGCCTCGGGCACCTTATGGCCGTTCTGCTGTGACTCAAAGATTTTCGAATCGGACGAAAAACTGATAGTGAATTGTAACTTTCAGGGCCACCTAATGACGATGGATCACTCAAATTGCGTCCCGATTCAATACATCGTCCTCCAGCCGAGTTGACTCCATGGGTCGATTGCTGCCTCGGGCACCTTATGGCCGTTCTGCTGTGAGTCAAAGATTTTCGAATCGGACGAAAAACTGATAGTGATTTGTAACATTCAGAGCCACCTAATGACGATGGATCACTCAAATTGCGTCCCGATTCAATACATCGTCCTCCAGCAGACTTGTCTCCATGGGTCGATTGCTGCCTCGGGCACCTAATGGCCGTTCTACTGTGAGTCAAAGATTTTCGAATCGGACGAAAAACTGATAGTGAATTTTAACATTCAGGGCCACCTAATGACGATGGACCACGCAAATTGCGTCCCGATTCAATACATCGTCCTCCAGCCGAGTTGACTCCATGGGTCTATTGTTGCCTCGGGCACCTTATGGCCGTTCTGCTGTGAGTCTAGATTATTGAATGGGACGAAAAACTGATAGTGAATTGTAACGTTCAGGGCCACCTAATGACGATGGGTCACTCAAATTGCGTCCTGATTCAATACATCGTCCTCAAGCAGACTTGACTTCATGGGTCTATTGCTGCCTCGGGCACCTTATGGCCGTTCTGCCGTGAGTCAAAGATTTTGGAATCGGACGAAAAACTGATAGTGAATTGAAACGTTCAGGGCCACCTAATGACGATGGATCACTCAAATTGCGTCCCGATTCAATACATCGTCCTCCAGCCGAGTTGACTCCATGGGTTTATTGCTGCCTCGGGCACCTTATGGCCGTTCTGCTGTGAGTCTAGATTATCGAATGGGACGAAAAACTGATAGTAAATTGTAACGTTCAGGGCCTCCTAATGACGATGGATCACTCAAATTGCGTCCCGATTCAATACATCGTCCTCCAGCCGACTTGACTCCATGGGTCTATTGCTGCCTCGGCACCTTATGCCCGTTCTGCTGTGAGTCTAGATTATCGAATGGGACGAAAAACTGATAGTCAATTATAACGTTCAGGGCCTCCTAATGACGATGGATCACTCAAATTGCGTCCCGATTCAATACATCGTCCTCCAGCCGACTTGACTCCATGGGTCTATTGCTGCCTCGGGCACCTTATGGCCGTTCTGCCGTGAGTCAAAGATTTTGGAATCGGACGAAAAACTGATAGTGAATTGTAACGTTCTGGGCCTCCTAATGACGATGGAACACTCAAATTGCGTCCCGATTCAATACATCGTCCTCCAGCAGACTTGTCTCCATGCGACTATTGCTGCCTCGGGCACCTTATGGCCGTTCTGCTGTGAGTCAAAGATTTTCGAATCGGACGAAAAACTGATAGTGAATTGTAACGTTCAGGGTCACCTAATGACGATGGATCACTCAAATTGCGTCCCGATTCAATACATCGTCCTCCAGCCGAATTGACTCCATGGGTCTATTGCTGCCTCGGGCACCTTATGGCCGTTCTGCTGTGAGTCTACATTATCGAATGGGACAAAAAACTGATAGTGAATTGTAACGTTCAGGGCCTCCTTATGACGATGGATCACTCAAATTGCGTCCCGATTCAATACATCGTCCTCCAGCAGACTTGTCTCCATGGGTCGATTGCTGCCTCGGGCACCTAATGGCCGTTCTGCTGTGAGTCAAAGATTTTCGAATCGGACGAAAAACTGATAGTGAATTGTAACATTCAGGGCCACCTAATGACGATGGACCACGCAAATTGCGTCCCGATTCAATACATCGTCCTCCAGCCGAGTTGACTCCATGGGTCTATTACTGCCTCAGGCACCTTATGGCCGTTCTGCTGTGAATCTAGATTATCGAATGGGACGAGAAACTGATAATGAATTGTAACGTTCAGGGCCACCTAATGACGATGGATCACTCAAATTGCGTCCCGATTCAATAAATCGTCCCCAGCCGACTTGACTCCATGGGACTATTGCTGCCTCGGGCACCTTATGGCCGTTCTGCTGTGAGTCTAGATTATCGAATGGGACGAAAAACTGATAGTGAATTGTAACGTTCAGGGCCTCCTAATGACGATGGATCACTCAAATTGCGTCCCGATTCAATACATCGTCCTCTAGCAGACTTGTCTCCATGGGTCGATTGCTGCCTCGGGCACTTATTGGCCGTTCTGCTGTGAGTCAAAGATTTTCGAATCGGACGAAAAACTGATCGTGAATTGTAACATTCAGGGCCACCTAATGACGATGGACCACGCAAATTGCGTCCCGATTCAATACATCGTCCTCCAGCCGAGTTGACTCCATGGGTCTATTGCTGCCTCGGGCACCTTATGGCCGTTCTGCTGTGAATCTAGATTATCGAATGGGACGAAAAACTGATAGTGAATTGTAACGTTCAGGGCCACCTAATGACGATGGATCACTCAAATTGCGTCCCGATTCAATACATCGTCCCCAGCCGACTTGTCTCCATGGGTCTATTGCTGCCTCGGGCACCTTATGGACGTTCTGCTGTGAGTCTAGATTATCGAATGGGACGAAAAACTGATAGTGAATTGTAACATTCAGGGCCACCTAATGACGATGGATCACTCAAATTGCGTCCTGATTCAATACATCGTCCTCCAGCAGACTTGACTTCATGGGTCTATTGCTGCCTCGGGCACCTTATGGCCGTTCTGCTGTGAGTCAAAGATTTTCGAATCGGACGAAAAACTGATAGTGAATTGTAACTTTCAGGGCCACCTAATGACGATGGATCACTCACATTGCGTCCCGATTCAATACATCGTCCTCCAGCAGACTTGTCTCCATGGGTCGATTGCTGCCTCGGGCACCTTATGGCCGTTCTGCTGTGAGTCAAAGATTTTCGAATCGGACGAAAAACTGATAGTGATTTGTAACATTCAGGGCCACCTAATGACGATGGATCACTCAAATTGCGTCCCGATTCAATACATCGTCCTCCAGCAGACTTGACTTCATGGGTCTATTGCTGCCTCGGGCACCTTATGGCCGTTCTGCTGTGAGTCAAAAATTTTCGAATCGGACGAAAAACTGATAGTGAATTGTAACTTTCAGGGCCACCTAATGACGATGGATCACTCAAATTGCGTCCCGATTCAATACATTGTCCTCCAGCAGACTGTCTCCATGGGTCTATTGCAGCCTCGGGCACCTTATGGCCGTTCTGCTGTGAGTCTAGATTATCGAATGGGACGAAAAACTGATAGTGAATTATAACGTTCAGGGCCTCCTAATGACGATGGATCACTCAAATTGCGTCCCGATTCAATACATCGTTCTCCAGCAGACTTGTCTCCATGGGTCGATTGCTGCCTCGGGCACCTAATGGCCGTTCTGCTGTGAGTCAAAGATTTTCGAATCGGACGAAAAACTGATAGTGAATTGTAGCATTCAGGGCCACCTAATGACGATGGACCACGCAAATTGCGTCCCGATTCAATACATCGTCCTCCAGCCGAGTTGACTCCATGGGTTTATTGCTGCCTCGGGCACCTTATGGCCGTTCTGCTGTGAATCTAGATTATCGAATGGGACGAAAAACTGATAGTGAATTGTAACGTTCAGGGCCACCTAATGACGATGGATCACTCAAATTGCGTCCCGATTCAATACATCGGCCCCAGCCGACTTGTCTCCATGGGTCTATTGCTGCCTCGGGCACCTTATGGCCGTTCTGCTTTGAGTCTAGATTATCGAATGGGACGAAAAACTGATAGTGAATTGTAACGTTCAGGGCCACCTAATGACGATGGATCACTCAAATTGCGTCCTGATTCAATACATCGTCCTCCAGCAGACTTGACTTTATGGGTCTATTGCTGCCTCGGGCACCTTATGGCCGTTCTGCTGTGACTCAAAGATTTTCGAATCGGACGAAAAACTGATAGTGAATTGTAACTTTCAGGGCCACCTAATGACGATGGATCACTCAGATTGCGTCCCGATTCAATACATCGTCCTCCAGCCGAGCTGACTCCATGGGTCGATTGCTGCCTCGGGCACCTTATGGCCGTTCTGCTGTGAGTCAAAGATATTCGAATCGGACGAAAAACTGATAGTGATTTGTAACATTCAGGGCCACCTAATGACGATGGACCGCACAAATTGCGTCCCGATTCAGTACATCGTCCACTAGCCGACCTGACTCCATGGGACTATTGCTGCCTCGGGGACCTTATGGCCGTTCTGCTGTGAGTCTACATTATCGAATGGGACGAAAAACTGATAGTGAATTGTGACGTTCAGGGCCTCCTAATGACGATGGATCACTGAAATTGCGTCCCGATTCAATACATCGTCCTCCAGCCGACTTGACTCAATGGGTCTATTGCTGCCTCGGGCACCTTATGGCCGTTCTGCTGTGAGTCTAGATTATCGAATGGGACGAAAAACTGATAGTGAATTGTAACGTTCAGGGCCTCCTAATGACGATGGATCACTCAAATTGCGTCCCGATTCAATACATCGTCCTCCAGCAGACTTGTCTCCATGGGTCGATTGCTGCCTCGGGCACCTAACGGCCGTTCTACTGTGAGTCAAAGATTTTCGAATCGGACGAAAAACTGATAGTGAATTTTAACATTCAGGGCCACCTAATGACGATGGACCACGCAAATTGCGTCCCGATTCAATACATCGTCCTCCAGCCGAGTTGACTCCATGGGTCTATTGCTGCCTCGGGCACCTTATGGCCGTTCTGCTGTGAGTCTAGATTATTGAATGGGACGAAAAACTGATAGTGAATTCTAACGTTCAGGGCACCTAATGACGATGGATCACTCAAATTGCGTCCCGATTAAATACATCGTCCCCAGCCGACTTGTCTCCATGGGTCTATTGCTGACTCGGGCACCTTATGGCCGTTCTGCTGTGAGTCTAGATTATCGAATGGGACGAAAAACTGATAGTGAATTGTAACGTTCAGGGCCACCTAATGACGATGGGTCACTCAAATAGCGTCCTGATTCAATACATCGTCCTCAAGCAGACTTGACTTCATAGGTCTATTGCTGCCTCGGGCACCTTATGGCCGTTCTGCTGTGAGTCAAAGATTTTCGAATCGGACGAAAAACTGATAGTGAATTGAAACGTTCAGGGCCACCTAATGACGATGGATCACTCAAATTGCGTCCCGATTCAATACATCGTCCTCCAGCCGACTTGACTCCATGGGTCTATTGCTGCCTCGGGCACCTTATGGCCGTTCTGCTGTGAGTCAAAGATTTTCGAATCGGACGAAAAACTGATAGTGAATTGTAACGTTCAAGGCCTCCTAATGACGATGGATCACTCAAATTGCGTCCCGATTCAAAACATCGTCCTCCAGCAGACTTGTCTCCATGGGTCTATTGCTGCCTCGGGCACCTTATGGCCTATCTGCTGTGAGGCTAGATTATCGAATGGGACGAAAAACTGATAGTGAATTGTAACGTTCGGGGCCACCTAATGACGATGGATCACTCAAATTGCGTCCCGATTCAATACATCGTCCTCCAGCCGACTTGACTCCATGGGTCTATTGCTGCCTCGGGCACCTTATGGCCGTTCTGCTGTGTGTCTAGATTATCGAATGGGACGAAAAACCTATAGTAAATTGTAACGTTCAGGGCCTCCTAATGACGATGGATCACTCAAATTGCGTCCCGATTCAATACATCGTCCTCCAGCCGACTTGACTCCATGGGTATATTGCTGCCTCGGGCACCTTATGGCCGTTCTGCTGTGAGTCTAGATTATCGAATGGGACGAAAAACTGATAGTGAATTATAACGTTCAGGGCCTCCTAATGACGATGGATCACTCAAATTGCGTCCCGATTCAATACATCGTTCTCCAGCAGACTGGTCTCCATGGGTCGATTGCTGCCTCGGGCACCTAATGGCCGTTCTGCTGTGAGTCAAAGATTTTCGAATCGGACGAAAAACTGATAGTGAATTGTAACTTTCAGGGCCACCTAATGACGATGGACCACGCAAATTGCGTCCCGATTCAATACATCGTCCTCCAGCCGAGTTGACTCCATGGGTTTATTGCTGCCTCGGGCACCTTATGGCCGTTCTGCTGTGAATCTAGATTATCGAATGGGACGAAAAACTGATAGTGAATTGTAACGTTCAGGGCCACCTAATGACGATGGATCACTCAAATTGCGTCCCGATTCAATACATCGTCCCCAGCCGACTTGTCTCCATGGGTCTATTGCTGCCTCGGGCACCTTATGGCCGTTCTGCTGTGAGTCTAGATTATCGAATGGGACGAAAAACTGATAGTGAATTGTTACGTTCAGGGCCACCTAATGACGATGGATCACTCAAATTGCGTCCTGATTCAATACATCGTCCTCCAGCAGACTTGACTTCATGGGTCTATTGCTGCCTCGGGCACCTTATGGCCGTTCTGCTGTGACTCAAAGATTTTCGAATCGGACGAAAAATTGATAGTGAATTGTAACTTTCAGGGCCACCTAATGACGATGGATCACTCAAATTGCGTCCCGATTCAATACATCGTCCTCCAGCCGAGTTGACTCCATGGTTCGATTGCTGCCTCGGGCACCTTATGGCCGTTCTGCTGTGAGTCAAAGATTTTCGAATCGGACGAAAAACTGATAGTGATTTGTAACATTCAGGGCCACCTAATGACGATGGACCACACAAATTGCGTCCCGATTCAGTACATCGTCCACTAGCCGACCTGACTCCATGGGACTATTTCTGCCTCGGGCACCTTATGGCCGTTCTGCTGTGAGTCTAGATTATAGAATGGGATGAAAAAGTGATAGTGAATTGTAACGTTCAGGGCCACCTAATGACGATGGATCACTCAAATTGCGTCCCGATTCAATACATCGTCCCCATCCGACTTGTCTCCATGGGTCTATTGCTGCCTCGGGCAACTTATGGCCGTTCTGCTGTGAGTCTAGATTATCGAATGGGACGAAAAACTGATAGTGAATTGTTACGTTCAGGGCCACCTAATGACGATGGATCACTCAAATTGCGTCCTGATTCAATACATCGTCCTCCAGCAGACTTGACTTCATGGGTCTATTGCTGCCTCGGGCACCTTATGGCCGTTCTGCTGTGACTCAAAGATTTTCGAATCGGACGAAAAATTGATAGTGAATTGTAACTTTCAGGGCCACCTAATGACGATGGATCACTCAAATTGCGTCCCGATTCAATACATCGTCCTCCAGCCGAGTTGACTCCATGGTTCGATTGCTGCCTCGGGCACCTTATGGCCGTTCTGCTGTGAGTCAAAGATTTTCGAATCGGACGAAAAATTGATAGTGAATTGTAACTTTCAGGGCCACCTAATGACGATGGATCACTCAAATTGCGTCCCGATTCAATACATCGTCCTCCAGCAGACCTGTCTCCATGGGTCTATTGCTGCCTCGGGCACCTTATGGCAGGCCTGCTGTGACTCAAAGATTTTCGAATCGGACGAAAAACTGATAGTGAATTGTAACGTTCAGGGCCTCCTAATGACGATGGAACACTCAAATTGCGTCCCGATTCAATACATCGTCCTCCAGCAGACTTGTCTCCATGCGACTATTGCTGCCTCGGGCACCTTATGGCCGTTCTGCTGTGAGTCAAAGATTTTCGAATCGGACGAAAAACTGATAGTGAATTGTAACGTTCAGGGTCACCTAATGACGATGGATCACTCAAATTGCGTCCCGATTCATAACATCGTCCTCCAGCCGAATTGATTCCATGGGTCTATTGCTGCCTCGGGCACCTTATGGCCGTTCTGCTGTGAGTCTAGATTATCGAATGGGACGAAAAACTGATAGTGAATTGTAACGTTCAGGGCCACCTAATGACGATGGATCACTCAAATTGCGTCCCGATTCAATACATCGTCCTCCAGCCGACTTGACTCCATGGGTCTATTGCTGCCTCGGGCACCTTATGGCCGTTCTGCTGTGAGTCTAGATTATCGAATGGGACGAAAAACTGATAGTGAATTGTAACGTTCAGGGCCTCCTAATAACGATGGATCACTCAAATTGCGTCCCGACTCAATACATCGTCCTCCAGCCGACTTGACTCCATGGGTCTATTGCTGCCTCGGGCACCTTATGGCCGTTCTGCTGTGAGTCTAGATTATCGAATGGGACGAAAAACTGATAGTGAATTGTAACGTTCAGGGCCTCCTAATGACGATGGATCACTCAAATTGCGTCCCGATTCAATACATCGTCCTCCAGCAGACTTGTCTCCATGGGTCGATTGCTACCTCGGGCACCTAATGGCCGTTCTACTGTGAGTCAAAGATTTTCGAATCGGACGAAAAACTGATAGTGAATTGTAACGTTCAGGGCCTCCTAATGACGATGGAACACTCAAATTGCGTCCCGATTCAATACATCGTCCTCCAGCAGACTTGTCTCCATGCGACTATTGCTGCCTCGGGCACCTTATGGCCGTTCTGCTGTGAGTCAAAGATTTTCGAATCGGACGAAAAACTGATAGTGAATTGTAACGTTCAGGGTCACCTAATGACGATGGATCACTCAAATTGCGTCCCGATTCAATACATCGTCCTCCAGCCGAATTGATTCCATGGGTCTATTGCTGCCTCGGGCACCTTATGGCCGTTCTGCTGTGAGTCTAGATTATCGAATGGGACGAAAAACTGATAGTGAATTGTAACGTTCAGGGCCACCTAATGACGATGGATCACTCAAATTGCGTCCCGATTCAATACATCGTCCCCAGCCGACTTGTCTCCATGGGTCTATTGCTGCCTCGGGCAACTTATGGCCGTTCTGCTGTGAGTCTAGATTATCGAATGGGACGAAAAACTGATAGTGAATTGTTACGTTCAGGGCCACCTAATGACGATGGATCACTCAAATTGCGTCCTGATTCAATACATCGTCCTCCAGCAGACTTGACTTCATGGGTCTATTGCTGCCTCGGGCACCTTATGGCCGTTCTGCTGTGACTCAAAGATTTTCGAATCGGACGAAAAATTGATAGTGAATTGTAACTTTCAGGGCCACCTAATGACGATGGATCACTCAAATTGCGTCCCGATTCAATACATCGTCCTCCAGCCGAGTTGACTCCATGGTTCGATTGCTGCCTCGGGCACCTTATGGCCGTTCTGCTGTGAGTCAAAGATTTACGAATCGGACGAAAAATTGATAGTGAATTGTAACTTTCAGGGCCACCTAATGACGATGGATCACTCAAATTGCGTCCCGATTCAATACATCGTCCTCCAGCAGACCTGTCTCCATGGGTGTATTGCTGCCTCGGGCACCTTATGGCAGGCCTGCTGTGACTCAAAGATTTTCGAATCGGACGAAAAACTGATAGTGAATTGTAACGTTCAGGGCCTCCTAATGACGATGGAACACTCAAATTGCGTCCCGATTCAATACATCGTCCTCCAGCAGACTTGTCTCCATGCGACTATTGCTGCCTCGGGCACCTTATGGCCGTTCTGCTGTGAGTCAAAGATTTTCGAATCGGACGAAAAACTGATAGTGAATTGTAACGTTCAGGGTCACCTAATGACGATGGATCACTCAAATTGCGTCCCGATTCATAACATCGTCCTCCAGCCGAATTGATTCCATGGGTCTATTGCTGCCTCGGGCACCTTATGGCCGTTCTGCTGTGAGTCTAGATTATCGAATGGGACGAAAAACTGATAGTGAATTGTAACGTTCAGGGCCACCTAATGACGATGGATCACTCAAATTGCGTCCCGATTCAATACATCGTCCTCCAGCCGACTTGACTCCATGGGTCTATTGCGGCCTCGGGCACCTTATGGCCGTTCTGCTGTGAGTCTAGATTATCGAATGGGACGAAAAACTGATAGTGAATTGTAACGTTCAGGGCCTCCTAATAACGATGGATCACTCAAATTGCGTCCCGATTCAATACATCGTCCTCCAGCCGACTTGACTCCATGGGTCTATTGCTGCCTCGGGCACCTTATGGCCGTTCTGCTGTGAGTCTAGATTATCGAATGGGACGAAAAACTGATAGTGAATTGTAACGTTCAGGGCCTCCTAATGACGATGGATCACTCAAATTGCGTCCCGATTCAATACATCGTCCTCCAGCAGACTTGTCTCCATGGGTCGATTGCTACCTCGGGCACCTAATGGCCGTTCTACTGTGAGTCAAAGATTTTCGAATCGGACGAAAAACTGATAGTGAATTGTAACGTTCAGGGCCTCCTAATGACGATGGAACACTCAAATTGCGTCCCGATTCAATACATCGTCCTCCAGCAGACTTGTCTCCATGCGACTATTGCTGCCTCGGGCACCTTATGGCCGTTCTGCTGTGAGTCAAAGATTTTCGAATCGGACGAAAAACTGATAGTGAATTGTAACCTTCAGGGTCACCTAATGACGATGGATCACTCAAATTGCGTCCCGATTCAATACATCGTCCTCCAGCCGAATTGATTCCATGGGTCTATTGCTGCCTCGGGCACCTTATGGCCGTTCTGCTGTGAGTCTAGATTATCGAATGGGACGAAAAACTGATAGTGAATTGTAACGTTCAGGGCCACCTAATGACGATGGATCACTCTAATTGCGTCCCGATTCAATACATCGTCCTCCAGCCGACTTGACTCCATGGGTCTATTGCTGCCTCGGGCACCTTATGGCCGTTCTGCTGTGAGTCTAGATTATCGAATGGGACGAAAAACTGATAGTGAATTGTAACGTTCAGGGCCTCCTAATAACGATGGATCACTCAAATTGCGTCCCGATTCAATACATCGTCCTCCAGCCGACTTGACTCCATGGGTCTATTGCTGCCTCGGGCACCTTATGGCCGTTCTGCTGTGAGTCTAGATTATCGAATGGGACGAAAAACTGATAGTGAATTGTAACGTTCAGGGCCTCCTAATGACGATGGATCACTCAAATTGCGTCCCGATTCAATACATCGTCCTCCAGCAGACTTGTCTCCATGGGTCGATTGCTACCTCGGGCACCTAATGGCCGTTCTACTGTGAGTCAAAGATTTTCGAATCGGACGAAAAACTGATAGTGAATTGTAACGTTCAGGGCCACCTAATGACGATGGATCACTCAAATTGCGTCCCGATTCAATACATCGTCCCCAGCCGACTTGTCTCCATGGGTCTATTGCTGCCTCGGGCACCTTATGGCCGTTCTGCTGTGAGTCTAGATTATCGAATGGGACGAAAAACTGATAGTAAATTGTAACGTACAGGGCCACCTAATGACGATGGATCACTCAATTTGCGTCCTGATTCAATACATCGTCCTCCAGCAGACTTGACTTCATGGGTCTATTGCTGCCTCGGGCACCTTATGGCCGTTCAGCTGTGACTCAAAGATTTTCGAATCGGACGAAAAACTGATAGTGAATTGTAACTTTCAGGGCCACCTAATGACGATGGATCACTCAAATTGCGTCCCGATTCAATACATCGTCCTCCAGCCGAGTTGACTCCATGGGTCGATTGCTGCCTCGGGCACCTTATGGCCGTGCTGCTGTGAGTCAAAGATTTTCGAATCGGACGAAAAACTGATAGTGATTTGTAACATTCAGGGCCACCTAATGACGATGGACCACACAAATTGCGTCCCGAATCAGTACATCGTCCACTAGCCGACCTGACTCCATGGGACTATTGCTGCCTCGGGCACCTTATGGCCGTTCTGCTGTGAGTCTAGAGTATAGAATGGGATGAAAAACTGATAGTGAATTGTAACGTTCAGGGCCACCTAATGACGATGGATCACTCAAATTGCGTCCCGATTCAATACATCGTCCTCCAGCCGACTTGACTCCATGGGTCTATCGCTGCCTCGGGCACCTTATGGCCGTTCTGCTGTGAGTCTAGATTATCGAATGGGACGAAAAACTGATAGTGAATTGTAACGTTCAGGGCCTCCTAATGACGATGGATCACTCAAATTGCGTCCCGATTCAATACATCGTCCTCCAGCCGAGTTGACTCCATGGGTCAATTGCTGCCTCGGGCACCTTATGGCAGTTCTGCTGTGAGTCTAGATTATTGAATGGGACGAAAAACTGATAGTGAATTCTAACGTTCAGGGCACCTAATGACGATGGATCACTCAAATTGCGTCCGGATTAAATACATCGTCCCCAGCCGACTTGTCTCCATGGGTCTATTGCTGACTCGGGCACCTTATGGCCGTTCTGCTGTGAGTCTAGATTATCGAATGGGACGAAAAACTGATAGTGAATTGTAACGTTCAGGGCCACCTAATGACGATGGGTCACTCAAATTGCGTCCCGATTCAGTACATCGTCCTCCAGCAGACTTGACTTCATGGGTCTATTGCTGCCTCGGGCACCTTATGGCCGTTCTGCTGTGAGTCAAAGATTTTCGAATCGGACGAAAAACTGATAGTGAATTGAAACGTTCAGGGCCACCTAATGACGATGGATCACTCAAATTGCGTCCCGATTCAATACATCGTCCCCCAGCCGACTTGACTCCATGGGTCTATTGCTGCCTCGGGCACCTTATGGCCGTTCTGCTGTGAGTCTAGATTATCGAATGGGACAAAAAACTGATAGTGAATTGTAACGTTCAAGGCCTCCTAATGACGATGGATCACTCAAATTGCGTCCCGATTCAATACATCGTCCTCCAGCAGACTTGTCTCCATGGGTCTATTGCTGCCTCGGGCACCTTATGGCCGTTCTGCTGTGAGTCTAGATTATCGAATGGGACGAAAAACTGATAGTGAATTGTAACGTTCGGGGCCACCTAATGACGATGGATCACTCAAATTGCGTCCCGATTCAATACATCGTCCTCCAGCCGACTTGACTCCATGGGTCTATTGCTGCCTCGGGCACCTTATGGCCGTTCTGCTGTGAGTCTAGATTATCGAATGGGACAAAAAACTGATAGTGAATTGTAACGTTCAGGGCCTCCTAATGACGATGGATCACTCAAATTGCGTCCCGATTCAATACATCGTCCTCCAGCCGACTTGACTCCATGGGTCTATTGCTGCATGGGGCACCTTATGGCCGTTCTGCTGTGAGTCTAGATTATCGAATGGGACGAAAAACTGATAGTGAATTGTAACATTCAGGGCCACCTAATGACGATGGGCCACGCAAATTGCGTCCCGATTCAATACATCGTCCTCCAGCCGACTTGACTCCATGGGTCTATTGCTGCCTCGGGCACCTTATGGCCTTTCTGCTGTGAATCTAGATTATCGAATGGGACGAAAAACTGATAGTGTATTGGAACGTTCAGGGCCACCTAATGACGATGGATCACTCAAATTGCGTCCCGATTCAATACATCGTCCCCAGCCGACTTGTCTCCATGGGTCTATTGCTGCCTCGGGCACCTTATGGCCGTTCTGCTGTGAGTCTAGATTATCGAATGGGACGAAAAACTGATAGTGAATTATAACGTTCAGGGCCTCCTAATGACGATGGATCACTCAAATTGCGTCCCGATTCAATACATCGTTCTCCAGCAGACTTGTCTCCATGGGTCGATTGCTGCCTCGGGCACCTAATGGCCGTTCTGCTGTGAGTCAAAGATTTTCGAATCGGACGAAAAACTGATAGTGAATTGTAACATTCAGTGCCACCTAATGACGATGGACCACGCAAATTGCGTCCCGATTCTATACATCGTCCTCCAGCCGAGTTGACTCCATGGGTTTATTGCTGCCTCGGGCACCTTATGGCCGTTCTGCTGTGAATCTAGATTATCGAATGGGACGAAAAACTGATAGTGAATTGTAACGTTCAGGGCCACCTAATGACGATGGATCACTCAAATTGCGTCCCGATTCAATACATCGTCCCCAGCCGACTTGTCTCCATGGGTCTATTGCTGCCTCGGGCACCTTATCGCCGTTCTGCTGTGAGTCTAGATTATCGAATGGGACGAAGAACTTATAGTGAATTGTAACGTTCAGGGCCACCTAATGACGATGGATCACTCAAATTGCGTCCTGATTCAATACATCGTCCTCCAGCAGACTTGACTTCATGGGTCAATTGCTGCCTCGGGCACATTATGGCCGTTCTGCTGTGACTCAAAGATTTTCGAATCGGACGAAAAACTGATAGTGAATTGTAACTTTCAGGGCCACCTAATGACGATGGATCACTCAAATTGCGTCCCGATTCAATACATCGTCCTCCAGCCGAGTTGACTCCATGGGTCGATTGCTGCCTCGGGCACCTTATGGCCGTTCTGCTGTGAGTCAAAGATTTTCGAATCGGACGAAAAACTGATAGTGATTTGTAACATTCAGGGCCACCTAATGACGATGGACCACACAAATTGCGTCCCGATTCAGTACATCGTCCACTAGCCGACCTGACTCCATGGGACTATTGCTGCCTCGGGCACCTTATGGCCGTTCTGCTGTGAGTCTAGAATATAGAATGGGATGAAAAACTGATAGTGAATTGTAACGTTCAGGGCCACCTAATGACGATGGATCACTCAAATTGCGTCCCGATTCAATACATCGTCCTCCAGCAGACCTGTCTCCATGGGTCTATTGCTTCCTCGGGCACCTTATGGCAGGCCTGCTGTGACTCAAAGATTTTCGAATCGGACGAAAAACTGATAGTGAATTGTAACGTTCAGGGCCTCCTAATGACGATGGAACACTCAAATTGCGTCCCGATTCAATATATCGTCCTCCAGCAGACTTGTCTCCATGCGACTGTTGCTGCCTCGGGCACCTTATGGCCGTTCTGCTGTGAGTCAAAGATTTTCGAATCGGACGAAAAACTGATAGTGAATTGTAACGTTCAGGGTCACCTAATGACGATGGATCACTCAAATTGCGTCCCGATTCAATACATCGTCCTCCAGCCGAATTGACTCCATGGGTCTATTGCTGCCTCGGGCACCTTATGGCCGTTCTGCTGTGAGTCTAGATTATCGAATGGGAGGAAAAACTGATAGTGAATTGTAACGTTCAGGGCCACCTAATGACGATGGATCACTCAAATTGCGTCCCGATTCAATACATCGTCCTCCAGCCGACTTGACTCCATGGGTCTATTGCTGCCTCGGGCACCTTATGGCCGTTTGCTGTGAGTCTAGATTATCGAATGGGACGAAAAACAGATAGTGAATTGTAACGTTCAGGGCCTCCTAATGACGATGGATCACTCAAATTGCGTCCCGATTCAATACATCGTCCTCCAGCCGACTTGACTCCATGGGTCTATTGCTGCCTCGGGCACCTTATGGCCGTTCTGCCTTGAGTCTAGATTATCGAATGGGACGAAAAACTGATAGTGAATTGTAACATTCAGGGCCTCCTAATGACGATGGATCACTCAAATTGCGTCCCGATTCAATACATCGTCCTCCAGCAGACTTGTCTCCATGGGTCGATTGCTGCCTCGGGCACCTAATGGCCGTTCTACTGTGAGTCAAAGATTTTCGAATCGGACGAAAAACTGATAGTGAATTTTAACATTCAGGGCCACCTAATGACGATGGACCACGCAAATTGCGTCCCGATTCAATACATCGTCCTCCAGCCAAGTTGACTCCATGGGTTTATAGCTGCCTCGGGCACCTTATGGCCGTTCTGCTGTGAATCTAGATTATCGAATGGGACGAAAAACTGATAGTGAATTGTAACGTTCAGGGCCACCTAATGACGATGGATCACTCAAATTGCGTCCCGATTCAATAAATCGTCCCCAGCCGACTTGTCTCCATGGGTCTATTGCTGCCTCGGGCACCTTATGGCCGTTCTGCTGTGACTCTAGATTATCGAATGGGACGAAAAACTGATAGTGAATTGTAACGTTCAGGGCCACCTAATGACGATGGATCACTCAAATTGCGTCCTGATTCAATACATCGTCCTCCAGCAGACTTGACTTCATGGGTCTATTGCTGCCTCGGGCACCTTATGGCAGGCCTGCTGTGACTCAAAGATTTTCGAATCGGACGAAAAACTGATAGTGAATTGTAACGTTCAGGGCCTCCTAATGACGATGGAACATCCAAATTGCGTCCCGATTCAATACATCGTCCTCCAGCAGACTTGTCTCCATGCGACTATTGCTGCCTCGGGCACCTTATGGCCGTTCTGCTGTGAGTCAAAGATTTTCGAATCGGACGAAAAACTGATAGTGAATTGTAACGTTCAGGGTCACCTAATGACGATGGATCACTCAAATTGCGTCCCGATTCAATACATCGTCCTCCAGCCGAATTGACTCCATGGGTCTATTGCTGCCTCGGGCACCTTATGGCCGTTCTGCTGTGAGTCTAGATTATCGAATGGGACGAAAAACTGATAGTGAATTGTAACGTTCAGGGCCACCTAATGACGATGGATCACTCAAATTGCGTCCCGATTCAATACATCGTCCTCCAGCCGACTTGACTCCATGGGTCTATTGCTGCCTCTGGCACCTTATGGCCGTTCTGCTGTGAGTCTAGATTATCGAATGGGACGAAAAACTGATAGTGAATTGTAACGTTCAGGGCCTCCTAATGACGATGGATCACTCAAATTGCGTCCCGATTCAATACATCGTCCTCCAGCCGACTTGACTCCATGGGTCTATTGCTGCCTCGGGCACCTTATGGCCGTTCTGCTGTGAGTCTAGATTATCGAATGGGACGAAAAACTGATAGTGAATTGTAACGTTCAGGGCCTCCTAATGACGATGGATCACTCAAATTGCGTCCCGATTCAATACATCGTCCTCCAGCAGACTTGTCTCCATGGGTCGATTGCTGCCTCGGGCACCTAATGGCCGTTCTACTGTGAGTCAAAGATTTTCGAATCGGACGAAAAACTGATAGTGAATTTTAACATTCAGGGCCACCTAATGACGATGGACCACGCAAATTGCGTCCCGATTCAATACATCGTCCTCCAGCCGAGTTGACTCCATGGGTCAATTGCTGCCTCGGGCACCTTATGGCCGTTCTGCTGTGAGTCTAGATTATTGAATGGGACGAAAAACTGATAGTGAATTCTAACGTTCAGGGCACCTAATGACGATGGATCACCCAAATTGCGTCCCGATTAAATACATCGTCCCCAGCCGACTTGTCTCCATGGGTCTATTGCTGACTCGGGCACCTTATGGCCGTTCTGCTGTGAGTCTAGATTATCGAATGGGACGAAAAACTGATAGTGAATTGTAACGTTCAGGGCCACCTAATGACGATGGGTCATTCAAATTGCGTCCTGATTCAATACATCGTCCTCCTGCAGACTTGACTTCATGGGTCTATTGCTGCCTCGGGCACCTTATGGCCGTTCTGCTGTGAGTCAAAGATTTTCGAATCGGACGAAAAACTGATAGTGAATTGAAACGTTCAGGGCCACCTAATGACGATGGATCACTCAAATTGCGTCCCGATTCAATACATCGTCCTCCAGCCGACTTGACTCCATGGGTCTATTGCTGCCTCGGGCACCTTATGGCCGTTCTGCTGTGAGTCTAGATTATCGAATGGGACAAAAAACTGATAGTGAATTGTAACGTTCAAGGCCTCCTAATGACGATGGATCACTCAAATTGCGTCCCGATTCAATACATCGTCCTCCAGCAGATTGTCTCCATGGGTCTATTGCTGCCTCGGGCACCTTATGGCCGTTCTGCTGTGAGTCTAGATTATAGAATGGGACGAAAAACTGATAGTGAATTGTAACGTTCGGGGCCACCTAATGACTATGGATCACTCAAATTGCGTCCCGATTCAAACCATCGTCCTCCAGCCGACTTGACTCCATGGGTCTATTGCTGCCTCGGGCACCTTATGGCCGTTCTGCTGTGAGTCTAGATTATCGAATGGGACGAAAAACTGATAGTGAATTGTAACGTTCAGGGCCTCCTAATGACGATGGATCACTCAAATTGCGTCCCGATTCAATACATCGTCCTCCAGCCGACTTGACTGCATGGGGCACCTTATGGCCGTTCTGCTGTGAGTCTAGATTATCGAATGGGACGAAAAACTGATAGTGAATTGTAACATTTAGGGCCACCTAATGACGATGGGCCACGCAAATTGCGTCCCGATTCAATACATCGTCCTCCAGCCGAGTTGACTCCATGGGTTTATTGCTGCCTCGGGCACCTTATGGCCGTTCTGCTGTGAATCTAGATTATCGAATGGGACGAAAAACTGATAGTGTATTGTAACGTTCAGGGCCACCTAATGACGATGGATCACTCAAATTGCGTCCCGATTCAATACATCGTCCTCCAGCCGACTTGTCTCCATGGGTCTATTGCTGCCTCGGGCACCTTATGGCCGTTCTGCTGTGAGTCTAGATTATCGAATGGGACGAAAAACTGATAGTGAATTATAACGTTCAGGGCCTCCTAATGACGATGGATCACTCAAATTGCGTCCCGATTCAATACATCGTTCTCCAGCAGACTTGTCTCCATGGGTCGATTGCTGCCTCGGGCACCTAATGGCCGTTCTGCTGTGAGTCAAAGATTTTCGAATCGGACGAAAAACTGATAGTGAATTGTAACATTCAGGGCCACCTAATGACGATGGACCACGCAAATTGCGTCCCGATTCAATGGATCGTCCTCCAGCCGAGTTGACTCCATGGGTTTATTGCTGCCTCGGGCACCTTATGGCCGTTCTGCTGTGAATCTAGATTATCGAATGGGACGAAAAACTGATAGTGAATTGTAACGTTCAGGGCCACCTAATGACGATGGATCACTCAAATTGCGTCCCGATTCAATACATCGTCCCCAGCCGACTTGTCTCCATGGGTCTATTGCTGCCTCGGGCACCTTATGGCCGTTCTGCTGTGAGTCTAGATTATCGAATGGGACGAAAAACTGATAGTGAATTGTATCGTTCAGGGCCACCTAATGACGATGGATCACTCAAATTGCGTCCTGATTCAATACATCGTCCTCCAGCAGACTTGACTTCATGGGTCTATTGCTGCCTCGGGCACCTTATGGCCGTTCTGCTGTGACTCAAAGATTTTCGAATCGGACGAAAAACTGATAGTGAATTGTAACTTTCAGGGCCACCTAATGACGATGGATCACTCAAATTGCGTCCCGATTCAATACATCGTCCTCCAGCCGAGTTGACTCCATGGGTCGATTGCTGCCTCGGGCACCTTATGGCCGTTCTGCTGTGAGTCAAAGATTTTCGAATCGGACGAAAAACTGATAGTGATTTGTAACATTCAGGGCCACCTAATGACGATGGACCACACAAATTGCGTCCCGATTCAGTACATCGTCCACTAGCCGACCTGACTCCATGGGACTGTTTCTGCCTTGGGCACCTTATGGCCGTTCTGCTGCGAGTCTAGATTATAGAATGGGATGAAAAACTGATAGTGAATTGTAACGTTCAGGGCCACCTAATGACGATGGATCACTCAAATTGCGTCCCGATTCAATACATCGTCCTCCAGCAGACCTGTCTCCATGGGTCTATTGCTGCCTCGGGCACCTTATGGCAGGCCTGCTGTGACTCAAAGATTTTCGAATCGGACGAAAAACTGATAGTGAATTGTAACGTTCAGGGCCTCCTAATGACGATGGAACACTCAAATTGCGTCCCGATTCAATACATCGTCCTCCAGCAGACTTGACTCCATGCGACTATTGCTGCCTCGGGCACCTTATGGCCGTTCTGCTGTGAGTCAAAGATTTTCGAATCGGACGAAAAACTGATAGTGAATTGTAACGTTCAGGGTCACCTAATGACGATGGATCACTCAAATTGCGTCCCGATTCAATACATCGTCCTCCAGCCGAATTGACTCCATGGGTCTATTGCTGCCTCGGGCACCTTATGGCCGTTCTGCTGTGAGTCTAGATTATCGAATGGGACGAAAAACTGATAGTGAATTGTAACGTTCAGGGCCACCTAATGACGATGGATCACTCAAATTGCGTCCCGATTCAATACATCGTCCTCCAGCCGACTTGACTCCATGGGTCTATTGCTGCCTTGGGCACCTTATGGCCGTTCTGCTGTGAGTCTAGATTATCGAATGGGACGAAAAACTGATAGTGAATTGTAACGTTCAGGGCCTCCTAATGACGATGGATCACTCAAATTGCGTCCCGGTTCAATACATCGTCCTCCAGCCGACTTGACTCCATGGGTCTATTGCTGCCTCGGGCACCTTATGGCCGTTCTGCTGTGAGTCTAGATTATCGAATGGGACGAAAAACTGATAGTGAATTGTAACGTTCAGGGCCTCCTAATGACGATGGATCATTCAAATTGCGTCCCGATTCAATACATCGTCCTCCAGCAGACTTGCCTCCATGGGTCGATTGCTGCCTCGGGCACCTAATGGCCGTTCTACTGTGAGTCAAAGATTTTCGAATCGGACGAAAAACTGATAGTGAATTTTAACATTCAGGGCCACCTAATGACGATGGACCACGCAAATTGCGTCCCGATTCAATACATCGTCCTCCAGCCGAGTTGACTCCATGGGTCAATTGCTGCCTCGGGCACCTGATGGCCGTTCTGCTGTGAGTCTAGATTATTGAATGGGACGAAAAACTGATAGTGAATTCTAACGTTCAGGGCACCTAATGACGATGGATCACTCAAATTGCGTCCCGATTAAATACATCGTCCACAGCCGACTTGTCTCCATGGGTCTATTGCTGACTCGGGCACCTTATGGCCGTTCTGCTGTGAGTCTAGATTATCGAATGGGACGAAAAACTGATAGTGAATTGTAACGTTCAGGGCCACCTAATGACGATGGGTCACCCAAATTGCGCCCTGATTCAATACATCGTCCTCCAGCAGACTTGACTTCATGGGTCTATTGCTGCCTCGGGCACCTTATGGCCGTTCTGCTGTGAGTCAAAGATTTTCGAATCGGACGAAAAACTGATAGTGAATTGAAACGTTCAGGGCCACCTAATGACGATGGATCACTCACATTGCGTCCCGATTCAATACATCGTCCTCCAGCCGACTTGACTCCATGGGTCTATTGCTGCCTCGGGCACCTTATGGCCGTTCTGCTGTGAGTCTAGATTATCGAATGGGACAAAAAACTGATAGTGAATTGTAACATTTAGGGCCACCTAATGACGATGGGCCACGCAAATTGCGTCCCGATTCAATACATCGTCCTCCAGCCGAGTTGACTCCATGGGTTTATTGCTGCCTCGGGCACCTTATGGCCGTTCTGCTGTGAATCTAGATTATCGAATGGGACGAAAAACTGATAGTGTATTGTAACGTTCAGGGCCACCTAATGACGATGGATCACTCAAATTGCGTCCCGATTCAATACATCGTCCTCCAGCCGACTTGACTCTATGGGTCTATTGCTGCCTCGGGCACCTTATGGCCGTTCTGCTGTGAGTCTAGATTATCGAATGGGACAAAAAACTGATAGTGAATTGTAACGTTCAAGGCCTCCTAATGACGATGGATCACTCAAATTGCGTCCCGATTCAATACATCGTCCTCCAGCAGATTGTCTCCATGGGTCTATTGCTGCCTCGGGCACCTTATGGCCGTTCTGCTGTGAGTCTAGATTATAGAATGGGACGAAAAACTGATAGTGAATTGTAACGTTCGGGGCCACCTAATGACTATGGATCACTCAAATTGCGTCCCGATTCAAACCATCGTCCTCCAGCCGACTTGACTCCATGGGTCTATTGCTGCCTCGGGCACCTTATGGCCGTTCTGCTGTGAGTCTAGATTATCGAATGGGACGAAAAACTGATAGTGGTTTGTAACGTTCAGGGCCTCCTAATGACGATGGATCACTCAAATTGCGTCCCGATTCAATACATCGTCCTCCAGCCGACTTGACTGCATGGGGCACCTTATGGCCGTTCTGCTGTGAGTCTAGATTATCGAATGGGACGAAAAACTGATAGTGAATTGTAACATTTAGGGCCACCTAATGACGATGGGCCACGCAAATTGCGTCCCGATTCAATACATCGTCGTCCAGCCGAGTTGACTCCATGGGTTTATTGCTGCCTCGGGCACCTTATGGCCGTTCTGCTGTGAATCTAGATTATCGAATGGGACGAAAAACTGATAGTGTATTGTAACGTTCAGGGCCACCTAATGACGATGGATCACTCAAATTGCGTCCCGATTCAATACATCGTCCCCAGCCGACTTGTCTCCATGGGTCTATTGCTGCCTCGGGCACCTTATGGCCGTTCTGCTGTGAGTCTAGATTATCGAATGGGACGAAAAACTGATAGTGAATTGTATCGTTCAGGGCCACCTAATGACGATGGATCACTCAAATTGCGTCCTGATTCAATACATCGTCCTCCAGCAGACTTGACTTCATGGGTCTATTGCTGCCTCGGGCACCTTATGGCCGTTCTGCTGTGACTCAAAGATTTTCGAATCGGACGAAAAACTGATAGTGAATTGTAACTTTCAGGGCCACCTAATGACGATGGATCACTCAAATTGCGTCCCGATTCAATACATCGTCCTCCAGCCGAGTTGACTCCATGGGTCGATTGCTGCCTCGGGCACCTTATGGCCGTTCTGCTGTGAGTCAAAGATTTTCGAATCGGACGAAAAACTGATAGTGATTTGTAACATTCAGGGCCACCTAATGACGATGGACCACACAAATTGCGTCCCGATTCAGTACATCGTCCACTAGCCGACCTGACTCCATGGGACTATTTCTGCCTTGGGCACCTTATGGCCGTTCTGCTGTGAGTCTAGATTATAGAATGGGATGAAAAACTGATAGTGAATTGTAACGTTCAGGGCCACCTAATGACGATGGATCACTCAAATTGCGTCCCGATTCAATACATCGTCCTCCAGCAGACCTGTCTCCATGGGTCTATTGCTGCCTCGGGCACCTTATGGCAGGCCTGCTGTGACTCAAAGATTTTCGAATCGGACGAAAAACTGATAGTGAATTGTAACGTTCAGGGCCTCCTAATGACGATGGAACACTCAAATTGCGTCCCGATTCAATACATCGTCCTCCAGCAGACTTGACTCCATGCGACTATTGCTGCCTCGGGCACCTTATGTCCGTTCTGCTGTGAGTCAAAGATTTTCGAATCGGACGAAAAACTGATAGTGAATTGTAACGTTCAGGGTCACCTAATGACGATGGATCACTCAAATTGCGTCCCGATTCAATACATCGTCTTCCAGCCGAATTGACTCCACGGGTCTATTGCTGCCTCGGGCACCTTATGGCCGTTCTGCTGTGAGTCTAGATTATCGAATGGGACGAAAAACTGATAGTGAATTGTAACGTTCAGGGCCACCTAATGACGATGGATCACTCAAATTGCGTCCCGATTCAATACATCGTCCTCCAGCCGACTTGACTCCATGGGTCTATTGCTGCCTTGGGCACCTTATGGCCGTTCTGCTGTGAGTCTAGATTATCGAATGGGACGAAAAACTGATAGTGAATTGTAACGTTCAGGGCCTCCTAATGACGATGGATCACTCAAATTGCGTCCCGGTTCAATACATCGTCCTCCAGCCGACTTGACTCCATGGGTCTATTGCTGCCTCGGGCACCTTATGGCCGTTCTGCTGTGAGTCTAGATTATCGAATGGGACGAAAAACTGATAGTGAATTGTAACGTTCAGGGCCTCCTAATGACGATGGATCATTCAAATTGCGTCCCGATTCAATACATCGTCCTCCAGCAGACTTGCCTCCATGGGTCGATTGCTGCCTCGGGCACCTAATGGCCGTTCTACTGTGAGTCAAAGATTTTCGAATCGGACGAAAAACTGATAGTGAATTTTAACATTCAGGGCCACCTAATGACGATGGACCACGCAAATTGCGTCCCGATTCAATACATCGTCCTCCAGCCGAGTTGACTCCATGGGTCAATTGCTGCCTCGGGCACCTTATGGCCGTTCTGCTGTGAGTCTAGATTATTGAATGGGACGAAAAACTGATAGTGAATTCTAACGTTCAGGGCACCTAATGACGATGGATCACTCAAATTGCGTCCCGATTAAATACATCGTCCACAGCCGACTTGTCTCCATGGGTCTATTGCTGACTCGGGCACCTTATGGCCGTTCTGCTGTGAGTCTAGATTATCGAATGGGACGAAAAACTGATAGTGAATTGTAACGTTCAGGGCCACCTAATGACGATGGGTCACTCAAATTGCGTCCTGATTCAATACATCGTCCTCCAGCAGACTTGACTTCATGGGTCTATTGCTGCCTCGGGCACCTTATGGCCGTTCTGCTGTGAGTCAAAGATTTTCGAATCGGACGAAAAACTGATAGTGAATTGAAACGTTCAGGGCCACCTAATGACGATGGATCACTCACATTGCGTCCCGATTCAATACATCGTCCTCCAGCCGACTTGACCCCATGGGTCTATTGCTGCCTCGGGCACCTTATGGCCGTTCTGCTGTGAGTCTAGATTATCGAATGGGACAAAAAACTGATAGTGAATTGTAACATTTAGGGCCACCTAATGACGATGGGCCACGCAAATTGCGTCCCGATTCAATACATCGTCCTCCAGCCGAGTTGACTCCATGGGTTTATTGCTGCCTCGGGCACCTTATGGCCGTTCTGCTGTGAATCTAGATTATCGAATGGGACGAAAAACTGATAGTGTATTGTAACGTTCAGGGCCACCTAATGACGATGGATCACTCAAATTGCGTCCCGATTCAATACATCGTCCTCCAGCCGACTTGTCTCCATGGGTCTATTGCTGCCTCGGGCACCTTATGGCCGTTCTGCTGTGAGTCTAGATTATCGAATGGGACGAAAAACTGATAGTGAATTATAACGTTCAGGGCCTCCTAATGACGATGGATCACTCAAATTGCGTCCCGATTCAATACATCGTTCTCCAGCAGACTTGTCTCCATGGGTCGATTGCTGCCTCGGGCACCTAATGGCCGTTCTGCTGTGAGTCAAAGATTTTCGAATCGGACGAAAAACTGATAGTGAATTGTAACATTCAGGGCCACCTAATGACGATGGACCACGCAAATTGCGTCCCGATTCAATGGATCGTCCTCCAGCCGAGTTGACTCCATGGGTTTATTGCCGCCTCGGGCACCTTATGGCCGTTCTGCTGTGAATCTAGATTATCGAATGGGACGAAAAACTGATAGTGAGTTGTAACGTTCAGGGCCACCTAATGACGATGGATCACTCAAATAGCGTCCCGATTCAATACATCGTCCCCAGCCGACTTGTCTCCATGGGTCTATTGCTGCCTCGGGCACCTTATGGCCGTTCTGCTGTGAGTCTAGATTATCGAATGGGACGAAAAACTGATAGTGAATTGTATCGTTCAGGGCCACCTAATGACGATGGATCACTCAAATTGCGTCCTGATTCAATACATCGTCCTCCAGCAGACTTGACTTCATGGGTCTATTGCCGCCTCGGGCACCTTATGGCCGTTCTGCTGTGACTCAAAGATTTTCGAATCGGACGAAAAACTGATAGTGAATTGTAACTTTCAGCTCCACCTAATGACGATGGATCACTCAAATTGCGTCCCGATTCAATACATCGTCCTCCAGCCGACTTGACTCCATGGGTCGATTGCTGCCTCGGGCACCTTATGGCCGTTCTGCTGTGAGTCAAAGATTTTCGAATCGGACGAAAAACTGATAGTGATTTGTAACATTCAGGGCCACCTAATGACGATGGATCACTCAAATTGCGTCCCGATTCAGTACATCGTCCACTAGCCGACCTGACTCCATGGGACTATTTCTGCCTTGGGCACCTTATGGCCGTTCTGCTGTGAGTCTAGATTATAGAATGGGATGAAAAACTGATAGTGAATTGTAACGTTCAGGGCCACCTAATGACGATGGATCACTCAAATTGCGTCCCGATTCAATACATCGTCCTCCAGCAGACCTGTCTCCATGGGTCTATTGCTGCCTCGGGCACCTTATGGCAGGCCTGCTGTGACTCAAAGATTTTCGAATCGGACGAAAAACTGATAGTGAATTGTAACGTTCAAGGCCTCCTAATGACGATGGAACACTCAAATTGCGTCCCGATTCAATACATCGTCCTCCAGCAGACTTGTCTCCATGCGACTATTGCTGCCTCGGGCACCTTATGGCCGTTCTGCTGTGAGTCAAAGATTTTCGAATCGGACGAAAAACTGATAGTGAATTGTAACGTTCAGGGTCACCTAATGACGATGGATCACTCAAATTGCGTCCCGATTCAATACATCGTCCTCCAGCCGAATTGACTCCATGGGTCTATTGCTGCCTCGGGCACCTTATGGCCGTTCTGCTGTGAGTCTAGATTATCGAATGGGACGAAAAACTGATAGTGAATTGTAACGTTCAGGGCCTCCTAATGACGATGGATTATTCAAATTGCGTCCCGATTCAATACATCGTCCTCCAGCAGACTTGACTCCATGGGTCAATTGCTGCCTCGGGCACCTTATGGCCGTTCTGCTGTGAGTCTAGATTATTGAATGGGACGAAAAACTGATAGTGAATTCTAACGTTCAGGGCACCTAATGACGATGGATCACTCAAATTGCGTCCCGATTAAATACATCGTCCCCAGCCGACTTGTCTCCATGGGTCTATTGCTGACTCGGGCACCTTATGGCCGTTCTGCTGTGAGTCTAGATTATCGAATGGGACGAAAAACTGATAGTGAATTGTAACGTTCAGGGCCACCTAATGACGATGGGTCACTCAAATTGCGTCCTGATTCAATACATCGTCCTCCAGCAGACTTGACTTCATGGGTCTATTGCTGCCTCGGGCACCTTATGGCCGTTCTGCTGTGAGTCAAAGATTTTCGAATCGGACGAAAAACTGATAGTGAATTGAAACGTTCAGGGCCACCTAATGACGATGGATCACTCACATTGCGTCCCGATTCAATACATCGTCCTCCAGCCGACTTGACTCCATGGGTCTATTGCTGCCTCGGGCACCTTATGGCCGTTCTGCTGTGAGTCTAGATTATCGAATGGGACAAAAAACTGATAGTGAATTGTAACGTTCAAGGCCTCCTAATGACGATGGATCACGCAAATTGCGTCCCGATTCAATACATCGTCCTCCAGCAGACTTGTCTCCATGGGTCTATTGCTGCCTCGGGCACCTTATGGCCGTTCTGCTGTGAGTCTAGATTATCGAATGGGACGAAAAACTGATAGTGAATTGTAACTTTCGGGGCCACCTAATGACGATGGATCACTCAAATTGCGTCCCGATTCAAACCATCGTCCTCCAGCCGACTTGACTCCATGGGTCTATTGCTGCCTCGGGCACCTTATGGCCGTTCTACTGTGAGTCTAGATTATCGAATGGGACGAAAAACTGATAGTGAATTGTAACGTTCAGGGCCTCCTAATGACGATGGATCACTCAAATTGCGTCCCGATTCAATACATCGTCCTCCAGCCGACTTGACTGCATGGGGCACCTTATGGCCGTTCTGCTGTGAGTCTAGATTATCGAATGGGACGAAAAACTGATAGTGAATTGTAACATTTAGGGCCACCTAATGACGATGGGCCACGCAAATTGCGTCCCGATTCAATACATCGTCCTCCAGCCGAGTTGACTCCATGGGTTTATTGCTGCCTCGGGCACCTTATGGCCGTTCTGCTGTGAATCTAGATTATCGAATGGGACGAAAAACTGATAGTGTATTGTAACGTTCAGGGCCACCTAATGACGATGGATCACTCAAATTGCGTCCCGATTCAATACATCGTCCTCCAGCCGACTTGTCTCCATGGGTCTATTGCTGCCTCGGGCACCTTATGGCCGTTCTGCTGTGAGTCTAGATTATCGAATGGGACGAAAAACTGATAGTGAATTATAACGTTCAGGGCCTCCTAATGACGATGAATCACTCAAATTGCGTCCCGATTCAATACATCGTTCTCCAGCAGACTTGTCTCCATGGGTCGATTGCTGCCTCGGGCACCTAATGGCCGTTCTGCTGTGAGTCAAAGATTTTCGAATCGGACGAAAAACTGATAGTGAATTGTAACATTCAGGGCCACCTAATGACGATGGACCACGCAAATTGCGTCCCGATTCAATGCATCGTCCTCCAGCCGAGTTGACTCAATGGGTTTATTGCTGCCTCGGGCACCTTATGGCCGTTCTGCTGTGAATCTAGATTATCGAATGGGACGAAAAACTGATAGTGAATTGTAACGTTCAGGGCCACCTAATGACGATGGATCACTCAAATTGCGTCCCGATTAAATACATCGTCCCCAACCGACTTGTCTCCATGGGTCTATTGCTGCCTCGGGCACCTTATGGCCGTTCTGCTGTGAGTCTAGATTATCGAATGGGACGAAAAACTGATAGTGAATTGTATCGTTCAGGGCCACCTAATGACGATGGATCACTCAAATTGCGTCCTGATTCAATACATCGTCCTCCAGCAGACTTGACTTCATGGGTCTATTGCTGCCTCGGGCTCCTTATGGCCGTTCTGCTGTGACTCAAAGATTTTCGAATCGGACGAAAAACTGATAGTGAATTGTAACTTTCAGGGCCACCTAATGACGATGGATCACTCAAATTGCGTCCCGATTCAATACATCGTCCTCCAGCCGAGTTGACTCCATGGGTCGATTGCTGCCTCGGGCACCTTATGGCCGTTCTGCTGTGAGTCAAAGATTTTCGAATCGGACGAAAAACTGATAGTGATTTGTAACATTCAGGGCCACCTAATGACGATGGACCACACAAATTGCGTCCCGATTCAGTACATCGTCCACTAGCCGACCTGACTCCATGGGACTATTTCTGCCTTGGGCACCTTATGGCCGTTCTGCTGTGAGTCTCGATTATAGAATGGGATGAAAAACTGATAGTGAATTGTAACGTTCAGGGCCACCTAATGACGATGGATCACTCAAATTGCGTCCCGATTCAATACATCGTCCTCCAGCAGACCTGTCTCCATGGGTCTATTGCTGCATCGGGCACCTTATGGCAGGCCTGCTGTGACTCAAAGATTTTCGAATCGGACGAAAAACTGATAGTGAATTGAAACGTTCAGGGCCACCTAATGACGATGGATCACTCAAATTGCGTCCCGATTCAATACATCGTCCTCCAGCAGACTTGTCTCCATGCGACTATTGCTGCCTCGGGCACCTTATGGCCGTTCTGCTGTGAGTCAAAGATTTTCGAATCGGACGAAAAACTGATAGTGAATTGTAACGTTCAGGGTCACCTAATGACGATGGATCACTCAAATTGCGTCCCGATTCAATACATCGTCCTCCAGCCGAATTGACTCCATGGATCTATTGCTGCCTCGGGCACCTTATGGCCGTTCTGCTGTGAGTCTAGATTATCGAACGGGACGAAAAACTGATAGTGAATTGTAACGTTCAGGGCCACCTAATGACGATGGATCACTCAAATTGCGTCCCGATTCAATACATCGTCCTCCAGCCGACTTGACTCCATGGGTCTATTGCTGCCTCGGGCACCTTATGGCCGTTCTGCTGTGAGTCTAGATTATCGAATGGGACGAAAAACTGATAGTGAATTGTAACGTTCAGGGCCTCCTAATGACGATGGATCACTCAAATTGCGTCCCGATTCAATACATCGTCCTCCAGCCGACTTGACTCCATGGGTCTATTGCTGCCTCGGGCACCTTATGGCCGTTCTGCTGTGAGTCTAGATTATCGAATGGGACGAAAAACTGATAGTGAATTGTAACGTTCAGGGCCTCCTAATGACGATGGATCACTCAAATTGCGTCCCGATTCAATACATCGTCCTCCAGCAGACTTGTCTCCAAGGGTCGATTGCTGCCTCGGGCACCTAATGGCCGTTCTACTGTGAGTCAAAGATTTTCGAATCGGACGAAAAACTGATAGTGAATTTTAACATTCAGGGCCACCTAATGACGATGGACCACGCAAATTGCGTCCCGATTCAATACATCGTCCTCCAGCCGAGTTGACTCCATGGGTCAATTGCTGCCTCGGGCACCTTATGGCCGTTCTGCTGTGAGTCTAGATTATTGAATGGGACGAAAAACTGATAGTGAATTCTAACGTTCAGGGCACCTAATGACGATGGATCACTCAAATTGCGTCCCGATTAAATACATCGTCCCCAGCCGACTTGTCTCCATGGGTCTATTGCTGACTCGGGCACCTTATGGCCGTTCTGCTGTGAGTCTAGATTATCGAATGGGACGAAAAACTGATAGTGAATTGTAACGTTCAGGGCCACCTAATGACGATGGGTCACTCAAATTGCGACCTGATTCAATACATCGTCCTCCAGCCGACTTGACTCCATGGGTCTATTGCTGCCTCGGGCACCTTATGGCCGTTCGTCTGTGAGTCTAGATTATCGAATGGGACAAAAAACTGATAGTGAATTGTAACGTTCAAGGCCTCCTAATGACGATGGATCACTCAAATTGCGTCCCGATTCAATACATCGTCCTCCAGCAGGCTTGTCTCCATGGGTCTATTGCTGCCTCGGGCACCTTATGGCCGTTCTGCTGTGAGTCTAGATTATCGAATGGGACGAAAAACTGATAGTGAATTGTAACGTTCGGGGCCACCTAATGACGATGGATCACTCAAATTGCGTCCCGATTCAAACCATCGTCCTCCAGCCGACTTAACTCCATGGGTCTATTGCTGCCTCGGGCACCTTATGGCCGTTCTGCAGTGAGTCTAGATTATCGAATGGGACGAAAAACTGATAGTGAATTGTAACGTTCAGGGCCTCCTAATGACGATGGATCACTCAAATTGCGTCCCGATTCAATACATCGTCCTCCAGCCGACTTGACTGCATGGGGCACCTTATGGCCGTTCTGCTGTGAGTCTAGATTATCGAATGGGACGAAAAACTGATAGTGAATTGTAACATTTAGGGCCACATAATGACGATGGGCCACGCAAATTGCGTCCCGATTCAATACATCGTCCTCCAGATGAGTTGACTCCATGGGTTTATTGCTGCCTCGGGCACCTTATGGCCGTTCTGCTGTGAATCTAGATTATCGAATGGGACGAAAAACTGATAGTGTATTGTAACGTTCAGGGCCACCTAATGACGATGGATCACTCAAATTGCGTCCCGATTCAATACATCGTCCTCCAGCCGACTTGTCTCCATTGGTCCATTGCTGCCTCGGGCACCTTATGGCCGTTCTGCTGTGAGTCTAGATTATCGAATGGGACGAAAAACTGATAGTGAATTGTATCGTTCAGGGCCACCTAATGACGATGGATCACTCAAATTGCGTCCTGATTCAATACATCGTCCTCCAGCAGACTTGACTTCATGGGTCTATTGCTGCCTCGGGCACCTTATGGCCGTTCTGCTGTGACTCAAAGATTTTCGAATCGGACGAAAAACTGATAGTGAATTGTAACTTTCAGGGCCACCTAATGACGATGGATCACTCAAATTGCGTCCCGATTCAATACATTGTCCTCCAGCCGAGTTGACTCCATGGGTCGATTGCTGCCTCGGGCACCTTATGGCCGTTCTGCTGTGAGTCAAAGATTTTCGAATCGGACGAAAAACTGATAGTGATTTGTAACATTCAGGGCCACCTAATGACGATGGACCACACAAATTGCGTCCCGATTCAGTACATCGTCCACTAGCCGACCTGACTCCATGGGACTATTGCTGCCTCGGGCACCTTATGGCCGTTCTGCTGTGAGTCTAGATTATGGAATGGGATGAAAAACTGATAGTGAATTGTAACGTTCAGGGCCACCTAATGACGATGGATCACTCAAATTGCGTCCCGATTCAATACATCGTCCTCCAGCAGACCTGTCTCCATGGGTCTATTCCTGCCTCGGGCACCTTATGGCAGGCCTGCTGTGACTCAAAGATTTTCGAATCGGACGAAAAACTGATAGTGAATTGTAACGTTCAGGGCCTCCTAATGACGATGGAACACTCAAATTGCGTCCTGATTCAATACATCGTCCTCCAGCAGACTTGACTTCATGGGTCTATTGCTGCCTCGGGCACCTTATGGCCGTTCTGCTGTGAGTCTAGATTATCGAATGGGACGAAAAACTGATAGTGAATTGTATCGTTCAGGGCCACCTAATGACGATGGATCACTCAAATTGCGTCCTGATTCAATACATCGTCCTCCAGCAGACTTGACTTCATGGGTCTATTGCTGCCTCGGGCACCTTATGGCCGTTGTGCTGTGACTCAAAGATTTTCGAATCAGACGAAAAACTGATAGTGAATTGTAACTTTCAGGGCCACCTAACGACGATGGATCACTCAAATTGCGTCCCGATTCAATACATCGTCCTCCAGCCGAGTTGACTCCATGGGTCGATTGCTGCCTCGGGCACCTTATGGCCGTTCTGCTGTGAGTCAAAGATTTTCGAATCGGACGAAAAACTGATAGTGATTTGTAACATTCAGGGCCACCTAATGACGATGGACCACACAAATTGCGTCCCGATTCAGTACATCGTCCACTAGCCGACCTGACTCCATGGGACTATTGCTGCCTCGGGCACCTTATGGCCGTTCTGCTGTGAGTCTAGATTATAGAATGGGATGAAAAACTGATAGTGAATTGTAACGTTCAGGGCCACCTAATGACGATGGATCACTCAAATTGCGTCCCGATTCAATACATCGTCCTCCAGCAGACCTGTCTCCATGGGTCTATTGCTGCCTCGGGCACCTTATGGCAGGCCTGCTGTGACTCAAAGATTTTCGAATCGGACGAAAAACTGATAGTGAATTGTAACGTTCAGGGCCTCCTAATGACGATGGAACACTCAAATTGCGTCCCGATTCAATATATCGTCCTCCAGCAGACTTGTCTCCATGCGACTGTTGCTGCCTCGGGCACCTTATGGCCGTTCTGCTGTGAGTCTACATTATCGAATGGGACGAAATACTGATAGTGAATTGTAACGTTCAGGGCCACCTAATGACGATGGATCACTCAAATTGCGTCCCGATTCAATACATCGTCCTCCAGCCGACTTGACTCCATGGGTCTATTGCTGCCTCGGGCACCTTATGGCCGTTCTGCTGTGAGTCTAGATTATCGAATGGGACGAAAAACTGATAGTGAATTGTAACGTTCAGGGCCTCCTAATGACGATGGATCACTCAAATTGCGTCCCGATTCAATACATCGTCCTCCAGCCGACTTGACTCCATGGGTCTATTGCTGCCTCGGGCACCTTATGGCCGTTCTGCTATGAGTCTAGATTATCGAATGGGACGAAAAACTGATAGTGAATTGTAACGTTCAGGGCCTCCTAATGACGATGGATCACTCAAATTGCGTCCCGATTCAATACATCGTCCTCCAGCAGACTTGTCTCCATGGGTCGATTGCTGCCTCGGGCACCTAATGGCCGTTCTACTGTGAGTCAAAGATTTTCGAATCGGACGAAAAACTGATAGTGAATTTTAACATTCAGGGCCACCTAATGACGATGGACCACGCAAATTGCGTCCCGATTCAATACATCGTCCTCCAGCCGAGTTGACTCCATGGGTCAATTGCTGCCTCGGGCACCTTATGGCCGTTCTGCTGTGAGTCTAGATTATTGAATGGGACGAAAAACTGATAGTGAATTCTAACGTTCAGGGCACCTAATGACGATGGATCACTCAAATTGCGTCCCGATTAAATACATCGTCCCCAGCCGACTTGTCTCCATGGGTCTATTGCTGACTCGGGCACCTTATGGCCGTTCTGCTGTGAGTCTAGATTATCGAATGGGACGAAAAACTGATAGATAATTGTAACGTTCAGGGCCACCTAATGACGATGGGTCACTCAAATTGCGTCCTGATTCAATACATCGTCCTCCAGCAGACTTGACTTCATGGGTCTATTGCTGCCTCGGGCACCTTATGGCCGTTCTGCTGTGAGTCAAAGATTTTCGAATCGGACGAAAAACTGATAGTGAATTGAAACGTTCAGGGCCACCTAATGACGATGGATCACTCAAATTGCGTCCCGATTCAATACATCGTCCTCCAGCCGACTTGACTCCATGGGTCTATTGCTGCCTCGGGCACCTTATGGCCGTTCTGCTGTGAGTCTAGATTATCGAATGGGACAAAAAACTGATAGTGAATTGTAACGTTCAAGGCCTCCTAATGACGATGGATCACTCAAATTGCGTCCCGATTCAATACATCGTCCTCCAGCAGACTTGTCTCCATGGGTCTATTGCTGCCTCGGGCACCTTATGGCCGTTCTGCTGTGAGTCTAGATTATCGAATGGGACGAAAAACTGATAGTGAATTGTAACGTTCGGGGCCACCTAATGACGATGGATCACTCAAATTGCGTCCCGATTCAATACATCGTCCTCCAGCCGACTTGACTCCATGGGTCTATTGCTGCCTCGCTCACCTTATGGCCGTTCTGCTGTGACTCTAGATTATCGAATGGGACGAAAAACTGATAGTGAATTGTAACGTCAGGGCCTCCTAATGACGATGGATCACTCAAATTGCGTCCCGATTCAATACATCGTCCTCCAGCCGACTTGACTCCATGGGTCTATTGCTGCATGGGGCACCTTATGGCCGTTCTGCTGTGGGTCTAGATTATCGAATGGGACGATAAACTGATAGTGAATTGTAACGTTCAGGGCCACCTAATGACGATGGGCCACGCAAATTGCGTCCCGATTCAATACATCGTCCTCCAGCCGAGTTGACTCCATGGGTTTATTGCTGCCTCGGGCACCTTATGGCCGTTCTGCTGTGAATCTAGATTATCGAATGGGACGAAAAACTGATAGTGTATTGTAACGTTCAGGGCCACCTAATGACGATGGATCACTCAAATAGCGTCCCGATTCAATACATCGTCCCCAGCCGACTTGTCTCCATGGGTCTATTGCTGCCTCAGGCACCTTATGGCCGTTCTGCTGTGAGTCTAGATTATCGAATGGGACGAAAAACTGATAGTGAATTGTAACGTTCAGGGCCACCTAATGACGATGGATCACTCAAATTGCGTCCTGATTCAATACATCGTCCTCCAGCAGACTTGACTTCATGGGTCTATTGCTGCCTCGGGCACCTTATGGCCGTTCTGCTGTGACTCAAAGATTTTCGAATCGGACGAGAAACTGATAGTGAATTGGAACTTTCAGGGCCACCTAATGACGATGGATCACTCAAATTGCGTCCCGATTCAATACATCGTCCTCCAGCAGACTTGACTCCATGGGACGATTGCTGCCTCGGGCACCTTATGGCCGATCTGCTGTGAGTCAAAGATTTTCGAATCGGACGAAAAACTGATAGTGATTTGTAACATTCAGAGCCACCTAATGACGATGGACCACACAAATTGCGTCCCGATTCAGTACATCGTCCACTAGCCGACCTGACTCCATGGGACTATTGCTGCCTCGGGCACCTTATGGCCGTTCTGCTGTGAGTCTAGATTATAGATTGGGATGAAAAACTGATAGTGAATTGTAACGTTCAGGGCCACCTAATGACGATGGAACACTCAAATTGCGTCCCGATTCAATACATCGTCCTCCAGCAGACTTGTCTCCATGCGACTATTGCTGCCTCGGGCACCTTATGGCCGTTCTGCTGTGAGTCAAAGATTTTCGAATCGGACGAAAAACTGATAGTGAATTGTAACGTTCAGGGTCACCTAATGACGATGGATCACTCAAATTGCGTCCCGATTCAATACATCGTCCTCCAGCCGAATTGACTCCATGGGTCTATTGCTGCCTCGGGCACCTTATGGCCGTTCTGCTGTGAGTCTAGATTATCGAATGGGACAAAAAACTGATAGTGAATTGTAACGTTCAGGGCCTCCTAATGACGATGGATCACTCAAATTGCGTCCCGATTCAATACATCGTCCTCCAGCAGACTTGTCTCCATGGGTCTATTGCTGCCTCGGGCACCTTATGGCCGTTCTGCTGTGAGTGTAGATTATCGAATGGGACGAAAAACTGATAGTGAATTGTAACGTTCAGAGCCACCTAATGACGATGGATCTCTCAAATTGCGTCCCGATTCAATACATCGTCCTCCAGCCGACTTGACTCCATGGGTCTATTGCTGCCTCGGGCACCTTATGGCCGTTCTGCTGTGAGTCTAGTTTATCGAATGGGACGAAAAACTGATAGTGAATTGTAACGTTCAGGGCCTCCTAATGACGATGGATCACTCAAATTGCGTCCCGATTCAATACATCGTCCTCCAGCCGAGTTGACTCCATGGGTCTGTTGCTGCCTCGGGCACCTTATGGCCGTTCTGCTGTGAATCTAGATTATCGAATGGAACGAAAAACTGATAATGATTTGTAACGTTCAGGGCCACCTAATGACGATGGATCCCTCAAATTGCGTCCCGATTCAATACATCGTCCTCCAGCCGAATTGACTCCATGGGTCTATTGCAGCCTCGGGCACCTTATGGCCGTTCTGCTGTGAGTCTAGATTATCGAATGGGACAAAAAACTGATAGTGAATTGTAACGTTCAGGGCCTCCTAATGACGATGGATCACTCAAATTGCGTCCCGATTCAATACATCGTCCTCCAGCAGACTTGTCTCCATGGGTCTATTGCTGCCTCGGGCACCTTATGGCAGGCCTGCTGTGACTCAAAGATTTTCGAATCGGACGAAAAACTGATAGTGAATTGTAACGTTCAGGGCCTCCTAATGACGATGGATCATTCAAATTGCGTCCCGATTCAATACATCGTCCTCCAGCCGACTTGACTCCATGGGTCTATTGCTGCCTCGGGCACCTTATGGCCGTTCTGCTGTGAGTCTAGTTTATCGAATGGGACGAAAAACTGATAGTGAATTGTAACGTTCAGGGCCTCCTAATGACGATGGATCACTCAAATTGCGTCCCGATTCAATACATCGTCCTCCAGCCGACTTGACTCCATGGGTCTATTGCTGCCTCGGGCACCTTATGGCCATTCTGCTGTGAGTCTAGTTTATCGAATGGGACGAAAAACTGATAGTGAATTGTAACGTTCAGGGCCTCCTAATGACGATGGATCACTCAAATTGCGTCCCGATTCAATACATCGTCCTCCAGCCGACTTGACTCCATGGGTCTATTGCTGCCTCGGGCACGTTATGGCCATTCTGCTGTGAGTCTAGACCATCGAATGGGACGAAAAACTGATAGTGAATTGTAACGTTCAGGACCTCCTAATGACGATGGATCACTCAAATTGCGTCCCGATTAAATACATCGTCCCCAGCCGACTTGTCTCCATGGGTCTATTGCTGACTCGGGCACCTTATGGCCGTTCTGCTGTGAGTCTAGATTATCGAATGGGACGAAAAACTGATAGTGAATTGTAACGTTCAGGGCCACCTAATGACGATGGGTCACTCAAATTGCGTCCTGATTCAATACATCGTCCTCCAGCAGACTTGACTTCATGGGTCTATTGCTGCCTCGGGCACCTTATGGCCGTTCTGCTGTGAGTCAAAGATTTTCGAATCGGACGAAAAACTGATAGTGAATTGAAACGTTCAGGGCCACCTAATGACGATGGATCACTCAAATTGCGTCCCGATTCAATACATCGTCCTCCAGCCGACTTGACTCCATGGGTCTATTGCTGCCTCGGGCACCTTATGGCCGTTCTGCTGTGTGTCTAGATTATCGAATGGGACAAAAAACTGATAGTGAATTGTAACGTTCAAGGCCTCCTAATGACGATGGATCACTCAAATTGCGTCCCGATTCAATACATCGTCCTCCAGCAGACTTGTCTCCATGGGTCTATTGCTGCCTCGGGCACCTTATGGCCGTTCTGCTGTGAGTCTAGATTATCGAATGGGACGAAAAACTGATAGTGAATTGTAACGTTCGGGGCCACCTAATGACGATGGATCACTCAAATTGCGTCCCGATTCAATACATCGTCCTCCAGCCGACTTGACTCCATGGGTCTATTGCTGCCTCGCTCACCTTATGGCCGTTCTGCTGTGAGTCTAGATTATCGAATGGGACGAAAAACTGATAGTGAATTGTAACGTCAGGGCCTCCTAATGACGATGGATCACTCAAATTGCGTCCCGATTCAATACATCGTCCTCCAGCCGACTTGACTCCATGGGTCTATTGCTGCATGGGGCACCTTATGGCCGTTCTGCTGTGAGTCTAGATTATCGAATGGGACGAAAAACTGATAGTGAATTGTAACGTTCAGGGCCACCTAATGACGATGGGCCACGCAAATTGCGTCCCGATTCAATACATCGTCCTCCAGCCGAGTTGACTCCATGGGTTTATTGCTGCCTCGGGCACCTTATGGCCGTTCTGCTGTGAATCTAGATTATCGAATGGGACGAAAAACTGATAGTGTATTGTAACGTTCAGGGCCACCTAATGACGCAGGATCACTCAAATTGCGTCCTGATTCAATACATCGTCCCCAGCTGACTTGTCTCCATGGGTCTATTGCTGCCTCGGGCACCTTATGGCCGTTCTGCTGTGAGTCTAGATTATCGAATGGGACGAAAAACTGATAGTGAATTGTAACGTTCAGGGCCACCTAATGACGATGGATCACTCAAATTGCGTCCTGATTCAATACATCGTCCTCCAGCAGACTTGACTTCATGGGTCTATTGCTGCCTCGGGCACCTTATGGCCGTTCTGCTGTGACTCAAAGATTTTCGAATCGGACGAGAAACTGATAGTGAATTGTAACTTTCAGGGCCACCTAATGACGATGGATCACTCAAATTGCGTCCCGATTCAATACATCGTCCTCCAGCAGACTTGACTCCATGGGACGATTGCTGCCTCGGGCACCTTATGGCCGTTCTGCTGTGAGTCAAAGATTTTCGAATCGGACGAAAAACTGATAGTGATTTGTAACATTCAGAGCCACCTAATGACGATGGACCACACAAATTGCGTCCCGATTCAGTACATCGTCCACTAGCCGACCTGACTCCATGGGACTATTGCTGCCTCGGGCACCTTATGGCCGTTCTGCTGTGAGTCTAGATTATAGAATGGGATGAAAAACTGATAGTGAATTGTAACGTTCAGGGCCACCTAATGACGATGGAACACTCAAATTGCGTCCCGATTCAATACATCGTCCTCCAGCAGACTTGTCTCCATGCGACTATTGCTGCCTCGGGCACCTTATGGCCGTTCTGCTGTGAGTCAAAGATTTTCGAATCGGACGAAAAACTGATAGTGAATTGTAACGTTCAGGGTCACCTAATGACGTTGGATCACTCAAATTGCGTCCCGATTCAATACATCGTCCTCCAGCCGAATTGACTCCATGGGTCTATTGCTGCCTCGGGCACCTTATGGCCGTTCTGCTGTGAGTCTAGATTATCGAATGGGACAAAAAACTGATAGTGAATTGTAACGTTCAGGGCCTCCTAATGACGATGGATCACTCAAATTGCGTCCCGATTCAATACATCGTCCTCCAGCAGACTTGTCTCCATGGGTCTATTGCTGCCTCGGGCACCTTATGGCCGTTCTGCTGTGAGTGTAGATTATCGAATGGGACGAAAAACTGATAGTGAATTGTAACGTTCAGAGCCTCCTAATGACGATGGATCTCTCAAATTGCGTCCCGATTCAATACATCGTCCTCCAGCCGACTTGACTCCATGGGTCTATTGCTGCCTCGGGCACCTTATGGCCGTTCTGCTGTGAGTCTAGTTTATCGAATGGAACGAAAAACTGATAATGATTTGTAACGTTCAGGGCCACCTAATGACGATGGATCCCTCAAATTGCGTCCCGATTCAATACATCGTCCTCCAGCCGAATTGACTCCATGGGTCTATTGCAGCCTCGGGCACCTTATGGCCGTTCTGCTGTGAGTCTAGATTATCGAATGGGACAAAAAACTGATAGTGAATTGTAACGTTCAGGGCCTCCTAATGACGATGGATCACTCAAATTGCGTCCCGATTCAATACATCGTCCTCCAGCAGACTTGTCTCCATGGGTCTATTGCTGCCTCGGGCACCTTATGGCAGGCCTGCTGTGACTCAAAGATTTTCGAATCGGACGAAAAACTGATAGTGAATTGTAACGTTCAGGGCCTCCTAATGACGATGGATCATTCAAATTGCGTCCCGATTCAATACATCGTCCTCCAGCCGACTTGACTCCATGGGTCTATTGCTGCCTCGGGCACCTTATGGCCGTTCTGCTGTGAGTCTAGTTTATCGAATGGGACGAAAAACTGATAGTGAATTGTAACGTTCAGGGCCTCCTAATGACGATGGATCACTCAAATTGCGTCCCGATTCAATACATCGTCCTCCAGCCGACTTGACTCCATGGGTCTATTGCTGCCTCGGGCACCTTATGGCCATTCTGCTGTGAGTCTAGTTTATCGAATGGGACGAAAAACTGATAGTGAATTGTAACGTTCAGGGCCTCCTAATGACGATGGATCACTCAAATTGCGTCCCGATTCAATACATCGTCCTCCAGCCGACTTGACTCCATGGGTCTATTGCTGCCTCGGGCACGTTATGGCCATTCTCCTGTGAGTCTAGACCATCGAATGGGACGAAAAACTGATAGTGAATTGTAACGTTCAGGACCTCCTAATGACGATGGATCACTCAAATTGCGTCCCGATTAAATACATCGTCCCCAGCCGACTTGTCTCCATGGGTCTATTGCTGACTCGGGCACCTTATGGCCGTTCTGCTGTGAGTCTAGATTATCGAATGGGACGAAAAACTGATAGTGAATTGTAACGTTCAGGGCCACCTAATGACGATGGGTCACTCAAATTGCGTCCCGATTCAATACATCGTCCTCCAGCAGACTTGACTTCATGGGTCTATTGCTGCCTCGGGCACCTTATGGCCGTTCTGCTGTGAGTCAAAGATTTTCGAATCGGACGAAAAACTGATAGTGAATTGAAACGTTCAGGGCCACCTAATGACGATGGATCACTCAAATTGCGTCCCGATTCAATACATCGTCCTCCAGCCGACTTGACTCCATGGGTCTATTGCTGCCTCGGGCACCTTATGGCCGTTCTGCTGTGAGTCTAGATTATCGAATGGGACAAAAAACTGATAGTGAATTGTAACGTTCAAGGCCTCCTAATGACGATGGATCACTCAAATTGCGTCCCGATTCAATACATCGTCCTCCAGCAGACTTGTCTCCACGGGTCTATTGCTGCCTCGGGCACCTTATGGCCGTTCTGCTGTGAGTCTAGATTATCGAATGGGACGAAAAACTGATAGTGAATTGTAACGTTCGGGGCCACCTAATGACGATGGATCACTCAAATTGCGTCCCGATTCAATACATCGTCCTCCAGCCGACTTGACTCCATGGGTCTATTGCTGCCTCGCTCACCTTATGGCCGTTCTGCTGTGAGTCTAGATTATCGAATGGGACGAAAAACTGATAGTGAATTGTAACGTCAGGGCCTCCTAATGACGATGGATCACTCAAATTGCGTCCCGATTCAATACATCGTCCTCCAGCCGACTTGACTCCATGGGTCTATTGCTGCATGGGGCACCTTATGGCCGTTCTGCTGTGAGTCTAGATTATCGAATGGGACGAAAAACTGATAGTGAATTGTAACGTTCAGGGCCACCTAATGACGATGGGCCACGCAAATTGCGTCCCGATTCAATACATCGTCCTCCAGCCGAGTTGACTCCATGGGTTTATTGCTGCCTCGGGCACCTTATGGCCGTTCTGCTGTGAATCTAGATTATCGAATGGGACGAAAAACTGATAGTGTATTGTAACGTTCAGGGCCACCTAATGACGCAGGATCACTCAAATTGCGTCCTGATTCAATACATCGTCCGCAGCTGACTTGTCTCCATGGGTCTATTGCTGCCTCGGGCACCTTATGGCCGTTCTGCTGTGAGTCTAGATTATCGAATGGGACGAAAAACTGATAGTGAATTGTAACGTTCAGGGCCACCTAATGACGATGGATCACTCAAATTGCGTCCCGATTCAATACATCGTCCTCCAGCAGACTTGACTTCATGGGTCTATTGCTGCCTCGGGCACCTTATGGCCGTTCTGCTGTGACTCAAAGATTTTCGAATCGGACGAGAAACTGATAGTGAATTGTAACTTTCAGGGCCACCTAATGACGATGGATCACTCAAATTGCGTCCCGATTCAATACATCGTCCTCCAGCAGACTTGACTCCATGGGACGATTGCTGCCTCGGGCACCTTATGGCCGTTCTGCTGTGAGTCAAAGATTTTCGAATCGGACGAAAAACTGATAGTGATTTGTAACATTCAGAGCCACCTAATGACGATGGACCACACAAATTGCGTCCCGATTCAGTACATCGTCCACTAGCCGACCTGACTCCATGGGACTATTGCTGCCTCGGGCACCTTATGGCCGTTCTGCTGTGAGTCTAGATTATAGAATGGGATGAAAAACTGATAGTGAATTGTAACGTTCAGGGCCACCTAATGACGATGGAACACTCAAATTGCGTCCCGATTCAATACATCGTCCTCCAGCAGACTTGTCTCCATGCGACTATTGCTGCCTCGAGCACCTTATGGCCGTTCTGCTGTGAGTCAAAGATTTTCGAATCGGACGAAAAACTGATAGTGAATTGTAACGTTCAGGGTCACCTAATGACGTTGGATCACTCAAATTGCGTCCCGATTCAATACATCGTCCTCCAGCCGAATTGACTCCATGGGTCTATTGCTGCCTCGGGCACCTTATGGCCGTTCTGCTGTGAGTCTAGATTATCGAATGGGACAAAAAACTGATAGTGAATTGTAACGTTCAGGGCCTCCTAATGACGATGGATCACTCAAATTGCGTCCCGATTCAATACATCGTCCTCCAGCAGACTTGTCTCCATGGGTCTATTGCTGCCTCGGGCACCTTATGGCCGTTCTGCTGTGAGTGTAGATTATCGAATGGGACGAAAAACTGATAGTGAATTGTAACGTTCAGAGCCTCCTAATGACGATGGATCTCTCAAATTGCGTCCCGATTCAATACATCGTCCTCCAGCCGACTTGACTCCATGGGTCTATTGCTGCCTCGGGCACCTTATGGCCGTTCTGCTGTGAGTCTAGTTTATCGAATGGGACGAAAAACTGATAGTGAATTGTAACGTTCAGGGCCTCCTAATGACGATGGATCACTCAAATTGCGTCCCGATTCAATACATCGTCCTCCAGCCGAGTTGACTCCATGGGTCTGTTGCTGCCTCGGGCACCTTATGGCCGTTCTGCTGTGAATCTAGATTATCGAATGGAACGAAAAACTGATAATGATTTGTAACGTTCAGGGCCACCTAATGACGATGGATCACTCAAATTGCGTCCCGATTCAATACATCGTCCTCCAGCCGAATTGACTCCATGGGTCTATTGCAGCCTCGGGCACCTTATGGCCGTTCTGCTGTGAGTCTAGATTATCGAATGGGACAAAAAACTGATAGTGAATTGTAACGTTCAGGGCCTCCTAATGACGATGGATCACTCAAATTGCGTCCCGATTCAATACATCGTCCTCCAGCAGACTTGTCTCCATGGGTCTATTGCTGCCTCGGGCACCTTATGGCCGTTCTGCTGTGAGTGTAGATTATCGAATGGGACGAAAAACTGATAGTGAATTGTAACGTTCAGAGCCACCTAATGACGATGGATCTCTCAAATTGCGTCCCGATTCAATACATCGTCCTCCAGCCGACTTCACTCCATGGGTCTATTGCTGCCTCGGGCACCTTATGGCCGTTCTGCTGTGAGTCTAGTTTATCGAATGGGACGAAAAACTGATGGTGAATTGTAACGTTCAGGGCCTCCTAATGACGATGGATCACTCAAATTGCGTCCCGATTCAATACATCGTCCTCCAGCCGACTTAACTCCATGGGTCTATTGCTGCCTCGGGCACCTTATGGCCATTCTGCTGTGAGTCTAGTTTATCGAATGGGACGAAAAACTGATAGTGAATTGTAACGTTCAGGGCCTCCTAATGACGATGGATCACTCAAATTGCGTCCCGATTCAATACATCGTCCTCCAGCCGACTTGACTCCATGGGTCTATTGCTGCCTCGGGCACGTTATGGGCATTCTGCTGTGAGTCTAGACCATCGAATGGGACGAAAAACTGATAGTGAATTGTAACGTTCAGGACCTCCTAATGACGATGGATCACTCAAATTGCGTCCCGATTCAATACATCGTCCTCCAGCAGACTTGTCTCCATGGGTCGATTGCTGCCTCGGGCACCTAATGGCCGTTCTGCTGTGAGTCAAAGATTTTCGAATCGGACGAAAAACTGATAGTGAATTGTAACATTCAGGGCCACCTAATGACGATGGACCACGCAAATTGCGTCCCGATTCAATACATCGTCCTCCAGCCGAGTTGACTCCATGGGTCTATTGCTGCCTCGGGCACCTTATGGCCGTTCTGCTGTGAATCTAGATTATCGAATGGGACGAAAAACTGATAATGAATTGTAACGTTCAGGGCCACCTAATGACGATGGATCACTCAAATTGCGTCCCGATTCAATACATCGTCCCCAGCCGTCTTGACTCAATGGGACTATTGCTGCCTCGGGCACCTTATGGCCGTTCTGCTGTGAGTCTATTTATCGTATGGGACGAAAAACTGATAGTGAATTGTAACGTTCAGGGCCTCCTAATGACGATGGAACACTCAAATTGCGTCCCGATTCAATACATCGTCCTCCAGCAGACTTGTCTCCATGGGTCGATTGCTGCCTCGGGCACTTAATGGCCGTTCTGCTGTGAGTCAAAGATTTTCGAATCGGACGAAAAACTGATAGTGAATTGTAACATTCAGGGCCACCTATTGACGATGGACCACGCAAATTGCGTCCCGATTCAATACATCGTCCTCCAGCCGAGTTGACTCAATGGGTCTATTGCTGCTTCGGGCACCTTATGGCCGTTCTGCTGTGAATCTAGTTTATCGAATGGGACGAAAAACTGATAGTGAATTGTAACGTTCAGGGCCACCTAATGACGATGGATCACTCAAATTGCGTCCCGATTCAATACATCGTCCCCAGCCGACTTGTCTCCATGGGTCTATTGCTGCCTCGGGCACCTTATGGCCGTTCTGCTGTGAGTCTAGATTATCGAATGGGACGAAAAACTGATAGTGAATTGTAACATTCAGGGCCACCTAATGACGATGGATCACTCAAATTGCGTCCTGATTCAATACATCGTCCTCCAGCAGACTTGACTTCATGGGTCTATTGCTGCCTCGGGCACCTTATGGCCGTTCTGCTGTGAGTCAAAGATTTTCGAATCGGACGAAAAACTGATAGTGAATTGAAACTTTCAGGGCCACCTAATGACGATGGATCACTCAAATTGCGTCCCGATTCAATACATTGTTCTCAAGCAGACTGTCTCCATGGGTCTATTGCAGCCTCGGGCACCTTACGGCCGTTCAGCTGTGACTCAAAGATTTTCGAATCGGACGAAAAACTGATAGTGAATTGTAACGTTCAGGGCCTCCTAATGACGATGGAACACTCAAATTGCGTCCCGATTCAATACATCGTCCTCCACCCGACTTGTCTCCATGGGTCTATTGCTGCCTCGGGCACCTTATGGCCGTTCTGCTGTGAGTCAAGATTATCGAATGGGACGAAAAACTGATAGTGAATTGTAACGTTCAGGGCCACCTAATGACGATGGATCACTCAAATTGCGTCCCGATTCAATACATCGTCCTCCAGCCGACTTGACTCCATGGGTCTATTGCTGCCTCGGGCACCTTATGGCCGTTCTGCTGTGAGTCTAGATTATTGAATGGGACGAAAAACTGATAGTGAATTCTAACGATCAGGGCACCTAATGACGATGGATCACTCAAATTGCGTCCCGATTAAATACATCGTCCCCAGCCGACTTGTCTCCATGGGTCTATTGCTGACTCGGGCACCTTATGGCCGTTCTGCTGTGAGTCTAGATTATCGAATGGGACGAAAAACTGATAGTGAATTGTAACGTTCAGGGCCACCTAATGACGATGGGTCACTCAAATTGCGTCCTGATTCAATACATCGTCCTCCAGCAGACTTGACTTCATGGGTCTATTGCTGCCTCGGGCACCTTATGGCCGTTCTGCTCTGAGTCAAAGATTTTCGAATCGGACGAAAAACTGATAGTGAATTGAAACGTTCAGGGCCACCTAATGACGATGGATCACTCAAATTGCGTCCCGATTCAATACATCGTCCTCCAGCCGACTTGACTCCATGGGTCTATTGCTGCCTCGGGCACCTTATGGCCGTTCTGCTGTGAGTCTAGATTATCGAATGGGACAAAAAACTGATAGTGAATTGTAACGTTCAGGGCCTCCTAATGACGATGGATCACTCAAATTGCGTCCCGATACAATACATCGTCCTCCAGCAGACTTGTCTCCATGGGTCTATTGCTGCCTCGGGCACCTTATGGCCGTTCTGCTGTGAGTGTAGATTATCGAATGGGACGAAAAACTGATAGTGAATTGTAACGTTCAGAGCCTCCTAATGACGATGGATCTCTCAAATTGCATCCCGTTTCAATACATCGTCCTCCAGCCGACTTGACTCCATGGGTCTATTGCTGCCTCGGGCACCTTATGGCCGTTCTGCTGTGAGTCTAGTTTATCGAATGGGACGAAAAACTGATAGTGAATTGTAACGTTCAGGGCCTCCTAATGACGATGGATCACTCAAATTGCGTCCCGATTCAATACATCGTCCTCCAGCCGAGTTGACTCCATGGGTCTGTTGCTGCCTCGGGCACCTTATGGCCGTTCTGCTGTGAATCTAGATTATCGAATGGAACGAAAAACTGATAATGATTTGTAACGTTCAGGGCCACCTAATGACGATGGATCACTCAAATTGCGTCCCGATTCAATACATCGTCCTCCAGCCGAATTGACTCCATGGGTCTATTGCAGCCTCGGGCACCTTATGGCCGTTCTGCTGTGAGTCTAGATTATCGAATGGGACAAAAAACTGATAGTGAATTGTAACGTTCAGGGCCACCTAATGACGATGGATCACTCAAATTGCGTCCCGATTCAATACATCGTCCTCCAGCAGACTTGTCTCCATGGGTCTATTGCTGCCTCGGGCACCTTATGGCCGTTCTGCTGTGAGTGTAGATTATCGAATGGGACGAAAAACTGATAGTGAATTGTAACGTTCAGAGCCACCTAATGACGATGGATCTCTCAAATTGCGTCCCGATTCAATACATCGTCCTCCAGCCGACTTGACTCCGTGGGTCTATTGCTGCCTCGGGCACCTTATGGCCGTTCTGCTGTGAGTCTAGTTTATCGAATGGGACGAAAAACTGATAGTGAATTGTAACGTTCAGGGCCTCCTAATGACGATGGATCACTCAAATTGCGTCCCGATTCAATACATCGTCCTCCAGCCGAATTGACTCCATGGGTCTATTGCAGCCTCGGGCACCTTATGGCCGTTCTGCTGTGAGTCTAGATTATCGAATGGGACAAAAAACTGATAGTGAATTGTAACGTTCAGGGCCACCTAATGACGATGGATCACTCAAATTGCGTCCCGATTCAATACATCGTCCTCCAGCAGACTTGTCTCCATGGGTCTATTGCTGCCTCGGGCACCTTATGGCCGTTCTGCTGTGAGTGTAGATTATCGAATGGGACGAAAAACTGATAGTGAATTGTAACGTTCAGAGCCACCTAATGACGATGGATCTCTCAAATTGCGTCCCGATTCAATACATCGTCCTCCAGCCGACTTCACTCCATGGGTCTATTGCTGCCTCGGGCACCTTATGGCCGTTCTGCTGTGAGTCTAGTTTATCGAATGGGACGAAAAACTGATGGTGAATTGTAACGTTCAGGGCCTCCTAATGACGATGGATCACTCAAATTGCGTCCCGATTCAATACATCGTCCTCCAGCCGACTTAACTCCATGGGTCTATTGCTGCCTCGGGCACCTTATGGCCATTCTGCTGTGAGTCTAGTTTATCGAATGGGACGAAAAACTGATAGTGAATTGTAACGTTCAGGGCCTCCTAATGACGATGGATCACTCAAATTGCGTCCCGATTCAATACATCGTCCTCCAGCCGACTTGACTCCATGGGTCTATTGCTGCCTCGGGCACGTTATGGGCATTCTGCTGTGAGTCTAGACCATCGAATGGGACGAAAAACTGATAGTGAATTGTAACGTTCAGGACCTCCTAATGACGATGGATCACTCAAATTGCGTCCCGATTCAATACATCGTCCTCCAGCAGACTTGTCTCCATGGGTCGATTGCTGCCTCGGGCACCTAATGGCCGTTCTGCTGTGAGTCAAAGATTTTCGAATCGGACGAAAAACTGATAGTGAATTGTAACATTCAGGGCCACCTAATGACGATGGACCACGCAAATTGCGTCCCGATTCAATACATCGTCCTCCAGCCGAGTTGACTCCATGGGTCTATTGCTGCCTCGGGCACCTTATGGCCGTTCTGCTGTGAATCTAGATTATCGAATGGGACGAAAAACTGATAATGAATTGTAACGTTCAGGGCCACCTAATGACGATGGATCACTCAAATTGCGTCCCGATTCAATACATCGTCCCCAGCCGTCTTGACTCAATGGGACTATTGCTGCCTCGGGCACCTTATGGCCGTTCTGCTGTGAGTCTATTTATCGTATGGGACGAAAAACTGATAGTGAATTGTAACGTTCAGGGCCTCCTAATGACGATGGAACACTCAAATTGCGTCCCGATTCAATACATCGTCCTCCAGCAGACTTGTCTCCATGGGTCGATTGCTGCCTCGGGCACTTAATGGCCGTTCTGCTGTGAGTCAAAGATTTTCGAATCGGACGAAAAACTGATAGTGAATTGTAACATTCAGGGCCACCTATTGACGATGGACCACGCAAATTGCGTCCCGATTAAATACATCGTCCTCCAGCCGAGTTGACTCAATGGGTCTATTGCTGCTTCGGGCACCTTATGGCCGTTCTGCTGTGAATCTAGTTTATCGAATGGGACGAAAAACTGATAGTGAATTGTAACGTTCAGGGCCACCTAATGACGATGGATCACTCAAATTGCGTCCCGATTCAATACATCGTCCCCAGCCGACTTGTCTCCATGGGTCTATTGCTGCCTCGGGCACCTTATGGCCGTTCTGCTGTGCGTCTAGATTATCGAATGGGACGAAAAACTGATAGTGAATTGTAACATTCAGGGCCACCTAATGACGATGGATCACTCAAATTGCGTCCTGATTCAATACATCGTCCTCCAGCAGACTTGACTTCATGGGTCTATTGCTGCCTCGGGCACCTTATGGCCGTTCTGCTGTGAGTCAAAGATTTTCGAATCGGACGAAAAACTGATAGTGAATTGTAACTTTCAGGGCCACCTAATGACGATGGATCACTCAAATTGCGTCCCGATTCAATACATTGTTCTCAAGCAGACTGTCTCCATGGGTCTATTGCAGCCTCGGGCACCTTACGGCCGTTCAGCTGTGACTCAAAGATTTTCGAATCGGACGAAAAACTGATAGTGAATTGTAACGTTCAGGGCCTCCTAATGACGATGGAACACTCAAATTGCGTCCCGATTCAATACATCGTCCTCCACCCGACTTGTCTCCATGGGTCTATTGCTGCCTCGGGCACCTTATGGCCGTTCTGCTGTGAGTCAAGATTATCGAATGGGACGAAAAACTGATAGTGAATTGTAACGTTCAGGGCCACCTAATGACGATGGATCACTCAAATTGCGTCCCGATTCAATACATCGTCCTCCAGCCGACTTGACTCCATGGGTCTATTGCTGCCTCGGGCACCTTATGGCCGTTCTGCTGTGAGTCTAGATTATTGAATGGGACGAAAAACTGATAGTGAATTCTAACGATCAGGGCACCTAATGACGATGGATCACTCAAATTGCGTCCCGATTAAATACATCGTCCCCAGCCGACTTGTCTCCATGGGTCTATTGCTGACTCGGGCACCTTATGGCCGTTCTGCTGTGAGTCTAGATTATCGAATGGGACGAAAAACTGATAGTGAATTGTAACGTTCAGGGCCACCTAATGACGATGGGTCACTCAAATTGCGTCCTGATTCAATACATCGTCCTCCAGCAGACTTGACTTCATGGGTCTATTGCTGCCTCGGGCACCTTACGGCCGTTCTGCTCTGAGTCAAAGATTTTCGAATGGGACGAAAAACTGATAGTGAATTGAAACGTTCAGGGCCACCTAATGACGATGGATCACTCAAATTGCGTCCCGATTCAATACATCGTCCTCCAGCCGACTTGACTCCATGGGTCTATTGCTGCCTCGGGCACCTTATGGCCGTTCTGCTGTGAGTCTAGATTATCGAATGGGACAAAAAACTGATAGTGAATTCTAACGTTCAAGGCCTCCTAATGTCGATGGATCACTCAAATTGCGTCCCGATTCAATACATCGTCCTCCAGCAGACTTGTCTTCATGGGTCTATTGCTGCCTCGGGCACCTTATGGCCGTTCTGCTGTGAGTCTAGATTATCGAATGGGACGAAAAACTGATAGTGAATTGTAACGTTCGGGGCCACCTAATGACGATGGATCACTCAAAATGCGTCCCGATTCAATACATCGTCCTCCAGCCGACTTGACTCCATGGGTCTATTGCTGCCTCGGGCACCTTATGGCCGTTCTGCTGTGAGTCTAGATTATCGAATGGGACGAAAAACTGATAGTGTATTGTAACGTTCAGGGCCACCTAATGACGATGGATCACTCAAATTGCGTCCTGATTCAATACATCGTCCTCCAGCAGACTTGACTTCATGGGTCTATTGCTGCCTCGGGCACCTTATGGCCGTTCTGCTATGACTCAAAGATTTTCGAATCGGACGAAAAACTGATAGTGAATTGTAACTTTCAGGGCCACCTAATGACGATGGATCACTCAAATTGCGTCCCGATTCAATACATCGTCCTCCAGCAGACTTGACTCCATGGGTCGATTGCTGCCTCGGGCACCTTATGGCCGTTCTGCTGTGAGTCAAAGATTTTCGAATCGGACGAAAAACTGATAGTGATTTGTAACATTCAGGGCCACCTAATGACGATGGACCACACAAATTGCGTCCCGATTCAGTACATCGTCCACTAGCCGACCTGACTCCATGGGACTATTGCTGCCTCGGGCACCTTATGGCCGTTCTGCTGTGAGTCTAGATTATAGAATGGGATGAAAAACTGATAGTGAATTGTAACGTTCAGGGCCACCTAATGACGATGGATCACTCAAATTGCGTCCCGATTCAATACATCGTCCTCCAGCAGACTTGTCTCCATGGGTCTATTGCTGCCTCGGGCACCATATGGCAGGCCTGCTGTGACTCAAAGATTTTCGAATCGGACGAAAAAATGATAGTGAATTGTAACATTCAGGGCCACCTAATGACGATGGACCACGCAAATTGCGTCCCGATTCAATACATCGTCCTCCAGCAGACTTGTCTCCATGGGTCGATTGCTGCCTCGGGCACCTAATGGCCGTTCTGCTGTGAGTCAAAGATTTTCGAATCGGACGAAAAACTGATAGTGAATTGTAACATTCAGGGCCACCTAATGACGATGGACCACGCAAATTGCGTCCCGATTCAATACATCGTCCTCCAGCCGAGTTGACTCCATGGGTCTATTGCTGCCTCGGGCACCTTATGGCCGTTCTGCTGTGAATCTAGATTATCGAATGCGACGAAAAACTGATAATGAATTGTAACGTTCAGGGCCACCTAATGACGATGGATCACTCAAATTGCGTCCCGATTCAATACATCGTCCCCAGCCGACTTGACTCCATGGGACTATTGCTGCCTCGGGCACCTTATGGCCGTTCTGCTGTGAGTCTAGATTATCAAATGGGACGAAAAACTGATAGTGAATTGTAACGTTCAGGACCTCCTAATGACGATGGATCACTCAAATTGCGTCCCGATTCAATACATCGTCCTCCAGCAGACTTGTCTCCATGGGTCGATTGCTGCCTCGGGCACTTAATGGCCGTTCTGCTGTGAGTCAAAGATTTTCGAATCGGACGAAAAACTGATAGTGAATTGTAACATTCAGGACACCTAATGACGATGGACCACGCAAATTGCGTCCCGATTCAATACATCGTCCTCCAGCCGAGTTGACTCCATGGGTCTATTGCTGCCTCGGGCACCTTATGGCCGTTCTGCTGTGAATCTAGATTATCGAATGGGACGAAAAACTGGTAGTGAATTGTAACGTTCAGGGCCACCTAATGACGATGGATCACTCAAATTGCGTCCCGATTCAATACATCGTCCCCAGCCGACTTTTCTCCATGGGTCTATTGCTGCCTCGGGCTCCTTATGGCCGTTCTGCTGTGAGTCTAGATTATCGAATGGGACGAAAAACTGATAGTGAATTGTAACGTTCAGGGCCTCCTAATGACGATGGATCACTCAAATTCCGTCCCGATTCAATACATCGTCCTACAGCCGACTTGACTCCATGGGTCTATTGCTGCATCGGGCACCTTATGGCCGTTCTGCTGTGAGTCTAGATTATCGAATGGGACGAAAAACTGATAGTGAATTGTAACATTCAGGGCCACCTAATGACGATGGACCACGCAAATTGCGTCCCGATTCAATAAATCGTCCTCCAGCCGAGTTGACTCCATGGGTTTATTGCTGCCTAGGGCACCTTATGGCCGTTCTCCTGTGAATCTAGATTATCGAATGGGACGAAAAACTGATAGTGTATTGTAACGTTCAGGGCCACCTAATGACGATGGAACACTCAAATTGCGTCCCGATTCAATACATCGTCCCCAGCCGACTTGTCTCCATGGGTCTATTGCTGCCTCGGGCACCTTATGGCCGTTCTGCTGTGAGCCTAGATTATCGAATGGGACGAAAAACTGATAGTGAATTGTAACGTTCAGGGCCACCTAATGACGATGGATCACTCAAATTGCGTCCTGATTCAATACATCGTCCTCCAGCAGACTTGACTTCATGGGTCTATTGCTGCCTCGGGCACCTTATGGCCGTTCTGCTATGACTCAAAGATTTTCGAATCGGACGAAAAACTGATAGTGAATTGTAACTTTCAGGGCCACCTAATGACGATGGATCACTCAAATTGCGTCCCGATTCAATACATCGTCCTCCAGCAGACTTGACTCCATGGGTCGATTGCTGCCTCGGGCACCTTATGGCCGTTCTGCTGTGAGTCAAAGATTTTCGAATCGGACGAAAAACTGATAGTGATTTGTAACATTCAGGGCCACCTAATGACGATGGACCACACAAATTGCGTCCCGAATCAGTACATCGTCCACTAGCCGACCTGACTCCATGGGACTATTGCTGCCTCGGGCACCTTATGGCCGTTCTGCTGTGAGTCTAGATTATAGAATGGGATGAAAAACTGATAGTGAATTGTAACGTTCAGGGCCACCTAATGACGATGGATCACTCAAATTGCGTCCCGATTCAATACATCGTCCTCCAGCAGACTTGTCTCCATGGGTCTATTGCTGCCTCGGGCACCATATGGCAGGCCTGCTGTGACTCAAAGATTTTCGAATCGGACGAAAAACTGATAGTGAATTGTAACATTCAGGGCCACCTAATGACGATGGACCACGCAAATTGCGTCCCGATTCAATACATCGTCCTCCAGCAGACTTGTCTCCATGGGTCGATTGCTGCCTCGGGCACCTAATGGCCGTTCTGCTGTGAGTCAAAGATTTTCGAATCCGACGAAAAACTGATAGTGAATTGTAACATTCAGGGCCACCTAATGACGATGGACCACGCAAATTGCGTCCCGATTCAATACATCGTCCTCCAGCCGAGTTGACTCCATGGGTCTATTGCTGCCTCGGGCACCTTATGGCCGTTCTGCTGTGAATCTAGATTATCGAATGGGACGAAAAACTGATAATGAATTGTAACGTTCAGGGCCACCTAATGACGATGGATCACTCAAATTGCGTCCCGATTCAATACATCGTCCCCAGCCGACTTGACTCCATGGGACTATTGCTGCCTCGGGCACCTTATGGCCGTTCTGCTGTGAGTCTAGATTATCAAATGGGACGAAAAACTGATAGTGAATTGTAACGTTCAGGACCTCCTAATGACGATGGATCACTCAATTTGCGTCCCGATTCAATACATCGTCCTCCAGCAGACTTGTCTCCATGGGTCGATTGCTGCCTCGGGCACTTAATGGCCGTTCTGCTGTGAGTCAAAGATTTTCGAATCGGACGAAAAACTGATAGTGAATTGTAACATTCAGGGCCACCTAATGACGATGGACCACGCAAATTGCGTCCCGATTCAATACATCGTCCTCCAGCCGAGTTGACTCCATGGGTCTATTGCTGCCTCGGGCACCTTATGGCCGTTCTGCTGTGAATCTAGATTATCGAATGGGACGAAAAACTGATAGTGAATTGTAACGTTCAGGGCCACCTAATGACGATGGATCACTCAAATTGCGTCCCGATTCAATACATCGTCCCCAGCCGACTTGTCTCCATGGGTCTATTGCTGCCTCGAGCACCTTATGGCCGTTCTGCTGTGAGTCTAGATTATCGAATGGGACGAAAAACTGATAGTGAATTGTAACGTTCAGGGCCTCCTAATGACGATGGATCACTCAAATTCCGTCCCGATTCAATACATCGTCCTACAGCCGACTTGACTCCATGGGTCTATTGCTGCATCGGGCACCTTATGGCCGTTCTGCTGTGAGTCTAGATTATCGAATGGGACGAAAAACTGATAGTGAATTGTAACATTCCGGGCCACCTAATGACGATGGACCACGCAAATTGCGTCCCGATTCAATAAATCGTCCTCCAGCCGAGTTGACTCCATGGGTTTATTGCTGCCTAGGGCACCTTATGGCCGTTCTGCTGTGAATCTAGATTATCGAATGGGAGGAAAAACTGATAGTGTATTGTAACGTTCAGGGCCACCTAATGACGATGGATCACTCAAATTGCGTCCCGATTCAATACATCGTCCCCAGCCGACTTGTCTCCATGGGTCTATTGCTGCCTCGGGCACCTTATGGCCGTTCTGCTGTGAGTCTAGATTATCGAATGGGACGAAAAACTGATAGTGAATTGTAACGTTCAGGGCCACCTAATGACGATGGAACACTCAAATTGCGTCCTGATTCAATACATCGTCCTCCAGCAGATTTGACTTCATGGGTCTATTGCTGCCTCGGGCACCTTATGGCCGTTCTGCTATGACTCAAAGATTTTCGAATCGGACGAAAAACTGATAGTGAATTGTAACTTTCAGGGCCACCTAATGACGATGGATCACTCAAATTGCGTCCCGATTCAATACATCGTCCTCCAGCAGACTTGACTCCATGGGTCGATTGCTGCCTCGGGCACCTTATGGCCGTTCTGCTGTGAGTCAAAGATTTTCGAATCGGACGAAAAACTGATAGTGATTTGTAACATTCAGGGCCACCTAATGACGATGGACCACACAAATTGCGTCCCGAATCAGTACATCGTCCACTAGCCGACCTGACTCCATGGGACTATTGCTGCCTCGGGCACCTTATGGCCGTTCTGCTGTGAGTCTAGATTATAGAATGGGATGAAAAACTGATAGTGAATTGTAACGTTCAGGGCCACCTAATGACGATGGATCACTCAAATTGCGTCCCGATTCAATACATCGTCCTCCAGCAGACTTGTCTCCATGGGTCTATTGCTGCCTCGGGCACCATATGGCAGGCCTGCTGTGACTCAAAGATTTTCGAATCGGACGAAAAACTGATAGTGAATTGTAACACTCAGGGCCACCTAATGACGATGGACCACGCAAATTGCGTCCCGATTCAATACATCGTCCTCCAGCAGACTTGTCTCCATGGGTCGATTACTGCCTCGGGCACCTAATGGCCGTTCTGCTGTGAGTCAAAGATTTTCGAATCGGACGAAAAACTGATAGTGAATTGTAACATTCAGGGCCACCTAATGACGATGGACCACGCAAATGGCGTCCCGATTCAATACATCGTCCTCCAGCCGAGTTGACTCCATGGGTCTATTGCTGCCTCGGGCACCTTATGGCCGTTCTGCTGTGAGTCTAGATTATCAAATGGGACGAAAAACTGATAGTGAATTGTAACGTTCAGGACCTCCTAATGACGATGGATCACTCAAATTGCGTCCCGATTCAATACATCGTCCTCCAGCAGACTTGTCTCCATGGGTCGATTGCTGCCTCGGGCACTTAATGGCCGTTCTGCTGTGAGTCAAAGATTTTCGAATCGGACGAAAAACTGATAGTGAATTGTAACATTCAGGGCCACCTAATGACGATGGACCACGCAAATTGCGTCCCGATTCAATACATCGTCCTCCAGCCGAGTTGACTCCATGGGTGTATTGCTTCCTCGGGCACCTTATGGCCGTTCTGCTGTGAATCTAGATTATCGAATGGGACGAAAAACTGATAGTGAATTGTAACGTTCAGGGCCACCTAATGACGATGGATCACTCAAATTGCGTCCCGATTCAATACATCGTCCCCAGCCGACTTTTCTCCATGGGTCTATTGCAGCCTCGGGCACCTTATGGCCGTTCTGCTGTGAGTCTAGATTATCGAATGGGACGAAAAACTGATAGTGAATTGTAACGTTCAGGGCCTCCTAATGACGATGGATCACTCAAATTCCGTCCCGATTCAATACATCGTCCTACAGCCGACTTGACCCCATGGGTCTATTGCTGCATCGGGCACCTTATGGCCGTTCTGCTGTGAGTCTGGATTATCGAATGGGACGAAAAACTGATAGTGAATTGTAACATTCAGGGCCACCTAATGACGATGGACCACGCAAATTGCGTCCCGATTCAATAAATCGTCCTCCAGCCGAGTTGACTCCATGGGTTTATTGCTGCCTAGGGCACCTTATGGCCGTTCTGCTGTGAATCTAGATTATCGAATGGGAGGAAAAACTGATAGTGTATTGTAACGTTCAGGGCCACCTAATGACGATGGATCACTCAAATTGCATCCCGATTCAATACATCGTCCCCAGCCGACTTGTCTCCATGGGTCTATTGCTGCCTCGGGCACCTTATGGCCGTTCTGCTGTGAGTCTAGATTATCGAATGGGACGAAAAACTGATAGTGAATTGTAACGTTCAGGGCCACCTAATGACGATGGATCACTCAAATTGCGTCCTGATTCAATACATCGTCCTCCAGCAGACTTGACTTCATGGGTCTATTGCTGCCTCGGGCACCTTATGGCCGTTCTGCTATGACTCAAAGATTTTCGAATCGGACGAAAAACTGATAGTGAATTGTAACTTTCAGGGCCACCTAATGACGATGGATCACTCAAATTGCGTCCCGATTCAATACATCGTCCTCCAGCAGACTTGACTCCATGGGTCGATTGCTGCCTCGGGCACCATATGGCAGGCCTGCTGTGACTCAAAGATTTTCGAATCGGACGAAAAACTGATAGTGAATTGTAACATTCAGGGCCACCTAATGACGATGGACCACGCAAATTGCGTCCCGATTCAATACATCGTCCTCCAGCCGAGTTGACTCCATGGGTCTATTGCTGCCTCGGGCACCTTATGGCCGTTCTGCTGTGAGTCTAGATTATCAAATGGGACGAAAAACTGATAGTGAATTGTAACGTTCAGGACCTCCTAATGACGATGGATCACTCAAATTGCGTCCCGATTCAATACATCGTCCTCCAGCAGACTTGTCTCCATGGGTCGATTGCTGCCTCGGGCACTTAATGGCCGTTCTGCTGTGAGTCAAAGATTTTCGAATCGGACGAAAAACTGATAGTGAATTGTAACATTCAGGGCCACCTAATGACGATGGACCACGCAAATTGCGTCCCGATTCAATACATCGTCCTCCAGCCGAGTTGACTCCATGGGTCTATTGCTGCCTCGGGCACCTTATGGCCGTTCTGCTGTGAATCTAGATTATCGAATGGGACGAAAAACTGATAGTGAATTGTAACGTTCAGGGCCACCTAATGACGATGGATCACTCAAATTGCGTCCCGATTCAATACATCGTCCCCAGCCGACTTTTCTCCATGGGTCTATTGCTGCCTCGGGCACCTTATGGCCGTTCTGCTGTGAGTCTAGATTATCGAATGGGACGAAAAACTGATAGTGAATTGTAACGTTCAGGGCCTCCTAATGACGATGGATCACTCAAATTCCGTCCCGATCCAATACATCGTCCTACAGCCGACTTGACTCCATGGGTCTATTGCTGAATCGGGCACCTTATGGCCGTTCTGCTGTGAGTCTAGATTATCGAATGGGACGAAAAACTGATAGTGAATTGTAACATTCAGGGCCACCTAATGACGATGGACCACGCAAATTGCGTCCCGATTCAATAAATCGTCCTCCAGCCGAGTTGACTCCATGGGTTTATTGCTGCCTAGGGCACCTTATGGCCGTTCTCCTGTGAATCTAGATTATCGAATGGGACGAAAAACTGATAGTGTATTGTAACGATCAGGGCCACCTAATGACGATGGATCACTCAAATTGCGTCCCGATTCAATACATCGTCCCCAGCCGACTTGTCTCCATGGGTCTATTGCTGCCTCGGGCACCTTATGGCCGTTCTGCTGTGAGTCTAGATTATCGAATGGGACGAAAAACTGATAGTGAATTGTAACGTTCAGGGCCACCTAATGACGATGGATCACTCAAATTGCGTCCTGATTCAATACATCGTCCTCCAGCAGACTTGACTTCATGGGTCTATTGCTGCCTCGGGCACCTTATGGCCGTTCTGCTATGACTCAAAGATTTTCGAATCGGACGAAAAACTGATAGTGAATTGTAACTTTCAGGGCCACCTAATGACGATGGATCACTCAAATTGCGTCCCGATTCAATACATCGTCCTCCAGCAGACTTGACTCCATGGGTCGATTGCTGCCTCGGGCACCTTATGGCCGTTCTGCTGTGAGTCAAAGATTTTCGAATCGGACGAAAAACTGATAGTGATTTGTAACATTCAGGGCCACCTAATGACGATGGACCACACAAATTGCGTCCCGAATCAGTACATCGTCCACTAGCCGACCTGACTCCATGGGACTATTGCTGCCTCGGGCACCTTATGGCCGTTCTGCTGTGAGTCTAGATTATAGAATGGGATGAAAAACTGATAGTGAATTGTAACGTTCAGGGCCACCTAATGACGATGGATCACTCAAATTGCGTCCCGATTCAATACATCGTCCTCCAGCAGACTTGTCTCCATGGGTCTATTGCTGCCTCGGGCACCATATGGCAGGCCTGCTGTGACTCAAAGATTTTCGAATCGGACGAAAAACTGATAGTGAATTGTAACGTTCAGGGCCACCTAACGACGATGGACCACGCAAATTGCGTCCCGATTCAATACATCGTCCTCCAGCAGACTTGTCTCCATGGGTCGATTGCTGCCTCGGGCACCTAATGGCCGTTCTGCTGTGAGTCAAAGATTTTCGAATCGGACGAAAAACTGATAGTGAATTGTAACATTCAGGGCCACCTAATGACGATGGACCACGCAAATTGCGTCCCGATTCAATACATCGACCTCCAGCCGAGTTGACTCCATGGGTCTATTGCTGCCTCGGGCACCTTATGGCCGTTCTGCTGTGAATCTAGATTATCGAATGGGACGAAAAACTGATAATGAATTGTAACGTTCAGGGCCACCTAATGACGATGGATCACTCAAATTGCGTCCCGATTCAATACATCGTCCCCAGCCGACTTGACTCCATGGGACTATTGCTGCCTCGGGCACCTTATGGCCGTTCTGCTGTGAGTCTAGATTATCAAATGGGACGAAAAACTGATAGTGAATTGTAACGTTCAGAACCTTCTAATGACGATGGATCACTCAAATTGCGTCCCGATTCAATACATCGTCCTCCAGCAGACTTGTCTCCATGGGTCGATTGCTGCCTCGGGCACTTAATGGCCGTTCTGCTGTGAGTCAAAGATTTTCGAATCGGACGAAAAACTGATAGTGAATTGTAACATTCAGGGCCACCTAATGACGATGGACCACGCAAATTGCGTCCCGATTCAATACATCGTCCTCCAGCCGAGTTGACTCCATGGGTCTATTGCTGCCTCGGGCACCTTATGGCCGTTCTGCTGTGAATCTAGATTATCGAATGGGACGAAAAACTGATAGTGAATTGTAACTTTCAGGGCCACCTAATGACGATGGATCACTCAAATTGCGTCCCGATTCAATACATCGTCCCCAGCCGAATTTTCTCCATGGGTCTATTGCTGCCTCGGGCACCTTATGGCCGTTCTGCTGTGAGTCTAGATTATCGAATGGGACGAAAAACTGATAGTGAATTGTAACGTTCAGGGCCTCCTAATGACGATGGATCACTCAAATTCCGTCCCGATTCAATACATCGTCCTACAGCCGACTTGACTCCATGGGTCTATTGCTGCATCGGGCACCTTATGGCCGTTCTGCTGTGAGTCTAGATTATCGAATGGGACGAAAAACTGATAGTGAATTGTAACATTCAGGGCCACCTAATGACGATGGACCACGCAAATTGCGTCCCGATTCAATAAATCGTCCTCCAGCCGAGTTGACTCCATGGGTTTATTGCTGCCTAGGGCACCTTATGGCCGTTCTGCTGTGAATCTACATTATCGAATGGGAGGAAAAACTGATAGTGTATTGTAACGTTCAGGGCCACCTAATGACGATGGATCACTCAAATTGCGTCCTGATTCAATACATCGTCCTCCAGCAGAATTGACTTCATGGGTCTATTGCTGCCTCGGGCACCTTATGGCCGTTCTGCTATGACTCAAAGATTTTCGAATCGGACGAAAAACTGATAGTGAATTGTAACTTTCAGGGCCACCTAATGACGATGGATCACTCAAATTGCGTCCCGATTCAATACATCGTCCTCCAGCAGACTTGACTCCATGGGTCGATTGCTGCCTCGGGCACCTTATGGCCGTTCTGCTGTGAGTCAAAGATTTTCGAATCGGACGAAAAACTGATAGTGATTTGTAACATTCAGGGCCACCTAATGACGATGGACCACACAAATTGCGTCCCGAATCAGTACATCGTCCACTAGCCGACCTGACTCCATGGGACTATTGCTGCCTCGGGCACCTTATGGCCGTTCTGCTGTGAGTCTGGATTATAGAATGGGATGAAAAACTGATAGTGAATTGTAACGTTCAGGGCCACCTAATGACGATGGATCACTCAAATTGCGTCCCGATTCAATACATCGTCCTCCAGCAGACTTGTCTCCATGGGTCTATTGCTGCCTCGGGCACCATATGGCAGGCCTGCTGTGACTCAAAGATTTTCGAATCGGACGAAAAACTGATAGTGAATTGTAACATTCAGGGCCACCTAATGACGATGGACCACGCAAATTGCGTCCCGATTCAATACATCGTCCTCCAGCAGACTTGTCTCCATGGGTCGATTGCTGCCTCGGGCACCTAATGGCCGTTCTGCTGTGAGTCAAAGATTTTCGAATCGGACGAAAAACTGATAGTGAATTGTAACATTCAGGGCCACCTAATGACGATGGACCACGCAAATTGCGTCCCGATTCAATACATCGTCCTCCAGCCGAGTTGACTCCATGGGTCTATTGCTGCCTCGGGCACCTTATGGCCGTTCTGCTGTGAATCTAGATTATCGAATGGGACGAAAAACTGATAATGAATTGTAACGTTCAGGGCCACCTAATGACGATGGATCACTCAAATTGCGTCCCGATTCAATACATCGTCCCCAGCCGACTTGACTCCATGGGACTATTGCTGCCTCGGGCACCTTATGGCCGTTCTGCTGTGAGTCTAGATTATCAAATGGGACGAAAAACTGATAGTGAATTGTAACGTTCAGGACCTCCTAATGACGATGGATCACTCAAATTGCGTCCCGATTCAATACATCGTCCTCCAGCAGACTTGTCTCCATGGGTCGATTGCTGCCTCGGGCACTTAATGGCCGTTCTGCTGTGAGTCAAAGATTTTCGAATCGGACGAAAAACTGATAGTGAATTGTAACATTCAGGGCCACCTAATGACGATGGACCACGCAAATTGCGTCCCGATTCAATACATCGTCCTCCAGCCGAGTTGACTCCATGGGTCTATTGCTGCCTCGGGCACCTTATGGCCGTTCTGCTGTGAATCTAGATTATCGAATGGGACGAAAAACTGATAGTGAATTGTAACGTTCAGGGCCACCTAATGACGATGGATCACTCAAATTGCGTCCCGATTCAATACATCGTCCCCAGCCGACTTTTCTCCATGGGTCTATTGCTGCCTCGGGCACCTTATGGCCGTTCTGCTGTGAGTCTAGATTATCGAATGGGACGAAAAACTGATAGTGAATTGTAACATTCAGGGCCACCTAATGACGATGGATCACTCAAATTGCGACCTGATTCAATACATCGTCCTCCAGCAGACTTGACTTCATGGGTCTATTGCTGCCTCGGGCACCTTATGGCCGTTCTGCTGTGAGTCAAAGATTTTCGAATCGGACGAAAAACTGATAGTGAATTGTAACTTTCAGGGCCACCTAATGACGATGGATCACTCACATTGCGTCCCGATTCAATACATCGTCCTCCAGCAGCCTTGTCTCCATGGGTCGATTGCTGCATCGGGCACCTTATGGCCGTTCTGCTGTGACTCAAAGATTTTCGAATCGGACGAAAAACTGATAGTGATTTGTAACATTCAGGGCCACCTAATGACGATGGATCACTCAAATTGCGTCCCGATTCAATACATCGTCCTCCAGCAGACTTGTCTCCATGGGTCTATTGCTGCCTCGGGCACCTTATGGCCGTTCTGCTGTGAGTCTAGATTATCGAATGGGACGAAAAACTGATAGTGAATTGTAACGTTCGGGGCTACCTAATGACGATGGATCACTCAAAATGCGTCCCGATTCAATACATCGTCCTCCAGCCGACTTGACTCCATGGGTCTATTGCTGCCTCGGGCACCTTATGGCCGTTCTGCTGTGAGTCTAGATTATCGAATGGGACGAAAAACTGATAGTGAATTGTAACGTTCAGGGCCTCCTAATGACGATGGATCACTCAAATTGCGTCCCGATTCAATACATCGTCCTCCAGCAGACTTGACTTCATGGGTCTATTGCTGCCTCGGGCACCTTATGGCCGTTCTGCTGTGACTCAAAGATTTTCGAATCGGACGAAAAACTGATAGTGAATTGTAACTTTCAGGGCCACCTAATGACGATGGATCACTCAAACTGCGTCCCGATTCAATACATCGTCCGCCAGCAGACTTGACTCCATGGGTCGATTGCTGCCTCGGGCACCTTATGGCCGTTCTGCTGTGAGTCAAAGATTTTCGAATCGGACGAAAAACTGATAGTGATTTGTAACATTCAGGGCCACCTAATGACGATGGACCACACAAATTGCGTCCCGATTCAGTACATCGTCCACTAGCCGACCTGACTCCATGGGACTATTGCTGCCTCGGGCATCTTATGGCCGTTCTGCTGTGAGTCAAAGATTTTCGAATCGGACGAAAAACTGATAGTGATTTGTAACATTCAGGGCCACCTAATGACGATGGACCACACAAATTGCGTCCCGATTCAGTACATCGTCCACTAGCCGACCTGACTCCATGGGACTATTGCTGCCTCGGGCACCTTATGGCCGTTCTGCTGTGAGTCTAGATTATAGAATGGGATGAAAAACTGATAGTGAATTGTAACGTTCAGGGCCACCTAATGACGATGGATCACTCAAATTGCGTCCCGATTCAATACATCGTCCTCCAGCAGACTTGTCTCCATGGGTCTGTTGCTGCCTCGGGCACCATATGGCAGGCCTGCTGTGACTCAAAGATTTTCGAATCGGACGAAAAACTGATAGTGAATTGTAACATTCAGGGCCACCTAATGACGATGGACCACGCAAATTGCGTCCCGATTCAATACATCGTCCTCCAGCAGACTTGTCTCCATGGGTCGATTGCTGCCTCGGGCACCTAATGGCCGTTCTGCTGTGAGTCAAAGATTTTCGAATCGGACGAAAAACTGATAGTGAATTGTAACATTCAGGGCCACCTAATGACGATGGACCACGCAAATTGCGTCCCGATTCAATACATCGTCCTCCAGCCGAGTTGACTCCATGGGTCTACTGCTGCCTCGGGCACCTTATGGCCGTTCTGCTGTGAATCTAGATTATCGAATGGGACGAAAAACTGATAATGAATTGTAACGTTCAGGGCCACCTAATGACGATGGATCACTCAAATTGCGTCCCGATTCAATAGATCGTCCCCAGCCGACTTGACTCCATGGGACTATTGCTGCCTCGGGCACCTTATGGCCGTTCTGCTGTGAGTCTAGATTATCAAATGGGACGAAAAACTGATAGTGAATTGTAACGTTCAGGACCTCCTAATGACGATGGATCACTCAAATTGCGTCCCGATTCAATACATCGTCCTCCAGCAGACTTGTCTCCATGGGTCGATTGCTGCCTCGGGCACTTAATGGCCGTTCTGCTGTGAGTCAAAGATTTTCGAATCGGACGAAAAACTGATAGTGAATTGTAACATTCAGGGCCACCTAATGACGATGGTCCACGCAAATTGCGTCCCGATTCAATACATCGTCCTCCAGCCGAGTTGACTCCATGGGTCTATTGCTGCCTCGGGCACCTTATGGCCGTTCTGCTGTGAATCTAGATTATCGAATGGGACGAAAAACTGATAGTGAATTGTAACGTTCAGGGCCACCTAATGACGATGGATCACTCAAATTGCGTCCTGATTCAATACATCGTCCTCCAGCAGACTTGACTTCATGGGTCTATTGCTGCCTCGGGCACCTTATGGCCGTTCTGCTGTGAGTCAAAGATTTTCGAATCGGACGAAAAACTGATAGTGAATTGTAACTTTCAGGGCCACCTAATGACGATGGATCACTCACATTGCGTCCCGATTAAATACATCGTCCTCCAGCAGACTTGTCTCCATGGGTCGATTGCTGCCTCGGGCACCTTATGGCCGTTCTGCTGTGAGTCAAAGATTTTCGAATCGGACGAAAAACTGATAGTGATTTGTAACATTCAGGGCCACCTAATGACGATGGATCACTCAAATTGCGTCCCGATTCAATACATCGTCCTCCAGCAGACTTGACTTCATGGGTCTATTGCTGCCTCGGGCACCTTATGGCCGTTCAGCTGTGACTCAAAGATTTTCGAATCGGACGAAAAACTGATAGTGAATTGTAACGTTCAGGGCCTCCTAATGACGATGGAACACTCAAATTGCGTCCCGATTCAATACATCGTCCTCCAGCCGACTTGTCTCCATGGGTCTATTGCTGCCTCGGGCACCTTGTGGCCGTTCTGCTGTGAGTCTAGATTATCGAATGGGACGAAAAACTGATAGTGAATTGTAACGTTCAGGGCCACCTAATGACGATGGATCACTGAAATTGCGTCCCGATTCAATACATCGTCCTCTAGCCGACTTGACTCCATGGGTCTATTGCTGCCTCGGGCACCTTATGGCCGTTCTGCTGTGAGTCTAGATTATTGAATGGGACGAAAAACTGATAGTGAATTCTAACGTTCAGGGCACCTAATGACGATGGATCACTCAAATTGCGTCCCGATTAAATACATCGTCCCCAGCCGACTTGTCTCCATGGGTCTATTGCTGACTCGGGCACCTTATGGCCGTTCTGCTGTGAGTCTAGATTATCGAATGGGACGAAAAACTGATAGTGAATTGTAACGTTCAGGGCCACCTAATGACGATGGGTCACTCAAATTGCGTCCTGATTCAATACATCGTCCTCCAGCAGACTTGACTTCATGGGTCTATTGCTGCCTCGGGCACCTTATGGCCGTTCTGCTGTGAGTCAAAGATTTTCGAATCGGACGAAAAACTGATAGTGAATTGAAACGTTCAGGGCCACCTAATGACGATGGATCACTCAAATTGCGTCCCGATTCAATACATCGTCCTCCAGCCGACTTGACTCCATGGGTCTATTGCTGCCTCGGGCACCTTATGGCCGTTCTGCTGTGAGTCTAGATTATCGAATGGGACGAAAAACTGATAGTGAATTGTAACGTTCAGGGCCTCCTAATGACGATGGATCACTCAAATTGCGTCCCGATTCAATACATCGTCCTCCAGCCGACTTGACTCCATGGGTCTATTGCTGCATCGGGCACCTTATGGCCGTTCTGCTGTGAGTCTAGATTATCGAATGGGACGAAAAACTGATAGTGAATTGTAACATTCAAGGCCACCTAATGACGATGGACCACGCAAATTGCGTCCCGATTCAATAAATAGTCCTCCAGCCGAGTTGACTCCATGGGTTTATTGCTGCCTCGGGCACCTTATGGCCGTTCTGCTGTGAATCTAGATTATCGAATGGGACGAAAAACTGATAGTGTATTGTAACGTTCAGGGCCACCTAATGACGATGGATCACTCAAATTGCGTCCCGATTCAATACATCGTCCCCAGCCGACTTGTCTCCATGGGTCTATTGCTGCCTCGGGCACCTTATGGCCGTTCTGCTGTGAGTCTAGATTATCGAATGGGACGAAAAACTGATAGTGAATTGTAACGTTCAGGGCCACCTAATGACGATGGATCACTCAAATTGCGTCCTGATTCAATACATCGTCCTCCAGCAGACTTGACTTCATGGGTCTATTGCTGCCTCGGGCACCTTATGGCCGTTCTGCTGTGAGTCAAAGATTTTGGAATCGGACGAAAAACTGATAGTGAATTGTAACTTTCAGGGCCACCTAATGACGATGGATCACTCAAATTGCGTCCCGATTCAATACATCGTCCTCCAGCAGACTTGACTCCATGGGTCGATTGCTGCCTCGGGCACCTTATGGCCGTTCTGCTGTGAGTCAAAGATTTTCGAATCGGACGAAAAACTGATAGTGATTTGTAACATTCAGGGCCACCTAATGACGATGGACCACACAAATTGCGTCCCGATTCAGTACATCGTCCACTAGCCGACCTGACTCCATGGGACTATTGCTGCCTCGGGCACCTTATGGCCGTTCTGCTGTGAGTCTAGATTATAGAATGGGATGAAAAACTGATAGTGAATTGTAACGTTCAGGGCCACCTAATGACGATGGATCACTCAAATTGTGTCCCGATTCAATACATCGTCCTCCAGCAGACTTGTCTCCATGGGTCGATTGCTGCCTCGGGCACCTAATGGCCGTTCTGCTGTGAGTCAAAGATTTTCGAATCGGACGAAAAACTGTTAGTGAATTGTAACATTCAGGGCCACCTAATGACGATGGACCACGCAAATTGCGTCCCGATTCAATACATCGTCCTCCAGCCGATTTGACTCCATGGGTCTATTGCTGCCTCGGGCACCTTATGGCCGTTCTGCTGTGAATCTAGATTATCGAGTGGGACGAAAAACTGATAATGAATTGTAACGTTCAGGGCCACCTAATGACGATGGATCACTCAAATTGCGTCCCGATTCAATACATCGTCCCCAGCCGACTTGACTCCATGGGACTATTGCTGCCTCGGGCACCTTATGGCCGTTCTGCTGTGAGTCTAGATTATCGAATGGGACGAAAAACTGATAGTGAATTGTAACGTTCAGGACCTCCTAATGACGATGGATCACTCAAATTGCGTCCCGAATCAATACATCGTCCTCCAGCAGACTTGTCTCCATGGGTCGATTGCTGCCTCGGGCACTTAATGGCCGTTCTGCTGTGAGTCAAAGATTTTCGAATCGGACGAAAAACTGATAGTGAATTGTAACATTCAGGGCCACCTAATGACGATGGACCACGCAAATTGCGTCCCGATTCAATACATCGTCCTCCAGCCGAGTTGACTCCATGGGTCTATTGCTGCCTCGGGCACCTTATGGCCGTTCTGCTGTGAATCTAGATTATCGAATGGGACGAAAAACTGATAGTGAATTGTAACGTTCTGGGCCACCTAATGATGATGGATCACTCAAATTGCGTCCCGATTCAATACATCGTCCCCAGCCGACTTGTCTCCATGGGTCTATTGCTGCCTCGGGCACCTTATGGCCGTTCTGCTGTGAGTCTAGATTATCGAATGGGACGAAAAACTGATAGTGAATTGTAACATTCAGGGCCACCTAATGACGATGGATCACTCAAATTGCGTCCTGATTCAATACATCGTCCTCCAGCAGACTTGCCTTCATGGGTCTATTGCTGCCTCGGGCACCTTATGGCCGTTCTGCTGTGAGTCGAAGATTTTCGAATCGGACGAAAAACTGATAGTGAATTGTAACTTTCAGGGCCACCTAATGACGATGGATCACTCACATTGCGTCCCGATTCAATACTTCGTCCTCCAGCAGACTTGTCTCCATGGGTCGATTGCTGCCTCGGGCACCTTATGGCCGTTCTGCTGTGAGTCAAAGATTTTCGAATCGGACGAAAAACTGATAGTGATTTGTAACATTCAGGGCCACCTAATGACGATGGATCACTCAAATTGCGTCCCGATTCAATACATCGTCCTCTAGCAGACTTGACTTCATGGGTCTATTGCTGCCTCGGGCACCTTATGGCCGTTCAGCTGTGAGTCAAAGATTTTCGAATCGGACGAAAAACTGATAGTGAATTGTAACGTTCAGGGCCACCTAATGACGATGGAACACTCAAATTGCGTCCCGATTCAATACATCGTCCTCCAGCAGACTTGTCTCCATGGGTCTATTGCTGCCTCGGGCACCTTATGGCCGTTCTGCTGTGAGTCTAGATTATCGAATGGGACGAAAAACTGATAGTGAATTGTAACGTTCAGGGCCACCTAATGACGATGGATCACTCAAATTGCGTAACGATTCAATACATCGTCCTCCAGCCGACTTGACTCCATGGGTCTATTGCTGCCTCGGGCACCTTATGGCCGTTCTGCTGTGAGTCTAGATTATCGAATGGGACGAAAAACTGATAGTAAATTGTAACGTTCAGGGCCTCCTAATGACGATGGATCACACAAATTGCGTCCCGATTCAATACATCGTCCTCCAACCGACTTGACTCCATGGGTCTATTGCTGCCTCGGGCACCTTATGGCCGTTCTGCTGTGAGTCTAGATTATCGAATGGGACGAAAAACTGATAGTGAATTATAACGTTCAGGGCCTCCTAATGACGATGGATCACTCAAATTGCGTCTCGATTCAATACATCGTTCTCCAGCAGACTTGTCTCCATGGGTCGATTGCTGCCTCGGGCACCTAATGGCCGTTCTGCTGTGAGTCAAAGATTTTCGAATCGGACGAAAAACTGATAGTGAATTGTAACATTCAGGGCCACCTAATGACGATGGACCACGCAAATTGCGTCCCGATTCAATACATCGTCCTCCAGCCGAGTTGACTCCATGAGTTTATTGCTGCCTCGGGCACCTTATGGCCGTTCTGCTGTGAATCTAGATTATCGAATGGGACGAAAAACTGATAGTGAATTGTAACGTTCAGCGCCACCTAATGACGATGGATCACTCAAATTGCGTCCCGATTCAATACATCGTCCCCAGCCAACTTGTCTCCATGGGTCTATTGCTGCCTCGGGCACCTTATGGCCGTTCTGCTGTGAGTCTAGATTATCGAATGGGACGAAAAACTGATAGTGAATTGTAACGTTCAGGGCCACCTAATGACGATGGATCACTCAAATTGCGTCCTGATTCAATACATCGTCTTCCAGCAGACTTGACTTCATGGGTCTATTGCTGCCTCGGGCACCTTATGGCCGTTCTGCTGTGACTCAAAGATTTTCGAATCGGACGAAAAACTGATAGTGAATTGTAACTTTCAGGGCCACCTAATGACGATGGATCACTCAAATTGCGTCCCGATTCAGTACATCGTCCACTAGCCGACCTGACTCCATGGGACTATTGCTGCCTCGGGCACCTTATGGCCGTTCTGCTGTGAGTCTAGATTATAGAATGGGATGAAAAACTGATACTGAATTGTAACGTTCAGGGCCACCTAATGACGATGGATCACTCAAATTGCGTCCCGATTCAATACATCGTCCTCCAGCAGACCTGTCTCCATGGGTCTATTGCTGCCTCGGGCACCTTATGGCAGGCCTGCTGTGACTCAAAGATTTTCGAATCGGACGAAAAACTGATAGTGAATTGTAACGTTCAGGGCCTCCTAATGACGATGGAACACTCAAATTGCGTCCCGATTCAATACATCGTCCTCCAGCCGAATTGACTCCATTGGTCTATTGCTGCCTCGGGCACCTTATGGCCGTCTAGAATATCGAATGGGACGAAAAACTGATAGTGAATTGTAACGTTCAGGGCCACCTAATGACGATGGATCACTCAAATTGCGTCCCGATTCAATACATCGTCCTCCAGCCGACTTGACTCCATGGGTCTATTGCTGCCTCGGGCACCTTATGGCCGTTCTGCTGTGAGTCTAGATTATCGAATGGGACGAAAAACTGATAGTGAATTGTAACGTTCAGGGCCTCCTAATGACGACGGATCACTCAAATTGCGTCCCGATTCAATACATCGTCCTCCAGCCGACTTGACTCCATGGGTCTATTGCTGCCTCGGGCACCTTATGGCCGTTCTGCTGTGAGTCTAGATTATCGAATGGGACGAAAAACTGATAGTGAATTGTAACGTTCAGGGCCTCCTAATGACGATGGATCACTCAAATTGCGTCCCGATTCAATACATCGTCCTCCAGCAGACTTGTCTCCATGGGTCGATTGCTGCCTCGGGCACCTAATGGCCGTTCTACTGTGAGTCAAAGATTTTCGAATCGGACGAAAAACTGATAGTGAATTTTAACATTCAGGGCCTCCTAATGACGATGGACCACGCAAATTGCGTCCCGATTCAATACATCGTCCTCCAGCCGACTTGACTCCATGGGTCTATTGCTGCCTCGGGCACCTTATGGCCGTTCTGCTGTGAGTCTAGATTATTGAATGGGACGAAAAACTGATAGTGAATTCTAACGTTCAGGGCACCTAATGACGATGGATCACTCAAATTGCGTCCCGATTAAATACATCGTCCCCAGCCGACTTGTCTCCATGGGTCTATTGCTGACTCGGGCACCTTATGGCCGTTCTGCTGTGAGTCTAGATTATCGAATGGGACGAAAAACTGATAGTGAATTGTAACGTTCAGGGCCACCTAATGACGATGGGTCACTCAAATTGCGTCCTGATTCAATACATCGTCCTCCAGCAGACTTGACTTCATGGGTCTATTGCTGCCTCGGGCACCTTATGGCCGTTCTGCTGTGAGTCAAAGATTTTCGAATCGGACGAAAAACTGATAGTGAATTGAAACGTTCAGGGCCACCTAATGACGATGGATCACTCAAATTGCGTCCCGATTCAATACATCGTCCTCCAGCCGACTTGACTCCATGGGTCTATTGCTGCCTCGGGCACCTTATGGCCGTTCTGCTGTGAGTCTAGATTATCGAATGGGACAAAAAACTGATAGTGAATTGTAACGTTCAAGGCCTCCTAATGACGATGGATCACTCAAATTGCGTCCCGATTCAATACACCGTCCTCCAGCAGACTTGTCTCCATGGGTCTATTGCTGCCTCGGGCACCTTATGGCCGTTCTGCTGTGAGTCTAGATTATCGAATGGGACGAAAAGCTGATAGTGAATTGTAACGTTCGGGGCCACCTAATGACGATGGATCACTCAAATTGCGTCCCGATTCAATACATCGTCCTCCAGCCGACTTGACTCCATGGGTCTATTGCTGCCTCGGGCACCTTATGGCCGTTCTGCTGTGAGTCTAGATTATCGAATGGGACGAAAAACTGATAGTGAATTGTAACGTTCGGGGCCACCTAATGACGATGGATCACTCAAATTGCGTCCCGATTCAATACATCGTCCTCCAGCCGAGTTGAATCCATGGGTCTATTGCTGCCTCGGGCACCTTATGGCCGTTCTGCTGTGAGTCTAGATTATTGAATGGGACGAAAAACTGATAGTGAATTCTAACGTTCAGGGCACCTAATGACGATGGATCACTCAAATTGCGTCCCGATTAAATACATCGTCCCCAGCCGACTTGTCTCCATGGGTCTATTGCTGACTCGGGCACCTTATGGCCGTTCTGCTGTGAGTCTAGATTATCGAATGGGACGAAAAACTGATAGTGAATTGAAACGTTCAGGGCCACCTAATGACGATGGGTCACTCAAATTGCGTCCTGATTCAATACATCGTCCTCCAGCAGACTTGACTTCATGGGTCTATTGCTGCCTCGGGCACCTTATGGCCGTTCTGCTGTGAGTCAAAGATTTTCGAATCGGACGAAAAACTGATAGTGAATTGAAACGTTCAGGGCCACCTAATGACGATGGATCACTCAAAATGCGTCCCGATTCAATACATCGTCCTCCAGCCGACTTGACTCCATGGGTCTACTGCTGCCTCGGGCACCTTATGGCCGTTCTGCTGTGAGTCTAGATTATCGAATGGGACAAATAACTGATAGTGAATTGTAATGTTCAAGGCCTCCTAATGACGATGGATCACTCAAATTGCGTCCCGATTCAATACATTGTCCTCCAGCAGACTTGTCTCCATGGGTCTATTGCTGCCTCGGGCAACTTATGGCCGTTCTGCTGTGAGTCTAGATTATCGAATGGGACTAAAAACTGATAGTGAATTGTAACGTTCGGGGCCACCTAATGACGATGGATCACCCAAATTGCGTCCCGATTCAATACATCGTCCTCCAGCCGACTTGACCCCATGGGTCTATTGCTGCCTCGGGCACCTTATGGCCGTTCTGCTGTGAGTCTAGATTATCGAATGGGACGAAAAACTGATAGTGAATTGTAACGTTCAGGGCCTCCTAATGACGATGGATCACTCAAATTGCGTCCCGATTCAATACATCGTCCTCCAGCCGACTTGACTCCATGGGTCTATTGCTGCATCGGGCACCTTATGGCCGTTCTGCTGTGAGTCTAGATTATCGAATGGGACGAAAAACTGATAGTGAATTGTAACATTCAGGGCCACCTAATGACGATGGGCCACGCAAATTGCGTCCTGATTCAATACATCGTCCTCCAGCCGAGTTGACTCCATGGGTTTATTGCTGCCTCGGGCACCTTATGGCCGTTCTGCTAAGAATCTAGATTATCGAATGGGACGGAAAACTGATAGTGTATTGTAACGTTCAGGGCCACCTAATGACGATGGATCACTCAAATTGCGTCCCGATTCAATACATCGTCCCCAGCCGACTTGTCTCCATGGGTCTATTGCTGCCTCGGGCACCTTATGGCCGTTCTGCTGTGAGTCTAGATTATCGAATGGGACGAAAAACTGATAGTGAATTGTAACGTTCAGGGCCACCTAATGACGATGGATCACTCAAATTGCGTCCTGATTCAATACATCGTCCTCCAGCAGACTTGACTTCATGGGTCTATTGCTGCCTCGGGCACCTTATGGCCGTTCTGCTGTGACTCAAAGATTTTCGAATCGGACGAAAAACTGATAGTGAATTGTAACTTTCAGGGCCACCTAATGACGATGGATCACTCAAACTGCGTCCCGATTCAATACATCGTCCGCCAGCAGACTTGACTCCATGGGTCGATTGCTGCCTCGGGCACCTTATGGCCGTTCTGCTGTGAGTCAAAGATTTTCGAATCGGACGAAAAACTGATAGTGATTTGTAACATTCAGGGCCACCTAATGACGATGGACCACACAAATTGCGTCCCGATTCAGTACATCGTCCACTAGCCGACCTGACTCCATGGGACTATTGCGGCCTCGGGCACCTTATGGCCGTTCTGCTGTGAGTCTAGATTATAGAATGGGATGAAAAACTGATAGTGAATTGTAACGTTCAGGGCCACCTAATGACGATGGATCACTCAAATTGCGTCCCGATTCAATACATCGTCCTCCAGCAGACTTGTCTCCATGGGTCTATTGCTGCCTCGGGCACCTTATGGCAGGCCTGCTGTGACTCAAAGATTTTCGAATCGGACGAAAAACTGATAGTGAATTGTAACGTTCAGGGCCTCCTAATGACGATGGAACACTCAAATTGCGTCCCGATTCAATACATCGTCCTCCAGCAGACTTGTCTACATGCGACTATTGCTGCCTCGGGCACCTTATGGCCGTTCTGCTGTGAGTCAAAGATTTTCGAATCGGACGAAAAACTGATAGTGAATTGTAACATTCAGGGCCACCTAATGACGATGGACCACGCAAATTGCGTCCCGATTCAATACATCGTCCTCCAGCCGAGTTGACTCCATGGGTCTATTGCTGCCTCGGGCACCTTATGGCCGTTCTGCTGTGAATCTAGATTATCGAATGGGACGAAAAACTGATAATGAATTGTAACGTTCAGGGCCACCTAATGACGATGGATCACTCAAATTGCGTCCCGATTCAATACATCGTCCCCAGCCGACTTGACTCCATGGGACTATTGCTGCCTCGGGCACCTTATGGCCGTTCTGCTGTGAGTCTAGATTATCGAATGGGACGAAAAACTGATAGTGAATTGTAACGTTCAGGGCCTCCTAATGACGATGGATCACTCAAATTGCGTCCCGATTCAATACATCGTCCTCCAGCAGACTTGTCTCCATGGGTCGGTTGCTGCCTCGGGCACTTAATGGCCGTTCTGCTGTGGGTCAAAGATTTTCGAATCGGACGAAAAACTGATAGTGAATTGTAACATTCAGGGCCACCTATTGACGATGGACCACGCAAACTGCGTCCCGATTCAATACATCGTCCTCCAGCCGAGTTGACTCCATGGGACTATTGCTGCCTCGGGCACCTTATGGCCGTTCTGCTGTGAGTCTAGATTATAGAATGGGATGAAAAACTGATAGTGAATTGTAACGTTCAGGCCACCTAATGACGATGGATCACTCAAATTGCGTCCCGATTCAATACATCGTCCTCCAGCAGACCTGTCTCCATGGGTCTATTGCTGCCTCGGGCACCTTATGGCAGGCCTGCTGTGACTCAAAGATTTTCGAATCGGACGAAAAACTGATAGTGAATTGTAACGTTCAGGGCCTCCTAATGACGATGGAACACTCAAATTGCGTCCCGATTCAATACATCGTCCTCCAGCAGACTTGTCTCCATGCGACTATTGCTGCCTCGGGCACCTTATGGCCGTTCTGCTGTGAGTCTAGATTATCGAATGGGATGAAAAACTGATAGTGAATTGCAACGTTCAGGGCCACCTAATGACGATGGATCACTCAAATTGCGTCCCGATTCAATACATCGTTCTCCAGCCGACTTGACTCCATTGGTCTATTGCTGCCTCGGGCACCTTATGGCCGTTCTGCTGTGAGTCTAGATTATCGAATGGGACGAAAAACTGATAGTGAATTGTAACGTTCAGGGCCTCCTAATGACGATGGATCACTCAAATTGCGTCCCGATTCAATACATCGTCCTCCAGCCGACTTGACTCCATGGGTCTATTGCTGCCTCGGGCACCTTATGGCCGTTCTGCTGTGAGTCTAGATTATCGAATGGGACGAAAAACTGATAGTGAATTGTAACGTTCAGGGCCTCCTAATGACGATGGATCACTCAAATTGCGTCCCGATTCAATACATCGTCCTCCAGCAGACTTGTCTCCATGGGTCGATTGCTGCCTCGGGCACCTAATGGCCGTTCTACTGTGAGTCAAAGATTTTCGAATCGGACGAAAAACTGATAGTGAATTTTAACATTCAGGGCCACCTAATGACGATGGACCACGCAAATTGCGTCCCGATTCAATACATCGTCCTCCAGCCGAGTTGACTCCATGGGTCTATTGCTGCCTCGGGCACCTTATGGCCGTTCTGCTGTGAGTCTAGATTATTGAATGGGACGAAAAACTGATAGTGAATTCTAACGTTCAGGGCACCTAATGACGATGGATCACTCAAATTGCGTCCCAGATTAAATACATCGTCCCCAGCCGACTTGTCTCCATGGGTCTATTGCTGACTCGAGCACCTTATGGCCGTTCTGCTGTGAGTCTATATTATCGAATGGGACGAAAAACTGATAGTGAATTGTAACGTTCAGGGCCACCTAATGATGATGGGTCACTCAAATTTCGTCCTGATTCAATACATCGTCCTCCAGCAGACTTGACTTCATGGGTCTATTGCTGCCTCGGGCACCTTATGGCCGTTCTGCTGTGAGTCAAAGATTTTCGAATCGGACGAAAAACTGATAGTGAATTGAAACGTTAAGGGCCACCTAATGACGATGGATCACTCAAATTGCGTCCCGATTCAATACATCGTCCTCCAGCCGACTTGACTCCATGGGTCTATTGCTGCCTCGGGCACCTTATGGCCGTTCTGCTGTGAGTCTAGATTATCGAATGGGACAAAAAACTGATAGTGAATTGTAACGTTCAAGGCCTCCTAATGACGATGGATCACTCAAATTGCGTCCCGATTCAATACACCGTCCTCCAGCAGACTTGTCTCCATGGGTCTATTGCTGCCTCGGGCACCTTATGGCCGTTCTGCTGTGAGTCTAGATTATCGAATGGGACGAAAAGCTGATAGTGAATTGTAACGTTCGGGGCCACCTAATGACGATGGATCACTCAAATTGCGTCCCGATTCAATACATCGTTCTCCAGCCGACTTGACTCCATTGGTCTATTGCTGCCTCGGGCACCTTATGGCCGTTCTGCTGTGAGTCTAGATTATCGAATGGGACGAAAAACTGATAGTGAATTGTAACGTTCAGGGCCTCCTAATGACGATGGATCACTCAAATTGCGTCCCGATTCAATACATCGTCCTCCAGCCGACTTGACTCCATGGGTCTATTGCTGCCTCGGGCACCTTATGGCCGTTCTGCTGTGAGTCTAGATTATCGAATGGGACGAAAAACTGATAGTGAATTGTAACGTTCAGGGCCTCCTAATGACGATGGATCACTCAAATTGCGTCCCGATTCAATACATCGTCCTCCAGCAGACTTGTCTCCATGGGTCGATTGCTGCCTCGGGCACCTAATGGCCGTTCTACTGTGAGTCAAAGATTTTCGAATCGGACGAAAAACTGATAGTGAATTTTAACATTCAGGGCCACCTAATGACGATGGACCACGCAAATTGCGTCCCGATTCAATACATCGTCCTCCAGCCGAGTTGACTCCATGGGTCTATTGCTGCCTCGTGCACCTTATGGCCGTTCTGCTGTGAGTCTAGATTATTGAATGGGACGAAAAACTGATAGTGAATTCTAACGTTCAGGGCACCTAATGACGATGGATCACTCAAATTGCGTCCCAGATTAAATACATCGTCCCCAGCCGACTTGTCTCCATGGGTCTATTGCTGACTCGAGCACCTTATGGCCGTTCTGCTGTGAGTCTATATTATCGAATGGGACGAAAAACTGATAGTGAATTGTAACGTTCAGGGCCACCTAATGATGATGGGTCACTCAAATTTCGTCCTGATTCAATACATCGTCCTCCAGCAGACTTGACTTCATGGGTCTATTGCTGCCTCGGGCACCTTATGGCCGTTCTGCTGTGAGTCAAAGATTTTCGAATCGGACGAAAAACTGATAGTGAATTGAAACGTTCAGGGCCACCTAATGACGATGGATCACTCAAATTGCGTCCCGATTCAATACATCGTCCTCCAGCCGACTTGACTCCATGGGTCTATTGCTGCCTCGGGCACCTTATGGCCGTTCTGCTGTGAGTCTAGATTATCGAATGGGACAAAAAACTGATAGTGAATTGTAACGTTCAAGGCCTCCTAATGACGATGGATCACTCAAATTGCGTCCCGATTCAATACACCGTCCTCCAGCAGACTTGTCTCCATGGGTCTATTGCTGCCTCGGGCACCTTATGGCCGTTCTGCTGTGAGTCTAGATTATCCAATGGGACGAAAAGCTGATAGTGAATTGTAACGTTCGGGGCCACCTAATGACGATGGATCACTCAAATTGCGTCCCGATTCAATACATCGTTCTCCAGCCGACTTGACTCCATTGGTCTATTGCTGCCTCGGGCACCTTATGGCCGTTCTGCTGTGAGTCTAGATTATCGAATGGGACGAAAAACTGATAGTGAATTGTAACGTTCAGGGCCTCCTAATGACGATGGATCACTCAAATTGCGTCCCGATTCAATACATCGTCCTCCAGCCGACTTGACTCCATGGGTCTATTGCTGCCTCGGGCACCTTATGGCCGTTCTGCTGTGAGTCTAGATTATCGAATGGGACGAAAAACTGATAGTGAATTGTAACGTTCAGGGCCTCCTAATGACGATGGATCACTCAAATTGCGTCCCGATTCAATACATCGTCCTCCAGCAGACTTGTCTCCATGGGTCGATTGCTGCCTCGGGCACCTAATGGCCGTTCTACTGTGAGTCAAAGTTTTCGAATCGGACGAAAAACTGATAGTGAATTTTAACATTCAGGGCCACCTAATGACGATGGACCACGCAAATTGCGTCCCGATTCAATACATCGTCCTCCAGCCAAGTTGACTCCATGGGTCTATTGCTGCCTCGGGCACCTTATGGCCGTTCTGCTGTGAGTCTAGATTATTGAATGGGACGAAAAACTGATAGTGAATTCTAACGTTCAGGGCACCTAATGACGATGGATCACTCAAATTGCGTCCCAGATTAAATACATCGTCCCCAGCCGACTTGTCTCCATGGGTCTATTGCTGACTCGAGCACCTTATGGCCGTTCTGCTGTGAGTCTATATTATCGAATGGGACGAAAAACTGATAGTGAATTGTAACGTTCAGGGCCACCTAATGATGATGGGTCACTCAAATTTCGTCCTGATTCAATACATCGTCCTCCAGCAGACTTGACTTCATGGGTCTATTGCTGCCTCGGGCACCTTATGGCCGTTCTGCTGTGAGTCAAAGATTTTCGAATCGGACGAAAAACTGATAGTGAATTGAAACGTTCAGGGCCACCTAATGACGATGGATCACTCAAATTGCGTCCCGATTCAATACATCGTCCTCCAGCCGACTTGACTCCATGGGTCTATTGCTGCCTCGGGCACCTTATGGCCGTTCTGCTGTGAGTCTAGATTATCGAATGGGACAAAAAACTGATAATGAATTGTAACGTTCAAGGCCTCCTAATGACGATGGATCACTCAAATTGCGTCCCGATTCAATACACCGTCCTCCAGCAGACTTGTCTCCATGGGTCTATTGCTGCCTCGGGCACCTTATGGCCGTTCTGCTGTGAGTCTAGATTATCGAATGGGACGAAAAGCTGATAGTGAATTGTAACGTTCGGGGCCACCTAATGACGATGGATCACTCAAATTGCGTCCCGATTCAATACATCGTCCTCCAGCCGACTTGACTCCATGGGTCTATTGCTGCCTCGGGCACCTTATGGCCGTTCTGCTGTGAGTCTAGATTATCGAATGGGACAAAAAACTGATAGTGAATTGTAACGTTCAAGGCCTCCTAATGACGATGGATCACTCAAATTGCGTCCCGATTCAATACATCGTCCTCCAGCAGACTTGTCTCCATGAGTCTATTGCTGCCTCGGGCACCTTATGGCCGTTCTGCTGTGAGTCTAGATTATCGAATGGGACGAAAAACTGATAGTGAATTGTAACGTTCGGGGCCACCTAATGACGATGGATCACTCAAATTGCGTCCCGATTCAATACATCGTCCTCCAGCCGACTTGACTCCATGGGTCTATTGCTGCGTCGGGCACCTTATGGCCGTTCTGCTGTGAGTCTAGATTATCGAATGGGACGAAAAACTGATAGTGAATTGTAACGTTCAGGGCCTCCTAATGACGATGGATTACTCAAATTGCGTCCCGATTCAATACATCGTCCTCCAGCCGACTTGACTCCATGGGTCTATTGCTGCATCGGGCACCTTATGGCCGTTCTGCTGTGAGTCTAGATTATCGAATGGGACGAAAAACTGATAGTGAATTGTAACATTCAGGGCCACCTAATGACGATGGGCCACGCAAATTGCGTCCCGATTCAATACATCGTCCTCCAGCCGAGTTGACTCCATGGGTTTATTGCTGCCTCGGGCACCTTATGGCCGTTCTGCTAAGAATCTAGATTATCGAATGGGACGAAAAACTGATAGTGTATTGTAACGTTCAGGGCCATCTAATGACGGTGGATCACTCAAATTGCGTCCTGATTCAATACATCGTCCTCCAGCAGACTTGACTTCATGGGTCTATTGCTGCCTCGGGCACCTTATGGCCGTTCTGCTGTGACTCAAAGATTTTCGAATCGGACGAAAAACTGATAGTGAATTGTAACTTTCAGGGCCACCTAATGACGATGGATCACTCAAATTGCGTCCCGATTCAATACATCGTCCTCCAGCAGACTTGACTCCATGGGTCGATTGCTGCCTCGGGCACCTTATGGCCGTTCTGCTGTGAGTCAAAGATTTTCGAATCGGACGAAAAACTGATAGTGATTTGTAACATTCAGGGCCACCTAATGACGATGGACCACACAAATTGCGTCCCGATTCAGTACATCGTCCACTAGCCGACCTGACTCCATGGGACTATTGCTGCCTCGGGCACCTTATGGCCGATCTGCTGTGAGTCTAGATTATAGAATGGGATGAAAAACTGATAGTGAATTGTAACGTTCAGGGCCACCTAATGACGATGGATCACTCAAATTGCGTCCCGATTCAATACATCGTCCTCCAGCAGACTTGTCTCCATGGGTCTATTGCTGCCTCGGGCACCTTATGGCAGGCCTGCTGTGACTCAAAGATTTTCGAATCGGACGAAAAACTGATAGTGAATTGTAACGTTCAGGGCCTCCTAATGACGATGGAACACTCAAATTGCGTCCCGATTCAATACATCGTCCTCCAGCAGACTTGTCTCCATGCGACTATTGCTGCCTCGGGCACCTTATGGCCGTTCTGCTGTGAGTGTAGATTATCGAATGGGACGAAAAACTGATAGTGAATTGTAACGTTCAGAGCCACCTAATGACGATGGATCTCTCAAATTGCGTCCCGATTCAATACATCGTCCTCCAGCCACCTTGTCTCCATTGGTCGATTGCTGCCTCGGGCACCTAATGGCCGTTCTGCTGTGAGTCAAAGATTTTCGAATCGGACGAAAAACTGATAGTGAATTGTAACATTCAGGGCCACCTAATGACGATGGACCACGCAAATTGCGTCCCGATTCAATACATCGTCCTCCAGCCGAGTTGACTCCATGGGTCTATTGCTGCCTCGGGCACCTTATGGCCGTTCTGCTGTGAATCTAGATTATCGAATGGGACGAAAATCTGATAATGAATTGTAACGTTCAGGGCCACCTAATGACGATGGATCACTCAAATTGCGTCCCGATTCAATACATCGTCCCCAGCCGACTTGACTCCATGGGACTATTGCTGCCTCGGGCACCTTATGGCCGTTCTGCTGTGAGTCTAGATTATCGAATGGGACGAAAAACTGATAGTGAATTGTAACATTCAGGGCCACCTAATGACGATGGATCACTCAAATTGCGTCCTGATTCAATACATCGTCCTCCAGCAGACTTGACTACATGGGTCTATTGCTGCCTCAGGCACCTTATGGCCGTTCTGCTGTGAGTCAAAGATTTTCGAATCGGACGAAAAACTGATAGTGAATTGTAACTTTCAGGGCCACCTAATGACGATGGATCACTCACATTGCGTCCCGATTCAATACATCGTCCTCCAGCAGACTTGTCTCCATGGGTCGATTGCTGCCTCGGGCACCTTATGGCCGTTCTGCTGTGAGTCAAAGATTTTCGAATCGGAAGAAAAACTGATAGTGATTTGTAACACTCAGGGCCACCTAATGACGATGGATCACTCAAATTGCGTCCCGATTCAATACATCGTCCTCCAGCAGACTTGACTTCATGGGTCTATTGCTGCCTCGGGCACCTTATGGCCGTTCTGCTGTGAGTCTAGATTATTGAATGGGACGAAAAACTGATAGTGAATTCTAACGTTCAGGGCACCTAATGACGATGGATCACTCAAATTGCGTCCCGATTAAATACATCGTCCCCTGCCGACTTGTCTCCATGGGTCTATTGCTGACTCGGGCACCTTATGGCCGTTCTGCTGTGAGTCTAGATTATCGAATGGGACGAAAAACTGATAGTGAATTGTAACGTTCAGGGCCACCTAATGACGATGGGTCACTCAAATTGCGTCCTGATTCAATACATCGTCCTCCAGCAGACTTGACTTCATGGGTCTATTGCTGCCTCGGGCACCTTATGGCCGTTCTGCTGTGAGTCAAAGATTTTCGAATCGGACGAAAAACTGATAGTGAATTGAAACGTTCAGGGCCACCTAATGACGATGGATCACTCAAATTGCGCCCCGATTCAATACATCGTCCTCCAGCCGACTTGACTCCATGGGTCTATTGCTGCCTCGGGCACCTTATGGCCGTTCTGCTGTGAGTCTAGATTATCGAATGGGACAAAAAACTGATAGTGAATTGTAACGTTCAAGGCCTCCTAATGACGATGGATCACTCAAATTGCGTCCCGATTCAATACACCGTCCTCCAGCAGACTTGTCTCCATGGGTCTATTGCTGCCTCGGGCACCTTATGGCCGTTCTGCTGTGAGTCTAGATTATCGAATGGGACGAAAAGCTGATAGTGAATTGTAACGTTCGGGGCCACCTAATGACGATGGATCACTCAAATTGCGTCCCGATTCAATACATCGTCCTCCAGCCGACTTGACTCCATGGGTCTATTGCTGCCTCGGGCACCTTATGGCCGTTCTGCTGTGAGTCTAGATTATCGAATGGGACGAAAAACTGATAGTGAATTGTAACGTTCGGGGCCACCTAATGACGATGGATCACTCAAATTGCGTCCCGATTTAATACATCGTCCTCCAGCCGAGTTGAATCCATGGGTCTATTGCTGCCTCGGGCACCTTATGGCCGTTCTGCTGTGAGTCTAGATTATTGAATGGGACGAAAAACTGATAGTGAATTCTAACGTTCAGGGCACCTAATGACGATGGATCACTCAAATTGCGTCCCGATTAAATACATCGTCCCCAGCCGACTTGTCTCCATGGGTCTATTGCTGACTCGGGCACTTTATGGCCGTTCTGCTGTGAGTCTAGATTATCGAATGGGACGAAAAACTGATAGTGAATTGAAACGTTCAGGGCCACCTAATGACGATGGGTCACTCAAATTGCGTCCTGATTCAATACATCGTCCTCCAGCAGACTTGACTTCATGGGTCTATTGCTGCCTCGGGCTCCTTATGGCCGTTCTGCTGTGAGTCAAAGATTTTCGAATCGGACGAAAAACTGATAGTGAATTGAAACGTTCAGGGCCACCTAATGACGATGGATCACTCAAATTGCGTCCCGATTCAATACATCGTCCTCCAGCCGACTTGACTCCATGTGTCTACTGCTGCCTCGGGCACCTTATGGCCGTTCTGCTGTGAGTCTAGATTATCGAATGGGACAAAAAACTGATAGTGAATTGTAACGTTCAAGGCCTCCTAATGACGATGGATCACTCAAATTGCGTCCCGATTCAATACATTGTCCTCCAGCAGACTTGTCTCCATGGGTCTATTGCTGCCTCGGGCAACTTATGGCCGTTCTGCTGTGAGTCTAGATTATCGAATGGGACGAAAAACTGATAGTGAATTGTAACGTTCGGGGCCACCTAATGACGATGGATCACTCAAATTGCGTCCCGATTCAATACATCGTCCTCCAGCCGACTTGACCCCATGGGTCTATTGCTGCCTCGGGCACCTTATGGCCGTTCTGCTGTGAGTCTAGATTATCGAATGGGACGAAAAACTGATAGTGAATTGTAACGATCAGGGCCTCCTAATGACGATGGATCACTCAAATTGCGTCCCGATTCAATACATCGTCCTCCAGCCGAATTGACTCCATGGGTCTATTGCTGCATCGGGCACCTTATGGCCGTTCTGCTGTGAGTCTAGATTATCGAATGGGACGAAAAACTGATAGTGAATTGTAACATTCAGGGCCACCTAATGACGATGGGCCACGCAAATTGCGTCCTGATTCAATACATCGTCCTCCAGCCGAGTTGACACCATGGGTTTATTGCTGCCTCGGGCACCTTATGGCCGTTCTGCTAAGAATCTAGATTATCGAATGGGACGGAAAACTGATAGTGTATTGTAACGTTCAGGGCCACCTAATGACGATGGATCACTCAAATTGCGTCCCGATTCAATACATCGTCCCCAGCCGACTTGTCTCCATGGGTCTATTGCTGCCTCGGGCACCTTATGGCCGTTCTGCTGTGAGTGTAGATTATCGAATGGGACGAAAAACTGATAGTGAATTGTAACGTTCAGGGCCACCTAATGACGATGGATCACTCAAATTGCGTCCTGATTCAATACATCGTCCTCCAGCAGACTTGACTTCATGGGTCTATTGCTGCCTCGGGCACCTTATGGCCGTTCTGCTGTGACTCAAAGATTTTCGAATCGGACGAAAAACTGATAGTGAATTGTAACTTTCAGGGCCACCTAATGACGATGGATCACTCAAATTGCGTCCCGATTCAATACATCGTCCGCCAGCAGACTTGACTCCATGGGTCGATTGCTGCCTCGGGCACCTTATGGCCGTTCTGCTGAGAGTCAAAGATTTTCGAATCGGACGAAAAACTGATAGTGATTTGTAACATTCAGGGCCACCTAATGACGATGGACCACACAAATTGCGTCCCGATTCAGTACATCGTCCACTAGCCGACCTGACTCCATGGGACTATTGCTGCCTCGGGCACCTTATGGCCGTTCTGCTGTGAGTCTAGATTATAGAATGGGATGAAAAACTGATAGTGAATTGTAACGTTCAGGGCCACCTAATGACGATGGATCACTCAAATTGCGTCCCGATTCAATACATCGTCCTCCAGCAGACTTGTCTCCATGGGTCTATTGCTGCCTCGGGCACCTTATGGCAGGCCTGCTGTGACTCAAAGATTTTCGAATCGGACGAAAAACTGATAGTGAATTGTAACGTTCAGGGCCTCCTAATGACGATGGAACACTCAAATTGCGTCCCGATTCAATACATCGTCCTCCAGCAGACTTGTCTACATGCGACTATTGCTGCCTCGGGCACCTTATGGCCGTTCTGCTGTGAGTCAAAGATTTTCGAATCGGACGAAAAACTGATAGTGAATTGTAACGTTCAGGGTCACCTAATGACGATGGATCACTCAAATTGCGTCCCGATTCAATACATCGTCCTCCAGCCGACTTGACTCCATGGGTCTATTGCTGCCTCGGGCACCTTATGGCCATTCTGCTGTGAGTCTAGACTATCGAATGGGACGAATAACTGATAGTGAATTGTAACGTTCAGGGCCTCCTAATGACGATGGATCACTCAAATTGCGTCCCGATTCAATACATCGTCCTCCAGCAGACTTGTCTCCATGGGTCGATTGCTGCCTCGGGCACCTAATGGCCGTTCTGCTGTGAGTCAAAGATTTTCGAATCGGACGAAAAACTGATAGTGAATTGTAACATTCAGGGCCACCTAATGACGATGGACCACGCAAATTGCGTCCCGATTCAATACATCGTCCTCCAGCCGAGTTGACTCCATGGGTCTATTGCTGCCTCGGGCACCTTATGGCCGTTCTGCTGTGAATCTAGATTATCGAATGGGACGAAAAACTGATAATGAATTGTAACGTTCAGGGCCACCTAATGACGATGGATCACTCAAATTGCGTCCCGATTCAATACATCGTCCCCAGCCGACTTGACTCCATGGGACTATTGCTGCCTCGGGCACCTTATGGCCGTTCTGCTGTGAGTCTAGATTATCGAATGGGACGAAAAACTGATAGTGAATTGTAACGTTCAGGGCCTCCTAATGACGATGGATCACTCAAATTGCGTCCCGATTCAATACATCGTCCTCCAGCAGACTTGTCTCCATGGGTCGGTTGCTGCCTCGGGCACTTAATGGCCGTTCTGCTGTGGGTCAAAGATTTTCGAATCGGACGAAAAACTGATAGTGAATTGTAACATTCAGGGCCACCTATTGACGATGGGCCACGCAAACTGCGTCCCGATTCAATACATCGTCCTCCAGCCGAGTTGACTCCATGGGACTATTGCTGCCTCGGGCACCTTATGGCCGTTCTGCTGTGAGTCTAGATTATAGAATGGGATGAAAAACTGATAGTGAATTGTAACGTTCAGGCCACCTAATGACGATGGATCACTCAAATTGCGTCCCGATTCAATACATCGTCCTCCAGCAGACCTGTCTCCATGGGTCTATTGCTGCCTCGGGCACCTTATGGCAGGCCTGCTGTGACTCAAAGATTTTCGAATCGGACGAAAAACTGATAGTGAATTGTAACGTTCAGGGCCTCCTAATGACGATGGAACACTCAAATTGCGTCCCGATTCAATACATCGTCCTCCAGCAGACTTGTCTCCATGCGACTATTGCTGCCTCGGGCACCTTATGGCCGTTCTGCTGTGAGTCTAGATTATCGAATGGGATGAAAAACTGATAGTGAATTGCAACGTTCAGGGCCACCTAATGACGATGGATCACTCAAATTGCGTCCCGATTCAATACATCGTTCTCCAGCCGACTTGACTCCATTGGTCTATTGCTGCCTCGGGCACCTTATGGCCGTTCTGCTGTGAGTCTAGATTATCGAATGGGACGAAAAACTGATAGTGAATTGTAACGTTCAGGGCCTCCTAATGACGATGGATCACTCAAATTGCGTCCCGATTCAATACATCGTCCTCCAGCCGACTTGACTCCATGGGTCTATTGCTGCCTCGGGCACCTTATGGCCGTTCTGCTGTGAGTCTAGATTATCGAATGGGACGAAAAACTGATAGTGAATTGTAACGTTCAGGGCCTCCTAATGACGATGGATCACTCAAATTGCGTCCCGATTCAATACATCGTCCTCCAGCAGACTTGTCTCCATGGGTCGATTGCTGCCTCGGGCACCTAATGGCCGTTCTACTGTGAGTCAAAGATTTTCGAATCGGACGAAAAACTGATAGTGAATTTAACATTCAGGGCCACCTAATGACGATGGACCACGCAAATTGCGTCCCGATTCAATACATCGTCCTCCAGCCGAGTTGACTCCATGGGTCTATTGCTGCCTCGGGCACCTTATGGCCGTTCTGCTGTGAGTCTAGATTATTGAATGGGACGAAAAACTGATAGTGAATTCTAACGTTCAGGGCACCTAATGACGATGGATCACTCAAATTGCGTCCCAGATTAAATACATCGTCCCCAGCCGACTTGTCTCCATGGGTCTATTGCTGACTCGAGCACCTTATGGCCGTTCTGCTGTGAGTCTATATTATCGAATGGGACGAAAAACTGATAGTGAATTGTAACGTTCAGGGCCACCTAATGATGATGGGTCACTCAAATTTCGTCCTGATTCAATACATCGTCCTCCAGCAGACTTGACTTCATGGGTCTATTGCTGCCTCGGGCACCTTATGGCCGTTCTGCTGTGAGTCAAAGATTTTCGAATCGGACGAAAAACTGATAGTGAATTGAAACGTTCAGGGCCACCTAATGACGATGGATCACTCAAATTGCGTCCCGATTCAATACATCGTCCTCCAGCCGACTTGACTCCATGGGTCTATTGCTGCCTCGGGCACCTTATGGCCGTTCTGCTGTGAGTCTAGATTATCGAATGGGACAAAAAACTGATAGTGAATTGTAACGTTCAAGGACTCCTAATGACGATGGATCACTCAAATTGCGTCCCGATTCAATACACCGTCCTCCAGCAGACTTGTCTCCATGGGTCTATTGCTGCCTCGGGCACCTTATGGCCGTTCTGCTGTGAGTCTAGGTTATCGAATGGGACGAAAAGCTGATAGTGAATTGTAACGTTCGGGGCCACCTAATGACGATGGATCACTCAAATTGCGTCCCGATTCAATACATCGTTCTCCAGCCGACTTGACTCCATTGGTCTATTGCTGCCTCGGGCACCTTATGGCCGTTCTGCTGTGAGTCTAGATTATCGAATGGGACGAAAAACTGATAGTGAATTGTAACGTTCAGGGCCTCCTAATGACGATGGATCACTCAAATTGCGTCCCGATTCAATACATCGTCCTCCAGCCGACTTGACTCCATGGGTCTATTGCTGCCTCGGGCACCTTATGGCCGTTCTGCTGTGAGTCTAGATTATCGAATGGGACGAAAAACTGATAGTGAATTGTAACGTTCAGGGCCTCCTAATGACGATGGATCACTCAAATTGCGTCCCGATTCAATACATCGTCCTCCAGCAGACTTGTCTCCATGGGTCGATTGCTGCCTCGGGCACCTAATGGCCGTTCTACTGTGAGTCAAAGATTTTCGAATCGGACGAAAAACTGATAGTGAATTTTAACATTCAGGGCCACCTAATGACGATGGACCACGCAAATTGCGTCCCGATTCAATACATCGTCCAACAGCCGAGTTGACTCCATGGGTCTATTGCTGCCTCGGGCACCTTATGGCCGTTCTACTGTGAGTCTAGATTATTGAATGGGACGAAAAACTGATAGTGAATTCTAACGTTCAGGGCACCTAATGACGATGGATCACTCAAGTTGCGTCCCAGATTAAATACATCGTCCCCAGCCGACTTGTCTCCATGGGTCTATTGCTGACTCGAGCACCTTATGGCCGTTCTGCTGTGAGTCTATATTATCGAATGGGACGAAAAACTGATAGTGAATTGTAACGTTCAGGGCCACCTAATGATGATGGGTCACTCAAATTTCGTCCTGATTCAATACATCGTCCTCCAGCAGACTTGACTTCATGGGTCTATTGCTGCCTCGGGCACCTTATGGCCGTTCTGCTGTGAGTCAAAGATTTTCGAATCGGACGAAAAACTGATAGTGAATTGAAACGTTCAGGGCCACCTAATGACGATGGATCACTCAAATTGCGTCCCGATTCAATACATCGTCCTCCAGCCGACTTGACCCCATGGGTCTATTGCTGCCTCGGGCACCTTATGGCCGTTCGGCTGTGAGTCTAGATTATCGAATGGGACGAAAAACTGATAGTGAATTGTAACGATCAGGGCCTCCTAATGACGATGGATCACTCAAATTGCGTCCCGATTCAATACATCGTCCTCCAGCCGACTTGACTCCATGGGTCTATTGCTGCATCGGGCACCTTATGGCCGTTCTGCTGTGAGTCTAGATTATCGAATGGGACGAAAAACTGATAGTGAATTGTAACATTCAGGGCCACCTAATGACGATGGGCCACGCAAATTGCGTCCTGATTCAATACATCGTCCTCCAGCCGAGTTGACACCATGGGTTTATTGCTGCCTCGGGCACCTTATGGCCGTTCTGCTAAGAATCTAGATTATCGAATGGGACGGAAAACTGATAGTGTATTGTAACGTTCAGGGCCACCTAATGACGATGGATCACTCAAATTGCGTCCCGATTCAATACATCGTCCCCAGCCGACTTGTCTCCATGGGTCTATTGCTGCCTCGGGCACCTTATGGCCGTTCTGCTGTGAGTCTAGATTATCGAATGGGACGAAAAACTGATAGTGAATTGTAACGTTCAGGGCCACCTAATGACGATGGATCACTCAAATTGCGTCCTGATTCAATACATCGTCCTCCAGCAGACTTGACTTCATGGGTCTATTGCTGCCTCGGGCACCTTATGGCCGTTCTGCTGTGACTCAAAGATTTTCGAATCGGACGAAAAACTGATAGTGAATTGTAACTTTCAGGGCCACCTAATGACGATGGATCACTCAAATTGCGTCCCGATTCAATACATCGTCCGCCAGCAGACTTGACTCCATGGGTCGATTGCTGCCTCGGGCACCTTATGGCCGTTCTGCTGTGAGTCAAAGATTTTCGAATCGGACGAAAAACTGATAGTGATTTGTAACATTCAGGGCCACCTAATGACGATGGACCACACAAATTGCGTCCCGATTCAGTACATCGTCCACTAGCCGACCTGACTCCATGGGACTATTGCTGCCTCGGGCACCTTATGGCCGTTCTGCTGTGAGTCTAGATTATAGAATGGGATGAAAAACTGATAGTGAATTGTAACGTTCAGGGCCACCTAATGACGATGGATCACTCAAATTGCGTCCCGATTCAATACATCGTCCTCCAGCAGACTTGTCTCCATGGGTCTATTGCTGCCTCGGGCACCTTATGGCAGGCCTGCTGTGACTCAAAGATTTTCGAATCGGACGAAAAACTGATAGTGAATTGTAACGTTCAGGGCCTCCTAATGACGATGGAACACTCAAATTGCGTCCCGATTCAATACATCGTCCTCCAGCAGACTTGTCTACATGCGACTATTGCTGCCTCGGGCACCTTATGGCCGTTCTGCTGTGAGTCAAAGATTTTCGAATCGGACGAAAAACTGATAGTGAATTGTAACGTTCAGGGTCACCTAATGACGATGGATCACTCAAATTGCGTCCCGATTCAATACATCGTCCTCCAGCCGACTTGACTCCATGGGTCTATTGCTGCCTCGGGCACCTTATGGCCATTCTGCTGTGAGTCTAGACTATCGAATGGGACGAATAACTGATAGTGAATTGTAACGTTCAGGGCCTCCTAATGACGATGGATCACTCAAATTGCGTCCCGATTCAATACATCGTCCTCCAGCAGACTTGTCTCCATGGGTCGATTGCTGCCTCGGGCACCTAATGGCCGTTCTGCTGTGAGTCAAAGATTTTCGAATCGGACGAAAAACTGATAGTGAATTGTAACATTCAGGGCCACCTATTGACGATGGACCACGCAAACTGCGTCCCGATTCAATACATCGTCCTCCAGCCGAGTTGACTCCATGGGACTATTGCTGCCTCGGGCACCTTATGGCCGTTCTGCTGTGAGTCTAGATTATAGAATGGGATGAAAAACTGATAGTGAATTGTAACGTTCAGGCCACCTAATGACGATGGATCACTCAAATTGCGTCCCGATTCAATACATCGTCCTCCAGCAGACCTGTCTCCATGGGTCTATTGCTGCCTCGGGCACCTTATGGCAGGCCTGCTGTGACTCAAAGATTTTCGAATCGGACGAAAAACTGATAGTGAATTGTAACGTTCAGGGCCTCCTAATGACGATGGAACACTCAAATTGCGTCCCGATTCAATACATCGTCCTCCAGCAGACTTGTCTCCATGCGACTATTGCTGCCTCGGGCACCTTATGGCCGTTCTGCTGTGAGTCTAGATTATCGAATGGGATGAAAAACTGATAGTGAATTGCAACGTTCAGGGCCACCTAATGACGATGGATCACTCAAATTGCGTCCCGATTCAATACATCGTTCTCCAGCCGACTTGACTCCATTGGTCTATTGCTGCCTCGGGCACCTTATGGCCGTTCTGCTGTGAGTCTAGATTATCGAATGGGACGAAAAACTGATAGTGAATTGTAACGTTCAGGGCCTCCTAATGACGATGGATCACTCAAATTGCGTCCCGATTCAATACATCGTCCTCCAGCCGACTTGACTCCATGGGTCTATTGCTGCCTCGGGCACCTTATGGCCGTTCTGCTGTGAGTCTAGATTATCGAATGGGACGAAAAACTGATAGTGAATTGTAACGTTCAGGGCCTCCTAATGACGATGGATCACTCAAATTGCGTCCCGATTCAATACATCGTCCTCCAGCAGACTTGTCTCCATGGGTCGATTGCTGCCTCGGGCACCTAATGGCCGTTCTACTGTGAGTCAAAGATTTTCGAATCGGACGAAAAACTGATAGTGAATTTAACATTCAGGGCCACCTAATGACGATGGACCACGCAAATTGCGTCCCGATTCAATACATCGTCCTCCAGCCGAGTTGACTCCATGGGTCTATTGCTGCCTCGGGCACCTTATGGCCGTTCTGCTGTGAGTCTAGATTATTGAATGGGACGAAAAACTGATAGTGAATTCTAACGTTCAGGGCACCTAATGACGATGGATCACTCAAATTGCGTCCCAGATTAAATACATCGTCCCCAGCCGACTTGTCTCCATGGGTCTATTGCTGACTCGAGCACCTTATGGCCGTTCTGCTGTGAGTCTATATTATCGAATGGGACGAAAAACTGATAGTGAATTGTAACGTTCAGGGCCACCTAATGATGATGGGTCACTCAAATTTCGTCCTGATTCAATACATCGTCCTCCAGCAGACTTGACTTCATGGGTCTATTGCTGCCTCGGGCACCTTATGGCCGTTCTGCTGTGAGTCAAAGATTTTCGAATCGGACGAAAAACTGATAGTGAATTGAAACGTTCAGGGCCACCTAATGACGATGGATCACTCAAATTGCGTCCCGATTCAATACATCGTCCTCCAGCCGACTTGACTCCATGGGTCTATTGCTGCCTCGGGCACCTTATGGCCGTTCTGCTGTGAGTCTAGATTATCGAATGGGACAAAAAACTGATAGTGAATTGTAACGTTCAAGGCCTCCTAATGACGATGGATCACTCAAATTGCGTCCCGATTCAATACACCGTCCTCCAGCAGACTTGTCTCCATGGGTCTATTGCTGCCTCGGGCACCTTATGGCCGTTCTGCTGTGAGTCTAGGTTATCGAATGGGACGAAAAGCTGATAGTGAATTGTAACGTTCGGGGCCACCTAATGACGATGGATCACTCAAATTGCGTCCCGATTCAATACATCGTTCTCCAGCCGACTTGACTCCATTGGTCTATTGCTGCCTCGGGCACCTTATGGCCGTTCTGCTGTGAGTCTAGATTATCGAATGGGACGAAAAACTGATAGTGAATTGTAACGTTCAGGGCCACCTAATGACGATGGATCACTCAAATTGCGTCCCGATTCAATACATCGTCCTCCAGCCGACTTGACTCCATGGGTCTATTGCTGCCTCGGGCACCTTATGGCCGTTCTGCTGTGAGTCTAGATTATCGAATGGGACGAAAAACTGATAGTGAATTGTAACGTTCAGGGCCTCCTAATGACGATGGATCACTCAAATTGCGTCCCGATTCAATACATCGTCCTCCAGCAGACTTGTCTCCATGGGTCGATTGCTGCCTCGGGCACCTAATGGCCGTTCTACTGTGAGTCAAAGATTTTCGAATCGGACGAAAAACTGATAGTGAATTTTAACATTCAGGGCCACCTAATGACGATGGACCACGCAAATTGCGTCCCGATTCAATACATCGTCCTCCAGCCGAGTTGACTCCATGGGTCTATTGCTGCCTCGGGCACCTTATGGCCGTTCTGCTGTGAGTCTAGATTATTGAATGGGACGAAAAACTGATAGTGAATTCTAACGTTCAGGGCACCTAATGACGATGGATCACTCAAATTGCGTCCCAGATTAAATACATCGTCCCCAGCCGACTTGTCTCCATGGGTCTATTGCTGACTCGAGCACCTTATGGCCGTTCTGCTGTGAGTCTATATTATCGAATGGGACGAAAAACTGATAGTGAATTGTAACGTTCAGGGCCACCTAATGATGATGGGTCACTCAAATTTCGTCCTGATTCAATACATCGTCCTCCAGCAGACTTGACTTCATGGGTCTATTGCTGCCTCGGGCACCTTATGGCCGTTCTGCTGTGAGTCAAAGATTTTCGAATCGGACGAAAAACTGATAGTGAATTGAAACGTTCAGGGCCACCTAATGACGATGGATCACTCAAATTGCGTCCCGATTCAATACATCGTCCTCCAGCCGACTTGACTCCATGGGTCTATTGCTGCCTCGGGCACCTTATGGCCGTTCTGCTGTGAGTCTAGATTATCGAATGGGACAAAAAACTGATAGTGAATTGTAACGTTCAAGGCCTCCTAATGACGATGGATCACTCAAATTGCGTCCCGATTCAATACACCGTCCTCCAGCAGACTTGTCTCCATGGGTCTATTGCTGCCTCGGGCACCTTATGGCCGTTCTGCTGTGAGTCTAGATTATCGAATGGGACGAAAAGCTGATAGTGAATTGTAACGTTCGGGGCCACCTAATGACGATGGATCACTCAAATTGCGTCCCGATTCAATACATCGTCCTCCAGCCGACTTGACTCCATGGGTCTATTGCTGCCTCGGGCACCTTATGGCCGTTCTGCTGTGAGTCTAGATTATCGAATGGGACAAAAAACTGATAGTGAATTGTAACGTTCAAGGCCTCCTAATGACGGTGGATCACTCAAATTGCGTCCCGATTCAATACATCGTCCTCCAGCAGACTTGTCTCCATGGGTCTATTGCTGCCTCGGGCACCTTATGGCCGTTCTGCTGTGAGTCTAGATTATCGAATGGGACGAAAAACTGATAGTGAATTGTAACGTTCGGGGCCACCTAATGACGATGGATCACTCAAATTGCGTCCCGATTCAATACATCGTCCTCCAGCCGACTTGACTCCATGGGTCTATTGCTGCCTCGGGCACCTTATGGCCGTTCTGCTGTGAGTCTAGATTATCGAATGGGACGAAAAACTGATAGTGAATTGTAACGTTCAGGGCCTCCTAATGACGATGGATTACTCAAATTGCGTCCCGATTCAATACATCGTCCTCGAGCCGACTTGACTCCATGGGTCTATTGCTGCATCGGGCACCTTATGGCCGTTCTGCTGTGAGTCTAGATTATCGAATGGGACGAAAAACTGATAGTGAATTGTAACATTCAGGGCCACCTAATGACGATGGGCCACGCAAATTGCGTCCCGATTCAATACATCGTCCTCCAGCCGAGTTGACTCCATGGGTTTATTGCTGCCTCGGGCACCTTATGGCCGTTCTGCTAAGAATCTAGATTATCGAATGGGACGAAAAACTGATAGTGTATTGTAACGTTCAGGGCCACCTAATGACGATGGATCACTCAAATTGCGTCCTGATTCAATACATCGTCCTCCAGCAGACTTGACTTCATGGGTCTATTGCTGCCTCGGGCACCTTATGGCCGTTCTGCTGTGACTCAAAGATTTTCGAATCGGACGAAAAACTGATAGTGAATTGTAACTTTCAGGGCCACCTAATGACGATGGATCACTCAAATTGCGTCCCGATTCAATACATCGTCCTCCAGCAGACTTGACTCCATGGGTCGATTGCTGCCTCGGGCACCTTATGGCCGTTCTGCTGTGAGTCAAAGATTTTCGAATCGGACGAAAAACTGATAGTGATTTGTAACATTCAGGGCCACCTAATGACGATGGACCACACAAATTGCGTCCCGATTCAGTACATCGTCCACTAGCCGACCTGACTCCATGGGACTATTGCTGCCTCGGGCACCTTATGGCCGATCTGCTGTGAGTCTAGATTATAGAATGGGATGAAAAACTGATAGTGAATTGTAACGTTCAGGGCCACCTAATGACGATGGATCACTCAAATTGCGTCCCGATTCAATACATCGTCCTCCAGCAGACTTGTCTCCATGGGTCTATTGCTGCCTCGGGCACCTTATGGCAGGCTTGCTGTGACTCAAAGATTTTCGAATCGGACGAAAAACTGATAGTGAATTGTAACGTTCAGGGCCTCCTAATGACGATGGAACACTCAAATTGCGTCCCGATTCAATACATCGTCCTCCAGCAGACTTGTCTCCATGCGACTATTGCTGCCTCGGGCACCTTATGGCCGTTCTGCTGTGAGTGTAGATTATCGAATGGGACGAAAAACTGATAGTGAATTGTAACGTTCAGAGCCACCTAATGACGATGGATCTCTCAAATTGCGTCCCGATTCAATACATCGTCCTCCAGCCACCTTGTCTCCATTGGTCGATTGCTGCCTCGGGCACCTAATGGCCGTTCTGCTGTGAGTCAAAGATTTTCGAATCGGACGAAAAACTGATAGTGAATTGTAACATTCAGGGCCACCTAATGACGATGGACCACGCAAATTGCGTCCCGATTCAATACATCGTCCTCCAGCCGAGTTGACTCCATGGGTCTATTGCTGCCTCGGGCACCTTATGGCCGTTCTGCTGTGAATCTAGATTATCGAATGGGACGAAAATCTGATAATGAATTGTAACGTTCAGGGCCACCTAATGACGATGGATCACTCAAATTGCGTCCCGATTCAATACATCGTCCCCAGCCGACTTGACTCCATGGGACTATTGCTGCCTCGGGCACCTTATGGCCGTTCTGCTGTGAGTCTAGATTATCGAATGGGACGAAAAACTGATAGTGAATTGTAACATTCAGGGCCACCTAATAACGATGGATCACTCAAATTGCGTCCTGATTCAATACATCGTCCTCCAGCAGACTTGACTCTATGGGTCTATTGCTGCCTCAGGCACCTTATGGCCGTTCTGCTGTGAGTCAAAGATTTTCGAATCGGACGAAAAACTGATAGTGAATTGTAACTTTCAGGGCCACCTAATGACGATGGATCACTCACATTGCGTCCCGATTCAATACATCGTCCTCCAGCAGACTTGTCTCCATGGGTCGATTGCTGCCTCGGGCACCTTATGGCCGTTCTGCTGTGAGTCAAAGATTTTCGAATCGGAAGAAAAACTGATAGTGATTTGTAACATTCAGGGCCACCTAATGACGATGGATCACTCAAATTGCGTCCCGATTCAATACACCGTCCTCCAGCAGACTTGACTTCATGGGTCTATTGCTGCCTCGGGCACCTTATGGCCGTTCTGCTGTGAGTCAAAGATTTTAGAATCGGACGAAAAACTGATAGTGAATTGTAACTTTCAGGGCCACCTAATGACGATGGATCACTCAAATTGCGTCCCGATTCAATACATCGTCCTCCAGCCGACTTGACTCCATGGGTCTATTGCTGCCTCGGGCACCTTATGGCCGTTCTGCTGTGAGTCTAGATTATCGAATGGGACGAAAAACTGATAGTGAATTGTAACGTTCAGGGCCTCCTAATGACGATGGATCACTCAAATTGCGTCCCGATTCGATACATCGTCCTCCAGCCGACTTGATTCCATGGGTCTATTGCTGCATCGGGCACCTTATGGCCGTTCTGCTGTGAGTCTAGATTATCGAATTGGACGAAAAACTGATAGTGAATTGTAACGTTCAGGGCCACCTAATGACGATGGATCACTCAAATTGCGTCCCGATTCAATACATCGTCCTCCAGCAGACTTGACTTCATGGGTCTATTGCTGCCTCGGGCACCTTATGGCCGTTCTGCTGTGAGTCAAAGATTTTCGAATCGGACGAAAAACTGATAGTGAATTGTAACTTTCAGGGCCACCTAATGACGATGGATCACTCAAATTGCGTCCCGATTCAATACATTGTCCTCCAGCAGACTGTCTCCATGGGTCTATTGCAGCCTCGGGCACCTTATGGCCGTTCAGCTGCGACTCAAAGATTTTCGAATCGGACGAAAAACTGATAGTGAATTGTAACGTTCAGGGCCTCCTAATGACGATGGAACACTCAAATTGCGTCCCGATTCAATACATCGTCCTCCAGCCGACTTGTCTCCATGGGTCTATTGCTGCCTCGGGCACCTTATGGCCGTTCTGCTGTGAGTCTAGATTATCGAATGGGACGAAAAACTGATAGTGAATTGTAACGTTCAGGGCCACCTAATGACGATGGATCACTCAAATTGCGTCCCGATTCAATACATCGTCCTCCAGCCGACTTGACTCCATGGGTCTATTGCTGCCTCGGGCACCTTATGGCCGTTCTGCTGTGAGTCTAGATTAGTGAATGGGACGAAAAACTGATAGTGAATTCTAACGTTCAGGGCACCTAATGACGATGGATCACTCAAATTGCGTCCCGATTAAATACATCGTCCCCAGCCGACTTGTCTCCATGGGTCTATTGCTGACTCGGCACCTTATGGCCGTTCTGCTGTGAGTCTAGATTATCGAATGGGACGAAAAACTGATAGTGAATTGTAACGTTCAGGGCCACCTAATGACGATGGGTCACTCAAATTGCGTCCTGATTCAATACATCGTCCTCCAGCAGACTTGACTTCATGGGTCTATTGCTGCCTCGGGCACCTTATGGCCGTTCTGCTGTGAGTCAAAGATTTTCGAATCGGACGAAAAACAGATAGTGAATTGAAACGTTGAGGGCCACCTAATGACGATGGATCACTCAAATTACGTCCCGATTCAATACATCGACCTCCAGCAGACTTGTCTCCATGGGTCTATTGCTGCCTCGGGCACCTTATGGCCGTTCTGCTGTGAGTCTAGATTATCGAATGGGACGAAAAACTGATAGTGAATTGTAACGTTCTGGGCCACCTAATGACGATGGATCACTCAAATTGCGTCCCGATTCAATACATCGTCCTCCAGCCGACTTGACTCCATGGGTCTATTGCTGCCTCGGGCACCTTATGGCCGTTCTGCTGTGAGTCTAGATTATCGAATGGGACGAAAAACTGATAGTGAATTGTAACGTTCAGGGCCTCCTAATGACGATGGATCACTCAAATTGCGTCCCGATTCGATACATCGTCCTCCAGCCGACTTGATTCCATGGGTCTATTGCTGCATCGGGCACCTTATGGCCGTTCTGCTGTGAGTCTAGATTATCGAATTGGACGAAAAACTGATAGTGAATTGTAACGTTCAGGGCCACCTAATGACGATGGATCACTCAAATTGCGTCCCGATTCAATACATCGTCCTCCAGCAGACTTGACTTCATGGGTCTATTGCTGCCTCGGGCACCTTAAGGCCGTTCTGCTGTGAGTCAAAGATTTTCGAATCGGACGAAAAACTGATAGTGAATTGTAACTTTCAGGGCCACCTAATGACGATGGATCACTCAAATTGCGTCCCGATTCAATACATTGTCCTCCAGCAGACTGTCTCCATGGGTCTATTGCAGCCTCGGGCACCTTATGGCCGTTCAGCTGTGACTCAAAGATTTTCGAATCGGACGAAAAACTGATAGTGAATTGTAACGTTCAGGGCCTCCTAATGACGATGGAACACTCAAATTGCGTCCCGATTCAATACATCGTCCTCCAGCCGACTTGTCTCCATGGGTCTATTGCTGCCTCGGGCACCTTATGGCCGTTCTGCTGTGAGTCTAGATTATCGAATGGGACGAAAAACTGATAGTGAATTGTAACGTTCAGGGCCACCTAATGACGATGGATCACTCAAATTGCGTCCCGATTCAATACATCGTCCTTCAGCAGACTTGTCTCCATGGGTCGATTGCTGCCTCGGGCACTTAATGGCCGTTCTGCTGTGAGTCAAAGATTTTCGAATCGGACGAAAAACTGATAGTGAATTGTAACATTCAGGGCCACCTATTGACGATGGACCACGCAAATTGCGTCCCGATTCAATACATCGTCCTCCAGCCGAGTTGACTCCATGGTACTATTGCTGCCTCGGGCACCTTATGGCCGTTCTGCTGTGAGTCTAGATTATAGAATGGGATGAAAAACTGATAGTGAATTGTAACGTTCAGGGCCACCTAATGACGATGGATCACTCAAATTGCGTCCCGATTCAATACATCGTCCTCCAGCAGACCTGTCTCCATGGGTCTATTGCTGCCTCGGGCACCTTACGGCAGGCCTGCTGTGACTCAAAGATTTTCGAATCGGACGAAAAACTGATAGTGAATTGTAACGTTCAGGGCCTCCTAATGACGATGGAACACTCAAATTGCGTCCCGATTCAATACATCGTCCTCCAGCCGAATTGACTCCATGGGTCTATTGCTGCCTCGGGCACCTTATGGCCGTTCTGCTGTGAGTCTAGATTATCGAATGGGACGAAAAACTGATAGTGAATTGTAACGTTCAGGGCCTCCTAATGACGATGGATCACTCAAATTGCGTCCCGATTCAATACATCGTCCTCCAGCAGACTTGTCTCCATGGGTCGATTGCTGCCTCGGGCACCTAATGGCCGTTCTACTGTGAGTCAAAGATTTTCGAATCGGACGAAAAACTGATAGTGAATTTTAACATTCAGGGCCACCTAATGACGATGGACCACGCAAATTGCGTCCCGATTCAATACATCGTCCTCCAGCCGAGTTGACTCCATGGGTCTATTGCTGCCTCGGGCACCTTATGGCCGTTCTGCTGTGAGTCTAGATTATTGAATGGGACGAAAAACTGATAGTGAATTCTAACGTTCAGGGCACCTAATGACGATGGATCACTCAAATTGCGTCCCGATTAAATACATCGTCCCCAGCCGACTTGTCTCCATGGGTCTATTGCTGACTCGGGCACCTTATGGCCGTTCTGCTGTGAGTCTATATTATCGAATGGGACGAAAAACTGATAGTGAATTGTAACGTTCAGGGCCACCTAATGATGATGGGTCACTCAAATTGCGTCCTGATTCAATACATCGTCCTCCAGCAGACTTGACTTCATGGGTCTATTGCTGCCTCGGGCACCTTATGGCCGTTCTGCTGTGAGTCAAAGATTTTCGAATCGGACGAAAAACTGATAGTGAATTGAAACGTTCAGGGCCACCTAATGACGATGGATCACTCAAATTGCGTCCCGATTCAATACATCGTCCTCCAGCCGACTTGACTCCATGGGTCTATTGCTGCCTCGGGCACCTTATGGCCGTTCTGCTGTGAGTCTAGCTTATCGAATGGGACAAAAAACTGATAGTGAATTGTAACGTTCAAGGCCTCCTAATGACGATGGATCACTCAAATTGCGTCCCGATTCAATACACCGTCCTCCAGCAGACTTGTCTCCATGGGTCTATTGCTGCCTCGGGCACCTTATGGCCGTTCTGCTGTGAGTCTAGATTATCGAATGGGACGAAAAGCTGATAGTGAATTGTAACGTTCGGGGCCACCTAATGACGATGGATCACTCAAATAGCGTCCCGATTCAATACATCGTCCTCCAGCCGACTTGACTCCATGGGTCTATTGCTGAATCGGGCACCTTATGGCCGTTCTGCTGTGAGTCTAGATTATCGAATGGGACGAAAAACTGATAGTGAATTGTAACGTTCGGGGCCACCTAATGACGATGGGCCACGCAAATTGCGTCCCGATTCAATACATCGTCCTCCAGCCGAGTTGACTCCATGGGTTTATTGCTGCCTCGGGCACCTTATGGCCGTTCTGCTAAGAATCTAGATTATCGAATGGGACGAAAAACTGATAGTGTATTGTAACGTTCAGGGCCACCTAATGACGATGGATCACTCAAATTGCGTCCCGATTCAATACATCGTCCCCAGCCGACTTGTCTCCATGGGTCTATTGCTGCCTCGGGCACCTTATGGCCGTTCTGCTGTGAGTCTAGATTATCGAATGGGACGAAAAACTGATAGTGAATTGTAACGTTCAGGGCCACCTAATGACGATGGATCACTCAAATTGCGTCCTGATTCAATACATCGTCCTCCAGCAGACTTGACTTCATGGGTCTATTGCTGCCTCGGGCACCTTATGGCCGTTCTGCTGTGACTCAAAGATTTTCGAATCGGACGAAAAACTGATAGTGAATTGTAACTTTCAGGGCCACCTAATGACGATGGATCACTCAAATTGCGTCCCGATTCAATACATCGTCATCCAGCAGACTTGACTCCATGGGTCGATTGCTGCCTCGGGCACCTTATGGCCGTTCTGCTGTGAGTCAAAGATTTTCGAATCGGACGAAAAACTGATAGTGATTTGTAACAATCAGGGCCACCTAATGACGATGGACCACACAAATTGCGTCCCGATTCAGTACATCGTCCACTAGCCGACCTGACTCCATGGGACAATTGCTGCCTCGGGCACCTTATGGCCATTCTGCTGTGAGTCTAGACTATCGAATGGGACGAAAAACTGATAGTGAATTGTAACGTTCAGGGCCTCCTAATGACGATGGATCACTCAAATTGCGTCCCGATTCAATACATCGTCCCCAGCCGACTTGTCTCCATGGGTCTATTGCTGCCTCGGGCACCTTATGGCAGGCCTGCTGTGACTCAAAGATTTTCGAATCGGACGAAAAACTGATAGTGAATTGTAACGTTCAGGGCCTCCTAATGACGATGGAACACTCAAATTTCGTCCCGATTCAATACATCGTCCTCCAGCAGACTTGTCTCCATGCGACTATTGCTGCCTCGGGCACCTTATGGCCGTTCTGCTGTGAGTGTAGATTATCGAATGGGACGAAAAACTGATAGTGAATTGTAACGTTCAGAGCCACCTAATGACGATGGATCTCTCAAATTGCGTCCCGATTCAATACATCGTCCTCCAGCCGACTTGACTCCATGGGTCTATTGCTGCCTCGGGCACCTTATGGTCGTTCTGCTGTGAGTCTAGTTTATCGAATGGGACGAAAAACTGATAGTGAATTGTAACGTTCAGGGCCCCCTAATGACGATGGATCACTCAAATTGCGTCCCGATTCAATACATCGTCCTCCAGCAGACTTGTCTCCATGGGTCGATTGCTGCCTCGGGCACCTAATGGCCGTTCTGCTGTGAGTCAAAGATTTTCGAATCGGACGAAAAACTGATAGTGAATTGTAACGTTCGGGGCCACCTAATGACGATGGATCACTCAAATTGCGTCCCGATTCAATACATCGTCCTCCAGCCGAGTTGACTCCATGGGTCTATTGCTGCCTCGGGCACCTTATGGCTGTTCTGCTGTGAATCTAGATTATCGAATGGGACGAAAAACTGATAATGAATTGTAACGTTCAGGGCCACCTAATGACGATGGATCACTCAAATTGCGTCCCGATTCAATACATCGTCCCCAGCAGACTTGACTCCATGGGACTATTGCTGCCTCGGGCACCTTATGGCCGTTCTGCTGTGAGTCTAGATTATCGAATGGGACGAAAAACTGATAGTGAATTGTAACATTCAGGGCCACCTAATGACGATGGATCACTCAAATTGCGTCCTGATTCAATACATCGTCCTCCAGCAGACTTGACCACATGGGTCTATTGCTGCCTCGGGCACCTTATGGCCGTTCTGCTGTGAGTCAAAGATTTTCGAATCGGACGAAAAACTGATAGTGAATTGTAACTTTCAGGGCCACCTAATGACGATGGATCACTCACATTGCGTCCCGATTCAATACATCGTCCTCCAGCAGACTTGTCTCCATGGGTCGATTGCTGCCTCCGGCACCTTATGGCCGTTCTGCTGTGAGTCAAAGATTTTCGAATCGGAAGAAAAACTGATAGTGATTTGTAACATTCAGGGCCACCTAATGACGATGGATCACTCAAATTGCGTCCCGATTCAATACATCGTCCTCCAGCAGACTTGACTTCATGGGTCTATTGCTGCCTCGGGCACCTTATGGCCGTTCTGCTGTGAGTCAAAGATTTTCGAATCGGACGAAAAACTGATAGTGAATTGTAACTTTCAGGGCCACCTAATGACGATGGATCACTCAAATTGCGTCCCGATTCAATACATTGTCCTCCAGCAGACTGTCTCCATGGGTCTATTGCAGCCTCGGGCACCTTATGGCCGTTCAGCTGTGACTCAAAGATTTTCGAATCGGACGAAAAACTGATAGTGAATTGTAACGTTCAGGGCCTCCTAATGACGATGGAACACTCAAATTGCGTCCCGATTCAATACATCGTCCTCCAGCCGACTTGTCTCCATGGGTCTATTGCTGCCTCGGGCACCTTATGGCCGTTCTGCTGTGAGTCTAGATTATCGAATGGGACGAAAAACTGATAGTGAATTGTAACGTTCAGGGCCACCTAATGACGATGGATCACTCAAATTGCGTCCCGATTCAATACATCGTCCTCCAGCCGACTTGTCTCCATGGGTCTTATGCTGCCTCGGGCACCTTATGGCCGTTCTGCTGTGAGTCTAGATTATCGAATGGGACGAAAAACTGATAGTGAATTGTAACATTCAGGGCCACCTAATGACGATGGATCACTCAAATTGCGTCCCGATTCAATACATCGTCCTCCAGCCGACTTGACTCCATGGGTCTATTGCTGCCTCGGGCACCTTATGGCCGTTCTGCTGTGAGTCTAGATTATCGAATGGGACGAAAAACTGATAGTGAATTGTAACGTTCAGGGCCACCTAATGACGATGGGTCACTCAAATTGCGTCCTGATTCAATACATCGTCCTCCAGCAGACTTGACTTCATGGGTCTATTGCTGCCTCGGGCACCTTATGGCCGATCTGCTGTGAGTCAAAGATTTTCGAATCGGACGAAAAACTGATAGTGAATTGAAACGTTCAGGGCCACCTAATGACGATGGATCACTCAAATTGCGTCCCGATTCAATACATCGACCTCCAGCAGACTTGTCTCCATGGGTCTATTGCTGCCTCGGGCACCTTATGGCCGTTCTGCTGTGAGTCTAGATTATCGAATGGGACGAAAAACTGATAGTGAATTGTAACGTTCGGGGCCACCTAATGACGATGGATCACTCAAATTGCGTCCCGATTCAATACATCGTCCTCCAGCCGACTTGACTCCATGGGTCTATTGCTGCCTCGGGCACCTTATGGCCGTTCTGCTGTGAGTCTAGATTATCGAATGGGACGAAAAACTGATAGTGAATTGTAACGTTCAGGGCCTCCTAATGACGATGGATCACTCAAATTGCGTCCCGATTCGATACATCGTCCTCCAGCCGACTTGACTCCATGGGTCTATTGCTGCATCGGGCACCTTATGGCCGTTCTGCTGTGAGTCTAGATTATCGAATGGGACGAAAAACTGATAGTGAATTGTAACGTTCAGGGCCACCTAATGACGATGGATCACTCAAATTGCGTCCCGATTCAATACATCGTCCTCCAGCAGACTTGACTTCATGGGTCTATTGCTGCCTCGGGCACCTTATGGCCGTTCTGCTGTGAGTCAAAGATTTTCGAATCGGACGAAAAACTGATAGTGAATTGTAACTTTCAGGGCCACCTAATGACGATGGATCACTCAAATTGCGTCCCGATTCAATACATTGTCCTCCATCAGACTGTCTCCATGGGTCTATTGCAGCCTCGGGCACCTTATGGCCGTTCAGCTGTGACTCAAAGATTTTCGAATCGGACGAAAAACTGATAGTGAATTGTAACGTTCAGGGCCTCCTAATGACGATGGAACATTCAAATTGCGTCCCGATTCAATACATCGTCCTCCAGCCGATTTGTCTCCATGGGTCTATTGCTGCCTCGGGCACCTAATGGCCGTTCTGCTGTGAGTCTAGATTATCGAATGGGACGAAAAACTGATAGTGAATTGTAACGTTCAGGGCCACCTAATGACGATGGATCACTCAAATTGCGTCCCGATTCAATACATCGTCCTCCAGCCGACTTGACTCCATGGGTCTATTGCTGCCTCGGGCACCTTATGGCCGTTCTGCTGTGAGTCTAGATTATCGAATGGGACGAAAAACTGATAGTAAATTGTAACGTTCAGGGCCTCCTAATGACGATGGATCACTCAAATTGCGTCCCGATTCAATACATCGTTCTCCAGCAGACTTGTCTCCATGGGTCGATTGCTGCCTCGGGCACCTAATGGCCGTTCTGCTGTGAGTCAAAGACTTTCGAATCGGACGAAAAACTGATAGTGAATTGTAACATTCAGGGCCACCTAATGACGATGGACCACGCAAATTGCGTCCCGATTCAATACATCGTCCTCCAGCCGAGTTGACTCCATGGGTTTATTGATGCCTCGGGCACCTTATGGCCGTTCTGCTGTGAATCTAGATTATCGAATGGGACGAAAAACTGATAGTGAATTGTAACGTTCAGGGCCACCTAATGACGATGGATCACTCAAATTGCGTCCCGATTCTATACATCGTCCCCAGCCGACTTGTCTCCATGGGTCTATTGCTGCTGAGGGCACCTTATGGCCGTTCTGCTGTGAGTCTAGATTATCGAATGGGACGAAAAACTGATAGTGAATTGTAACTTTCAGGGCCACCTAATGACGATGGATCACTCACATTGCGTCCCGATTCAATACATCGTCCTCCAGCAGACTTGTCTCCATGGGTCGATTGCTGCCTCGGGCACCTTATGGCCGTTCTGCTGTGAGTCAAAGATTTTCGAATCGGAAGAAAAACTGATAGTGATTTGTAACATTCAGGGCCACCTAATGACGATGGATCACTCAAATTGCGTCCCGATTCAATACATCGTCCTCCAGCAGACTTGACTTCATGGGTCTATTGCTGCCTCGGGCACCTTATGGCCGTTCTGCTGTGAGTCAAAGATTTTCGAATCGGACGAAAAACTGATAGTGAATTGTAACTTTCAGGGCCACCTAATGACGATGGATCACTCAAATTGCGTCCCGATTCAATACATTGTCCTCCAGCAGACTGTCTCCATGGGTCTATTGCAGCCTCGGGCACCTTATGGCCGTTCAGCTGTGACTCAAAGATTTTCGAATCGGACGAAAAACTGATAGTGAATTGTAACGTTCAGGGCCTCCTAATGACGATGGAACACTCAAATTGCGTCCCGATTCAATACATCGTCCTCCAGCCGACTTGTCTCCATGGGTCTATTGCTGCCTCGGGCACCTTATGGCCGTTCTGCTGTGAGTCTAGATTATCGAATGGGACGAAAAACTGATAGTGAATTGTAACATTCAGGGCCACCTAATGACGATGGATCACTCAAATTGCGTCCCGATTCAATACATCGTCCTCCAGCCGACTTGACTCCATGGGTCTATTGCTGCCTCGGGCACCTTATGGCCGTTCTGCTGTGAGTCTAGATTATCGAATGGGACGAAAAACTGATAGTGAATTGTAACGTTCAGGGCCACCTAATGACGATGGATCACTCAAATTGCGTCCTGATTCAATACATCGTCCTCCAGCAGACTTGACTTCATGGGTCTATTGCTGCCTCGGGCACCTTATGGCCGATCTGCTGTGAGTCAAAGATTTTCGAATCGGACGAAAAACTGATAGTGAATTGAAACGTTCAGGGCCACCTAATGACGATGGATCACTCAAATTGCGTCCCGATTCAATACATCGACCTCCAGCAGACTTGTCTCCATGGGTCTATTGCTGCCTCGGGCACCTTATGGCCGTTCTGCTGTGAGTCTAGATTATCGAATGGGACGAAAAACTGATAGTGAATTGTAACGTTCGGGGCCACCTAATGACGATGGATCACTCAAATTGCGTCCCGATTCAATACATCGTCCTCCAGCCGACTTGACTCCATGGGTCTATTGCTGCCTCGGGCACCTTATGGCCGTTCTGCTGTGAGTCTAGATTATCGAATGGGACGAAAAACTGATAGTGAATTGTAACGTTCAGGGCCTCCTAATGACGATGGATCACTCAAATTGCGTCCCGATTCGATACATCGTCCTCCAGCCGACTTGACTCCATGGGTCTATTGCTGCATCGGGCACCTTATGGCCGTTCTGCTGTGAGTCTAGATTATCGAATGGGACGAAAAACTGATAGTGAATTGTAACGTTCAGGGCCACCTAATGACGATGGATCACTCAAATTGCGTCCCGATTCAATACATCGTCCTCCAGCAGACTTGACTTCATGGGTCTATTGCTGCCTCGGGCACCTTATGGCCGTTCTGCTGTGAGTCAAAGATTTTCGAATCGGACGAAAAACTGATAGTGAATTGTAACTTTCAGGGCCACCTAATGACGATGGATCACTCAAATTGCGTCCCGATTCAATACATTGTCCTCCATCAGACTGTCTCCATGGGTCTATTGCAGCCTCGGGCACCTTATGGCCGTTCAGCTGTGACTCAAAGATTTTCGAATCGGACGAAAAACTGATAGTGAATTGTAACGTTCAGGGCCTCCTAATGACGATGGAACATTCAAATTGCGTCCCGATTCAATACATCGTCCTCCAGCCGACTTGTCTCTATGGGTCTATTGCTGCCTCGGGCACCTTATGGCCGTTCTGCTGTGAGTCTAGATTATCGAATGGGACGAAAAACTGATAGTGAATTGTAACGTTCAGGGCCACCTAATGACGATGGATCACTCAAATTGCGTCCCGATTCAATACATCGTCCTCCAGCCGACTTGACTCCATGGGTCTATTGCTGCCTCGGGCACCTTATGGCCGTTCTGCTGTGAGTCTAGATTATCGAATGGGACGAAAAACTGATAGTAAATTGTAACGTTCAGGGCCTCCTAATGACGATGGATCACTCAAATTGCGTCCCGATTCAATACATCGTTCTCCAGCAGACTTGTCTCCATGGGTCGATTGCTGCCTCGGGCACCTAATGGCCGTTCTGCTGTGAGTCAAAGACTTTCGAATCGGACGAAAAACTGATAGTGAATTGTAACATTCAGGGCCACCTAATGACGATGGACCACGCAAATTGCGTCCCGATTCAATACATCGTCCTCCAGCCGAGTTGACTCCATGGGTTTATTGATGCCTCGGGCACCTTATGGCCGTTCTGCTGTGAATCTAGATTATCGAATGGGACGAAAAACTGATAGTGAATTGTAACGTTCAGGGCCACCTAATGACGATGGATCACTCAAATTGCGTCCCGATTCTATACATCGTCCCCAGCCGACTTGTCTCCATGGGTCTATTGCTGCTGCGGGCACCTTATGGCCGTTCTGCTGTGAGTCTAGATTATCGAATGGGACGAAAAACTGATAGTGAATTGTAACTTTCAGGGCCACCTAATGACGATGGATCACTCACATTGCGTCCCGATTCAATACATCGTCCTCCAGCAGACTTGTCTCCATGGGTCGATTGCTGCCTCGGGCACGTTATGGCCGTTCTGCTGTGAGTCAAAGATTTTCGAATCGGAAGAAAAACTGATAGTGATTTGTAACATTCAGGGCCACCTAATGACGATGGATCACTCAAATTGCGTCCCGATTCAATACATCGTCCTCCAGCAGACTTGACTTCATGGGTCTATTGCTGCCTCGGGCACCTTATGGCCGTTCTGCTGTGAGTCAAAGATTTTCGAATCGGACGGAAAACTGATAGTGAATTGTAACTTTCAGGGCCACCTAATGACGATGGATCACTCAAATTGCGTCCCGCTTCAATACATTGTCCTCCAGCAGACTGTCTCCATGGGTCTATTGCAGCCTCGGGCACCTTATGGCCGTTCAGCTGTGACTCAAAGATTTTCGAATCGGACGAAAAACTGATAGTGAATTGTAACGTTCAGGGCCTCCTAATGACGATGGAACACTCAAATTGCGTCCCGATTCAATACATCGTCCTCCAGCCGACTTGTCTCCATGGGTCTATTGCTGCCTCGGGCACCTTATGGCCGTTCTGCTGTGAGTCTAGATTATCGAATGGGACGAAAAACTGATAGTGAATTGTAACGTTCAGGGCCACCTAATGACGATGGATCACTCAAATTGCGTCCCGATTCAATACATCGTCCTCCAGCCGACTTGTCTCCATGGGTCTATTGCTGCCTCGGGCACCTTATGGCCGTTCTGCTGTGAGTCTAGATTATGGAATGGGACGAAAAACTGATAGTGAATTGTAACATTCAGGGCCACCTAATGACGATGGATCACTCAAATTGCGTCCCGATTCAATACATCGTCCTCCAGCCGACTTGACTCCATGGGTCTATTGCTGCCTCGGGCACCTTATGGCCGTTCTGCTGTGAGTCTAGATTATCGAATGGGACGAAAAACTGATAGTGAATTGTAACGTTCAGGGCCACCTAATGACGATGGGTCACTCAAATTGCGTCCTGATTCAATACATCGTCCTCCAGCAGACTTGTCTCCATGGGTCGATTGCTGCCTCGGGCACCTAATGGCCGTTCTGCTGTGAGTCAAAGATTTTCGAATCGGACGAAAAACTGATAGTGAATTGTAACATTCAGGGCCACCTAATGACGATGGACCACGCAAATTGCGTCCCGATTCAATACATCGTCCTCCAGCCGAGTTGACTCCATGGGTCTATTGCTGCCTCGGGCACCTTATGGCCGTTCTGCTGTGAATCTAGATTATCGAATGGGACGAAAAACTGATAATGAATTGTAACGTTCAGGGCCACCTAATGACGATGGATCACTCAAATTGCGTCCCGATTCAATACATCGTCCCCAGCCGACTTGACTCCATGGGACTATTGCTGCCTCGGGCACCTTATGGCCGTTCTGCTGTGAGTCTAGATTATCGAATGGGACGAAAAACTGATAGTGAATTGTAACATTCAGGGCCACCTAATGACGATGGATCACTCAAATTGCGTCCTGATTCAATACATCGTCCTCCAGCAGATTTGACTACATGGGTCTATTGCTGCCTCGGGCACCTTATGGCCGTTCTGCTGTGAGTCAAAGATTTTCGAATCGGACGAAAAACTGATAGTGACTTGTAACTTTCAGGGCCACCTAATGACGATGGATCACTCACATTGCGTCCCGATTCAATACATCGTCCTCCAGCAGACTTGTCTCCATGGGTCGATTGCTGCCTCGGGCACCTTATGGCCGTTCTGCTGTGAGTCAAAGATTTTCGAATCGGAAGAAAAACTGATAGTGATTTGTAACATTCAGGGCCACCTAATGACGATGGATCACTCAAATTGCGTCCCGATTCAATACATCGTCCTCCAGCAGACTTGACTTCATGGGTCTATTGCTGCCTCGGGCACTTTATGGCCGTTCTGCTGTGAGTCAAAGATTTTCGAATCGGACGAAAAACTGATAGTGAATTGTAACTTTCAGGGCCACCTAATGACGATGGATCACTCAAATTGCGTCCCGATTCAATACATTGTCCTCCAGCAGACTGTCTCCATGGGTCTATTGCAGCCTCGGGCACCTTATGGCCGTTCAGCTGTGACTCAAAGATTTTCGAATCGGACGAAAAACTGATAGTGAATTGTAACGTTCAGGGCCTCCTAATGACGATGGAACACTCAAATTGCGTCCCGATTCAATACATCGTCCTCCAGCCGACTTGTCTCCATGGGTCTATTGCTGCCTCGGGCACCTTATGGCCGTTCTGCTGTGAGTCTAGATTATCGAATGGGACGAAAAACTGATAGTGAATTGTAACGTTCAGGGCCACCTAATGACGATGGATCACTCAAATTGCGTCCCGATTCAATACATCGTCCTCCAGCCGACTTGTCTCCATGGGTCTATTGCTGCCTCGGGCACCTTATGGCCGTTCTGCTGTGAGTCTAGATTATCGAATGGGACGAAAAACTGATAGTGAATTGTAACATTCAGGGCCACCTAATGACGATGGATCACTCAAATTGCGTCCCGATTCAATACATCGTCCTCCAGCCGACTTGACTCCATGGGTCTATTGCTGCCTCGGGCACCTTATGGCCGTTCTGCTGTGAGTGTAGATTATCGAATGGGACGAAAAACTGATAGTGAATTGTAACGTTCAGGGCCACCTAATGACGATGGGTCACTCAAATTGCGTCCTGATTCAATACATCGTCCTCCAGCAGACTTGACTTCATGGGTCTATTGCTGCCTCGGGCACCTTATGGCCGATCTGCTGTGAGTCAAAGATTTTCGAATCGGACGAAAAACTGATAGTGAATTGAAACGTTCAGGGCCACCTAATGACGATGGATCACTCAAATTGCGTCCCGATTCAATACATCGACCTCCAGCAGACTTGTCTCCATGGGTCTATTGCTGCCTCGGGCACCTTATGGCCGTTCTGCTGTGAGTCTAGATTATCGAATGGGACGAAAAACTGATAGTGAATTGTAACGTTCGGGGCCACCTAATGACGATGGATCACTCAAATTGCGTCCCGATTCAATACATCGTCCTCCAGCCGACTTGACTCCATGGGTCTATTGCTGCCTCGGGCACCTTATGGCCGTTCTGCTGTGAGTCTAGATTATCGAATGGGACGAAAAACTGATAGTGAATTGTAACGTTCAGGGCCTCCTAATGACGATGGATCACTCAAATTGCGTCCCGATTCGATACATCGTCCTCCAGCCGACTTGACTCCATGGTTCTATTGCTGCATCGGGCACCTTATGGCCGTTCTGCTGTGAGTCTAGATTATCGAATGGGACGAAAAACTGATAGTGAATTGTAACGTTCAGGGCCACCTAATGACGATGGATCACTCAAATTGCGTCCCGATTCAATACATCGTCCTCCAGCAGACTTGACTTCATGGGTCTATTGCTGCCTCGGGCACCTTATGGCCGTTCTGCTGTGAGTCAAAGATTTTCGAATCGGACGAAAAACTGATAGTGAATTGTAACTTTCAGGGCCACCTAATGACGATGGATCACTCAAATTGCGTCCCGATTCAATACATTGTCCTCCATCAGACTGTCTCCATGGGTCTATTGCAGCCTCGGGCACCTTATGGCCGTTCAGCTGTGACTCAAAGATTTTCGAATCGGACGAAAAACTGATAGTGAATTGTAACGTTCAGGGCCTCCTAATGACGATGGAACATTCAAATTGCGTCCCGATTCAATACATCGTCCTCCAGCCGACTTGTCTCCATGGGTCTATTGCTGCCTCGGGCACCTTATGGCCGTTCTGCTGTGAGTCTAGATTATCGAATGGGACGAAAAACTGATAGTGAATTGTAACGTTCAGGGCCACCTAATGACGATGGATCACTCAAATTGCGTCCCGATTCAATACATCGTCCTCCAGCCGACTTGACTCCATGGGTCTATTGCTGCCTCGGGCACCTTATGGCCGTTCTGCTGTGAGTCTAGATTATCGAATGGGACGAAAAACTGATAGTAAATTGTAACGTTCAGGGCCTCCTAATGACGATGGATCACTCAAATTGCGTCCCGATTCAATACATCGTTCTCCAGCAGACTAGTCTCCATGGGTCGATTGCTGCCTCGGGCACCTAATGGCCGTTCTGCTGTGAGTCAAAGATTTTCGAATCGGACGAAAAACTGATAGTGAATTGTAACATTCAGGGCCACCTAATGACGATGGACCACGCAAATTGCGTCCCGATTCAATACATCGTCCTCCAGCCGAGTTGACTCCATGGGTTTATTGATGCCTCGGGCACCTTATGGCCGTTCTGCTGTGAATCTAGATTATCGAATGGGACGAAAAACTGATAGTGAATTGTAACGTTCAGGGCCACCTAATGACGATGGATCACTCAAATTGCGTCCCGATTCTATACATCGTCCCCAGCCGACTTGTCTCCATGGGTCTATTGCTGCTTCGGGCACCTATGGCCGTTCTGCTGTGAGTCTAGATTATCGAATGGGACGAAAAACTGATAGTGAATTGTAACTTTCAGGGCCACCTAATGACGATGGATCACTCACATTGCGTCCCGATTCAATACATCGTCCTCCAGCAGACTTGTCTCCATGGGTCGATTGCTGCCTCGGGCACCTTATGGCCGTTCTGCTGTGAGTCAAAGATTTTCGAATCGGAAGAAAAACTGATAGTGATTTGTAACATTCAGGGCCACCTAATGACGATGGATCACTCAAATTGCGTCCCGATTCAATACATCGTCCTCCAGCAGACTTGACTTCATGGGTCTATTGCTGCCTCGGGCACCTTATGGCCGTTCTGCTGTGAGTCAAAGATTTTCGAATCGGACGAAAAACTGATAGTGAATTGTAACTTTCAGGGCCACCTAATGACGATGGATCACTCAAATTGCGTCCCGATTCAATACATTGTCCTCCAGCAGACTGTCTCCATGGGTCTATTGCAGCCTCGGGCACCTTATGGCCGTTCAGCTGTGACTCAAAGATTTTCGAATCGGACGAAAAACTGATAGTGAATTGTAACGTTCAGGGCCTCCTAATGACGATGGAACACTCAAATTGCGTCCCGATTCAATACATCGTCCTCCAGCCGACTTGTCTCCATGGGTCTATTGCTGCCTCGGGCACCTTATGGCCGTTCTGCTGTGAGTCTAGATTATCGAATGGGACGAAAAACTGATAGTGAATTGTAACGTTCAGGGCCACCTAATGACGATGGATCACTCAAATTGCGTCCCGATTCAATACATCGTCCTCCAGCCGACTTGTCTCCATGGGTCTATTGCTGCCTCGGGCACCTTATGGCCGTTCTGCTGTGAGTCTAGACTATGGAATGGGACGAAAAACTGATAGTGAATTGTAACATTCAGGGCCACCTAATGACGATGGATCACTCAAATTGCGTCCCGATTCAATACATCGTCCTCCAGCCGACTTGACTCCATGGGTCTATTGCTGCCTCGGGCACCTTATGGCCGTTCTGCTGTGAGTCTAGATTATCGAATGGGACGAAAAACTGATAGTGAATTGTAACATTCAGGGCCACCTAATGACGATGGACCACGCAAATTGCGTCCCGATTCAATACATCGTCCTCCAGCCGAGTTGACTCCATGGGTATATTGATGCCTCGGGCACCTTATGGCCGTTCTGCTGTGAATCTAGATTATCGAATGGGACGAAAAACTGATAGTGAATTGTAACGTTCAGGGCCACCTAATGACGATGGATCACTCAAATTGCGTCCCGATTCTATACATCGTCCCCAGCCGACTTGTCTCCATGGGTCTATTGCTGCTTCGGGCACCTTATGGCCGTTCTGCTGTGAGCCTAGATTATCGAATGGGACGAAAAACTGATAGTGAATTGTAACTTTCAGGGCCACCTAATGACGATGGATCACTCACATTGCGTCCCGATTCAATACATCGTCCTCCAGCAGACTTGTCTCCATGGGTCGATTGCTGCCTCGGGCACCTTATGGCCGTTCTGCTGTGAGTCAAAGATTTTCGAATCGGAAGAAAAACTGATAGTGATTTGTAACATTCAGGGCCACCTAATGACGATGGATCACTCAAATTGCGTCCCGATTCAATACATCGTCCTCCAGCAGACTTGACTTCATGGGTCTATTGCTGCCTCGGGCACCTTATGGCCGTTCTGCTGTGAGTCAAAGATTTTCGAATCGGACGAAAAACTGATAGTGAATTGTAACTTTCAGGGCCACCTAATGACGATGGATCACTCAAATTGCGTCCCGATTCAATACATTGTCCTCCAGCAGACTGTCTCCATGGGTCTATTGCAGCCTCGGGCACCTTATGGCCGTTCAGCTGTGACTCAAAGATTTTCGAATCGGACGAAAAACTGATAGTGAATTGTAACGTTCAGGGCCTCCTAATGACGATGGAACACTCAAATTGCGTCCCGATTCAATACATCGTCCTCCAGCCGACTTGTCTCCATGGGTCTATTGCTGCCTCGGGCACCTTATGGCCGTTCTGCTGTGAGTCTAGATTATCGAATGGGACGAAAAACTGATAGTGAATTGTAACGTTCAGGGCCACCTAATGACGATGGATCACTCAAATTGCGTCCCGATTCAATACATCGTCCTCCAGCCGACTTGTCTCCATGGGTCTATTGCTGCCTCGGGCACCTTATGGCCGTTCTGCTGTGAGTCTAGATTATCGAATGGGACGAAAAACTGATAGTGAATTGTAACATTCAGGGCCACCTAATGACGATGGATCACTCAAATTGCGTCCCGATTCAATACATCGTCCTCCAGCCGACTTGACTCCATGGGTCTATTGCTGCCTCGGGCACCTTATGGCCGTTCTGCTGTGAGTGTAGATTATCGAATGGGACGAAAAACTGATAGTGAATTGTAACGTTCAGGGCCACCTAATGACGATGGGTCACTCAAATTGCGTCCTGATTCAATACATCGTCGTCCAGCAGACTTGACTTCATGGGTCTATTGCTGCCTCGGGCACCTTATGGCCGATCTGCTGTGAGTCAAAGATTTTCGAATCGGACGAAAAACTGATAGTGAATTGAAACGTTCAGGGCCACCTATTGACGATGGATCACTCAAATTGCGTCCCGATTCAATACATCGACCTCCAGCAGACTTGTCTCCATGGGTCTATTGCTGCCTCGGGCACCTTATGGCCGTTCTACTGTGAGTCTAGATTATCGAATGGGACGAAAAACTGATAGTGAATTGTAACGTTCGGGGCCACCTAATGACGATGGATCACTCAAATTGCGTCCCGATTCAATACATCGTCCTCCAGCCGACTTGACTCCATGGGTCTATTGCTGCCTCGGGCACCTTATGGCCGTTCTGCTGTGAGTCTAGATTATCGAATGGGACGAAAAACTGATAGTGAATTGTAACGTTCAGGGCCTCCTAATGACGATGGATCACTCAAATTGCGTCCCGATTCGATACATCGTCCTCCAGCCGACTTGACTCCATGGGTCTATTGCTGCATCGGGCACCTTATGGCCGTTCTGCTGTGAGTCTAGATTATCGAATGGGACGAAAAACTGATAGTGAATTGTAACGTTCAGGGCCACCTAATGACGATGGATCACTCAAATTGCGTCCCGATTCAATACATCGTCCTCCAGCAGACTTGACTTCATGGGTCTATTGCTGCCTCGGGCACCTTATGGCCGTTCTGCTGTGAGTCAAAGATTTTCGAATCGGACGAAAAACTGATAGTGAATTGTAACTTTCAGGGCCACCTAATGACGATGGATCACTCAAATTGCGTCCCGATTCAATACATTGTCCTCCATCAGACTGTCTCCATGGGTCTATTGCAGCCTCGGGCACCTTATGGCCGTTCAGCTGTGACTCAAAGATTTTCGAATCGGACGAAAAACTGATAGTGAATTGTAACGTTCAGGGCCTCCTAATGACGATGGAACATTCAAATTGCGTCCCGATTCAATACATCGTCCTCCAGCCGACTTGTCTCCATGGGTCTATTGCTGCCTCGGGCACCTTATGGCCGTTCTGCTGTGAGTCTAGATTATCGAATGGGACGAAAAACTGATAGTGAATTGTAACGTTCAGGGCCACCTAATGACGATGGATCACTCAAATTGCGTCCCGATTCAATACATCGTCCTCCAGCCGACTTGACTCCATGGGTCTATTGCTGCCTCGGGCACCTTATGGCCGTTCTGCTGTGAGTCTAGATTATCGAATGGGACGAAAAACTGATAGTAAATTGTAACGTTCAGGGCCTCCTAATGACGATGGATCACTCAAATTGCGTCCCGATTCAATACATCGTTCTCCAGCAGACTAGTCTCCATGGGTCGATTGCTGCATCGGGCACCTAATGGCCGTTCTGCTGTGAGTCAAAGATTTTCGAATCGGACGAAAAACTGATAGTGAATTGTAACATTCAGGGCCACCTAATGACGATGGACCACGCAAATTGCGTCCCGATTCAATACATCGTCCTCCAGCCGAGTTGACTCCATGGGTTTATTGATGCCTCGGGCACCTTATGGCCGTTCTGCTGTGAATCTAGATTATCGAATGGGACGAAAAACTGATAGTGAATTGTAACGTTCAGGGCCACCTAATGACGATGGATCACTCAAATTGCGTCCCTATTCTATACATCGTCCCCAGCCGACTTGTCTCCATGGGTCTATTGCTGCTTCGGGCACCTTATGGCCGTTCTGCTGTGAGTCTAGATTATCGAATGGGACGAAAAACTGATAGTGAATTGTAACTTTCAGGGCCACCTAATGACGATGGATCACTCACATTGCGTCCCGATTCAATACATCGTCCTCCAGCAGACTTGTCTCCATGGGTCGATTGCTGCCTCGGGCACCTCATGGCCGTTCTGCTGTGAGTCAAAGATTTTCGAATCGGAAGAAAAACTGATAGTGATTTGTAACATTCAGGGCCACCTAATGACGATGGATCACTCAAATTGCGTCCCGATTCAATACATCGTCCTCCAGCAGACTTGACTTCATGGGTCTATTGCTGCCTCGGGCACATTAAGGCCGTTCTGCTGTGAGTCAAAGATTTTCGAATCGGACGAAAAACTGATAGTGAATTGTAACTTTCAGGGCCACCTAATGACGATGGATCACTCAAATTGCGTCCCGATTCAATACATTGTCCTCCAGCAGACTGTCTCCATGGGTCTATTGCAGCCTCGGGCACCTTATGGCCGTTCAGCTGTGACTCAAAGATTTTCGAATCGGACGAAAAACTGATAGTGAATTGTAACGTTCAGGGCCTCCTAATGACGATGGAACACTCAAATTGCGTCCCGATTCAATACATCGTCCTCCAGCCGACTTGTCTCCATGGGTCTATTGCTGCCTCGGGCACCTTATGGCCGTTCTGCTGTGAGTCTAGATTATCGAATGGGACGAAAAACTGATAGTGAATTGTAACGTTCAGGGCCACCTAATGACGATGGATCACTCAAATTGCGTCCCGATTCAATACATCGTCCTCCAGCCGACTTGTCTCCATGGGTCTATTGCTGCCTCGGGCACCTTATGGCCGTTCTGCTGTGAGTCTAGACTATGGAATGGGACGAAAAACTGATAGTGAATTGTAACATTCAGGGCCACCTAATGACGATGGATCACTCAAATTGCGTCCCGATTCAATACATCGTCCTCCAGCCGACTTGACTCCATGGGTCTATTGCTGCCTCGGGCACCTTATGGCCGTTCTGCTGTGAGTCTAGATTATCGAATGGGACGAAAAACTGATAGTGAATTGTAACATTCAGGGCCACCTAATGACGATGGACCACGCAAATTGCGTCCCGATTCAATACATCGTCCTCCAGCCGAGTTGACTCCATGGGTTTATTGATGCCTCGGGCACCTTATGGCCGTTCTGCTGTGAATCTAGATTATCGAATGGGACGAAAAACTGATAGTGAATTGTAACGTTCAGGGCCACCTAATGACGATGGATCACTCAAATTGCGTCCCGATTCTATACATCGTCCCCAGCCGACTTGTCTCCATGGGTCTATTGCTGCTTCGGGCACCTTATGGCCGTTCTGCTGTGAGTCTAGATTATCGAATGGGACGAAAAACTGATAGTGAATTGTAACTTTCAGGGCCACCTAATGACGATGGATCACTCACATTGCGTCCCGATTCAATACATCGTCCTCCAGCAGACTTGTCTCCATGGGTCGATTGCTGCCTCGGGCACCTTATGGCCGTTCTGCTGTGAGTCAAAGATTTTCGAATCGGAAGAAAAACTGATAGTGATTTGTAACATTCAGGGCCACCTAATGACGATGGATCACTCAAATTGCGTCCCGATTCAATACATCGTCCTCCAGCAGACTTGACTTCATGGGTCTATTGCTGCCTCGGGCACCTTATGGCCGTTCTGCTGTGAGTCAAAGATTTTCGAATCGGACGAAAAACTGATAGTGAATTGTAACTTTCAGGGCCACCTAATGACGATGGATCACTCAAATTGCGTCCCGATTCAATACATTGTCCTCCAGCAGACTGTCTCCATGGGTCTATTGCAGCCTCGGGCACCTTATGGCCGTTCAGCTGTGACTCAACGATTTTCGAATCGGACGAAAAACTGATAGTGAATTGTAACGTTCAGGGCCTCCTAATGACGATGGAACACTCAAATTGCGTCCCGATTCAATACATCGTCCTCCAGCCGACTTGTCTCCATGGGTCTATTGCTGCCTCGGGCACCTTATGGCCGTTCTGCTGTGAGTCTAGATTATCGAATGGGACGAAAAACTGATAGTGAATTGTAACGTTCAGGGCCACCTAATGACGATGGATCACTCAAATTGCGTCCCGATTCAATACATCGTCCTCCAGCCGACTTGTCTCCATGGGTCTATTGCTGCCTCGGGCACCTTATGGCCGTTCTGCTGTGAGTCTAGACTATGGAATGGGACGAAAAACTGATAGTGAATTGTAACATTCAGGGCCACCTAATGACGATGGATCACTCAAATTGCGTCCCGATTCAATACATCGTCCTCCAGCCGACTTGACTCCATGGGTCTATTGCTGCCTCGGGCACCTTATGGCCGTTCTGCTGTGAGTCTAGATTATCGAATGGGACGAAAAACTGATAGTGAATTGTAACGTTCAGGGCCACTTAATGACGATGGGTCACTCAAATTGCGTCCTGATTCAATACATCGTCCTCCAGCAGACTTGACTTCATGGGTCTATTGCTGCCTCGGGCACCTTATGGCCGATCTGCTGTGAGTCAAAGATTTTCGAATCGGACGAAAAACTGATAGTGAATTGAAACGTTCAGGGCCACCTAATGACGATGGATCACTCAAATTGCGTCCCGATTCAATACATCGACCTCCAGCAGACTTGTCTCCATGGGTCTATTGCTGCCTCGGGCACCTTATGGCCGTTCTGCTGTGAGTCTAGATTATCGAATGGGACGAAAAACTGATAGTGAATTGTAACGTTCGGGGCCACCTAATGACGATGGATCACTCAAATTGCGTCCCGATTCAATACATCGTCCTCCAGCCGACTTGACTCCATGGGTCTATTGCTGCCTCGGGCACCTTATGGCCGTTCTGCTGTGAGTCTAGATTATCGAATGGGACGAAAAACTGATAGTGAATTGTAACGTTCAGGGCCTCCTAATGACGATGGATCACTCAAATTGCGTCCCGATTCGATACATCGTCCTCCAGCCGACTTGACTCCATGGGTCTATTGCTGCATCGGGCACCTTATGGCCGTTCTGCTGTGAGTCTAGATTATCGAATGGGACGAAAAACTGATAGTGAATTGTAACGTTCAGGGCCACCTAATGACGATGGATCACTCAAATTGCGTCCCGATTCAATAAATCGTCCTCCAGCAGACTTGACTTCATGGGTCTATTGCTGCCTCGGGCACCTTATGGCCGTTCTGCTGTGAGTCAAAGATTTTCGAATCGGACGAAAAACTGATAGTGAATTGTAACTTTCAGGGCCACCTAATGACGATGGATCACTCAAATTGCGTCCCGATTCAATACATTGTCCTCCAGCAGACTGTCTCCATGGGTCTATTGCAGCCTCGGGCACCTTATGGCCGTTCAGCTGTGACTCAAAGATTTTCGAATCGGACGAAAAACTGATAGTGAATTGTAACGTTCAGGGCCTCCTAATGACGATCTAACATTCAAATTGCGTCCCGATTCAATACATCGTCCTCCAGCCGACTTGTCTCCATGGGTCTATTGCTGCCTCGGGCACCTTATGGCCGTTCTGCTGTGAGTCTAGATTATCGAATGGGACGAAAAACTGATAGTAAATTGTAACGTTCAGGGCCTCCTAATGACGATGGATCACTCAAATTGCGTCCCGATTCAATACATCGTTCTCCAGCAGACTTGTCTCCATGGGTCGATTGCTGCCTCGGGCACCTAATGGCCGTTCTGCTGTGAGTCAAAGATTTTCGAATCGGACGAAAAACTGATAGTGAATTGTAACATTCAGGGCCACCTAATGACGATGGACCACGCAAATTGCGTCCCGATTCAATACATCGTCCTCCAGCCGAGTTGACTCCATGGGTTTATTGATGCCTCGGGCACCTTATGGCCGTTCTGCTGTGAATCTAGATTATCGAATGGGACGAAAAACTGATAGTGAATTGTAACGTTCAGGGCCACCTAATGACGATGGATCACTCAAATTGCGTCCCGATTCTATACATCGTCCCCAGCCGACTTGTCTCCATGGGTCTATTGCTGCTTCGGGCACCTTATGGCCGTTCTGCTGTGAGTCTAGATTATCGAATGGGACGAAAAACTGATAGTGAATTGTAACTTTCAGGGCCACCTAATGACGATGGATCACTCACATTGCGTCCCGATTCAATACATCGTCCTCCAGCAGACTTGTCTCCATGGGTCGATTGCTGCCTCGGGCACCTTATGGCCGTTCTGCTGTGAGTCAAAGATTTTCGAATCGGAAGAAAAACTGATAGTGATTTGTAACATTCAGGGCCACCTAATGACGATGGATCACTCAAATTGCGTCCCGATTCAATACATCGTCCTCCAGCAGACTTGACTTCATGGGTCTATTGCTGCCTCGGGCACCTTATGGCCGTTCTGCTGTGAGTCAAAGATTTTCGAATCGGACGAAAAACTGATAGTGAATTGTAACTTTCAGGGCCACCTAATGACGATGGATCACTCAAATTGCGTCCCGATTCAATACATTGTCCTCCAGCAGACTGTCTCCATGGGTCTATTGCAGCCTCGGGCACCTTATGGCCGTTCAGCTGTGACTCAAAGATTTTCGAATCGGACGAAAAACTGATAGTGAATTGTAACGTTCAGGGCCTCCTAATGACGATGGAACACTCAAATTGCGTCCCGATTCAATACATCGTCCTCCAGCCGACTTGTCTCCATGGGTCTATTGCTGCCTCGGGCACCTTATGGCCGTTCTGCTGTGAGTCTAGATTATCGAATGGGACGAAAAACTGATAGTGAATTGTAACGTTCAGGGCCACCTAATGACGATGGATCACTCAAATTGCGTCCCGATTCAATACATCGTCCTCCAGCCGACTTGTCTCCATGGGTCTATTGCTGCCTCGGGCACCTTATGGCCGTTCTGCTGTGAGTCTAGATTATCGAATGGGACGAAAAACTGATAGTGAATTATAACATTCAGGGCCACCTAATAACGATGGATCACTCAAATTGCGTCCCGATTCAATACATCGTCCTCCAGCCTACTTGACTCCATGGGTCTATTGCTGCCTCGGGCACCTTATGGCCGTTCTGCTGTGAGTCTAGATTATCGAATGGGACGAAAAACTGATAGTGAATTGTAACGTTCAGGGCCACCTAATGACGATGGGTCACTCAAATTGCGTCCTGATTCAATACATCGTCCTCCAGCAGACTTGACTTCATGGGTCTATTGCTGCCTCGGGCACCTTATGGCCGATCTGCTGTGAGTCAAAGATTTTCGAATCGGACGAAAAACTGATAGTGAATTGAAACGTTCAGGGCCACCTAATGACGATGGATCACTCAAATTGCGTCCCGATTCAATACATCGACCTCCAGCAGACTTGTCTCCATGGGTCTATTGCTGCCTCGGGCACCTTATGGCCGTTCTGCTGTGAGTCTAGATTATCGAATGGGACGAAAAACTGATAGTGAATTGTAACGTTCGGGGCCACCTAATGACGATGGATCACTCAAATTGCGTCCCGATTCAATACATCGTCGTCCAGCCGGCTTGACTCCATGGGTCTATTGCTGCCTCGGGCACCTTATGGCCGTTCTGCTGTGAGTCTAGATTATCGAATGGGACGAAAAACTGATAGTGAATTGTAACGTTCAGGGCCTCCTAATGACGATGGATCACTCAAATTGCGTCCCGATTCGATACATCGTCCTCCAGCCGACTTGACTCCATGGGTCTATTGCTGCATCGGGCACCTTATGGCCGTTCTGCTGTGAGTCTAGATTATCGAATGGGACGAAAAACTGATAGTGAATTGTAACGTTCAGGGCCACCTAATGACGATGGATCATTCAAATTGCGTCCCGATTCAATACATCGTCCTCCAGCAGACTTGACTTCATGGGTCTATTGCTGCCTCGGGCACCTTATGGCCGTTCTGCTGTGAGTCAAAGATTTTCGAATCGGACGAAAAACTGATAGTGAATTGTAACTTTCAGGGCCACCTAATGACGATGGATCACTCAAATTGCGTCCCGATTCAATACATTGTCCTCCATCAGACTGTCTCCATGGGTCTATTGCAGCCTCGGGCACCTTATGGCCGTTCAGCTGTGACTCAAAGATTTTCGAATCGGACGAAAAACTGATAGTGAATTGTAACGTTCAGGGCCTCCTAATGACGATGGAACATTCAAATTGCGTCCCGATTCAATACATCGTCCTCCAGCCGACTTGTCTCCATGGGTCTATTGCTGCCTCGGGCACCTTATGGCCGTTCTGCTGTGAGTCTAGATTATCGAATGGGACGAAAAACTGATAGTGAATTGTAACGTTCAGGGCCACCTAATGACGATGGATCACTCAAATTGCGTCCCGATTCAATACATCGTCCTCCAGCCGACTTGACTCCATGGGTCTATTGCTGCCTCGGGCACCTTATGGCCGTTCTGCTGTGAGTCTAGATTATCGAATGGGACGAAAAACTGATAGTAAATTGTAACGTTCAGGGCCTCCTAATGACGATGGATCACTCAAATTGCGTCCCGATTCAATACATCGTTCTCCAGCAGACTTGTCTCCATGGGTCGATTACTGCCTCGGGCACCTAATGGCCGTTCTGCTGTGAGTCAAAGATTTTCGAATCGGACGAAAACCTGATAGTGAATTGTAACATTCAGGGCCACCTAATGACGATGGACCACGCAAATTGCGTCCCGATTCAATACATCGTCCTCCAGCCGAGTTGACTCCATGGGTTTATTGATGCCTCGGGCACCTTATGGCCGTTCTGCTGTGAATCTAGATTATCGAATGGGACGAAAAACTGATAGTGAATTGTAACTTTCAGGGCCACCTAATGACGATGGATCACTCAAATTGCGTCCCGATTCAATACATTGTCCTCCAGCAGACTGTCTCCATGGGTCTATTGCAGCCTCGGGCACCTTATGGCCGTTCAGCTGTGACTCAAAGATTTTCGAATCGGACGAAAAACTGATAGTGAATTGTAACGTTCAGGGCCTCCTAATGACGATGGAACACTCAAATTGCGTCCCGATTCAATACATCGTCCTCCAGCCGACTTGTCTCCATGGGTCTATTGCTGCCTCGGGCACCTTATGGCCGTTCTGCTGTGAGTCTAGATTATCGAATGGGACGAAAAACTGATAGTGAATTGTAACGTTCAGGGCCACCTAATGACGATGGATCACTCAAATTGCGTCCCGATTCAATACATCGCCCTCCAGCCGACTTGTCTCCATGGGTCTATTGCTGCCTCGGGCACCTTATGGCCGTTCTGCTGTGAGTCTAGATTATCGAATGGGACGAAAAACTGATAGTGAATTGTAACATTCAGGGCCACCTAATGACGATGGATCACTCAAATTGCGTCCCGATTCAATACATCGTCCTCCAGCCGACTTGACTCCATGGGTCTATTGCTGCCTCGGGCACCTTATGGCCGTTCTGCTGTGAGTCTAGATTATCGAATGGGACGAAAAACTGATAGTGAATTGTAACGTTCAGGGCCACCTAATGACGATGGGTCACTCAAATTGCGTCCTGGTTCAATACATCGTCCTCCAGCAGACTTGACTTCATGGGTCTATTGCTGCCTCGGGCACCTTATGGCCGATCTGCTGTGAGTCAAAGATTTTCGAATCGGACGAAAAACTGATAGTGAATTGAAAGGTTCAGGGCCACCTAATGACGATGGATCACTCAAATTGCGTCCCGATTCAATACATCGACCTCCAGCAGACTTGTCTCCATGGGTCTATTGCTGCCTCGGGCACCTTATGGCCGTTCTGCTGTGAGTCTAGATTATCGAATGGGACGAAAAACTGATAGTGAATTGTAACGTTCGGGGCCACCTAATGACGATGGATCACTCAAATTGCGTCCCGATTCAATACATCGTCCTCCAGCCGACTTGACTCCATGGGTCTATTGCTGCCTCGGGCACCTTATGGCCGTTCTGCTGTGAGTCTAGATTATCGAATGGGACGAAAAACTGATAGTGAATTGTAACGTTCAGGGCCTCCTAATGACGATGGATCACTCAAATTGCGTCCCGATTCGATACATCGTCCTCCAGCCGACTTGACTCCATGGGTCTATTGCTGCATCGGGCACCTTATGGCCGTTCTGCTGTGAGTCTAGATTATCGAATGGGACGAAAAACTGATAGTGAATTGTAACGTTCAGGGCCACCTAATGACGATGGATCACTCAAATTGCGTCCCGATTCAATACATCGTCCTCCAGCAGACTTGACTTCATGGGTCTATTGCTGCCTCGGGCACCTTATGGCCGTTCTGCTGTGAGTCAAAGATTTTCGAATCGGACGAAAAACTGATAGTGAATTGTAACTTTCAGGGCCACCTAATGACGATGGATCACTCAAATTGCGTCCCGATTCAATACATTGTCCTCCAGCAGACTGTCTCCATGGGTCTATTGCAGCCTCGGGCACCTTATGGCCGTTCAGCTGTGACTCAAAGATTTTCGAATCGGACGAAAAACTGATAGTGAATTGTAACGTTCAGGGCCTCCTAATGACGATGGAACATTCAAATTGCGTCCCGATTCAATACATCGTCCTCCAGCCGACTTGTCTCCATGGGTCTATTGCTGCCTCGGGCACCTTATGGCCGTTCTGCTGTGAGTCTAGATTATCGAATGGGACGAAAAACTGATAGTGAATTGTAACGTTCAGGGCCACCTAATGACGATGGATCACTCAAATTGCGTCCCGATTCAATACATCGTCCTCCAGCCGACTTGACTCCATGGGTCTATTGCTGCCTCGGGCACCTTATGGCCGTTCTGCTGTGAGTCTAGATTATCGAATGGGACGAAAAACTGATAGTAAATTGTAACGTTCAGGGCCTCCTAATGACGATGGATCACTCAAATTGCGTCCCGATTCAATACATCGTTCTCCAGCAGACTTGTCTCCATGGGTCGATTGCTGCCTCGGGCACCTAATGGCCGTTCTGCTGTGAGTCAAAGATTTTCGAATCGGACGAAAAACTGATAGTGAATTGTAACATTCAGGGCCACCTAATGACGATGGACCACGCAAATTGCGTCCCGATTCAATACATCGTCCTCCAGCCGAGTTGACTCCATGGGTTTATTGATGCCTCGGGCACCTTATGGCCGTTCTGCTGTGAATCTAGATTATCGAATGGGACGAAAAACTGATAGTGAATTGTAACGTTCAGGGCCACCTAATGACGATGGATCACTCAAATTGCGTCCCGATTCTATACATCGTCCCCAGCCGACTTGTCTCCATGGGTCTATTGCTGCTTCGGGCACCTTATGGCCGTTCTGCTGTGAGTCTAGATTATCGAATGGGACGAAAAACTGATAGTGAATTGTAACTTTCAGGGCCACCTAATGACGATGGATCACTCACATTGCGTCCCGATTCAATACATCGTCCTCCAGCAGACTTGTCTCCATGGGTCGATTGCTGCCTCGGGCACCTTATGGCCGTTCTGCTGTGAGTCAAAGATTTTCGAATCGGAAGAAAAACTGATAGTGATTTGTAACATTCAGGGCCACCTAATGACGATGGATCACTCAAATTGCGTCCCGATTCAATACATCGTCCTCTAGCAGACTTGACTTCATGGGTCTATTGCTGCCTCGGGCACCTTATGGCCGTTCTGTTGTGAGTCAAAGATTTTCGAATCGGACGAAAAACTGATAGTGAATTGTAACTTTCAGGGCCACCTAATGACGATGGATCACTCAAATTGCGTCCCGATTCAATACATTGTCCTCCAGCAGACTGTCTCCATGGGTCTATTGCAGCCTCGGGCACCTTATGGCCGTTCAGCTGTGACTCAAAGATTTTCGAATCGGACGAAAAACTGATAGTGAATTGTAACGTTCAGGGCCTCCTAATGACGATGGAACACTCAAATTGCGTCCCGATTCAATACATCGTCCTCCAGCCGACTTGTCTCCATGGGTCTATTGCTGCCTCGGGCACCTTATGGCCGTTCTGCTGTGAGTCTAGATTATCGAATGGGACGAAAAACTGATAGTGAATTGTAACGTTCAGGGCCACCTAATGACGATGGATCACTCAAATTGCGTCCCGATTCAATACATTGTCCTCCAGCCGACTTGTCTCCATGGGTCTATTGCTGCCTCGGGCACCTTATGGCCGTTCTGCTGTGAGTCTAGATTATCGAATGGGACGAAAAACTGATAGTGAATTGTAACATTCAGGGCCACCTAATGACGATGGATCACTGAAATTGCGTCCTGATTCAATACATCGTCCTCCAGCCGACTTGACTCCTTGGGTCTATTGCTGCCTCGGGCACCTTATGGCCGTTCTGCTGTGAGTCTAGATTATCGAATGGGACGAAAAACTGATAGTGAATTGTAACGTTCAGGGCCACCTAATGACGATGGGTCACTCAAATTGCGTCCTGATTCAATACATCGTCCTCCAGCAGACTTGACTTCATGGGTCTATTGCTGCCTCGGGCACCTTATGGCCGATCTGCTGTGAGTCAAAGATTTTCGAATCGGACGAAAAACTGATAGTGAATTGAAACGTTCAGGGCCACCTAATGACGATGGATCACTCAAATTGCGTCCCGATTCAATACATCGACCTCCAGCAGACTTGTCTCCATGGGTCTATTGCTGCCTCGGGCACCTTATGGCCGTTCTGCTGTGAGTCTAGATTATCGAATGGGACGAAAAACTGATAGTGAATTGTAACGTTCGGGGCCACCTAATGACGATGGATCACTCAAATTGCGTCCCGATTCAATACATCGTCCTCCAGCCGACTTGACTCCATGGGTCTATTGCTGCCTCGGGCACCTTATGGCCGTTCTGCTGTGAGTCTAGATTATCGAATGGGACGAAAAACTGATAGTGAATTGTAACGTTCAGGGCCTCCTAATGACGATGGACCACACAAATTGCGTCCCGATTCAGTACATCGTCCACTAGCCGACCTGACTCCATGGGACTATTGCTGCCTCGGGCACCTTATGGCCATTCTGCTGTGAGTCTAGACTATTGAATGGGACGAAAAAGTGATAGTGAATTGTAACGTTCAGGGCCTCCTAATGACGATGGATCACTCAAATTGCGTCCCGATTCAATACATCGTCCCCAGCCGACTTGTCTCCATGGGTCTATTGCTGCCTCGGGCACCTTATGGCAGGCCTGCTGTGACTCAAAGATTTTCGAATCGGACGAAAAACTGATAGTGAATTGTAACGTTCAGGGCCTCCTAATGACGATGGAACACTCAAATTGCGTCCCGATTCAATACATCGTCCTCCAGCAGACTTGTCTCCATGCGACTATTGCTGCCTCAGGCACCTTATGGCCGTTCTGCTGTGAGTGTAGATTATCGAATGGGACGGAAAACTGATAGTGAATTGTAACGTTCAGAGCCACCTAATGATGATGGATCTCTCAAATTGCGTCCCGATTCAATACATCGTCCTCCAGCCGACTTGACTCCATGGGTCTATTGCTGCCTCGGGCACCTTATGGCCGTTCTGCTGTGAGTCTAGTTTATCGAATGGGACGAAAAACTGATAGTGAATTGTAACGTTCAGGGCCTCCTAATGACGATGGATCACTCAAATTGCGTCCCGATTCAATACATCGTCCTCCAGCAGACTTGTCTCCATGGGTCGATTGCTGCCTCGGGCACCTAATGGCCGTTCTGCTGTGAGTCAAAGATTTTCGAATGGGACGAAAAACTGATAGTGAATTGTAACATTCAGGGCCACCTAATGACGATGGACCACGCAAATTGCGTCCCGATTCAATACATCGTCCTCCAGCCGAGTTGACTCCATGGGTCTATTGCTGCCTCGGGCACCTTGTGGCCGTTCTGCTGTGAATCTAGATTATCGAATGGGACGAAAAACTGATAATGAATTGTAACGTTCAGGGCCACCTAATGACGATGGATCACTCAAATTGCGTCCCGATTCAATACATCGTCCCCAGCCGACTTGACTCCATGGGACTACTGCTGCCTCGGGCACCTTATGGCCGTTCTGCTGTGAGTCTAGATTATCGAATGGGACGAAAAACTGATAGTGAATTGTAACATTCAGGGCCACCTAATGACGATGGATCACTCAAATTGCGTCCTGATTCAATACATCGTCCTCCAGCAGACTTGACTACATGGGTCTATTGCTGCCTCGGGCACCTTATGGCCGTTCTGCTGTGAGTCAAAGATTTTCGAATCGGACGAAAAACTGATAGTGAATTGTAACTTTCAGGGCCACCTAATGACGATGGATCACTCACATTGCGTCCCGATTCAATACATCGTCCTCCAGCAGACTTGTCTCCATGGGTCGATTGCTGCCTCGGGCACCTTATGGCCGTTCTGCTGTGAGTCAAAGATTTTCGAATCGGAAGAAAAACTGATAGTGATTTGTAACATTCAGGGCCACCTAATGACGATGGATCACTCAAATTGCGTCCCGATTCAATACATCGTCCTCCAGCAGACTTGACTTCATGGGTCTATTGCTGCCTCGGGCACCTTATGGCCGTTCTGCTGTGAGTCTAGATTATCGAATGGGACGAAAAACTGATAGTGAATTGTAACGTTCAGGGCCACCTAATGACGATGGATCACTCAAATTGCGTCCCGATTCAATACATCGTCCTCCAGCCGACTTGTCTCCATGGGTCTATTGCTGCCTCGGGCACCTTATGGCCGTTCTGCTGTGAGTCTAGATTATCGAATGGGACGAAAAACTGATAGTGAATTGTAACGTTCGGGGCCACCTAATGACGATGGATCACTCAAATTGCGTCCCGATTCAATACATCATCCTCCAGCCGACTTGACTCCATGGGTCTATTGCTGCCTCGGGCACCTAATGGCCGTTCTGCTGTGAGTCTAGATTATCGAATGGGACGAAAAACTGATAGTGAATTGTAACGTTCAGGGCCACCTAATGACGATGGATCACTCAAATTGCGTCCCGATTCAATACATCATCCTCCAGCCGACTTGACTCCATGGGTCTATTGCTGCCTCGGGCACCTTATGGCCGTTCTGCTGTGAGTCTAGATTATCGAATGGGACGAAAAACTGATAGTGAATTGTAACGTTCAGGGCCACCTAATGACGATGGATCACTCAAATTGCGTCCCGATTCAATACATCGTCCTCCAGCCGACTTGACTCCATGGGTCTATTGCTGCCTCGGGCACCTTATGGCCGTTCTGCTGTGAGTCTAGATTATCGAATGGGACGAAAAACTGATAGTAAATTGTAACGTTCAGGGCCTCCTAATGACGATGGATCACTCAAATTGCGTCCCGATTCAATACATCGTTCTCCAGCAGACTTGTCTCCATGGGTCGATTGCTGCCTCGGGCACCTAATGGCCGTTCTGCTGTGAGTCAAAGATTTTCGAATCGGACGAAAAACTGATAGTGAATTGTAACATTCAGGGCCACCTAATGACGATGGACCACGCAAATTGCGTCCCGATTCAATACATCGTCCTCCAGCCGAGTTGACTCCATGGGTTTATTGATGCCTCGGGCACCTTATGGCCGTTCTGCTGTGAATCTAGATTATCGAATGGGACGAAAAACTGATAGTGAATTGTAACGTTCAGGGCCACCTAATGACGATGGATCACTCAAATTGCGTCCCGATTCTATACATCGTCCCCAGCCGACTTGTCTCCATGGGTCTATTGCTGCTTCGGGCACCTTATGGCCGTTCTGCTGTGAGTCTAGATTATCGAATGGGACGAAAAACTGATAGTGAATTGTAACTTTCAGGGCCACCTAATGACGATGGATCACTCACATTGCGTCCCGATTCAATACATCGTCCTCCAGCAGACTTGTCTCCATGGGTCGATTGCTGCCTCGGGCACCTTATGGCCGTTCTGCTGTGAGTCAAAGATTTTCGAATCGGAAGAAAAACTGATAGTGATTTGTAACATTCAGGGCCACCTAATGACGATGGATCACTCAAATTGCGTCCCGATTCAATACATCGTCCTCCAGCAGACTTGACTTCATGGGTCTATTGCTGCCTCGGGCACCTTATGGCCGTTCTGTTGTGAGTCAAAGATTTTCGAATCGGACGAAAAACTGATAGTGAATTGTAACTTTCAGGGCCACCTAATGACGATGGATCACTCAAATTGCGTCCCGATTCAATACATTGTCCTCCAGCAGACTGTCTCCATGGGTCTATTGCAGCCTCGGGCACCTTATGGCCGTTCAGCTGTGACTCAATGATTTTCGAATCGGACGAAAAACTGATAGTGAATTGTAACGTTCAGGGCCTCCTAATGACGATGGAACACTCAAATTGCGTCCCGATTCAATACATCGTCCTCCAGCCGACTTGTCTCCATGGGTCTATTGCTGCCTCGGGCACCTTATGGCCGTTCTGCTGTGAGTCTAGATTATCGAATGGGACGAAAAACTGATAGTGAATTGTAACGTTCAGGGCCACCTAATGACGATGGATCACTCAAATTGCGTCCCGATTCAATACATCGTCCTCCAGCCGACTTGTCTCCATGGGTCTATTGCTGCCTCGGGCACCTTATGGCCGTTCTGCTGTGAGTCTAGATTATCGAATGGGACGAAAAACTGATAGTGAATTGTAACATTCAGGGCCACCTAATGACGATGGATCACTGAAATTGCGTCCCGATTCAATACATCGTCCTCCAGCCGACTTGACTCCATGGGTCTATTGCTGCCTCGGGCACCTTATGGCCGTTCTGCTGTGAGTCTAGATTATCGAATGGGACGAAAAACTGATAGTGAATTGTAACGTTCAGGGCCACCTAATGACGATGGGTCACTCAAATTGCGTCCTGATTCAATACATCGTCCTCCAGCAGACTTGACTTCATGGGTCTATTGCTGCCTCGGGCACCTTATGGCCGATCTGCTGTGAGTCAAAGATTTTCGAATCGGACGAAAAACTGATAGTGAATTGAAACGTTCAGGGCCACCTAATGACGATGGATCACTCAAATTGCGTCCCGATTCAATACATCGACCTCCAGCAGACTTGTCTCCATGGGTCTATTGCTGCCTCGGGCACCTTATGGCCGTTCTGCTGTGAGTCTAGATTATCGAATGGGACGAAAAACTGATAGTGAATTGTAACGTTCGGGGCCACCTAATGACGATGGATCACTCAAATTGCGTCCCGATTCAATACATCGTCCTCCAGCCGACTTGACTCCATGGGTCTATTGCTGCCTCGGGCACCTTATGGCCGTTCTGCTGTGAGTCTAGATTATCGAATGGGACGAAAAACTGATAGTGAATTGTAACGTTCAGGGCCTCCTAATGACGATGGACCACACAAATTGCGTCCCGATTCAGTACATCGTCCACTAGCCGACCTGACTCCATGGGACTATTGCTGCCTCGGGCACCTTATGGCCATTCTGCTGTGAGTCTAGACTATTGAATGGGACGAAAAAGTGATAGTGAATTGTAACGTTCAGGGCCTCCTAATGACGATGGATCACTCAAATTGCGTCCCGATTCAATACATCGTCCCCAGCCGACTTGTCTCCATGGGTCTATTGCTGCCTCGGGCACCTTATGGCAGGCCTGTTGTGACTCAAAGATTTTCGAATCGGACGAAAAACTGATAGTGAATTGTAACGTTCAGGGCCTCCTAATGACGATGGAACACTCAAATTGCGTCCCGATTCAATACATCGTCCTCCAGCAGACTTGTCTCCATGCGACTATTGCTGCCTCGGGCACCTTATGGCCGTTCTGCTGTGAGTGTAGATTATCGAATGGGACGGAAAACTGATAGTGAATTGTAACGTTCAGAGCCACCTAATGATGATGGATCTCTCAAATTGCGTCCCGATTCAATACATCGTCCTCCAGCCGACTTGACTCCATGGGTCTATTGCTGCCTCGGGCACCTTATGGCCGTTCTGCTGTGAGTCAAAGATTTTCGAATGGGACGAAAAACTGATAGTGAATTGTAACGTTCAGGGCCTCCTAATGACGATGGATCACTCAAATTGCGTCCCGATTCAATACATCGTCCTCCAGCAGACTTGTCTCCATGGGTCGATTGCTGCCTCGGGCACCTAATGGCCGTTCTGCTGTGAGTCAAAGATTTTCGAATGGGACGAAAAACTGATAGTGAATTGTAACATTCAGGGCCACCTAATGACGATGGACCACGCAAATTGCGTCCCGATTCAATACATCGTCCTCCAGCCGAGTTGACTCCATGGGTCTATTGCTGCCTCGGGCACCTTATGGCCGTTCTGCTGTGAATCTAGATTATCGAATGGGACGAAAAACTGATAATGAATTGTAACGTTCAGGGCCACCTAATGACGATGGATCACTCAAATTGCGTCCCGATTCAATACAACGTCCCCAGCCGACTTGACTCCATGGGACTACTGCTGCCTCGGGCACCTTATGGCCGTTCTGCTGTGAGTCTAGATTATCGAATGGGACGAAAAACTGATAGTGAATTGTAACATTCAGGGCCACCTAATGACGATGGATCACTCAAATTGCGTCCTGATTCAATACATCGTCCTCCAGCAGACTTGACTACATGGGTCTATTGCTGCCTCGGGCACCTTATGGCCGTTCTGCTGTGAGTCAAAGATTTTCGAATCGGACGAAAAACTGATAGTGAATTGTAACTTTCAGGGCCACCTAATGACGATGGATCACTCACATTGCGTCCCGATTCAATACATCGTCCTCCAGCAGACTTGTCTCCATGGGTCGATTGCTGCCTCGGGCACCTTATGGCCGTTCTGCTGTGAGTCAAAGATTTTCGAATCGGAAGAAAAACTGATAGTGATTTGTAACATTCAGGGCCACCTAATGACGATGGATCACTCAAATTGCGTCCCGATTCAATACATCGTCCTCCAGCAGACTTGACTTCATGGGTCTATTGCTGCCTGGGGCACCTTATGGCCGTTCTGCTGTGAGTCTAGATTATCGAATGGGACGAAAAACTGATAGTGAATTGTAACGTTCAGGGCCACCTAATGACGATGGATCACTCAAATTGCGTCCCGATTCAATACATCGTCCTCCAGCCGACTTGTCTCCATGGGTCTATTGCTGCCTCGGGCACCTTATGGCCGTTCTGCTGTGAGTCTAGACTATCGAATGGGACGAAAAACTGATAGTGAATTGTAACCTTCAGGGCCACCTAATGACGATGGATCACTCAAATTGCGTCCCGATTCAATACATCATCCTCCAGCCGACTTGACTCCATGGGTCTATTGCTGCCTCGGGCACCTAATGGCCGTTCTGCTGTGAGTGTAGATTATCGAATGGGACGAAAAACTGATAGTGAATTGTAACGTTCAGGGCCACCTAATGACGATGGGTCACTCAAATTGCGTCCTGATTCAATACATCGTCCTCCAGCAGACTTGACTTCATGGGTCTATTGCTGCCTCGGGCACCTTATGGCCGTTCTGCTGTGAGTCAAAGATTTTCGAATCGGACGAAAAACTGATAGTGAATTGTAACTTTCAGGGCCACCTAATGACGATGGATCACTCACATTGCGTCCCGATTCAATACATCGTCCTCCAGCAGACTTGTCTCCATGGGTCGATTGCTGCCTCGGGCACCTTATGGCCGTTCTGCTGTGAGTCAAAGATTTTCGAATCGGAAGAAAAACTGATAGTGATTTGTAACATTCAGGGCCACCTAATGACGATGGATCACTCAAATTGCGTCCCGATTCAATACATCGTCCCCAGCCGACTTGACTCCATGGGACTATTGCTGCCTCGGGCACCTTATGGCCGTTCTGCTGTGAGTCTAGATTATCGAATGGGACGAAAAACTGATAGTGAATTGTAACATTCAGGGCCACCTAATGACGATGGATCACTCAAATTGCGTCCTGATTCAATACATCGTCCTCCAGCAGACTTGACTACATGGGTCTATTGCTGCCTCGGGCACCTTATGGCCGTTCTGCTGTGAGTCAAAGATTTTCGAATCGGACGAAAAACTGATAGTGAATTGTAACTTTCAGGGCCACCTAATGACGATGGATCACTCACATTGCGTCCCGATTCAATACATCGTCCTCCAGCAGACTTGTCTCCATGGGTCGATTGCTGCCTCGGGCACCTTATGGCCGTTCTGCTGTGAGTCAAAGATTTTCGAATCGGAAGAAAAACTGATAGTGATTTGTAACATTCAGGGCCACCTAATGACGATGGATCACTCAAATTGCGTCCCGATTCAATACATCGTCATCCAGCAGACTTGACTTCATGGGTCTATTGCTGCCTCGGGCACCTTATGGCCGTTCTGCTGTGAGTCTAGATTATCGAATGGGACGAAAAACTGATAGTGAATTGTAACGTTCAGGGCCACCTAATGACGATGGATCACTCAAATTGCGTCCCGATTCAATACATCGTCCTCCAGCCGACTTGTCTCCATGGGTCTATTGCTGCCTCGGGCACCTTATGGCCGTTCTGCTGTGAGTCTAGATTATCGAATGGGACGAAAAACTGATAGTGAATTGTAACCTTCAGGGCCACCTAATGACGATGGATCACTCAAATTGCGTCCCGATTCAATACATCGTCCTCCAGCCGACTTGACTCCATGGGTCTATTGCTGCCTCGGGCACCTAATGGCCGTTCTGCTGTGAGTCTAGATTATCGAATGGGACGAAAAACTGATAGTGAATTGTAACGTTCAGGGCCACCTAATGACGATGGGTCACTCAAATTGCGTCCTGATTCAATACATCGTCCTCCAGCAGACTTGACTTCATGGGTCTATTGCTGCCTCGGGCACCTTATGGCCGTTCTGCTGTGAGTCTAGATTATCGAATGGGACGAAAAACTGATAGTGAATTGTAACGTTCGGGGCCACCTAATGACGATGGATCACTCAAATTGCGTCCCGATTCAATACATCGTCCTCCAGCCGACTTGACTCCATGGGTCTATTGCTGCCTCGGGCACCTTATGGCCGTTTTGCTGTGAGTCTAGATTATCGAATGGGACGAAAAACTGATATTGAATTGTAACGTTCAGGGCCTCCTAATGACGATGGATCACTCAAATTGCGTCCCGATTCGATAATCGTCCTCCAATCGACTTGACTCCATGGGTCTATTGCTGCATCGGGCACCTTATGGCCGTTCTGCTGTGAGTCTAGATGATCGAATGGGACGAAAAACTGATAGTGAATTGTAACTTTCAGGGCCACCTATTGACGATGGATCACTCAAATTGCGTCCCGATTCAATACATCGTCCTCCAGCAGACTTGACTTCATGGGTCTATTGCTGCCTCGGGCACCTTATGGCCGTTCTGCTGTGAGTCAAACATTTTCGAATCGGACGAAAAACTGATAGTGAATTGTAACTTTCAGGGCCACCTAATGACGATGGATCACTCAAATTGCGTCCCGATTCAATACATTGTCCTCCAGCAGACTTTCTCCATGGGTCTATTGCAGCCTCGGGCACCTTATGGCCGTTCAGCTGTGACTCAAAGATTTTCGAAACGGACGAAAAACTGATAGTGAATTGTAACGTTCAGGGCCTCCTAATGACGATGGAACATTCAAATTGCGTCCCGATTCAATACATCGTCCTCCAGCAGACTTGTCTCCATGGGTCTATTGCTGCCTCGGGCACCATATGGCCCTTCTGCTGTGAGTCTAGATTATCGAATGGGACGAAAAACTGATTGTGAATTGTAACGTTCAGGGCCACCTAATGACGATGGATCACTCAAATTGCGTCCCGATTCAATACATCATCCTCCAGCAGACTTGTCTCCATGGGTCGATTGCTGCCTCGGGCACTTAATGGCCGTTCTGCTGTGAGTCAAAGATTTTCGAATCGGACGAAAAACTGATAGTGAATTGTAACTTTCAGGGCCACCTAATGACGATGGATCACTCAAATTGCGTCCCGATTCAATACATTGTCCTCCAGCAGACTGTCTCCATGGGTCTATTGCAGCCTCGGGCACCTTATGGCCGTTCAGCTATGACTCAAAGATTTTCGAATCGGACGAAAAACTGATAGTGAATTGTAACGTTCAGGGCCTCCTAATGACGATGGAACATTCAAATTGCGTCCCGATTCAATACATCGTCCTCGGGCACCTTATGGCCGTTCTGCTGTGAGTCTAGATTATCGAATGGGACGAAAAACTGATAGTGAATTGTAACGTTCAGGGCCACCTAATGACGATGGATCACTCAAATTGCGTCCCGATTCAATACATCGTCCTCCAGCAGACTTGACTCCATGGGTCGATTGCTGCCTCGGGCACTTAATGGCCGTTCTGCTGTGAGTCAAAGATTTTCGAATCGGACGAAAAACTGATAGTGAATTGTAACATTCAGGGCCACCTATTGAAGATGGACCACGCAAATTGCGTCCCGATTCAATACATCGTCCTCCAGCCGAGTTGACTCCATGGGTCTATTGCTGCCTCGGGCACCTTATGGCCGTTCTGCTGTGAATCTAGATTATCGAATGGGACGAAAAACTGATAGTGAATTGTAACGTTCAGGGCCACCTAATGACGATGGATCACTCAAATTGCGTCCCGATTCAATACATCGTCCCTAGCCGACTTGTCTCCATGGGTCTATTGCTGCCTCGGGCACCTTATGGCCGTTCTGCTGTGAGTCTAGATTATCGAATGGGACGAAAAACTGATAGTGAATTGTAACATTCAGGGCCACCTAATGACGATGGATCACTCAAATTGCGTCCTGACTCAATACATCGTCCTCCAGCAGACTTGACTACATGGGTCTATTGCTGCCTCGGGCACCTTATGGCCGTTCTGCTGTGAGTCAAAGATTTTCGAATCGGACGAAAAACTGATAGTGAATTGTAACTTTCAGGGCCACCTAATGACGATGGATCACTCACATTGCGTCCCGATTCAATACATCGTCCTCCAGCAGACTTGTCTCCATGGGTCGATTGCTGCCTCGGGCACCTTATGGCCGTTCTGCTGTGAGTCAAAGATTTTCGAATCGGAAGAAAAACTGATAGTGATTTGTAACATTCAGGGCCACCTAATGACGATGGATCACTCAAATTGCGTCCCGATTCAATACATCGTCCTCCAGCAGACTTGACTTCATGGGTCTATTGCTGCCTCGGGCACCTTATGGCCGTTCCGCTGTGAGTCAAAGATTTTCGAATCGGACGAAAAACTGATAGTGAATTGTAACTTTCAGGGCCACCTAATGACGATGGATCACTCAAATTGCGTCCCGATTCAATACATTGTCCTCCAGCAGACTGTCTCCATGGGTCTATTGCAGCCTCGGGCACCTTATGGCCGTTCAGCTGTGACTCAAAGATTTTCGAATCGGACGAAAAACTGATAGTGAAATGTAACGTTCAGGGCCTCCTAATGACGATGGAACACTCAAATTGCGTCCCGATTCAATACATCGTCCTCCAGCCGACTTGTCTCCATGGGTCTATTGCTGCCTCGGGCACCTTATGGCCGTTCTGCTGTGAGTCTAGGTTATCGAATGGGACGAAAAACTGATAGTGAATTGTAACATTCAGGGCCACCTAATGACGATGGATCACTCAAATTGCGTCCCGATTCAATACATCGTCCTCCAGCCGACTTGACTCCATGGGTCTATTGCTGCCTCGGGCACCTTATGGCCGTTCTGCTGTGAGTCTAGATTAACGAATGGGACGAAAAACTGATAGTGAATTCTAACGTTCAGGGCACCTAATGACGATGGATCACTCAAATTGCGTCCCGATTAAATACATCGTCCCCAGCCGACTTGTCTCCATGGGTCTATTGTTGACTCGGCACCTTATGGCCGTTCTGCTGTGAGTCTAGATTATCGAATGGGACGAAAAACTGATAGTGAATTGTAACATTCAGGGCCACCTAATGACGATGGGTCACTCAAATTGCGTCCTGATTCAATACATCGTCCTCCAGCAGACTTGACTTCATGGGTCTATTGCTGCCTCGGGCACCTTATGGCCGTTCTGCTGTGAGTCTAGATTATCGAATGGGACGAAAAACTGATAGTGAATTGTAACGTTCAGGGCCTCCTAATGACGATGGATCACTCAAATTGCGTCCCGATTCGATACATCGTCCTCCAGCCGACTTGACTCCATGGGTCTATTGCTGCATCGGGCACCTTATGGCCGTTCTGCTGTGAGTCTAGATTATCGAATGGGACGAAAAACTGATAATGAATTGTAACGTTCAGGGCCACCTAATGACGATGGATCACTCAAATTGCGTCCCGATTCAATACATCGTCCTCCAGCAGACTTGACTTCATGGGTCTATTGCTGCCTCGGGCACCTTATGGCCGTTCTGCTGTGCGTCAAAGATTTTCGAATCGGACGAAAAACTGATAGTGAATTGTAACTTTCAGGGCCACCTAATGACGATGGATCACTCAAATTGCGTCCCGATTCAATACATTGTCCTCCAGCAGACTGTCTCCATGGGTCTATTGCAGCCTCGGGCCGTTCAGCTGTGACTCAAAGATTTTCGAATCGGACGAAAAACTGATAGTGAATTGTAACGTTCAGGGCCTCCTAATGACGATGGAACACTCAAATTGCGTCCCGATTCAATACATCGTCCTCCAGCCGACTTGACTCCATGGGTCTATTGCTGCCTCGGGCACCTAATGGCCGTTCTGCTGTGAGTCTAGATTATCGAATGGGACGAAAAACTGATAGTGAATTGTAACGTTCAGGGCCACCTGATGACGATGGGTCACTCAAATTGCGTCCTGATTCAATACATCGTCCTCCAGCAGACTTGACTTCATGGGTCTATTGCTGCCTCGGGCACCTTATGGCCGTTCTGCTGTGAGTCTAGATTATCGAATGGGACGAAAAACTGATAGTGAATTGTAACGTTCGGGGCCACCTAATGACGATGGATCACTCAAATTGCGTCCCGATTCAATACATCGTCCTCCAGCCGACTTGACTCCATGGGTCTATTGCTGCCTCGGGCACCTTATGGCCGTTTTGCTGTGAGTCTAGATTATCGAATGGGACGAAAAACTGATATTGAATTGTAACGTTCAGGGCCTCCTAATGACGATGGATCACTCAAATTGCGTCCCGATTCGATAATCGTCCTCCAATCGACTTGACTCCATGGGTCTATTGCTGCATCGGGCACCTTATGGCCGTTCTGCTGTGAGTCTAGATGATCGAATGGGACGAAAAACTGATAGTGAATTGTAACTTTCAGGGCCACCTATTGACGATGGATCACTCAAATTGCGTCCCGATTCAATACATCGTCCTCCAGCAGACTTGACTTCATGGGTCTATTGCTGCCTCGGGCACCTTATGGCCGTTCTGCTGTGAGTCAAACATTTTCGAATCGGACGAAAAACTGATAGTGAATTGTAACTTTCAGGGCCACCTAATGACGATGGATCACTCAAATTGCGTCCCGATTCAATACATTGTCCTCCAGCAGACTTTCTCCATGGGTCTATTGCAGCCTCGGGCACCTTATGGCCGTTCAGCTGTGACTCAAAGATTTTCGAAACGGACGAAAAACTGATAGTGAATTGTAACGTTCAGGGCCTCCTAATGACGATGGAACATTCAAATTGCGTCCCGATTCAATACATCGTCCTCCAGCAGACTTGTCTCCATGGGTCTATTGCTGCCTCGGGCACCATATGGCCCTTCTGCTGTGAGTCTAGATTATCGAATGGGACGAAAAACTGATTGTGAATTGTAACGTTCAGGGCCACCTAATGACGATGGATCACTCAAATTGCGTCCCGATTCAATACATCATCCTCCAGCAGACTTGTCTCCATGGGTCGATTGCTGCCTCGGGCACTTAATGGCCGTTCTGCTGTGAGTCAAAGATTTTCGAATCGGACGAAAAACTGATAGTGAATTGTAACTTTCAGGGCCACCTAATGACGATGGATCACTCAAATTGCGTCCCGATTCAATACATTGTCCTCCAGCAGACTGTCTCCATGGGTCTATTGCAGCCTCGGGCACCTTATGGCCGTTCAGCTATGACTCAAAGATTTTCGAATCGGACGAAAAACTGATAGTGAATTGTAACGTTCAGGGCCTCCTAATGACGATGGAACATTCAAATTGCGTCCCGATTCAATACATCGTCCTCGGGCACCTTATGGCCGTTCTGCTGTGAGTCTAGATTATCGAATGGGACGAAAAACTGATAGTGAATTGTAACGTTCAGGGCCACCTAATGACGATGGATCACTCAAATTGCGTCCCGATTCAATACATCGTCCTCCAGCAGACTTGACTCCATGGGTCGATTGCTGCCTCGGGCACTTAATGGCCGTTCTGCTGTGAGTCAAAGATTTTCGAATCGGACGAAAAACTGATAGTGAATTGTAACATTCAGGGCCACCTATTGAAGATGGACCACGCAAATTGCGTCCCGATTCAATACATCGTCCTCCAGCCGAGTTGACTCCATGGGTCTATTGCTGCCTCGGGCACCTTATGGCCGTTCTGCTGTGAATCTAGATTATCGAATGGGACGAAAAACTGATAGTGAATTGTAACGTTCAGGGCCACCTAATGACGATGGATCACTCAAATTGCGTCCCGATTCAATACATCGTCCCTAGCCGACTTGTCTCCATGGGTCTATTGCTGCCTCGGGCACCTTATGGCCGTTCTGCTGTGAGTCTAGATTATCGAATGGGACGAAAAACTGATAGTGAATTGTAACATTCAGGGCCACCTAATGACGATGGATCACTCAAATTGCGTCCTGACTCAATACATCGTCCTCCAGCAGACTTGACTACATGGGTCTATTGCTGCCTCGGGCACCTTATGGCCGTTCTGCTGTGAGTCAAAGATTTTCGAATCGGACGAAAAACTGATAGTGAATTGTAACTTTCAGGGCCACCTAATGACGATGGATCACTCACATTGCGTCCCGATTCAATACATCGTCCTCCAGCAGACTTGTCTCCATGGGTCGATTGCTGCCTCGGGCACCTTATGGCCGTTCTGCTGTGAGTCAAAGATTTTCGAATCGGAAGAAAAACTGATAGTGATTTGTAACATTCAGGGCCACCTAATGACGATGGATCACTCAAATTGCGTCCCGATTCAATACATCGTCCTCCAGCAGACTTGACTTCATGGGTCTATTGCTGCCTCGGGCACCTTATGGCCGTTCCGCTGTGAGTCAAAGATTTTCGAATCGGACGAAAAACTGATAGTGAATTGTAACTTTCAGGGCCACCTAATGACGATGGATCACTCAAATTGCGTCCCGATTCAATACATTGTCCTCCAGCAGACTGTCTCCATGGGTCTATTGCAGCCTCGGGCACCTTATGGCCGTTCAGCTGTGACTCAAAGATTTTCGAATCGGACGAAAAACTGATAGTGAAATGTAACGTTCAGGGCCTCCTAATGACGATGGAACACTCAAATTGCGTCCCGATTCAATACATCGTCCTCCAGCCGACTTGTCTCCATGGGTCTATTGCTGCCTCGGGCACCTTATGGCCGTTCTGCTGTGAGTCTAGGTTATCGAATGGGACGAAAAACTGATAGTGAATTGTAACATTCAGGGCCACCTAATGACGATGGATCACTCAAATTGCGTCCCGATTCAATACATCGTCCTCCAGCCGACTTGACTCCATGGGTCTATTGCTGCCTCGGGCACCTTATGGCCGTTCTGCTGTGAGTCTAGATTAACGAATGGGACGAAAAACTGATAGTGAATTCTAACGTTCAGGGCACCTAATGACGATGGATCACTCAAATTGCGTCCCGATTAAATACATCGTCCCCAGCCGACTTGTCTCCATGGGTCTATTGTTGACTCGGCACCTTATGGCCGTTCTGCTGTGAGTCTAGATTATCGAATGGGACGAAAAACTGATAGTGAATTGTAACATTCAGGGCCACCTAATGACGATGGGTCACTCAAATTGCGTCCTGATTCAATACATCGTCCTCCAGCAGACTTGACTTCATGGGTCTATTGCTGCCTCGGGCACCTTATGGCCGTTCTGCTGTGAGTCTAGATTATCGAATGGGACGAAAAACTGATAGTGAATTGTAACGTTCAGGGCCTCCTAATGACGATGGATCACTCAAATTGCGTCCCGATTCGATACATCGTCCTCCAGCCGACTTGACTCCATGGGTCTATTGCTGCATCGGGCACCTTATGGCCGTTCTGCTGTGAGTCTAGATTATCGAATGGGACGAAAAACTGATAATGAATTGTAACGTTCAGGGCCACCTAATGACGATGGATCACTCAAATTGCGTCCCGATTCAATACATCGTCCTCCAGCAGACTTGACTTCATGGGTCTATTGCTGCCTCGGGCACCTTATGGCCGTTCTGCTGTGCGTCAAAGATTTTCGAATCGGACGAAAAACTGATAGTGAATTGTAACTTTCAGGGCCACCTAATGACGATGGATCACTCAAATTGCGTCCCGATTCAATACATTGTCCTCCAGCAGACTGTCTCCATGGGTCTATTGCAGCCTCGGGCCGTTCAGCTGTGACTCAAAGATTTTCGAATCGGACGAAAAACTGATAGTGAATTGTAACGTTCAGGGCCTCCTAATGACGATGGAACACTCAAATTGCGTCCCGATTCAATACATCGTCCTCCAGCCGACTTGTCTCCATGGGTCTATTGCTGCCTCGGGCACCTTATGGCCGTTCTGCTGTGGGTCTAGATTATCGAATGGGACGAAAAACTGATAGTGAATTGTAACGTTCAGGGCCACCTAATGACGATGGATCACTCAAATTGCGTCCCGATTCAATACATCGTCCTCCAGCCGACTTGACTCCATGGGTCTATTGCTGCCTCGGGCACCTTATGGCCGTTCTGCTGTGAGTCTAGATTATCGAATGGGACGAAAAACTGATAGTAAATTGTAACGTTCAGGGCCTCCTAATGACGATAGATCACTCAAATTGCGTCCCGATTCAATACATCGTTCTCCAGCAGACTTGTCTCCATGGGTCGATTGCTGCCTCGGGCACCTAATGGCCGTTCTGCTGTGAGTCAAAGATTTTCGAATCGGACGAAAAACTGATAGTGAATTGTAACATTCAGGGCCACCTAATGACGATGGACCACGCAAATTGCGTCCCGATTCAATACATCGTCCTCCAGCCGAGTTGACTCCATGGGTTTATTGATGCCTCGGGCACCTTATGGCCGTTCTGCTGTGAGTCTAGACTATCGAATGGGAAGAAAAACTGATAGTGAATTGTAACGTTCAGGGCCTCCTAATGACGATGGATCACTCAAATTGCGTCCCGATTCAATACATCGTCCCCAGCCGACTTGTCTCCATGGGTCTATTGCTGCCTCGGGCACCTTATGGCAGGCCTGCTGTGACTCAAAGATTTTCGAATCGGACGAAAAACTGATAGTGAATTGTAACGTTCAGGGCCTCCTAATGACGATGGAACACTCAAATTGCGTCCCGATTCAATACATCGTCCTCCAGCAGACTTGTCTCCATGCGACTATTGCTGCCTCGGGCACCTTATGGCCGTTCTGCTGTGAGTGTAGATTATCGAATGGGACGAAAAACTGATAGTGAATTGTAACGATCAGAGCCACCTAATGACGATGGATCTCTCAAATTGCGTCCCGATTCAATACATCGTCCTCCAGCCGAGTTGACTCCATGGGTCTATTGCTGCCTCGGGCACCTTATGGCCGTTCTGCTGTGAGTCTAGTTTATCGAATGGGACGAAAAACTGATAGTGAATTGTAACGTTCAGGGCCTCCTAATGACGATGGATCACTCAAATTGCGTCCCGATTCAATACATCGTCCTCCAGCAGACTTGTCTCCATGGGTCGATTGCTGCCTCGGGCACCTAATGGCCGTTCTGCTGTGAGTCAAAGATTTTCGAATCGGACAAAAAACTGATAGTGAATTGTAACATTCAGGGCCACCTAATGACGATGGACCACGCAAATTGCGTCCCGATTCAATACATCGTCCTCCAGCCGAGTTGACTCCATGGGTCTATTGCTGCCTCGGGCACCTTATGGCCGTTCTGCTGTGAATCTGGATTATCGAATGGGACGAAAAACTGATAATGAATTGTAACGTTCAGGGCCACCTAATGACGATGGATCACTCAAATTGCGTCCCGATTCAATACATCGTCCCCAGCCGACTTGACTCCATGGGACTATTGCTGCCTCGGGCACCTTATGGCCGTTCTGCTGTGAGTCTAGATTATCGAATGGGACGAAAAACTGATAGTGAATTGTAACATTCAGGGCCACCTAATGACGATGGATCACTCAAATTGCGTCCTGATTCAATACATCGCCCTCCAGCAGACTTGACTTCATGGGTCTATTTCTGCCTCGGGCACCTTATGGCCGTTCTGCTGTGAGTCAAAGATTTTCGAATCGGACGAAAAACTGATAGTGAATTGTAACTTTCAGGGCCACCTAATGACGATGGATCACTCACATTGCGTCCCGATTCAATACATCGTCCTCCAGCAGACTTGTCTCCATGGGTCGATTGCTGCCTCGGGCACCTTATGGCCGTTCTGCTGTGAGTCAAAGATTTTCGAATCGGACGAAAAACTGATAGTGATATGTAACATTCAGGGCCACCTAATGACGTTGGATCACTCAAATTGCGTCCCGATTCAATACATCGTCCTCCAGCAGACTTGACTTCATGGGTCTATTGCTGCCTCGGGCACCTTATGGCCGTTCTGCTGTGAGTCAAAGATTTTCGAATCGGACGAAAAACTGATAGTGAATTGTAACTTTCAGGGCCACCTAATGACGATGGATCACTCAAATTGCGTCCCGATTCAATACATTGTCCTCCAGCAGACTGTCTCCATGGGTCTATTGCAGCCTCGGGCACCTTATGGCCGCTCTGCTGTGAGTCTAGATTATCGAATGGGACGAAAAACTGATATAGAATTATAACGTTCAGGGCCTCCTAATGACGATGGATCACTCAAATTGCGTCCCGATTCAATACATCGTTCTCCAGCAGACTTGTCTCCATGGGTCGATTGCTGCCTCGGGCACCTAATGGCCGTTCTGCTGTGAGTCAAAGATTTTCGAATCGGACGAAAAACTGATAGTGAATTGTAACATTCAGGGCCACCTAATGACGATGGACCACGCAAATTGCGTCCCGATTCAATACATCGTCCTCCAGCCGAGTTGACTCCATGGGTTTATTGCTGCCTCGGGCACCTTATGGCCGTTCTGCTGTGAATCTAGATTATCGAATGGGACGAAAAACTGATAGTGAATTGTAACGTTCAGGGCCACCTAATGACGATGGATCACTCAAATTGCGTCCCGATTCAATACATCGGCCCCAGCCGACTTGTCTCCATGGGTCTATTGCTGCCTCGGGCACCTTATGGCCGTTCTGCTTTGAGTCTAGATTATCGAATGGGACGAAAAACTGATAGTGAATTGTAACGTTCAGGGCCACCTAATGACGATGGATCACTCAAATTGCGTCCTGATTCAATACATCGTCCTCCAGCAGACTTGACTTCATGGGTCTATTGCTGCCTCGGGCACCTTATGGCCGTTCTGCTGTGACTCAAAGATTTTCGAATCGGACGAAAAACTGATAGTGAATTGTAACTTTCAGGGCCACCTAATGACGATGGATCACTCAAATTGCGTCCCGATTCAATACATCGTCCTCCAGCCGAGCTGACTCCATGGGTCGATTGCTGCCTCGGGCACCTTATGGCCGTTCTGCTGTGAGTCAAAGATATTCGAATCGGACGAAAAACTGATAGTGAATTGTAACATTCAGGGCCACCTAATGACGATGGACCACACAAATTGCGTCCCGATTCAGTACATCGTCCACTAGCCGACCTGACTCCATGGGACTATTGCTGCCTCGGGCACCTTATGGCCGTTCTGCTGTGAGTCTACATTATCGAATGGGACGAAAAACTGATAGTGAATTGTAACGTTCAGGGCCTCCTAATGACGATGGATCACTGAAATTGCGTCCCGATTCAATACATCGTCCTCCAGCCGACTTGACTCCATGGGTCTATTGCTGCCTCGGGCACCTTATGGCCGTTCTGCTGTGAGTCTAGATTATCGAATGGGACGAAAAACTGATAGTGAATTGTAACGTTCAGGGCCTCCTAATGACGATGGATCACTCAAATTGCGTCCCGATTCAATACATCGTCCTCCAGCAGACTTGTCTCCATGGGTCGATTGCTGCCTCGGGCACCTAATGGCCGTTCTACTGTGAGTCAAAGATTTTCGAATCGGACGAAAAACTGATAGTGAATTTTAACATTCAGGGCCACCTAATGACGATGGACCACGCAAATTGCGTCCCGATTCAATACATCGTCCTCCAGCCGAGTTGACTCCATGGGTCTATTGCTGCCTCGGGCACCTTATGACCGTTCTGCTGTGAGTCTAGATTATTGAATGGGACGAAAAACTGATAGTGAATTCTAACGTTCAGGGCACCTAATGACGATGGATCACTCAAATTGCGTCCCGATTAAAAACATCGTCCCCAGCCGACTTGTCTCCATGGGTCTATTGCTGAGTCGGGCACCTTATGGCCGTTCTGCTGTGAGTCTAGATTATCGAATGGGACGAAAAACTGATAGTGAATTGTAACGTTCAGGGCCACCTAATGACGATGGGTCACTCAAATAGCGTCCTGATTCAATACATCGTCCTCAAGCAGACTTGACTTCATGGGTCTATTGCTGCCTCGGGCACCTTATGGCCGTTCTGCTGTGAGTCAAAGATTTTCGAATCGGACGAAAAACTGATAGTGAATTGAAACGTTCAGGGCCACCTAATGACGATGGATCACTCAAATTGCGTCCTGATTCAATACATCGCCCTCCAGCAGACTTGACTTCATGGGTCTATTTCTGCCTCGGGCACCTTATGGCCGTTCTGCTGTGAGTCAAAGATTTTCGAATCGGACGAAAAACTGATAGTGAATTGTAACTTTCAGGGCCACCTAATGACGATGGATCACTCACATTGCGTCCCGATTCAATACATCGTCCTCCAGCAGACTTGACTTCATGGGTCGATTGCTGCCTCGGGCACCTTATGGCCGTTCTGCTGTGAGTCAAAGATTTTCGAATCGGACGAAAAACTGATAGTGATTTGTAACATTCAGGGCCACCTAATGACGTTGGATCACTCAAATTGCGTCCCGATTCAATACATCGTCCTCCAGCAGACTTGACTTCATGGGTCTATTGCTGCCTCGGGCACCTTATGGCCGTTCTGCTGTGAGTCAAAGATTTTCGAATCGGACGAAAAACTGATAGTGAATTGTAACTTTCAGGGCCACCTAATGACGATGGATCACTCAAATTGCGTCCCGATTCAATACATTGTCCTCCAGCAGACTGTCTCCATGGGTCTATTGCAGCCTCGGGCACCTTATGGCCGCTCTGCTGTGAGTCTAGATTATCGAATGGGACGAAAAACTGATATAGAATTATAACGTTCAGGGCCTCCTAATGACGATGGATCACTCAAATTGCGTCCCGATTCAATACATCGTTCTCCAGCAGACTTGTCTCCATGGGTCGATTGCTGCCTCGGGCACCTAATGGCCGTTCTGCTGTGAGTCAAAGATTTTCGAATCGGACGAAAAACTGATAGTGAATTGTAACATTCAGGGCCACCTAATGACGATGGACCACGCAAATTGCGTCCCGATTCAATACATCGTCCTCCAGCCGAGTTGACTCCATGGGTTTATTGCTGCCTCGGGCACCTTATGGCCGTTCTGCTGTGAATCTAGATTATCGAATGGGACGAAAAATTGATAGTGAATTGTAACGTTCAGGGCCACCTAATGACGATGGATCACTCAAATTGCGTCCTGATTCAATACATCGGCCCCAGCCGACTTGTCTCCATGGGTCTATTGCTGCCTCGGGCACCTTATGGCCGTTCTGCTTTGAGTCTAGATTATCGAATGGGACGAAAAACTGATAGTGAATTGTAACGTTCAGGGCCACCTAATGACGATGGATCACTCAAATTGCGTCCTGATTCAATACATCGTCCTCCAGCAGACTTGACTTCATGGGTCTATTGCTGCCTCGGGCACCTTATGGCCGTTCTGCTGTGACTCAAAGATTTTCGAATCGGACGAAAAACTGATAGTGAATTGTAACTTTCAGGGCCACCTAATGACGATGGATCACTCAAATTGCGTCCCGATTCAATACATCGTCCTCCAGCCGAGCTGACTCCATGGGTCGATTGCTGCCTCGGGCACCTTATGGCCGTTCTGCTGTGAGTCAAAGATATTCGAATCGGACGAAAAACTGATAGTGAATTGTAACATTCAGGGCCACCTAATGACGATGGACCACACAAATTGCGTCCCGATTCAGTACATCGTCCACTAGCCGACCTGACTCCATGGGACTATTGCTGCCTCGGGCACCTTATGGCCGTTCTGCTGTGAGTCTACATTATCGAATGGGACGAAAAACTGATAGTGAATTGTAACGGTCAGGGCCTCCTAATGACGATGGATCACTGAAATTGCGTCCCGATTCAATACATCGACCTCCAGCCGACTTGACTCCATGGGTCTATTGCTGCCTCGGGCACCTTATGGCCGTTCTGCTGTGAGTCTAGATTATCGAATGGGACGAAAAACTGATAGTGAATTGTAACGTTCAGGGCCTCCTAATGACGATGGATCACTCAAATTGCGTCCCGATTCAATACATCGTCCTCCAGCAGACTTGTCTCCATGGGTCGATTGCTGCCTCGGGCACCTAATGGCCGTTCTACTGTGAGTCAAAGATTTTCGAATCGGACGAAAAACTGATAGTGAATTTTAACATTCAGGGCCACCTAATGACGATGGACCACGCAAATTGCGTCCCGATTCAATACATCGTCCTCCAGCCGAGTTGACTCCATGGGTCTATTGCTGCCTCGGGCACCTTATGACCGTTCTGCTGTGAGTCTAGATTATTGAATGGGACGAAAAACTGATAGTGAATTCTAACGTTCAGGGCACCTAATGACGATGGATCACTCAAATTGCGTCCCGATTAAAAACATCGTCCCCAGCCGACTTGTCTCCATGGGTCTATTGCTGAGTCGGGCACCTTATGGCCGTTCTGCTGTGAGTCTAGATTATCGAATGGGACGAAAAACTGATAGTGAATTGTAACGTTCAGGGCCACCTAATGACGATGGGTCACTCAAATAGCGTCCTGATTCAATACATCGTCCTCAAGCAGACTTGACTTCATGGGTCTATTGCTGCCTCGGGCACCTTATGGCCGTTCTGCTGTGAGTCAAAGATTTTCGAATCGGACGAAAAACTGATAGTGAATTGAAACGTTCAGGGCCACCTAATGACGATGGATCACTCAAATTGCGTCCCGATTCAATACATCGTCCTCCAGCCGACTTGACTCCATGGGTCTATTGCTGCCTCGGGCACCTTATGGCCGTTCTGCTGTGAGTCAAAGATTTTCGAATCGGACGAAAAACTGATAGTGAATTGTAACGTTCAAGGCCTCCTAATGACGATGGATCACTCAAATTGCGTCCCGATTCAAAACATCGTCCTCCAGCAGACTTGTCTCCATGGGTCTATTGCTGCCTCGGGCACCTTATGGCCTATCTGCTGTGAGGCTAGATTATCGAATGGGACGAAAAACTGATAGTGAATTGTAACGTTCGGGGCCACCTAATGACGATGGATCACTCAAATTGCGTCCCGATTCAATACATCGTCCTCCAGCCGACTTGACTCCATGGGTCTATTGCTGCCTCGGGCACCTTATGGCCGTTCTGCTGTGAGTCTAGATTATCGAATGGGACGAAAAACCTATAGTAAATTGTAACGTTCAGGGCCTCCTAATGACGATGGATCACTCAAATTGCGTCCCGATTCAATACATCATCCTCCAGCCGACTTGACTCCATGGGTATATTGCTGCCTCGGGCACCTTATGGCCGTTCTGCTGTGAGTCTAGATTATCGAATGGGACGAAAAACTGATAGTGAATTATAACGTTCAGGGCCTCCTAATGACGATGGATCACTCAAATTGCGTCCCGATTCAATACATCGTTCTCCAGCAGACTTGTCTCCATGGGTCGATTGCTGCCTCGGGCACCTAATGGCCGTTCTGCTGTGAGTCAAAGATTTTCGAATCGGACGAAAAACTGATAGTGAATTGTAACTTTCAGGGCCACCTAATGACGATGGACCACGCAAATTGCGTCCCGATTCAATACATCGTCCTCCAGCCGAGTTGACTCCATGGGTTTATTGCTGCCTCGGGCACCTTATGGCCGTTCTGCTGTGAATCTAGATTATCGAATGGGACGAAAAACTGATAGTGAATTGTAACGTTCAGGGCCACCTAATGACGATGGATCACTCAAATTGCGTCCCGATTCAATACATCGTCCCCAGCCGACTTGTCTCCATGGGTCTATTGCTGCCTCGGGCACCTTATGGCCGTTCTGCTGTGAGTCTAGATTATCGAATGGGACGAAAAACTGATAGTGAATTGTTACGTTCAGGGCCACCTAATGACGATGGATCACTCAAATTGCGTCCTGATTCAATACATCGTCCTCCAGCAGACTTGACTTCATGGGTCTATTGCTGCCTCGGGCACCTTATGGCCGTTCTGCTGTGACTCAAAGATTTTCGAATCGGACGAAAAATTGATAGTGAATTGTAACTTTCAGGGCCACCTAATGACGATGGATCACTCAAATTGCGTCCCGATTCAATACATCGTCCTCCAGCCGAGTTGACTCCATGGTTCGATTGCTGCCTCGGGCACCTTATGGCCGTTCTGCTGTGAGTGAAAGATTTTCGAATCGGACGAAAAACTGATAGTGATTTGTAACATTCAGGGCCACCTAATGACGATGGACCACACAAATTGCGTCCCGATTCAGTACATCGTCCACTAGCCGACCTGACTCCATGGGACTATTTCTGCCTCGGGCACCTTATGGCCGTTCTGCTGTGAGTCTAGATTATAGAATGGGATGAAAAACTGATAGTGAATTGTAACGTTCAGGGCCACCTAATGACGATGGATCACTCAAATTGCGTCCCGATTCAATACATCGTCCTGCAGCAGACCTGTCTCCATGGGTCTATTGCTGCCTCGGGCACCTTATGGCAGGCCTGCTGTGACTCAAAGATTTTCGAATCGGACGAAAAACTGATAGTGAATTGTAACGTTCAGGGCCTCCTAATGACGATGGAACACTCAAATTGCGTCCCGATTCAATACATCGTCCTCCAGCAGACTTGTCTCCATGCGACTATTGCTGCCTCGGGCACCTTATGGCCGTTCTGCTGTGAGTCAAAGATTTTCGAATCGGACGAAAAACTGATAGTGAATTGTAACGTTCAGGGTCACCTAATGACGATGGATCACTCAAATTGCGTCCCGATTCATAACATCGTCCTCCAGCCGAATTGATTCCATGGGTCTATTGCTGCCTCGGGCACCTTATGGCCGTTCTGCTGTGAGTCTAGATTATCGAATGGGACGAAAAACTGATAGTGAATTGTAACGTTCAGGGCCACCTAATGACGATGGATCACTCAAATTGCGTCCCGATTCAATACATCGTCCTCCAGCCGACTTGACTCCATGGGTCTATTGCTGCCTCGGGCACCTTATGGCCGTTCTGCTGTGAGTCTAGATTATCGAATGGGACGAAAAACTGATAGTGAATTGTAACGTTCAGGGCCTCCTAATAACGATGGATCACTCAAATTGCGTCCCGATTCAATACATCGTCCTCCAGCCGACTTGACTCCATGGGTCTATTGCTGCCTCGGGCACCTTATGGCCGTTCTGCTGTGAGTCTAGATTATCGAATGGGACGAAAAACTGATAGTGAATTGTAACGTTCAGGGCCTCCTAATGACGATGGATCACTCAAATTGCGTCCCGATTCAATACATCGTCCTCCAGCAGACTTGTCTCCATGGGTCGATTGCTGCCTCGGGCACCTAATGGCCGTTCTACTGTGAGTCAAAGATTTTCGAATCGGACGAAAAACTGATAGTGAATTTTAACATTCAGGGCCACCTAATGACGATGGACCACGCAAATTGCGTCCCGATTCAATACATCGTCCTCCAGCCGAGTTGACTCCATGGGTCTATTGCTGCCTCGGGCACCTTATGGCCGTTCTGCTGTGAGTCTAGATTATTGAATGGGACGAAAAACTGATAGTGAATTCTAACGTTCAGGGCACCTAATGACGATGGATCACTCAAATTGCGTCCCGATTAAATACATCGTCCCCAGCCGACTTGTCTCCATGGGTCTATTGCTGACTCGGGCACCTTATGGCCGTTCTGCTGTGAGTCTAGATTATCGAATGGGACGAAAAACTGATAGTGAATTGTAACGTTCAGGGCCACCTAATGACGTTGGATCACTCAAATAGCGTCCTGATTCAATACATCGTCCTCAAGCAGACTTGACTTCATGGGTCTATTGCTGCCTCGGGCACCTTATGGCCGTTCTGCTGTGAGTCAAAGATTTTCGAATCGGACGAAAAACTGATAGTGAATTGAAACGTTCAGGGCCACCTAATGACGATGGATCACTCAAATTGCGTCCCGATTCAATACATCGTCCTCCAGCCGAGTTGACTCCATGGGTCTATTGCTGCCTCGGGCACCTTATGGCCGTTCTGCTGTGAGTCTAGTTTATTGAATGGGACGAAAAACTGATAGTGAATTCTAACGTTCAGGCCACCTAATGACGATGGATCACTCAAATTGCGTCCCGATTAAATACATCGTCCCCAGCCGACTTGTCTCCATGGGTCTATTGCTGACTCGGGCACCTTATGGCCGTTCTGCTGTGAGTCTATATTATCGAATGGGACGAAAAACTGATAGTGAATTGTAACGTTCAGGGCCACCTAATGATGATGGGTCACTGAAATTGCGTCCTGATTCAATACATCGACCCCCAGCAGACTTGACTTCAGGGGTCTATTGCTGCCTCGGGCACCTTATGGCCGTTCTGCTGTGAGTCAAAGATTTTCGAATCGGACGAAAAACTGATAGTGAATTGAAACGTTCAGGGCCACCTAATGACGATGGATCACTCAAATTGCGTCCCGATTCAATACATCGTCCTCCAGCCGACTTGACTCCATGGGTCTATTGCTGCCTCGGGCACCTTATGGCCGTTCTGCTGTGAGTCTAGATTATCGAATGGGACAAAAAACTGATAGTGAATTGTAACGTTCAAGGCCTCCTAATGACGATGGATCACTCAAATTGCGTCCCGATTCAATACACCGTCCTCCAGCAGACTTGTCTCCATGGGTCTATTGCTGCCTCGGGCACCTTATGGCCGTTCTGCTGTGAGTCTAGATTATCGAATGGGACGAAAAGCTGATAGTGAATTGTAACGTTCGGGGCCACCTAATGACGATGGATCACTCAAATTGCGTCCCGATTCAATACATCGTCCTCCAGCCGACTTGACTCCATGGGTCTATTGCTGAATCGGGCACCTTATGGCCGTTCTGCTGTGAGTCTAGATTATCGAATGGGACGAAAAACTGATAGTGAATTGTAACGTTCGGGGCCACCTAATGAAGATGGATCACTCAAATTGCGTCACGATTCAATACATCGTCCTCCAGCCGAGTTGACTCCATGGGTCTATTGCTGCCTCGGGCACCTTATGGCCGTTCTGCTGTGAGTCTAGATTATTGAATGGGACGAAAAACTGATAGTGAATTCTAACGTTCAGGGCACCTAATGACGATGGATCACACAAATTGCGTCCCGATTAAATACATCGTCCCCAGCCGACTTGTCTCCATGGGTCTATTGCTAACTCGGGCACCTTATGGCCGTTCTGCTGTGAGTCTAGATTATCGAATGGGACGAAAAACTGATAGTGAATTGTAACGTTCAGGGCCACCTAATGACGATGGGTCACTCAAATTGCGTCCTGATTCAATACATCGTCCTCCAGCAGACTTGACTTCATGGGTCTATTGCTGCCTCGGGCACCTTATGGCCGTTCTGCTGTGAGTCAAAGATTTTCGAATCGGACGAAAAACTGATAGTGAATTGAAACGTTCAGGGCCACCTAATGACGATGGATCACTCAAATTGCGTCCCGATTCAATACATCGTCCTCCAGCCGACTTGACTCCATGGGTCTATTGCTGCCTCGGGCACCTTATGGCCGTTCTGCTGTGAGTCTAGATTATCGAATGGGACGAAAAACTGATAGTGAATTGTAACGTTCAGGGCCTCCTAATGACGATGGATCACTCAAATTGCGTCCCGATTCAATACATCGTCCTCCAGCCGACTTGACTCCATGGGTCTATTGCTGCGTCGGGCACCTTATGGCCGTTCTGCTGTGAGTCTAGATTATCGAATGGGACGAAAAACTGATAGTGAATTGTAACATTCAGGGCCACCTAATGACGATGGGCCACGCAAATTGCGTCCCGATTCAATACATCGTCCTCCAGCCGAGTTGACTCCATGGGTTTATTGCTGCCTCGGGCACCTTATGGCCGTTCTGCTAAGAATCTAGATTATCGAATGGGACGAAAAACTGATAGTGTATTGTAACGTTCAGGGCCACCTAATGACGATGGATCACTCAAATTGCGTCCCGATTCAATACATCGTCCCCAGCCGACTTGTCTCCATGGGTCTATTGCTGCCTCGGGCACCTTATGGCCGTTCTGCTGTGAGTCTAGATTATCGAATGGGACGAAAAACTGATAGTGAATTGTAACGTTCAGGGCCACCTAATGACGATGGATCACTCAAATTGCGTCCTGATTCAATACATCGTCCTCCAGCAGACTTGACTTCATGGGTCTATTGCTGCCTCGGGCACCTTATGGCCGTTCTGCTGTGCTCAAAGATTTTCGAATCGGACGAAAAACTGATAGTGAATTGTAACTTTCAGGGCCACCTAATGACGATGGATCACTCAAATTGCGTCCCGATTCAATACATCGTCCTCCAGCAGACTTGACTCCATGGGTCGATTGCTGCCTCGGGCACCTTATGGCCGTTCTGCTGTGAGTCAAAGATTTTCGAATCGGACGAAAAACTGATAGTGATTTGTAACATTCAGGGCCACCTAATGACGATGGACCACACAAATTGCGTCCCGATTCAGTACATCGTCAACTAGCCGACCTGACTCCATGGGACTATTGCTGCCTCGGGCACCTTATGGCCATTCTGCTGTGAGTCTAGACTATCGAATGGGACGAAAAACTGATAGTGAATTGTAACGTTCAGGGCCTCCTAATGACGATGGATCACTCAAATTGCGTCCCGATTCAATACATCGTCCCCAGCCGACTTGTCTCCATGGGTCTATTGCTGCCTCGGGCACCTTATGGCAGGCCTGCTGTGACTCAAAGATTTTCGAATCGGACGAAAAACTGATAGTGAATTGTAACGTTCAGGGCCTCCTAATGACGATGGAACACTCAAATTGCGTCCCGATTCAATACATCGTCCTCCAGCAGACTTGTCTCCATGCGACTATTGCTGCCTCGGGCACCTTATGGCCGTTCTGCTGTGAGTGTAGATTATCGAATGGGACGAAAAACTGATAGTGAATTGTAACGTTCAGAGCCACCTAATGACGATGGATCTCTCAAATTGCGTCCCGATTCAATACATCGTCCTCCAGCCGACTTGACTCCATGGGTCTATTGCTGCCTCGGGCACCTTATGGTCGTTCTGCTGTGAGTCTAGTTTATCGAATGGGACGAAAAACTGATAGTGAATTGTAACGTTCAGGGCCTCCTAATGACGATGGATCACTCAAATTGCGTCCCGATTCAATACATCGTCCTCCAGCAGACTTGTCTCCATGGGTCGATTGCTGCCTCGGGCACCTAATGGCCGTTCTGCTGTGAGTCAAAGATTTTCGAATCGGACGAAAAACTGATAGTGAATTGTAACATTCAGGGCCACCTAATGACGATGGACCACGCAAATTGCGTCCCGATTCAATACATCGTCCTCCAGCCGAGTTGACTCCATGGGTCTATTGCTGCCTCGGGCACCTTATGGCCGTTCTGCTGTGAATCTAGATTATCGAATGGGACGAAAAACTGATAATGAATTGTAACGTTCAGGGCCACCTAATGACGATGGATCACTCAAATTGCGTCCCGATTCAATACATCGTCCCCAGCCGACTTGACTCCATGGGACTATTGCTGCCTCGGGCACCTTATGGCCGTTCTGCTGTGAGTCTAGATTATCGAATGGGACGAAAAACTGATAGTGAATTGTAACATTCAGGGCCACCTAATGACGATGGATCACTCAAATTGCGTCCTGATTCAATACATCGTCCTCCAGCAGACTTGACTACATGGGTCTATTGCTGCCTCGGGCACCTTATGGCCGTTCTGCTGTGAGTCAAAGATTTTCGAATCGGACGAAAAACTGATAGTGAATTGTAACTTTCAGGGCCACCTAATGACGATGGATCACTCACATTGCGTCCCGATTCAATACATCGTCCTCCAGCAGACTTGTCTCCATGGGTCGATTGCTGCCTCGGGCACCTTATGGCCGTTCTGCTGTGAGTCAAAGATTTTCGAATCGGAAGAAAAACTGATAGTGATTTGTAACATTCAGGGCCACCTAATGACGATGGATCACTCAAATTGCGTCCCGATTCAATACATCGTCCTCCAGCACACTTGACTTCATGGGTCTATTGCTGCCTCGGGCACCTTATGGCCGTTCTGCTGTGAGTCAAAGATTTTCGAATCGGACGAAAAACTGATAGTGAATTGTAACTTTCAGGGCCACCTAATGACGATGGATCACTCAAATTGCGTCCCGATTCAATACATTGTCCTCCAGCAGACTGTCTCCATGGGTCTATTGCAGCCTCGGGCACCTTATGGCCGTTCAGCTGTGACTCAAAGATTTTCGAATCGGACGAAAAACTGATAGTGAATTGTAACGTTCAGGGCCTCCTAATGACGATGGAACACTCAAATTGCGTCCCGATTCAATACATCGTCCTCCAGCCGACTTGTCTCCATGGGTCTATTGCTGCCTCGGGCACCTTATGGCCGTTCTGCTGTGAGTCTAGATTATCGAATGGGACGAAAAACTGATAGCGAATTGTAACGTTCAGGGCCACCTAATGACGATGGATCACTCAAATTGCGTCCCGATTCAATACATCGTCCTCCAGCCGACTTGTCTCCATGGGTCTATTGCTGCCTCGGGCACCTTATGGCCGTTCTGCTGTGAGTCTAGATTATCGAATGGGACGAAAAACTGATAGTGAATTGTAACATTCAGGGCCACCTAATGACGATGGATCACTCAAATTGCGTCCCGATTCAATACATCGTCCTCCAGCCGACTTGACTCCATGGGTCTATTGCTGCCTCGGGCACCTTATGGCCGTTCTGCAGTGAGTCTAGATTATCGAATGGGACGAAAAACTGATAGTGAATTGTAACGTTCAGGGCCACCTAATGACGATGGGTCACTCAAATTGCGTCCTGATTCAATACATCGTCCTCCAGCAGACTTGACTTCATGGGTCTATTGCTGCCTCGGGCACCTTATGGCCGTTCTGCTGTGAGTCTAGATTATTGAATGGGACGAAAAACTGATAGTGAATTCTAACGTTCAGGGCACCTAATGACGATGGATCACTCAAATTGCGTCCCGATTCAATACATCGTCCCCAGCCGACTTGTCTCCATGGGTCTATTGCTGCCTCGGGCACCTTATGGCCGTTCTGCTGTGAGTCTAGATTATCGAATGGGACGAAAAACTGATAGTGAATTGTAACGTTCAGGGCCACCTAATGATGATGGGTCACTCAAATTGCGTCCTGATTCAATACATCGACCTCCAGCAGACTTGACTTCAGGGGTCTATTGCTGCCTCGCGCACCTTATGGCCGTTCTGCTGTGAGTCAAAGATTTTCGAATCGGACGAAAAACTGATAGTGAATTGAAACGTTCAGGGCCACCTAATGACGATGGATCACTCAAATTGCGTCCCGATTCAATACATCGTCCTCCAGCCGACTTGACTCCATGGGTCTATTGCTGCCTCGGGCACCTTATGGCCGTTCTGCTGTGAGTCTAGATTATCGAATGGGACAAAAAACTGATAGTGAATTGTAACGTTCAAGGCCTCCTAATGACGATGGATCACTCAAATTGCGTCCCGATTCAATACACCGTCCTCCAGCAGACTTGTCTCCATGGGTCTATTGCTGCCTCGGGCACCTTATGGCCGTTCTGCTGTGAGTCTAGATTATCGAATGGGACGAAAAGCTGATAGTGAATTGTAACGTTCGGGGCCACCTAATGACGATGGATCACTCAAATTGCGTCCCGATTCAATACATCGTCCTCCAGCCGACTTGACTCCATGGGTCTATTGCTGAATCGGGCACCTTATGGCCGTTCTGCTGTGAGTCTAGATTATCGAATGGGACGAAAAACTGATAGTGAATTGTAACGTTCGGGGCCACCTAATGAAGATGGATCACTCAAATTGCGTCCCGATTCAATACATCGTCCTCCAGCCGAGTTGACTCCATGGGTCTATTGCTGCCTCGGGCACCTTATGGCCGTTCTGCTGTGAGTCTAGATTATTGAATGGGACGAAAAACTGATAGTGAATTCTAACGTTCAGGGCACCTAATGACGATGGATCACTCAACTTGCGTCCCGATTAAATACATCGTCCCCAGCCGACTTATCTCCATGGGTCTATTGCTGACTCGGGCATCTTATGGCCGTTCTGCTGTGAGTCTAGATTATCGAATGGGACGAAAAACTGATAGTGAATTGTAACGTTCAGGGCCACCTAATGACGATGGGTCACTCAAATTGCGTCCTGATTCAATACATCGTCCTCCAGCAGACTTGACTTCATGGGTCTATTGCTGCCTCGGGCACCTTATGGCCGTTCTGCTGTGAGTCAAAGATTTTCGAATCGGACGAAAAACTGATAGTGAATTGAAACGTTCAGGGCCACCTAATGACGATGGATCACTCAAATTGCGTCCCGATTCAATACATCGTCCTCCAGCCGACTTGACTCCATGGGTCTATTGCTGCCTCGGGCACCTTATGGCCGTTCTGCTGTGAGTCTAGATTATCGAATGGGACGAAAAACTGATAGTGAATTGTAACGTTCAGGGCCTCCTAATGACGATGGATCACTCAAATTGCGTCCCGATTCAATACATCGTCCTCCAGCCGACTTGACTCCATGGGTCTATTGCTGCGTCGGGCACCTTATGGCCGTTCTGCTGTGAGTCTAGATTATCGAATGGGACGAAAAACTGATAGTGAATTGTAACATTCAGGGCCACCTAATGACGATGGGCCACGCAAATTGCGTCCCGATTCAATACATCGTCCTCCAGCCGAGTTGACTCCATGGGTTTATTGCTGCCTCGGGCTCCTTATGGCCGTTCTGCTAAGAATCTAGATTATCGAATGGGACGAAAAACTGATAGTGTATTGTAACGTTCAGGGCCACCTAATGACGATGGATCACTCAAATTGCTTCCCGATTCAATACATCGTCCCCAGCCGACTTGTCTCCATGGGTCTATTGCTGCCTCGGGCACCTTATGGCCGTTCTGCTGTGAGTCTAGATTATCGAATGGGACGAAAAACTGATAGTGAATTGTAACGTTCAGGGCCACCTAATGACGATGGATCACTCAAATTGCGTCCTGATTCAATACATCGTCCTCCAGCAGACTTGACTTCATGGGTCTATTGCTGCCTCGGGCACCTTATGGCCGTTCTGCTGTGACTCAAAGATTTTCGAATCGGACGAAAAACTGATAGTGAATTGTAACTTTCAGGGCCACCTAATGACGATGGATCACTCAAATTGCGTCCCGATTCAATACATCGTCCTCCAGCAGACTTGACTCCATGGGTCGATTGCTGCCTCGGGCACCTTATGGCCGTTCTGCTGTGAGTCAAAGATTTTCGAATCGGACGAAAAACTGATAGTGATTTGTAACATTCAGGGCCACCTAATGACGATGGACCACACAAATTGCGTCCCGATTCAGTACATCGTCCACTAGCCGACCTGACTCCATGGGACTATTGCTGCCTCGGGCACCTTATGGCCATTCTGCTGTGAGTCTAGACTATCGAATGGGACGAAAAAATGATAGTGAATTGTAACGTTCAGGGCCTCCTAATGACGATGGATCACTCAAATTGCGTCCCGATTCAATACATCGTCCCCAGCCGACTTGTCTCCATGGGTCTATTGCTGCCTCGGGCACCTTATGGCAGGCCTGCTGTGACTCAAAGATTTTCGAATCGGACGAAAAACTGATAGTGAATTGTAACGTTCAGGGCCTCCTAATGACGATGGAACACTCAAATTGCGTCCCGATTCAATACATCGTCCTCCAGCAGACTTGTCTCCATGCGACTATTGCTGCCTCGGGCACCTTATGGCCGTTCTGCTGTGAGTGTAGATTATCGAATGGGACGAAAAACTGATAGTGAATTGTAACGTTCAGAGCCACCTAATGACGATGGATCTCTCAAATTGCGTCCCGATTCAATACATCGTCCTCCAGCCGACTTGACTCCATGGGTCTATTGCTGCCTCGGGCACCTTATGGTCGTTCTGCTGTGAGTCTAGTTTATCGAATGGGACGAAAAACTGATAGTGAATTGTAACGTTCAGGGCCTCCTAATGACGATGGATCACTCAAATTGCGTCCCGATTCAATACATCGTCCTCCAGCAGACTTGTCTCCATGGGTCGATTGCTGCCTCGGGCACCTAATGGCCGTTCTGCTGTGAGTCAAAGATTTTCGAATCGGACGAAAAACTGATAGTGAATTGTAACATTCAGGGCCACCTAATGACGATGGACCACGCAAATTGCGTCCCGATTCAATACATCGTCCTCCAGCCGTGTTGACTCCATGGGTCTATTGCTGCCTCGGGCACCTTATGGCCGTTCTGCTGTGAATCTAGATTATCGAATGGGACGAAAAACTGATAATGAATTGTAACGTTCAGGGCCACCTAATGACGATGGATCACTCAAATTGCGTCCCGATTCAATACATCGTCCCCAGCCGACTTGACTCCATGGGACTATTGCTGCCTCGGGCACCTTATGGCCGTTCTGCTGTGAGTCTAGATTATCGAATGGGACGAAAAACTGATAGTGAATTGTAACATTCAGGGCCACCTAATGACGATGGATCACTCAAATTGCGTCCTGACTCAATACATCGTCCTCCAGCAGACTTGACTACATGGGTCTATTGCTGCCTCGGGCACCTTATGGCCGTTCAGCTGTGAGTCAAAGATTTTCGAATCGGACGAAAAACTGATAGTGAATTGTAACTTTCAGGGCCACCTAATGACGATGGATCACTCACATTGCGTCCCGATTCAATACATCGTCCTCCAGCAGACTTGTCTCCATGGGTCGATTGCTGCCTCGGGCACCTTATGGCCGTTCTGCTGTGAGTCAAAGATTTTCGAATCGGAAGAAAAACTGATAGTGATTTGTAACATTCAGGGCCACCTAATGACGATGGATCACTCAAATTGCGTCCCGATTCAATACATCGTCCTCCAGCAGACTTGACTTCATGGGTCTATTGCTGCCTCGGGCACCTTATGGCCGTTCTGCTGTGAGTCAAAGATTTTCGAATCGGACGAAAAACTGATAATGAATTGTAACTTTCAGGGCCACCTAATGACGATGGATCACTCAAATTGCGTCCCGATTCAATACATTGTCCTCCAGCAGACTGTCTCCATGGGTCTATTGCAGCCTCGGGCACCTTATGGCCGTTCAGCTGTGACTCAAAGATTTTCGAATCGGACGAAAAACTGATAGTGAATTGTAACGTTCAGGGCCTCCTAATGACGATGGAACACTCAAATTGCGTCCCGATTCAATACATCGTCCTCCAGCCGACTTGTCTCCATGGGTCTATTGCTGCCTCGGGCACCTTATGGCCGTTCTGCTGTGAGTCTAGATTATCGAATGGGACGAAAAACTGATAGTGAATTGTAACGTTCAGGGCCACCTAATGACGATGGATCACTCAAATTGCGTCCCGATTCAATACATCGTCCTCCAGCCGACTTGTCTCCATGGGTCTATTGCTGCCTCGGGCACCTTATGGCCGTTCTGCTGTGAGTCTAGATTATCGAATGGGACGAAAAACTGATAGTGAATTGTAACATTCAGGGCCACCTAATGACGATGGATCACTCAAATTGCGTCCCGATTCAATACATCGTCCTCCAGCCGACTTGACTCCATGGGTCTATTGCTGCCTCGGGCACCTTATGGCCGTTCTGCAGTGAGTCTAGATTATCGAATGGGACGAAAAACTGATAGTGAATTGTAACGTTCAGGGCCACCTAATGACGATGGAACACTCAAATTGCGTCCTGATTCAATACATCGTCCTCCAGCAGACTTGACTTCATGGGTCTATTGCTGCCTCGGGCACCTTATGGCCGATCTGCTGTGAGTCAAAGATTTTCGAATCGGACGAAAAACTGATAGTGAATTGAAACGTTCAGGGCCACCTAATGACGATGGATCACTCAAATTGCGTCCCGATTCAATACATCGACCTCCAGCAGACTTGTCTCCATGGGTCTATTGCTGCCTCGGGCACCTTATGGCCGTTCTGCTGTGAGTCTAGATTATCGAATGGGACGAAAAACTGATAGTGAATTGTAACGTTCGGGGCCACCTAATGACGATGGATCACTCAAATTGCGTCCCGATTCAATACATCGTCCTCCAGCCGACTTGACTCCATGGGTCTATTGCTGCCTCGGGCACCTTATGGCCGTTCTGCTGTGAGTCTAGGTTATCGAATGGGACGAAAAACTGATAGTGAATTGTAACGTTCAGGGCCTCCTAATGACGATGGATCACTCAAATTGCGTCCCGATTCGATACATCGTCCTCCAGCCGACTTGACTCCATGGGTCTATTGCTGCATCGGGCACCTTATGGCCGTTCTGCTGTGAGTCTAGATTATCGAATGGGACGAAAAACTGATAGTGAATTGTAACGTTCAGGGCCACCTAATGACGATGGATCACTCAAATTGCGTCCCGATTCAATACATCGTCCTCCAGCAGACTTGACTTCATGGGTCTATTGCTGCCTCGGGCACCTTATGGCCGTTCTGCTGTGAGTCAAAGATTTTCGAATCGGACGAAAAACTGATAGTGAATTTTAACTTTCAGGGCCACCTAATGACGATGGATCACTCAAATTGAGTCCCGATTCAATACATTGTCCTCCATCAGACTGTCTCCATGGGTCTATTGCAGCCTCGGGCACCTTATGGCCGTTCAGCTGTGACTCAAAGATTTTCGAATCGGACGAAAAACTGATAGTGAATTGTAACGTTCAGGGCCTCCTAATGACGATGGAACATTCAAATTGCGTCCCGATTCAATACATCGTCCTCCAGCCGACTTGTCTCCATGGGTCTATTGCTGCCTCGGGCACCTTATGGCCGTTCTGCTGTGAGTCTAGATTATCGAATGGGACGAAAAACTGATAGTGAATTGTAACGTTCAGGGCCACCTAATGACGATGGATCACTCAAATTGCGTCCCGATTCAATACATCGTCCTCCAGCCGACTTGACTCCATGGGTCTATTGCTGCCTCGGGCACCTTATGGCCGTTCTGCTGTGAGTCTAGATTATCGAATGGGACGAAAAACTGATAGTAAATTGTAACGTTCAGGGCCTCCTAATGACGATGGATCACTCAAATTGCGTCCTGATTCAATACATCGTTCTCCAGCAGACTTGTCTCCATGGGTCGATTGCTGCCTCGGGCACCTAATGGCCGTTCTGCTGTGAGTCAAAGATTTTCGAATCGGACGAAAAACTGATAGTGAATTGTAACATTCAGGGCCACCTAATGACGATGGACCACGCAAATTGCGTACCGATTCAATACATCGTCCTCCAGCCGAGTTGACTCCATGGGTTTATTGATGCCTCGGGCACCTTATGGCCGTTCTGCTGTGAATCTAGATTATCGAATGGGACGAAAAACTGATAGTGAATTGTAACGTTCAGGGCCACCTAATGACGATGGATCACTCAAATTGCGTCCCGATTCTATACATCGTCCCCAGCCGACTTGTCTCCATGGGTCTATTGCTGCTTCGGGCACCTTATGGCCGTTCTGCTGTGAGTCTAGATTATCGAATGGGACGAAAATCTGATAGTGAATTGTAACTTTCAGGGCCACCTAATGACGATGGATCACTCACATTGCGTCCCGATTCAATACATCGTCCTCCAGCAGACTTGTCTCCATGGGTCGATTGCTGCCTCGGGCACCTTATGGCCGTTCTGCTGTGAGTCAAAGATTTTCGATTCGGACGAAAAACTGATAGTGAATTGTAACTTTCAGGGCCACCTAATGACGATGGATCACTCAAATTGCGTCCCGATTCAATACATTGTCCTCCAGCAGACTGTCTCCATGGGTCTATTGCAGCCTCGGGCACCTTATGGCCGTTCAGCTGTGACTCAAAGATTTTCGAATCGGACGAAAAACTGATAGTGAATTGTAACGTTCAGGGCCTCCTAATGACGATGGAACACTCAAATTGCGTCCCGATTCAATACATCGTCCTCCAGCCGACTTGTCTCCATGGGTCTATTGCTGCCTCGGGCACCTTATGGCCGTTCTGCTGTGAGTCTATATTATCGAATGGGACGAAAAACTGATAGTGAATTGTAACGTTCAGGGCCACCTAATGACGATGGATCACTCAAATTGCGTCCCGATTCAATACATCGTCTTCCAGCAGACTTGTCTCCATGGGTCTATCGCTGCCTCGGGCACCTTATGGCCGTTCTGCTGTGAGTCTAGATTATGGAATGGGACGAAAAACTGATAGTGAATTGTAACATTCAGGGCCACCTAATGACGATGGATCACTCAAATTGCGTCCCGATTCAATACATCGTCCTCCAGCCGACTTGACTCCATGGGTCTATTGCTGCCTCGGGCACCTTATGGCCGTTCTGCTGTGAGTCTAGATTATCGAATGGGACGAAAAACTGATAGTGAATTGTAACGTTCAGGGCCACCTAATGACGATGGGTCACTCAAATTGCGTCCTGATTCAATACATCGTCCTCCAGCAGACTTGACTTCATGGGTCTATTGCTGCCTCGGGCACCTTATGGCTGATCTGCTGTGAGTCAAAGATTTTCGAATCGGACGAAAAACTGATAGTGAATTGAAACGTTCAGGGCCACCTAATGACGATGGATCACTCAAATTGCGTCCCGATTCAATACATCGACCTCCAGCAGACTTGTCTCCATGGGTCCATTGCTGCCTCGGGCACCTCATGGCCGTTCTGCTGTGAGTCTAGATTATCGAATGGGACGAAAAACTGATAGTGAATTGTAACGTTCGGGGCCACCTAATGACGATGGATCACTCAAATTGCGTCCCGATTCAATACATCGTCCTCCAGCCGACTTGACTCCATGGGTCTATTGCTGCCTCGGGCACCTTATGGCCGTTCTGCTGTGAGTCTAGATTATCGAATGGGACGAAAAACTGATAGTGAATTGTAACGTTCAGGGCCTCCTAATGACGATGGATCACTCAAATTGCGTCCCGATTCGATACATCGTCCTCCAGCCGACTTGACTCCATGGGTCTATTGCTGCATCGGGCACCTTATGGCCGTTCTGCTGTGAGTCTAGATTATCGAATGGGACGAAAAACTGATAGTGAATTGTAACGTTCAGGGCCACCTAATGACGATGGATCACTCAAATTGCGTCCCGATTCAATACATCGTCCTCCAGCAGACTTGACTTCATGGGTCTATTGCTGCCTCGGGCACCTTATGGCCGTTCTGCTGTGAGTCAAAGATTTTCGAATCGGACGAAAAACTGTTAGTGAATTGTAACTTTCAGGGCCACCTAATGACGATGGATCACTCAAATTGCGTCCCGATTCAATACATTGTCCTCCAGCAGACTGTCTCCATGGGTCTATTGCAGCCTCGGGCACCTTATGGCCGTTCAGCTGTGACTCAAAGATTTTCGAATCGGACGAATAACTGATAGTGAATTGTAACGTTCAGGGCCTCCTAATGACGATCTAACATTCAAATTGCGTCCCGATTCAATACATCGTCCTCCAGCCGACTTGTCTCCATGGGTCTATTGCTGCCTCGGGCACCTTATGGCCGTTCTGCTGTGAGTCTAGATTATCGAATGGGACGAAAAAATGATAGTGAATTGTAACGTTCAGGGCCACCTAATGACGATGGATCACTCAAATTGCGTCCCGATTCAATACATCGTCCTCCAGCCGACTTGACTCCATGGGTCTATTGCTGCCTCGGGCACCTTATGGCCGTTCTGCTGTGAGTCTAGATTATCGAATGGGACGAAAAACTGATAGTAAATTGTAACGTTCAGGGCCTCCTAATGACGATGGATCACTCAAATTGCGTCCCGATTCAATACATCGTTCTCCAGCAGACTTGTCTCCATGGGTCGATTGCTGCCTCGGGCACCTAATGGCCGTTCTGCTGTGAGTCAAAGATTTTCGAATCGGACGAAAAACTGATAGTGAATTGTAACATTCAGGGCCACCTAATGACGATGGACCACGCAAATTGCGTCCCGATTCAATACATCGTCCTCCAGCCGAGTTGACTCCATGGGTTTATTGATGCCTCGGGCACCTTATGGCCGTTCTGCTGTGAATCTAGATTATCGAATGGGACGAAAAACTGATAGTGAATTGTAACGTTCAGGGCCACCTAATGACGATGGATCACTCAAATTGCGTCCCGATTCTATACATCGTCCCCAGCCGACTTGTCTCCATGGGTCTATTGCTGCTTCGGGCACCTTATGGCCGTTCTGCTGTGAGTCTAGATTATCGAATGGGACGAAAAACTGATAGTGAATTGTAACTTTCAGGGCCACCTAATGACGATGGATCACTCACATTGCGTCCCGATTCAATACATCGTCCTCCAGCAGACTTGTCTCCATGGGTCGATTGCTGCCTCGGGCACCTTATGGCCGTTCTGCTGTGAGTCAAAGATTTTCGAATCGGAAGAAAAACTGATAGTGATTTGTAACATTCAGGGCCACCTAATGACGATGGATCACTCAAATTGCGTCCCGATTCAATACATCGTCCTCCAGCAGACTTGACTTCATGGGTCTATTGCTGCCTCGGGCACCTTATGGCCGTTCTGCTGTGAGTCTAGATTATCGAATGGGACGAAAAACTGATAGTGAATTGTAACGTTCAGGGCCACCTAATGACGATGGGTCACTCAAATTGCGTCCTGATTCAATACATCGTCCTCCAGCAGACTTGACTTCATGGGTCTATTGCTGCCTCGGGCACCTTATGGCCGATCTGCTGTGAGTCAAAGATTTTCGAATCGGACGAAAAACTGATAGTGAATTGAAACGTTCAGGGCCACCTAATGACGATGGATCACTCAAATTGCGTCCCGATTCAATACATCGACCTCCACCAGACTTGTCTCCATGGGTCTATTGCTGCCTCGGGCACCTTATGGCCGTTCTGCTGTGAGTCTAGATTATCGAATGGGACGAAAAACTGATAGTGAATTGTAACGTTCGGGGCCACCTAATGACGATGGATCACTCAAATTGCGTCCCGATTCAATACATCGTCCTCCAGCCGACTTGACTCCATGGGTCTATTGCTGCCTCGGGCACCTTATGGCCGTTCTGCTGTGAGTCTAGATTATCGAATGGGACGAAAAACTGATAGTGAATTGTAACGTTCAGGGCCTCCTAATGACGATGGATCACTCAAATTGCGTCCCGATTCGATACATCGTCCTCCAGCCGACTTGACTCCATGGGTCTATTGCTGCATCGGGCACCTTATGGCCGTTCTGCTGTGAGTCTAGATTATCGAATGGGACGAAAAACTGATAGTGAATTGTAACGTTCAGGGCCACCTAATGACGATGGATCACTCAAATTGCGTCCCGATTCAATACATCGTCCTCCAGCAGACTTGACTTCATGGGTCTATTGCTGCCTCGGGCACCTTATGGCCGTTCTGCTGTGAGTCAAAGATTTTCGAATCGGACGAAAAACTGATAGTGAATTGTAACTTTCAGGGCCACCTAATGACGATGGATCACTCAAATTGCGTCCCGATTCAATACATTGTCCTCCATCAGACTGTCTCCATGGGTCTATTGCAGCCTCGGGCACCTTATGGCCGTTCAGCTGTGACTCAAAGATTTTCGAATCGGACGAAAAACTGATAGTGAATTGTAACGTTCAGGGCCTCCTAATGACGATGGAACATTCAAATTGCGTCCCGATTCAATACATCGTCCTCCAGCCGACTTGACTCCATGGGTCTATTGCTGCCTCGGGCACCTTATGGCTGTTCTGCTGTGAGTCTAGATTATCGAATGGGACGAAAAACTGATAGTAAATTGTAACGTTCAGGGCCTCCTAATGACGATGGATCACTCAAATTGCGTCCCGATTCAATACATCGTTCTCCAGCAGACTTGTCTCCATGGGTCGATTGCTGCCTCGGGCACCTAATGGCCGTTCTGCTGTGAGTCAAAGATTTTCGAATCGGACGAAAAACTGATAGTGAATTGTAACATTCAGGGCCACCTAATGACGATGGACCACGCAAATTGCGTCCCGATTCAATACATCGTCCTCCAGCCGAGTTGACTCCATGGGTTTATTGATGCCTCGGGCACCTTATGGCCGTTCTGCTGTGAATCTAGATTATCGAATGGGACGAAAAACTAATAGTGAATTGTAACGTTCAGGGCCACCTAATGACGATGGATCACTCAAATTGCGTCCCGATTCTATACATCGTCCCCAGCCGACTTGTCTCCATGGGTCTATTGCTGCTTCGGGCACCTTATGGCCGTTCTGCTGTGAGTCTAGATTATCGAATGGGACGAAAAACTGATAGTGAATTGTAACTTTCAGGGCCACCTAATGACGATGGATCACTCACATTGCGTCCCGATTCAATACATCGTCCTCCAGCAGACTTGTCTCCATGGGTCGATTGCTGCCTCGGGCACCATATGGCCGTTCTGCTGTGAGTCAAAGATTTTCGAATCGGAAGAAAAACTGATAGTGATTTGTAACATTCAGGGCCACCTAATGACGATGGATCACTCAAATTGCGTCCCGATTCAATACATCGTCCTCCAGCAGACTTGACTTCATGGGTCTATTGCTGCCTCGGGCACCTTATGGCCGTTCTGCTGTGAGTCAAAGATTTTCGAATCGGACGAAAAACTGATAGTGAATTGTAACTTTCAGGGCCACCTAATGACGATGGATCACTCAAATTGCGTCCCGATTCAATACATTGTCCTCCAGCAGACTGTCTCCATGGGTCTATTGCAGCCTCGGGCACCTTATGGCCGTTCAGCTGTGACTCAAAGATTTTCGAATCGGACGAAAAACTGATAGTGAATTGTAACGTTCAGGGCCTCCTAATGACGATGGAACACTCAAATTGCGTCCCGATTCAATACATCGTCCTCCAGCCGACTTGTCTCCATGGGTCTATTGCTGCCTCGGGCACCTTATGGCCGTTCTGCTGTGAGTCTAGATTATCGAATGGGACGAAAAACTGATAGTGAATTGTAACGTTCAGGGCCACCTAATGACGATGGATCACTCAAATTGCGTCCCGATTCAATACATCGTCCTCCAGCCGACTTGTCTCCATGGGTCTATTGCTGCCTCGGGCACCTTATGGCCGTTCTGCTGTGAGTCTAGATTATCGAATGGGACGAAAAACTGATAGTGAATTGTAACATTCAGGGCCACCTAATGACGATGGATCACTCAAATTGCGTCCCGATTCAATACATCGTCCTCCAGCCGACTTGACTCCATGGGTCTATTGCTGCCTCGGGCACCTTATGGCCGTTCTGCTGTGAGTCTAGATTATCGAATGGGACGAAAAACTGATAGTGAATTGTAACGTTCAGGGCCACCTAATGACGATGGGTCACTCAAATTGCGTCCTGATTCAATACATCGTCCTCCAGCAGACTTGACTTCATGGGTCTATTGCTGCCTCGGGCACCTTATGGCCGATCTGCTGTGAGTCAAAGATTTTCGAATCGGACGAAAAACTGATAGTGAATTGAAACGTTCAGGGCCACCTAATGACGATGGATCACTCAAATTGCGTCCCGATTCAATACATCGACCTCCAGCAGACTTGTCTCCATGGGTCTATTGCTGCCTCGGGCACCTTATGGCCGTTCTGCTGTGAGTCTAGATTATCGAATGGGACGAAAAACTGATAGTGAATTGTAACGTTCGGGGCCACCTAATGACGATGGATCACTCAAATTGCGTCCCGATTCAATACATCGTCCTCCAGCCGCCTTGACTCCATGGGTCTATTGCTGCCTCGGGCACTTTATGGCCGTTCTGCTGTGAGTCTAGATTATCGAATGGGACGAAAAACTGATAGTGAATTGTAACGTTCAGGGCCTCCTAATGACGATGGATCACTCAAATTGCGTCCCGATTCGATACATCGTCCTCCAGCCGACTTGACTCCATGGGTCTATTGCTGCATCGGGCACCTTATGGCCGTTCTGCTGTGAGTCTAGATTATCGAATGGGACGAAAAACTGATAGTGAATTGTAACGTTCAGGGCCACCTAATGACGATGGATCACTCAAATTGCGTCCCGATTCAATACATCGTCCTCCAGCAGACTTGACTTCATGGGTCTATTGCTGCCTCGGGCACCTTATGGCCGTTCTGCTGTGAGTCAAAGATTTTCGAATCGGACGAAAAACTGATAGTGAATTGTAACTTTCAGGGCCACCTAATGACGATGGATCACTCAAATTGCGTCCCGATTCAATACATTGTCCTCCAGCAGACTGTCTCCATGGGTCTATTACAGCCTCGGGCACCTTATGGCCGTTCAGCTGTGACTCAAAGGTTTTCGAATCGGACGAAAAACTGATAGTGAATTGTAACGTTCAGGGCCTCCTAATGACGATGGAACATTCAAATTGCGTCCCGATTCAATACATCGTCCTCCAGCCTACTTGTCTCCATGGGTCTATTGCTGCCTCGGGCACCTTATGGCCGTTCTGCTGTGAGTCTAGATTATCGAATGGGACGAAAAACTGATATTGAATTGTAACGTTCAGGGCCACCTAATGACGATGGATCACTCAAATTGCGTCCCGATTCAATACATCGTCCTCCAGCCGACTTGACTCCATGGGTCTATTGCTGCCTCGGGCACCTTATGGCCGTTCTGCTGTGAGTCTAGATTATCGAATGGGACGAAAAACTGATAGTAAATTGTAACGTTCAGGGCCTCCTAATGACGATGGATCACTCAAATTGCGTCCCGATTCAATACATCGTTCTCCAGCAGACTTGTCTCCATGGGTCGATTGCTGCCTCGGGCACCTAATGGCCGTTCTGGTGTGAGTCAAAGATTTTCGAATCGGACGAAAAACTGATAGTGAATTGTAACATTCAGGGCCACCTAATGACGATGGACCACGCAAATTGCGTCCAGATTCAATACATCGTCCTCCAGCCGAGTTGACTCCATGGGTTTATTGATGCCTCGGGCACCTTATGGCCGTTCTGCTGTGAATCTAGATTATCGAATGGGACGAAAAACTGATAGTGAATTGTAACGTTCAGGGCCACCTAATGACGATGGATCACTCAAATTGCGTCCCGATTCTATACATCGTCCCCAGCCGACTTGTCTCCATGGGTCTATTGCTGCTTCGGGCACCTTATGGCCGTTCTGCTGTGAGTCTAGATTATCGAATGGGACGAAAAACTGATAGTGAATTGTAACTTTCAGGGCCACCTAATGACGATGGATCACTCACATTGCGTCCCGATTCAATACATCGTCCTCCAGCAGACTTGTCTCCATGGGTCGATTGCTGCCTCGGGCACCTTATGGGCGTTCTGCTGTGAGTCAAAGATTTTCGAATCGGAAGAAAAACTGATAGTGATTTGTAACATTCAGGGCCACCTAATGACGATGGATCACTCAAATTGCGTCCCGATTCAATACATCGTCCTCCAGCAGACTTGACTTCATGGGTCTATTGCTGCCTCGGGCACCTTATGGCCGTTCTGCTGTGAGTCAAAGATTTTCGAATCGGACGAAAAACTGATAGTGAATTGTAACTTTCAGGGCCACCTAATGACGATGGATCACTCAAATTGCGTCCCGATTCAATACATTGTCCTCCAGCAGACTGTCTCCATGGGTCTATTGCAGCCTCGGGCACCTTATGGCCGTTCAGCTGTGACTCAAAGATTTTCGAATCGGACGAAAAACTGATAGTGAATTGTAACGTTCAGGGCCTCCTAATGACGATGGAACACTCAAATTGCGTCCCGATTCAATACATCGTCCTCCAGCCGACTTGTCTCCATGGGTCTATTGCTGCCTCGGGCACCTTATGGCCGTTCTGCTGTGAGTCTAGATTATCGAATGGGACGAAAAACTGATAGTGAATTGTAACGTTCAGGGCCACCTAATGACGATGGATCACTCAAATTGCGTCCCGATTCAATACATCGTCCTCCAGCCGACTTGTCTCCATGGGTCTATTGCTGCCTCGGGCACCTTATGGCCGTTCTGCTGTGAGTCTAGATTATCGAATGGGACGAAAAACTGATAGTGAATTGTAACATTCAGGGCCACCTAATGACGATGGATCACTCAAATTGCGTCCCGATTCAATACATCGTCCTCCAGCCGACTTGACTCCATGGGTCTATTGCTGCCTCGGGCACCTTATGGCCGATCTGCTGTGAGTCAAAGATTTTCGAATCGGACGAAAAACTGATAGTGAATTGAAACGTTCAGGGCCACCTAATGACGATGGATCACTCAAATTGCGTCCCGATTCAATACATCGACCTCCAGCAGACTTGTCTCCATGGGTCTATTGCTGCCTCGGGCACCTTATGGCCGTTCTGCTGTGAGTCTAGATTATCGAATGGGACGAAAAACTGATAGTGAATTGTAACGTTCGGGGCCACCTAATGACGATGGATCACTCAAATTGCGTCCCGATTCAATACATCGTCCTCCAGCCGACTTGACTCCATGGGTCTATTGCTGCCTCGGGCACCTTATGGCCGTTCTGCTGTGAGTCTAGATTATCGAATGGGACGAAAAACTGATAGTGAATTGTAACGTTCAGGGCCTCCTAATGACGATGGACCACACAAATTGCGTCCCGATTCAGTACATCGTCCACTAGCCGACCTGACTCCATGGGACTATTGCTGCCTCGGGCACCTTATGGCCATTCTGCTGTGAGTCTAGACTATTGAATGGGACGAAAAACTGATAGTGAATTGTAACGTTCAGGGCCTCCTAATGACGATGGATCACTCAAATTGCGTCCCGATTCAATACATCGTCCCCAGCCGACTTGTCTCCATGGGTCTATTGCTGCCTCGGGCACCTTATGGCAGGCCTGCTGTGACTCAAAGATTTTCGAATCGGACGAAAAACTGATAGTGAATTGTAACGTTCAGGGCCTCCTAATGACGATGGAACACTCAAATTGCGTCCCGATTCAATACATCGTCCTCCAGCAGACTTGTCTCCATGCGACTATTGCTGCCTCGGGCACCTTATGGCCGTTCTGCTGTGAGTGTAGATTATCGAATGGGACGAAAAACTGATAGTGAATTGTAACGTTCAGAGCCACCTAATGACGATGGATCTCTCAAATTGCGTCCCGATTCAATACATCGTCCTCCAGCCGACTTGACTCCATGGGTCTATTGCTGCCTCGGGCACCTTATGGCCGTTCTACTGTGAGTCTAGTTTATCGAATGGGACGAAAAACTGATAGTGAATTGTAACGTTCAGGGCCTCCTAATGACGATGGATCACTCAAATTGCGTCCCGATTCAATACATCGTCCTCCAGCAGACTTGTCTCCATGGGTCGATTGCTGCCTCGGGCACCTAATGGCCGTTCTGCTGTGAGTCAAAGATTTTGGAATGGGACGAAAAACTGATAGTGAATTGTAACATTCAGGGCCACCTAATGACGATGGACCACGCAAATTGCGTCCCGATTCAATACATCGTCCTCCAGCCGAGTTGACTCCATGGGTCTATTGCTGCCTCGGGCACCTTATGGCCGTTCTGCTGTGAATCTAGATTATCGAATGGGACGAAAAACTGATAATGAATTGTAACGTTCAGGGCCACCTAATGACGATGGATCACTCAAATTGCGTCCCGATTCAATACATCGTCCCCAGCCGACTTGACTCCATGGGACTATTGCTGCCTCGGGCACCTTATGGCCGTTCTGCTGTGAGTCTAGATTATCGAATGGGACGAAAAACTGATAGTGAATTGTAACATTCAGGGCCACCTAATGACGATGGATCACTCAAATTGCGTCCTGATTCAATACATCGTCCTCCAGCAGACTTGACTACATGGGTCTATTGCTGCCTCGGGCACCTTATGGCCGTTCTGCTGTGAGTCAAAGATTTTCGAATCGGACGAAAAACTGATAGTGAATTGTAACTTTCAGGGCCACCTAATGACGATGGATCACTCACATTGCGTCCCGATTCAATACATCGTCCTCCAGCAGACTTGTCTCCATGGGTCGATTGCTGCCTCGGGCACCTTATGGCCGTTCTGCTGTGAGTCAAAGATTTTCGAATCGGAAGAAAAACTGATAGTGATTTGTAACATTCAGGGCCACCTAATGACGATGGATCACTCAAATTGCGTCCCGATTCAATACATCGTCCTCCAGCAGACTTGACTTCATGGGTCTATTGCTGCCTCGGGCACCTTATGGCCGTTCTGCTGTGAGTCTAGATTATCGAATGGGACGAAAAACTGATAGTGAATTGTAACGTTCAGGGCCACCTAATGACGATGGATCACTCAAATTGCGTCCCGATTCAATACATCGTCCTCCAGCCGACTTGTCTCCATGGGTCTATTGCTGCCTCGGGCACCTTATGGCCGTTCTGCTGTGAGTCTAGATTATCGAATGGGACGAAAAACTGATAGTGAATTGTAACGTTCAGGGCCACCTAATGACGATGGATCACTCAAATTGCGTCCCGATTCAATACATCGTCCTCCAGCCGACTTGACTCCATGGGTCTATTGCTGCCTCGGGCACCTAATGGCCGTTCTGCTGTGAGTCTAGATTATCGAATGGGACGAAAAACTGATAGTGAATTGTAACGTTCAGGGCCACCTAATGACGATGGGTCACTCAAATTGCGTCCTGATTCAATACATCGTCCTCCAGCAGACTTGACTTCATGGGTCTATTGCTGCCTCGGGCACCTTATGGCCGTTCTGCTGTGAGTCAAAGATTTTCGAATCGGACGAAAAACTGATAGTGAATTGAAACGTTCAGGGCCACCTAATGACGATGGATCACTCAAATTGCGTCCCGATTCAATACATCGACCTCCAGCAGACTTGTCTCCATGGGTCTATTGCGCCTCGGGCACCTTATGGCCGTTCTGCTGTGAGTCTAGATTATCGAATGGGACGAAAAACTGATAGTGAATTGTAACGTTCGGGGCCACCTAATGACGATGGATCACTCAAATTGCGTCCCGATTCAATACATCGTCCTCCAGCCGACTTGACTCCATGGGTCTATTGCTGCCTCGGGCACCTTATGGCCGTTTTGCTGTGAGTCTAGATTATCGAATGGGACGAAAAACTGATAGTGAATTGTAACGTTCAGGGCCTCCTAATGACGATGGATCACTCAAATTGCGTCCCGATTCGATAATCGTCCTCCAGCCGACTTGACTCCATGGGTCTATTGCTGCATCGGGCACCTTATGGCCGTTCTGCTGTGAGTCTAGATTATCGAATGGGACGAAAAACTGATAGTGAATTGTAACGTTCAGGGCCACCTATTGACGATGGATCACTCAAATTGCGTCCCGATTCAATACATCGTCCTCCAGCAGACTAGACTTCATGGGTCTATTGCTGCCTCGGGCACCCTATGGCCGTTCTGCTGTGAGTCAAACATTTTCGAATCGGACGAAAAACTGATAGTGAATTGTAACTTTCAGGGCCACCTAATGACGATGGATCACTCAAATTGCGTCCCGATTCAATACATTGTCCTCCAGCAGACTTTCTCCATGGGTCTATTGCAGCCTCGGGCACCTTATGGCCGTTCAGCTGTGACTCAAAGATTTTCGAATCGGACGAAAAACTGATAGTGAATTGTAACTTTCAGGGCCTCCTAATGACGATGGAACATTCAAATTGCGTCCCGATTCAATACATCGTCCTCCAGCAGACTTGTCTCCATGGGTCTATTGCTGCCTCGGGCACCATATGGCCCTTCTGCTGTGAGTCTAGATTATCGAATGGGACGAAAAACTGATTGTGAATTGTAACGTTCAGGGCCACCTAATGACGATGGATCACTCAAATTGCGTCCCGATTCAATACATCATCCTCCAGCAGACTTGTCTCCATGGGTCGATGGCTGCCTCGGGCACTTAATGGCCGTTCTGCTGTGAGTCAAAGATTTTCGAATCGGACGAAAAACTGATAGTGAATTGTAACTTTCAGGGCCACCTAATGACGATGGATCACTCAAATTGCGTCCCGATTCAATACATTGTCCTCCAGCAGACTGTCTCCATGGGTCTATTGCAGCCTCGGGCACCTTATGGCCGTTCAGCTGTGACTCAAAGATTTTCGAATCGGACGAAAAACTGATAGTGAATTGTAACGTTCAGGGCCTCCTAATGACGATGGAACATTCAAATTGCGTCCCGATTCAATACATCGTCCTCCAGCCGACTTGTCTCCATGGGTCTATTGCTGCCTCGGGCACCTTATGGCCGTTCTGCTGTGAGTCTAGATTATCGAATGGGACGAAAAACTGATAGTGAATTGTAACGTTCAGGGCCACCTAATGACGATGGATCACTCAAATTGCGTCCCGATTCAATACATCGTCCTCCAGCAGACTTGTCTCCATGGGTCGATTGCTGCCTCGGGCACTTAATGGCCGTTCTGCTGTGAGTCAAAGATTTTCGAATCGGACGAAAAACTGATAGTGAATTGTAACATTCAGGGCCACCTATTGACGATGGACCACGCAAATTGCGTCCCGATTCAATACATCGTCCTCCAGCCGAGTTGACTCCATGGGTCTATTGCTGCCTCGGGCACCTTATGGCCGTTCTGCTGTGAATCTAGATTATCGAATGGGACGAAAAACTGATAGTGAATTGTAACGTTCAGGGCCACCTAATGACGATGGATCACTCAAATTGCGTCCCGATTCAATACATCGTCCCCAGCCGACTTGTCTCCATGGGTCTAGTGCTGCCTCGGGCACCTTATGGCCGTTCTGCTGTGAGTCTAGATTATCGAATGGGACGAAAAACTGATAGTGAATTGTAACATTCAGGGCCACCTAATGACGATGGATCACTCAAATTGCGTCCTGACTCAATACATCGTCCTCCAGCAGACTTGACTACATGGGTCTATTGCTGCCTCGGGCACCTTATGGCCGTTCTGCTGTGAGTCAAAGATTTTCGAATCGGACGAAAAACTGATAGTGAATTGTAACTTTCAGGGCCACCTAATGACGATGGATCACTCACATTGCGTCCCGATTCAATACATCGTCCTCCAGCAGACTTGTCTCCATGGGTCGATTGCTGCCTCGGGCACCTTATGGCCGTTCTGCTGTGAGTCAAAGATTTTCGAATCGGAAGAAAAACTGATAGTGATTTGTAACATTCAGGGCCACCTAATGACGATGGATCACTCAAATTGCGTCCCGATTCAATACATCGTCCTCCAGCAGACTTGACTTCATGGGTCTATTGCTGCCTCGGGCACCTTATGGCCGTTCTGCTGTGAGTCAAAGATTTTCGAATCGGACGAAAAACTGATAGTGAATTGTAACTTTCAGGGCCACCTAATGACGATGGATCACTCAAATTGCGTCCCGATTCAATACATTGTCCTCCAGCAGACTGTCTCCATGGGTCTATTGCAGCCTCGGGCACCTTATGGCCGTTCAGCTGTGACTCAAAGATTTTCGAATCGCACGAAAAACTGATAGTGAAATGTAACGTTCAGGGCCTCCTAATGACGATGGAACACTCAAATTGCGTCCCGATTCAATACATCGTCCTCCAGCCGACTTGTCTCCATGGGTCTATTGCTGCCTCGGGCACCTTATGGCCGTTCTGCTGTGAGTCTAGATTATCGAATGGGACGAAAAACTGATAGTGAATTGTAACGTTCAGGGCCACCTAATGACGATGGGTCACTCAAATTGCGTCCTGATTCAATACATCGTCCTCCAGCAGACTTGACTTCATGGGTCTATTGCTGCCTCGGGCACCTTATGGCCGTTCTGCTGTGAGTCAAAGATTTTCGAATCGGACGAAAAACTGATAGTGAATTGAAACGTTCAGGGCCACCTAATGACGATGGATCACTCAAATTGCGTCCCGATTCAATACATCGTCCTCCAGCCGACTTGACTCCATGGGTCTATTGCTGCCTCGGGCACCTTATGGCCGTTCTGCTGTGAGTCTAGATTATCGAATGGGACAAAAAACTGATAGTGAATTGTAACGTTCAAGGCCTCCTAATGACGATGGATCACTCAAATTGCGTCCCGATTCAATACATCGACCTCCAGCAGACTTGTCTCCATGGGTCTATTGCTGCCTCGGGCACCTTATGGCCGTTCTGCTGTGAGTCTAGATTATCGAATGGGACGAAAAACTGATAGTGAATTGTAACGTTCGGGGCCACCTAATGACGATGGATCACTCAAATTGCGTCCCGATTCAATACATCGTCCTCCAGCCGACTTGACTCCATGGGTCTATTGCTGCCTCGGGCACCTTATGGCCGTTCTGCTGTGAGTCTAGATTATCGAATGGGACGAAAAACTGATAGTGAATTGTAACATTCAGGGCCACCTAATGACGATGGATCACTCAAATTCCGTCCTGACTCAATACATCGTCCTCCAGCAGACTTGACTACATGGGTCTATTGCTGCCTCGGGCACCTTATGGCCGTTCTGCTGTGAGTCAAAGATTTTCGAATCGGACGAAAAACTGATAGTGAATTGTAACTTTCAGGGCCACCTAATGACGATGGATCACTCACATTGCGTCCCGATTCAATACATCGTCCTCCAGCAGACTTGTCTCCATGGGTCGATTGCTGCCTCGGGCACCTTATGGCCGTTCTGCTGTGAGTCAAAGATTTTCGAATCGGAAGAAAAACTGATAGTGATTTGTAACATTCAGGGCCACCTAATGACGATGGATCACTCAAATTGCGTCCCGATTCAATACATCGTCCTCCAGCAGACTTGACTTCATGGGTCTATTGCTGCCTCGGGCACCTTATGGCCGTTCTGCTGTGAGTCAAAGATTTTCGAATCGGACGAAAAACTGATAGTGAATTGTAACTTTCAGGGCCACCTAATGACGATGGATCACTCAAATTGCGTCCCGATTCAATACATTGTCCTCCAGCAGACTGTCTCCATGGGTCTATTGCAGCCTCGGGCACCTTATGGCCGTTCAGCTGTGACTCAAAGATTTTCGAATCGCACGAAAAACTGATAGTGAAATGTAACGTTCAGGGCCTCCTAATGACGATGGAACACTCAAATTGCGTCCCGATTCAATACATCGTCCTCCAGCAGACTTGACTTCATGGGTCTATTGCTGCCTCGGGCACCTTATGGCCGTTCTGCTGTGAGTCAAAGATTTTCGAATCGGACGAAAAACTGATAGTGAATTGAAACGTTCAGGGCCACCTAATGACGATGGATCACTCAAATTGCGTCCCGATTCAATACATCGTCCTCCAGCCGACTTGACTCCATGGGTCTATTGCTGCCTCGGGCACCTTATGGCCGTTCTGCTGTGAGTCTAGATTATCGAATGGGACAAAAAACTGATAGTGAATTGTAACGTTCAAGGCCTCCTAATGACGATGGATCACTCAAATTGCGTCCCGATTCAATACATCGACCTCCAGCAGACTTGTCTCCATGGGTCTATTGCTGCCTCGGGCACCTTATGGCCGTTCTGCTGTGAGTCTAGATTATCGAATGGGACGAAAAACTGATAGTGAATTGTAACGTTCGGGGCCACCTAATGACGATGGATCACTCAAATTGCGTCCCGATTCAATACATCGTCCTCCAGCCGACTTGACTCCATGGGTCTATTGCTGCCTCGGGCACCTTATGGCCGTTCTGCTGTGAGTCTAGATTATCGAATGGGACGAAAAACTGATAGTGAATTGTAACGTTCAGGGCCTCCTAATGACGATGGATCACTCAAATTGCGTCCCGATTCGATACATCGTCCTCCAGCCGACTTGACTCCATGGGTCTATTGCTGCATCGGGCACCTTATGGCCGTTCTGCTGTGAGTCTAGATTATCGAATGGGACGAAAAACTGATAGTGAATTGTAACGTTCAGGGCCACCTAATGACGATGGATCACTCAAATTGCGTCCCGATTCAATACATCGTCCTCCAGCAGACTTGACTTTATGGGTCTATTGCTGCCTCGGGCACCTTATGGCCGTTCTGCTGTGAGTCAAAGATTTTCGAATCGGACGAAAAACTGATAGTGAATTGTAACTTTCAGGGCCACCTAATGACGATGGATCACTCAAATTGCGTCCCGATTCAATACATTGTCCTCCAGCAGACTGTCTCCATGGGTCTATTGCAGCCTCGGGCCGTTCAGCTGTGACTCAAAGATTTTCGAATCGGACGAAAAACTGATAGTGAATTGTAACGTTCAGGGCCTCCTAATGACGATGGAACACTCAAATTGCGTCCCGATTCAATACATCGTCCTCCAGCCGACTTGTCTCCATGGGTCTATTGCTGCCTCGGGCACCTTATGGCCGTTCTGCTGTGGGTCTAGATTATCGAATGGGACGAAAAACTGATAGTGAATTGTAACGTTCAGGGCCACCTAATGACGATGGATCACTCAAATTGCGTCCCGATTCAATACATCGTCCTCCAGCCGACTTGACTCCATGGGTCTATTGCTGCCTCGGGCACCTTATGGCAGTTCTGCTGTGAGTCTAGATTATCGAATGGGACGAAAAACTGATAGTAAATTGTAACGTTCAGGGCCTCCTAATGACGATGGAACACTCAAATTGCGTCCCGATTCAATACATCGTCCTCCAGCAGACTTGTCTCTATGGGTCGATTGCTGCCTCGGGCACCTAATGGCCGTTCTGCTGTGAGTCAAAGATTTTCGAATCGGACGAAAAACTGATAGTGATTTGTAACATTCAGGGCCACCTAATGACGATGGACCACGCAAATTGCGTCCCGATTCAATACATCGTCCTCCAGCCGAGTTGACTCCATGGGTTTATTGATGCCTCGGGCACCTTATGGCCGTTCTGCTGTGAGTCTAGACTATCGAATGGGAAGAAAAACTGATAGTGAATTGTAACGTTCAGGGCCTCCTAATGACGATGGATCACTCAAATTGCGTCCCGATTCAATACATCGTCCCCAGCCGACTTGTCTCCATGGGTCGATTGCTGCCTCGGGCACCTAATGGCCGTTCTGCTGTGAGTCAAAGATTTTCGAATCGGAAGAAAAACTGATAGTGATTTGTAACATTCAGGGCCACCTAATGACGATGGATCACTCAAATTGCGTCCCGATTCAATACATCGTCCTCCAGCAGACTTGACTTCATGGGTCTATTGCTGCCTCGGGCACCTTATGGCCGTTCTGCTGTGAGTCTAGATTATTGAATGGGACGAAAAACTGATAGTGAATTCTAACGTTCAGGGCACCTAATGACGATGGATCACTCAAATTGCGTCCCGATTAAATACATCGTCCCCAGCCGACTTGTCTCCATGGGTCTATTGCTGACTCGGCACCTTATGGCCGTTCTGCTGTGAGTCTAGATTATCGAATGGGACGAAAAACTGATAGTGAATTGTAACGTTCAGGGCCACCTAATGACGATGGGTCACTCAAATTGCGTCCTGATTCAATACATCGTCCTCCAGCAGACTTGACTTCATGGGTCTATTGCTGCCTCGGGCACCTTATGGCCGTTCTGCTGTGAGTCAAAGATTTTCGAATCGGACGAAAAACTGATAGTGAATTGTAACGTTCAGGGCCACCTAATGACGATGGATCACTCAAATTGCGTCCCGATTCAATACATCGTCCTCCAGCCGACTTGACTCCATGGGTCTATTGCTGCCTCGGGCACCTTATGGCCGTTCTGCTATGAGTCTAGATTATCGAATGGGACAAAAAACTGATAGTGAATTGTAACGTTCAAGGCCTCCTAATGACGATGGATCACTGAAATTGCGTCCCGATTCAATACATCGACCTCCAGCAGACTTGTCTCCATGGGTCTATTGCTGCCTCGGGCACCTTATTGCCGTTCTGCTGTGAGTCTAGATTATCGAATGGGACGAAAAACTGATAGTGAATTGTAACGTTCGGGGCCACCTAATGACGATGGATCACTCAAATTGCGTCCCGATTCAATACATCGCCCTCCAGCCGACTTGACTCCATGGGTCTATTGCTGCCTCGGGCACCTTATGGCCGTTCTGCTGTGAGTCTAGATTATCGAATGGGACGAAAAACTGATAGTGAATTGTAACGTTCAGGGCCACCTAATGACGATGGATCACTCAAATTGCGTCCCGATTCAATACATCGTCCTCCAGCAGACTTGACTTCATGGGTCTATTGCTGCCTCGGGCACCTTATGGCCGTTCTGCTGTGAGTCAAAGATTTTCGAATCGGACGAAAAACTGATAGTGAATTGAAACGTTCAGGGCCACCTAATGACGATGGATCACTCAAATTGCGTCCCGATTCAATACATCGTCCCCAGCCGACTTGTCTCCATGGGTCTATTGCTGCCTCGGGCACCTTATGGCAGGCCTGCTGTGACTCAAGGATTTTCGAATCGGACGAAAAACTGATTGTGAATTGTAACGTTCAGGGCCTCCTAATGACGATGGAACACTCAAATTGCGTCCCGATTCAATACATCGTCCTCCAGCAGACTTGTCTCCATGCGACTATTGCTGCCTCGGGCACCTTATGGCCGTTCTGCTGTGAGTGTAGATTATCGAATGGGACGAAAAACTGATAGTGAATTGTAACGTTTAGAGCCACCTAATGACGATGGATCTCTCAAATTGCGTCCCGATTCAATACATCGTCCTCCAGCCGACTTGACTCCATGGGTCTATTGCTGCCTCGGGCACCTTATGGCCGTTCTGCTGTGAGTCTAGTTTATCGAATGGGACGAAAAACTGATAGTGAATTGTAACGTTCAGGGCCTCCTAATGACGATGGATCACTCAAATTGCGTCCCGATTCAATACATGGTCCTCCAGCAGACTTGTCTCCATGGGTCGATTGCTGCCTCGGGCACCTAATGGCCGTTCTGCTGTGAGTCAAAGATTTTCGAATGGGACGAAAAACTGATAGTGAATTGTAACATTCAGGGCCACCTAATGACGATGGACCACGCAAATTGCGTCCCGATTCAATACATCGTCCTCCAGCCGAGTTGACTCCATGGGTCTATTGCTGCCTCGGGCACCTTATGGCCGTTCTGCTGTGAATCTAGATTATCGAATGGGACGAAAAACTGATAATGAATTGTAACGTTCAGGGCCACCTAATGACGATGGATCACTCAAATTGCGTCCCGATTCAATACATCGTCCCCAGCCGACTTGACTCCATGGGACTATTGCTGCCTCGGGCACCTTATGGCCGTTCTGCTGTGAGTCTAGATTATCGAATGGGACGAAAAACTGATAGTGAATTGTAACATTCAGGGCCACCTAATGACGATGGATCACTCAAATTGCGTCCTGATTCAATACATCGTCCTCCAGCAGACTTGACTACATGGGTCTATTGCTGCCTCGGGCACCTTATGGCCGTTCTGCTGTGAGTCTAGATTATTGAATGGGACGAAAAACTGATAGTGAATTGTAACGTTCAGGGCCACCTAATGACGATGGGTCACTCAAATTGCGTCCTGATTCAATACATCGTCCTCCAGCAGACTTGACTACATGGGTCTATTGCTGCCTCGGACACCTTATGGCCGTTCTGCTGTGAGTCAAAGATTTTCGAATCGGACGAAAAACTGATAGTGAATTGTAACTTTCAGGGCCACCTAATGACGATGGATCACTCACATTGCGTCCCGATTCAATACATCGTCCTCCAGCAGACTTGTCTCCATGGGTCGATTGCTGCCTCGGGCACCTTATGGCCGTTCTGCTGTGAGTCAAAGATTTTCGAATCGGAAGAAAAACTGATAGTGACTTGTAACATTCAGGGCCACCTAATGACGATGGATCACTCAAATTGCGTCCCGATTCATAACATCGTCCTACAGCAGACTTGACTTCATGGGTCTATTGCTGCCTCGGGCACCTTATGGCCGTTCTGCTGTGAGTCAAAGATTTTCGAATGGGACGAAAAACTGATAGTGAATTGTAACGTTCAGGGCCACCTAATGACGATGGATCACTCAAATTGCGTCCCGATTCAATACATTGTCCTCCAGCAGACTGTCTCCATGGGTCTATTGCAGCCTCGGGCACCTTATGGCCGTTCAGCTGTGACTCAAAGATTTTCGAATCGGACGAAAAACTGATAGTGAATTGTAACGTTCAGGGCCTCCTAATGACGATGGAACACTCAAATTGCGTCCCGATTCAATACATCGTCCTCCAGCCGACTTGTCTCCATGGGTCTATTGCTGCCTCGGGCACCTTATGGCCGTTCTGCTGTGAGTCTAGATTATCGAATGGGACGAAAAACTGATAGTGAATTGTAACGTTCAGGGCCACCTAATGACGATGGATCACTCAAATTGCGTCCCGATTCAATACATCGTCCTCCAGCCGACTTGTCTCCATGGGTCTATTGCTGCCTCGGGCACCTTATGGCCGTTCTGCTGTGAGTCTAGATTATCGAATGGGACGAAAAACTGATAGTGAATTGTAACGTTCAGGGCCACCTAATGACGATGGATCACTCAAATTGCGTCCCGATTCAATACATCGTCCTCCAGCCGACTTGACTCCATGGGTCTATTGCTGCCTCGGGCACCTTATGGCCGTTCTGCTGTGAGTCTAGATTATCGAATGGGACGAAAAACTGATAGTGAATTGTAACGTTCAGGGCCACCTAATGACGATGGGTCACTCAAATTGCGTCCTGATTCAATACATCGTCCTCCAGCAGACTTGACTTCATGGGTCTATTGCTGCCTCGGGCACCTTATGGCCGTTCTGCTGTGAGTCAAAGATTTTCGAATCGGACGAAAAACTGATAGTGAATTGAAACGTTCAGGGCCACCTAATGACGATGGATCACTCAAATTGCGTCCCGATTCAATACATCGACCTCCAGCAGACTTGTCTCCATGGGTCTATTGCTGCCTCGGGCACCTTATGGCCGTTCTGCTGTGAGTCTAGATTATCGAATGGGACGAAAAACTGATAGTGAATTGTAACGTTCGGGGCCTCCTAATGACGATGGATCACTCAAATTGCGTCCCGATTCAATACATCGTCCTCCAGCCGACTTGACTCCATGGGTCTATTGCTGCCTCGGGCACCTTATGGCCGTTCTGCTGTGAGTCTAGATTATCGAATGGGACGAAAAACTGATAGTGAATTGTAACGTTCAGGGCCTCCTAATGACGATGGATCACTCAAATTGCGTCCCGATTCGATAATCGTCCTCCAGCCGACTTGACTCCATGGGTCTATTGCTGCATCGGGCACCTTATGGCCGTTCTGCTGTGAGTCTAGATTATCGAATGGGACGAAAAACTGATAGTGAATTGTAACGTTCAGGGCCACCTATTGACGATGGACCACTCAAATTGCGTCCCGATTCAATACATCGTCCTCCAGCAGACTTGACTTCATGGGTCTATTGCTGCCTCGGGCACCTTATGGCCGTTCTGCTGTGAGTCAAAGATTTTCGAATCGGACGAAAAACTGATAGTGAATTGTAACTTTCAGGGCCACCTAATGACGATGGATCACTCAAATTGCATCCCGATTCAATACATTGTCCTCCAGCAGACTGTCTCCATGGGTCTATTGCAGCCTCGGGCACCTTATGGCCGTTCAGCTGTGACTCAAAGATTTTCGAATCGGACGAAAAACTGATAGTGAATTGTAACGTTCAGGGCCTCCTAATGACGATGGAACATTCAAATTGCGTCCCGATTCAATACATCGTCCTCCAGCCGACTTGTCTCCATGGGTCTATTGCTGCCTCGGGCACCTTATGGCCGTTCTGTGTGAGTCTAGATTATCGAATGGGACGAAAAACTGATAGTGAATTGTAACATTCGGGGCCACCTATTGACGATGGACCACGCAAATTGCGTCCCGATTCAATACATCGTCCTCCAGCCGAGTTGACTCCATGGGTCTATTGCTGCCTCGGGCACCTTATGGCCGTTCTGCTGTGAATCTAGATTATCGAATGGGACGAAAAACTGATAGTGAATTGTAACGTTCAGGGCCACCTAATGACGATGGATCACTCAAATTGCGTCCCGATTCAATACATCGTCCCCAGCCGACTTGTCTCCATGGGTCTATTGCTGCCTCGGGCACCTTATGGCCGTTCTGCTGTGAGTCTAGATTATCGAATGGGACGAAAAACTGATAGTGAATTGTAACATTCAGGGCCACCTAATGACGATGGATCACTCAAATTGTGTCCTGATTCAATACATCGTCCTCCAGCAGACTTGACTACATGGGTCTATTGCTGCCTCGGGCACCTTATGGCTGTTCTGCTGTGAGTCAAAGATTTTCGAATCGGACGAAAAACTGATAGTGAATTGTAACTTTCAGGGCCACCTAATGACGATGGATCACTCACATTGCGTCCCGATTCAATACATCGTCCTCCAGCAGACTTGTCTCCAAGGGTCGATTGCTGCCTCGGGCACCTTATGGCCGTTCTGCTGTGAGTCAAAGATTTTCGAATCGGAAGAAAAACTGATAGTGATTTGTAACATTCAGGGCCACCTAATGACGATGGATCACTCAAATTGCGTCCCGATTCAATACATCGTCCTCCAGCAGACTTGACTTCATGGGTCTATTGCTGCCTCGGGCACCTTATGGCCGTTCTGCTGTGAGTCTAGATTATTGAATGGGACGAAAAACTGATAGTGAATTCTAACGTTCAGGGCACCTAATGACGATGGATCACTCAAATTGCGTCCCGATTAAATACATCGTCCCCAGCCGACTTGTCTCCATGGGTCTATTGCTGACTCGGCACCTTATGGCCGTTCTGCTGTGAGTCTAGATTATCGAATGGGACGAAAAACTGATAGTGAATTGTAACGTTCAGGGCCACCTAATGACGATGGGTCACTCAAATTGCGTCCTGATTCAATACATCGTCCTCCAGCAGACTTGACTTCATGGGTCTATTGCTGCCTCGGGCACCTTATGGCCGTTCTGCTGTGAGTCAAAGATTTTCGAATCGGACGAAAAACTGATAGTGAATTGTAACGTTCAGGGCCACCTAATGACGATGGATCACTCAAATTGCGTCCCGATTCAATACATCGTCCTCCAGCCGACTTGACTCCATGGGTCTATTGCTGCCTCGGGCACCTTATGGCCGTTCTGCTATGAGTCTAGATTATCGAATGGGACAAAAAACTGATAGTGAATTGTAACGTTCAAGGCCTCCTAATGACGATGATTCACTGAAATTGCGTCCCGATTCAATACATCGACCTCCAGCAGACTTGTCTCCATGGGTCTATTGCTGCCTCGGGCACCTTATTGCCGTTCTGCTGTGAGTCTAGATTATCGAATGGGACGAAAAACTGATAGTGAATTATAACGTTCGGGGCCACCTAATGACGATGGATCACTCAAATTGCGTCCCGATTCAATACATCGTCCTCCAGCCGACTTGACTCAATGGGTCTATTGCTGCCTCGGGCACCTTATGGCCGTTCTGCTGTGAGTCTAGATTATCGAATGGGACGAAAAACTGATAGTGAATTGAAACGTTCAGGGCCACCTAATGACGATGGATCACTCAAATTGCGTCCCGATTCAATACATCGTCCTCCAGCAGACTTGACTTCATGGGTCTATTGCTGCCTCGGGCACCTTACGGCCGTTCTGCTGTGAGTCAAAGATTTTCGAATCGGACGAAAAACTGATAGTGAATTGAAACGTTCAGGGCCACCTAATGACGATGGATCACTCAAATTGCGTCCCGATTCAATACATCGTCCCCAGCCGACTTGTCTCCATGGGTCTATTGCTGCCTCGGGCACCTTATGGCAGGCCTGCTGTGACTCAAAGATTTTCGAATCGGACGAAAAACTGATAGTGAATTGTAACGTTCAGGGCCTCCTAATGACGATGGAACACTCAAATTGCGTCCCGATTCAATACATCGTCCTCCAGCAGACTTGTCTCCATGCGACTATTGCTGCCTCGGGCACCTTATGGCCGTTCTGCTTTGAGTGTAGATTATCGAATGGGACGAAAAACTGATAGTGAATTGTAACGTTCAGAGCCACCTAATGACGATGGATCTCTCAAATTGCGTCCCGATTCAATACATCGTCCTCCAGCCGACTTGACTCCATGGGTCTATTGCTGCCTCGGGCACCTTATGGCCGTTCTGCTGTGAGTCTAGTTTATCGAATGGGACGAAAAACTGATAGTGAATTGTAACGTTCAGGGCCTCCTAATGACGATGGATTACTAAAATTGCGTCCCGATTCAATACATCGTCCTCCAGCAGACTTGTCTCCATGGGTCGATTGCTGCCTCGGGCACCTAATGGCCGTTCTGCTGTGAGTCAAAGATTTTCGAATCGGACGAAAAACTGATAGTGAATTGTAACATTCAGGGCCACCTAATGACGATGGACCACGCAAATTGCGTCCCGATTCAATACATCGTCCTCCAGCCGAGTTGACTCCATGGGTCTATTGCTGCCTCGGGCACCTTATGGCCGTTCTGCTGTGAATCTAGATTATCGAATGGGACGAAAAACTGATAATGAATTGTAACGTTCAGGGCCACCTAATGACGATGGATCACTCAAATTGCGTCCCGATTCAATACATCGTCCCCAGCCGACTTGACTCCATGGGACTATTGCTGCCTCGGGCACCTTATGGCCGTTCTGCTGTGAGTCTAGATTATCGAATGGGACGAAAAACTGATAGTGAATTGTAACATTCAGGGCCACCTAATGACGATGGATCACTCAAATTGCGTCCTGATTCAATACATCGTCCTCCAGCAGACTTGACTACATGGGTCTATTGCTGCCTCGGGCACCTTATGGCCGTTCTGCTGTGAGTCAAAGATTTTCGAATCGGACGAAAAACTGATAGTGAATTGTAACGTTCAGGGCCACCTAATGACGATGGATCACTCAAATTGCGTCCCGATTCAATACATTGTCCTCCAGCAGACTGTCTCCATGGGTCTATTGCAGCCTCGGGCACCTTATGGCCGTTCAGCTGTGACTCAAAGATTTTCGAATCGGACGAAAAACTGATAGTGAATTGTAACGTTCAGGGCCTCCTAATGACGATGGAACACTCAAATTGCGTCCCGATTCAATACATCGTCCTCCAGCCGACTTGTCTCCATGGGTCTATTGCTGCCTCGGGCACCTTATGGCCGTTCTGCTGTAAGTCTAGATTATCGAATGGGACGAAAAACTGATAGTGAATTGTAACGTTCGGGGCCACCTAATGACGATGGATCACTCAAATTGCGTCCCGATTCAATACATCGTCCTCCAGCCGACTTGACTCCATGGGTCTATTGCTGCCTCGGGCACCTTATGGCCGTTCTGCTGTGAGTCTAGATTATCGAATGGGACGAAAAACTGATAGTGAATTGTAACGTTCAGGGCCTCCTAATGACGATGGATCACTCAAATTGCGTCCCGATTCGATAACCGTCCTCCAGCCGACTTGACTCCATGGGTCTATTGCTGCATCGGGCACCTTATGGCCGTTCTGCTGTGAGTCTAGATTATCGAATGGGACGAAAAACTGATAGTGAATTGTAACTTTCAGGGCCACCTAATGACGATGGATCACTCAAATTGCGTCCCGATTCAATACATTGTCCTCCAGCAGACTGTCTCCATGGGTCTATTGCAGCCTCGGGCACCTTATGGCCGTTCAGCTGTGACTCAAAGATTTTCGAATCGGACGAAAAACTGATAGTGAATTGTAACGTTCAGGGCCTCCTAATGACGATGGAACATTCAAATTGCGTCCCGATTCAATACATCGTCCTCCAGCCGACTTGTCTCCATGGGTCTATTGCTGCCTCGGGCACCTTATGGCCGTTCTGCTGTGAGTCTAGATTATCGAATGGGACGAAAAACTGATAGTGAATTGTAACGTTCAGGGCCACCTAATGACGATGGATCACTCAAATTGCGTCCCGATTCAATACATCATCCTCCAGCAGACTTGTCTCCATGGGTCGATTGCTGCCTCGGGCACTTAATGGCCGTTCTGCTGTGAGTCAAAGATTTTCGAATCGGACGAAAAACTGATAGTGAATTGTAACATTCGGGGCCACCTATTGACGATGGACCACGCAAATTGCGTCCCGATTCAATACATCGTCCTCCAGCCGAGTTGACTCCATGGGTCTATTGCTGCCTCGGGCACCTTATGGCCGTTCTGCTGTGAATCTAGATTATCGAATGGGACGAAAAACTAATAGTGAATTGTAACGTTCAGGGTCACCTAATGACGATGGATCACTCAAATTGCATCCCGATTCAATACATCGTCCCCAGCCGACTTGTCTCCATGGGTCTATTGCTGCCTCGGGCACCTTATGGCCGTTCTGCTGTGAGTCTAGATTATCGAATGGGACGACAAACTGATAGTGAATTGTAACATTCAGGGCCACCTAATGACGATGGATCACTCAAATTGTGTCCTGATTCAATACATCGTCCTCCAGCAGACTTGACTACATGGGTCTATTGCTGCCTCGGGCACCTTATGGCTGTTCTGCTGTGAGTCAAAGATTTTCGAATCGGACGAAAAACTGATAGTGAATTGTAACTTTCAGGGCCACCTAATGACGATGGATCACTCACATTGCGTCCCGATTCAATACATCGTCCTCCAGCAGACTTGTCTCCATGGGTCGATTGCTGCCTCGGGCACCTTATGGCCGTTCTGCTGTGAGTCAAAGATTTTCGAATCGGAAGAAAAACTGATAGTCATTTGTAACATTCAGGGCACCTAATGACGATCGATCACTCAAATTGCGTCCCGATTAAATACATCGTCCCCAGCCGACTTGTCTCCATGGGTCTATTGCTGACTCGGCACCTTATGGCCGTTCTGCTGTGAGTCTAGATTATCGAATGGGACGAAAAACTGATAGTGAATTGTAACGTTCAGGGCCACCTAATGACGATGGGTCACTCAAATTGCGTCCTGATTCAATACATCGTCCTCCAGCAGACTTGACTTCATGCGTCTATTGCTGCCTCGGGCACCTTATGGCCGTTCTGCTGTGAGTCAAAGATTTTCGAATCGGACGAAAAACTGATAGTGAATTGTAACGTTCAGGGCCACCTAATGACGATGGATCACTCAAATTGCGTCCCGATTCAATACATCGTCCTCCAGCCGACTTGACTCCATGGGTCTATTGCTGCCTCGGGCACCTTATGGCCGTTCTGCTATGAGTCTAGATTATCGAATGGGACAAAAAACTGATAGTGAATTGTAACGTTCAAGGCCTCCTAATGACGATGGATCACTGAAATTGCGTCCCGATTCAATACATCGACCTCCAGCAGACTTGTCTCCATGGGTCTATTGCTGCCTCGGGCACCTTATTGCCGTTCTGCTGTGAGTCTAGATTATCGAATGGGACGAAAAACTGATAGTGCATTGTAACGTTCGGGGCCACCTAATGACGATGGATCACTCAAATTGCGTCCCGATTCAATACATCGTCCTCCAGCCGACTTGACTCCATGGGTCTATTGCTGCCTCGGGCACCTTATGGCCGTTCTGCTGTGAGTCTAGATTATCGAATGGGACGAAAAACTGATAGTGAATTGTAACGTTCAGGGCCACCTAATGACGATGGATCACTCAAATTGCGTCCCGATTCAATACATCGTCCTCCAGCAGACTTGACTTCATGGGTCTATTGCTGCCTCGGGCACCTTATGGCCGTTCTGCTGTGAGTCAAAGATTTTCGAATCGGACGAAAAACTGATAGTGAATTGAAACGTTCAGGGCCACCTAATTACGATGGATCACTCAAATTGCGTCCCGATTCAATACATCGTCCCCAGCCGACTTGTCTCCATGGGTCTATTGCTGCCTCGGGCACCTTATGGCAGGCCTGCTGTGACTCAAAGATTTTCGAATCGGACGAAAAACTGATAGTGAATTGTAACGTTCAGGGCCTCCTAATGACGATGGAACACTCAAATTGCGTCCCGATTCAATACATCGTCCTCCAGCAGACTTGTCCCATGCGACTATTGCTGCCTCGGGCACCTTATGGCCGTTCTGCTGTGAGTGTAGATTATAGAATGGGACGAAAAACTGATAGTGAATTGTAACGTTTAGAGCCACCTAATGACGATGGATCTCTCAAATTGCGTCCCGATTCAATACATCGTCCTCCAGCCGACTTGACTCCATGGGTCTATTGCTGCCTCGGGCACCTTATGGCCGTTCTGCTGTGAGTCTAGATTATCGAATGGGACGAAAAACTGATAGTGAATTGTAACATTCAGGGCCACCTAATGACGATGGATCACTCAAATTGCGTCCTGATTCAATACATCGTCCTCCAGCAGACTTGACTACATGGGTCTATTGCTGCCTCGGGCACCTTATGGCCGTTCTGCTGTGAGTCAAAGATTTTCGAATCGGACGAAAAACTGATAGTGAATTGTAACTTTCAGGGCCACCTAATGACGATGGATCACTCACATTGCGTCCCGATTCAATACATCGTCCTCCAGCAGACTTGTCTCCATGGGTCGATTGCTGCCTCGGGCACCTTATGGCCGTTCTGCTGTGAGTCAAAGATTTTCGAATCGGAAGAAAAACTGATAGTGATTTGTAACATTCAGGGCCACCTAATGACGATGGATCACTCAAATTGCGTCCCGATTCAATACATCGTCCTCCAGCAGACTTGACTTCATGGGTCTATTGCTGCCTCGGGCACCTTATGGCCGTTCTGCTGTGAGTCAAAGATTTTCGAATCGGACGAAAAACTGATAGTGAATTGTAACTTTCAGGGCCACCTAATGACGATGGATCACCCAAATTGCGTCCCGATTCAATACATTGTCCTCCAGCAGACATTCTCCATGGGTCTATTGCAGCCACGGGCACCTTATGGCCGTTCAGCTGTGACTCAAAGATTTTCGAATCGGACGAAAAACTGATAGTGAATTGTAACGTTCAGGGCCTCCTAATGACGATGGAACACTCAAATTGCGTCCCGATTCAATACATCGTCCTCCAGCCGACTTGTCTCCATGGGTCTATTGCTGCCTCGGGCACCTTATGGCCGTTCTGCTGTGAGTCTAGATTATCGAATGGGACGAAAAACTGATAGTGAATTGTAACGTTCAGGGCCACCTAATGACGATGGATCACTCAAATTGCGTCCCGATTCAATACATCGTCCTCCAGCCGACTTGTCTCCATGGGTCTATTGCTGCCTCGGGCACCTTATGGCCGTTCTGCTGTGAGTCTAGATTATTGAATGGGACGAAAAACTGATAGTGAATTGTAACGTTCAGGGCCACCTAATGACGATGGATCACTCAAATTGCGTCCCGATTCAATACATCGTCCTCCAGCCGACTTGACTCCATGGGTCTATTGCTGCCTCGGGCACCTTATGGCCGTTCTGCTGTGAGTCTAGATTATCGAATGGGACGAAAAACTGATAGTGAATTGTAACGTTCAGGGCCACCTAATGACGATGGGTCACTCAAATTGCGTCCTGATTCAATACATCGTCCTCCAGCAGACTTGACTACATGGGTCTATTGCTGCCTCGGGCACCTTATGGCCGTTCTGCTGTGAGTCAAAGATTTTCGAATCGGACGAAAAACTGATAGTGAATTGTAACTTTCAGGGCCACCTAATGACGATGGATCACTCACATTGCGTCCCGATTCAATACATCGTCCTCCAGCAGACTTGTCTCCATGGATCGATTGCTGCCTCGGGCACCTTATGGCCGTTCTGCTGTGAGTCAAAGATTTTCGAATCGGAAGAAAAACTGATAGTGACTTGTAACATTCAGGGCCACCTAATGACGATGGATCACTCAAATTGCGTCCCGATTCAATACATCCTCCTCCAGCAGACTTGACTTCATGGGTCTATTGCTGCCTCGGGCACCTTATGGCCGTTCTGCTGTGAGTCAAAGATTTTCGAATCGGACGAAAAACTGATAGTGAATTGTAACGTTCAGGGCCACCTAATGACGATGGATCACTCAAATTGCGTCCCGATTCAATACATTGTCCTCCAGCAGACTGTCTCCATGGGTCTATTGCAGCCTCGGGCACCTTATGGCCGTTCAGCTGTGACTCAAAGATTTTCGAATCGGACGAAAAACTGATAGTGAATTGTAACGTTCAGGGCCTCCTAATGACGATGGAACACTCAAATTGCGTCCCGATTCAATACATCGTCCTCCAGCCGACTTGTCTCCATGGGTCTATTGCTGCCTCGGGCACCTTATGGCCGTTCTGCTGTGAGTCTAGATTATCGAATGGGACGAAAAACTGATAGTGAATTGTAACGTTCAGGGCCACCTAATGACGATGGATCACTCAAATTGCGTCCCGATTCAATACATCGTCCTCCAGCCGACTTGTCTCCATGGGTCTATTGCTGCCTCGGGCACCTTATGGCCGTTCTGCTGTGAGTCTAGATTATCGAATGGGACGAAAAACTGATAGTGAATTGTAACGTTCAGGGCCACCTAATGACGATGGATCACTCAAATTGCGTCCCGATTCAATACATCGTCCTCCAGCCGACTTGACTCCATGGGTCTATTGCTGCCTCGGGCACCTTATGGCCGTTCTGCTGTGAGTCTAGATTATCGAATGGGACGGAAAACTGATAGTGAATTGTAACGTTCAGGGCCACCTAATGACGATGGGTCACTCAAATTGCGTCCTGATTCAATACATCGTCCTCCAGCAGACTTGACTTCATGGGTCTATTGCTGCCTCGGGCACCTTATGGCCGTTCTGCTGTGAGTCAAATATTTTCGAATCGGACGAAAAACTGATAGTGAATTGAAACGTTCAGGGCCACCTAATGACGATGGATCACTCAAATTGCGTCCCGATTCAATACATCGACCTCCAGCAGACTTGTCTCCATGGGTCTATTGCTGCCTCGGGCACCTTATGGCCGTTCTGCTGTGAGTCTAGATTATCGAATGGGACGAAAAACTGATAGTGAATTGTAACGTTCGGGGCCACCTAATGACGATGGATCACTCAAATTGCGTCCCGATTCAATACATCGTCCTCCAGCCGACTTGACTCCATGGGTCTATTGCTGCCTCGGGCACCTTATGGCCGTTCTGCTGTGAGTCTAGATTATCGAATGGGACGAAAAACTGATAGTGAATTGTAACGTTCAGGGCCTCCTAATGACGATGGATCACTCAAATTGCGTCCCGATTCGATAATCGTCCTCCAGCCGACTTGACTCCATGGGTCTATTGCTGCATCGGGCACCTTATGGCCGTTCTGCTGTGAGTCTAGATTATCGAATGGGACGAAAAACTGATAGTGAATTGTAACGTTCAGGGCCACCTATTGACGATGGATCACTCAAATTGCGTCCCGATTCAATACATCGTCCTCCAGCAGACTTGACTTCATGGGTCTATTGCTGCCTCGGGCACCTTATGGCCGTTCTGCTGTGAGTCAAAGATTTTCGAATCGGACGAAAAACTGATAGTGAATTGTAACTTTCAGGGCCACCTAATGACGATGGATCACTCAAATTGCGTCCCGATTCAATACATTGTCCTGCAGCAGACTGTCTCCATGGGTCTATTGCAGCCTCGGGCACCTTATGGCCGTTCAGCTGTGACTCAAAGATTTTCGAATCGGACGAAAAACTGATAGTGAATTGTAACGTTCAGGGCCTCCTAATGACGATGGAACATTCAAATTGCGTCCCGATTAAATACATCGTCTTCCAGCCGACTTGTCTCCATGGGTCTATTGATGCCTCGGGCACCTTATGGCCGTTCTGCTGTGAGTCTAGATTATCGAATGGGACGAAAAACTGATAGTGAATTGTAACGTTCAGGGCCACCTAATGACGATGGATCACTCAAATTGCGTCCCGATTCAATACATCATCCTCCAGCAGACTTGTCTCCATGGGTCGATTGCTGCCTCGGGCACTTAATGGCCGTTCTGCTGTGAGTCAAAGATTTTCGAATCGGACGAAAAACTGATAGTGAATTGTAACATTCGGGGCCACCTATTGACGATGGATAACGCAAATTGCGTCCCGATTCAATACATCGTCCTCCAGCCGAGTTGACTCCATGGGTCTATTGCTGCCTCGGGCACCTTATGGCCGTTCTGCTGTGAATCTAGATTATCGAATGGGACGAAAAACTGATAGTGAATTGTAACGTTCAGGGCCACCTAATGACGATGGATCACTCAAATTGCGTCCCGATTCAATACATCGTCCCCAGCCGACTTGTCTCCATGGGTCTATTGCTGCCTCGGGCACCTTATGGCCGTTCTGCTGTGAGTCTAGATTATCGAATGGGACGAAAAACTGATAGTGAATTGTAACATTCAGGGCCACCTAATGACGATGGATCACTCAAATTGTGTCCTGATTCAATACATCGTCCTCCAGCAGACTTGACTACATGGGTCTATTGCTGCCTCGGGCACCTTATGGCTGTTCTGCTGTGAGTCAAAGATTTTCGAATCGGACGAAAAACTGATAGTGAATTGTAACTTTCAGGGCCACCTAATGACGATGGATCACTCACATTGCGTCCCGATTCAATACATCGTCCTCCAGCAGACTTGTCTCCATGGGTCGATTGCTGCCTCGGGCACCTTATGGCCGTTCTGCTGTGAGTCAAAGATTTTCGAATCGGAAGAAAAACTGATAGTGATTTGTAACATTCAGGGCCACCTAATGACGATGGATCACTCAAATTGCGTCCCGATTCAATACATCGTCCTCCAGCAGACTTGACTTCATGGGTCTATTGCTGCCTCGGGCACCTTATGGCCGTTCTGCTGTGAGTCTAGATTATTGAATGGGACGAAAAACTGATAGTGAATTCTAACGTTCAGGGCACCTAATGACGATGGATCACTCAAATTGCGTCCCGATTAAATACATCGTCCCCAGCCGACTTGTCTCCATGGGTCTATTGCTGACTCGGCACCTTATGGCCGTTCTGCTGTGAGTCTAGATTATCGAATGGGACGAAAAACTGATAGTGAATTGTAACGTTCAGGGCCACCTAATGACGATGGGTCACTCAAATTGCGTCCTGATTCAATACATCGTCCTCCAGCAGACTTGACTTCATGGGTCAATTGCTGCATCGGGCACCTTATGGCCGTTCTGCTATGAGTCTAGATTATCGAATGGGACAAAAAACTGATAGTGAATTGTAACGTTCAAGGCCTCCTAATGACGATGGATCACTCAAATTGCGTCCCGATTCAATACATCGACCTCCAGCAGACTTGTCTCCATGGGTCTATTGCTGCCTCGGGCACCTTATTGCCGTTCTGCTGTGAGTCTAGATTATCGAATGGGACGAAAAACTGATAGTGAATTGTAACGTTCGGGGCCACCTAATGACGATGGATCACTCAAATTGCGTCCCGATTCAATACATCGTCCTCCAGCCGACTTGACTCCATGGGTCTATTGCTGCCTCGGGCACCTTATGGCCGTTCTGCTGTGAGTCTAGATTATCGAATGGGACGAAAAACTGATAGTGAATTGTAACGTTCAGGGCCACCTAATGACGATGGATCACTCAAATTGCGTCCCGATTCAATACATCGTCCTCCAGCAGACTTGACTTCATGGGTCTATTGCTGCCTCGGGCACCTTATGGCCGTTCTGCTGTGAGTCAAAGATTTTCGAATCGGACGAAAAACTGATAGTGAATTGTAACTTTCAGGGCCACCTAATGACGATGGATCACTCACATTGCGTCCCGATTCAATACATCGTCCTCCAGCAGACTTGTCTCCATGGGTCGATTGCTGCCTCGGGCACCTTATGGCCGTTCTGCTGTGAGTCAAAGATTTTCGAATCGGAAGAAAAACTGATAGTGAATTGTAACATTCAGGGCCACCTAATGACGATGGATCACTCAAATTGCGTCCCGATTCAATACATCGTCCTCCAGCAGACTTGACTTCATGGGTCTATTGCTGCCTCGGGCACCTTATGGCCGTTCTGCTGTGAGTCTAGATTATTGAATGGGACGAAAAACTGATAGTGAATTCTAACGTTCAGGGCACCTAATGACGATGGATCACTCAAATTGCGTCCCGATTAAATACATCGTCCCCAGCCGACTTGTCTCCATGGGTCTATTGCTGACTCGGCACCTTATGGCCGTTCTGCTGTGAGTCTAGATTATCGAATGGGACGAAAAACTGATAGTGAATTGTAACGTTCAGGGCCACCTAATGACGATGGGTCACTCAAATTGCGTCCTGATTCAATACATCGTCCTCCAGCAGACTTGACTTCATGGGTCAATTGCTGCCTCGGGCACCTTATGGCCGTTCTGCTGTGAGTCAAAGATTTTCGAATCGGACGAAAAACTGATAGTGAATTGTAACGTTCAGGGCCACCTAATGACGATGGATCACTCAAATTGCGTCCCGATTCAATACATCGTCCTCCAGCCGACTTGACTCCATGGGTCTATTGCTGCCTCGGGCACCTTATGGCCGTTCTGCTATGAGTCTAGATTATCGAATGGGACAAAAAACTGATAGTGAATTGTAACGTTCAAGGCCTCCTAATGACGATGGATCACTCAAATTGCGTCCCGATTCAATACATCGACCTCCAGCAGACTTGTCTCCATGGGTCTATTGCTGCCTCGGGCACCTTATTGCCGTTCTGCTGTGAGTCTAGATTATCGAATGGGACGAAAAACTGATAGTGAATTGTAACGTTCGGGGCCACCTAATGACGATGGATCACTCAAATTGCGTCCCGATTCAATACATCGTCCTCCAGCCGACTTGACTCCATGGGTCTATTGCTGCCTCGGGCACCTTATGGCCGTTCTGCTGTGAGTCTAGATTATCGAATGGGACGAAAAACTGATAGTGAATTGTAACGTTCAGGGCCACCTAATGACGATGGATCACTCAAATTGCGTCCCGATTCAATACATCGTCCTCCAGCAGACTTGACTTCATGGGTCTATTGCTGCCTCGGGCACCTTATGGCCGTTCTGCTGTGAGTCAAAGATTTTCCAATCGGACGAAAAACTGATAGTGAATTGAAACGTTCAGGGCCACCTAATGACGATGGATCACTCAAATTGCGTCCCGATTCAATACATCGTCCCCAGCCGACTTGTCTCCATGGGTCTATTGCTGCCTCGGGCACCTTATGGCAGGCCTGCTGTGACTCAAAGATTTTCGAATCGGACGAAAAACTGATAGTGAATTGTAACGTTCAGGGCCTCCTAATGACGATGGAACACTCAAATTGCGTCCCGATTCAATACATCGTCCTCCAGCAGACTTGTCTCCATGCGACTATTGCTGCCTCGGGCACCTTATGGCCGTTCTGCTGTGAGTGTAGATTATCGAATGGGACGAAAAACTGATAGTGAATTGTAACGTTCAGAGCCACCTAATGACGATGGATCTCTCAAATTGCGTCCCGATTCAATACATCGTCCTCCAGCCGACTTGACTCCATGGGTCTATTGCTGCCTCGGGCACCTTATGGCCGTTCTGCTGTGAGTCTAGTTTATCGAATGGGACGAAAAACTGATAGTGAATTGTAACGTTCAGGGCCTCCTAATGACGATGGATTACTCAAATTGCGTCCCGATTCAATACATCGTCCTCCAGCAGACTTGTCTCCATGGGTCGATTGCTGCCTCGGGCACCTAATGGCCGTTCTGCTGTGAGTCAAAGATTTTCGAATCGGACGAAAAACTGATAGTGAATTGTAACTTTCAGGGCCACCTAATAACGATGGACCACGCAAATTGCGTCCCGATTCAATACATCGTCCTCTAGCCGAGTTGACTCCATGGGTCTATTGCTGCCTCGGGCACCTTATGGCCGTTCTGCTGTGAATCTAGATTATCGAATGGGACGAAAAACTGATAATGAATTGTAACGTTCAGGGCCACCTAATGACGATGGAACACTCAAATTGCGTCCCGATTCAATACATCGTCCCCAGCCGACTTGACTCCATGGGACTATTGCTGCCTCGGGCACCTTATGGCCGTTCTGCTGTGAGTCTAGATTATCGAATGGGACGAAAAACTGATAGTGAATTGTAACATTCAGGGCCACCTAATGACGATGGATCACTCAAATTGCGTCCTGATTCAATACATCGTCCTCCAGCAGACTTGACTACATGGGTCTATTGCTGCCTCGGGCACCTTATGGCCGTTCTGCTGTGAGTCTAGATTATCGAATGGGACGAAAAACTGATAGTGAATTGTAACGTTCGGGGCCACCTAATGACGATGGATCACTCAAATTGCGTCCCGATTCAATACATCGTCCTCCAGCCGACTTGACTCCATGGGTCTATTGCTGCCTCGGGCACCTTATGGCCGTTCTGCTGTGAGTCTAGATTATCGAATGGGACGAAAAACTGATAGTGAATTGTAACGTTCAGGGCCTCCTAATGACGATGGATCACTCAAATTGCGTCCCGATTCGATACATCGTCCTCCAGCCGACTTGACTCCATGGGTCTATTGCTGCATCGGGCACCTTATGGCCGTTCTGCTGTGAGTCTAGATTATCGAATGGGACGAAAAACTGATAGTGAATTGTAACGTTCAGGGCCACCTAATGACGATGGATCACTCAAATTGCGTCCCGATTCAATACATCGTCCTCCAGCAGACTTGACTTCATGGGTCTATTGCTGCCTCGGGCACCTTATGGCCGTTCTGCTGTGAGTCAAAGATTTTCGAATCGGACGAAAAACTGATAGTGAATTGTAACTTTCAGGGCCACCTAATGACGATGGATCACTCAAATTGCGTCCCGATTCAATACATTGTCCTCCAGCAGACTGTCTCCTTGGGTCTATTGCAGCCTCGGGCACCTTATGGCCGTTCAGCTGTGACTCAAAGATTTTCGAATCGGACGAAAAACTGATAGTGAATTGTAACGTTCAGGGCCTCCTAATGACGATGGAACATTCAAATTGCGTCCCGATTCAATACATCGTCCTCCAGCCGACTTGTCTCCATGGGTCTATTGCTGCCTCGGGCACCTTATGGCCGTTCTGCTGTGAGTCTAGATTATCGAATGGGACGAAAAACTGATAGTGAATTGTAACGTTCAGGGCCACCTAATGACGATGGATCACTCAAATTGCGTCCCGATTCAATACATCATCCTCCAGCAGACTTGTCTCCATGGGTCGATTGCTGCCTCGGGCACTTAATGGCCGTTCTGCTGTGAGTCAAAGATTTTCGAATCGGACGAAAAACTGATAGTGAATTGTAACATTCAGGGCCACCTATTGACGATGGACCACGCAAATTGCGTCCCGATTCAATACATCGTCCTCCAGCCGAGTTGACTCCATGGGTCTATTGCTGCCTCGGGCACCTTATGGCCGTTCTGCTGTGAATCTAGATTATCGAATGGGACGAAAAACTGATAGTGAATTGTAACGTTCAGGGCCACCTAATGACGATGGATCACTCAAATTGCGTCCCGATTCAATACATCGTCCCCAGCCGACTTGTCTCCATGGGTCTATTGCTGCCTCGGGCACCTTATGGCCGTTCTGCTGTGAGTCTAGATTATCGAATGGGACGAAAAACTGATAGTGAATTGTAACTTTCAGGGCCACCTAATGACGATGGATCACTCACATTGCGTCCCGATTCAATACATCGTCCTCCAGCAGACTTGTCTCCATGGGTCGATTGCTGCCTCGGGCACCTTATGGCCGTTCTGCTGTGAGTCAAAGATTTTCGAATCGGAAGAAAAACTGATAGTGAATTGTAACATTCAGGGCCACCTAATGACGATGGATCACTCAAATTGCGTCCCGATTCAATACATCGTCCTCCAGCAGACTTGACTTCATGGGTCTATTGCTGCCTCGGGCACCTTATGGCCGTTCTGCTGTGAGTCTAGATTATTGAATGGGACGAAAAACTGATAGTGAATTCTAACGTTCAGGGCACCTAATGACGATGGATCACTCAAATTGCGTCCCGATTAAATACATCGTCCCCAGCCGACTTGTCTCCATGGGTCTATTGCTGACTCGGCACCTTATGGCCGTTCTGCTGTGAGTCTAGATTATCGAATGGGACGAAAAACTGATAGTGAATTGTAACGTTCAGGGCCACCTAATGACGATGGGTCACTCAAATTGCGTCCTGATTCAATACATCGTCCTCCAGCAGACTTGACTTCATGGGTCAATTGCTGCCTCGGGCACCTTATGGCCGTTCTGCTGTGAGTCAAAGATTTTCGAATCGGACGAAAAACTGATAGTGAATTGTAACGTTCAGGGCCACCTAATGACGATGGATCACTCAAATTGCGTCCCGATTCAATACATCGTCCTCCAGCCGACTTGACTCCATGGGTCTATTGCTGCCTCGGGCACCTTATGGCCGTTCTGCTATGAGTCTAGATTATCGAATGGGACAAAAAACTGATAGTGAATTGTAACGTTCAAGGCCTCCTAATGACGATGGATCACTCAAATTGCGTCCCGATTCAATACATCGACCTCCAGCAGACTTGTCTCCATGGGTCTATTGCTGCCTCGGGCACCTTATTGCCGTTCTGCTGTGAGTCTAGATTATCGAATGGGACAAAAAACTGATAGTGAATTGTAACGTTCGGGGCCACCTAATGACGATGGATCACTCAAATTGCGTCCCGATTCAATACATCGTCCTCCAGCCGACTTGACTCCATGGGTCTATTGCTGCCTCGGGCACCTTATGGCCGTTCTGCTGTGAGTCTAGATTATCGAATGGGACGAAAAACTGATAGTGAATTGTAACGTTCAGGGCCACCTAATGACGATGGATCACTCAAATTGCGTCCCGATTCAATACATCGTCCTCCAGCAGACTTGACTTCATGGGTCTATTGCTGCCTCGGGCACCTTATGGCCGTTCTGCTGTGAGTCAAAGATTTTCCAATCGGACGAAAAACTGATAGTGAATTGAAACGTTCAGGGCCACCTAATGACGATGGATCACTCAAATTGCGTCCCGATTCAATACATCGTCCCCAGCCGACTTGTCTCCATGGGTCTATTGCTGCCTCGGGCACCTTATGGCAGGCCTGCTGTGACTCAAAGATTTTCGAATCGGACGAAAAACTGATAGTGAATTGTAACGTTCAGGGCCTCCTAATGACGATGGAACACTCAAATTGCGTCCCGATTCAATACATCGTCCTCCAGCAGACTTGTCTCCATGCGACTATTGCTGCCTCGGGCACCTTATGGCCGTTCTGCTGTGAGTGTAGATTATCGAATGGGACGAAAAACTCATAGTGAATTGTAACGTTCAGAGCCACCTAATGACGATGGATCTCTCAAATTGCGTCCCGATTCAATACATCGTCCTCCAGCCGACTTGACTCCATGGGTCTATTGCTGCCTCGGGCACCTTATGGCCGTTCTGCTGTGAGTCTAGTTTATCGAATGGGACGAAAAACTGATAGTGAATTGTAACGTTCAGGGCCTCCTAATGACGATGGATTACTCAAATTGCGTCCCGATTCAATACATCGTCCTCCAGCAGACTTGTCTCCATGGGTCGATTGCTGCCTCGGGCACCTAATGGCCGTTCTGCTGTGAGTCAAAGATTTTCGAATCGGACGAAAAACTGATAGTGAATTGTAACTTTCAGGGCCACCTAATGACGATGGACCACGCAAATTGCGTCCCGATTCAATACATCGTCCTCTAGCCGAGTTGACTCCATGGGTCTATTGCTGCCTCGGGCACCTTATGGCCGTTCTGCTGTGAATCTAGATTATCGAATGGGACGAAAAACTGATAATGAATTGTAACGTTCAGGGCCACCTAATGACGATGGAACACTCAAATTGCGTCCCGATTCAATACATCGTCCCCAGCCGACTTGACTCCATGGGACTATTGCTGCCTCGGGCACCTTATGGCCGTTCTGCTGTGAGTCTAGATTATCGAATGGGACGAAAAACTGATAGTGAATTGTAACATTCAGGGCCACCTAATGACGATGGATCACTCAAATTGCGTCCTGATTCAATACATCGTCCTCCAGCAGACTTGACTACATGGGTCTATTGCTGCCTCGGGCACCTTATGGCCGTTCTGCTGTGAGTCTAGATTATCGAATGGGACGAAAAACTGATAGTGAATTGTAACGTTCGGGGCCACCTAATGACGATGGATCACTCAAATTGCGTCCCGATTCAATACATCGTCCTCCAGCCGACTTGACTCCATGGGTCTATTGCTGCCTCGGGCACCTTATGGCCGTTCTGCTGTGAGTCTAGATTATCGAATGGGACGAAAAACTGATAGTGAATTGTAACGTTCAGGGCCTCCTAATGACGATGGATCACTCAAATTGCGTCCCGATTCGATACATCGTCCTCCAGCCGACTTGACTCCATGGGTCTATTGCTGCATCGGGCACCTTATGGCCGTTCTGCTGTGAGTCTAGATTATCGAATGGGACGAAAAACTGATAGTGAATTGTAACGTTCAGGGCCACCTAATGACGATGGATCACTCAAATTGCGTCCCGATTCAATACATCGTCCTCCAGCAGACTTGACTTCATGGGTCTATTGCTGCCTCGGGCACCTTATGGCCGTTCTGCTGTGAGTCAAAGATTTTCGAATCGGACGAAAAACTGATAGTGAATTGTAACTTTCAGGGCCACCTAATGACGATGGATCACTCAAATTGCGTCCCGATTCAATACATTGTCCTCCAGCAGACTGTCTCCTTGGGTCTATTGCAGCCTCGGGCACCTTATGGCCGTTCAGCTGTGACTCAAAGATTTTCGAATCGGACGAAAAACTGATAGTGAATTGTAACGTTCAGGGCCTCCTAATGACGATGGAACATTCAAATTGCGTCCCGATTCAATACATCGTCCTCCAGCCGACTTGTCTCCATGGGTCTATTGCTGCCTCGGGCACCTTATGGCCGTTCTGCTGTGAGTCTAGATTATCGAATGGGACGAAAAACTGATAGTGAATTGTAACGTTCAGGGCCACCTAATGACGATGGATCACTCAAATTGCGTCCCGATTCAATACATCATCCTCCAGCAGACTTGTCTCCATGGGTCGATTGCTGCCTCGGGCACTTAATGGCCGTTCTGCTGTGAGTCAAAGATTTTCGAATCGGACGAAAAACTGATAGTGAATTGTAACATTCAGGGCCACCTATTGACGATGGACCACGCAAATTGCGTCCCGATTCAATACATCGTCCTCCAGCCGAGTTGACTCCATGGGTCTATTGCTGCCTCGGGCACCTTATGGCCGTTCTGCTGTGAATCTAGATTATCGAATGGGACGAAAAACTGATAGTGAATTGTAACGTTCAGGGCCACCTAATGACGATGGATCACTCAAATTGCGTCCCGATTCAATACATCGTCCCCAGCCGACTTGTCTCCATGGGTCTATTGCTGCCTCGGGCACCTTATGGCCGTTCTGCTGTGAGTCTAGATTATCGAATGGGACGAAAAACTGATAGTGAATTGTAACATTCAGGGCCACCTAATGACGATGGATCACTCAAATTGCGTCCTGATTCAATACATCGTCCTCCAGCAGACTTGACTACATGGGTCTATTGCTGCCTCGGGCACCTTATGGCCGTTCTGCTGTGAGTCAAAGATTTTCGAATCGGACGAAAAACTGATAGTGAATTGTAACTTTCAGGGCCACCTAATGACGATGGATCACTCAAATTGCGTCCCGATTCAATACATTGTCCTCCAGCAGACTGTCTCCATGGGTCTATTGCAGCATCGGGCACCTTATGGCCGTTCTGCTGTGAGTCTAGATTATCGAATGGGACGAAAAACTGATAGTGAATTGTAACGTTCAGGGCCTCCTAATGACGATGGATCACTCAAATTGCGTCCCGATTCGATACATCGTCCTCCAGCCGACTTGACTCCATGGGTCTATTGCTGCATCGGGCACCTTATGGCCGTTCTGCTGTGAGTCTAGATTATCGAATGGGACGAAAAACTGATAGTGAATTGTAACGTTCAGGGCCACCTAATGACGATGGATCACTCAAATTGCGTCCCGATTCAATACATCGTCCTCCAGCAGACTTGACTTCATGGGTCTATTGCTGCCTCGGGCACCTTATGGCCGTTCTGCTGTGAGTCAAAGATTTTCGAATCGGACGAAAAACTGATAGTGAATTGTAACTTTCAGGGCCACCTAATGACGATGGATCACTCAAATTGCGTCCCGATTCAATACATTGTCCTCCAGCAGACTGTCTCCTTGGGTCTATTGCAGCCTCGGGCACCTTATGGCCGTTCAGCTGTGACTCAAAGATTTTCGAATCGGACGAAAAACTGATAGTGAATTGTAACGTTCAGGGCCTCCTAATGACGATGGAACATTCAAATTGCGTCCCGATTCAATACATCGTCCTCCAGCCGACTTGTCTCCATGGGTCTATTGCTGCCTCGGGCACCTTATGGCCGTTCTGCTGTGAGTCTAGATTATCGAATGGGACGAAAAACTGATAGTGAATTGTAACGTTCAGGGCCACCTAATGACGATGGATCACTCAAATTGCGTCCCGATTCAATACATCATCCTCCAGCAGACTTGTCTCCATGGGTCGATTGCTGCCTCGGGCACTTAATGGCCGTTCTGCTGTGAGTCAAAGATTTTCGAATCGGACGAAAAACTGATAGTGAATTGTAACATTCAGGGCCACCTATTGACGATGGACCACGCAAATTGCGTCCCGATTCAATACATCGTCCTCCAGCCGAGTTGACTCCATGGGTCTATTGCTGCCTCGGGCACCTTATGGCCGTTCTGCTGTGAATCTAGATTATCGAATGGGACGAAAAACTGATAGTGAATTGTAACGTTCAGGGCCACCTAATGACGATGGATCACTCAAATTGCGTCCCGATTCAATACATCGTCCCCAGCCGACTTGTCTCCATGTGTCTATTGCTGCCTCGGGCACCTTATGGCCGTTCTGCTGTGAGTCTAGATTATCGAATGGGACGAAAAACTGATAGTGAATTGTAACATTCAGGGCCACCTAATGACGATGGATCACTCAAATTGCGTCCTGATTCAATACATCGTCCTCCAGCAGACTTGACTACATGGGTCTATTGCTGCCTCGGGCACCTTATGGCCGTTCTGCTGTGAGTCAAAGATTTTCGAATCGGACGAAAAACTGATAGTGAATTGTAACTTTCAGGGCCACCTAATGACGATGGATCACTCACATTGCGTCCCGATTCAATACATCGTCCTCCAGCAGACTTGTCTCCATGGGTCGATTGCTGCCTCGGGCACCTTATGGCCGTTCTGCTGTGAGTCAAAGATTTTCGAATCGGAAGAAAAACTGATAGTGATTTGTAACTTTCAGGGCCACCTAATGACGATGGATCACTCAAATTGCGTCCCGATTCAATACATCGTCCTCCAGCAGACTTGACTTCATGGGTCTATTGCTGCCTCGGGCACCTTATGGCCGTTCTGCTGTGAGTCAAAGATTTTCGAATCGGACGAAAAACTGATAGTGAATTGTAACTTTCAGGGCCACCTAATGACGATGGATCACTCAAATTGCGTCCCGATTCAATACATTGTCCTCCAGCAGACTGTCTCCATGGGTCTATTGCAGCATCGGGCACCTTATGGCCGTTCAGCTGTGACTCAAAGATTTTCGAATCGGACGAAAAACTGATAGTGAATTGTAACGTTCAGGGCCTCCTAATGACGATGGAACACTCAAATTGCGTCCCGATTCAATACATCGTCCTCCAGCCGACTTGTCTCCATGGGTCTATTGCTGCCTCGGGCACCTTATGGCCGTTCTGCTGTGAGTCTAGATTATCGAATGGGACGAAAAACTGATAGTGAATTGTAACATTCAGGGCCACCTAATGACGATGGATCACTCAAATTGCGTCCCGATTCAATACATCGTCCTCCAGCCGACTTGACTCCATGGGTCTCTTGCTGCCTCGGGCACCTTATGGCCGTTCTGCTGTGAGTCTAGATTATTGAATGGGACGAAAAACTGATAGTGAATTCTAACGTTCAGGGCACCTAATGACGATGGATCACTCAAATTGCGTCCCGATTAAATACATCGTCCCCAGCCGACTTGTCTCCATGGGTCTATTGCTGACTCGGCACCTTATGGCCGTTCTGCTGTGAGTCTAGATTATCGAATGGGACGAAAAACTGATAGTGAATTGTAACGTTCAGGGCCACCTAATGACGATGGGTCACTCAAATTGCGTCCTGATTCAATACATCGTCCTCCAGCAGACTTGACTTCATGGGTCTATTGCTGCCTCGGGCACCTTATGGCCGTTCTGCTGTGAGTCAAAGATTTTCGAATCGGACGAAAAACTGATAGTGAATTGAAACGTTCAGGGCCACCTAATGACGATGGATCACTCAAATTGCGTCCCGATTCAATACATCGTCCTCCAGCCGACTTGACTCCATGGGTCTATTGCTGCCTCGGGCACCTTATGGCCGTTCTGCTGTGAGTCTAGATTATCGAATGGGACAAAAAACTGATAGTGAATTGTAACGTTCAAGGCCTCCTAATGACGATGGATCACTCAAATTGCGTCCCGATTCAATACATCGACCTCCAGCAGACTTGTCTCCATGGGTCTATTGCTGCCTCGGGCACCTTATGGCCGTTCTGCTGTGAGTCTAGATTATCGAATGGGACGAAAAACTGATAGTGAATTGTAACGTTCGGGGCCACCTAATGACGATGGATCACTCAAATTGCGTCCCGATTCAATACATCGTCCTCCAGCCGACTTGACTCCATGGGTCTATTGCTGCCTCGGGCACCTTATGGCCGTTCTGCTGTGAGTCTAGATTATCGAATGGGACGAAAAACTGATAGTGAATTGTAACGTTCAGGGCCACCTAATGACGATGGATCACTCAAATTGCGTCCCGATTCAATACATCGTCCTCCAGCAGACTTGACTTCATGGGTCTATTGCTGCCTCGGGCACCTTATGGCCGTTCTGCTGTGAGTCAAAGATTTTCGAATCGGACGAAAAACTGATAGTGAATTGTAACTTTCAGGGCCACCTAATGACGATGGATCACTCAAATTGCGTCCCGATTCAATACATTGTCCTCCAGCAGACTGTCTCCATGGGTCTATTGCAGCCTCGGGCACCTAAACGCCGTTCAGCTGTGACTCAAAGATTTTCGAATCGGACGAAAAACTGATAGTGAATTGTAACGTTCAGGGCCTCCTAATGACGATGGAACACTCAAATTGCGTCCCGATTCAATACATCGTCCTCCAGCCGACTTGTCTCCATGGGTCTATTGCTGCCTCGGGCACCTTATGGCCGTTCTGCTGTGAGTCTAGTTTATCGAATGGGACGAAAAACTGATAGTGAATTGTAACGTTCAGGGCCTCCTAATGACGATGGATTACTCAAATTGCGTCCCGATTCAATACATCGTCCTCCAGCAGACTTGTCTCCATGGGTCGATTGCTGCCTCGGGCACCTAATGACCGTTCTGCTGTGAGTCAAAGATTTTCGAATCGGACGAAAAACTGATAGTGAATTGTAACTTTCAGGGCCACCTAATGACGATGGACCACGCAAATTGCGTCCCGATTCAATACATCGTCCTCTAGCCGAGTTGACTCCATGGGTCTATTGCTGCCTCGGGCACCTTATGGCCGTTCTGCTGTGAATCTAGATTATCGAATGGGGCGAAAAACTGATAATGAATTGTAACGTTCAGGGCCACCTAATGACGATGGAACACTCAAATTGCGTCCCGATTCAATACATCGTCCCCAGCCGACTTGACTCCATGGGACTATTGCTGCCTCGGGCACCTTATGGCCGTTCTGCTGTGAGTCTAGATTATCGAATGGGACGAAAAACTGATAGTGAATTGTAACATTCAGGGCCACCTAATGACGATGGATCACTCAAATTGCGTCCTGATTCAATACATCGTCCTCCAGCAGACTTGACTACATGGGTCTATTGCTGCCTCGGGCACCTTATGGCCGTTCTGCTGTGAGTCTAGATTATCGAATGGGACGAAAAACTGATAGTGAATTGTAACGTTCGGGGCCACCTAATGACGATGGATCACTCAAATTGCGTCCCGATTCAATACATCGTCCTCCAGCCGACTTGACTCCATGGGTCTATTGCTGCCTCGGGCACCTTATGGCCGTTCTGCTGTGAGTCTAGATTATCGAATGGGACGAAAAACTGATAGTGAATTGTAACGTTCAGGGCCTCCTAATGACGATGGATCACTCAAATTGCGTCCCGATTCGATACATCGTCCTCCAGCCGACTTGACTCCATGGGTCTATTGCTGCATCGGGCACCTTATGGCCGTTCTGCTGTGAGTCTAGATTATCGAATGGGACGAAAAACTGATAGTGAATTGTAACGTTCAGGGCCACCTAATGACGATGGATCACTCAAATTGCGTCCCGATTCAATACATCGTCCTCCAGCAGACTTGACTTCATGGGTCTATTGCTGCCTCGGGCACCTTATGGCCGTTCTGCTGTGAGTCAAAGATTTTCGAATCGGACGAAAAACTGATAGTGAATTGTAACTTTCAGGGCCACCTAATGACGATGGATCACTCAAATTGCGTCCCGATTCAATACATTGTCCTCCAGCAGACTGTCTCCTTGGGTCTATTGCAGCCTCGGGCACCTTATGGCCGTTCAGCTGTGACTCAAAGATTTTCGAATCGGACGAAAAACTGATAGTGAATTGTAACGTTCAGGGCCTCCTAATGACGATGGAACATTCAAATTGCGTCCCGATTCAATACATCGTCCTCCAGCCGACTTGTCTCCATGGGTCTATTGCTGCCTCGGGCACCTTATGGCCGTTCTGCTGTGAGTCTAGATTATCGAATGGGACGAAAAACTGATAGTGAATTGTAACGTTCAGGGCCACCTAATGACGATGGATCACTCAAATTGCGTCCCGATTCAATACATCATCCTCCAGCAGACTTGTCTCCATGGGTCGATTGCTGCCTCGGGCACTTAATGGCCGTTCTGCTGTGAGTCAAAGATTTTCGAATCGGACGAAAAACTGATAGTGAATTGTAACATTCAGGGCCACCTATTGACGATGGACCACGCAAATTGCGTCCCGATTCAATACATCGTACTCCAGCCGAGTTGACTCCATGGGTCTATTGCTGCCTCGGGCACCTTATGGCCGTTCTGCTGTGAATCTAGATTATCGAATGGGACGAAAAACTGATAGTGAATTGTAACGTTCAGGGCCACCTAATGACGATGGATCACTCAAATTGCGTCCCGATTCAATACATCGTCCCCAGCCGACTTGTCTCCATGGGTCTATTGCTGCCTCGGGCACCTTATGGCCGTTCTGCTGTGAGTCTAGATTATCGAATGGGACGAAAAACTGATAGTGAATTGTAACATTCAGGGCCACCTAATGACGATGGATCACTCAAATTGCGTCCTGATTCAATACATCGTCCTCCAGCAGACTTGACTACATGGGTCTATTGCTGCCTCGGGCACCTTATGGCCGTTCTGCTGTGAGTCAAAGATTTTCGAATCGGACGAAAAACTGATAGTGAATTGTAACTTTCAGGGCCACCTAATGACGATGGATCACTCACATTGCGTCCCGATTCAATACATCGTCCTCCAGCAGACTTGTCTCCATGGGTCGATTGCTGCCTCGGGCACCTTATGGCCGTTCTGCTGTGAGTCAAAGATTTTCGAATCGGAAGAAAAACTGATAGTGATTTGTAACTTTCAGGGCCACCTAATGACGATGGATCACTGAAATTGCGTCCCGATTCAATACATCGTCCTCCAGCAGACTTGACTTCATGGGTCTATTGCTGCCTCGGGCACCTTATGGCCGTTCTGCTGTGAGTCAAAGATTTTCGAATCGGACGAAAAACTGATAGTGAATTGTAACTTTCAGGGCCACCTAATGACGATGGATCACTCAAATTGCGTCCCGATTCAATACATTGTCCTCCAGCAGACTGTCTCCATGGGTCTATTGCAGCATCAGGCACCTTATGGCCGTTCAGCTGTGACTCAAAGATTTTCGAATCGGACGAAAAACTGATAGTGAATTGTAACGTTCAGGGCCACCTAATGACGATGGATCACTCAAATTGCGTCCCGATTCAATACATCGTCCTCCAGCAGACTTGACTTCATGGGTCTATTGCTGCCTCGGGCACCTTATGGCCGTTCTGCTGTGAGTCAAAGATTTTCGAATCGGACGAAAAACTGATAGTGAATTGTAACTTTCAGGGCCACCTAATGACGATGGATCACTCAAATTGCGTCCCGATTCAATACATTGTCCTCCAGCAGACTGTCTCCATGGGTCTATTGCAGCCTCGGGCACCTAAACGCCGTTCAGCTATGACTCAAAGATTTTCGAATCGGACGAAAAACTGATAGTGAATTGTAACGTTCAGGGCCTCCTAATGACGATGGAACACTCAAATTGCGTCCCGATTCAATACATCGTCCTCCAGCCGACTTGTCTCCATGGGTCTATTGCAGCCTCGGGCACCTTATGGCCGTTCTGCTGTGAGTCTAGATTATCGAATGGGACGAAAAACTGATAGTGAATTGTAACGTTCAGGGCCACCTAATGACGATGGATCACTCAAATTGCGTCCCGATTCAATACATCGTCCTCCAGCCGACTTGACTCCATGGGTCTATTGCTGCCTCGGGCACCTTATGGCCGTTCTGCTGTGAGTCTAGATTATCGAATGGGACGAAAAACTGATAGTGAATTGTAACGTTCAGGGCCTCCTAATGACGATGGATCACTCAAATTGGGTCCCGATTCAATACATCGTTCTCCAGCAGACTTGTCTCCATGGGTCGATTGCTGCCTCGGGCACCTAATGGCCGTTCTGCTGTGAGTCAAAGATTTTCGAATCGGACGAAAAACTGATAGTGAATTGTAACATTCAGGGCCACCTAATGACGATGGACCACGCAAATTGCGTCCCGATTCAATACATCGTCCTCCAGCAGACTTGACTCCATGGGTCGATTGCTGCCTCGGGCACCTTATGGCCGTTCTGCTGTGAGTCTAGATTATAGAATGGGATGAAAAACTGATAGTGAATTGTAACGTTCAAGGCCACCTAATGACGATGGATCACTCAAATTGCGTCCCGATTCAATACATCGTCCTCCAGCAGACTTGACTTCATGGGTCTATTGCTGCCTCGGGCACCTTATGGCAGGCCTGCTGTGACTCAAAGATTTTCGAATCGGACGAAAAACTGATAGTGAATAGTAACGTTCAGGGCCTCCTAATGACGATGGAACACTCAAATTGCGTCCCGATTCAATACATCGTCCTCCAGCAGACTTGTCTCCATGCGACTATTGCTGCCTCGGGCACCTTATGGCCGTTCTGCTGTGAGTCAAAGATATTCGAATCGGACGAAAAACTGATAGTGAATTGTAACGTTCAGGGTCACCTAATGACGATGGATCACTCAAATTGCGTCCCGATTCAATACATCGTCCTCCAGCCGAATTGACTCCATGGGTCTATTGCTGCCTCGGGCACCTTATGGCCGTTCTGCTGTGAGTCTAGATTATCGAATGGGACGAAAAACTGATAGTGAATTGTAACGTTCAGGGCCACCTAATGACGATGGATCACTCAAATTGCGTCCCGATTCAATACATCGTCCTCCAGCCGACTTGACTCCATGGGTCTATTGCTGCCTCGGGCACCTTATGGCCGTTCTGCTGTGAGTCTAGATTATCGAATGGGACGAAAAACTGATAGTGAATTGTAACGTTCAGGGCCTCCTAATGACGATGGATCACTCAAATTGCGTCCCGATTCAATACATCGTCCTCCAGCCGACTTGACTCCATGGGTCTATTGCTGCCTCGGGCACCTTATGGCCGTTCTGCTGTGAGTCTAGATTATCGAATGGGACGAAAAACTGATAGTGAATTGTAACGTTCGGGGCCACCTAATGACGATGGATCACTCAAATTGCGTCCCGATTCAATACATCGTCCTCCAGCCGACTTGACTCCATGGGTCTATTGCTGCCTCGGGCACCTTATGGCCGTTCTGCTGTGAGTCTAGATTATCGAATGGGACGAAAAACTGATAGTGAATTGTAACGTTCAGGGCCTCCTAATGACGATGGATCACTCAAATTGCGTCCCGATTCAATACATCGTCCTCCAGCCGACTTGACTCCATGGGTCTATTGCTGCATCGGGCACCTTATGGCCGTTCTGCCGTGAGTCTAGATTATCGAATGGGACGAAAAACTGATAGTGAATAGTAACATTCAGGGCCACCTAATGACGATGGGCCACGCAAATTGCGTCCCGATTCAATACATCGTCCTCCAGCCGAGTTGACTCCATGGGTTTATTGCTGCCTCGGGCACCTTATGGCCGTTCTGCTGTGAATCTAGATTATCGAATGGGACGAAAAACTGATAGTGTATTGTAACGTTCAGGGCCACCTAATGACGATGGATCACTCAAATTGCGTCCCGAATCAATACATCGTCCCCAGCCGACTTGTCTCCATGGGTCTATTGCTGCCTCGGGCACCTTATGGCCGTTCTGCTGTGAGTCTAGATTATCGAATGGGACGAAAAACTGATAGTGAATTGTAACGTTCAGGGCCACCTAATGACGATGGATCACTCAAATTGCGTCCTGATTCAATACATCGTCCTCCAGCAGACTTGACTTCATGGGTCTATTGCTGCCTCGGGCACCTTATGGCCGTTCTGCTGTGACTCAAAGATTTTCGAATCGGACGAAAAACTGATAGTGAATTGTAACTTTCAGGGCCACCTAATGACGATGGATCACTCAAATTGCGTCCCGATTCAATACATCGTCCTCCAGCAGACTTGACTCCATGGGTCGATTGCTGCCTCGGGCACCTTATGGCCGTTCTGCTGTGAGTCAAAGATTTTCGAATCGGACGAAAAACTGATAGTGATTTGTAACATTCAGGGCCACCTAATGACGATGGACCACACAAATTGCGTCCCGATTCAGTACATCGTCCACTAGCCGACCTGACTCCATGGGACTATTGCTGCCTCGGGCACCTTATGGCCGTTCTGCTGTGAGTCTAGATTATAGAATGGGATGAAAAACTGATAGTTAATTGTAACGTTCAGGGCCACCTAATGACGATGGATCACTCAAATTGCGTCCCGATTCAATACATCGTCCTCCAGCAGACTTGTCTCCATGGGTCTATTGCTGCCTCGGGCACCTTATGGCAGGCCTGCTGTGACTCAAAGATTTTCGAATCGGACGAAAAACTGATAGTGAATTGTAACGTTCAGGGCCTCCTAATGACGATGGAACACTCAAATTGCGTCCCGATTCAATACATCGTCCTCCAGCAGACTTGTCTCCATGCGACTATTGCTGCCTCGGGCACCTTATGGCCGTTCTGCTGTGAATCAAAGATTTTCGAATCGGACGAAAAACTGATAGTGAATTGTAACGTTCAGGGTCACCTAATGACGATGGATCACTCAAATTGCGTCCCGATTCAATACATCGTCCTCCAGCCGAATTGACTCCATGGGTCTATTGCTGCCTCGGGCACCTTATGGCCGTTCTGCTGTGAGTCTAGATTATCGAATGGGACAAAAAACTGATAGTGAATTGTAACGTTCAGGGCCTCCTAATGACGATGGATCACTCAAATTGCGTCCCGATTCAATACATCGTCCTCCAGCAGACTTGTCTCCATGGGTCTATTGCTGCCTCGGGCACCTTATGGCCGTTCTGCTGTGAGTGTAGATTATCGAATCGGACGAAAAACTGATAGTGAATTGTAACGTTCAGGGCCTCCTAATGACGATGGATCACTCAAATTGCGTCCCGATTCAATACATCGTCCGCCAGCCGACTTGACTCCATGGGTCTATTGCTGCCTCGGGCACCTTATGGCCATTCTGCTGTGAGTCTAGACTATCGAATGGGACGAAAAACTGATAGTGAATTGTAACGTTCAGGGCCTCCTAATGACGATGGATCACTCAAATTGCGTCCCGATTCAATACATCGTCCCCAGCCGACTTGACTCCATGGGACTATTGCTGCCTCGGGCTCCTTATGGCCGTTCTGCTGTGAGTCTAGATTATCGAATCGGACGAAAAACTGATAGTGAATTGTAACATTCAGGGCCACCTATTGACGATGGACCACGCAAATTGCGTCCCGATTCAATACATCGTCCTCCAGCCGAGTTGACTCCATGGGTCTATTGCTGCCTCGGGCACCTTATGGCCGTTCTGCTGTGAATCTAGATTATCGAATGGGACGAAAAACTGATAGTGAATTGTAACGTTCAGGGCCACCTAATGACGATGGATCACTCAAATTGCGTCCCGATTCAATACATCGTCCCCAGCCGACTTGTCTCCATGGGTCTATTGCTGCCTCGGGCACCTTATGGCCGTTCTGCTGTGAGTCTAGATTATCGAATGGGACGAAAAACTGATAGTGAATTGTAACATTCAGGGCCACCTAATGACGATGGATCACTCAAATTGCGTCCTGATTCAATACATCGTCCTCCAGCAGACTTGACTTCATGGGTCTCTTGCTGCCTCGGGCACCTTATGGCCGTTCTGCTGTGAGTCTAGATTATTGAATGGGACGAAAAACTGATAGTGAATTCTAACGTTCAGGGCACCTAATGACGATGGATCACTCAAATTGCGTCCCGATTAAATACATCGTCCCCAGCCGACTTGTCTCCATGGGTCTATTGCTGACTCGGCACCTTATGGCCGTTCTGCTGTGAGTCTAGATTATCGAATGGGACGAAAAACTGATAGTGAATTGTAACGTTCAGGGCCACCTAATGACGATGGGTCACTCAAATTGCGTCCTGATTCAATACATCGTCCTCCAGCAGACTTGACTTCATGGGTCTATTGCTGCCTCGGGCACCTTATGGCCGTTCTGCTGTGAGTCAAAGATTTTCGAATCGGACGAAAAACTGATAGTGAATTGAAACGTTCAGGGCCACCTAATGACGATGGATCACTCAAATTGCGTCCCGATTCAATACATCGTCCTCCAGCCGACTTGACTCCATGGGTCGATTGCTGCCTCGGGCACCTTATGGCCGTTCTGCTGTGAGTCTAGATTATCGAATGGGACAAAAAACTGATAGTGAATTGTAACGTTCAAGGCCTCCTAATGACGATGGATCACTCAAATTGCGTCCCGATTCAATACATCGACCTCCAGCAGACTTGTCTCCATGGGTCTATTGCTGCCTCGGGCACCTTATGGCCGTTCAGCTGTGAGTCTAGATTATCGAATGGGACGAAAAACTGATAGTGAATTGTAACGTTCGGGGCCACCTAATGACGATGGATCACTCAAATTGCGTCCCGATTCAATACATCGTCCTCCAGCCGACTTGACTCCATGGGTCTATTGCTGCCTCGGGCACCTTATGGCCGTTCTGCTGTGAGTCTAGATTATCGAATGGGACGAAAAACTGATAGTGAATTGTAACGTTCAGGGCCACCTAATGACGATGGATCACTCAAATTGCGTCCCGATTCAATACATCGTCCTCCAGCAGACTTGACTTCATGGGTCTATTGCTGCCTCGGGCACCTTATGGCCGTTCTGCTGTGAGTCAAAGATTTTCGAATCGGACGAAAAACTGATAGTGAATTGTAACTTTCAGGGCCACCTAATGACGATGGATCACTCAAATTGCGTCCCGATTCAATACATTGTCCTCCAGCAGACTGTCTCCATGGGTCTATTGCAGCCTCGGGCACCTAAACGCCGTTCAGCTGTGACTCAAAGATTTTCGAATCGGACGAAAAACTGATAGTGAATTGTAACGTTCAGGGCCTCCTAATGACGATGGAACACTCAAATTGCGTCCCGATTCAATACATCGTCCTCCAGCCGACTTGTCTCCATGGGTCTATTGCAGCCTCGGGCACCTTATGGCCGTTCTGCTGTGAGTCTAGATTATCGAATGGGACGAAAAACTGATAGTGAATTGTAACGTTCAGGGCCACCTAATGACGATGGATCACTCAAATTGCGTCCCGATTCAATACATCGTCCTCCAGCCGACTTGACTCCATGGGTCTATTGCTGCCTCGGGCACCTTATGGCCGTTCTGCTGTGAGTCTAGATTATCGAATGGGACGAAAAACTGATAGTGAATTGTAACGTTCAGGGCCTCCTAATGACGATGGATCACTCAAATTGCGTCCCGATTCAATACATCGTTCTCCAGCAGACTTGTCTCCATGGGTCGATTGCTGCCTCGGGCACCTAATGGCCGTTCTGCTGTGAGTCAAAGATTTTCGAATCGGACGAAAAACTGATAGTGAATTGTAACTTTCAGGGCCACCTAATGACGATGGATCACTCAAATTGCGTCCCGATTCAATACATCGTCCTCCAGCAGACTTGACTCCATGGGTCGATTGCTGCCTCGGGCACCTTATGGCCGTTCTGCTGTGAGTCTAGATTATAGAATGGGATGAAAAACTGATAGTGAATTGTAACGTTCAAGGCCACCTAATGACGATGGATCACTCAAATTGCGTCCCGATTCAATACATCGTCCTCCAGCAGACTTGACTTCATGGGTCTATTGCTGCCTCGGGCACCTTATGGCAGGCCTGCTGTGACTCAAAGATTTTCGAATCGGACGAAAAACTGATAGTGAATTATAACGTTCAGGGCCACCTAATGATGATGGATCACTCAAATTGCGTCCCGATTCAATACATCGTCCCCAGCCGACTTGTCTCCATGGGTCTATTGCTGCCTCGGGCACCTTATGGCCGTTCTGCTGTCAGTCTAGATTATCGAATGGGACGAAAAACTGATAGTGAATTGTAACTTTCAGGGCCACCTAATGACGATGGATCACTCAAATTGCGTCCTGATTCAATACATCGTCCTCCAGCAGACTTGACTTCATGGGTCTATTGCTGCCTCGGGCACCTTATGGCCGTTCTGCTGTGACTCAAAGATTTTCGAATCGGACGAAAAACTGATAGTGAATTGTAACTTTCAGGGCCACCTAATGACGATGGATCACTCAAATTGCGTCCCGATTCAATACATCGTCCTCCAGCAGACTTGACTCCATGGGTCGATTGCTGCCTCGGGCACCTTATGGCCGTTCTGCTGTGAGTCTAGATTATAGAATGGGATGAAAAACTGATAGTGAATTGTAACGTTCAAGGCCACCTAATGACGATGGATCACTCAAATTGCGTCCCGATTCAATACATCGTCCTCCAGCAGACTTGACTTCATGGGTCTATTGCTGCCTCGGGCACCTTATGGCAGGCCTGCTGTGACTCAAAGATTTTCGAATCGGACGAAAAACTGATAGTGAATTGTAACGTTCAGGGCCTCCTAATGACGATGGAACACTCAAATTGCGTCCCGATTCAATACATCGTCCTCCAGCAGACTTGTCTCCATGCGACTATTGCTGCCTCGGGCACCTTATGGCCGTTCTGCTGTGAGTCAAAGATATTCGAATCGGACGAAAAACTGATAGTGAATTGTAACGTTCAGGGTCACCTAATGACGATGGATCACTCAAATTGCGTCCCGATTCAATACATCGTCCTCCAGCCGAATTGACTCCATGGGTCTATTGCTGCCTCGGGCACCTTATGGCCGTTCTGCTGTGAGTCTAGATTATCGAATGGGACGAAAAACTGATAGTGAATTGTAACGTTCAGGGCCACCTAATGACGATGTATCACTCAAATTGCGTCCCGATTCAATACATCGTCCGCCAGCCGACTTGACTCCATGGGTCTATTGCTGCCTCGGGCACCTTATGGCCATTCTGCTGTGAGTCTAGACTATCGAATGGGACGAAAAACTGATAGTGAATTGTAACGTTCAGGGCCTCCTAATGACGATGGATCACTCAAATTGCGTCCCGATTCAATACATCGTCCCCAGCCGACTTGACTCCATGGGACTATTGCTGCCTCGGGCTCCTTATGGCCGTTCTGCTGTGAGTCTAGATTATCGAATCGGACGAAAAACTGATAGTGAATTGTAACATTCAGGGCCACCTATTGACGATGGACCACGCAAATTGCGTCCCGATTCAATACATCGTCCTCCAGCCGAGTTGACTCCATGGGTCTATTGCTGCCTCGGGCACCTTATGGCCGTTCTGCTGTGAATCTAGATTATCGAATGGGACGAAAAACTGATAGTGAATTGTAACGTTCAGGGCCACCTAATGACGATGGATCACTCAAATTGCGTCCCGATTCAATACATCGTCCCCAGCCGACTTGTCTCCATGGGTCTATTGCTGCCTCGGGCACCTTATGGCCGTTCTGCTGTGAGTCTAGATTATCGAATGGGACGAAAAACTGATAGTGAATTGTAACATTCAGGGCCACCTAATGACGATGGATCAATCAAATTGCGTCCTGATTCAATACATCGTCCTCCAGCAGACTTGACTTCATGGGTCTCTTGCTGCCTCGGGCACCTTATGGCCGTTCTGCTGTGAGTCTAGATTATTGAATGGGACGAAAAACTGATAGTGAATTCTAACGTTCAGGGCACCTAATGACGATGGATCACTCAAATTGCGTCCCGATTAAATACATCGTCCCCAGCCGACTTGTCTCCATGGGTCTATTGCTGACTCGGCACCTTATGGCCGTTCTGCTGTGAGTCTAGATTATCGAATGGGACGAAAAACTGATAGTGAATTGTAACGTTCAGGGCCACCTAATGACGATGGGTCACTCAAATTGCGTCCTGATTCAATACATCGTCCTCCAGCAGACTTGACTTCATGGGTCTATTGCTGCCTCGGGCACCTTATGGCCGTTCTGCTGTGAGTCAAAGATTTTCGAATCGGACGAAAAACTGATAGTGAATTGAAACGTTCAGGGCCACCTAATGACGATGGATCACTCAAATTGCGTCCCGATTCAATACATCGTCCTCCAGCCGACTTGACTCCATGGGTCTATTGCTGCCTCGGGCACCTTATGGCCGTTCTGCTGTGAGTCTAGATTATCGAATGGGACAAAAAACTGATAGTGAATTGTAACGTTCAAGGCCTCCTAATGACGATGGATCACTCAAATTGCGTCCCGATTCAATACATCGACCTCCAGCAGACTTGTCTCCATGGGTCTATTGCTGCCTCGGGCACCTTATGGCCGTTCTGCTGTGAGTCTAGATTATCGAATGGGACGAAAAACTGATAGTGAATTGTAACGTTCGGGGCCACCTAATGACGATGGATCACTCAAATTGCGTCCCGATTCAATACATCGTCCTCCAGCCGACTTGACTCCATGGGTCTATTGCTGCCTCGGGCACCTTATGGCCGTTCTGCTGTGAGTCTAGATTATCGAATGGGACGAAAAACTGATAGTGAATTGTAACGTTCAGGGCCACCTAATGACGATGGATCACTCAAATTGCGTCCCGATTCAATACATCGTCCTCCAGCAGACTTGACTTCATGGGTCTATTGCTGCCTCGGGCACCTTATGGCCGTTCTGCTGTGAGTCAAAGATTTTCGAATCGGACGAAAAACTGATAGTGAATTGTAACTTTCAGGGCCACCTAATGACGATGGATCACTCAAATTGCGTCCCGATTCAATACATTGTCCTCCAGCAGACTGTCTCCATGGGTCTATTGCAGCCTCGGGCACCTAAACGCCGTTCAGCTGTGACTCAAAGATTTTCGAATCGGACGAAAAACTGATAGTGAATTGTAACGTTCAGGGCCTCCTAATGACGATGGAACACTCAAATTGCGTCCCGATTCAATACATCGTCCTCCAGCCGACTTGTCTCCATGGGTCTATTGCAGCCTCGGGCACCTTATGGCCGTTCTGCTGTGAGTCTAGATTATCGAATGGGACGAAAAACTGATAGTGAATTGTAACGTTCAGGGCCACCTAATGACGATGGATCACTCAAATTGCGTCCCGATTCAATACATCGTCCTCCAGCCGACTTGACTCCATGGGTCTATTGCTGCCTCGGGCACCTTATGGCCGTTCTGCTGTGAGTCTAGATTATCGAATGGGACGAAAAACTGATAGTGAATTGTAACGTTCAGGGCCTCCTAATGACGATGGATCACTCAAATTGCGTCCCGATTCAATACATCGTTCTCCAGCAGACTTGTCTCCATGGGTCGATTGCTGCCTCGGGCACCTAATGGCCGTTCTGCTGTGAGTCAAAGATTTTCGAATCGGACGAAAAACTGATAGTGAATTGTAACATTCAGGGCCACCTAATGACGATGGACCACGCAAATTGCGTCCCGATTCAATACATCGTCCTCCAGCCGAGTTGACTCCATGGGTTTATTGCTGCCTCGGGCACCTTATGGCCGTTCTGCTGTGAATCTAGATTATCGAATGGGACGAAAAACTGATAGTGAATTATAACGTTCAGGGCCACCTAATGACGATGGATCACTCAAATTGCGTCCCGATTCAATACATCGTCCCCAGCCGACTTGTCTCCATGGGTCTATTGCTGCCTCGGGCACCTTATGGCCGTTCTGCTGTGAGTCTAGATTATCGAATGGGACGAAAAACTGATAGTGAATTGTAACTTTCAGGGCCACCTAATGACGATGGATCACTCAAATTGCGTCCTGATTCAATACATCGTCCTCCAGCAGACTTGACTTCATGGGTCTATTGCTGCCTCGGGCACCTTATGGCCGTTCTGCTGTGACTCAAAGATTTTCGAATCGGACGAAAAACTGATAGTGAATTGTAACTTTCAGGGCCACCTAATGACGATGGATCACTCAAATTGCGTCCCGATTCAATACATCGTCCTCCAGCAGACTTGACTCCATGGGTCGATTGCTGCACCGGGAACCTTATGGCCGTTCTGCTGTGAATCTAGATTATAGAATGGGATGAAAACCTGATAGTGAATTGTAACGTTCAAGGCCACCTAATGACGATGGATCACTCAAATTGCGTCCCGATTCAATACATCGTCCTCCAGCAGACTTGACTTCATGGGTCTATTGCTGCCTCGGGCACCTTATGGCAGGCCTGCTGTGACTCAAAGATTTTCGAATCGGACGAAAAACTGATAGTGAATTGTAACGTTCAGGGCCTCCTAATGACGATGGAACACTCAAATTGCGTCCCGATTCAATACATCGTCCTCCAGCAGACTTGTCTCCATGCGACTATTGCTGCCTCGGGCACCTTATGGCCGTTCTGCTGTGAGTCAAAGATATTCGAATCGGACGAAAAACTGATAGTGAATTGTAACGTTCAGGGTCACCTAATGACGATGGATCACTCAAATTGCGTCCCGATTCAATACATCGTCCTCCAGCCGAATTGACTCCATGGGTCTATTGCTGCCTCGGGCACCTTATGGCCGTTCTGCTGTGAGTCTAGATTATCGAATGGGACGAAAAACTGATAGTGAATTGTAACGTTCAGGGCCACCTAATGACGATGGATCACTCAAATTGCGTCCCGATTCAATACATCGTCCTCCAGCCGACTTGACTCCATGGGTCTATTGCTGCCTCGGGCACCTTATGGCCGTTCTGCTGTGAGTCTAGATTATCGAATGGGACGAAAAACTGATAGTGAATTGTAACGTTCAGGGCCTCCTAATGACGATGGATCTCTCAAATTGCGTCCCGATTCAATACATCGTCCTCCAGCCGAATTGACTCCATGGGTCTATTGCTGCCTCGGGCACCTTATGGCCGTTCTGCTGTGAGTCTAGATTATCGAATGGGACGAAAAACTGATAGTGAATTGTAACGTTCGGGGCCACCTAATGACGATGGATCACTCAAATTGCGTCCCGATTCAATACATCGTCCTCCAGCCGACTTGACTCCATGGGTCTATTGCTGCCTCGGGCACCTTATGGCCGTTCTGCTGTGAGTCTAGATTATCGAATGGGACGAAAAACTGATAGTGAATTGTAACGTTCAGGGCCTCCTAATGACGATGGATCACTCAAATTGCGTCCCGATTCAATACATCGTCCTCCAGCCGACTTGACTCCATGGGTCTATTGCTGCATCGGGCACCTTATGGCCGTTCTGCCGTGAGTCTAGATTATCGAATGGGACGAAAAACTGATAGTGAATAGTAACATTCAGGGCCACCTAATGACGATGGGCCACGCAAATTGCGTCCCGATTCAATACATCGTCCTCCAGCCGAGTTGACTCCATGGGTTTATTGCTGCCTCGGGCACCTTATGGCCGTTCTGCTGTGAATCTAGATTATCGAATGGGACGAAAAACTGATAGTGTATTGTAACGTTCAGGGCCACCTAATGACGATGGATCACTCAAATTGCGTCCCGAATCAATACATCGTCCCCAGCCGACTTGTCTCCATGGGTCTATTGCTGCCTCGGGCACCTTATGGCCGTTCTGCTGTGAGTCTAGATTATCGAATGGGACGAAAAACTGATAGTGAATTGTAACGTTCAGGGCCACCTAATGACGATGGATCACTCAAATTGCGTCCTGATTCAATACATCGTCCTCCAGCAGACTTGACTTCATGGGTCTATTGCTGCCTCGGGCACCTTATGGCCGTTCTGCTGTGACTCAAAGATTTTCGAATCGGACGAAAAACTGATAGTGAATTGTAACTTTCAGGGCCACCTAATGACGATGGATCACTCAAATTGCGTCCCGATTCAATACATCGTCCTCCAGCAGACTTGACTCCATGGGTCGATTGCTGCCTCGGGCACCTTATGGCCGTTCTGCTGTGAGTCAAAGATTTTCGAATCGGACGAAAAACTGATAGTGATTTGTAACATTCAGGGCCACCTAATGACGATGGACCACACAAATTGCGTCCCGATTCAGTACATCGTCCACTAGCCGACCTGACTCCATGGGACTATTGCTGCCTCGGGCACCTTATGGCCGTTCTGCTGTGAGTCTAGATTATAGAATGGGATGAAAAACTGATAGTTAATTGTAACGTTCAGGGCCACCTAATGACGATGGATCACTCAAATTGCGTCCCGATTCAATACATCGTCCTCCAGCAGACTTGTCTCCATGGGTCTATTGCTGCCTCGGGCACCTTATGGCAGGCCTGCTGTGACTCAAAGATTTTCGAATCGGACGAAAAACTGATAGTGATTTGTAACGTTCAGGGCCTCCTAATGACGATGGAACACTCAAATTGCGTCCCGATTCAATACATCGTCCTCCAGCAGACTTGTCTCCATGCGACTATTGCTGCCTCGGGCACCTTATGGCCGTTCTGCTGTGAATCAAAGATTTTCGAATCGGACGAAAAACTGATAGTGAATTGTAACGTTCAGGGTCACCTAATGACGATGGATCACTCAAATTGCGTCCCGATTCAATACATCGTCCTCCAGCCGAATTGACTCCATGGGTCTATTGCTGCCTCGGGCACCTTATGGCCGTTCTGCTGTGAGTCTAGATTATCGAATGGGACAAAAAACTGATAGTGAATTGTAACGTTCAGGGCCTCCTAATGACGATGGATCACTCAAATTGCGTCCCGATTCAATACATCGTCCTCCAGCAGACTTGTCTCCATGGGTCTATTGCTGCCTCGGGCACCTTATGGCCGTTCTGCTGTGAGTGTAGATTATCGAATCGGACGAAAAACTGATAGTGAATTGTAACGTTCAGGGCCTCCTAATGACGATGGATCACTCAAATTGCGTCCCGATTCAATACATCGTCCGCCAGCCGACTTGACTCCATGGGTCTATTGCTGCCTCGGGCACCTTATGGCCATTCTGCTGTGAGTCTAGACTATCGAATGGGACGAAAAACTGATAGTGAATTGTAACGTTCAGGGCCTCCTAATGACGATGGATCACTCAAATTGCGTCCCGATTCAATACATCGTCCCCAGCCGACTTGACTCCATGGGACTATTGCTGCCTCGGGCTCCTTATGGCCGTTCTGCTGTGAGTCTAGATTATCGAATCGGACGAAAAACTGATAGTGAATTGTAACATTCAGGGCCACCTATTGACGATGGACCACGCAAATTGCGTCCCGATTCAATACATCGTCCTCCAGCCGACTTGACTCCATGGGTCTATTGCTGCCTCGGGCACCTTATGGCCGTTCTGCTGTGAATCTAGATTATCGAATGGGACGAAAAACTGATAGTGAATTGTAACGTTCAGGGCCACCTAATGACGATGGATCACTCAAATTGCGTCCCGATTCAATACATCGTCCCCAGCCGACTTGTCTCCATGGGTCTATTGCTGCCTCGGGCACCTTATGGCCGTTCTGCTGTGAGTCTAGATCATCGAATGGGACGAAAAACTGATAGTGAATTGTAACATTCAGGGCCACCTAATGACGATGGATCACTCAAATTGCGTCCTGATTCAATACATCGTCCTCCAGCAGACTTGACTTCATGGGTCTATTGCTGCCTCGGGCACCTTATGGCCGTTCTGCTGTGAGTCAAAGATTTTCGAATCGGACGAAAAACTGATAGTGAATTGTAACTTTCAGGGCCACCTAATGACGATGGATCACTCACATTGCGTCCCGATTCAATACATCGTCCTCCAGCAGACTTGTCTCCATGGGTCGATTGCTGCCTCGGGCACCTTATGGCCGTTCTGCTGTGAGTCAAAGATTTTCGAATCGGACGAAAAACTGATAGTGATTTGTAACATTCAGGGCCACCTAATGACGATGGATCACTCAAATTGCGTCCTGATTCAATACATCGTCCTCCAGCAGACTTGACTTCATGGGTCTATTGCTGCCTCGGGCACCTTATGGCCGTTCTGCTGTGAGTGTAGATTATCGAATGGGACGAAAAACTGATAGTGAATTGTAACGTTCAGGGCCTCCTAATGACGATGGATCACTCAAATTGCGTCCCGATTCAATACATCGTCCGCCAGCCGACTTGACTCCATGGGTCTATTGCGGCCTCGGGCACCTTATGGCCGTTCTGCTGTGAGTCTAGATTATCGAATGGGACGAAAAACTGATAGTGAATTCTAACGTTCAGGGCCTCCTAATGACGATGGATCACTCAAATTGCGTCCCGATTCAATACATCGTTCTCCAGCAGACTTGTCTCCATGGGTCGATTGCTGCCTCGGGCACCTAATGGCCGTTCTGCTGTGAGTCAAAGATTTTCGAATCGGACGAAAAACTGATAGTGAATTGTAACATTCAGGGCCACCTAATGACGATGGACCACGCAAATTGCGTCCCGATTCAATACATCGTCCTCCAGCCGAGTTGACTCCATGGGTTTATTGCTGCCTCGGGCACCTTATGGCCGTTCTGCTGTGAATCTAGATTATCGAATGGGACGAAAAACTGATAGTGAATTATAACGTTCAGGGCCACCTAATGACGATGGATCACTCAAATTGCGTCCCGATTCAATACATCGTCCCCAGCCGACTTGTCTCCATGGGTCTATTGCTGCCTCGGGCACCTTATGGCCGTTCTGCTGTGAGTCTAGATTATCGAATGGGACGAAAAACTGATAGTGAATTGTAACTTTCAGGGCCACCTAATGACGATGGATCACTCAAATTGCGTCCTGATTCAATACATCGTCCTCCAGCAGACTTGACTTCATGGGTCTATTGCTGCCTCGGGCACCTTATGGCCGTTCTGCTGTGACTCAAAGATTTTCGAATCGGACGAAAAACTGATAGTGAATTGTAACTTTCAGGGCCACCTAATGACGATGGATCACTCAAATTGCGTCCCGATTCAATACATCGTCCTCCAGCAGACTTGACTCCATGGGTCGATTGCTGCCTCGGGCACCTTATGGCCGTTCTGCTGTGAGTCTAGATTATGGAATGGGATGAAAAACTGATAGTGAATTGTAACGTTCAAGGCCACCTAATGACGATGGATCACTCAAATTGCGTCCCGATTCAATACATCGTCCTCCAGCAGACTTGACTTCATGGGTCTATTGCTGCCTCGGGCACCTTATGGCAGGCCTGCTGTGACTCAAAGATTTTCGAATCGGACGAAAAACTGATAGTGAATTGTAACGTTCAGGGCCTCCTAATGACGATGGAACACTCAAATTGCGTCCCGATTCAATACATCGTCCTCCAGCAGACTTGTCTCCATGCGACTATTGCTGCCTCGGGCACCTTATGGCCGTTCTGCTGTGAGTCAAAGATATTCGAATCGGACGAAAAACTGATAGTGAATTGTAACGTTCAGGGTCACCTAATGACGATGGATCACTCAAATTGCGTCCCGATTCAATACATCGTCCTCCAGCCGAATTGACTCCATGGGTCTATTGCTGCCTCGGGCACCTTATGGCCGTTCTGCTGTGAGTCTAGATTATCGAATGGGACGAAAAACTGATAGTGAATTGTAACGTTCAGGGCCACCTAATGACGATGGATCACTCAAATTGCGTCCCGATTCAATACATCGTCCTCCAGCCGACTTGACTCTATGGGTCTATTGCTGCCTCGGGCACCTTATGGCCGTTCTGCTGTGAGTCTAGATTATCGAATGGGACGAAAAACTGATAGTGAATTGTAACGTTCAGGGCCTCCTAATGACGATGGATCACTCAAATTGCGTCCCGATTCAATACATCGTCCTCCAGCCGACTTGACTCCATGGGTCTATTGCTGCCTCGGGCACCTTATGGCCGTTCTGCTGTGAGTCTAGATTATCGAATGGGACGAAAAACTGATAGTGAATTGTAACGTTCGGGGCCACCAAATGACGATGGATCACTCAAATTGCGTCCCGATTCAATACATCGTCCTCCAGCCGACTTGACTCCATGGGTCTATTGCTGCCTCGGGCACCTTATGGCCGTTCTGCTGTGAGTCTAGATTATCGAATGGGACGAAAAACTGATAGTGAATTGTAACGTTCAGGGCCTCCTAATGACGATGGATCACTCAAATTGCGTCCCGATTCAATACATCGTCCTCCAGCCGACTTGACTCCATTGCTGCATCGGGCACCTTATGGCCGTTCTGCCGTGAGTCTAGATTATCGAATGGGACGAAAAACTGATAGTGAATAGTAACATTCAGGGCCACCTAATGACGATGGGCCACGCAAATTGCGTCCCGATTCAATACATCGTCCTCCACCCGAGTTGACTCCATGGGTTTATTGCTGCCTCGGGCACATTATGGCCGTTCTGCTGTGAATCTAGATTATCGAATGGGACGAAAAACTGATAGTGTATTGTAACGTTCAGGGCCACCTAATGACGATGGATCACTCAAATTGCGTCCCGAATCAATACATCGTCCCCAGCCGACTTGTCTCCATGGGTCTATTGCTGCCTCGGGCACCTTATGGCCGTTCTGCTGTGAGTCTAGATTATCGAATGGGACGAAAAACTGATAGTGAATTGTAACGTTCAGGGCCACCTAATGACGATGGATCACTCAAATTGCGTCCTGATTCAATACATCGTCCTCCAGCAGACTTGACTTCATGGGTCTATTGCTGCCTCGGGCACCTTATGGCCGTTCTGCTGTGACTCAAAGATTTTCGAATCGGACGAAAAACTGATAGTGAATTGTAACTTTCAGGGCCACCTAATGACGATGGATCACTCAAATTGCGTCCCGATTCAATACATCGTCCTCCAGCAGACTTGACTCCATGGGTCGATTGCTGCCTCGGGCACCTTATGGCCGTTCTGCTGTGAGTCAAAGATTTTCGAATCGGACGAAAAACTGATAGTGATTTGTAACATTCAGGGCCACCTAATGACGATGGACCACACAAATTGCGTCCCGATTCAGTACATCGTCCACTAGCCGACCTGACTCCATGGGACTATTGCTGCCTCGGGCACCTTATGGCCGTTCTGCTGTGAGTCTAGATTATAGAATAGGATGAAAAACTGATAGTTAATTGTAACGTTCAGGGCCACCTAATGACGATGGATCACTCAAATTGCGTCCCGATTCAATACATCGTCCTCCAGCAGACTTGTCTCCATGGGTCTATTGCTGCCTCGGGCACCTTATGGCAGGCCTGCTGTGACTCAAAGATTTTCGAATCGGACGAAAAACTGATAGTGAATTGTAACGTTCAGGGCCTCCTAATGACGACGGAACTCTCAAATTGCGTCCCGATTCAATACATCGTCCTCCAGCAGACTTGTCTCCATGCGACTATTGCTGCCTCGGGCACCTTATGGCCGTTCTGCTGTGAGTCAAAGATTTTCGAATCGGACGAAAAACTGATAGTGAATTGTAACGTTCAGTGTCACCTAATGACGATGGATCACTCAAATTGCGTCCCGATTCAATACATCGTCCTCCAGCCGAATTGACTCCATGGGTCTATTGCTGCCTCGGGCACCTTATGGCCGCTCTGCTGTGAGTCTAGATTATCGAATGGGACAAAAAACTGATAGTGAATTGTAACGTTCAGGGCCTCCTAATGACGATGGATCACTCAAATTGCGTCCCGATTCAATACATCGTCCTCCAGCAGACTTGTCTCCATGGGTCTATTGCTGCCTCGGGCACCTTATGGCCGTTCTGCTGTGAGTGTAGATTATCGAATGGGACGAAAAACTGATAGTGAATTGTAACGTTCAGGGCCTCCTAATGACGATGGACCACTCAAATTGCGTCCCGATTCAATACATCGTCCGCCAGCCGACTTGACTCCATGGGTCTATTGCTGCCTCGGGCACCTTATGGCCATTCTGCTGTGAGTCTAGACTATCGAATGGGACGAAAAACTGATAGTGAATTGTAACGTTCAGGGCCTCCTAATGACGATGGATCACTCAAATTGCGTCCCGATTCAATACATCGTCCCCAGCCGACTTGACTCCATGTGACTATTGCTGCCTCGGGCTCCTTATGGCCGTTCTGCTGTGAGTCTAAATTATCGAATCGGACGAAAAACTGATAGTGAATTGTAACATTCAGGGCCACCTATTGACGATGGACCACGCAAATTGCGTCCCGATTCAATACATCGTCCTCCAGCCGAGTTGACTCCATGGGTCTATTGCTGCCTCGGGCACCTTATGGCCGTTCTGCTGTGAATCTAGATTATCGAATGGGACGAAAAACTGATAGTGAATTGTAACGTTCAGGGCCACCTAATGACGATGGATCACTCAAATTGCGTCCCGATTCAATACATCGTCCCCAGCCGACTTGTCTCCATGGGTCTATTGCTGCCTCGGGCACCTTATGGCCGTTCTGCTGTGAGTCTAGATTATCGAATGGGACGAAAAACTGATAGTGAATTGTAACATTCAGGGCCACCTAATGACGATGGATCACTCAAATTGCGTCCTGATTCAATACATCGTCCTCCAGCAGACTTGACTTCATGGGTCTATTGCTGCCTCGGGCACCTTATGGCCGTTATGCTGTGAGTCAAAGATTTTCGAATCGGACGAAAAACTGATAGTGAATTGTAACTTTCAGGGCCACCTAATGACGATGGATCACTCAAATTGCGTCCCGATTCAATACATTGTCCTCCAGCAGACTGTCTCCATGGGTCTATTGCAGCCTCGGGCACCTTATGGCCGTTCAGCTGTGACTCAAAGATTTTCGAATCGGACGAAAAACTGATAGTGAATTGTAACGTTCAGGGCCTCCTAATGACGATGGAACACTCAAATTGCGTCCCGATTCAATACATCGTCCTCCAGCCGACTTGTCTCCATGGGTCTATTGCTGCCTCGGGCACCTTATGGCCGTTCTGCTGTGAGTCTAGATTATCGAATGGGACGAAAAACTGATAGTGAATTGTAACGTTCAGGGCCACCTAATGACGATGGATCACTCAAATTGCGTCCCGATTCAATACATCGTCCTCCAGCAGACTTGTCTCCATGGGTCTATTGCTGCCTCGGGCACCTTATGGCCGTTCTGCTGTGAGTCTAGATTATCGAATGGGACGAAAAACTGATAGTGTATTGTAACGTTCAGGGCCACCTAATGACGATGGATCACTCAAATTGCGTCCCGAATCAATACATCGTCCCCAGCCGACTTGTCTCCATGGGTCTATTGCTGCCTCGGGCACCTTATGGCTGTTCTGCTGTGAGTCTAGATTATCGAATGGGACGAAAAACTGATAGTGAATTGTAACGTTCAGGGCCACCTAATGACGATGGATCACTCAAATTGCGTCCTGATTCAATTCATCGTCCTCCAGCAGACTTGACTTCATGGGTCTATTGCTGCCTCGGGCACCTTATGGCCGTTCTGCTGTGAGTCAAAGATTTTCGAATCGGACGAAAAACTGATAGTGAATTGTAACTTTCAGGGCCACCTAATGACGATGGATCACTCACATAGCGTCCCGATTCAATACATCGTCCTCCAGCAGACTTGTCTCCATGGGTCGATTGCTGCCTCGGGCACCTTATGGCCGTTCTGCTGTGAGTCAAAGATTTTCGAATCGGACGAAAAACTGATAGTGATTTGTAACATTCAGGGCCACCTAATGACGATGGATCACTCAAATTGCGTCCCGATTCAATACATCGTCCTCCAGCAGACTTGACTTCATGGGTCTATTGCTGCCTCGGGCACCTTATGGCCGTTCTGCTGTGAGTCAAAGATTTTCGAATCGGACGAAAAACTGATAGTGAATTGTAACTTTCAGGGCCACCTAATGACGATGGATCACTCAAATTGCGTCCCGATTCAATACATTGTCCTCCAGCAGACTGTCTCCATGGGTCTATTGCAGCCTCGGGCACCTTATGGCCGTTCAGCTGTGACTCAAAGATTTTCGAATCGGACGAAAAACTGATAGTGAATTGTAACGTTCAGGGCCTCCTAATGACGATGGAACACTCAAATTGCGTCCCGATTCAATACATCGTCCTCCAGCAGACTTGTCTCCATGCGACTATTGCTGCCTCGGGCACCTTATGGCCGTTCTGCTGTGAGTCTAGACTATCGAATGGGACGAAAAACTGATAGTGAATTGTAACGTTCAGGGCCTCCTAATGACGATGGATCACTCAAATTGCGTCCCGATTCAATACATCGTCCCCAGCCGACTTGACTCCATGGGACTATTGCTCCCTCGGGCTCCTTATGGCCGTTCTGCTGTGAGTCTAGATTATCGAATCGGACGAAAAAATGATAGTGAATTGTAACATTCAGGGCCACCTATTGACGATGGACCACGCAAATTGCGTCCCGATTCAATACATCGTCCTCCAGCCGAGTTGACTCCATGGGTCTATTGCTGCCTCGGGCACCTTATGGCCGTTCTGCTGTGAATCTAGATTATCGAATGGGACGAAAAACTGATAGTGAATTGTAACGTTCAGGGCCACCTAATGACGATGGATCACTCAAATTGCGTCCCGATTCAATACATCGTCCCCAGCCGACTTGTCTCCATGGGTCTATTGCTGCCTCGGGCACCTTATGGCCGTTCTGCTGTGAGTCTAGATTATCGAATGGGACGAAAAACTGATAGTGAATTGTAACATTCAGGGCCACCTAATGACGATGGATCACTCAAATTGCGTCCTGATTCAATACATCGTCCTCCAGCAGACTTGACTTCATGGGTCTATTGCTGCCTCGGGCACCTTATGGCCGTTCTGCTGTGAGTCAAAGATTTTCGAATCGGACGAAAAACTGATAGTGAATTGCAACTTTCAGGGCCACCTAATGACGATGGATCACTCACATTGCGTCCCGATTCAATACATCGTCCTCCAGCAGACTTGTCTCCATGGGTCGATTGCTGCCTCGGGCACCTTATGGCCGTTCTGCTGTGAGTCAAAGATTTTCGAATCGGACGAAAAACTGATAGTGATTTGTAACATTCAGGGCGACCTAATGACAATGGATCACTCAAATTGCGTCCCGATTCAATACATCGTCCTCCAGCAGACTTGACTTCATGGGTCTATTGCTGCCTCGGGCACCTTATGGCAGGCCTGCTGTGACTCAAAGATTTTCGAATCGGACGAAAAACTGATAGTGAATTGTAACGTTCAGGGCCTCCTAATGACGATGGAACACTCAAATTGCGTCCCGATTCAATACATCGTCCTCCAGCAGACTTGTCTCCATGCGACTATTGCTGCCTCGGGCACCTTATGGCCGTTCTGCTGTGAGTCAAAGATATTCGAATCGGACGAAAAACTGATAGTGAATTGTAACGTTCAGGGTCACCTAATGACGATGGATCACTCAAATTGCGTCCCGATTCAATACATCGTCCTCCAGCCGAATTGACTCCATGGGTCTATTGCTGCCTCGGGCACCTTATGGCCGTTCTGCTGTGAGTCTAGATTATCGAATGGGACGAAAAACTGATAGTGAATTGTAACGTTCAGGGCCACCTAATGACGATGGATCACTCAAATTGCGTCCCGATTCAATACATCGTCCTCCAGCCGACTTGACTCCATGGGTCTATTGCTGCCTCGGGCACCTTATGGCCGTTCTGCTGTGAGTCTAGATTATCGAATGGGACGAAAAACTGATAGTGAATTGTAACGTTCAGGGCCTCCTAATGACGATGGATCACTCAAATTGCGTCCCGATTCAATACATCGTCCTCCAGCCGACTTGACTCCATGGGTCTATTGCTGCCTCGGGCACCTTATGGCCGTTCTGCTGTGAGTCTAGATTATCGAATGGGACGAAAAACTGATAGTGAATTGTAACGTTCGGGGCCACTTAATGACGATGGATCACTCAAATTGCGTCCCGATTCAATACATCGTCCTCCAGCCGACTTGACTCCATGGGTCTATTGCTGCCTCGGGCACCTTATGGCCGTTCTGCTGTGAGTCTAGATTATCGAATGGGACGAAAAACTGATAGTGAATTGTAACGTTCAGGGCCTCCTAATGACGATGGATCACTCAAATTGCGTCCCGAATCAATACATCGTCCCCAGCCGACTTGTCTCCATGGGTCTATTGCTGCCTCGGGCACCTTATGGCCGTTCTGCTGTGAGTCTAGATTATCGAATGGGACGAAAAACTGATAGTGAATTGTAACGTTCAGGGCCACCTAATGACGATGGATCACTCAAATTGCGTCCTGATTCAATACATCGTCCTCCAGCAGACTTGACTTCATGGGTCTATTGCTGCCTCGGGCACCTTATGGCCGTTCTGCTGTGACTCAAAGATTTTCGAATCGGACGAAAAACTGATAGTGAATTGTAACTTTCAGGGCCACCTAATGACGATGGATCACTCAAATTGCGTCCCGATTCAATACATCGTCCTCCAGCAGACTTGACTCCATGGGTCGATTGCTGCCTCGGGCACCTTATGGCCGTTCTGCTGTGAGTCAAAGATTTTCGAATCGGACGAAAAACTGATAGTGATTTGTAACATTCAGGGCCACCTAATGACGATGGACCACACAAATTGCGTCCCGATTCAGTACATCGTCCACTAGCCGACCTGACTCCATGGGACTATTGCTGCCTCGGGCACCTTATGGCCGTTCTGCTGTGAGTCTAGATTATAGAATGGGATGAAAAACTGATAGTTAATTGTAACGTTCAGGGCCACCTAATGACGATGGATCACTCAAATTGCGTCCCGATTCAATACATCGTCCTCCAGCAGACTTGTCTCCATGGGTCTATTGCTGCCTCGGGCACCTTATGGCAGGCCTGCTGTGACTCAAAGATTTTCGAATCGGACGAAAAACTGATAGTGAATTGTAACGTTCAGGGCCTCCTAATGACGACGGAACACTCAAATTGCGTCCCGATTCAATACATCGTCCTCCAGCAGACTTGTCTCCATGCGACTATTGCTGCCTCGGGCACCTTATGGCCGTTCTGCTGTGAGTCAAAGATTTTCGAATCGGACGAAAAACTGATAGTGAATTGTAACGTTCAGTGTCACCTAATGACGATGGATCACTCAAATTGCGTCCCGATTCAATACATCGTCCTCCAGCCGAATTGACTCCATGGGTCTATTGCTGCCTCGGGCACCTTATGGCCGCTCTGCTGTGAGTCTAGATTATCGAATGGGACAAAAAACTGATAGTGAATTGTAACGTTCAGGGCCTCCTAATGACGATGGATCACTCAAATTGCGTCCCGATTCAATACATCGTCCTCCAGCAGACTTGTCTCCATGGGTCTATTGCTGCCTCGGGCACCTTATGGCCGTTCTGCTGTGAGTGTAGATTATCGAATGGGACGAAAAACTGATAGTGAATTGTAACGTTCAGGGCCTCCTAATGACGATGGATCACTCAAATTGCGTCCCGATTCAATACATCGTCCGCCAGCCGACTTGACTCCATGGGTCTATTGCTGCCTCGGGCACCTTATGGCCATTCTGCTGTGAGTCTAGACTATCGAATGGGACGAAAAACTGATAGTGAATTGTAACGTTCAGGGCCTCCTAATGACGATGGATCACTCAAATTGCGTCCCGATTCAATACATCGTCCCCAGCCGACTTGACTCCATGGGACTATTGCTGCCTCGTGCTCCTTATGGCCGTTCTGCTGTGAGTCTAGATTATCGAATCGGACGAAAAACTGATAGTGAATTGTAACATTCAGGGCCACCTATTGACGATGGACCACGCAAATTGCGTCCCGATTCAATACATCGTCCTCCAGCCGAGTTGACTCCATGGGTCTATTGCTGCCTCGGGCACCTTATGGCCGTTCTGCTGTGAATCTAGATTATCGAATGGGACGAAAAACTGATAGTGAATTGTAACGTTCAGGGCCACCTAATGACGATGGATCACTCAAATTGCGTCCCGATTCAATACATCGTCCCCAGCCGACTTGTCTCCATGGGTCTATTGCTGCCTCGGGCACCTTATGGCCGTTCTGCTGTGAGTCTAGATTATCGAATGGGACGAAAAACTGATAGTGAATTGTAACATTCAGGGCCACCTAATGACGATGGATCACTCAAATTGCGTCCTGATTCAATACATCGTCCTCCAGCAGACTTGACTTCATGGGTCTATTGCTGCCTCGGGCACCTTATGGCCGTTCTGCTGTGAGTCAAAGATTTTCGAATCGGACGAAAAACTGATAGTGAATTGTAACTTTCAGGGCCACCTAATGACGATGGATCACTCACATTGCGTCCCGATTCAATACATCGTCCTCCAGCAGACTTGTCTCCATGGGTCGATTGCTGCCTCGGGCACCTTATGGCCGTTCTGCTGTGAGTCAAAGATTTTCGAATCGGACGAAAAACTGATAGTGATTTGTAACATTCAGGGCGACCTAATGACAATGGATCACTCAAATTGCGTCCCGATTCAATACATCGTCCTCCAGCAGACTTGACTTCATGGGTCTATTGCTGCCTCGGGCACCTTATGGCCGTTCTGCTGTGAGTCAAAGATTTTCGAATCGGACGAAAAACTGATAGTGAATTGTAACTTTCAGGGCCACCTAATGACGATGGATCACTCAAATTGCGTCCCGATTCAATACATTGTCCTCCAGCAGACTGTCTCCATGGGTCTATTGCAGCCTCGGGCACCTTATGGCCGTTCAGCTGTGACTCAAAGATTTTCGAATCGGACGAAAAACTGATAGTGAATTGTAACGTTCAGGGCCTCCTAATGACGATGGAACACTCAAATTGCGTCCCGATTCAATACATCGTCCTCCAGCCGACTTGTCTCCATGGGTCTATTGCTGCCTCGGGCACCTTATGGCCGTTCTGCTGTGAGTCTAGATTATCGAATGGGACGAAAAACTGATAGTGAATTGTAACGTTCAGGGCCACCTCATGACGATGGATCACTCAAATTGCGTCCCGATTCAATACATCGTCCTCCAGCAGACTTGTCTCCATGGGTCTATTGCTGCCTCGGGCACCTTATGGCCGTTCTGCTGTGAGTCTAGATTATCGAATGGGACGAAAAACTGATAGTGTATTGTAACGTTCAGGGCCACCTAATGACGATGAATCACTCAAATTGCGTCCCGAATCAATACATCGTCCCCAGCCGACTTGTCTCCATGGGTCTATTGCTGCCTCGGGCACCTTATGGCTGTTCTGCTGTGAGTCTAGATTATCGAATGGGACGAAAAACTGATAGTGAATTGTAACGTTCAGGGCCACCTAATGACGATGGATCACTCAAATTGCGTCCTGATTCAATACATCGTCCTCCAGCAGACTTGACTTCATGGGTCTATTGCTGCCTCGGGCACCTTATGGCCGTTCTGCTGTGAGTCAAAGATTTTCGAATCGGACGAAAAACTGATAGTGAATTGTAACTTTCAGGGCCACCTAATGACGATGGATCACTCACATAGCGTCCCGATTCAATACATCGTCCTCCAGCAGACTTGTCTCCATGGGTCGATTGCTGCCTCGGGCACCTTATGGCCGTTCTGCTGTGAGTCAAAGATTTTCGAATCGGACGAAAAACTGATAGTGATTTGTAACATTCAGGGCCACCTAATGACGATGGATCACTCAAATTGCGTCCCGATTCAATACATCGTCCTCCAGCAGACTTGACTTCATGGGTGTATTGCTGCCTCGGGCACCTTATGGCCGTTCTGCTGTGAGTCAAAGATTTTCGAATCGGACGAAAAACTGATAGTGAATTGTAACTTTCAGGGCCACCTAATGACGATGGATCACTCAAATTGCGTCCCGATTCAATACATTGTCCTCCAGCAGACTGTCTCCATGGGTCTATTGCAGCCTCGGGCACCTTATGGCCGTTCAGCTGTGACTCAAAGATTTTCGAATCGGACGAAAAACTGATAGTGAATTGTAAGGTTCAGGGCCTCCTAATGACGATGGAACACTCAAATTGCGTCCCGATTCAATACATCGTCCTCCAGCCGACTTGTCTCCATGGGTCTATTGCTGCCTCGGGCACCTTATGGCCGTTCTGCTGTGAGTCTAGATTATCGAATGGGACGAAAAACTGATAGTGAATTGTAACGTTCAGGGCCACCTAATGACGATGGATCACTCAAATTGCGTCCCGATTCAATACATCGTCCTCCAGCAGACTTGTCTCCATGGGTCTATTGCTGCCTCGGGCACCTTATGGCCGTTCTGCTGTGAGTCTAGATTATCGAATAGGACGAAAAACTGATAGTGTATTGTAACGTTCAGGGCCACCTAATGACGATGGATCACTCAAATTGCGTCCCGAATCAATACATCGTCCCCAGCCGACTTGTCTCCATGGGTCTATTGCTGCCTCGGGCACCTTATGGCCGTTCTGCTGTGAGTCTAGATTATCGAATGGGACGAAAAACTGATAGTGAATTGTAACGTTCAGGGCCACCTAATGACGATGGATCACTCAAATTGCGTCCTGATTCAATACATCGTCCTCCAGCAGACTTGACTTCATGGGTCTATTGCTGCCTCGGGCACCTTATGGCCGTTCTGCTGTGACTCAAAGATTTTCGAATCGGACGAAAGACTGATAGTGAATTGTAACTTTCAGGGCCACCTAATGACGATGGACCACTCAAATTGCGTCCCGATTCAATACATCGTCCTCCAGCAGACTTGACTCCATGGGTCGATTGCTGCCTCGGGCACCTTATGGCCGTTCTGCTGTGAGTCAAAGATTTTCGAATCGGACGAAAAACTGATAGTGATTTGTAACATTCAGGGCCACCTAATGACGATGGACCACACAAATTGCGTCCCGATTCAGTAAATCGTCCACTAGCCGACCTGACTCCATGGGACTATTGCTGCCTCGGGCACCTTATGGCCGTTCTGCTGTGAGTCTAGATTATAGAATGGGATGAAAAACTGATAGTGAATTGTAACGTTCAGGGCCACCTAATGACGATGGATCACACAAATTGCGCCCCGATTCAATACATCGTCCTCCAGCAGACTTGTCTCCATGGGTCTATTGCTGCCTCGGGCACCTTATGGCAGGCCTGCTGTGACTCAAAGATTTTCGAATCGGACGAAAAACTGATAGTGAATTGTAACGTTCAGGGCCTCCTAATGACGATGGAACACTCAAATTGCGTCCCGATTCAATACATCGTCCTCCAGCAGACTTCTCTCCATGCGACTATTGCTGCCTCGGGCATCTTATGGCCGTTCTGCTGTGAGTCAAAGATTTTCGAATCGGACGAAAAACTGATAGTGAATTGTAACGTTCAGGGTCACCTAATGACGATGGATCACTCAAATTGCGTCCCGATTCAATACATCGTCCTCCAGCCGAATTGACTCCATGGGTCTATTGCTGCCTCGGGCACCTTATGGCCGTTCTGCTGTGAGTCTAGATTATCGAATGGGACAAAAAACTGATAGTGAATTGTAACGTTCAGGGCCTCCTAATGACGATGGATCACTCAAATTGCGTCCCGATTCAATACATCGTCCTCCAGCAGACTTGTCTCCATGGGTCTATTGCTGCCTCGGGCACCTTATGGCCGTTCTGCTGTGAGTGTAGATTATCGAATGGGACGAAAAACTGATAGTGAATTGTAACGTTCAGAGCCACCTAATGACGATGGATCTCTCAAATTGCTGCCTCGGGCTCCTTATGGCCGTTCTGCTGTGAGGCTAGATTATCGAATGGGACGAAAAACTGATAGTGAATTGTAACGTTCAGGGCCTCCTAATGACGATGGATCACTCAAATTTCGTCCCGATTCAATACATCGTCCTCCAGCAGACTTGTCTCCATGGGTCTATTGCTGCCTCGGGCACTTAATGGCCGTTCTGCTGTGAGTCAAAGATTTTCGAATCGGACGAAACACTGATAGTGAATTGTAACATTCAGGGCCACCTATTGACGATGGACCACGCAAATTGCGTCCCGATTCAATACATCGTCCTCCAGCCGACTTGTCTCCATGGGTCTATTGCTGCCTCGGGCACCTTATGGCCGTTCTGCTGTGAGTCTAGATTATCGAATGGGACGAAAAACTGATAGTGATTTGTAACGTTCAGAGCCACCTAATGACGATGGATCACTCAAATTGCGTCCCGATTCAATACATCGTCCTCCAGCCGACTTGACTCCATGGGTCTATTGCTGCCTCGGGCACCTTATGGCCGTTCTGCTGTGAGTCTAGATTATTGAATGGGACGAAAAACTGATAGTGAATTCTAACGTTCAGGGCACCTAATGACGATGGATCACTCAAATTGCGTCCCGATTAAATACATCGTTCCCAGCCGACTTGTCTCCATGGGTCTATTGCTGACTCGGGCACCTTATGGCCGTTCTGCTGTGAGTCCAGATTATCGAATGGGACGAAAAACTGATACTGAATTGTAACGTTCAGGGCCACCTAATGACGATGGGTCACTCAAATTGCGTCCTGATTCAATACATCGTCCTCCAGCAGACTTGACTTCATGGGTCTATTGCTGCCTCGGGCACCTTATGGCCGTTTTGCTGTGAGTCAAAGATTGTCGAATCGGACGAAAAACTGATAGTGAATTGAAACGTTCAGGGCCACCTAATGACGATGGATCACTCAAATTGCGTCCCGATTCAATACATCGTCCTCCAGCCGACTTGACTCCATGGGTCTATTGCTGCCTCGGGCACCTTATGGCCGTTCTGCTGTGAGTCTAGATTATCGAATGGGACAAAAAACTGATAGTGAATTGTAACGTTCAAGGCCTCCTAATGACGATGGATCAATCAAATTGCGTCCCGATTCAATACATCGTCCTCCAGCAGACTTGTCTCCATGGGTCTATTGCTGCCTCGGGCACCTTATGGCCGTTCTGCTGTGAGTCTAGATTATCGAATGGGACGAAAAACTGATAGTGAATTGTAACGGTCAGGGCCACCTAATGACGATGGATCACTCAAATTGCGTCCTGATTCAATACATCGTCATCCAGCAGACTTGACTTCATGGGTCTATTGCTGCCTCGGGCACCTTATGGCCGTTCTGCTGTGACTCAAAGATTTTCGAATCGGATGAAAAACTGATAGTGAATTGTAACTTTCAGGGCCACCTAATGACGATGGATCACTCAAATTGCGTCCCGATTCAATACATCGTCCTCCAGCAGACTTGACTCCATGGGTCGATTGCTGCCTCGGGGACCTTATGGCCGTTCTGCTGTGAGTCAAAGATTTTCGAATCGGACGAAAAACTGATAGTGATTTGTAACATTCAGGGCCACCTAATGACGATGGACCACACAAATTGCGTCCCGATTCAGTACATCGTCCACTAGCCGACCTGACTCCATGGGACTATTGCTGCCTCGGGCACCTTATGGCCGTTCTGCTGTGCGTCTAGATTATAGAATGGGATGAAAAACTGATAGTGAATTGTAACGTTCAGGGCCACCTAATGACGATGGATCACTCAAATTGCGTCCCGATTCAATACATCGTCCTCCAGCAGACTTGTCTCCATGGGTCTATTGCTGCCTCGGGCACCTTATGGCAGGCCTGCTGTGACTCAAAGATTTTCGAATCGGACGAAATACTGATAGTGAATTGTAACGTTCAGGGCCTCCTAATGACGATGGAACACTCAAATTGCGTCCCGATTCAATACATCGTCCTCCAGCAGACTTGTCTCCATGCGACTATTGCTGCCTCGGGCACCTTATGGCCGTTCTGCTGTGAGTCAAAGATTTTCGAATCGGACGAAAAACTGATAGTGAATTGTAACGTTCAGGGTCACCTAATGACGATGGATCACTCAAATTGCGTCCCGATTCAATACATCGTCCTCCAGCCGAATTGACTCCATGGGTCTATTGCTGCCTCGGACACCTTATGGCTGTTCTGCTGTGAGTCTAGATTATCGAATGGGACAAAAAACTGATAGTGAATTGTAACGTTCATTGCCTCCTAATGACGATGGATCACTCAAATTGCGTCCCGATTCAATACATCGTCCTCCAGCAGACTGCCTCGGGCACCTTATGGCCGTTCTGCTGTGAGTGTAGATTATCGAATGGGACGAAAAACTGATAATGAATTGTAACGTTCAGGGCCACCTAATGACGATGGATCACTCAAATTGCGTCCCGATTCAATACATCGTCCCCAGCCGACTTGACTCCATGGGACTATTGCTGCCTTGGGCTCCTTATGGCCGTTCTGCTGTGAGGCTAGATTATCGAATGGGACGAAAAACTGATAGTGAATTGTAACGTTCAGGGCCTCCTAATGACGATGGATCACTCAAATTGCGTCCCGATTCAATACATCGTCCTCCAGCAGACTTGTCTCCATGGGTCTATTGCTGCCTCGGGCACTTAATGGCCGTTCTGCTGTGAGTCAAAGATTTTCGAATCGGACGAAAAACTGATAGTGAATTGTAACATTCAGGGCCACCTATTGACGATGGACCACGCAAATTGCGTCCCGATTCAATACATCGTCCTCCAGCCGAGTTGACTCCATGGGTCTATTGCTGCCTCGGGCACCTTATGGCCGTTCTGCTGTGAATCTAGATTATCGAATGGGACGTAAAACTGATAATGAATTGTAACGTTCAGGGCCACCTAATGACGATGGATCACTCAAATTGCGTCCCGATTCAATACATCGTCCCCAGCCGACTTGTCTCCATGGGTCTATTGCTGCCTCGGGCACCTTATGGCCGTTCTGCTGTGAGTCTAGATTATCGAATGGGACGAAAAACTGATAGTGAATTGTAACATTCAGGGCCACCTAATGACGATGGATCACTCAAATTGCGTCCTGATTCAATACATCGTCCTCCAGCAGACTTGACTTCATGGGTCTATTGCTGCCTCGGGCACCTTATGGCCGTTCTGCTGTGAGTCAAAGATTTTCGAATCGGACGAAAAACTGATAGTGAATTGTAACTTTCAGGGCCACCTAATGACGATGGATCACTCACATTGCGTCCCGATTCAATACATCGTCCTCCAGCAGACTTGTCTCCATGGGTCGATTGCTGCCTCGGGCACCTTATGGCCGTTCTGCTGTGAGTCAAAGATTTTCGAATCGGACGAAAAACTGATAGTGATTTGTAACATTCAGGGCCACCTAATGACGATGGATCACTCAAATTGCGTCCCGATTCAATACATCGTCCTCCAGCAGACTTGACTTCATGGGTCTATTGCTGCCTCGGGCACCTTATGGCCGTTCTGCTGTGAGTCTAGATTATTGAATGGGACGAAATACTGATAGTGAATTCTAACGTTCAGGGCACCTAATGACGATGGATCACTCAAATTGCGTCCCGATTAAATACATCGTTCCCAGCCGACTTGTCTCCATGGGTCTATTGCTGACTCGGGCACCTTATGGCCGTTCTGCTGTGAGTCCAGATTATCGAATGGGACGAAAAACTGATACTGAATTGTAACATTCAGGGCCACCTCATGACGATGGGTCACTCAAATTGCGTCCTGATTCAATACATCGTCCTCCAGCAGACTTGACTTCATGGGTCTATTGCTGCCTCGGGCACCTTATGGCCGTTATGCTGTGAGTCAAAGATTTTCGAATCGGACGAAAAACTGATAGTGAATTGAAACGTTCAGGGCCACCTAATGACGATGGATCACTCAAATTGCGTCCCGATTCAATACATCGTCCTCCAGCCGACTTGACTCCATGGGTCTATTGCTGCCTCGGGCACCTTATGGCCGTTCTGCTGTGAGTCTAGATTATCGAATGGGACAAAAAACTGATAGTGAATTGTAACGTTCAAGGCCTCCTAATGACGATGGATCAATCAAATTGCGTCCCGATTCAATACATCGTCCTCCAGCAGACTTGTCTCCATGGGTCTATTGCTGCCTCGGGCACCTTATGGCCGTTCTGCTGTGAGTCTAGATTATCGAATGGGACGAAAAACTGATAGTGAATTGTAACGTTCAGAGCCACCTAATGACGATGGATCACTCAAATTGCGTCCTGATTCAATACATCGTCCTCCAGCAGACTTGACTTCATGGGTCTATTGCTGCCTCGGGCACCTTATGGCCGTTCTGCTGTGACTCAAAGATTTTCGAATCGGATGAAAAACTGATAGTGAATTGTAACTTTCAGGGCCACCTAATGACGATGGATCACTCAAATTGCGTCCCGATTCAATACTTCGTCCTCCAGCAGACTTGTCTCCATGGGTCTATTGCTGCCTCGGGCACCTTATGGCCGTTCTGCTGTGAGTCTAGATTATCGAATGGAACGAAAAACTGATAGTGAATTTAACGTTCGGGGCCACCTAATGACGATGGACCACACAAATTGCGTCCCGATTCAGTACAACGTCCACTAGCCGACCTGACTCCATGGGACTATTGCTGCCTCGGGCACCTTATGGCCGTTCTGCTGTGCGTCTAGATTATAGAATGGGATGAAACACTGATAGTGAATTGTAACGTTCAGGGCCACCTAATGACGATGGATCACTCAAATTGCGTCCCGATTCAATACTTCGTCCTCCAGCAGACTTGTCTCCATGGGTCTATTGCTGCCTCGGGCACCTTATGGCAGGCCTGCTGTGACTCAAAGATTTTCGAATCGGACGAAATACTGATAGTGAATTGTAACGTTCAGGGCCTCCTAATGACGATGGAACACTCAAATTGCGTCCCGATTCAATACATCGTCCTCCAGCAGACTTGTCTCCATGCGACTATTGCTGCCTCGGGCACCTTATGGCCGTTCTGCTGTGAGTCAAAGATTTTCGAATCGGACGAAAAACTGATAGTGAATTGTAACGTTCAGGGTCACCTAATGACGATGGATCACTCAAATTGCGTCCCGATTCAATACATCGTCCTCCAGCCGAATTGACTCCATGGGTCTATTGCTGCCTCGGACACCTTATGGCTGTTCTGCTGTGAGTCTAGATTATCGAATGGGACAAAAAACTGATAGTGAATTGTAACGTTCAGGGCCTCCTAATGACGATGGATCACTCAAATTGCGTCCCGATTCAATACATCGTCCTCCAGCAGACTGCCTCGGGCACCTTATGGCCGTTCTGCTGTGAGTGTAGATTATCGAATGGGACGAAAAACTGATAGTGTATTGTAACGTTCAGAGCCACCTAATGACGATGGATCACTAAAATTGCGTCCCGATTCAATACATCGTCCTCCAGCCGACTTGACTCCATGGGTCTATTGCTGCCTCGGGCACCTTATGGCCGTTCTGCTGTGAGTCTAGTTTATCGAATGGGACGAAAAACTGATAGTGAATTGTAACGTTCAGGGCCTCCTAATGACGATGGATCACTCAAATTGCGTCCCGATTCAATACATCGTCCTCCAGCCGACTTGAGTCCATGGGTCTATTGCTGCCTCGGGCACCTTATGGCCGTTCTGCTGTGAGTCTAGATTATCGAATGGAACGAAAAACTGATAGTGAATTGTAACGTTCGGGGCCACCTAATGACGAAGGATCACTCAAATTGCGTCCCGATTCAATACATCGTCCTCCAGCCGACTTGACTCCATGGGTCTATTGCTGCCTCGGGCACCTTATGGCCGTTCAGCTGTGAGTCTAGATTATCGAATGGGACGAAAAACTGATAGTGAATTGTAACGTTCAGGGCCTCCTAATGACGATGGATCACTCAAATTGCGTCCCGATTCAATACATCGTCCTCCAGCCGACTTGACTCCATGGGTCTATTGCTGCATCGGGCACCTTATGGCCGTTCTGCTGTGAGTCTAGATTATCGAATGGGACGAAAAACTGATAGTGAATTGTAAGATTCAGGGCAACCTAATGACGATGGACCACGCAAATTGCGTAACGATTCAATAAATCGTCCTCCAGCCGAGTTGACTCCATGGGTTTATTGCAGCCTCGGGCACCTTATGGCCGTTCTGCTGTGAATCTAGATTATCCAATGGGACGAAAAACTGATAGTGTATTGTAATGTTCAGGGCCACCTAATGACGATGGATCACTAAAATTGCGTCCCGATTCAATACATCGTCCCCAGCCGACTTGTCTCCATGGGTCTATTGCTGCCTCGGGCACCTTATGGCCGTTCTGCTGTGAGTCTAGATTATCGAATGGGACGAAAAACTGATAGTGAATTGTAACGTTCAGGGCCACCTAATGACGATGGATCAATCAAATTGCGTACTGATTCAATACATCGTCCTCCAGCAGACTTGACTTCATGGGTCTATTGCTGCCTCGGGCACCTTATGGCCGTTCTGCTGTGACTCAAAGATTTTCGAATCGGACGAAAAACTGATAGTGAATTGTAACTTTCAGGGCCACTTAATGACGATGGATCACTCAAATTGCGTCCCGATTCAATACATCGTCCTCCAGCAGACTTGACTCCATGGGTCGATTGCTGCCTCGGGCACCTTAAGGCCGTTCTGCTGTGAGTCAAAGATTTTCGAATCGGACGAAAAACTGATAGTGATTTGTAACTTTCAGGGCCACCTAATGACGATGGACCACACAAATTGCGTCCCGATTCAGTACATCGTCCACTAGCCGACCTGACTCCATGGGACTATTGCTGCCTCGGGCACCTTATGGCCGTTCTGCTGTGAGTCTAGATTATAGAATGGGATGAAAAACTGATAGTGAATTGTAACGTTCAGGGCCACCTAATGACGATGGATCACTCAAATTGCGTCCCGATTCAATGCATCGTCCTCCAGCAGACTTGTCTCCATGGGTCTATTGCTGCCTCGGGCACCTTATGGCAGGCCTGCTGTGACTCAAAGATTTTCGAATCGGACGAAAAACTGATAGTGAATTGTAACGTTCAGGGCCTCCTAATGACGATGGAACACTCAAATTGCGTCCCGATTCAATACATCGTCCACCAGCAGACTTGTCTCCATGCGACTATTGCTGCCTCGGGCACCTTATGGCCGTTCTGCTGTGAGTCAAAGATTTTCGAATCGGACGAAAAACTGATAGTGAATTGTAACGTTCAGGGTCACCTAATGACGATGGATCACTCAAATTGCGTCCCGATTCAATACATCGTCCTCCAGCCGAATTGACTCCATGGGTCTATTGCTGCCTCGGACACCTTATGGCTGTTCTGCTGTGAGTCTAGATTATCGAATGGGACAAAAAACTGATAGTGAATTGTAACGTTCAGGGCCTCCTAATGACGATGGATCACTCAAATTGCGTCCCGATTCAATACATCGTCCTCCAGCAGACTGCCTCGGGCACCTTATGGCCGTTCTGCTGTGAGTGTAGATTATCGAATGGGACGAAAAACTGATAGTGTATTGTAACGTTCAGAGCCACCTAATGACGATGGATCACTAAAATTGCGTCCCGATTCAATACATCGTCCTCCAGCCGACTTGACTCCATGGGTCTATTGCTGCCTCGGGCACCTTATGGCCGTTCTGCTGTGAGTCTAGTTTATCGAATGGGACGAAAAACTGATAGTGAATTGTAACGTTCAGGGCCTCCTAATGACGATGGATCACTCAAATTGCGTCCCGATTCAATACATCGTCCTCCAGCCGACTTGACTCCATGGGTCTATTGCTGCCTCGGGCACCTTATGGCCGTTCTGCTGTGAGTCTAGATTATCGAATGGAACGAAAAACTGATAGTGAATTGTAACGTTCGGGGCCACCTAATGACGATGGATCACTCAAATTGCGTCCCGATTCAATACATCGTCCTCCAGCCGACTTGACTCCATGGGTCTATTGCTGCCTCGGGCACCTTATGGCCGTTCTGCTGTGAGTCTAGATTATCGAATGGGACGAAAAACTGATAGTGAATTGTAACGTTCAGGGCCTCCTAATGACGATGGATCACTCAAATTGCGTCCCGATTCAATACATCGTCCTCCAGCCGACTTGACTCCATGGGTCTATTGCTGCATCGGGCACCTTATGGCCGTTCTGCTGTGAGTCTAGATTATCGAATGGGACGAAAAACTGATAGTGAATTGTAAGATTCAGGGCAACCTAATGACGATGGACCACGCAAATTGCGTAACGATTCAATAAATCGTCCTCCAGCCGAGTTGACTCCATGGGTTTATTGCAGCCTCGGGCACCTTATGGCCGTTCTGCTGTGAATCTAGATTATCCAATGGGACGAAAAACTGATAGTGTATTGTAATGTTCAGGGCCACCTAATGACGATGGATCACTCAAATTGCGTCCCGATTCAATACATCGTCCCCAGCCGACTTGTCTCCATGGGTCTATTGCTGCCTCGGGCACCTTATGGCCGTTCTGCTGTGAGTCTAGATTATCGAATGGGACGAAAAACTGATAGTGAATTGTAACGTTCAGGGCCACCTAATGACGATGGATCAATCAAATTGCGTACTGATTCAATACATCGTCCTCCAGCAGACTTGACTTCATGGGTCTATTGCTGCCTCGGGCACCTTATGGCCGTTCTGCTGTGACTCAAAGATTTTCGAATCGGACGAAAAACTGATAGTGAATTGTAACTTTCAGGGCCACTTAATGACGATGGATCACTCAAATTGCGTCCCGATTCAATACATCGTCCTCCAGCAGACTTGACTCCATGGGTCGATTGCTGCCTCGGGCACCTTAAGGCCGTTCTGCTGTGAGTCAAAGATATTCGAATCGGACGAAAAACTGATAGTGATTTGTAACATTCAGGGCCACCTAATGACGATGGACCACACAAATTGCGTCCCGATTCAGTACATCGTCCACTAGCCGACCTGACTCCATGGGACTATTGCTGCCTCGGGCACCTTATGGCCGTTCTGCTGTGAGTCTAGATTATAGAATGGGATGAAAAACTGATAGTGAATTGTAACGTTCAGGGCCACCTAATGACGATGGATCACTCAAATTGCGTCCCGATTCAATGCATCGTCCTCCAGCAGACTTGTCTCCATGGGTCTATTGCTGCCTCGGGCACCTTATGGCAGGCCTGCTGTGACTCAAAGATTTTCGAATCGGACGAAAAACTGATAGTGAATTGTAACGTTCAGGGCCTCCTAATGACGATGGAACACTCAAATTGCGTCCCGATTCAATACATCGTCCACCAGCAGACTTGTCTCCATGCGACTATTGCTGCCTCGGGCACCTTATGGCCGTTCTGCTGTGAGTCAAAGATTTTCGAATCGGACGAAAAACTGATAGTGAATTGTAACGTTCAGGGTCACCTAATGACGATGGATCACTCAAATTGCGTCCCGATTCAATACATCGTCCTCCAGCCGAATTGACTCCATGGGTCTATTGCTGCCTCGGGCACCTTATGGCCGTTCTGCTGTGAGTCTAGATTATCGAATGGGACAAAAAACTGATAGTGAATTGTAACGTTCAGGGCCTCCTAATGACGATGGATCACTCAAATTGCGTCCCGATTCAATACATCGTCCTCCAGCAGACTTGTCTCCATGGGTCTATTGCTGCCTCGGGCACCTTATGGCCATTCTGCTGTGAGTCTAGACTATCGAATGGGACGAAAAACTGATAGTGAATTGTAACGTTCAGGGCCTCCTAATGACGATGGATCACTCAAATTGCGTCCCGATTCAATACATCGTCCTCCAGCAGACTTGTCTCCATGGGTCGATTGCTGCCTCGGGCACCTAATGGCCGTTCTGCTGTGAGTCAAAGATTTTCGAATCGGACGAAAAACTGATAGTGAATTGTAACATTCAGGGCCACCTAATGACGATGGACCACGCAAATTTCGTCCCGATTCAATACATCGTCCTCCAGCCGAGTTGACTCCATGGGTCTATTGCTACCTCGGGCACCTTATGGCCGTTCTGCTGTGAGTCAAAGATTTTCGAATCGGACGAAAAACTGATAGTGATTTGTAACATTCAGGGCCACCTAATGACGATGGACCACACAAATTGCCTCCCGATTCAGTACATCGTCCACTAGCCGACCTGACTCCATGGGACTATTGCTGCCTCGGGCACCTTATGGCCGTTCTGCTGTGAGTCTAGTTTATCGAATGGGACGAAAAACTGATAGTGAATTGTAACGTTCAGGGCCTCCTAATGACGATGGATCACTCAAATTGCGTCCCGATTCAATACATCGTCCTCCAGCCGACTTGACTCCATGGGTCGATTGCTGCCTCGGGCACCTTATGGCCGTTCTGCTGTGAATCTAGGTTATCGAATGGGACGAAAAACTGATAGTGAATTGTAACGTTCAGGGCCACCTAATGACGATGGATCACTCAAATTGCGTCCCGATTCAATACATCGTCCCCAGCCGACTTGTCTCCATGGGTCTATTGCTGCCTCGGGCACCTTATGGCCGTTCTGCAGTGAGTCTAGATTATCGAATGGGACGAAAAACTGATAGTGAATTGTAACATTCAGGGCCACCTAATGACGATGGATCACTCAAATTGCGTCCTGATTCAATACATCGTCCTCCAGCAGACTTGACTTCATGGGTCTATTGCTGCCTCGGGCACCTTATGGCCGTTCTGCTGTGAGTCAAAGATTTTCGAATCGGACGAAAAACTGATAGTGAATTGTAACATTCAGGGCCACCTAATGACGATGGATCACTCACATTGCGTCCCGATTCAATACATCGTCCTCCAGCAGACTTGACTCCATGGGTCGATTGCTGCCTCGGGCACCTTATGGCCGTTCTGCTGTGAGTCAAAGATTTTCGAATCGGACGAAAAACTGATAGTGATTTGTAACATTCAGGGCCACCTAATGACGATGGATCACTCAAATTGCGTCCCGATTCAATACATCGTCCTCCAGCAGACTTGACTTCATGGGTCTATTGCTGCCTCGGGCACCTTATGGCCGTTCTGCAGTGAGTCTAGATAATCGAATGGGACGAAAAACTGATAGTGAATTGTAACATTCAGGGCCACCTAATGACGATGGACCACGCAAATTGCGTCCCGATTCAATAAATCGTCCTCCAGCCGAGTTGACTCCATGGGTTTATTGCTGCCTCGGGCACCTTATGGCCGTTCTGCAGTGAATCTAGATTATCGAATGGGACGAAAACTGATAATGAATTGTAACGTTCAGGGCCACCTAATGACGATGGATCACTCAAATTGCGTCCCGATTGAATACATCGTCGGCATCCGACTTGACTCCATGGGACTATTGCTGCCTCGGGCACCTTATGGCCGTTCTGCTGTGAGTCTAGATTATCGAATGGGACGAAAAACTGATAGTGAATTGTAACGTTCAGGGCCTCCTAATGACGATGGATCACTCAAATTGCGTCCCGATTCAATACATCGTCCTCCAGCAGACTTGTCTCCATGGGTCGATTGCTGCCTCGGGCACTTAATGGCCGTTCTGCTGTGAGTCAAAGATTTTCGAATCGGACGAAAAACTGATAGTGAATTGTAACATTCAGGGCCACCTAATGACGATGGACCACGCAAATTGCGTCCCGATTCAATACATCGTCCTCCAGCCGAGTTGACTCCATGGGTCTATTGCTGCCTCGGGCACCTTATGGCCGTTCTGCTGTGAATCTAGATTATCGAATGGGACGAAAAACTGATAGTGAATTGTAACGTTCAGGGCCACCTAATGACGATGGACCACGCAAATTGCACCCGATTCAATACATCGTCCTCCAGCCGAGTTGACTCCATGGGTCGATTGCTGCCTCGGGCACTTAATGGCCGTTCTGCTGTGAGTCAAAGATTTTCGAATCGGACGAAAAACTGATAGTGAATTGTAACACTCAGGGCCACCTAATGACGATGGACCACGCAAATTGCGTCCCGATTCAATACATCGTCCTCCAGCCGACTTGTCTCCATGGGTCTATTGCTGACTCGGGCACCTTATGGCCGTTCTGCTGTGAGTCTAGATTATCGAATGGGACGAAAAACTGATAGTGAATTGTAACGTTCAGGGCCACCTAATGACGATGGGTCACTCAAATTGCGTCCTGATTCAATACATCGTCCTCCAGCAGACTTGACTTCATGGGTCTATTGCTGCCTCGGGCACCTTATGGCCGTTCTGCTGTGAGTCAAAGATTTTCGAATCGGACGAAAAACTGATAGTGAATTGAAACGTTCAGGGCCACCTAATGACGATGGATCACTCAAATTGCGTCCCGATTCAATACATCGTCCTCCAGCCGACTTGACTCCATGGGTCTATTGCTGCATCGGGCACCTTATGGCCGTTCTGCTGTGAGTCTAGATTATCGAATGGGACAAAAAACTGATAGTGAATTGTAACGTTCAAGGCCTCCTAATGACGATGGATCACTCAAATTGCGTCCCGATTCAATACATCGTCCTCCAGCAGACTTGTCTCCATGGGTCTATTGCTGCCTCGGGCACCTTATGGCCGTTCTGCTGTGAGTCTAGATTATCGAATGGGACGAAAAACTGATAGTGAATTGTAACGTTCGGGGCCACCTAATGACGATGGATCACTCAAATTGCGTCCCGATTCAATACATCGTCCTCCAGCCGACTTGACTCCATGGGTCTATTGCTGCCTCGGGCACCATATGGCCGTTCTGCTGTGAGTCTAGATTATCGAATGGGACGAAAAACTGATAGTGAATTGTAACGTTCAGGGCCTCCTAATGACGATGGATCACTCAAATTGCGTCCCGATTCAATACATCGTCCTCCAGCCGACTTGACTCCATGGGTCTATTGCTGCATCGGGAACCTTATGGCCGTTTTGCTGTGAGTCTAGATTATCGAATGGGACGAAAAACTGATAGTGAATTGTAACATTCAGGGCCACCTAATGACGATGGACCACGCAAATTGCGTCCCGATTCAATAAATCGTCCTCCAGCCGAGTTGACTCCATGGGTTTATTGCTCCCTCGGGCACCTTATGGCCGTTCTGCTGTGAATCTAGATTATCGAATGGGACGAAAACTGATAATGAATTGTAACGTTCAGGGCCACCTAATGACGATGGATCACTCAAATTGCGTCCCGATTCAATACATCGTCCCCAGCCGACTTGTCTCCATGGGTCTATTGCTGCCTCGGGCACCTTATGGCCGTTCTGCTGTGAGTCTAGATTATCGAATGGGACGAAAAACTGATAGTGAATTGTAACGTTCAGGGCCACCTAATGACGATGGATCAATCAAATTGCGTACTGATTCAATACATCGTCCTCCAGCAGACTTGACTTCATGGGTCTATTGCTGCCTCGGGCACCTTATGGCCGTCCTGCTGTGACTCAAAGATTTTCGAATCGGACGAAAAACTGATAGTGAATTGTAACTTTCAGGGCCACTTAATGACGATGGATCACTCAAATTGCGTCCCGATTCAATACATCGTCCTCCAGCAGACTTGACTCCATGGGTCGATTGCTGCCTCGGGCACCTTAAGGCCGTTCTGCTGTGAGTCAAAGATTTTCGAATCGGACGAAAAACTGATAGTGATTTGTAACATTCAGGGCCACCTAATGACGATGGACCACACAAATTGCGTCCCGATTCAGTACATCGTCCACTAGCCGACCTGACTCCATGGGACTATTGCTGCCTCGGGCACCTTATGGCCGTTCTGCTGTGAGTCTAGATTATAGAATGGGATGAAAAACTGATAGTGAATTGTAACGTTCAGGGCCACCTAATGACGATGGATCACTCAAATTGCGTCCCGATTCAATGCATCGTCCTCCAGCAGACTTGTCTCCATGGGTCTATTGCTGCCTCGGGCACCTTATGGCAGGCCTGCTGTGACTCAAAGATTTTCGAATCGGACGAAAAACTGATAGTGAATTGTAACGTTCAGGGCCTCCTAATGACGATGGAACACTCAAATTGCGTCCCGATTCAATACATCGTCCTCCAGCAGACTTGTCTCCATGCGACTATTGCTGCCTCGGGCACCTTATGGCCGTTCTGCTGTGAGTCAAAGATTTTCGAATCGGACGAAAAACTGATAGTGAATTGTAACGTTCAGGGTCACCTAACGACGATGGATCACTCAAATTGCGTCCCGATTCAATACATCGTCCTCCAGCCGAATTGACTCCATGGGTCTATTGCTGCCTCGGGCACCTTATGGCCGTTCTGCTGTGAGTCTAGATTATCGAATGGGACAAAAAACTGATAGTGAATTGTAACGTTCAGGGCCTCCTAATGACGATGGATCACTCAAATTGCGTCCCGATTCAATACATCGTCCTCCAGCAGACTTGTCTCCATGGGTCTATTGCTGCCTCGGGCACCTTATGGCCATTCTGCTGTGAGTCTAGACTATCGAATGGGACGAAAAACTGATAGTGAATTGTAACGTTCAGGGCCTCCTAATGACGATGGATCACTCAAATTGCGTCCCGATTCAATACATCGTCCTCCAGCAGACTTGTCTCCATGGGTCGATTGCTGCCTCGGGCACCTAATGGCCGTTCTGCTGTGAGTCAAAGATTTTCGAATCGGACGAAAAACTGATAGTGAATTGTAACATTCAGGGCCACCTAATGACGATGGACCACGCAAATTGCGTCCCGATTCAATACATGGTCCTCCAGCCGAGTTGACTCCATGGGTCTATTGCTACCTCGGGCACCTTATGGCCGTTCTGCTGTGAGTCAAAGATTTTCGAATCGGACGAAAAACTGATAGTGATTTGTAACATTCAGGGCCACCTAATGACGATGGACCACACAAATTGCGTCCCGATTCAGTACATCGTCCACTAGCCGACCTGACTCCATGGGACTATTGCTGCCTCGGGCACCTGATGGCCGTTCTGCTGTGAGTCTAGTTTATCGAATGGGACGAAAAACTGATAGTGAATTGTAACGTTCAGGGCCTTCTAATGACGATGGATCACTCAAATTGCGTCCCGATTCAATACATCGTCCTCCAGCCGACTTGACTCCATGGGTCGATTGCTGCCTCGGGCACCTTATGGCCGTTCTGCTGTGAATCTAGGTTATCGAATGGGACGAAAAACTGATAGTGAATTGTAACGTTCAGGGCCACCTAATGACGATGGATCACTCAAATTGCGTCCCGATTCAATACATCGTCCCCAGCCGACTTGTCTCCATGGGTCTATTGCTGCCTCGGGCACCTTATGGCCGTTCTGCTGTGAGTCTAGCTTATCGATTGGGACGAAAAACTGATAGTGAATTGTAACATTCAGGGCCACCTAATGACGATGGATCACTCAAATTGCGTCCTGATTCAATACATCGTCCTCCAGCAGACTTGACTTCATGGGTCTATTGCTGCCTCGGGCACCTTATGGCCGTTCTGCTGTGAGTCAAAGATTTTCGAATCGGACGAAAAACTGATAGTGAATTGTAACATTCAGGGCCACCTAATGACGATGGATCACTCACATTGCGTCCCGATTCAATACATCGTCCTCCAGCAGACTTGACTCCATGGGTCGATTGCTGCCTCGGGCACCTTATGGCCGTTCTGCTGTGAGTCAAAGATTTTCGAATCGGACGAAAAACTGATAGTGATTTGTAACATTCAGGGCCACCTAATGACGATGGATCACTCAAATTGCGTCCCGATTCAATACATCGTCCTCCAGCAGACTTGACTTCATGGGTCTATTGCTGCCTCGGGCACCTTATGGCCGTTCTGCTGTGACTCAAAGATTTTCGAATCGGACGAAAAACTGATAGTGAATTGCAACGTTCAGGGCCTCCTAATGACGATGGAACACTCAAATTGCGTCCCGATTCAATACATCGTCCTCCAGCCGACTTGTCTCCATGGGTCTATTGCTGCCTCGGGCACCTTATGGCCGTTCTGCTGTGAGTCTAGATTATCGAATGGGACGAAAAACTGATAGTGAATTGTAACGTTCAGGGCCACCTAATGACGATGGATCACTCAAATTGCGTCCCGATTCAATACATCGTCCTCCAGCCGACTTGACTCCATGGGTCTATTGCTGCCTCGGGCACCTTATGGCCGTTCTGCTGTGAGTCTAGATTACTGAATGGGACGAAAAACTGATAGTGAATTGTAACGTTCAGGGCCACCTAAAGACGATGGGTCACTCAAATTGCGTCCTGATTCAATACATCGTCCTCCAGCAGACTTGACTTCATGGGTCTATTGCTGCCTCGGGCACCTTATGGCCGTTCTGCTGTGAGTCAAAGATTTTCGAATCGGACGAAAAACTGATAGTGAATTGAAACGTTCAGGGCCACCTAATGACGATGGATCACGCAAATTGCGTCCCGATTCAATACATCGTCCTCCAGCCGACTTGACTCCATGGGTCTATTGCTGCCTCGGGCACCTTATGGCCGTTCTGCTGTGAGTCTAGATTATCGAATGGGACAAAAAACTGATAGTGAATTGTAACGTTCAAGGCCTCCTAATGACGATGGGTCACTCAAATTGCGTCCCGATTCAATACATCGTCCTCCAGCAGACTTGTCTCCATGGGTCTATTGCTGCCTCGGGCACCTTATGGCCGTTCTGCTGTGAGTCTAGATTATCGAATGGGACGAAAAACTGATAGTGAATTGTAACGTTCGGGGCCACCTAATGACGATGGATCACTCAAATTGCGTCCCGATTCAATACATCGTCCTCCAGCCGACTTGACTCCATGGGTCTATTGCTGCCTCGGGCACCTTATGGCCGTTCTGCTGTGAGTCTAGATTATCGAATGGGACGAAAAACTGATAGTGAATTGTAACGTTCAGGGCCTCCTAATGACGATGGATCACTCAAATTGCGTCCCGATTCAATACATCGTCCTCCAGCCGACTTGACTCCATGGGTCTATTGCTACATCGGGCACCTTATGGCCGTTCTGCTGTGAGTCTAGATAATCGAATGGGACGAAAAACTGATAGTGAATTGTAACATTCAGGGCCACCTAATGACGATGGACCACGCAAATTGCGTCCCGATTCAATAAATCGTCCTCCAGCCGAGTTGACTCCATGGGTTTATTGCTGCCTCGGGCACCTTATGGCCGTTCTGCTGTGAATCTAGATTATCGAATGGGACGAAAACTGATAATGAATTGTAACGTTCAGGGCCACCTAATGACGATAGATCACTCAAATTGCGTCCCGATTCAATACATCGTCCACAGCCGACTTGACTCCATGGGACTATTGCTGCCTCGGGCACCTTATGGCCGTTCTGCTGTGAGTCTAGATTATCGAATGGGACGAAAAACTGATAGTGAATTGTAACGTTCAGGGCCTCCTAATGACGATGGATCACTCAAATTGCGTCCCGATTCAATACATCGTCCTCCAGCAGACTTGTCTCCATGGGTCGATTGCTGCCTCGGGCACTTAATGGCCGTTCTGCTGTGAGTCAAAGATTTTCGAATCGGACGAAAAACTGATAGTGAATTGTAACATTCAGGGCCACCTAATGACGATGGACCACGCAAATTGCGTCCCGATTCAATACATCGTCCTGCAGCCGAGTTGACTCCATGGGTCTATTGCTGCCTCGGGCACCTTATGGCCGTTCTGCTGTGAAGCTAGATTATCGAATGGGACGAAAAACTGATAGTGAACTGTAACGTTCAGGGCCACCTAATGACGATGGAACACTCAAATTGCGTCCCGATTCAATACATCGTCCTCCAGCCGACTTGTCTCCATGGGTCTATTGCTGCCTCGGGCACCTTATGGCCGTTCTGCTGTGAGTCTAGATTATCGAATGGGACGAAAAACTGATAGTGGATTGTAACGTTCAGGGCCACCTAATGACGATGGATCACTCAAATTGCGTCCCGATTCAATACATCGTCCTCCAGCCGACTTGACTCCATGGGTCTATTGCTGCCTCGGGCACCTTATGGCCGTTCTGCTGTGAGTCTAGATTATTGAATGGGACGAAAAACTGATAGTGAATTCTAACGTTCAGGGCACCTAATGACGATGGATCACTCAAATTGCGTCCCGATTAAATACATCGTCCCCAGCCGACTTGTCTCCATGGGTCTATTGCTGACTCGGGCACCTTATGGCCGTTCTGCTGTGAGTCTAGATTATCGAATGGGACGAAAAACTGATAGTGAATTGTAACGTTCAGGGCCACCTAATGACGATGGGTCACTCAAATTGCGTCCTGATTCAATACATCGTCCTCCAGCAGACTTGACTTCATGGGTCTATTGCTGCCTCGGGCACCTTATGGCCGTTCTGCTGTGAGTCAAAGATTTTCGAATCGGACGAAAAACTGATAGTGAATTGAAACGTTCAGGGCCACCTAATGACGATGGATCACTCAAATTGCGTCCCGATTCAATACATCGTCCTCCAGCCGACTTGACTCCATGGGTCTATTGCTGCCTCGGGCACCTTATGGCCGTTCTGCTGTGAGTCTAGATTATCGAATGGGACAAAAAACTGATAGTGAATTGTAACGTTCAAGGCCTCCTAATGACGATGGATCACTCAAATTGCGTCCCGATTCAATACATCGTCCTCCAGCAGACTTGTCTCCATGGGTCTATTGCTGCCTCGGGCACCTTATGGCCGTTCTGCTGTGAGTCTAGATTATCGAATGGGACGAAAAACTGATAGTGAATTGTAACGTTCGGGGCCACCTAATGACGATGGATCACTCAAATTGCGTCCCGATTCAATACATCGTCCTCCAGCCGACTTGACTCCATGGGTCTATTGCTGCCTCGGGCACCATATGGCCGTTCTGCTGTGAGTCTAGATTATCGAATGGGACGAAAAACTGATAGTGAATTGTAACGTTCAGGGCCTCCTAATGACGATGGATCACTCAAATTGCGTCCCGATTCAATACATCGTCCTCCAGCCGACTTGACTCCATGGGTCTATTGCTGCATCGGGAACCTTATGGCCGTTTTGCTGTGAGTCTAGATTATCGAATGGGACGAAAAACTGATAGTGAATTGTAACATTCAGGGCCACCTAATGACGATGGACCACGCAAATTGCGTCCCGATTCAATAAATCGTCCTCCAGCCGAGTTGACTCCATGGGTTTATTGCTGCCTCGGGCACCTTATGGCCGTTCTGCTGTGAATCTAGATTATCGAATGGGACGAAAACTGATAATGAATTGTAACGTTCAGGGCCACCTAATGACGATGGATCACTCAAATTGCGTCCCGATTCAATACATCGTCCGCAGCCGACTTGACTCCATGGGACTATTGCTGCCTCGGGCACCTTATGGCCGTTCTGCTGTGAGTCTAGATTATCGAATGGGACGAAAAACTGATAGTGAATTGTAACGTTCAGGGCCTCCTAATGACGATGGATCACTCAAATTGCGTCCCGATTCAGTACATCGTCCTCCAGCAGACTTGTCTCCATGGGTCGATTGCTGCCTCGGGCACTTAATGGCCGTTCTGCTGTGAGTCAAAGATTTTCGAATCGGACGAAAAACTGATAGTGAATTGTAACATTCAGGGCCACCTAATGACGATGGACCACGCAAATTGCGTCCCGATTCAATACATCGTCCTCCAGCCGAGTTGACTCCATGGGTCTATTGCTGCCTCGGGCACCTTATGGCCGTTCTGCTGTGAATCTAGATTATCGAATGGGACGAAAAACTGATAGTGAATTGTAACGTTCAGGGCCACCTAATGACGATTGATCACACAAATTGCGTCCCGATTCAATACATCGTCCCCAGCCGACTTGTCTCCATGGGTCTATTGCTGCCTCGGGCACCTTATGGCCGTTCTGCTGTGAGTCTAGATTATCGAATGGGACGAAAAACAGATAGTGAATTGTAACATTCAGGGCCACCTAATGACGATGGATCACTCAAATTGCGTCCTGATTCAATACATCGTCCTCCAGCAGATTTGACTTCATGGGTCTATTGCTGCCTCGGGCACCTTATGGCCGTTCTGCTGTGACTCAAAGATTTTCGAATCGGACGAAAATCTGATAGTGAATTGTAACGTTCAGGGCCACCTAATGACGATGGATCACTCACATTGCGTCCCGATTCAATACATCGTCCTCCAGCAGACTTGTCTCCATGGGTCGATTGCTGCCTCGGGCACCTTATGGCCGTTCTGCTGTGAGTCAAAGATTTTCGAATCGGACGAAAAACTGATAGTGATTTGTAACATTCAGGGCCACCTAATGACGATGGATCACTCAAATTGCGTCCCGATTCAATACATCGTCCTCCAGCAGACTTGACTTCATGGGTCTATTGCTGCCTCGGGCACCTTATGGCCGTTCTGCTGTGAGTCAAAGATTTTCGAATCGGACGAAAAACTGATAGTGAATTGTAACTTTCAGGGCCACCTAATGACGATGGATCACTCAAATTGCGTCCCGATTCAATACATTGTCCTCCAGCAGACTGTCTCCATGGGTCTATTGCAGCCTCGGGCACCTTATGGCCGTGCAGCTGTGACTCAAAGATTTTCGAATCGGACGAAAAACTGATAGTGAATTGTAACGTTCAGGGCCTCCTAATGACGATGGAACACTCAAATTGCGTCCCGATTCAATACATCGTCCTCCAGCCGACTTGTCTCCATGGGTCTATTGCTGCCTCGGGCACCTTATGGCCGTTCTGCTGTGAGTCTAGATTATCGAATGGGACGAAAAACTGATAGTGAATTGTAACGTTCAGGGCCACCTAATGACGATGGATCACTCAAATTGCGTCCCGATTCAATACATCGTCCTCCAGCCGACTTGACTCCATGGGTCTATTGCTGCCTCGGGCACCTTATGGCCGTTCTGCTGTGAGTCTAGATTATTGAATGGGACGAAAAACTGATAGTGAATTCTAACGTTCAGGGCACCTAATGACGATGGATCACTCAAATTGCGTCCCGATTAAATACATCGTCCCCAGCCGACTTGTCTCCATGGGTCTATTGCTGACTCGGGCACCTGATGGCCGTTCTGCTGTGAGTCTAGATTATCGAATGGGACGAAAAACTGATAGTGAATTGCAACGTTCGGGGCCACCTAATGACGATGGATCACTCAAATTGCGTCCCGATTCAATACATCGTCCTCCAGCCGACTTGACTCCATGGGTCTATTGCTGCCTCGGGCACCTTATGGCCGTTCTGCCGTCTAGATTATCGAATGGGACGAAAAACTGATAGTGAATTGTAACGTTCAGGGCCTCCTAATGACGATGGATCACTCAAATTGCGTCCCGATTCAATACATCGTCCTCCAGCCGACAAGACTCCATGGGTCTATTGCTGCATCGGGCACCTTATGGCCGTTCTGCTGTGAGTCTAGATTATCGAATGGGACGAAAAACTGATAGTGAATTGTAACATTCAGGGCCACCTAATGACGATGGACCACGCAAATTGCGTCCCGATTCAATAAATCGTCCTCCAGCCGAGTTGACTCCATGGGTTTATTGCTGCCTCGGGAACCTTATGGCCGTTCTGCTGTGAATCTAGATTATCGAATGGGACGAAAAACTGATAGTGTATTGTAACGTTCAGGGCCACCTAATGACGATGGATCACTCAAATTGCGTCCTGGATCAATACATCGTCCTCCAGCAGACTTGACTTCATGGGTCTATTGCTGCCTCGGGCACCTTATGGCCGTTCTGCTGTGACTCAAAGATTTTCGAATCGGACGAAAAACTGATAGTGAATTGTAACTTTCAGGGCCACCTAATGACGATGGATCACTCAAATTGCGTCCCGATTCAATACATCGTCCTCCAGCAGACTTGACTCCATGGGTCGATTGCTGCCTCGGGCACCTTATGGCCGTACTGCTGTGAGTCAAAGATTTTCGAATCGGACGAAAAACTGATAGTGATTTGTAACATTCAGGGCCACCTAATGACGATGGACCACACAAATTGCGTCCCGATTCAGTACATCGTCCACTAGCCGACCTGACTCCATGGGACTATTGCTGCCTCGGGCACCTTATGGCCGTTCTGCTGTGAGTCTAGATTATAGAATGGGATGAAAAACTGATAGTGAATTGTAACGTTCAGGGCCACCTAATGACGATGGATCACTCAAATTGCGTCCTGATTCAATACATCGTCCTCCAGCAGACTTGTCTCCATGGGTCTATTGCTGCCTCGGGCACCTTATGGCAGGCCTGCTGTGAGTCAAAGATTTTCGAATCGGACGAAAAACTGATAGTGAATTGTAACGTTCAGGGCCTCCTAATGACGATGGAACACTCAAATTGCGTCCCGATTCAATACATCGTCCTCCAGCAGACTTGTCTCCATGCGACTATTGCTGCCTCGGGCACCTTATGGCCGTTCTGCTGTGAGTCAAAGATTTTCGAATCGGACGAAAAACTGATAGTGAATTGTAACGTTCAGGGTCACCTAATGACGATGGATCACTCAAATTGCGTCCCGATTCAATACATCGTCCTCCAGCCGAATTGACTCCATGGGCCTATTGCTGCCTCGGGCACCTTATGGCCGTTCTGCTGTGAGTCTAGATTATCGAATGGGACAAAAAACTGATAGTGAATTGTAACGTTCAGGGCCTCCTAATGACGATGGATCACTCAAATTGCGTCCCGATTCAATACATCGTCCTCCAGCAGCCTTGTCTCCATGGGTCTATTGCTGCCTCGGGCACCTTATGGCCGTTCTGCTGTGAGTGTAGATTATCGAATGGGACGAAAAACTGATAGTGAATTGTAACGTTCAGAGCCACCTAATGACGATGGATCTCTCAAATTGCGTCCCGATTCAATACATCGTCCTCCAGCCGACTTGACTCCATGGGTCTATTGCTGCCTCGGGCACCATATGGCCGTTCTGCTGTGAGTCTAGTTTATCGAATGGGACGAAAAACTGATAGTGAATTGTAACGTTCAGGGCCTCCTAATGACGATGGATCACTCAAATTGCGTCCCGATTCAATACATCGTCCTCCAGCCGACTTGACTCCATGGGTCTATTGCTGCCTCGGGCACCTTATGGCCATTCTGCTGTGAGTCTAGACTATCGATTGGGACGAAAAACTGATAGTGAATTGTAACGTTCAGGGCCTCCTAATGACGATGGATCACTCAAATTGCGTCCCGATTCAATACATCGTCCTCCAGCAGACTTGTCTCCATGGGTCGATTGCTGCCTCGGGCACCTAATGGCCGTTCTGCTGTGAGTCAAAGATTTTCGAATCGGACAAAAAACTGATTGTGAATTGTAACATTCAGGGCCACCTAATGACGATGGACCACGCAAATTGCGTCCCGATTCAATACATCGTCCTCCAGCCGAGTTGACTCCATGGGTCTATTGCTGCCTCGGGCACCTTATGGCCGTTCTGCTGTGAATCTAGATTATCGAATGGGACGAAAAACTGATAATGTATTGTAACGGTCAGGGCCACCTAATGACGATGGATCACTCAAATTGCGTCCCGATTCAATACATCGTCCTCCAGCCGACTTGACTCCATGGGTCTATTGCTGCCTCGGGCACCTTATGGCCGTTCTGCTGTGAGTCAAGATTATCGAATGGGACAAAAAACTGATAGTGAATTGTAACTTTCAGGGCCACCTAATGACGATGGATCACTCAAATTGCGTCCCGATTCAATACATTGTCCTCCAGCAGACTGTCTCCATGGGTCTATTGCAGCCTCGGGCACCTTATGGCCGTTCAGCTGTGACTCAAAGATTTTCGAATCGGACGAAAAACTGATAGTGAATTGTAACGTTCAGGGCCTCCTAATGACGATGGAACACTCAAATTGCGTCCCGATTCAATACATCGTCCTCCAGCCGACTTGTCTCAATGGGTCTATTGCTGCCTCGGGCACCTTATGGCCGTTCTGCTGTGAGTCTAGATTATCGAATTGGACGAAAAACTGATAGTGAATTGTAACGTTCGGGCCCACCTAATGACGATGGATCACTCACATTGCGTCCCGATTCAATACATCGTCCTCCAGCAGACTTGTCTCCATGGGTCGATTGCTGCCTCGGGCACCTTATGGCCGTTCTGCTGTGAGTCAAAGATTTTCGAATCGGACGAAAAACTGATAGTGATTTGTAACATTCAGGGCCACCTAATGACGATGGATCACTCAAATTGCGTCCCGATTCAATACAACGTCCTCCAGCAGAGTTGACTTCATGGGTCTATTGCTGCCTCGGGCACCTTATGGCCGTTCTGCTGTGAGTCAAAGATTTTCGAATCGGACGAAAAACTGATAGTGAATTGTAACTTTCAGGGCCACCTAATGACGATGGATCACTCAAATTGCGTCCCGATTCAATACATTGTCCTCCAGCAGACTGTCTCCATGGGTCTATTGCAGCCTTGGGCACCTTATGGCCGTTCAGCTGTGACTCAAAAATTTTCGAATCGGACGAAAAACTGATAGTGAATTGTAACGTTCAGGGCCTCCTAATGGCGATGGAACACTCAAATTGCGTCCCGATTCAATACATCATCCTCCAGCCGACTTGTCTCCATGGGTCTATTGCTGCCTCGGGCACCTTATGGCCGTTCTGCTGTGAGTCTAGATTATCGAATGGGACGAAAAACTGATAGTGAATTGTAACGTTCAGGGCCACCTAATGACGATGGATCACTCAAATTGCGTCCCGTTTCAATACATCGTCCTCCAGCCGACTTGACTCCATGGGTCTATTGCTGCCTCGGGCACCTTATGGCCGTTCTACTGTGAGTCTAGATTATTGAATGGGACGAAAAACTGATAGTGAATTCTAACGTTCAGGGCACCTAATGACGATGGATCACTCAAATTGCGTCCCGATTAAATACATCGTCCCCAGCCGACTTGTCTCCATGGGTCTATTGCTGACTCGGGCACCTGATGGCCGTTCTGCTGTGAGTCTAGATTATCGAATGGGACGAAAAACTGATAGTGAATTGCAACGTTCGGGGCCACCTAATGACGATGGATCACTCAAATTGCGTCCCGATTCAATACATCGTCCTCCAGCCGACTTGACTCCATGGGTCTATTGCTTCTCGGGCACCTTATGGCCGTTCTGCTGTGAATCTAGATTATCGAATGGGACAAAAAACTGATAGTGAATTGTAACGTTCAAGGCCTCCTAATGACGATGGATCACTCAAATTGCGTCCCGATTCAATACATCGTCCTCCAGCAGACTTGTCTCCATGGGTCTATTGCTGCCTCGGGCACCTTATGGCCGTTCTGCTGTGAGTCTAGATTATCGAATGGGACGAAAAACTGATAGTGAATTGTAACGTTCGGGGCCACCTAATGACGATGGATCACTCAAATTGCGTCCCGATTCAATACATCGTCCTCCAGCAGACTTGACTTCATGGGTCTATTGCTGCCTCGGGCACCTTATGGCCGTTCTGCTGTGAGTCAAAGATTTTCGAATCGGACGAAAAACTGATAGTGAATTGTAACTTTCAGGGCCACCTAATGACGATGGATCACTCAAATTGCGTCCCGATTCAATACATTGTCCTCCAGCAGACTGTCTCCATGGGTCTATTGCAGCCTCGGGCACCTTATGGCCGTTCAGCTGTGACTCAAAGATTTTCGAATCGGACGAAAAACTGATAGTGAATTGTAACGTTCAGGGCCTCCTAATGACGATGGAACACTCAAATTGCGTCCCGATTCAATACATCGTCCTCCAGCCGACTTGTCTCCATGGGTCTATTGCTGCCTCGGGCACCTTATGGCCGTTCTGCTGTGAGTCTAGATTATCGAATGGGACGAAAAATTGATAGTGAATTGTAACGTTCGGGGCCACCTAATGACGATGGATCACTCACATTGCGTCCCGATTCAATACATCGTCCTCCAGCAGACTTGTCTCCATGGGTCGATTGCTGCCTCGGGCACCTTATGGCCGTTCTGCTGTGAGTCAAAGATTTTCGAATCGGACGAAAAACTGATAGTGATTTGTAACATTCAGGGCCACCTAATGACGATGGATCACTCAAATTGCGTCCCGATTCAATACAACGTCCTCCAGCAGACTTGACTTCATGGGTCTATTGCTGCCTCGGGCACCTTATGGCCGTTCTGCTGTGACTCAAAGATTTTCGAATCGGACGAAAAACTGATAGTGAATTGTAACTTTCAGGGCCACCTAATGATGATGGATCACTCAAATTGCGTCCCGATTCAATACATTGTCCTCCAGCAGACTGTCTCCATGGGTCTATTGCAGCCTCGGGCACCTTATGGCCGTTCAGCTGTGACTCAAAGATTTTCGAATCGGACGAAAAACTGATAGTGAATTGTAACGTTCAGGGCCTGCTAATGACGATGGAACACTCAAATTGCGTCCCGATTCAATACATCGTCCTCCAGCCGACTTGTCTCCATGGGTCTATTGCTGCCTCGGGCACCTTATGGCCGTTCTGCTGTGAGTCTAGATTATCGAATGGGACGAAAAACTGATAGTGAATTGTAACGTTCAGGGCCACCTAATGACGATGGATCACTCAAATTGCGTCCCGATTCAATACATCGTCCTCCAGCCGTCTTGACTCCATGGGTCTATTGCTGCCTCGGGCACCTTATGGCCGTTCTGCTGTGAGTCTAGATTATTGAATGGGACGAAAAACTGATAGTGAATTCTAACGTTCAGGGCACCTAATGACGATGGATCACTCAAATTGCGTCCCGATTAAATACATCGTCCCCAGCCGACTTGTCTCCATGGGTCTATTGCTGACTCGGGCACCTGAATGCCGTTCTGCTGTGAGTCTAGATTATCGAATGGGACGAAAAACTGATAGTGAATTGCAACGTTCGGGGCCACCTAATGACGATGGATCACTCAAATTGCGTCCCGATTCAATACATCGTCCTCCAGCCGACTTGACTCCATGGGTCTATTGCTGCCTCGGGCACCTTATGGCCGTTCTGCTGTGAGTCTAGATTATCGAATGGGACGAAAAACTGATAGTGAATTGTAACGTTCAGGGCCTCCTAATGACGATGGATCACTCAAATTGCGTCCCGATTCAATACATCGTCCTCCAGCCGACTTGACTCCATGGGTCTATTGCTGCATCAGGCACCTTATGGCCGTTCTGCTGTGAGTCTAGATTATCGAATGGGACGAAGAACTGATAGTGAATTGTAACATTCAGGGCCACCTAATGACGATGGACCACGCAAATTGCGTCCCGATTCAATAAATCGTCCTCCAGCCGAGTTGACTCCATGGGTTTATTGCTGCTTCGGGCACCTTATGGCCGTTCTGCTGTGAATCTAGATTATCGAATGGGACGAAAAACTGATAGTGTATTGTAACGTTCAGGGCCACCTAATGACGATGGATCACTCAAATTGCGTCCTGATTCAATACATCGTCCTCCAGCAGACTTGACTTCATGGGTCTATTGCTGCCTCGGGCACCTTATGGCCGTTCTGCTGTGACTCAAAGATTTTCGAATCGGACGAAAAACTGATAGTGAATTGTAACTTTCACGGCCACCTAATGACGATGGATCACTCAAATTGCGTCCCGATTCAATACATCGTCCTCCAGCAGACTTGACTCCATGGGTCGATTGCTGCCTCGGGCACCTTATGGCCGTTCTGCTGTGAGTCAAAGATTTTCGAATCGGACGAAAAACTGATAGTGATTTGTAACATTCAGGGCCACCTAATGACGATGGACCACACAAATTGCGTCCCGATTCAGTACATCGTCCACTAGCCGACCTGACTCCATGGGACTATTGCTGCCTCGGGCACCTTATGGCCGTTCTGCTGTGAGTCTAGATTATAGAATGGGATGAAAAACTGATAGTGAATTGTAACGTTCAGGGCCACCTAATGACGATGGATCACTCAAATTGCGTCCCGATTCAATACATCGTCCTCCAGCAGACTTGTCTCCATGGGTCTATTGCTGCCTCGGGCACCTTATGGCAGGCCTGCTGTGACTCAAAGATTTTCGAATCGGACGAAAAACTGATAGTGAATTGTAACGTTCAGGGCCTCCTAATGACGATGGAACACTCAAATTGCGTCCCGATTCAATACATCGTCCTCCAGCAGACTTGTCTCCATGCGACTATTGCTGCCTCGGGCACCTTATGGCCGTTCTGCTGTGAGTCAAAGATTTTCGAATCGGACGAAAAACTGATAGTGAATTGTAACGTTCAGGGTCACCTAATGACGATGGATCACTCAAATTGCGTCCCGATTCAATACATCGTCCTCCAGCCGAATTGACTCCATGGGCCTAATGCTGCCTCGGGCACCTTATGGCCGTTCTGCTGTGAGTCTAGATTATCGAATGGGACAAAAAACTGATAGTGAATTGTAACGTTCAGGACCTCCTAATGACGATGGATCACTCAAATTGCGTCCCGATTCAATACATCGTCCTCCAGCAGACTTGTCTCCATGGGTCTATTGCTGCCTCGGGCACCTTATGGCTGTTCTGCTGTGAGTGTAGATTATCGAATGGGACGAAAAACTGATAGTGAATTGTAACGTTCAGAGCCACCTAATGACGATGGATCTCTCAAATTGCGTCCCGATTCAATACATCGTCCTCCAGCCGACTTGACTCCATGGGTCTATTGCTGCCTCGGGCACCTTATGGCCGTTCTGCTGTGAGTCTAGTTTATTGAATGGGACGAAAAACTGATAGTGAATTGTAACGTTCAGGGCCTCCTAATGACGATGGATCACTCAAATTGCGTCCCGATTCAATACATCGTCCTCCAGCCGACTTGACTCCATGGGTCTATTGCTGCCTCGGGCACCTTATGGCCATTCTGCTGTGAGTCTAGACTATCGATTGGGACGAAAAACTGATAGTGAATTGTAACGTTCATGGCCTCCTAATGACGATGGATCACTCAAATTGCGTCCCGATTCAATACATCGTCCTCCAGCAGACTTGTCTCCATGGGTCGATTGCTGCCTCGGGCACCTAATGGCCGTTCTGCTGTGAGTCAAAGATTTTCGAATCGGACAAAAAACTGATAGTGAATTGTAACATTCAGGGCCACCTAATGACGATGGACCACGCAAATTGCGTCCCGATTCAATACATCGTCCTCCAGCCGAGTTGACTCCATGGGTCTATTGCTGCCTCGGGCACCTTATGGCCGTTCTGCTGTGAATCTAGATTATCGAATGGGACGAAAAACTGATAATGAATTGTAACGTTCAGGGCCACCTAATGACGATGGATCACTCAAATTGCGTCCCGATTCAATACATCGTCCTCCAGCCGACTTGACTCCATGGGTCTATTGCTGCCTCGGGCACCTTATGGCCGTTCTGCTGTGAGTCTAGATTATCGAATGGGACAAAAAACTGATAGTGAATTGTAACGTTCAAGGCCTCCTAATGACGATGGATCACTCAAATTGCGTCCCGATTCAATACATCGTCCTCCAGCAGACTTGTCTCCATGGGTCTATTGCTGCCTCGGGCACCTTATGTCCGTTCTGCTGTGAGTCTAGATTATCGAATGGGACGAAAAACTGATAGTGAATTGTAACGTTCGGGGCCACCTAATGACGATGGATCACTCAAATTGCGTCCCGATTCAATACATCGTCCTCCAGCCGACTTGACTCCATGGGTCTATTGCTGCCTCGGGCACCTTATGGCCGTTCTGCTGTGAGTCTAGATTATCGAATGGGACGAAAAACTGATAGTGAATTGTAACGTTCAGGGCCTCCTAATGACGATGGATCACTCAAATTGCGTCCCGATTCAATACATCGTCCTCCAGCAGACTTGTCTCCATGGGTCGATTGCTGCCTCGGGCACTTAATGGCCGTTCTGCTGTGAGTCAAAGATTTTCGAATCGGACGAAAAACTGATAGTGAATTGTAACATTCAGGGCCACCTAATGACGATGGACCACGCAAATTGCGTCCCGATTCAATACATCGTCCTCCAGCCGAGTTGACTCCATGGGTCTATTGCTGCCTCGGGCACCTTATGGCCGTTCTGCTGTGAATCTAGATTATCGAATGGGACGAAAAACTGATAGTGAATTGTAACGTTCAGAGCCACCTAATGACGATGGATCTCTCAAATTGCGTCCCGATTCAATACATCGTCCTCCAGCCGACTTGACTCCATGGGTCTATTGCTGCCTCGGCCACCTTATGGCCGTTCTGCTGTGAGTCTAGTTTATCGAATGGGACGAAAAACTGATAGTGAATTGTAACGTTCAGGGCCTCCTAATGACGATGGATCACTCAAATTGCGTCCCGATTCAATACATCGTCCTCCAGCAGACTTGACTTCATGGGTCTATTGCTGCCTCGGGCACCTTATGGCCGTTCTGCTGTGAGTCAAAGATTTTCGAATCGGACGAAAAACTGATAGTGAATTGTAACTTTCAGGGCCACCTAATGACGATGGATCACTCACATTGCGTCCCGATTCAATACATCGTCCTCCAGCAGACTTGTCTCCATGGGTCGATTGCTGCCTCGGGCACCTTATGGCCGTTCTGCTGTGAGTCAAAGATTTTCGAATCGGACGAAAAACTGATAGTGATTTGTAACATTCAGGGCCACCTAATGACGATGGATCACTCAAATTGCGTCCCGATTAAATACATCGTCCCCAGCCGACTTGTCTCCATGGGTCTATTGCTGACTCGGGCACCTGATGGCCGTTCTGCTGTGAGTCTAGATTATCGAATGGGACGAAGAACTGATAGTGAATTGCAACGTTCGGGGCCACCTAATGACGATGGATCACTCAAATTGCGTCCCGATTCAGTACATCGTCCTCCAGCCGACTTGACTCCATGGGTCTATTGCTGCCTCGGGCACCTTATGGCCGTTCTGCTGTGAGTCTAGATTATCGAATGGGACGAAAAACTGATAGTGAATTGTAACGTTCAGGGCCTCCTAATGACGATGGATCACTCAAATTGCGTCCCGATTCAATACATCGTCCTCCAGCCGACTTGACTCCATGGGTCTATTGCTGCATCGGGCACCTTATGGCCGTTCTGCTGTGAGTCTAGATTATCGAATGGGACGAAAAACTGATAGTGAATTGTAACATTCAGGGCCACCTAATGACGATGGACCACGCAAATTGCGTCCCGATTCAATAAATCGTCCACCAGCCGAGTTGACTCCATGGGTTTATTGCTGCCTCGGGCACCTTATGGCCGTTCTGCTGTGAATCTAGATTATCGAATGGGACGAAAAACTGATAGTGTATTGTAACGTTCAGGGCCACCTAATGACGATGGATCACTCAAATTGCGTCCCGATTCAGTACATCGTCCTCCAGCCGACTTGACTCCATGGGTCTATTGCTGCCTCGGGCACCTTATGGCCGTTCTGCTGTGAGTCTAGATTATCGAATGGGACGAAAAACTGATAGTGAATTGTAACGTTCAGGGCCTCCTAATGACGATGGATCACTCAAATTGCGTCCCGATTCAATACATCGTCCTCCAGCCGACTTGACTCCATGGGTCTATTGCTGCATCGGGCACCTTATGGCCGTTCTGCTGTGAGTCTAGATTATCGAATGGGACGAAAAACTGATAGTGAATTGTAACATTCAGGGCCACCTAATGACGATGGACCACGCAAATTGCGTCCCGATTCAATAAATCGTCCACCAGCCGAGTTGACTCCATGGGTTTATTGCTGCCTCGGGCACCTTATGGCCGTTCTGCTGTGAATCTAGATTATCGAATGGGACGAAAAACTGATAGTGTATTGTAACGTTCAGGACCACCTAATGACGATGGATCACTCAAATTGCGTCCCGATTCAATACATCGTCCTCCAGCAGACTTGTCTCCATGGGTCTATCGCTGCCTCGGGCACCTTATGGCAGGCCTGCTGTGACTCAAAGATTTTCGAATCGGACGAGAAACTGTTAGTGAATTGTAACGTTCAGGGCCTCCTAATGACGATGGAACACTCAAATTGCGTCCCGATTCAATACATCGTCCTCCAGCAGACTTGTCTCCATGCGACTATTGCTGCCTCGGGCACCTTATGGCCGTTCTGCTGTGAGTCAAAGATTTTCGAATTGGACGAAAAACTGATAGTGAATTGTAACGTTCAGGGTCACCTAATGACGATGGATCACTCAAATTGCGTCCCGATTCAATACATCGTCCTCCAGCCGAATTGACTCCATGGGCCTATTGCTGCCTCGGGCACCTTATGGCCGTTCTGCTGTGAGTCTAGATTATCGAATGGGACAAAAAACTGATAGTGAATTGTAACGTTCAGGGCCTCCTAATGACGATGGATCACTCAAATTGCGTCCCGATTCAATACATCGTCCTCCAGCAGACTTGTCTCCAAGGGTCTATTGCTGCCTCGGGCACCTTATGGCCGTTCTGCTGTGAGTGTAGATTATCGAATGGGACGAAAAACTGATAGTGAATTGTAAGGTTCAGAGCCACCTAATGACGATGGATCTCTCAAATTGCGTCCCGATTCAATACATCGTCCTCCAGCCGACTTGACTCCATGGGTCTATTGCTGCCTCGGGCTCCTTATGGCCGTTCTGCTGTGAGTCAAAGATTTTCGAATCGGACAAAAAACTGATAGTGAATTGTAACATTCAGGGCCACCTAATGACGATGGACCACGCAAATTGCGTCCCGATTCAATACATCGTCCTCCAGCCGAGTTGACTCCATGGGTCTATTGCTGCCTCGGGCACCTTATGGCCGTTCTGCAGTGAATCTAGATTATCGAATGGGACGAAAAACTGATAATGAATTGTAACGATCAGGGCCACCTAATGACGATGGATCACTCAAATTGCGTCCCGATTCAATACATCGTCCTCCAGCCGACTTGACTCCATGGGTCTATTGCTGCCTCGGGCACCTTATGGCCGTTCTGCTGTGAGTCTAGATTATCGAATGGGACAAAAAACTGATAGTGAATTGTAACGTTCAAGGCCTCCTAATGACGATGGATCACTCAAATTGCGTCCCGATTCAATACATCGTCCTCCAGCAGACTTGTCTCCATGGGTCTATTGCTGCCTCGGGCACCTTATGGCCGTTCTGCTGTGAGTCTAGATTATCGAATGGGACGAAAAACTGATAGTGAATTGTAACGTTCGGGGCCACCTAATGACGATGGATCACTCAAATTGCGTCCCGATTCAATACATCGTCCTCCAGCCGACTTGACTCCATGGGTCTATTGCTGCCTCGGGCACCTTATGGCCGTTCTGCTGTGAGTCTAGATTATCGAATGGGACGAAAAACTGATAGTGAATTGTAACGTTCGGGGCCACCTAATGACGATGGACCACGCAAATTGCGTCCCGATTCAATACATCGTCCTCCAGCCGAGTTGACTCCATGGGTCTATTGCTGCCTCGGGCACCTTATGGCCGTTCTGCTGTGAATCTAGATTATCGAATGGGACGAAAAACTGATAATGAATTGTAACTTTCAGGGCCACCTAATGACGATGGATCACTCAAATTGCGTCCCGATTCAATACATCGTCCTCCAGCCGACTTGACTCCATGGGTCTATTGCTGCCTCGGGCACCTTATGGCCGTTCTGCTGTGAGTCTAGATTATCGAATGGGACAAAAAACTGATAGTGAATTGTAACGTTCAAGGCCTCCTAATGACGATGGATCACTCAAATTGCGTCCCGATTCAATACATCGTCCTCCAGCAGACTTGTCTCCATGGGTCTATTGCTGCCTCGGGCACCTTATGGCCGTTCTGCTGTGAGTCTAGATTATCGAATGGGACGAAAAACTGATAGTGAATTGTAACGTTCGGGGCCACCTAATGACGATGGATCACTCAAATTGCGTCCCGATTCAATACATCGTCCTCCAGCCGACTTGACTCCATGGGTCTATTGCTGCCTCGGGCACCTTATGGCCGTTCTGCTGTGAGTCTAGATTATCGAATGGGACGAAAAACTGATAGTGAATTGTAACGTTCAGGGCCTCCTAATGACGATGGATCACTCAAATTGCGTCCCGATTCAATACATCGTCCTCCAGCCGACTTGACTCCATGGGTCTATTGCTGCATCGGGCACCTTATGGCCGTTCTGCTGTGAGTCTAGATTATCGAATGGGACGAAAAACTGATAGTGACTTGTAACATTCAGGGCCACCTAATGACGATGGACCACGCAAATTGCGTCCCGATTCAATAAATCGTCCTCCAGCCGAGTTGACTCCATGGGTTTATTGCTGCCTCGGGCCCCTTTGGCCGTTCTGCTGTGAATCTAGATTATCGAATGGGACGAAAAACTGATAGTGTATTGTAACGTTCAGGGCACCTAATGACGATGGATCACTCAAATTGCGTCCCGATTCAATACATCGTCCCCAGCCGACTTGTCTCCATGGGTCTATTGCTGCCTCGGGCACCTTATGGCCGTTCTGCTGTGAGTCTAGATTATCGAATGGGACGAAAAACTGATAGTGAATTGTAACGTTCAGGGCCACCTAATGACGATGGATCACTCAAATTGCGTCCTGATTAAATACATCGTTCTCCAGCAGACTTGACTTCATGGGTCTATTGCTGCCTCGGGCACCTTATGGCCGTTCTGCTGTGACTCAAAGATTTTCGAATCGGACGAAAAACTGATAGTGAATTGTAACTTTCAGGGCCACCTAATGACGATGGATCACTCAAATTGCGTCCCGATTCAATACATCGTCCTCCAGCAGACTTGACTTCATGGGTCTATTGCTGCCTCGGGCACCTTATGGCCGTTCCGCTGTGAGTCAAAGATTTTCGAATCGGACGAAAAACTGATAGTGAATTGTAACTTTCAGGGCCACCTAATGACGATGGATCACTCAAATTGCGTCCCGATTCAATACATTGTCCTCCAGGAGACTGTCTCCATGGGTCTATTGCAGCCTCGGGCACCTTATGGCCGTTCAGCTGTGACTCAAAGATTTTCGAATCGGATGAAAAACTGATAGTGAATTGTAACGTTCAGGGCCTCCTAATGACGATGGATCACTCACATTGCGTCCCGATTCAATACAGCGTCCTCCAGCAGACTTGTCTCCATGGCTCGATTGCTGCCTCGGGCACCTTATGGCCGTTCTGCTGTGAGTCAAAGATTTTCGAATCGGACGAAAAACTGATAGTGATTTGTAACATTCAGGGCCACCTAATGACGATGGATCACTCAAATTGCGTCCCGATTCAATACATCGTCCTCCAGCAGACTTGACTTCATGGGTCTATTGCTGCCTCGGGCACCTTACGGCCGTTCTGCTGTGAGTCAAAGATTTTCGAATCGGACGAAAAACTGATAGTGAATTGTAACTTTCAGGGCCACCTAATGACGATGGATCACTCAAATTGCGTCCCGATTCAATACATTGTCCTCCAGCAGACTGTCTCCATGGGTCTATTGCATACTCGGGCACCATATGGCCGTTCAGCTGTGACTCAAAGATTTTCGAATCGGACGAAAAACTGATAGTGAATTGTAACGTTCAGGGCCTCCTAATGACGATGGAACACTCAAATTGCGTCCCGATTCAATACATCGTCCTCCCGCCGACTTGTCTCCATGGGTCTATTGCTGCCTCGGGCACCTTATGGCCGTTCTGCTGTGAGTCTAGATTATCGAATGGGACGAAAAACTGATAGTGAATTGTAACGTTCAGGGCCACCTAATGACGATGGATCACTCAAATTGCGTCCCGATTCAATACATCGTCCTCCAGCCGACTTGACTCCATGGGTCTATTGCTGCCTCGGGCACCTTATGGCCGTTCTGCTGTGAGTCTAGATTATTGAATGGGACGAAAAACTGATAGTGAATTCTAACGTTCAGGGCACCTAATGACGATGGATCACTCAAATTGCGTCCCGATTAAATACATCGTCCCCAGCCGACTTGTCTCCATGGGTCTATTGCTGACTCGGGCACCTGATGGCCGTTCTGCTGTGAGTCTAGATTATCGAATGGGACGAAAAACTGATAGTGAATTGCAACGTTCGGGGCCACCTAATGACGATGGATCACTCAAATTGCGTCCCGATTCAGTACATCGTCACCAGCCGACTTGACTCCATGGGTCTATTGCTGCCTCGGGCACCTTATGGCCGTTCTGCTGTGAGTCTAGATTATCGAATGGGACGAAAAACTGATAGTGAATTGTAACGTTCAGGGCCTCCTAATGACGATGAATCACTCAAATTGCGTCCCGATTCAATACATCGTCCTCCAGCCGACTTGACTCCATGGGTCTAGCTGCATCGGGCACCTTATGGCCGTTCTGCTGTGAGTCTAGATTATCGAATTGGACGAAAAACTGATAGTGAATTGTAACATTCAGGGCCACCTAATGACGATGGACCACGCAAATTGCGTCCCGATTCAATAAATCGTCCTCCAGCCGAGTTGACTCCATGGGTCTATTGCTGCCTCGGGCACCTTATGGCCGTTCTGCTGTGAATCTAGATTATCGAATGGGACGAAAAACTGATAATGAATTGTAACGATCAGGGCCACCTAATGACGATGGATCACTCAAATTGCGTCCCGATTCAATACATCGTCCTCCAGCCGACTTGACTCCATGGGTCTATTGCTGCCTCGGGCACCTTATGGCCGTTCTGCTGTGAGTCTAGATTATCGAATGGGACAAAAAACTGATAGTGAATTGTAACGTTCAAGGCCTCCTAATGACGATGGATCACTCAAATTGCGTCCCGATTCAATACATCGTCCTCCAGCAGACTTGTCTCCATGGGTCTATTGCTGCATCGGGCACCTTATGGCCGTTCTGCTGTGAGTCTAGATTATCGAATGGGACGAAAAACTGATAGTGAATTGTAACGTTCGGGGCCACCTAATGACGATGGATCACTCAAATTGCGTCCCGATTCAATACATCGTCCTCCAGCCGACTTGACTCCATGGGTCTATTGCTGCCTCGGGCACCTTATGGCCGTTCTGCTGTGAGTCTAGATTATCAAATGGGACGAAAAACTGATAGTGAATTGTAACGTTCAGGGCCTCCTAATGACGATGGATCACTCAAATTGCGTCTCGATTCAATACATCGTCCTCCAGCCGACTTGACTCCATGGGTCTATTGCTTCATCGGGCACCTTATGGCCGTTCTGCTGTGAGTCTAGATTATCGAATGGGACGAAAAACTGATAGTGAATTGTAACATTCAGGGCCACCTAATGACGATGGACCACGCAAATTGCGTCCCGATTCAATAAATCGTCCTCCAGCCGAGTTGACTCCATGGGTTTATTGCTGCCTCGGGCACCTTATGGCCGTTCTGCTGTGAATCTAGATTATCGAATGGGACGAAAAACTGATAGTGTATTGTAACGTTCAGGGCCACCTAATGACGATGGATCACTCAAATTGCGTCCTGATTCAATACATCGTCCTCCAGCAGACTTGACTTCATGGGTCTATTGCTGCCTCGGGCACCTTATGGCCGTTCTGCTGTGACTCAAAGATTTTCGAATCGGACGAAAAACTGATAGTGAATTGTAACTTTCAGGGCCACCTAATGACGATGGATCACTCAAATTGCGTCCCGATTCAATACATCGTCCTCCAGCAGACTTGACTCCATGGGTCGATTGCTGCCTCGGGCACCTTATGGCCGTTCTGCTGTGAGTCAAAGATTTTCGAATCGGACGAAAAACTGATAGTGATTTGTAACATTCAGGGCCACCTAATGACGATGGACCACGCAAATTGCGTCCCGATTCAATACATCGTCCTCCAGCCGAGTTGACTCCATGGGTCTATTGCTGCCTCGGGCACCTTATGGCCGTTCTGCTGTGAATCTAGATTATCGAATGGGACGAGAAACTGATAGTGAACTGTAACGTTCAGGGCCACCTAATGACGATGGATCACTCAAATTGCGTCCCGATTCAATACATCGTCCTCCAGCAGACTTGACTCCATGGGTCGATTGCTGCCTCGGGCACCTTATGGCCGTTCTGCTGTGAGTCAAAGATTTTCGAATCGGACGAAAAACTGATAGTGATTTGTAACATTCAGGGCCACCTAATGACGATGGACCACGCAAATTGCGTCCCGATTCAATACATCGTCCTCCAGCCGAGTTGACTCCATGGGTCTATTGCTGCCTCGGGCACCTTATGGCCGTTCTGCTGTGAATCTAGATTATCGAATGGGACGAGAAACTGATAGTGAACTGTAACGTTCAGGGCCACCTAATGACGATGGATCACTCAAATTGCGTCCCGATTCAATACATCGTCCCCAGCCGACTTGTCTCCATGGGTCTATTGCTGCCTCGGGCACCTTATGGCCGTTCTGCTGTGAGTCTAGATTATCGAATGGGACGAAAAACTGATAGTGAATTGTAACATTCAGGGCCACCTAATGACGATGGATCACTCAAATTGCGTCCTGATTCAATACATCGTCCTCCAGCAGACTTGACTTCATGGGTCTATTGCTGCCTCGGGCACCTTATGGCCGTTCTGCTGTGAGTCTAGATTATTGAATGGGACGAAAAACTGATAGTGAATTCTAACGTTCAGGGCACCTAATGACGATGGATCACTCAAATTGCGTCCCGATTAAATACATCGTCCCCAGCCGACTTGTCTCCATGGGTCTATTGCTGACTCGGGCACCTGATGGCCGTTCTGCTGTGAGTCTAGATTATCGAATGGGACGAAAAACTGATAGTGAATTGTAACGTTCGGGGCCACCTAATGACGATGGATCACTCAAATTGCGTCCCGATTCAATACATCGTCCTCCAGCCGACTTGACTCCATGGGTCTATTGCTGCCTCGGGCACCTTATGGCCGTTCTGGTGTGAGTCTAGATTATCGAATGGGACGAAAAACTGATAGTGAATTGTAACGTTCAGGGCCACCTAATGACGATGGATCACTCAAATTGCGTCCTGATTCAATACATCGTCCTCCAGCAGACTTGACTTCATGGGTCTATTGCTGCCTCGGGCACCTTATGGCCGTTCTGCTGTGACTCAAAGATTTTCGAATCGGACGAAAAACTGATAGTGAATTGTAACTTTCAGGGCCACCTAATGACGATGGATCACTCAAATTGCGTCCCGATTCAATACATTGTCCTCCAGCAGACTGTCTCCATGGGTCTATTGCAGCCTCGGGCACCTTATGGCCGTTCAGCTGTGACTCAAAGATTTTCGAATCGGACGAAAAACTGATAGTGAATTGTAACGTTCAGGGCCTCCTAATGACGATGGATCACTTACATTGCGTCCCGATTCAATACAGCGTCCTCCAGCAGACTTGTCTCCATGGCTCGATTGCTGCCTCGGGCACCTTATGGCCGTTCTGCTGTGAGTCAAAGATTTTCGAATCGGACGAAAAACTGATAGTGATTTGTAACATTCAGGGCCACCTAATGACGATGGATCACTCAAATTGCGTCCCGATTCAATACATCGTCCTCCAGCAGACTTGACTTCATGGGTCTATTGCTGCCTCGGGCACCTTACGGCCGTTCTGCTGTGAGTCAAAGATTTTCGAATCGGACGAAAAACTGATAGTGAATTGTAACTTTCAGGGCCACCTAATGACGATGGATCACTCAAATTGCGTCCCGATTCAATACATTGTCCTCCAGCAGACTGTCTCCATGGGTCTATTGCATACTCGGGCACCATATGGCCGTTCAGCTGTGACTCAAAGATTTTCGAATCGGACGAAAAACTGATAGTGAATTGTAACGTTCAGGGCCTCCTAATGACGATGGAACACTCAAATTGCGTCCCGATTCAATACATCGTCCTCCAGCCGACTTGTCTCCATGGGTCTATTGCTGCCTCGGGCACCTTATGGCCGTTCTGCTGTGAGTCTAGATTATCGAATGGGACGAAAAACTGATAGTGAATTGTAACGTTCAGGGCCACCTAATGACGATGGATCACTCAAATTGCGTCCCGATTCAATACATCGTCCTCCAGCCGACTTAACTCCATGGGTCTATTGCTGCCTCGGGCACCTTATGGCCGTTCTGCTGTGAGTCTAGATTATTGAATGGGACGAAAAACTGATAGTGAATTCTAACGTTCAGGGCACCTAATGACGATGGATCACTCAAATTGCGTCCCGATTAAATACATCGTCCCCAGCCGACTTGTCTCCATGGGTCTATTGCTGACTCAGGCACCTGATGGCCGTTCTGCTGTGAGTCTAGATTATCGAATGGGACGAAAAACTGATAGTGAATTGCAACGTTCGGGGCCACCTAATGACGATGGATCACTCAAATTGCGTCCCGATTCAATACATCGTCCTCCAGCCGACTTGACTCCATGGGTCTAGCTGCATCGGGCACCTTATGGCCGTTCTGCTGTGAGTCTAGATTATCGAATGGGACGAAAAACTGATAGTGAATTGTAACATTCAGGGCCACCTAATGACGATGGACCACGCAAATTGCGTCCCGATTCAATAAATCGTCCTCCAGCCGAGTTGACTCCATGGGTCTATTGCTGCCTCGGGCACCTTATGGCCGTTCTGCTGTGAATCTAGATTATCGAATGGGACGAAAAACTGATAATAAATTGTAACGATCAGGGCCACCTAATGACGATGGATCACTCAAATTGCGTCCCGATTCAATACATCGTCCTCCAGCCGACTTGACTCCATGGGTCTATTGCTGCCTCGGGCACCTTATGGCCGTTGTGCTGTGAGTCTAGATTATCGAATGGGACAAAAAACTGATAGTGATTTGTAACGTTCAAGGCCTCCTAATGACGATGGATCACTCAAATTGCGTCCCGATTCAATACATCGTCCTCCAGCAGACTTGTCTCCATGGGTCTATTGCTGCCTCGGGCACCTTATGGCCGTTCTGCTGTGAGTCTAGATTATCGAATGGGACGAAAAACTGATAGTGAATTGTAACGTTCGGGGCCACCTAATGACGATGGATCACTCAAATTGCGTCCCGATTCAATACATCGTCCTCCAGCCGACTTGACTCCATGGGTCTATTGCTGCCTCGGGCACCTTATGGCCGTTCTGCTGTGAGTCTAGATTATCGAATGGGACGAAAAACTGATAGTGAATTGTAACGTTCGGGGCCACCTAATGACGATGGACCACGCAAATTGCGTCCCGATTCAATACATCGTCCTCCAGCCGAGTTGACTCCATGGGTCTATTGCTGCCTCGGGCACCTTATGGCCGTTCTGCTGTGAATCTAGATTATCGAATGGGACGAAAAACTGATAATGAATTGTAACGTTCAGGGCCACCTAATGACGATGGATCACTCAAATTGCGTCCCGATTCAATACATCGTCCTCCAGCCGACTTGACTCCATGGGTCTATTGCTGCCTCGGGCACCTTATGGCCGTTCTGCTGTGAGTCTAGATTATCAAATGGGACGAAAAACTGATAGTGAATTGTAACGTTCAGGGCCTCCTAATGACGATGGATCACTCAAATTGCGTCCCGATTCAATACATCGTCCTCCAGCCGACTTGACTCCATGGGTCTATTGCTTCATCGGGCACCTTATGGCCGTTCTGCTGTGAGTCTAGATTATCGAATGGGACGAAAAACTGATAGTGAATTGTAACATTCAGGGCCACCTAATGACGATGGACCACGCAAATTGCGTCCCGATTCAATAAATCGTCCTCCAGCCGAGTTGACTCCATGGGTTTATTGCTGCCTCGGGCACCTTATGGCCGTTCTGCTGTGAATCTAGATTATCGAATGGGACGAAAAACTGATAGTGTATTGTAACGTTCAGGGCCACCTAATGACGATGGATCACTCAAATTGCGTCCCGATTCAATACATCGTCCCCAGCCGACTTGTCTCCATGGGTCTATTGCTGCCTCGGGCACCTTATGGCCGTTCTGCTGTGAGTCTAGATTATCGAATGGGACGAAAAACTGATAGTGAATTGTAACGTTCAGGGCCACCTAATGACGATGGATCACTCAAATTGCGTCCTGATTCAATACATCGTCCTCCAGCAGACTTGACTTCATGGGTCTATTGCTGCCTCGGGCACCTTATGGCCGTTCTGCTGTGACTCAAAGATTTTCGAATCGGACGAAAAACTGATAGTGAATTGTAACTTTCAGGGCCACCTAATGACGATGGATCACTCAAATTGCGTCCCGATTCAATACATCGTCCTCCAGCAGACTTGACTCCATGGGTCGATTGCTGCCTCGGGCACCTTATGGCCGTTCTGCTGTGAGTCAAAGATTTTCGAATCGGACGAAAAACTGATAGTGATTTGTAACATTCAGGGCCACCTAATGACGATGGACCACGCAAATTGCGTCCCGATTCAATACATCGTCCTCCAGCCGAGTTGACTCCATGGGTCTATTGCTGCCTCGGGCACCTTATGGCCGTTCTGCTGTGAATCTAGATTATCGAATGGGACGAGAAACTGATAGTGAACTGTAACGTTCAGGGCCACCTAATGACGATGGATCACTCAAATTGCGTCCCGATTCAATACATCGTCCTCCAGCAGACTTGACTCCATGGGTCGATTGCTGCCTCGGGCACCTTATGGCCGTTCTGCTGTGAGTCAAAGATTTTCGAATCGGACGAAAAACTGATAGTGATTTGTAACATTCAGGGCCACCTAATGACGATGGACCACGCAAATTGCGTCCCGATTCAATACATCGTCCTCCAGCCGAGTTGACTCCATGGGTCTATTGCTGCCTCGGGCACCTTATGGCCGTTCTGCTGTGAATCTAGATTATCGAATGGGACGAGAAACTGATAGTGAACTGTAACGTTCAGGGCCACCTAATGACGATGGATCACTCAAATTGCGTCCCGATTCAATACATCGTCCCCAGCCGACTTGTCTCCATGGGTCTATTGCTGCCTCGGGCACCTTATGGCCGTTCTGCTGTGAGTCTAGATTATCGAATGGGACGAAAAACTGATAGTGAATTGTAACATTCAGGGCCACCTAATGACGATGGATCACTCAAATTGCGTCCTGATTCAATACATCGTCCTCCAGCAGACTTGACTTCATGGGTCTATTGCTGCCTCGGGCACCTTATGGCCGTTCTGCTGTGAGTCAAAGATTTTCGAATCGGACGAAAAACTGATAGTGAATTGTAACTTTCAGGGCCACCTAATGACGATGGATCACTCACATTGCGTCCCGATTCAATACATCGTCCTCCAGCAGACTTGCCTCCATAGGTCGATTGCTGCCTCGGGCACCTGATGGCCGTTCTGCTGTGAGTCAAAGATTTTCGAATCGGACGAAAAACTGATAGTGATTTGTAACATTCAGGGCCACCTAATGACGATGGATCACTCAAATTGCGTCCCGATTCAATACATCGTCCTCCAGCAGACTTGACTTCATGGGTCTATTGCTGCCTCGGGCACCTTATGGCCGTTCTGCTGTGAGTCAAAGATTTTCGAATCGGACGGAAAACTGATAGTGAATTGTAACTTTCAGGGCCACCTGATGACGATGGATCACTCAAATTGCGTCCCGATTCAATACATAGTCCTCCAGCAGACTGTCTCCATGGGTCTATTGCAGCCTCGGGCACCTTATGGCCGTTCGGCTGTGACTCAAAGATTTTCGAATCGGACGAAAAACTGATAGTGAATTGTAACGTTCAGGGCTTCCTAATGACGATGGAACACTCAAATTGCGTCCCGATTCAATACATCGTCCTCCAGCCGACTTGTCTCCATGGGTCTATTGCTGCCTCGGGCACCTTATGGCCGTTCTGCTGTGAGTCTAGATTATCGAATGGGACGAAAAACTGATAGTGAATTGTAACGTTCAGGGCCACCTAATGACGATGGATCACTCAAATTGCGTCCCGATTCAATACATCGTCCTCCAGCCGACTTGACTCCATGGGTCTATTGCTGCCTCGGGCACCTTATGGCCGTTCTGCTGTGAGTCTAGATTATTGAATGGGACGAAAAACTGATAGTGAATTCTAACGTTCAGGGCACCTAATGACGATGGATCACTCAAATTGCGTCCCGATTAAATACATCGTCCCCAGCCGACTTGTCTCCATGGGTCTATTGCTGACTCGGGCACCTGATGGCCGTTCTGCTGTGAGTCTAGATTATCGAATGGGACGAAAAACTGATAGTGAATTGTAACGTTCGGGGCCACCTAATGACGATGGATCACTCAAATTGCGTCCCGATTCAATACATCGTCCTCCAGCCGACTTGACTCCATGGGTCTATTGCTGCCTCGGGCACCTTATGGCCGTTCTGCTGTGAGTCTAGATTATCGAATGGGACGAAAAACTGATAGTGAATTGTAACGTTCAGGGCCACCTAATGACGATGGATCACTCAAATTGCGTCCTGATTCAATACATCGTCCTCCAGCAGACTTGACTTCATGGGTCTATTGCTGCCTCGGGCACCTTATGGCCGTTCTGCTGTGACTCAAAGATTTTCGAATCGGACGAAAAACTGATAGTGAATTGTAACTTTCAGGGCCACCTAATGACGATGGATCACTCAAATTGCGTCCCGATTCAATACATTGTCCTCCAGCAGACTGTCTCCATGGGTCTATTGCAGCCTCGGGCACCTTATGGCCGTTCAGCTGTGACTCAAACATTTTCGAATCGGACGAAAAACTGATAGTGAATTGTAACGTTCAGGGCCTCCTAATGACGATGGAACACTCAAATTGCGTCCCGATTCAATACATCGTCCTCCAGCCGACTTGTCTCCATGGGTCTATTGCTGCCTCGGGCACCTTATGGCCGTTCTGCTATGAGTCTAGATTATCGAATGGGACGAAAAACTGATAGTGAATTGTAACGTTCGGGGCCACCTAATGACGATGGATCACTCACATTGCGTCCCGATTCAATACATCGTCCTCCAGCAGACTTGTCTCCATGGGTCGATTGCTGCCTCGGGCACCTTATGGCCGTTCTGCTGTGAGTCAAAGATTTTCGAATCGGACGAAAAACTGATAGTGATTTGTAACATTCAGGGCCACCTAATGACGATGGATCACTCAAATTGCGTCCCGATTCAATACATCGTCCTCCAGCAGACTTGACTTCATGGGTCTATTGCTGCCTCGGGCATCTTATGGCCGTTCTGCTGTGAGTCAAAGATTTTCGAATCGGACGAAAAACTGATAGTGAATTGTAACTTTCAGGGCCACCTAATGACGATGGATCACTCAAATTGCGTCCCGATTCAATACATTGTCCTCCAGCAGACTGTCTCCATGGGTCTATTGCAGCCTCGGGCACCATATGGCCGTTCAGCTGTGACTCAAAGATTTTCGAATCGGACGAAAAACTGATAGTGAATTGTAACGTTCAGGGCCTCCTAATGACGATGGAACACTCAAATTGCGTCCCGATTCAATACATCGTCCTCCAGCCGACTTGTCTCCATGGGTCTATTGCTGCCTCGGGCACCTTATGGCCGTTCTGCTGTGAGTCTAGATTATCGAATGGGACGAAAAATTGATAGTGAATTGTAACTTTCAGGGCCACCTAATGACGATGGATCACTAAAATTGCGTCCCGATTCAATACATCGTCCTCCAGCCGACTTGACTCCATGGGTCTATTGCTGCCTCGGGCACCTTATGGCCGTTCTGCTGTGAGTCTAGATTATTGAATGGGACGAAAAACTGATAGTGAATTCTAACGTTCAGGGCACCTAATGACGATGCATCACTCAAATTGCGTCCCGATTAAAAACATCGTCCCCAGCCGACTTGTCTCCATGGGTCTATTGCTGACTCGGGCACCTGATGGCCGTTCTTCTGTGAGTCTAGATTATCGAATGGGACGAAAAACTGATAGTGAATTATAACGTTCGGGGCCACCTAATGACGATGGATCACTCAAATTGCGTCCCGATTCAGTACATCGTCCTCCAGCCGACTTGACTCCATGGGTCTATTGCTGCCTCGGGCACCTTATGGCCGTTCTGCTGTGAGTCTAGATTATCGAATGGGACGAAAAACTGAAAGTGAATTGTAACGTTCAGGGCCTCCTAATGACGATGGATCACTCAAATTGCGTCCCGATTCAATACATCGTCCTCCAGCCAACTTGACTCCATGGGTCTAGCTGCATCGGGCACCTTATGGCCGTTCTGCTGTGAGTCTAGATTATCGAATGGGACGAAAAACTGATAGTGAATTGTAACATTCAGGGCCACCTAATGACGATGGACCACGCAAATTGCGTCCCGATTCAATAAATCGTCCTCCAGCCGAGTTGACTCCATGGGTTTATTGCTGCCTCGGGCACCTTATGGCCGTTCTGCTGTGAATCTAGATTATCGAATGGAACGAAAAACTGATAGTGTATTGTAACGTTCAGGGCCACCTAATGACGATGGATCACTCAAATTGCGTCCCGATTCAATACATCGTCCTCCAGCAGACTTGTCTCCATGGGTCTATTGCTGCCTCGGGCACCTTATGGCAGGCCTGCTGTGACTCAAAGATTTTCGAATCGGACGAGAAACTGATAGTGAATTGTAACGTTCAGGGCCTCCTAATGACGATGGAACACTCAAATTGCGTCCCGATTCAATACATCGTCCTCCAGCAGACTTGTCTCCATGCGACTATTGCTGCCTCGGGCACCTTATGGCCGTTCTGCTGTGAGTCAAAGATTTTCGAATCGGACGAAAAACTGATAGTGATTTGTAACGTTCAGGGTCACCTAATGACGATGGATCACTCATATTGCGTCCCGATTCAATAAATCGTCCTCCAGCCGTGTTGACTCCATGGGTTTATTGCTGCCTCGGGCACCTTATGGCCGTTCTGCTGTGAATCTAGATTATCGAATGGGACGAAAAACTGATAGTGTATTGTAACGTTCAGGGCCACCTAATGACGATGGATCACTCAAATTGCGTCCCGATTCAATACATCGTCCCCAGCCGACTTGTCTCCATGGGTCTATTGCTGCCTCGGGCACCTTATGGCCGTTCTGCTGTGAGTCTAGATTATCGAATGGGACGAAAAACTGATAGTGAATTGTAACGTTCAGGGCCACCTAATGACGATGGATCACTCAAATTGCGTCCTGATTCAATACATCGTCCTCCAGCAGACTTGACTTCATGGGTCTATTGCTGCCTCGGGCACCTTACGGCCGTTCTGCTGTGACTCAAAGATTTTCGAATCGGACGAAAAACTGATAGTGAATTGTAACTTTCAGGGCCACCTAATGACGATGGATCACTCAAATTGCGTCCCGATTCAATACATCGTCCTCCAGCAGACTTGACTCCATGGGTCGATTGCTGCCTCGGGCACCTTATGGCCGTTCTGCTGTGAGTCAAAGATCTTCGAATCGGACGAAAAACTGATAGTGATTTGTAACATTCAGGGCCACCTAATGACGATGGACCACGCAAATTGCGTCCCGATTCAATACATCGTCCTCCAGCCGAGTTGACTCTATGGGTCTATTGCTGCCTCGGGCACCTTATGGCCGTTCTGCTGTGAATCTAGATTATCGAATGGGACGAAAACTGATAATGAATTGTAACGTTCAGGGCCACCTAATGACGATGGATCACTCAAATTGCGTCCCGATTCAATACATCGTCCCCAGCCGACTTGACTCCATGGGACTATTGCTGCCTCGGGCACCTTATGGCCGTTCTGCTGTGAGTCTAGATTATCGAATGGGACGAAAAACTGATAGTGAATTCTAACGTTCAGGGCACCTAATGACGATGGATCACTCAAATTGCGTCCCGATTAAATACATCGTCCCCAGCCGACTTGTTTCCATGGGTCTATTGCTGACTCGGGCACCTGATGGCCGTTCTGCTGTGAGTCTAGATTATCGAATGGGACGAAAAACTGATAGTGAATTGCAACGTTCGGGGCCACCTAATGACGATGGATCACTCAAATTGCGTCCCGATTCAGTACATCGTCCTCCAGCCGACTTGACTCCATGGGTCTATTGCTGCCTCGGGCACCTTATGGCCGTTCTGCTGTGAGTCTAGATTATCGAATGGGACGAAAAACTGATAGTGAATTGTAACGTTCAGGGCCACCTAATGACGATGGATCACTCAAATTGCGTCCCGATTCAATACATCGTCCTCCAGCAGACTTGTCTCCATGGGTCTATTGCTGCCTCGGGCACCTTATGGCAGGCCTGATGTGACTCAAAGATTTTCGAATCGGACGAGAAACTGATAGTGAATTGTAACGTTCAGAGCCTCCTAATGACGATGGAACACTCAAATTGCGTCCCGATTCAATACATCGTCCTCCAGCAGACTTGTCTCCATGCGACTATTGCTGCCTCGGGCACCTTATGGCCATTCTGCTGTGAGTCAAAGATTTTCGAATCGGACGAAAAACTGATAGTGATTTGTAACGTTCAGGGTCACCTAATGACGATGGATCACTCAAATTGCGTCCCGATTCAATACATCGTCCTCCAGCCGAATTGACTCCATGGGCCTATTGCTGCCTCGGGCACCTTATGGCCGTTCTGCTGTGAGTCTAGATTATCGAATGGGACAAAAAACTGATAGTGAATTGTAACGTTCAGGGCCTCCTAATGACGATGGATCACTCACATTGCGTCCCGATTCAATACATCGTCCTCCAGCAGACTTGTCTCCAAGGGTCTATTGCTGCCTCGGGCACCTTATGGCCGTTCTGCTGTGAGTGTAGATTATCGAATGGGACGAAAAACTGATAGTGAATTGTAAGGTTCAGAGCCACCTAATGACGATGGACCACGCAAATTGCGTCCCGATTCAATAAATCGTCCTCCAGCCGAGTTGACTCCATGGGTTTATTGCTGCCTCGGGCACCTTATGGCCGTTCTGCTGTGAATCAAGATTATCGAATGGGACGAAAAACTGATAGTGTATTGTAACGTTCAGGGCCACCTAATGACGATGGATCACTCAAATTGCGTCCCGATTCAATACATCGTCCTCCAGCAGACTTGACTTCATGGGTCTATTGCTGCCTCGGGCACCTTATGGCCGTGAGATTTTCGAATCGGACGAAAAACTGATAGTGAATTGTAACTTTCAGGGCCACCTAATGACGATGGATCACTCAAATTGCGTCCCGATTCAATACATCGTCCTCCAGCAGACTTGACTCCATGGGTCGATTGCTGCCTCGGGCACCTTATGGCCGTTCTGCTGTGAGTCAAAGATTTTCGAATCGGACGAAGAACTGATAGTGATTTGTAACATTCAGGGCCACCTAATGACGATGGACCACGCAAATTGCGTCCCGATTCAATACATCGTCCTCCAGCCGAGTTGACTCCATGGGTCTATTGCTGCCTCGGGCACCTTAAGGCCGTTCTGCTGTGAATCTAGATTATCGAATGGGACGAAAACTGATAATGAATTGTAACGTTCAGGGCCACCTAATGACGATGGATCACTCAAATTGCGTCCCGATTCAATACATCGTCCCCAGCCGACTTGACTCCATGGGACTATTGCTGCCTCGGGCACCTTATGGCCGTTCTGCTGTGAGTCTAGATTATCGAATGGGACGAAAAACTGATAGTGAATTCTAACGTTCAGGGCACCTAATGACGATGGATCACTCAAACTGCGTCCCGATTAAATACATCGTCCCCAGCCGACTTGTCTCCATGGGTCTATTGCTGACTCGGACACCTGATGGCCGTTCTGCTGTGAGTCTAGATTATCGAATGGGACGAAAAACTGATAGTGAATTGCAACGTTCGGGGCCACCTAATGACGATGGATCACTCAAATTGCGTCCCGATTCAGTACATCGTCCTCCAGCCGACTTGACTCCATGGGTCTATTGCTGCCTCGGGCACCTTATGGCCGTTCTGCTGTGAGTCTAGATTATCGAATGGGACGAAAAACTGATAGTGAATTGTAACGTTCAGGGCCTCCTAATGACGATGGATCACTCAAATTGCGTCCCGATTCAATACATCGTCCTCCAGCCGACTTGACTCCATTGGTCTAGCTGCATCGGGCACCTTATGGCCGTTCTGCTGTGAGTCTAGATTATCGAATGGGACGAAAAACTGATAGTGAATTGTAACATTCAGGGCCACCTAATGACGATGGACCACGCAAATTGCGTCCCGATTCAATAAATCGTCCTCCAGCCGAGTTGACTCCATGGGTTTATTGCTGCCTCGTGCACCTTATGGCCGTTCTGCTGTGAATCTAGATTATCGAATGGGACGAAAAACTGATAGTGTATTGTAACGTTCAGGGCCACCTAATGACGATGGATCACTCAAATTGCGTCCCGATTCAATACATCGTCCTCCAGCAGACTTGTCTCCATGGGTCTATTGCTGCCTCGGGCACCTTATGGCAGGCCTGCTGTGACTCAAAGATTTTCGAATCGGACGAGAAACTGATAGTGAATTGTAACGTTCAGGGCCTCCTAATGACGATGGAACACTCAAATTGCGTCCCGATTCAATACATCGTCCTCCAGCAGACTTGTCTCCATGCGACTATTGCTGCCTCGGGCACCTTATGGCCGTTCTGCTGTGAGTCAAAGATTTTCGAATCGGACGAAAAACTGATAGTGATTTGTTACGTTTAGGGTCACCTAATGACGATGGATCACTCAAATTGCGTCCCGATTCAATACATCGTCCTCCAGCCGAATTGACTCCATGGGCCTATTGCTGCCTCGGGCACCTTATGGCCGTTCTGCTGTGAGTCTAGATTATCGAATGGGACAAAAAACTGATAGTGAATTGTAACGTTCAGGGCCTCCTAATGACGATGGATCACTCACATTGCGTCCCGATTCAATACATCGTCCTCCAGCAGACTTGTCTCCAAGGGTCTATTGCTGCCTCGGGCACCTTATGGCCGTTCTGCTGTGAGTGTAGATTATCGAATGGGACGAAAAACTGATAGTGAATTGTAAGGTTCAGAGCCACCTAATGACGATGGATCTCTCAAATTGCGTCCCGATTCAATACATCGTCCTCCAGCCGACTTGACTCCATGGGTCTATTGCTGCCTCGGGCTCCTTATGGCCGTTCTGCTGTGAGTCTAGATTATCGAATGGGACGAAAAACTGATAGTGAATTGTAACGTTCAGGGCCACCTAATGACGATGGATCACTCAAATTGCGTCCTGATTCAATACATCGTCCTCCAGCAGACTTGACTTCATGGGTCTATTGCTGCCTCGGGCACCTTATGGCCGTTCTGCTGTGACTCAAAGATTTTCGAATCGGACGAAAAACTGATAGTGAATTGTAACTTTCAGGGCCACCTAATGACGATGGATCACTCAAATTGCGTCCCGATTCAATACATCGTCCTCCAGCAGACTTGACTCCATGGGTCGATTGCTGCCTCGGGCACCTTATGGCCGTTCTGCTGTGAGTCAAAGATTTTCGAATCGGACGAAAAACTGATACTGATTTGTAACATTCAGGGCCACCTAATGACGATGGACCACGCAAATTGCGTCCCGATTCAATACATCGTCCTCCAGCCGAGTTGACTCCATGGGTCTATTGCTGCCTCGGGCACCTTATGGCCGTTCTGCTGTGAATCTAGATTATCGAATGGGACGAAAACTGATAATGAATTGTAACGTTCAGGGCCACCTAATGACGATGGATAACTCAAATTGCGTCCCGATTCAATACATCGTCCCCAGCCGACTTGACTCCATGGGACTATTGCTGCCTCGGGCACCTTATGGCCGTTCTGCTGTGAGTCTAGATTATCGAATGGGACGAAAAACTGATAGTGAATTGTAACGTTCAGGGCCTCCTAATGACGATGGATCACTCAAATTGCGTCCCGGTTCAATACATCGTCCTCCAGCAGACTTGTCTCCATGGGTCGATTGCTGCCTCGGGCACTTATTGGCCGTTCTGCTGTGAGTCAAAGATTTTCGAATCGGACGAAAAACTGATAGTGAATTGTAACATTCAGGGCCACCTAATGACGATGGACCACGCAAATTGCGTCCCGATTCAATACATCGTCCTCCAGCCGAGTTGACTCCATGGGTCTATTGCTGCCTCGGGCACCTTATGGCCGTTCTGCTGTGAATCTAGATTATCGAATGGGACGAGAAACTGATAGTGAATTGTAACGTTCAGGGCCACCTAATGACGATGGATCACTCAAATTGCGTCCCGATTCAATACATCGTCCCCAGCCGACTTGTCTCCATGGGTCTATTGCTGCCTCGGGCACCTTATGGCCGTTCTGCTGTGAGTCTAGATTATCGAATGGGACGAAAAACTGATAGTGAATTGTAACATTCAGGGCCACCTAATGACGATGGATCACTCAAATTGCGTCCTGATTCAATAACATCGTCCTCCAACAGACTTGACTTCATGGGTCTATTGCTGCCTCGGGCACCTTATGGCCGTTCTGCTGTGAGTCAAAGATTTTCGAATCGGACGAAAAACTGATAGTGAATTGTAACTTTCAGGGCCACCTAATGACGATGGATCACTCACATTGCGTCCCGATTCAATACATCGTCCTCCAGCAGACTTGTCTCCATGGGTCGATTGCTGCCTCGGGCACCTTATGGCCGTTCTGCTGTGAGTCAAAGATTTTCGAATCGGACGAAAAACTGATAGTGATTTGTAACATTCAGGGCCACCTAATGACGATGGATCACTCAAACTGCGTCCCGATTCAATACGTCGTCCTCCAGCAGACTTGACTTCATGGGTCTATTGCTGCCTCGGGCACCTTATGGCCGTTCTGCTGTGAGTCAAAGATTTTCGAATCGGACGAAAAACTGATAGTGAATTGTAACTTTCAGGGCCACCTAATGACGATGGATCACTCAAATTGCGTCCCGATTCAATACATTGTCCTCCAGCAGACTGTCTCCATGGGTCTATTGCAGCCTCGGGCACCTTATGGCCGTTCAGCTGTGACTCAAAGATTTTCGAATCGGACGAAAAACTGATAGTGAATTGTAACGTTCAGGGCCTCCTAATGACGATGGAACACTCAAATTGCGTCCCGATTTAATACATCGTCCTCCAGCCGACTTGTCTCCATGGGTCTATTGCTGCCTCGGGCACCTTATGGCCGTTCTGCTGTGAGTCTAGATTATCGAATGGGACGAAAAACTGATAGTGAATTGTAACGTTCAGGGCCACCTAATGACGATGGATCACTCAAATTGCGTCCCGATTCAATACATCGTCCTCCAGCCGACTTGACTCCATGGGTCTATTGCTGCCTCGGGGACCTTATGGCCGTTCTGCTGTGAGTCTAGATTATTGAATGGGACGAAAAACTGATAGTGAATTCTAACGTTCAGGGCACCTAATGACGATGGATCACTCAAATTGCGTCCCGATTAAATACATCGTCCCCAGCCGACTTGTCTCCATGGGTCTATTGCTGCCTCGGGCACCTGATGGCCGTTCTGCTGTGAGTCTAGATTATCGAATGGGACGAAAAACTGATAGTGAATTGCAACGTTCGGGGCCACCTAATGACGATGGATCACTCAAATTGCGTCCCGATTCAATACATCGTCCTCCAGCCGACTTGACTCCATGGGTCTATTGCTGCCTCGGGCACCTTATGGCCGTTCTGCTGTGAGTCTAGATTATCGAATGGGACGAAAAACTGATAGTGAATTGTAACGTTCAGGGCCTCCTAATGACGATGGATCACTCAAATTGCGTCCCAATTCAATACATCGTCCTCCAGCCGACTTGACTCCATGGGTCTATTGCTGCATCGGGCACCTTATGGCCGTTCTGCTGTGAGTCTATATTATCGAATGGGACGAAAAACTGATAGTGAATTGTAACATTCAGGGCCACCTAATGACGATGGACCACGCAAATTGCGTCCCGATTCAATAAATCGTCCTCCAGCCGAGTTGACTCCATGGGTTTATTGCTGCCTCGGGCACCTTATGGCCGTTCTGCTGTGAATCTAGATTATCGAATGGGACGAAAAACTGATAGTGTATTGTAACGTTCAGGGCCACCTAATGACGATGGATCACTCAAATTGCGTCCTGATTCAATACATCGTCCTCCAGCAGACTTGACTTCATGGGTCTATTGCTGCCTCGGGCACCTTATGGCCGTTCTGCTGTGACTCAAAGATTTTCGAATCGGACGAAAAACTGATAGTGAATTGTAACTTTCAGGGCCACCTAATGACGATGGATCACTCAAATTGCGTCCCGATTCAATACATCGTCCTCCAGCAGACTTGACTCCATGGGTCGATTGCTGCCTCGGGCACCTTATGGCCGTTCTGCTGTGAGTCAAAGATTTTCGAATCGGACGAAAAACTGATAGTGATTTGTAACATTCAGGGCCACCTAATGACGATGGACCACACAAATTGCGTCCCGATTCAGTACATCGTCCACTAGCCGACCTGACTCCATGGGACTATTGCTGCCTCGGGCACCTTATGGCCGTTCTGCTGTGAGTCTAGATTATAGAATGGGATGAAAAACTGATAGTGAATTGTAACGTTCAGGGCCACCTAATGACGATGGATCACTCAAATTGCGTCCCGATTCAATACATCGTCCTCCATCAGACTTGTCTCCATGGGTCTATTGCTGCCTCGGGCACCTTATGGCCGTTCTGCTGTGAGTGTAGATTATCGAATGGGACGAAAAACTGATAGTGAATTGTAACGTTCAGAGCCACCTAATGACGATGGATCTCTCAAATTGCGTCCCGATTCAATACATCGTCCTCCAGCCGACTTGACTCCATGGGTCTATTGCTGCCTCGGGCACCTTATGGCCGTTCTGCTGTGAGTCTAGTTTATCGAATGGGACGAAAAACTGATAGTGAATTGTAACGTTCAGGGCCTCCTAATGACGATGGATCACTCAAATTGCGTCCCGATTCAATACATCGTCCTCCAGCCGACTTGACTCCATGGGTCTATTGCTGCCTCGGGCACCTTATGGCCATTCTGCTGTGAGTCTAGTCTATCGAATGGGACGAAAAACTGATAGTGAATTGTAACGTTCAGGGCCTCCTAATGACGATGGATCACTCAAATTGCGTCCCGATTCAATACATCCTCCTCCAGCAGACTTGTCTCCATGGGTCGATTGCTGCCTCGGGCACGTAATGGCCGTTCTGCTGTGAGTCAAAGATTTTCGAATCGGACAAAAAACTGATAGTGAATTGTAACATTCAGGGCCACCTAATGACGATGGACCACGCAAATTGCGTCCCGATTCAATACATCGTCCTCCAGCCGAGTTGACTCCATGGGTCTATTGCTGCCTCGGGCACCTTATGGCCGTTCTGCTGTGAATCTAGATTATCGAATGGGACGAAAAACTGATAATGAATTGTAACGTTCAGGGCCACCTAATGACGATGGATCACTCAAATTGCGTCCCGATTCAATACAACGTCCCCAGCCGACTTGACTCCATGGGACTATTGCTGCCTCGGGCACCTTATGGCCGTTCTGCTGTGAGTCTAGATTATCGAATGGGACGAAAAACTGATAGTGAATTGTAACGTTCAGGGCCTCCTAATGACGATGGATCACTCAAATTGCGTCCCGATTCAATACATCGTCCTCCAGCAGACTTGTCTCCATGGGTCGATTGCTGCCTCGGGCACTTAATGTCCGTTCTGCTGTGAGTCAAAGATTTTCGAATCGGACGAAAAACTGATAGTGATTTGTAACATTCAGGGCCACCTAATGACGATGGATCACTCAAACTGCGTCCCGATTCAATACATCGTCCTCCAGCAGACTTGACTTCATGGGTCTATTGCTGCCTCGGGCACCTTATGGCCGTTCTGCTGTGAGTCAAAGATTTTCGAATCGGACGAAAAACTGATAGTGAATTGTAACTTTCAGGGCCACCTAATGACGATGGATCACTCAAATTGCGTCCCGATTCAATACATTGTCCTCCAGCAGACTGTCTCCATGGGTCTATTGCAGCCTCGGGCACCTTATGGCCGTTCAGCTGTGACTCAAAGATTTTCGAATCGGACGAAAAACTGATAGTGAATTGTAACGTTCAGGGCCTCCTAATGACGATGGAACACTCAAATTGCGTCCCGATTTAATACATCGTCCTCCAGCCGACTTGTCTCCATGGGTCTATTGCTGCCTCGGGCACCTTATGGCCGTTCTGCTGTGAGTCTAGATTATCGAATGGGACGAAAAACTGATAGTGAATTGTAACGTTCAGGGCCACCTAATGACGATGGATCACTCAAATTGCGTCCCGATTCAATACATCGTCCTCCAGCCGACTTGACTCCATGGGTCTATTGCTGCCTTGGGCACCTTATGGCCGTTCTGCTGTGAGTCTAGATTATTGAATGGGACGAAAAACTGATAGTGAATTCTAACGTTCAGGGCACCTAATGACGATGGATCACTCAAATTGCGTCCCGATTCAATACATCGTCCCCAGCCGACTTGTCTCCATGGGTCTATTGCTGACTCGGGCACCTGATGGCCGTTCTGCTGTGAGTCTAGATTATCGAATGGGACGAAAAACTGATAGTGAATTGCAACGTTCGGGGCCACCTAATGACGATGGATCACTCAAATTGCGTCCCGATTCAATACATCGTCCTCCAGCCGACTTGACTCCATGGGTCTATTGCTGCCTCGGGCACCTTATGGCCGTTCTGCTGTGAGTCTAGATTATCGAATGGGACGAAAAACTGATAGTGAATTGTAACGTTCAGGGCCTCCTAATGACGATGGATCACTCACATTGCGTCCCGATTCAATACATCGTCCTCCAGCAGACTTGTCTCCAAGGGTCTATTGCTGCCTCGGGCACCTTATGGCCGTTCTGCTGTGAGTGTAGATTATCGAATGGGACGAAAAACTGATAGTGAATTGTAAGGTTCAGAGCCACCTAATGACGATGGATCTCTCAAATTGCGTCCCGATTCAATACATCGTCCTCCAGCCGACTTGACTCCATGGGTCTATTGCTGCCTCGGGCTCCTTATGGCCGTTCTGCTGTGAGTATAGATTATCGAATGGGACGAAAAACTGATAGTGAATTGTAACGTTCAGGGCCACCTAATGACGATGGATCACTCAAATTGCGTCCCGATTCAATACATCGTCCTCCAGCAGACTTGACTCCATGGGTCGATTGCTGCCTCGGGCACCTTATGGCCGTTCTGCTGTGAGTCAAAGATTTTCGAATCGGACGAAAAACTGATAGTGATTTGTAACATTCAGGGCCACCTAATGACGATGGACCACACAAATTGCGTCCCGATTCAGTACATCGTCCACTAGCCGACCTGACTCCATGGGACTATTGCTGCCTCGGGCACCTTATGGCCGTTCTGCTGTGAGTCTAGATTATAGAATGGGATGAAAAACTGATAGTGAATTGTAACGTTCAGGGCCACCTAATGACGATGGATCACTCAAATTGCGTCCCGATTCAATACATCGTCCTCCATCAGACTTGTCTCCATGGGTCTATTGCTGCCTCGGGCACCATATGGCAGACCTGCTGTGACTCAAAGATTTTCGAATCGGACGAAAAACTGATAGTGAATTGTAACGTTCAGGGCCTCCTAATGACGATGGAACACTCAAATTGCGTCCCGATTCAATACATCGTCCTCCAGCAGATTTGTCTCCATGCGACTATTGCTGCCTCGGGCACCTTATGGCCGTTCTGCTGTGAGTCAAAGATTTTCGAATCGGACGAAAAACTGATAGTGAATTGTAACGTTCAGGGTCACCTAATGACGATGGATCACTCAAATTGCGTCCCGATTCAATACATCGTCCTCCAGCCGAATTGACTCCATGGGCCTATTGCTGCCTCGGGCACCTTATGGCCGTTCTGCTGTGAGTCTAGATTATCGAATGGGACAAAAAACTGATAGTGAATTGTAACGTTCAGGGCCTCCTAATGACGATGGATCACTCAAATTGCGTCCCGATTCAATACATCGTCCTCCAGCAGACTTGTCTCCATGGGTCTATTGCTGCCTCGGGCACCTTATGGCCGTTCTGCTGTGAGTGTAGATTATCGAATGGGACGAAAAACTGATAGTGAATTGTAACGTTCAGAGCCACCTAATGACGATGGGTCTCTCAAATTGCGTCCCGATTCAATACATCGTCCTCCAGCCGACTTGACTCCATGGGTCTATTGCTGCCTCGGGCACCTTATGGCCGTTCTGCTGTGAGTCTAGTTTATCGAATGGGACGAAAAACTGATAGTGAATTGTAACGTTCAGGGCCTCCTAATGACGATGGATCACTCAAATTGCGTCCCGATTCAATACATCGTCCTCCAGCCGACTTGACTCCATGGGTCTATTGCTGCCTCGGGCACCTTATGGCCATTCTGCTGTGAGTCTAGTCTATCGAATGGGACGAAAAACTGATAGTGAATTGTAACGTTCAGGGCCTCCTAATGACGATGGATCACTCAAATTGCGTCCCGATTCAATACATCCTCCTCCAGCAGACTTGTCTCCATGGGTCGATTGCTGCCTCGGGCACCTAATGGCCGTTCTGCTGTGAGTCAAAGATTTTCGAATCGGACAAAAAACTGATAGTGAATTGTAACATTCAGGGCCACCTAATGACGATGGACCACGCAAATTGCGTCCCGATTCAATACATCGTCCTCCAGCCGAGTTGACTCCATGGGTCTATTGCTGCCTCGGGCACCTTATGGCCGTTCTGCTGTGAATCTAGATTATCGAATGGGACGAAAAACTGATAATGAATTGTAACGTTCAGGGCCACCTAATGACGATGGATCACTCAAATTGCGTCCCGATTCAATACATCGTCCCCAGCCGACTTGACTCCATGGGACTATTGCTGCCCCGGGCACCTTATGGCCGTTCTGCTGTGAGTCTAGATTATCGAATGGGACGAAAAACTGATAGTGAATTGTAACGTTCAGGGCCTCCTAATGACGATGGATCACTCAAATTGCGTCCCGATTCAATACATCGTCCTCCAGCAGACTTGTCTCCATGGGTCGATTGCTGCCTCGGGCACTTAATGTCCGTTCTGCTGTGAGTCAAAGATTTTCGAATCGGACGAAAAACTGATAGTGATTTGTAACATTCAGGGCCACCTAATGACGATGGATCACTCAAACTGCGTCCCGATTCAATACTTCGTCCTCCAGCAGACTTGACTTCATGGGTCTATTGCTGCCTCGGGCACCTTATGGCCGTTCTGCTGTGAGTCAAAGATTTTCGAATCGGACGAAAAACTGATAGTGAATTGTAACTTTCAGGGCCACCTAATGACGATGGATCACTCAAATTGCGTCCCGATTCAATACATTGTCCTCCAGCAGACTGTCTCCATGGGTCTATTGCAGCCTCGGGCACCTTATGGCCGTTCAGCTGTGACTCAAAGATTTTCGAATCGGACGAAAAACTGATAGTGAATTGTAACGTTCAGGGCCTCCTAATGACGATGGAACACTCAAATTGCGTCCCGATTTAATACATCGTCCTCCAGCCGACTTGTCTCCATGGGTCTATTGCTGCCTCGGGCACCTTATGGCCGTTCTGCTGTGAGTCTAGATTATCGAATGGGACGAAAAACTGATAGTGAATTGTAACGTTCAGGGCCACCTAATGACGATGGATCACTCAAATTGCGTCCCGATTCAATACATCGTCCTCCAGCCGACTTGACTCCATGGGTCTATTGCTGCCTCGGGCACCTTATGGCCGTTCTGCTGTGAGTCTAGATTATTGAATGGGACGAAAAACTGATAGTGAATTCTAACGTTCAGGGCACCTAATGACGATGGATCACTCAAATTGCGTCCCGATTAAATACATCGTCCCCAGCCGACTTGTCTCCATGGGTCTATTGCTGACTCGGGCACCTGATGGCCGTTCTGCTGTGAGTCTAGATTATCGAATGGGACGAAAAACTGATAGTGAATTGCAACGTTCGGGGCCACCTAATGACGATGGATCACTCAAATTGCGTCCCGATTCAATACATCGTCCTCCAGCCGACTTGACTCCATGCGTCTATTGCTGCCTCGGGCACCTTATGGCCGTTCTGCTGTGAGTCTAGATTATCGAATGGGACGAAAAACTGATAGAGAATTGTAACGTTCAGGGCCTCCTAATGACGATGGATCACTCACATTGCGTCCCGATTCAATACATCGTCCTCCAGCAGACTTGTCCCCAAGGGTCTATTGCTGCCTCGGGCACCTTATGGCCGTTCTGCTGTGAGTGTAGATTATCGAATGGGACGAAAAACTGATAGTGAATTGTAAGGTTCAGAGCCACCTAATGACGATGGATCTCTCAAATTGCGTCCCGATTCAATACATCGTCCTCCAGCCGACTTGACTCCATGGGTCTATTGCTGCCTCGGGCTCCTTATGGCCGTTCTGCTGTGAGTCTAGATTATCGAATGGGACGAAAAACTGATAGTGAATTGTAACGTTCAGGGCCACCTAATGACGATGGATCACTCAAATTGCGTCCCGATTCAATACATCGTCCTCCAGCAGACTTGACTCCATGGGTCGATTGCTGCCTCGGTCACCTTATGGCCGTTCTGCTGTGAGTCAAAGATTTTCGAATCGGACGAAAAACTGATAGTGATTTGTAACATTCAGGGCCACCTAATGACGATGGACCACACAAATTGCGTCCCGATTCAGTACATCGTCCACTAGCCGACCTGACTCCATGGGACTATTGCTGCCTCGGGCACCTAATGGCCGTTCTGCTGTGAGTCTAGATTATAGAATGGGATGAAAAACTGATAGTGAATTGTAACGTTCAGGGCCACCTAATGACGATGGATCACTCAAATTGCGTCCCGATTCAATACATCGTCCTCCATCAGACTTGTCTCCATGGGTCTATTGCTGCCTCGGGCACCTTATGGCAGACCTGCTGTGACTCAAAGATTTTCGAATCGGACGAAAAACTGATAGTGAATTGTAACGTTCAGGGCCTCCTAATGACGATGGAACACTCAAATTGCGTCCCGATTCAATACATCGTCCTCCAGCAGACTTGTCTCCATGCGACTATTGCTGCCTCGGGCACCTTATGGCCGTTCTGCTGTGAGTCAAAGATTTTCGAATCGGACGAAAAACTGATAGTGAATTGTAACGTTCAGGGTCACCTAATGACGATGGATCACTCAAATTGCGTCCCGATTCAATACATCGTCCTCCAGCCGAATTGACTCCATGGGCCTATTGCTGCCTCGGGCACCTTATGGCCGTTCTGCTGTGAGTCTAGATTATCGAATGGGACAAAAAACTGATAGTGAATTGTAACGTTCAGGGCCTCCTAATGACGATGGATCACTCAAATTGCGTCCCGATTCAATAAATCGTCCTCCAGCAGACTTGTCTCCATGGGTCTATTGCTGCCTCGGGCACCTTATGGCCGTTCTGCTGTGAGTGTAGATTATCGAATGGGACGAAAAACTGATAGTGAATTGTAACGTTCAGAGCCACCTAATGACGATGGATCTCTCAAATTGCGTCCCGATTCAATACATCGTCCTCCAGCCGACTTGACTCCATGGGTCTATTGCTGCCTCGGGCACCTTATGGCCGTTCTGCTGTGAGTCTAGTTTATCGAATGGGACGAAAAACTGATAGTGAATTGTAACGTTCAGGGCCTCCTAATGACGATGGATCACTCAAATTGCGTCCCGATTCAATACATCGTGCTCCAGCCGACTTGACTCCATGGGTCTATTGCTGCCTCGGGCACCTTATGGCCATTCTGCTGTGAGTCTAGTCTATCGAATGGGACGAAAAACTGATAGTGAATTGTAACGTTCAGGGCCTCCTAATGACGATGGATCACTCAAATTGCGTCCCGATTCAATACATCGTCCTCCAGCCGACTTGACTCCATGGGTCTATTGCTGCCTCGGGCACCTTATGGCCGTTCTGCTGTGAATCTAGATTATCGAATGGGACGAAAAACTGATTATGAATTGTAACGTTCAGGGCCACCTAATGACGATGGATCACTCAAATTGCGTCCCGATTCAATACATCGTCCCCAGCCGACTTGACTCCATGGGACTATTGCTGCCTCGGGCACCTTATGGCCGTTCTGCTGTGAGTCTAGATTATCGAATGGGACGAAAAACTGATAGTGAATTGTAACGTTCAGGGCCTCCTAATGACGATGGATCACTCAAATTGCGTCCCGATTCAATACATCGTCCTCCAGCAGACTTGTCTCCATGGGTCGATTGCTGCCTCGGGCACTTAATGGCCGTTCTGCTGTGAGTCAAAGATTTTCGAATCGGACGAAAAACTGATAGTGAATTGTAACTTTCAGGGCCACCTAATGACGATGGATCACTCACATTGCGTCCCGATTCAATACATCGTCCTCCAGCAGACTTGTCTCCATGGGTCGATTGATGCCTCGGGCACCTTATGGCCGTTCTGCTGTGAGTCAAAGATTTTCGAATCGGACGAAAAACTGATAGTGATTTGTAACATTCAGGGCCACCTAATGACGATGGATCACTCAAATTGCGTCCCGATTCAATACATCATCCTCCAGCAGACTTGACTTCATGGGTCTATTGCTGCCTCGGGCACCTTATGGCCGTTCTGCTGTGAGTCAAAGATTTTCGAATCGGACGAAAAACTGATAGTGAATTGTAACGTTCAGGGCCTCCTAATGACGATGGAACACTCAAATTGCGTCCCGATTCAATACATCGTCCTCCAGCCGACTTGTCTCCATGGGTCTATTGCTGCCTCGGGCACCTTATGGCCGTTCTGCTGTGAGTCTAGATTAGCGAATGGGACGAAAAACTGATAGTGAATTGTAACGTTCAGGGCCACCTAATGACGATGGATCACTCAAATTGCGTCCCGATTCAATACATCGTCCTCCAGCCGACTTGACTCCATGGGTCTATTGCTGCCTCGGGCACCTTATGGCCGTTCTGCTGTGAGTCTAGATTATCGAATGGGACGAAAAACTGATAGTAAATTGTAACGTTCAGGGCCTCCTAATGACGATGGATCACTCAAATTGCGTCCCGATTCAATACATCGTCCTCCAGCCGAGTTGACTCCATGGGTTTATTGCTGCCTCGGGCACCTTATGGCCGTTCTGCTGTGAATCTAGATTATCGAATGGGACGAAAAACTGATAGTGAATTGTAACGTTCAGGGCCACCTAATGACGATGGATCACTCAAATTGCGTCCCGATTCAATACATCGTCCCCAGCCGACTTGTCTCCATGGGTCTATTGCTGCCTCGGGCACCTTATGGCCGTTCTGCTGTGAGTCTAGATTATCGAATGGGACGAAAAACTGATAGTGAATTGTAACGTTCAGGGCCACCTAATGACGATGGATCACTCAAATTGCGTTCTGATTCAATACATCGTCCTCCAGCAGACTTGACTTCATGGGTCTATTGCTGCCTCGGGCACCTTATGGCCGTTCTGCTGTGACTCAAAGATTTTCGAATCGGACGAAAAACTGATAGTGAATTGTAACTTTCAGGGCCACCTAATGACGATGGATCACTCAAATTGCGTCCCGATTCAATACATCGTCCTCCAGCAGACTTGACTCCATGGGTCGATTGCTGCCTCGGGCACCTTATGGCCGTTCTGCTGTGAGTCAAAGATTTTCGAATCGCACGAAAAACTGATAGTGATTTGTAACATTCAGGGCCACCTAATGACGATGGACCACACAAATTGCGTCCCGATTCAGTACATCGTCCACTAGCCGACCTAACTCCATGGGACTATTGCTGCCTCGGGCACCTTATGGCCGTTCTGCTGTGAGTCTAGATTATAGAATGGGATGAAAAACTGATAGTGAAGTGTAACGTTCAGGGCCACCTAATGACGATGGATCTCTCAAATTGCGTCCCGATTCAATACATCGTTCTCCAGCAGACCTGTCTCCATGGGTCTATTGCTGCCTCGGGTACCTTATGGCCGTTCTGCTGTGAGTCAAAGATTTTCGAATCGGACGAAAAACTGATAGTGAATTGTAACGTTCAGGGTCACCTAATGACGATGGATCACTCAAATTGCGTCCCGATTCAATACATCGTCCTCCAGCCGAATTGACTCCATGGGTCTATTGCTGCCTCGGGCACCTTATGGCCGTTCTGCTGTGAGTCTAGATTATCGAATGGGACGAAAAACTGATAGTGAATTGTAACGTTCAGGGCCACCTAATGACGATGGATCACTCAAATTGCGTCCCGATTCAATACATCGTCCTCCAGCCGACTTGACTCCATGGGTCTATTGCTGCCTCGGGCACCTTATGGCCGTTCTGCTGTGAGTCTAGATTATCGAATGGGACGAAAAACTGATAGTGAATTGTAACGTTCAGGGCCTCCTAATGACGATGGATCACTCAAATTGCGTCCCGATTCAATACATCGTCCTCCAGCCGACTTGACTCCATGGGTCTATTGCTGCCTCGGGCACCTTATGGCCGTTCTGCTGTGAGTCTAGATTTTCGAATGGGACGAAAAACTGATAGTGAATTGTAACGTTCAGGGCCACCTAATGACGATGGTTCACTCAAATTGCGTCCCGATTCAATACATCGTCCTCCAGCTGACTTGTCTCCATGGGTCGATTGCTGCCTCGGGCACCTAATGGCCGTTCTACTGTGAGTCAAAGATTTTCGAATCGGACGAAAAACTGATAGTGAATTTTAACGTTCAGGGCACCTAATGACGATGGATCACTCAAATTGCGTCCCGATTAAATACATCGTCCCCAGCCGACTTGTCTCCATGGGTCTATTGCTGACTCGGGCACCTTATGGCCGTTCTGCTGTGAGTCGAGATTATCGAATCGGACGAAAAACTGATAGTGAATTGTAACATTCAGGGCCACCTAATGACGATGGACCACGCAAATTGCGTCCCGATTCAATACATCGTCCTCGAGCCGAGTTGACTCCATGGGTCTATTGTTGCCTCGGGCACCTTATGGCCGTTCTGCTGTGAATCTAGATTATCGAATGGGACGAAAAACTGATAATGAATTGTAACGTTCAGGGCCACCTAATGACGATGGATCACTCAAATTGCGTCCCGATTCAATACATCGTCCCCAGCCGACTTGACTCCATGGGACTATTGCTGCCTCGGGCACCTTATGGCCGTTCTGCTGTGAGTCTAGATTATCGAATGGGACGAAAAACTGATAGTGAATTGTAACGTTCAGGGCCTCCTAATGACGATGGATCACTCAAATTGCGTCCCGATTCAATACATCGTCCTCCAGCAGACTTGTCTCCATGGGTCGATTGCTGCCTCGGGCACTTAATGGCCGTTCTGCTGTGAGTCAAAGATTTTCGAATCGGACGAAAAACTGATAATGAATTGTAACATTCAGGGCCACCTAATGACGATGGACCACGCAAATTGCCTCCCGATTCAATACATCGTCCTCCAGCCAAGTTGACTCCATGGGTCTATTGCTGCCTCGGGCACCTTATGGCCGTTCTGCTGTGAATCTAGATTATCGAATGGGACGAAAAACTGATAGTGAATTGTAACGATCAGGGCCACCTAATGACGATGGATCACTCAAATTGCGTCCCGATTCAATACATCGTCCCCAGCCGACTTGTCTCCATGGGTCTATTGCTGCTTCGGGCACCTTATGGCCGTTCTGCTGTGAGTCTAGATTATCGAATGGGACGAAAAACTGACAGTGAATTGTAACATTCAGGGCCACCTAATGACGATGGATCACTCAAATTGCGTCCTGATTCAATACATCGTCCTCCAGCAGACTTGACTTCATGGGTCTATTGCTGCCTCGGGCACCTTATGGCCGTTCTGCTGTGAGTCAAAGATTTTCGAATCGGACGAAAAACTGATAGTGAATTGTAACTTTCAGGGCCACCTAATGACGATGGATCACTCAAATTGCGTCCTGATTCAATACATCGTCCTCCAGCAGACTTGACTTCATGGGTCTATTGCTGCCTCGGGCACCTTATGGCCGTTCTGCTGTGAGTCAAAGATTTTCGAATCGGACGAAAAACTGATAGTGAATTGTAACTTTCAGGCCACCTAATGACGATGGATCACTCAAATTGCGTCCCGATTCAATACATTGTCCTCCAGCAGACTGTCTCCATGGGTCTATTGCAGCCTCGGGCACCTTATGGCCGTTCAGCTGTGACTCAAAGATTTTCGAATCGGACGAAAAACTGATAGTGAATTGTAACGTTCAGGGCCTCCTAATGACGATGGAACACTCAAATTGCGTCCCGATTCAATACATCGTCCTCCAGCCGACTTGTCTCCATGGGTCTATTGCTGCCTCGGGCACCTTATGGCCGTTCTGCTGTGAGTCTAGATTATCGAATGGGACGAAAAACTGATAGTGAATTGTAACGTTCAGGGTCACCTAATGACGATGGATCACTCAAATTGCGTCCCGATTCAATACATCGTCCTCCAGCCGACTTGACTCCATGGGTCTATTGCTGCCTCGGGCACCTTATGGCCGTTCTGCTGTGAGTCTAGATTATCGAATGGGACGAAAAACTGATAGTAAAATGTAACGTTCAGGGCCTCCTAATGACGATGGTGCACTCAAATTGCGTCCCGATTCAATACATCGTCCTCCAGCCGACTTGACTCCATGGGTCTATTGCTGCCTCGGGCACCTTATGGCCGTTCTGCTGTGAGTCTAGATTATCGAATGGGACGAAAAACTGATAGTGAATTATAACGTTCAGGGCCTCCTAATGACGATGGATCACTCAAATTGCGTCCCGATTCAATACATCGTTCTCCAGCAGACTTGTCTCCATGGGTCGATTGCTGCCTCGGGCACCTAATGGCCGTTCTGCTGTGAGTCAAAGATTTTCGAATCGGACGAAAGACTGATAGTGAATTGTAACAATCAGGGCCACCTAATGACGATGGACCACGCAAATTGCGTCCCGATTCAATACATCGTCCTCCAGCCGAGTTGACTCCATGGGTTTATTGCTGCCTCGGGCACCTTATGGCCGTTCTGCTGTGAATCTAGATTATCGAATGGGACGAAAAACTGATAGTGAATTGTAACTTTCAGGTCCACCTAATGACGATGGACCACACAAATTGCGTCCCGATTCAGTACATCGTCCACTAGCCGACCTGACTCCATGGGACTATTGCTGCCTCGGGCACCTAATGGCCGTTCTGCTGTGAGTCTAGATTATAGAGTGGGATGAAAAACTGATAGTGAATTGTAACGTTCAGGGCCACCTAATGACGATGGATCACTCAAATTGCCTCCCGATTCAATACATCGTCCTCCAGCAGACTTGTCTCCATGCGACTATTGCTGCCTCGGGCACCTTATGGCCGTTCTGCTGTGAGTCAAAGATTTTCGAATCGGACGAAAAACTGATAGTGAATTGTAACGTTCAGGGTCACCTAATGACGATGGATCGCTCAAATTGCGTCCCGATTCAATACATCTTCCTCCAGCCGAATTGACTCCATGGGTCTATTGCTGCCTCGGGCACCTTATGGCCGTTCTGCTGTGAGTCTAGATTATCGAATGGGACGAAAAACTGATAGTGAATTGTAACGTTCAGGGCCACCTAATGACGATGGATCACTCAAATTGCGTCCCGATTCAATACATCGTCCTCCAGCCGACTTGACTCCATGGGTCTATTGCTGCCTCGGGCACCTTATGGCCGTTCTGCTGTGAGTCTAGATTATCGAATGGGACGAAAAACTGATAGTGAATTGTATCGTTCAGGGCCTCCTAATGACGATGGATCACTCAAATTGCGTCCCGATTCAATACATCGTCCTCCAGCCGACTTGACTCCATGGGTCTATTGCTGTCTCGGGCACCTTATGGCCGTTCTGCTGTGAGTCTAGATTATCGAATGGGACGTAAAACTGATAGTGAATTGTAACGTTCAGGGCCTCCTAATGACGATGGATCACTCAAATTGCGTCCCGATTCAATACATCGTCCTCCAGCAGACTTGTCTCCATGGGTCGATTGCTGCCTCGGGCACCGAATGGCCGTTCTACTGTGAGTCAAAGATTTTCGAATCGGACGAAAAACTGATAGTGAATTTTAACATTCAGGGCCACCTAATGACGATGGACCTCGCAAATTGCGTCCCGATTCAATACATCGTCCTCCAGCCGAGTTGACTCCATGGGTCTATTGCTGCCTCGGGCACCTTATGGCCGTTCTGCTGTGAGTCTAGATTATTGAATGGGACGAAAAACTGATAGTGAATTCTAACGTTCAGGGCACCTAATGACGATGGATCACTCAAATTGCGTCCCGATTAAATACATCGTCCCCAGCCGACTTGTCTCCATGGGTCTATTTCTGACTCGGGCACCTAATGGCCGTTCTGCTGTGAGTCTAGATTATCGAATGGGACGAAAAACTGATAGTGAATTGTAACGTTCAGGGCCACCTAATGACGATGGGTCACTCAAATTGCGTCCTGATTCAATACATCGTCCTCCAGCAGACTTGACTTCATGGGTCTATTGCTGCCTCGGGCACCTTATGGCCGTTCTGCTGTGAGTCAAAGATTTTCGAATCGGACGAAAAACTTATAGTGAATTGAAACGTTCAGGGCCACCTAATGACGATGGATCACTCAAATTGCGTCCCGATTCAATACATCGTCCTCCAGCCGACTTGACTCCATGGGTCAATTGCTGCCTCGGGCACCTTATGGCCGTTCTGCTGTGAGTCTAGATTATCGAATGGGACAAAAAACTGATAGTGAATTGTAACGTTCAAGGCCACCTAATGACGATGGATCACTCAAATTGCGTCCCGATTCAATACATCGTCCTCCAGCAGACTTGTCTCCATGGGTCTATTGCTGCCTCGGGCACCTTATGGCCGTTCTGCTGTGAGTCTAGATTATCGAATGGGACGAAAAACTGATAGTGAATTGTAACGTTCGGGGCCACCTAATGACGATGGATCACTCAAATTGCGTCCCGATTCAATACATCGTCCTCCAGCCGACTTGACTCCATGGGTCTATTGCTGCCTCGGGCACCTTATGGCCGTTCTGCTGTGAGTCTAGATTATCGAATGGGACGAAAAACTGATAGTGAATTGTAACATTCAGGGCCTCCTAATGACGATGGATCACTCAAATTGCGTCCCGATTCAATACATCGTCCTCCAGCCGACTTGACTCCATGGGTCTATTGATGCATCGGGCACCTTATGGCCGTTCTGCTGTGAGTCTAGATTATCGAATGGGACGAAAAACTGATAGTGAATTGTAACTTTCAGGGCCACCTAATGACGATGGGCCACGCAAATTGCGTCCCGATTCAATACATCGTCCTCCAGCCGAGTTGACTCCATGGGTCTATTGCTGCCCCGGGCACCTTATGGCCGTTCTGCTGTGAATCTAGATTATCGAATGGGACGAAAAACTGATAGTGAATTAAAACGTTCAGGGCCACCTAATGACGATGGATCACTCAAATTGCGTCCCGATTCAATACATCGTCCCCAGCCGACTTGTCTCCATGGGTCTATTGCTGCCTCGGGCACCTTATGGCCGTTCTGCTGTGAGTCTAGATTATCGAATCGGACGAAAAACTGATTGTGATTGTAACTTTCAGGGCCACCTAATGACGATGGATCACTCAAATTGCGTCCCGATTCAATACATCGTCCCCAGCCGACTTGTCTCCATGGGTCTATTGCTGCCTCGGGCACCTTATGGCCGTTCTGCTGTGAGTCTAGATTATCGAAAGGGGGGGAAAAACTGATAGTGAATTGTAACGTTCAGGGCCACCTAATGACGATGGATCACTCAAATTGCGTCCTGATTCAATACATCGTCCTCCAGCAGACTTGACTTCATGGGTCTATTGCTGCCTCGGGCACCTTATGGCCGTTCTGCTGTGACTCAAAGATTTACGAATCGGACGAAAAACTGATAGTGAATTGTAACTTTCAGGGCCACCTAATGACGATGGATCACTCAAATTGCGTCCCGATTCAATACATCGTCCTCCAGCAGACTTGACTCCATGGGTCGATTGCTGCCTCGGGCACCTTATGGCCGTTCTGCTGTGAGTCAAAGATTTTCGAATCGGACGAAAAACTGATAGTGATTTGTAACATTCAGGGCCACCTAATGACGATGGACCACACAAATTGCGTCCCGATTCAGTACATCGTCCACTAGCCGACCTGACTCCATGGGACTATTGCTGCCTCGGGCACATTATGGCCATTCTGCTGTGAGTCTAGATTATAGAATGGGATGAAAAACTGATAGTGAATTGTAACGTTCAGGGCCACCTAATGACGATGGATCACTCAAATTGCGTCCCGATTCAATACATCGTCCTCCAGCAGACTTGTCTCCATGGGTCTATTGCTGCCTCGGGCACCATATGGCAGGCCTGCTGTGACTCAAAGATTTTCGAATCGGACGAAAAACTGATAGTGAATTGTAACGTTCAGGGCCTCCTAATGACGATGGAACACTCAAATTGCGTCCCGATTCAATACATCGTCCTCCAGCAGACTTGTCTCCATGCGACTATTGCTGCCTCGGGCACCTTATGGCCGTTCTGCTGTGAGTCAAAGATTTTCGAATCGGACGAAAAACTGATAGTGAATTGTAACGTTCAGGGTCACCTAATGACGATGGATCACTCAAATTGCGTCCCGATTCAATACATCGTCCTCCAGCCGAATTGACTCCATGGGTCTATTGCTGCCTCGGGCACCTTATGGCCGTTCTGCTGTGAGTCTAGATTATCGAATGGGACAAAAAACTGATAGTGAATTGTAACGTTCAGGGCCTCCTAATGACGATGGATCACTCAAATTGCGTCCCGATTCAATACATCGTCCTCCAGCAGACTTGTCTCCATGGGTCTATTGCTGCCTCGGGCACCTTATGGCCGTTCTGCTGTGAGTGTAGATTATCGAATGGGACGAAAAACTGATAGTGAATTGTAACGTTCAGAGCCACCTAATGACGATGGATCTCTCAAATTGCGTCCCGATTCAATACATCGTCCTCCAGCCGACTTGACTCCATGGGTCTATTGCTGCCTCGGGCACCTTATGGCCATTCTGCTGTGAGTCTAGACTATCGAATGGGACGAAAAACTGATAGTGAATTGTAACGTTCAGGGCCTCCTAATGACGATGGATCACTCAAATTGCGTCCCGATTCAATACATCGTCCTCCAGCAGACTTGTCTCCATGGGTCGATTGCTGCCTCGGGCACCTAATGGCCGTTCTGCTGTGAGTCAAAGATTTTCGAATCGGACGAAAAACTGATAGTGAATTGTAACATTCACGGCCACCTAATGACGATGGACCACGCAAATTGCGTCCCGATTCAATACATCGTCCTCCAGCCGAGTTGACTCCATGGGTCTATTGCTGCCTCGGGCACCTTATGGCCGTTCTGCTGTGAATCTAGATTATCGAATGGGACGAAAAACTGATAATGAATTGTAACGTTCAGGGCCACCTAATGACGATGGATCACTCAAATTGCGTCCCGATTCAATACATCGTCCCCAGCCGACTTGACTCCATGGGACTATTGCTGCCTCGGGCACCTTATGGCCGTTCTGCTGTGAGTCTAGATTATCGAATGGGACGAAAAACTGATAGTGAATTGTAACTTTCAGGGCCTCCTAATGACGATGGATCACTCAAATTGCGTCCCGATTCAATACATCGTCCCCAGCCGACTTGTCTCCATGGGTCTATTGCTGCCTCGGGCACCTTATGGCCGTTCTGCTGTGAGTCTAGATTATCGAATGGGACGAAAAACTGATAGTGAATTGTAACATTCAGGGCCACCTAATGACGATGGATCACTCAAATTGCGTCCTGATTCAATACATCGTCCTCCAGCAGACTTGACTTCATGGGTCTATTGCTGCCTCGGGCACCTTATGGCCGTCCTGCTGTGAGTCAAAGATTTTCGAATCGGACGAAAAACTGATAGTGAATTGTAACATTCAGGGCCACCTAATGACGATGGATCACTCAAATTGCGTCCCGATTCAATACATCGTCCTCCAGCAGACTTGACTTCATGGGTCTATTGCTGCCTCGGGCACCTTATGGCCGTTCTGCTGTGAGTCAAAGATTTTCGAATCGGACGAAAAACTGATAGTGAATTGTAACTTTCAGGGCCACCTAATGACGATGGATCACTCAAATTGCGTCCCGATTCAATACATTGTCCTCCAGCAGACTGTCTCCATGGGTCTATTGCAGCCTCGGGCACCTTATGGCCGTTCTGCTGTGAGTCTAGATTATCGAATGGGACGAAAAACTGATAGTGAATTATAACGTTCAGGGCCTCCTAATGACGATGGATCACTCAAATTGCGTCCCGATTCAATACATCGTTCTCCAGCAGACTTGTCTCCATGGGTCGATTGCTGCCTCGGGCACCTAATGGCCGTTCTGCTGTGAGTCAAAGATTTTCGAATTGGACGAAAAACTGATAGTGAATTGTAACATTCAGGGCCACCTAATGACGATGGACCACGCAAATTGCGTCCCGATTCAATTCATCGTCCTCCAGCCGAGTTGACTCCATGGGTCTATTGCTGCCCCGGGCACCTTATGGCCGTTCTGCTGTGAATCTAGATTATCGAATGGGACGAAAAACTGATAGTGAATTAAAACGTTCAGGGCCACCTAATGACGATGGATCACTCAAATTGCGTCCCGATTCAATACATCGTCCCCAGCCGACTTGTCTCCATGGGTCTATTGCTGCCTCGGGCACCTTATGGCCGTTCTGCTGTGAGTCTAGATTATCGAATCGGACGAAAAACTGATTGTGAATTGTAACTTTCAGGGCCACCTAATGACGATGGATCACTCAAATTGCGTCCCGATTCAATACATCGTCCTCCAGCAGACTTGACTCCATGGGTCGATTGCTGCCTCGGGCACCTTATGGCCGTTCTGCTGTTAGTCAAAGATTTTCGAATCGGACGAAATACTGATAGTGATTTGTAACATTCAGGGCCACCTAATAACGATGGACCACACAAATTGCGTCCCGATTCAGTACATCGTCCACTAGCCGACTTGACTCCATGGGACTATTGCTGCCTCGGGCACCTTATGGCCGTTCTGCAGTGAGTCTAGATTATAGAATGGGATGAAAAACTGATAGTGAATTGTAACGTTCAGGGCCACCTAATGACGATGGATCACTCAAATTGCGTCCCGATTCAATACATCGTCCTCCAGCAGACTTGTCTCCATGGGTCTATTGCTGCCTCGGGCACCTTATGGCAGGCTTGCTCTGACTCAAAGATTTACGAATCGGACGAAAAACTGATAGTGAATTGTAACGTTCAGGGCCTCCTAATGACATTGGAACACTCAAATTGCGTCCCGATTCAATACATCGTCCTCCACCAGACTTGTCTCCATGCGTCTATTGCTGCCTCGGGCACCTTATGGCCGTTCTGCTGTGAGTCAAAGATTTTCGAATCGGACGAAAAACTGATTGTAACGTTCAGGGCCACCTAATGACGATGGATCACTCAAATTGCGTCCCGATTCAATACATCGTCCTCCAGCCGACTTGACTCCATGGGTCTATTGCTGCCTCGGGCCCCTTATGGCCGTTCTGCTGTGAGTCTAGATTATCGAATGGGACGAAAAACTGATAGTAAATTGTAACGTTCAGGGCCTCTAAATGACGATGGATCACTCAAATTGCGTCCCGATTCAATACATCGTCCTCCAGCCGACTTGACTCCATGGGTCTATTGCTGCCTCGGGCACCTTATGGCCGTTCTGCTGTGAGTCTAGTTTATCGAATGGGACGAAAAACTGATAGTGAATTATAACGTTCAGGGCCTCCTAATGACGATGGATCACTCAAATTGCGTCCCGATTCAATACATCGTTCTCCAGCAGACTTGTCTCCATGGGTCGATTGCTGCCTCGGGCACCTAATGGCCGTTCTGCTGTGAGTCAAAGATTTTCGAATCGGACGAAAAACTGATAGTGAATTGTAACATTCAGGGCCACCTAATGACGATGGACCTCGCAAATTGCGTCCCGATTCAATTCATCGTCCTCCAGCCGAGTTGACTCCATGGGTCTATTGCTGCCCCGGGCACCTTATGGCCGTTCTGCTGTGAATCTAGATTATCGAATGGGACGAAAAACTGATAGGAATTAAAACGTTCAGGGCCACCTAATGACGATGGATCACTAAAATTGCGTCCCGATTCAATACATCGTCACCAGCCGACTTGTCTCCATGGGTCTATTGCTGCCTCGGGCACCTTATGGCCGTTCTGCTGTGAGTCTAGATGATAGAATGGGATGAAAAACTGATAGTGAATTGTAACGTTCAGGGCCACCTAATGACGATGGATCACTCAAATTGCGTCCCGATTCAATACATCGTCCTCCAGCAGACTTGACTTCATGGGTCTATTGCTGCCTCGGGCACCTTATGGCAGGCCTGCTGTGACTCAAAGATTTTCGAATCGGACGAAAAACTGATAGTGAATTGTAACGTTCAGGGCCTCCTAATGACGATGGAACACTCAAATTGCGTCCCGATTAAATACATCGTCCTCCAGCAGACTTGTCTCCATGCGTCTATTGCTGCCTCGGGCACCTTATGGCCGTTCTGCTGTGAGTCAAAGATTTTCGAACCGGACGAAAAACTGATTGTGAATTGTAACGTTCAGGGCCACCTAATGACGATGGATCACTCAAATTGCGTCCCGATTCAATACATCGTCCCCAGCCGACTTGTCTCCATGGGTCTATTGCTGCCTCGGGCACCTTATGGCCGTTCTGCTGTGAGTCTAGATTATCGAATGGGACGAAAAACTGATAGTGAATTGTAACGTCCAGGGCCACCTAATGACGATGGATCACTCAAATTGCGCACTGATTCAATACATCGTCCTCCAGCAGACTTGACTTCATGGGTCTATTGCTGCCTCGGGCACCTTATGGCCGTTCTGCTGTGACTCAAAGATTTTCGAATCGGACGAAAAACTGATTGTGAATTGTAATTTTCAGGGCCACCTAATGACGATGGATCACTCAAATTGCGTCCCGATTCAATACATCGTCCTCCAGCAGACTTGACTCCATGGGTCGATTGCTGCCTCGGGCACCTTATGGCCGTTCTGCTGTGAGTGAAAGATTTTCGAATCGGACGAAAAACTGATAGTGATTTGTAACATTCAGGGCCACCTAATAACGATGGACCACACAAATTGCGCCCCTATTCAGTACATCGTCCACTAGCCGACTTGACTCCATGGGACTATTGCTGCCTCGGGCACCTTATGGCCGTTCTGCAGTGAGTCTAGATTATAGAATGGGATGAAAAACTGATAGTGAATTGTAACGTTCAGGGCCACCTAATGACGTTGGATCACTCAAATTGCGTCCCGATTCAATACATCGTCCTCCAGCAGACTTGTCTCCATGGGTCTATTGCTGCCTCGGGCACCTTATGGCCGTTCTGCTGTGAGTCTAGATTATCGAATGGGACAAAAAACTGATAGTGAATTGTAACGTTCAAGGCCTCCTAATGACGATGGATCACTCAAATTGCGTCCCGATTCAATACATCGTCCTCCAGCAGACTTGTCTCCATGGGTCTATTGCTGCCTCGGGCACCTTATGGCCGTTCTGCTGTGAGTCTAGATTATCGAATGGGACGAAAAACTGATAGTGAATTGTAACGTTCGGGGCCACCTAATGACGATGGATCACTCAAATTGCGTCCCGATTCAATACATCGTCCTCCAGCCGACTTGACTCCATGGGTCTATTGCTGCCTCGGGCACCTTATGGCCGTTCTGCTGTGAGTCTAGATTATCGAATGGGACGAAAAACTGATAGTGAATTGTAACGTTCAGGGCCTCCTAATGACGATGGATCACTCAAATTGCGTCCCGATTCAATACATCGTCCTCCAGCCGACTTGACTCCATGGGTCTATTGCTGCATCGGGCACCTTATGGCCGTTCTGCTGTGAGTCTAGATTATCGAATGGGACGAAAAACTGATAGTGAATTGTAACGTTCAGGGCCACCTAATGACGATGGATCACTCAAATTGCGTCCTGATTCAATAAATCGTCCTCCAGCAGACTTGACTTCATGGGTCTATTGCTGCCTCGGGCACCTTATGGCCGTTCTGCTGTGACTCAAAGATTTACGAATCGGACGAAAAACTGATAGTGAATTGTAACTTTCAGGGCCACCTAATGACGATGGATCACTCAAATTGCGTCCCGATTCAATACATCGTCCTCCAGCAGACTTGACTCCATGGGTCGATTGCTGCCTCGGGCACCTTATGGCCGTTCTGCTATGAGTCAAAGATTTTCGAATCGGACGAAAAACTGATAGTGATTTGTAACATTCAGGGCCACCGAATGACGATGGACCACACAAATTGCGTCCCGATTCAGTACATCGTCCACTAGCCGACCTGACTCCATGGGTCTATTGCTGCCTCGGGCACCTTATGGCCGTTCTGCTGTGAGTCAAAGATTTTCGAATCGGACGAAAAACTGATAGTGAATTGTAACGTTCAGGGTCACCTAATGACGATGGATCACTCAAATTGCGTCCCGATTCAATACATCGTCCTCCAGCAGACTTGTCTCCATGGGTCTATTGCTGCCTCGGGCACCTTATGGCAGGCCTGCTGTGACTCAAAGATTTTCGAATCGGACGAAAAACTGATAGTGAATTGTAACGTTCAGGGTCACCTAATGACGATGGATCACTCAAATTGCGTCCCGATTCAATACATCGTCCTCCAGCCGAATTGACTCCATGGGTCTATTGCTGCCTCGGGCACCTTATGGTCGTTCTGCTGTGAGTCTAGATTATCGAATGGGACAAAAAACTGATAGTGAATTGTAACGTTCGGGGCCACCTAATGACGATGGATCACTCAAATTGCGTCCCGATTCAATACATCGTCCTCCAGCAGACTTGTCTCCATGGGTCTATTGCTGCCTCGGACACCTTATGGCCGTTCTGCTGTGAGTGTAGATTATCGAATGGGACGAAAAACTGATAGTGAATTGTAACGTTCAGAGCCACCTAATGACGATGGATCTCTCAAATTGCGTCCCGATTCAATACATCGTCCTCCAGCCGACTTGACTCCATGGGTCTATTGCTGCCTCGGGCACCTTATGGCCGTTCTGCTGTGAGTCTAGTTTATCGAATGGGACGAATAACTGATAGTGAATTGTAACGTTCAGGGCCTCCTAATGACGATGGATCACTCAAATTGCGTCCCGATTCAATACATCGTCCTCCAGCCGACTTGACTCCATGGGTCTATTGCTGCCTCAGGCACCTTATGGCCATTCTGCTGTGAGTCTAGACTATCGAATGGGACGAAAAACTGATAGTGAATTGTAACGTTCAGGGCCTCCTAATGACGATGGATCACTCAAATTGCGTCCCGATTCAATACATCGTCCTCCAGCAGACTTGTCTCCATGGGTCGATTGCTGCCTCGGGCACCTAATGGCCGTTCTGCTGTGAGTCAAAGATTTTCGAATCGGACGAAAAACTGATAGTGAATTGTAACATTCAGGGCCACCTAATGACGATGGACCACGCAAATTGCGTCCCGATTCAATACATCGTCCTCCAGCCGAGTTGACTCCATGGGTCCATTGCTGCCTCGGGCACCTTATGGCCGTTCTGCTGTGAATCTAGATTATCGAATGGGACGAAAAACTGATAATGAATTGTAACGTTCAGGGCCACCTAATGACGATGGATCACTCAAATTGCGTCCCGATTCAATACATCGTCCCCAGCCGACTTGACTCCATGGGACTATTGCTGCCTCGGGCACCTTATGGCCGTTCTGCTGTGAGTCTAGGTTATCGAATGGGACGAAAAACTGATAGTGAATTGTAACGTTCAGGGCCTCCTAATGACGATGGATCACTCAAATTGCGTCCCGATTCAATACATCGTCCCCAGCCGACTTGTCTCCATGGGTCTATTGCTGCCTCGGGCACCTTATGGCCGTTCTGCTGTGAGTCTAGATTATCGAATGGGACGAAAAACTGATAGTGAATTGTAACATTCAGGGCCACCTAATGACGATGGATCACTCAAATTGCGTCCTGATTCAATACATCGTCCTCCAGCAGACTTGACTTCATGGGTCTATTGCTGCCTCGGGCACCTTACGGCCGTTCTGCTGTGAGTCAAAGATTTTCGAATCGGACGAAAAACTGATAGTGAATTGTAACTTTCAGGGCCACCTAATGACGATGGATCACTCACATTGCGTCCCGATTCAATACATCGTCCTCCAGCAGACTTGTCTCCATGGGTCGATTGCTGCCTCGGGCACCTTATGGCCGTTCTGCTGTGTCAAAGATTTTCGAATCGGACGAAAAACTGATAGTGATTTGTAACATTCAGGGCCACCTAATGACGATGGATCACTCAAATTGCGTCCCGATTCAATACATCGTCCTCCAGCAGACTTGACTTCATGGGTCTATTGCTGCCTCGGGCACCTTATGGCCGTTCTGCTGTGAGTCAAAGATTTTCGAATCGGACGAAAAACTGATAGTGAATTGTAACTTTCAGAGCCACCTAATGACGATGGATCACTCAAATTGCGTCCCGATTCAATACATTGTCCTCCAGCAGACTGTCTCCATGGGTCTATTGCAGCCTCGGGCACCTTATGGCCGTTCAGCTGTGACTCAAAGATTTTCGAATCGGACGAAAAACTGATAGTGAATTGTAACGTTCAGGGCCTCTAAATGACGATGGATCACTCAAATTGCGTCCCGATTCAATACATCGTCCTCCAGCCGACTTGACTCCATGGGTCTATTGCTGCCTCGGGCACCTTATGGCCGTTCTGCTGTGAGTCTAGATTATCGAATGGGACGAAAAACTGATAGTGAATTATAACGTTCAGGGCCTCCTAATGACGATGGATCACTCAAATTGCGTCCCGATTCAATACATCGTTCTCCAGCAGACTTGTCTCCATGGGTCGATTGCTGCCTCGGGCACCTAATGGCCGTTCTGCTGTGAGTCAAAGATTTTCGAATCGGACGAAAAACTGATAGTGAATTGTAACATTCAGGGCCACCTAATGACGATGGACCACGCAAATTGCGTCCCGATTCAATTCATCGTCCTCCAGCCGAGTTGACTCCATGGGTCTATTGCTGCCCCGGGCACCTTATGGCCGTTCTGCTGTGAATCTAGATTATCGAATGGGACGAAAAACTGATAGTGAATTAAAACGTTCAGGGCCACCTAATGACGATGGATGACTAAAATTGCGTCCCGATTCAATACATCGTCACCAGCCGACTTGTCTCCATGGGTCTATTGCTGCCTCGGGCACCTTATGGCCGTTCTGCTGTGAGTCTAGATGATAGAATGGGATGAAAAACTGATTGTGAATTGTAACGTTCAGGGCCACCTAATGACGATGGATCACTCAAATTGCGTCCCGATTCAATACATCGTCCCCAGCCGACTTGTCTCCATGGGTCTATTGCTGCCTCGGGCACCTTATGGCCGTTCTGCTGTGAGTCTAGATTATCGAATGGGACGAAAAACTGATAGTGAATTGTAACGTTCAGGGCCACCTAATGACGATGGATCACTCAAATTGCGTCCTGATTCAATACATCGTCCTCCAGCAGACTTGACTTCATGGGTCTATTGCTGCCTCGGGCACCTTATGGCCGTTCTGCTGTGACTCAAAGATTTTCGAATCGGACGAAAAACTGATTGTGAATTGTAACTTTCAGGGCCACCTAATGACGATGGATCACTCAAATTGCGTCCCGATTCAATACATCGTCCTCTAGCAGACTTGACTCCATGGGTCGATTGCTGCCTCGGGCACCTTATGGCCGTGCTGCTGTGAGTCAAAGATTTTCGAATCGGACGAAAAACTGATAGTGATTTGTAACATTCAGGGCCACCTAATAACGATGGACCACACAAATTGCGTCCCGATTCAGTACATCGTCCACTAGCCGACTTGACTCCATGGGACTATTGCTGCCTCGGGCACCTTATGGCCGTTCTGCAGTGAGTCTAGATTATAGAATGGGATGAAAAACTGATAGTGAATTGTAACGTTCAGGGCCACCTAATGACGATGGATCACTCAAATTGCGTCCCGATTCAATACATCGTCCTCCAGCAGACTTGTCTCCATGGGTCTATTGCTGCCTCGGGCACCTTATGGCAGGCTTGCTGTGACTCAAAGATTTTCGAATCGGACGAAAAACTGATAGTGAATTGTAACGTTCAGGGCCTCCTAATGACGGTGGAACACTCAAATTGCGTCCCGATTCAATACATCGTCCTCCACCAGACTTGTCTCCATGCGTCTATTGCTGCCTCGGGCACCTTATGGCCGTTCTGCTGTGAGTCAAAGATTTTCGAATCGGACGAAAAACTGATTCTAACGTTCAGGGCCACCTAATGACGATGGATCACTCAAATTGCGTCCCGATTCAATACATCGTCCTCCAGCCGACTTGACTCCATGGGCCTATTGCTGCCTCGGGCCCCTTATGGCCGTTCTGCTGTGAGTCTATATTATCGAATGGGACGAAAAACTGATAGTAAATTGTAACGTTCAGGGCCTCTAAATGACGATGGATCACTCAAATTGCGTCCCGATTCAATACATCGTCCTCCAGCCGACTTGACTCCATGGGTCTATTACTGCCTCGGGCACCTTATGGCCGTTCTGCTGTGAGTCTAGATTATCGAATGGGACGAAAAACTGATAGTGAATTATAACGTTCAGGGCCTCCTAATGACGATGGATCACTCAAATTTCGTCCCGATTCAATACATCGTTCTCCAGCAGACTTGTCTCCATGGGTCGATTGCTGCCTCGGGCACCTAATGGCCGTTCTGCTGTGAGTCAAAGATTTTCGAATCGGACGAAAAACTGATAGTGAATTGTAACATTCAGGGCCACCTAATGACGATGGACCACGCAAATTGCGTCCCGATTCAATTCATCGTCCTCCAGCCGAGTTGACTCCATGGGTCTATTGCTGCCCCGGGCACCTTATGGCCGTTCTGCTGTGAATCTAGATTATCGAATGGGACGAAAAACTGATAGTGAATTAAAACGTTCAGGGCCACCTAATGACGATGGATGACTAAAATTGCGTCCCGATTCAATACATCGTCACCAGCCGACTTGTCTCCATGGGTCTATTGCTGCCTCGGGCACCTTATGGCCGTTCTGCTGTGAGTCTAGATGATAGAATGGGATGAAAAACTGATAGTGAATTGTAACGTTCAGGGCCACCTAATGACGATGGATCACTCAAATTGCGTCCCGATTCAATATATCGTCCTCCAGCAGACTTGACTTCATGGGTCTATTGCTGCCTCGGGCACCTTAGGGCAGGCCTGCTGTGACTCAAAGATTTTCGAATCGGACGAAAAACTGATAGTGAATTGTAACGTTCAGGGCCTCCTAATGACGATGGAACACTCAAATTGCGTCCCGATTCAATACATCGTCCTCCAGCAGACTTGTCTCCATGCGTCTATTGCTGCCTCGGGCACCTTATGGCCGTTCTGCTGTGAGTCAAAGATTTTCGAACCGGACGAAAAACTGATTGTGAATTGTAACGTTCAGGGCCACCTAATGACGATGGATCACTCAAATTGCGTCCCGATTCAATACATCGTCCCCAGCCGACTTGTCTCCATGGGTCTATTGCTGCCTCGGGCACCTTATGGCCGTTCTGCTGTGAGTCTAGATTATCGAATGGGACGAAAAACTGATAGTGAATTGTAACGTTCAGGGCCACCTAATGACGATGGATCACTCAAATTGCGTCCTGATTCAATACATCGTCCTCCAGCAGACTTGACTTCATGGGTCTATTGCTGCCTCGGGCACCTTATGGCCGTTCTGCTGTGACTCAAAGATTTTCGAATCGGACGAAAAACTGATTGTGAATTGTAACTTTCAGGGCCACCTAATGACGATGGATCACTCAAATTGCGTCCCGATTCAATACATCGTCCTCCAGCAGACTTGACTCCATGGGTCGATTGCTGCCTCGGGCACCTTATGGCCGTTCTGCTGTGAGTCAAAGATTTTCGAATCGGACGAAAAACTGATAGTGATTTGTAACATTCAGGGCCACCTAATGACGATGGACCACACAAATTGCGTCCCGATTCAGTACATCGTCCACTAGCCGACCTGACACCATGGGACTATTGCTGCCTCGGGCACCTTATGGCCATTCTGCTGTGAGTCTAGATTATAGAATGGGATGAAAAACTGATAGTCAATTGTAACGTTCAGGGCCACCTAATGACGATGGATCACTCAAATTGCGTCCCGATTCAATACATCGTCCTCCAGCAGCCATGTCTCCATGGGTCTATTGCTGCCTCGGGCACCTTATGGCAGGCCTGCTGTGAGTCAAAGATTTTCGAATCGGACGAAAAACTGATAGCGAATTGTAACGTTCAGGGCCTCCTAATGACGATGGAACACTCAAATTGCGTCCCGATTCAATACATCGTCCTCCAGCAGACTTGTCTCCATGCGACTATTGCTGCCTCGGGCACCTTATGGCCGTTCTGCTGTGAGTCAAAGATTTTCGAATCGGACGAAAAACTGATAGTGAATTGTAACGTTCAGGGCCACCTAATGACGACGGATCACTCAAATTGCGGCCCGATTCAATACATCGTCCTCCAGCCGAATTGACTCCATTGGTCTATTGCTGCCTCGGGCACCTTATGGCCGTTCTGCTGTGAGTCTAGATTATCGAATGGGACAAAAAACTGATAGTGAATTGTAACGTTGAGGGCCACCTAATGACGATGGATCACTCAAATTGCGTCCCGATTCAATACATCGTCCTCCAGCAGACTTGTCTCCATGGGTCTATTGCTGCCTCGGGCACCTTATGGCCGTTCTGTTGTGAGTCTAGATTATCGAATGGGACGAAAAACTGATAGTGAATTGTAACGTTCAGAGCCACCTAATAACGATGGATCTCTCAAATTGCGTCCCGATTCAATACATCGTCCTCCAGCCGACTTGACTCCATGGGTCTATTGCTGCCTCGGGCACCTTATGGCCGTTCTGCTGTGAGTCTAGTTTATCGAATGGGACGAAAAACTGATAGTGAATTGTAACGTTCAGGGCCTCCTAATGACGATGGATCACTCAAATTGCGTCCCGATTCAATACATCGTCCTCCAGCAGACTTGACTTCATGGGTCTATTGCAGCCTCGGGCACCTTATGGCCGTTCTGCTGTGAGTCAAAGATTTTCGAATCGGACGAAAAACTGATAGTGAATTGTAACTTTCAGGGCCACCTAATGACGATGGATCACTCAAATTGCGTCCCGATTCAATACATTGTCCTCCAGCAGACTGTCTCCATGGGTCTATTGCAGCCTCGGGCACCTTATGGCCGTTCAGCTGTGACTCAAAGATTTTCGAATCGGACGAAAAACTGATAGTGAATTGTAACGTTCAGGGCCTCCTAATGACGATGGAACACTCAAATAGCGTCCCGATTCAATACATCGTCCTCCAGCCGACTTGTCTCCATGGGTCTATTGCTGCCTCGGGCACCTTATGGCCGTTCTGCTGTGAGTCTAGATTATCGAATGGGACGAAAAACTGATAGTGAATTGTAACGTTCAGGGCCACCTAATGACGATGGATCACTCAAATTGCGTCCCGATTCAATACATCGTCCTCCAGCCGACTTGACTCCATGGGTCTATTGCTGCCTCGGGCACCTCATGGCCGTTCTGCTGTGAGTCTAGATTATCGAATGGGACGAAAAACTGATAGTAAATTGTAACGTTCAGGGCCTCTAAATGACGATGGATCACTCAAATTGCGTCCCGATTCAATACATCGTCCTCCAGCCGACTTGACTCCATGGGTCTATTGCTGCCTCGGGCACCTTATGGCCGTTCTGCTGTGAGTCTAGATTATCGAATGGGACGAAAAACTGATAGTGAATTGTAACGTTCAGAGCCACCTAATGACGATGGATCACTCAAATTGCGTCCTGATTCAATACATCGTCCTCCAGCAGACTTGACTTCATGGGTCTATTGCTGCCTCGGGCACCTTATGGCCGTTCTGCTGTGACTCAAAGATTTTCGAATCGGACGAAAAACTGATTGTGAATTGTAACTTTCAGGGCCACCTAATGACGATGGATCACTCAAATTGCGTCCCGATTCAATACATCGTCCTCTAGCAGACTTGACTCCATGGGTCTATTGCTGCCTCGGGCACCTTATGGCCGTTCTGCTGTGAGTCAAAGATTTTCGAATCGGACGAAAAACTGATAGTGATTTGTAACATTCAGGGCCACCTAATAACGATGGACCACACAAATTGCGTCCCGATTCAGTACATCGTCCACTAGCCGACTTGACTCCATGGGACTATTGCTGCCTCGGGCACCTTATGGCCGTTCTGCAGTGAGTCTAGATTATAGAATGGGATGAAAAACTGATAGTGAATTGTAACGTTCAGGGCCACCTAATGACGATGGATCACTCAAATTGCGTCCCGATTCAATACATCGTCCTCCAGCAGACTTGTCTCCATGGGTCTATTGCTGCCTCGGGCACCTTATGGCAGGCTTGCTGTGACTCAAAGATTTTCGAATCGGACGAAAAACTGATAGTGAATTGTAACGTTCAGGGCCTCCTAATGACGATGGAACACTCAAATTGCGTCCCGATTCAATACATCGTCCTCCACCAGACTTGTCTCCATGCGTCTATTGCTGCCTCGGGCACCTTATGGCCGTTCTGCTGTGAGTCAAAGATTTTCGAATCGGACGAAAAACTGATTGTAACGTTCAGGGCCACCTAATGACGATGGATCACTCAAATTGCGTCCCGATTCAATACATCGTCCTCCAGCCGACTTGACTCCATGGGTCTATTGCTGCCTCGGGCCCCTTATGGCCGTTCTGCTGTGAGTCTAGATTATCGAATGGGACGAAAAACTGATAGTAAATTGTAACGTTCAGGGCCTCTAAATGACGATGGATCACTCAAATTGCGTCCCGATTCAATACATCGTCCTCCAGCCGACTTGACTCCATGGGTCTATTATTGCCTCGGGCACCTTATGGCCGTTCTGCTGTGAGTCTAGATTATCGAATGGGACGAAAAACTGATAGTGAATTATAACGTTCAGGGCCTCCTAATGACGATGGATCACTCAAATTGCGTCCCGATTCAATACATCGTTCTCCAGCAGACTTGTCTCCATGGGTCGATTGCTGCCTCGGGCACCTAATGGCCGTTCTGCTGTGAGTCAAAGATTTTCGAATCGGACGAAAAACTGATAGTGAATTGTAACATTCAGGGCCACCTAATGACGATGGACCACGCAAATTGCGTCCCGATTCAATTCATCGTCCTCCAGCCGAGTTGACTCCATGAATCTATTGCTGCCCCGGGCACCTTATGGCCGTTCTGCTGTGAATCTAGATTATCGAATGGGACGAAAAACTGATAGTGAATTAAAACGTTCAGGAACACCTAATGACGATGGATCACTAAAATTGCGTCCCGATTCAATACATCGTCACCAGCCGACTTGTCTCCATGGGTCTATTGCTGCCTCGGGCACCTTATGGCCGTTCTGCTGTGAGTCTAGATGATAGAATGGGATGAAAAACTGATAGTGAATTGTAACGTTCAGGGCCACCTAATGACGATGGATCACTCAAATTGCGTCCCGATTCATTACATCGTCCTCCAGCAGACTTGACTTCATGGGTCTATTGCTGCCTCGGGCACCTTATGGCAGGCCTGCTGTGACTCAAAGATTTTCGAATCGGACGAAAAACTGATAGTGAATTGTAACGTTCAGGGCCTCCTAATGACGATGGAACACTCAAATTGCGTCCCGATTCAATACATCGTCCTCCAGCAGACTTGTCTCCATGCGTCTATTGCTGCCTCGGGCACCTTATGGCCGTTCTGCTGTGAGTCAAAGATTTTCGAACCGGACGAAAAACTGATTGTGAATTGTAACGTTCAGGGCCACCTAATGACGATGGATCACTCAAATTGCGTCCCGATTCAATACATCGTCCCCAGCCGACTTGTCTCCATGGGTCTATTGCTGCCTCGGGCACCTTATGGCCGTTCTGCTGTGAGTCTAGATTATCGAATGGGACGAAAAACTGATAGTGAATTGTAACGTTCAGGGCCACCTAATGACGATGGATCACTCAAATTGCGTCCTGATTCAATACATCGTCCTCCAGCAGACTTGACTTCATGGGTCTATTGCTGCCTCGGGCACCTTATGGCCGTTCTGCTGTGACTCAAAGATTTTCGAATCGGACGAAAAACTGATTGTGAATTGTAACTTTCAGGGCCACCTAATGACGATGGATCACTCAAATTGCGTCCCGATTCAATACATCGTCCTCCAGCAGACTTGACTCCATGGGTCGATTGCTGCCTCGGGCACCTTATGGCCGTTCTGCTGTGAGTCAAAGATTTTCGAATCGGACGAAAAACTGATAGTGATTTGTAACATTCAGGGCCACCTAATAACGATGGACCACACAAATTGCGTCCCGATTCAGTACATCGTCCACTAGCCGACTTGACTCCATTGGACTATTGCTGCCTCGGGCACCTTATGGCCGTTCTGCAGTGAGTCTAGATTATAGAATGGGATGAAAAACTGATAGTGAATTGTAACGTTCAGGGCCACCTAATGACGATGGATCACTCAAATTGCGTCCCGATTCAATACATCGTCCTCCAGCAGACTTGTCTCCATGGGTCTATTGCTGCCTCGGGCACCTTATGGCAGGCTTGCTGTGACTCAAAGATTTTCGAATCGGACGAAAAACTGATAGTGAATTGTAACGTTCAGGGCCTCCTAATGACGATGGAACACTCAAATTGCGTCCCGATTCAATACATCGTCCTCCACCAGACTTGTCTCCATGCGTCTATTGCTGCCTCGGGCACCTTATGGCCGTTCTGCTGTGAGTCAAAGATTTTCGAATCGGACGAAAAACTGATTGTAACGTTCAGGGCCACCTAATGACGATGGATCACTCAAATTGCGTCCCGATTCAATACATCGTCCTCCAGCCGACTTGACTCCATGGGTCTATTGCTGCCTCGGGCCCCTTATGGCCGTTCTGCTGTGCGTCTAGATTATAGAATGGGATGAAAAACTGATAGTGAATTGTAACGTTCAGGGCCACCTAATGACGATGGATCACTCAAATTGCGTCCCGATTCAATACATCGTCCTCCAGCAGACATGTCTCCATGGGTCTATTGCTGCCTCGGGCACCTTATGGCAGGCCTGCTGTGAGTCAAAGATTTTCGAATCGGACGAAAAACTGATAGTGAATTGTAACGTTCAGGGCCTCCTAATGACGATGGAACACTCAAATTGCGTCCCGATTCAATACATCGTCCTCCAGCAGACTTGTCTCCATGCGACTATTGCTGCCTCGGGCACCTTATGGCCGTTCTGCTGTGAGTCAAAGATTTTCGAATCGGACGATAAACTGATAGTGAATTGTAACGTTCAGGGCCACCTAATGATGACGGATCACTCAAATTGCGTCCCGATTGAATACATCGTCCTCCAGCCGAATTGACTCCATGGGTCTATTGCTGCCTCGGGCACCTTATGGCCGTTCTGCTGTGAGTCTAGATTATCGAATGGGACAAAAAACTGATAGTGAATTGTAACGTTCAGGGCCACCTAATGACGATGGATCACTCAAATTGCGTCCCGATTCAATACATCGTCCTCCAGCAGACTTGTCTCCATGGGTCTATTGCTGCCTCGGGCACCTTATGGCCGTTCTGCTGTGAGTCTAGATTATGGAATGGGACGAAAAACTGATAGTGAATTGTAACGTTCAGAGCCACCTAATAACGATGGATCTCTCAAATTGCGTCCCGATTCAATACATCGTCCTCCAGCCGACTTGACTCCATGGGTCTATTGCTGCCTCGGGCACCTTATGGCCGTTCTGCTGTGAGTCTAGTTTATCGAATGGGACGAAAAACTGATAGTGAATTGTAACGTTCAGGGCCTCCTAATGACGATGGATCACTCAAATTGCGTCCCGATTCAATACATCGTCCTCCAGCAGACTTGTCTCCATGGGTCGATTGCTGCCTCGGGCACCATATGGCCGTTCTGCTGTGAGTCAAAGATTTTCGAATCGGACGAAAAACTGATAGTGATTTGTAACATTCAGGGCCACCTAATGACGATGGATCACTCAAATTGCGTCCCGATTCAATACATCGTCCTCCAGCAGACTTGACTTCATGGGTCTATTGCAGACTCGGGCACCTTATGGCCGTTCTGCTGTGAGTCAAAGATTTTCGAATCGGACGAAAAACTGATAGTGAATTGTAACTTTCAGGGCCACCTAATGACGATGGATCACTCAAATTGCGTCCCGATTCAATACATTGTCCTCCAGCAGACTGTCTCCATGGGTCTATTGCAGCCTCGGGCACCTTATGGCCGTTCAGCTGTGACTGAAAGATTTTCGAATCGGACGAAAAACTGATAGTGAATTGTAACGTTCAGGGCCTCCTAATGACGATGGAACACTCAAATTGCGTCCCGATTCAATACATCGTCCTCCAGTCGACTTGTCTCCATGGGTCTATTGCTGCCTCGGGCACCTTATGGCCGTTCTGCTGTGAGTCTAGATTATCGAATGGGACGAAAAACTGATAGTGAATTGTAACGTTCAGGGCCACCTAATGACGATGGATCACTCAAATTGCGTCCCGATTCAATACATCGTCCTCCAGCCGACTTGACTCCATGGGTCTATTGCTGCCTCGGGCACCTTATGGCCGTTCTGCTGTGAGTCTAGATTATCGAATGGGACGAAAAACTGATAGTAAATTGTAACGTTCAGGGCCTCTAAATGACGATGGATCACTCAAATTGCGTCCCGATTCAATACATCGTCCTCCAGCCGACTTGACTCCATGGGTCTATTGCTGCCTCGGGCACCTTATGGCCGTTCTGCTGTGAGTCTAGATTATCGAATGGGACGAAAAACTGATAGTGAATTGGAACGTTCAGGGCCTCCTAATGACGATGGAACACTCAAATTGCGTCCCGATTCAATACATCGTCCTCCAGCAGACTTGTCTCCATGCGTCTAATGCTGCCTCGGGCACCTTATGGCCGTTCTGCTGTGAGTCAAAGATTTTCGAACCGGACGAAAAACTGATTGTGAATTGTAACGTTCAGGGCCACCTAATGACGATGGATCACTCAAATTGCGTCCCGATTCAATACATCGTCCCCAGCCGACTTGTCTCCATGGGTCTATTGCTGCCTCGGGCACCTTATGGCCGTTCTGCTGTGAGTCTAGATTATCGAATGGGACGAAAAACTGATAGTGAATTGTAACGTTCAGGGCCACCTAATGACGATGGATCACTCAAATTGCGTCCTGATTCAATACATCGTCCTCCAGCAGACTTGACTTCATGGGTCTATTGCTGCCTCGGGCACCTTATGGCCGTTCTGCTGTGACTCAAAGATTTTCGAATCGGACGAAAAACTGATTGTTAATTGTAACTTTCAGGGCCACCTAATGACGATGGATCACTCAAATTGCGTCCCGATTCAATACATCGTCCTCCAGCAGACTTGACTCCATGGGTCGATTGCTGCCTCGGGCACCTTATGGCCGTTCTGCTGTGAGTCAAAGATTTTCGAATCGGACGAAAAACTGATAGTGATTTGTATCATTCAGGGCCACCTAATAACGATGGACCACACAAATTGCGTCCCGATTCAGTACATCGTCCACTAGCCGACTTGACTCCATGGGACTATTGCTGCCTCGGGCACCTTATGGCCGTTCTGCAGTGAGTCTAGATTATAGAATGGGATGAAAACCTGATAGTGAATTGTAACGTTCAGGGCCACCTAATGACGATGGATCACTCAAATTGCGTCCCGATTCAATACATCGTCCTCCAGCAGACTTGTCTCCATGGGTCTATTGCTGCCTCGGGCACCTTATGGCAGGCTTGCTGTGACTCAAAGATTTTCGAATCGGACGAAAAACTGATAGTGAATTGTAACGTTCAGGGCCTCCTAATGACGATGGAACACTCAAATTGCGTCCCGATTCAATACATCGTCCTCCACCAGACTTGTCTCCATGCGTCTATTGCTGCCTCGGGCACCTTATGGCCGTTCTGCTGTGAGTCAAAGATTTTCGAATCGGACGAAAAACTGATTGTAACGTTCAGGGCAACCTAATGACGATGGATCACTCAAATTGCGTCCCGATTCAATACATCGTCCTCCAGCCGACTTGACTCCATGGGTCTATTGCTGCCTCGGGCCCCTTATGGCCGTTCTGCTGTGAGTCTAGATTATCGAATGGGACGAAAAACTGATAGTAAATTGTAACGTTCAGGGCCTCTAAATGACGATGGATCACTCAAATTGCGTCCCGATTCAATACATCGTCCTCCAGCCGAGTTGACTCCATGGGTCTATTGCTGCCCCGGGCACCTTATGGCCGTTCTGCTGTGAATCTAGATTATCGAATGGGACGAAAAACTGATAGTGAATTAAAACCTTCAGGGCCACCTAATGACGATGGATCACTAAAATTGCGTCCCGATTCAATACATCGTCACCAGCCGACTTGTCTCCATGGGTCTATTGCTGCCTCGGGCACCTTATGGCCGTTCTGCTGTGAGTCTAGATGATAGAATGGGATGAAAAACTGATAGTGAATTGTAACGTTCAGGGCCACCTAATGACGATGGATCACTCAAATTGCGTCCCGATTCAATACATCGTCCTCCAGCAGACTTGACTTCATGGGTCTATTGCTGCCTCGGGCACCTTATGGAAGGCCTGCTGTGACTCAAAGATTTTCGAATCGGACGAAAAACTGATAGTGAATTGTAACGTTCAGGGCCTCCTAATGACGATGGAACACTCAAATTGCGTCCCGATTCAATACATCGTCCTCCAGCAGACTTGTCTCCATGCGTCTATTGCTGCCTCGGGCACCTTATGGCCGTTCTGCTGTGAGTCAAAGATTTTCGAACCGGACGAAAAACTGATTGTGAATTGTAACGTTCGGGGCCACCTAATGACGATGGATCACTCAAATTGCGTCCCGATTCAATACATTGTCCCCAGCCGACTTGTCTCCATGGGTCTATTGCTGCCTCGGGCACCTTATGGCCGTTCTGCTGTGAGTCTAGATTATCGAATGGGACGAAAAACTGATAGTGAATTGTAACGTTCAGGGCCACCTAATGACGATGGATCACTCAAATTGCGTCCTGATTCAATACATCGTCCTCCAGCAGACTTGACTTCATGGGTCTATTGCTGCCTCGGGCACCTTATGGCCGTTCTGCTATGAGTCAAAGATTTTCGAATCGGACGAAAAACTGATAGTGATTTGTAACATTCAGGGCCACCTAATAACGGTGGACCACACAAATTGCGTCCCGATTCAGTACATCGTCCACTAGCCGACTTGACTCCATGGGACTATTGCTGCCTCGGGCACTTTATGGCCGTTCTGCAGTGAGTCTAGATTATAGAATGGGATGAAAAACTGATAGTGAATTGTAACGTTCAGGGCCACCTAATGACGATGGATCACTCAAATTGCGTCCCGATTCAATACATCGTCCTCCAGCAGACTTGTCTCCATGGGTCTATTGCTGCCTCGGGCACCTTATGGCAGGCTTGCTGTGACTCAAAGATTTTCGAATCGGACGAAAAACTGATAGTGAATTGTAACGTTCAGGGCCTCCTAATGACGATGGAACACTCAAATTGCGTCCCGATTCAATACATCGTCCTCCACCAGACTTGTCTCCATGCGTCTATTGCTGCCTCGGGCACCTTATGGCCGTTCTGCTGTGAGTCAAAGATTTTCGAATCGGACGAAAAACTGATTGTAACGTTCAGGGCCACCTAATGACGATGGATCACTCAAATTGCGTCCCGATTCAATACATCGTCCTCCAGCCGACTTGACTCCATGGGTCTATTGCTGCCTCGGGCACCTTATGGCCGTTCTGCTGTGAGTCTAGATTATCGAATGGGACGAAAAACTGATAGTGAATTGGAACGTTCAGGGCCTCCTAATGACGATGGAACACTCAAATTGCGTCCCGATTCAATACATCGTCCTCCAGCAGACTTGTCTCCATGCGTCTAATGCTGCCTCGGGCACCTTATGGCCGTTCTGCTGTGAGTCAAAGATTTTCGAACCGGACGAAAAACTGATTGTGAATTGTAACGTTCAGGGCCACCTAATGACGATGGATCACTCAAATTGCGTCCCGATTCAATACATCGTCCCCAGCCGACTTGTCTCCATGGGTCTATTGCTGCCTCGGGCACCTTATGGCCGTTCTGCTGTGAGTCTAGATTATCGAATGGGACGAAAAACTGATAGTGAATTGTAACGTTCAGGGCCACCTAATGACGATGGATCACTCAAATTGCGTCCTGATTCAATACATCGTCCTCCAGCAGACTTGACTTCATGGGTCTATTGCTGCCTCGGGCACCTTATGGCCGTTCTGCTGTGACTCAAAGATTTTCGAATCGGACGAAAAACTGATTGTTAATTGTAACTTTCAGGGCCACCTAATGACGATGGATCACTCAAATTGCGTCCCGATTCAATACATCGTCCTCCAGCAGACTTGACTCCATGGGTCGATTGCTGCCTCGGGCACCTTATGGCCGTTCTGCTGTGAGTCAAAGATTTTCGAATCGGACGAAAAACTGATAGTGATTTGTATCATTCAGGGCCACCTAATAACGATGGACCACACAAATTGCGTCCCGATTCAGTACATCGTCCACTAGCCGACTTGACTCCATGGGACTATTGCTGCCTCGGGCACCTTATGGCCGTTCTGCAGTGAGTCTAGATTATAGAATGGGATGAAAACCTGATAGTGAATTGTAACGTTCAGGGCCACCTAATGACGATGGATCACTCAAATTGCGTCCCGATTCAATACATCGTCCTCCAGCAGACTTGTCTCCATGGGTCTATTGCTGCCTCGGGCACCTTATGGCAGGCTTGCTGTGACTCAAAGATTTTCGAATCGGACGAAAAACTGATAGTGAATTGTAACGTTCAGGGCCTCCTAATGACGATGGAACACTCAAATTGCGTCCCGATTCAATACATCGTCCTCCACCAGACTTGTCTCCATGCGTCTATTGCTGCCTCGGGCACCTTATGGCCGTTCTGCTGTGAGTCAAAGATTTTCGAATCGGACGAAAAACTGATTGTAACGTTCAGGGCAACCTAATGACGATGGATCACTCAAATTGCGTCCCGATTCAATACATCGTCCTCCAGCCGACTTGACTCCATGGGTCTATTGCTGCCTCGGGCCCCTTATGGCCGTTCTGCTGTGAGTCTAGATTATCGAATGGGACGAAAAACTGATAGTAAATTGTAACGTTCAGGGCCTCTAAATGACGATGGATCACTCAAATTGCGTCCCGATTCAATACATCGTCCTCCAGCCGAGTTGACTCCATGGGTCTATTGCTGCCCCGGGCACCTTATGGCCGTTCTGCTGTGAATCTAGATTATCGAATGGGACGAAAAACTGATAGTGAATTAAAACCTTCAGGGCCACCTAATGACGATGGATCACTAAAATTGCGTCCCGATTCAATACATCGTCACCAGCCGACTTGTCTCCATGGGTCTATTGCTGCCTCGGGCACCTTATGGCCGTTCTGCTGTGAGTCTAGATGATAGAATGGGATGAAAAACTGATAGTGAATTGTAACGTTCAGGGCCACCTAATGACGATGGATCACTCAAATTGCGTCCCGATTCAATACATCGTCCTCCAGCAGACTTGACTTCATGGGTCTATTGCTGCCTCGGGCACCTTATGGAAGGCCTGCTGTGACTCAAAGATTTTCGAATCGGACGAAAAACTGATAGTGAATTGTAACGTTCAGGGCCTCCTAATGACGATGGAACACTCAAATTGCGTCCCGATTCAATACATCGTCCTCCAGCAGACTTGTCTCCATGCGTCTATTGCTGCCTCGGGCACCTTATGGCCGTTCTGCTGTGAGTCAAAGATTTTCGAACCGGACGAAAAACTGATTGTGAATTGTAACGTTCGGGGCCACCTAATGACGATGGATCACTCAAATTGCGTCCCGATTCAATACATTGTCCCCAGCCGACTTGTCTCCATGGGTCTATTGCTGCCTCGGGCACCTTATGGCCGTTCTGCTGTGAGTCTAGATTATCGAATGGGACGAAAAACTGATAGTGAATTGTAACGTTCAGGGCCACCTAATGACGATGGATCACTCAAATTGCGTCCTGATTCAATACATCGTCCTCCAGCAGACTTGACTTCATGGGTCTATTGCTGCCTCGGGCACCTTATGGCCGTTCTGCTATGAGTCAAAGATTTTCGAATCGGACGAAAAACTGATAGTGATTTGTAACATTCAGGGCCACCTAATAACGGTGGACCACACAAATTGCGTCCCGATTCAGTACATCGTCCACTAGCCGACTTGACTCCATGGGACTATTGCTGCCTCGGGCACTTTATGGCCGTTCTGCAGTGAGTCTAGATTATAGAATGGGATGAAAAACTGATAGTGAATTGTAACGTTCAGGGCCACCTAATGACGATGGATCACTCAAATTGCGTCCCGATTCAATACATCGTCCTCCAGCAGACTTGTCTCCATGGGTCTATTGCTGCCTCGGGCACCTTATGGCAGGCTTGCTGTGACTCAAAGATTTTCGAATCGGACGAAAAACTGATAGTGAATTGTAACGTTCAGGGCCTCCTAATGACGATGGAACACTCAAATTGCGTCCCGATTCAATACATCGTCCTCCACCAGACTTGTCTCCATGCGTCTATTGCTGCCTCGGGCACCTTATGGCCGTTCTGCTGTGAGTCAAAGATTTTCGAATCGGACGAAAAACTGATTGTAACGTTCAGGGCCACCTAATGACGATGGATCACTCAAATTGCGTCCCGATTCAATACATCGTCCTCCAGCCGACTTGACTCCATGGGTCTATTGCTGCCTCGGGCCCCTTATGGCCGTTCTGCTGTGAGTCTAGATTATCGAATGGGACAAAAAACTGATAGTGATTTGTAACATTCAGGGCCACCTAATGACGATGGACCACACAAATTGCGTCCCGATTCAGTACATCGTCCACTAGCCGACCTGACACCATGGGACTATTGCTGCCTCGGGCACCTTATGGCCGTTCTGCTGTGAGTCTAGATTATAGAATGGGATGAAAAACTGATAGTCAATTGTAACGTTCAGGGCCACCTAATGACGATGGATCACTCAAATTGCGTCCCGATTCAATACATCGTCCTCCAGCAGACATGTCTCCATGGGTCTATTGCTGCCTCGGGCACCTTATGGCAGGCCTGCTGTGAGTCAAAGATTTTCGAATCGGACGAAAAACTGATAGTGAATTGTAACGTTCAGGGCCTCCTAATGACGATGGAACACTCAAATTGCGTCCCGATTCAATACATCGTCCTCCAGCAGACTTGTCTCCATGCGACTATTGCTGCCTCGGGCACCTTATGGCCGTTCTGCTGTGAGTCAAAGATTTTCGAATCGGACGAAAAACTGATAGTGAATTGTAACGTTCAGGGCCACCTAATGACGATGGATCACTCAAATTGCGTCCCGATTCAATACATCGTCCTCCAGCCGAATTGACTCCATGGGTCTATTGCTGCCTCAGCACCTTATGGCCGTTCTGGTGTGAGTCTAGATTATCGAATGGGACAAAAAACTGATAGTGAATTGTAACGTTCAGGGCCTCCTAATGACGATGGATCACTCAAATTGCGTCCCGATTCAATACATCGTCCTCCAGCAGACTTGTCTCCATGGGTCTATTGCTGCCTCGGGCACCTTATGGCCGTTCTGCTGTGAGTCTAGATTATCGAATGGGACGAAAAACTGATAGTGAATTGTAACGTTCAGAGCCACCTAATAACGATGGATCTCTCAAATTGCGTCCCGATTCAATACATCGTCCTCCAGCCGACTTGACTCCATGGGTCTATTGCTGCCTCGGGCACCTTATGGCCGTTCTGCTGTGAGTCTAGTTTATCGAATGGGACGAAAAACTGATAGTGAATTGTAACGTTCAGGGCCTCCTAATGACGATGGATCACTCAAATTGCGTCCCGATTCAATACATCGTCCTCCAGCCGACTTGACTCCATGGGTCTATTGCTGCCTCGGGCACCTTATGGCCGTTCTGCTGTGAGTCTAGTTTATCGAATGGGACGAAAAACTGATAGTGAATTGTAACGTTCAGAGCCACCTAATAACGATGGATCTCTCAAATTGCGTCCCGATTCAATACATCGTCCTCCAGCAGACTTGACTTCATGGGTCTATTGCTGCCTCGGGCACCTTATGGCCGTTCTGCTATGAGTCAAAGATTTTCGAATCGGACGAAAAACTGATAGTGATTTGTAACATTCAGGGCCACCTAATAACGGTGGACCACACAAATTGCGTCCCGATTCAGTACATCGTCCACTAGCCGACTTGACTCCATGGGACTATTGCTGCCTCGGGCACTTTATGGCCGTTCTGCAGTGAGTCTAGATTATAGAATGGGATGAAAAACTGATAGTGAATTGTAACGTTCAGGGCCACCTAATGACGATGGATCACTCAAATTGCGTCCCGATTCAATACATCGTCCTCCAGCAGACTTGTCTCCATGGGTCTATTGCTGCCTCGGGCACCTTATGGCAGGCTTGCTGTGACTCAAAGATTTTCGAATCGGACGAAAAACTGATAGTGAATTGTAACGTTCAGGGCCTCCTAATGACGATGGAACACTCAAATTGCGTCCCGATTCAATACATCGTCCTCCACCAGACTTGTCTCCATGCGTCTATTGCTGCCTCGGGCACCTTATGGCCGTTCTGCTGTGAGTCAAAGATTTTCGAATCGGACGAAAAACTGATTGTAACGTTCAGGGCCACCTAATGACGATGGATCACTCAAATTGCGTCCCGATTCAATACATCGTCCTCCAGCCGACTTGACTCCATGGGTCTATTGCTGCCTCGGGCCCCTTATGGCCGTTCTGCTGTGAGTCTAGATTATCGAATGGGACAAAAAACTGATAGTGATTTGTAACATTCAGGGCCACCTAATGACGATGGACCACACAAATTGCGTCCCGATTCAGTACATCGTCCACTAGCCGACCTGACACCATGGGACTATTGCTGCCTCGGGCACCTTATGGCCGTTCTGCTGTGAGTCTAGATTATAGAATGGGATGAAAAACTGATAGTCAATTGTAACGTTCAGGGCCACCTAATGACGATGGATCACTCAAATTGCGTCCCGATTCAATACATCGTCCTCCAGCAGACATGTCTCCATGGGTCTATTGCTGCCTCGGGCACCTTATGGCAGGCCTGCTGTGAGTCAAAGATTTTCGAATCGGACGAAAAACTGATAGTGAATTGTAACGTTCAGGGCCTCCTAATGACGATGGAACACTCAAATTGCGTCCCGATTCAATACATCGTCCTCCAGCAGACTTGTCTCCATGCGACTATTGCTGCCTCGGGCACCTTATGGCCGTTCTGCTGTGAGTCAAAGATTTTCGAATCGGACGAAAAACTGATAGTGAATTGTAACGTTCAGGGCCACCTAATGACGATGGATCACTCAAATTGCGTCCCGATTCAATACATCGTCCTCCAGCCGAATTGACTCCATGGGTCTATTGCTGCCTCAGCACCTTATGGCCGTTCTGGTGTGAGTCTAGATTATCGAATGGGACAAAAAACTGATAGTGAATTGTAACGTTCAGGGCCTCCTAATGACGATGGATCACTCAAATTGCGTCCCGATTCAATACATCGTCCTCCAGCAGACTTGTCTCCATGGGTCTATTGCTGCCTCGGGCACCTTATGGCCGTTCTGCTGTGAGTCTAGATTATCGAATGGGACGAAAAACTGATAGTGAATTGTAACGTTCAGAGCCACCTAATAACGATGGATCTCTCAAATTGCGTCCCGATTCAATACATCGTCCTCCAGCCGACTTGACTCCATGGGTCTATTGCTGCCTCGGGCACCTTATGGCCGTTCTGCTGTGAGTCTAGATTATCGAATGGGACGAAAAACTGATAGTGAATTGTAACGTTCAGGGCCTCCTAATGACGATGGATCACTCAAATTGCGTCCCGATTCAATACATCGTCCTCCAGCCGACTTGACTCCATGGGTCTATTGCTGCCTCGGGCACCTTAAGGCCGTTCTGCTGTGAGTCTAGACTATCGAATGGGACGAAAAACTGATAGTGAATTGTAACGTTCAGGGCCTCCTAATGACGATGGATCACTCAAATTGCGTCCCGATTCAATACATCGTCCTCCAGCAGACTTGTCTCCATGGGTCGATTGCTGCCTCGGGCACCTAATGGCCGATCTGCTGTGAGTCAAAGATCTTCGAATCGGACGAGAAACTGATAGTGAATTGTAACATTCAGGGCCACCTAATGACGATGGACCACGCAAATTGCGTCCCGATTCAATACATCGTCCTCCAGCCGAGTTGACTCCATGGGTCTATTGCTGCCTCGGGCACATTATGGCCGTTCTGCTGTGAATCTAGATTATCGAATGGGACGAAAAACTGATAATGAATTGTAACGTTCAAGGCCACCTAATGACGATGGATCACTCAAATTGCGTCCCGATTCAATACATCGTCCCCAGCCGACTTGACTCCATGGGACTATTGCTGCCTCGGGCACCTTATGGCCGTTCTGCTGTGAGTCTAGTTTATCGAATGGGACGAAAAACTGATAGTGAATTGTAACGTTCAGGGCCTCCTAATGACGATGGATCACTCAAATTGCGTCCCGATTCAATACATCGTCCTCCAGCAGACTTGTCTCCATGCGTCTATTGCTGCCTCGGGCACCTTATGGCCGTTCTGCTGTGAGTCAAAGATTTTCGAACCGGACGAAAAACTGATTGTGAATTGTAACGTTCAGGGCCACCTAATGACGATGGATCAATCAAATTGCGTCCCGATTCAATACATCGTCCCCAGCCGACTTGTCTCCATGGGTCTATTGCTGCCTCGGGCACCTTATGGCCGTTCTGCTGTGAGTCTAGATTATCGAATGGGACGAAAAACTGATAGTGAATTGTAACGTTCAGGGCCACCTAATGACGATGGATCACTCAAATTGCGTCCTGATTCAATACATCGTCCTCCAGCAGACTTGACTTCATGGGTCTATTGCTGCCTCGGGCACCTTATGGCCGTTCTGCTGTGACTCAAAGATTTTCGAATCGGACGAAAAACTGATTGTGAATTGTAACTTTCAGGGCCACCTAATGACGATGGATCACTCAAATTGCGTCCCGATTCAATACATCGTCCTCCAGCAGACTTGACTCCATGGGTCGATTGCTGCCTCGGGCACCTTATGGCCGTTCTGCTGTGAGTCAAAGATTTTCGAATCGGACGAAAAACTGATAGTGATTTGTAACATTCAGGGCCACCTAATAACGATGGACCACACAAATTGCGTCCCGATTCAGTACATCGTCCACTAGCCGACTTGACTCCATTGGACTATTGCTGCCTCGGGCACCTTATGGCCGTTCTGCAGTGAGTCTAGATTATAGAATGGGATGAAAAACTGATAGTGAATTGTAACGTTCAGGGCCACCTAATGACGATGGATCACTCAAATTGCGTCCCGATTCAATACATCGTCCTCCAGCAGACTTGTCTCCATGGGTCTATTGCTGCCTCGGGCACCTTATGGCAGGCTAGCTGTGACTCAAAGATTTTCGAATCGGACGAAAAACTGATAGTGAATTGTAACGTTCAGGGCCTCCTAATGACGATGGAACACTCAAATTGCGTCCCGATTCAATACATCGTCCTCCACCAGACTTGTCTCCATGCGTCTATTGCTGCCTCGGGCACCTTATGGCCGTTCTGCTGTGAGTCAAAGATTTTCGAATCGGACGAAAAACTGATTGTAACGTTCAGGGCCACCTAATGACGATGGATCACTCAAATTGCGTCCCGATTCAATACATCGTCCTCCAGCCGACTTGACTCCATGGGTCTATTGCTGCCTCGGGCCCCTTATGGCCGTTCTGCTGTGCGTCTAGATTATAGAATGGGATGAAAAACTGATAGTGAATTGTAACGTTCAGGGCCACCTAATGACGATGGATCACTCAAATTGCGTCCCGATTCAATACATCGTCCTCCAGCAGACATGTCTCCATGGGTCTATTGCTGCCTCGGGCACCTTATGGCAGGCCTGCTGTGAGTCAAAGATTTTCGAATCGGACGAAAAACTGATAGTGAATTGTAACGTTCAGGGCCTCCTAATGACGATGGAACACTCAAATTGCGTCCCGATTCAATACATCGTCCTCCAGCAGACTTGTCTCCATGCGACTATTGCTGCCTCGGGCACCTTATGGCCGTTCTGCTGTGAGTCAAAGATTTTCGAATCGGACGAAAAACTGATAGTGAATTGTAACGTTCAGGGCCACCTAATGACGACGGATCACTCAAATTGCGTCCCGATTGAATACATCGTCCTCCAGCCGAATTGACTCCATGGGTCTATTGCTGCCTCGGGCACCTTATGGCCGTTCTGCTGTGAGTCTAGATTATCGAATGGGACAAAAAACTGATAGTGAATTGTAACGTTCAGGGCCACCTAATGACGATGGATCACTCAAATTGCGTCCCGATTCAATACATCGTCCTCCAGCAGACTTGTCTCCATGGGTCTATTGCTGCCTCGGGCACCTTATGGCCGTTCTGCTGTGAGTCTAGATTATGGAATGGGACGAAAAACTGATAGTGAATTGTAACGTTCAGAGCCACCTAATAACGATGGATCTCTCAAATTGCGTCCCGATTCAATACATCGTCCTCCAGCCGACTTGACTCCATGGGTCTATTGCTGCCTCGGGCACCTTATGGCCGTTCTGCTGTGAGTCTAGTTTATCGAATGGGACGAAAAACTGATAGTGAATTGTAACGTTCAGGGCCTCCTAATGACGATAGATCACTCAAATTGCGTCCCGATTCAATACATCGTCCTCCAGCAGACTTGTCTCCATGGGTCGATTGCTGCCTCGGGCACCATATGGCCGTTCTGCTGTGAGTCAAAGATTTTCGAATCGGACGAAAAACTGATAGTGATTTGTAACATTCAGGGCCACCTAATGACGATGGATCACTCAAATTGCGTCCCGATTCAATACATCGTCCTCCAGCAGACTTGACTTCATGGGTCTATTGCAGCCTCGGGCACCTTATGGCCGTTCTGCTGTGAGTCAAAGATTTTCGAATCGGACGAAAAACTGATAGTGAATTGTAACTTTCAGGGCCACCTAATGACGATGGATCACTCAAATTGCGTCCCGATTCAATACATTGTCCTCCAGCAGACTGTCTCCATGGGTCTATTGCAGCCTCGGGCACCTTATGGCCGTTCAGCTGTGACTGAAAGATTTTCGAATCGGACGAAAAACTGATAGTGAATTGTAACGTTCAGGGCCTCCTAATGACGATGGAAGACTCAAATTGCGTCCCGATTCAATACATCGTCCTCCAGCCGACTTGTCTCCATGGGTCTATTGCTGCCTCGGGCACCTTATGGCCGTTCTGCTGTGAGTCTAGATTATCGAATGGGACGAAAAACTGATAGTGAATTGTAACGTTCAGGGCCACCTAATGACGATGGATCACTCAAATTGCGTCCCGATTCAATACATCGTCCTCCAGCCGACTTGACTCCATGGGTCTATTGCTGCCTCGGGCACCTTATGGCCGTTCTGCTGTGAGTCTAGATTATCGAATGGGACGAAAAACTGATAGTAAATTGTAACGTTCAGGGCCTCTAAATGACGATGGATCACTCAAATTGCGTCCCGATTCAATACATCGTCCTCCAGCCGACTTGACTCCATGGGTCTATTGCTGCCTCGGGCACCTTATGGCCGTTCTGCTGTGAGTCTAGATTATCGAATGGGACGAAAAACTGATAGTGAATTGGAACGTTCAGGGCCTCCTAATGACGATGGAACACTCAAATTGCGTCCCGATTCAATACATCGTCCTCCAGCAGACTTGTCTCCATGCGTCTATTGCTGCCTCGGGCACCTTATGGCCGTTCTGCTGTGAGTCAAAGATTTTCGAACCGGACGAAAAACTGATTGTGAATTGTAACGTTCAGGGCCACCTAATGACGATGGATCACTCAAATTGCGTCCCGATTCAATACATCGTCCCCAGCCGACTTGTCTCCATGGGTCTATTGCTGCCTTGGGCACCTTATGGCCGTTCTGCTGTGAGTCTAGATTATCGAATGGGACGAAAAACTGATAGTGAATTGTAACGTTCAGGGCCACCTAATGACGATGGATCACTCAAATTGCGTCCTGATTCAATACATCGTCCTCCAGCAGACTTGACTTCATGGGTCTATTGCTGCCTCGGGCACCTTATGGCCGTTCTGCTGTGACTCAAAGATTTTCGAATCGGACGAAAAACTGATTGTTAATTGTAACTTTCAGGGCCACCTAATGACGATGGATCACTCAAATTGCGTCCCGATTCAATACATCGTCCTCCAGCAGACTTGACTCCATGGGTCGATTGCTGCCTCGGGCACCTTATGGCCGTTCTGCTGTGAGTCAAAGATTTTCGAATCGGACGAAAAACTGATAGTGATTTGTATCATTCAGGGCCACCTAATAACGATGGACCACACAAATTGCGTCCCGATTCAGTACATCGTCCACTAGCCGACTTGACTCCATGGGACTATTGCTGCCTCGGGCACCTTATGGCCGTTCTGCAGTGAGTCTAGATTATAGAATGGGATGAAAAACTGATAGTGAATTGTAACGTTCAGGGCCACCTAATGACGATGGATCACTCAAATTGCGTCCCGATTCAATACATCGTCCTCCAGCAGACTTGTCTCCATGGGTCTATTGCTGCCTCGGGCACCTTATGGCAGGCTTGCTGTGACTCAAAGATTTTCGAATCGGACGAAAAACTGATAGTGAATTGTAACGTTCAGGGCCTCCTAATGACGATGGAACACTCAAATTGCGTCCCGATTCAATACATCGTCCTCCACCAGACTTGTCTCCATGCGTCTATTGCTGCCTCGGGCACCTTATGGCCGTTCTGCTGTGAGTCAAAGATTTTCGAATCGGACGAAAAACTGATTGTAACGTTCAGGGCAACCTAATGACGATGGACCACTCAAATTGCGTCCCGATTCAATACATCGTCCTCCAGCCGACTTGACTCCATGGGTCTATTGCTGCCTCGGGCCCCTTATGGCCGTTCTGCTGTGAGTCTAGATTATCGAATGGGACGAAAAACTGATAGTAAATTGTAACGTTCAGGGCCTCTAAATGACGATGGATCACTCAAATTGCGTCCCGATTCAATACATCGTCCTCCAGCCGAGTTGACTCCATGGGTCTATTGCTGCCCCGGGCACCTTATGGCCGTTCTGCTGTGAATCTAGATTATCGAATGGGACGAAAAACTGATAGTGAATTAAAACGTTCAGGGCCACCTAATGACGATGGATCACTAAAATTGCGTCCCGATTCAATACATCGTCACCAGCCGACTTGTCTCCATGGGTCTATTGCTGCCTCGGGCACCTTATGGCCGTTCTGCTGTGAGTCTAGATGATAGAATGGGATGAAAAACTGATAGTGAATTGTAACGTTCAGGGCCACCTAATGACGATGGATCACTCAAATTGCGTCCCGATTCAATACATCGTCCTCCAGCAGACTTGACTTCATGGGTCTATTGCTGCCTCGGGCACCTTATGGAAGGCCTGCTGTGACTCAAAGATTTTCGAATCGGACGAAAAACTGATAGTGAATTGTAACGTTCAGGGCCTCCTAATGACGATGGAACACTCAAATTGCGTCCCGATTCAATACATCGTCCTCCAGCAGACTTGTCTCCATGCGTCTATTGCTGCCTCGGGCACCTTATGGCCGTTCTGCTGTGAGTCAAAGATTTTCGAACCGGACGAAAAACTGATTGTGAATTGTAACGTTCAGGGCCACCTAATGACGATGGATCACTCAAATTGCGTCCCGATTCAATACATCGTCCCCAGCCGACTTGTCTCCATGGGTCTATTGCTGCCTCGGGCACCTTATGGCCGTTCTGCTGTGAGTCTAGATTATCGAATGGGTCGAAAAACTGATAGTGAATTGTAACGTTCAGGGCCACCTAATGACGATGGATCACTCAAATTGCTTCCTGATTCAATACATCGTCCTCCAGCAGACTTGACTTCATGGGTCTATTGCTGCCTCGGGCACCTTATGGCCGTTCTGCTGTGAGTCAAAGATTTTCGAATCGGACGAAAAACTGATAGTGATTTGTAACATTCAGGGCCACCTAATAACGGTGGACCACACAAATTGCGTCCCGATTCAGTACATCGTCCACTAGCCGACTTGACTCCATGGGACTATTGCTGCCTCGGGCACTTTATGGCCGTTCTGCAGTGAGTCTAGATTATAGAATGGGATGAAAAACTGATAGTGAATTGTAACGTTCAGGGCCACCTAATGACGATGGATCACTCAAATTGCGTCCCGATTCAATACATCGTCCTCCAGCAGACTTGTCTCCATGGGTCTATTGCTGCCTCGGGCACCTTATGGCAGGCTTGCTGTGACTCAAAGATTTTCGAATCGGACGAAAAACTGATAGTGAATTGTAACGTTCAGGGCCTCCTAATGACGATGGAACACTCAAATTGCGTCCCGATTCAATACATCGTCCTCCACCAGACTTGTCTCCATGCGTCTATTGCTGCCTCGGGCACCTTATGGCCGTTCTGCTGTGAGTCAAAGATTTTCGAATCGGACGAAAAACTGATTGTAACGTTCAGGGCCACCTAATGACGATGGATCACTCAAATTGCGTCCCGATTCAATACATCGTCCTCCAGCCGACTTGACTCCATGGGTCTATTGCTGCCTCGGGCCCCTTATGGCCGTTCTGCTGTGAGTCTAGATTATCGAATGGGACAAAAAACTGATAGTGATTTGTAACATTCAGGGCCACCTAATGACGATGGACCACACAAATTGCGTCCCGATTCAGTACATCGTCCACTAGCCGACCTGACACCATGGGACTATTGCTGCCTCGGGCACCTTATGGCCGTTCTGCTGTGAGTCTAGATTATAGAATGGGATGAAAAACTGATAGTCAATTGTAACGTTCAGGGCCACCTAATGACGATGGATCACTCAAATTGCGTCCCGATTCAATACATCGTCCTCCAGCAGACATGTCTCCATGGGTCTATTGCTGCCTCGGGCACCTTATGGCAGGCCTGCTGTGAGTCAAAGATTTTCGAATCGGACGAAAAACTGATAGTGAATTGTAACGTTCAGGGCCTCCTAATGACGATGGAACACTCAAATTGCGTCCCGATTCAATACATCGTCCTCCAGCAGACTTGTCTCCATGCGACTATTGCTGCCTCGGGCACCTTATGGCCGTTCTGCTGTGAGTCAAAGATTTTCGAATCGGACGAAAAACTGATAGTGAATTGTAACGTTCAGGGCCACCTAATGACGATGGATCACTCAAATTGCGTCCCGATTCAATACATCGTCCTCCAGCCAAATTGACTCCATGGGTCTATTGCTGCCTCAGCACCTTATGGCCGTTCTGGTGTGAGTCTAGATTATCGAATGGGACAAAAAACTGATAGTGAATTGTAACGTTCAGGGCCTCCTAATGACGATGGATCACTCAAATTGCGTCCCGATTCAATACATCGTCCTCCAGCAGACTTGTCTCCATGGGTCTATTGCTGCCTCGGGCACCTTATGGCCGTTCTGCTGTGAGTCTAGATTATCGAATGGGACGAAAAACTGATAGTGAATTGTAACGTTCAGAGCCACCTAATAACGATGGATCTCTCAAATTGCGTCCCGATTCAATACATCGTCCTCCAGCCGACTTGACTCCATGGGTCTATTGCTGCCTCGGGCACCTTATGGCCGTTCTGCTGTGAGTCTAGTTTATCGAATGGGACGAAAAACTGATAGTGAATTGTAACGTTCAGGGCCTCCTAATGACGATGGATCACTCAAATTGCGTCCCGATTCAATACATCGTCCTCCAGCCGACTTGACTCCATGGGTCTATTGCTGCCTCGGGCACCTTATGGCCGTTCTGCTGTGAGTCTAGACTATCGAATGGGACGAAAAACTGATAGTGAATTGTAACGTTCAGGGCCTCCTAATGACGATGGATCACTCAAATTGCGTCCCGATTCAATACATCGTCCTCCAGCAGACTTGTCTCCATGGGTCGATTGCTGCCTCGGGCACCTAATGGCCGATCTGCTGTGAGTCAAAGATCTTCGAATCGGACGAAAAACTGATAGTGAATTGTAACATTCAGGGCCACCTAATGACGATGGACCACGCAAATTGCGTCCCGATTCAATACATCGTCCTCCAGCCGAGTTGACTCCATGGGTCTATTGCTGCCTCGGGCACATTATGGCCGTTTTGCTGTGAATCTAGATTATCGAATGGGACGAAAAACTGATAATGAATTGTAACGTTCAAGGCCACCTAATGACGATGGATCACTCAAATTGCGTCCCGATTCAATACATCGTCCCCAGCCGACTTGACTCCATGGGACTATTGCTGCCTCGGGCACCTTATGGCCGTTCTGCTGTGAGTCTAGTTTATCGAATGGGACGAAAAACTGATAGTGAATTGTAACTTTCAGGGCCACCTAATGACGATGGATCACTCAAATTGCGTCCCGATTCAATACATTGTCCTCCAGCAGACTGTCTCCATGGGTCTATTGCAGCCTCGGGCACCTTATGGCCGTTCAGCTGTGACTGAAAGATTTTCGAATCGGACGAAAAACTGATAGTGAATTGTAACGTTCAGGGCCTCCTAATGACGATGGAAGACTCAAATTGCGTCCCGATTCAATACATCGTCCTCCAGCCGACTTGTCTCCATGGGTCTATTGCTGCCTCGGGCACCTTATGGCCGTTCTGCTGTGAGTCTAGATTATCGAATGGGACGAAAAACTGATAGTGAATTGTAACGTTCAGGGCCACCTAATGACGATGGATCACTCAAATTGCGTCCCGATTCAATACATCGTCCTCCAGCCGACTTGACTCCATGGGTCTATTGCTGCCTCGGGCACCTTATGGCCGTTCTGCTGTGAGTCTAGATTATCGAATGGGACGAAAAACTGATAGTAAATTGTAACGTTCAGGGCCTCTAAATGACGATGGATCACTCAAATTGCGTCCCGATTCAATACATCGTCCTCCAGCCGACTTGACTCCATGGGTCTATTGCTGCCTCGGGCACCTTATGGCCGTTCTGCTGTGAGTCTAGATTATCGAATGGGACGAAAAACTGATAGTGAATTGGAACGTTCAGGGCCTCCTAATGACGATGGAACACTCAAATTGCGTCCCGATTCAATACATCGTCCTCCAGCAGACTTGTCTCCATGCGTCTATTGCTGCCTCGGGCACCTTATGGCCGTTCTGCTGTGAGTCAAAGATTTTCGAACCGGACGAAAAACTGATTGTGAATTGTAACGTTCAGGGCCACCTAATGACGATGGATCACTCAAATTGCGTCCCGATTCAATACATCGTCCCCAGCCGACTTGTCTCCATGGGTCTATTGCTGCCTTGGGCACCTTATGGCCGTTCTGCTGTGAGTCTAGATTATCGAATGGGACGAAAAACTGATAGTGAATTGTAACGTTCAGGGCCACCTAATGACGATGGATCACTCAAATTGCGTCCTGATTCAATACATCGTCCTCCAGCAGACTTGACTTCATGGGTCTATTGCTGCCTCGGGCACCTTATGGCCGTTCTGCTGTGACTCAAAGATTTTCGAATCGGACGAAAAACTGATTGTTAATTGTAACTTTCAGGGCCACCTAATGACGATGGATCACTCAAATTGCGTCCCGATTCAATACATCGTCCTCCAGCAGACTTGACTCCATGGGTCGATTGCTGCCTCGGGCACCTTATGGCCGTTCTGCTGTGAGTCAAAGATTTTCGAATCGGACGAAAAACTGATAGTGATTTGTATCATTCAGGGCCACCTAATAACGATGGACCACACAAATTGCGTCCCGATTCAGTACATCGTCCACTAGCCGACTTGACTCCATGGGACTATTGCTGCCTCGGGCACCTTATGGCCGTTCTGCAGTGAGTCTAGATTATAGAATGGGATGAAAAACTGATAGTGAATTGTAACGTTCAGGGCCACCTAATGACGATGGATCACTCAAATTGCGTCCCGATTCAATACATCGTCCTCCAGCAGACTTGTCTCCATGGGTCTATTGCTGCCTCGGGCACCTTATGGCAGGCTTGCTGTGACTCAAAGATTTTCGAATCGGACGAAAAACTGATAGTGAATTGTAACGTTCAGGGCCTCCTAATGACGATGGAACACTCAAATTGCGTCCCGATTCAATACATCGTCCTCCACCAGACTTGTCTCCATGCGTCTATTGCTGCCTCGGGCACCTTATGGCCGTTCTGCTGTGAGTCAAAGATTTTCGAATCGGACGAAAAACTGATTGTAACGTTCAGGGCAACCTAATGACGATGGACCACTCAAATTGCGTCCCGATTCAATACATCGTCCTCCAGCCGACTTGACTCCATGGGTCTATTGCTGCCTCGGGCCCCTTATGGCCGTTCTGCTGTGAGTCTAGATTATCGAATGGGACGAAAAACTGATAGTAAATTGTAACGTTCAGGGCCTCTAAATGACGATGGATCACTCAAATTGCGTCCCGATTCAATACATCGTCCTCCAGCCGAGTTGACTCCATGGGTCTATTGCTGCCCCGGGCACCTTATGGCCGTTCTGCTGTGAATCTAGATTATCGAATGGGACGAAAAACTGATAGTGAATTAAAACGTTCAGGGCCACCTAATGACGATGGATCACTAAAATTGCGTCCCGATTCAATACATCGTCACCAGCCGACTTGTCTCCATGGGTCTATTGCTGCCTCGGGCACCTTATGGCCGTTCTGCTGTGAGTCTAGATGATAGAATGGGATGAAAAACTGATAGTGAATTGTAACGTTCAGGGCCACCTAATGACGATGGATCACTCAAATTGCGTCCCGATTCAATACATCGTCCTCCAGCAGACTTGACTTCATGGGTCTATTGCTGCCTCGGGCACCTTATGGAAGGCCTGCTGTGACTCAAAGATTTTCGAATCGGACGAAAAACTGATAGTGAATTGTAACGTTCAGGGCCTCCTAATGACGATGGAACACTCAAATTGCGTCCCGATTCAATACATCGTCCTCCAGCAGACTTGTCTCCATGCGTCTATTGCTGCCTCGGGCACCTTATGGCCGTTCTGCTGTGAGTCAAAGATTTTCGAACCGGACGAAAAACTGATTGTGAATTGTAACGTTCAGGGCCACCTAATGACGATGGATCACTCAAATTGCGTCCCGATTCAATACATCGTCCCCAGCCGACTTGTCTCCATGGGTCTATTGCTGCCTCGGGCACCTTATGGCCGTTCTGCTGTGAGTCTAGATTATCGAATGGGTCGAAAAACTGATAGTGAATTGTAACGTTCAGGGCCACCTAATGACGATGGATCACTCAAATTGCTTCCTGATTCAATACATCGTCCTCCAGCAGACTTGACTTCATGGGTCTATTGCTGCCTCGGGCACCTTATGGCCGTTCTGCTGTGAGTCAAAGATTTTCGAATCGGACGAAAAACTGATAGTGATTTGTAACATTCAGGGCCACCTAATAACGGTGGACCACACAAATTGCGTCCCGATTCAGTACATCGTCCACTAGCCGACTTGACTCCATGGGACTATTGCTGCCTCGGGCACTTTATGGCCGTTCTGCAGTGAGTCTAGATTATAGAATGGGATGAAAAACTGATAGTGAATTGTAACGTTCAGGGCCACCTAATGACGATGGATCACTCAAATTGCGTCCCGATTCAATACATCGTCCTCCAGCAGACTTGTCTCCATGGGTCTATTGCTGCCTCGGGCACCTTATGGCAGGCTTGCTGTGACTCAAAGATTTTCGAATCGGACGAAAAACTGATAGTGAATTGTAACGTTCAGGGCCTCCTAATGACGATGGAACACTCAAATTGCGTCCCGATTCAATACATCGTCCTCCACCAGACTTGTCTCCATGCGTCTATTGCTGCCTCGGGCACCTTATGGCCGTTCTGCTGTGAGTCAAAGATTTTCGAATCGGACGAAAAACTGATTGTAACGTTCAGGGCCACCTAATGACGATGGATCACTCAAATTGCGTCCCGATTCAATACATCGTCCTCCAGCCGACTTGACTCCATGGGTCTATTGCTGCCTCGGGCCCCTTATGGCCGTTCTGCTGTGAGTCTAGATTATCGAATGGGACAAAAAACTGATAGTGATTTGTAACATTCAGGGCCACCTAATGACGATGGACCACACAAATTGCGTCCCGATTCAGTACATCGTCCACTAGCCGACCTGACACCATGGGACTATTGCTGCCTCGGGCACCTTATGGCCGTTCTGCTGTGAGTCTAGATTATAGAATGGGATGAAAAACTGATAGTCAATTGTAACGTTCAGGGCCACCTAATGACGATGGATCACTCAAATTGCGTCCCGATTCAATACATCGTCCTCCAGCAGACATGTCTCCATGGGTCTATTGCTGCCTCGGGCACCTTATGGCAGGCCTGCTGTGAGTCAAAGATTTTCGAATCGGACGAAAAACTGATAGTGAATTGTAACGTTCAGGGCCTCCTAATGACGATGGAACACTCAAATTGCGTCCCGATTCAATACATCGTCCTCCAGCAGACTTGTCTCCATGCGACTATTGCTGCCTCGGGCACCTTATGGCCGTTCTGCTGTGAGTCAAAGATTTTCGAATCGGACGAAAAACTGATAGTGAATTGTAACGTTCAGGGCCACCTAATGACGATGGATCACTCAAATTGCGTCCCGATTCAATACATCGTCCTCCAGCCAAATTGACTCCATGGGTCTATTGCTGCCTCAGCACCTTATGGCCGTTCTGGTGTGAGTCTAGATTATCGAATGGGACAAAAAACTGATAGTGAATTGTAACGTTCAGGGCCTCCTAATGACGATGGATCACTCAAATTGCGTCCCGATTCAATACATCGTCCTCCAGCAGACTTGTCTCCATGGGTCTATTGCTGCCTCGGGCACCTTATGGCCGTTCTGCTGTGAGTCTAGATTATCGAATGGGACGAAAAACTGATAGTGAATTGTAACGTTCAGAGCCACCTAATAACGATGGATCTCTCAAATTGCGTCCCGATTCAATACATCGTCCTCCAGCCGACTTGACTCCATGGGTCTATTGCTGCCTCGGGCACCTTATGGCCGTTCTGCTGTGAGTCTAGTTTATCGAATGGGACGAAAAACTGATAGTGAATTGTAACGTTCAGGGCCTCCTAATGACGATGGATCACTCAAATTGCGTCCCGATTCAATACATCGTCCTCCAGCCGACTTGACTCCATGGGTCTATTGCTGCCTCGGGCACCTTATGGCCGTTCTGCTGTGAGTCTAGACTATCGAATGGGACGAAAAACTGATAGTGAATTGTAACGTTCAGGGCCTCCTAATGACGATGGATCACTCAAATTGCGTCCCGATTCAATACATCGTCCTCCAGCAGACTTGTCTCCATGGGTCGATTGCTGCCTCGGGCACCTAATGGCCGATCTGCTGTGAGTCAAAGATCTTCGAATCGGACGAAAAACTGATAGTGAATTGTAACATTCAGGGCCACCTAATGACGATGGACCACGCAAATTGCGTCCCGATTCAATACATCGTCCTCCAGCCGAGTTGACTCCATGGGTCTATTGCTGCCTCGGGCACATTATGGCCGTTTTGCTGTGAATCTAGATTATCGAATGGGACGAAAAACTGATAATGAATTGTAACGTTCAAGGCCACCTAATGACGATGGATCACTCAAATTGCGTCCCGATTCAATACATCGTCCCCAGCCGACTTGACTCCATGGGACTATTGCTGCCTCGGGCACCTTATGGCCGTTCTGCTGTGAGTCTAGTTTATCGAATGGGACGAAAAACTGATAGTGAATTGTAACGTTCAGGGCCTCCTAATGACGATGGATCACTCAAATTGCGTCCCGATTCAATACATCGTCCTCCAGCCGACTTGACTCCATGGGTCTATTGCTGCCTCGGGCACCTTATGGCCGTTCTGCTGTGAGTCTAGACTATCGAATGGGACGAAAAACTGATAGTGAATTGTAACGTTCAGGGCCTCCTAATGACGATGGATCACTCAAATTGCGTCCCGATTCAATACATCGTCCTCCAGCAGACTTGTCTCCATGGGTCGATTGCTGCCTCGGGCACCTAATGTCCGTTCTGCTGTGAGTCAAAGATTTTCGAATCAGACGAAAAACTGATAGTGAATTGTAACATTCAGGGCCACCTAATGACGATGGACCACGCAAATTGCGTCCCGATTCAATACATCGTCCTCCAGCCGAGTTGACTCCATGGGTCTATTGCTGCCTCGGGCACCTTATGGCCGTTCTGCTGTGAATCTAGATTATCGGCTGGGACGAAAAACTGATAATGAATTGTAACGTTCAGGGCCACCTAATGACGATGGATCACTCAAATTGCGTCCCGATTCAATACATCGTCCCCAGCCGACTTGACTCCATGGGACTATTGCTGCCTCGGGCACCTTATGGCCGTTCTGCTGTGAGTCTAGATTATCGAATGGGACGAAAAACTGATAGTGAATTGTAACGTTCAGGGCCTCCTAATGACGATGGATCACTCAAATTGCGTCCCGATTCAATACATCGTCCTCCAGCAGACTTGTCTCCATGGGTCGATTGCTGCCTCGGGCACTTAATGGCCGTTCTGCTGTGAGTCAAAGATTTTCGAATCGGACGAAAAACTGATAGTGAATTGTAACATTCAGGGCCACCTAATGACGATGGACCACGCAAATTGCGTCCCGATTCAATACATCGTCCTCCAGCCGAGTTGACTCCATGGGTCTATTGCTGCCTCGGGCACCTTATGGCCGTCTGCTGTGAATCTAGATTATCGAATGGGACGAAAAACTGATAGTGATTTGTAACATTCAGGGCCACCTAATGACGATGGATCACTCAAATTGCGTCCCGATTCAATACATCGTCCTCCAGCAGACTTGACTTCATGGGTCTATTGCTGCCTCGGGCACCTTATGGCCGTTCTGCTGTGAGTCAAAGATTTTCGAATCGGACGAAAAACTGATAGTGAATTGTAACTTTCAGGGCCACCTAATGACGATGGATCACTCAAATTGCGTCCCGATTCAATACATTGTCCTCCAGCACACTGTCTCCATGGGTCTATTGCAGCCTCGGGCACCTTATGGCCGTTCAGCTGTGACTCAAAGATTTTCGAATCGGACGAAAAACTGATAGTGAATTGTAACGTTCAGGGCCTCCTAATGACGATGGAACACTCAAATTGCGTCCCGATTCAATACATCGTCCTCCAGCCGACTTGTCTCCATGGGTCTATTGCTGCCTCGGGCACCTTATGGCCGTTCTGCTGTGAGTCTAGATTATCGAATGGGACGAAAAACTGATAGTGAATTGTAACGTTCAGGGCCACCTAATGACGATGGATCACTCAAATTGCGTCCCGATTCAATACATCGTCCTCCAGCCGACTTGACTCCATGGGGCTATTGCTGCCTCGGGCACCTTATGGCCGTTCTGCTGTGAGTCTAGATTATCGAATGGGACGAAAAACTGATAGTAAATTGTAACGTTCAGGGCCTCCTAATGACGATGGATCACTCAAATTGCGTCCCGATTCAATACATCGTCCTCCAGCCGACTTGACTCCATGGGTCTATTACTGCCTCGGGCACCTTATGGCCGTTCTGCTGTGAGTCTAGATTATCGAATGGGACGAAAAACTGATAGTGAATTATAACGTTCAGGGCCTCCTAATGACGATGGATCACTCAAATTGCGTCCCGATTCAATACATCGTCCTCCAGCAGACTTGTCTCCATGGGTCGATTGATGCCTCGGGCACCTAATGGCCGTTCTGCTGTGAGTCAAAGATTTTCGAATCGGACGAAAAACTGATAGTGAATTGTAACATTCAGGGCCACCTAATGACGATGGACCACGCAAATTGCGTCCCGATTCAATTCATCGTCCTCCGGCCGAGTTGACTCCATGGGTCTATTGCTGCCCCGGGCACCTTATGGCCGTTCTGCTGTGAATCTAGATTATCGAATGGGACAAAAAACTGATAGTGAATTAAAACGTTCAGGGCCACCTAATGACGATGGATCACTAAAATTGCGTCCCGATTCAATACATCGTCACCAGCCGACTTGTCTCCATGGGTCTATTGCTGCCTCGGGCACCTTATGGCCGTTCTGCTGTGAGTCTAGATGATAGAATGGGATGAAAAACTGATACTGAATTGTAACGTTCAGGGCCACCTAATGACGATGGATCACTCAAATTGCTTCCTGATTCAATACATCGTCCTCCAGCAGACTTGACTTCATGGGTCTATTGCTGCCTCGGGCACCTTATGGCCGTTCTGCTGTGAGTCAAAGATTTTCGAACCGGACGAAAAACTGATTGTGAATTGTAACGTTCAGGGCCACCTAATGACGATGGATCACTCAAATTGCGTCCCGATTCAATACATCGTCCCCAGCCGACTTGTCTCCATGGGTCTATTGCTGCCTCGGGCACCTTATGGCCGTTCTGCTGTGAGTCTAGATTATCGAATGGGACGAAAAACTGATAGTGAATTGTAACGTTCAGGGCCTCCTAATGACGATGGAACACTCAAATTGCGTCCCGATTCAATACATCGTCCTCCACCAGACTTGTCTCCATGCGTCTATTGCTGCCTCGGGCACCTTATGGCCGTTCTGCTGTGAGTCAAAGATTTTCGAATCGGACGAAAAACTGATTGTAACGTTCAGGGCAACCTAATGACGATGGACCACTCAAATTGCGTCCCGATTCAATACATCGTCCTCCAGCCGACTTGACTCCATGGGTCTATTGCTGCCTCGGGCCCCTTATGGCCGTTCTGCTGTGAGTCTAGATTATCGAATGGGACGAAAAACTGATAGTAAATTGTAACGTTCAGGGCCTCTAAATGACGATGGATCACTCAAATTGCGTCCCGATTCAATACATCGTCCTCCAGCCGAGTTGACTCCATGGGTCTATTGCTGCCCCGGGCACCTTATGGCCGTTCTGCTGTGAATCTAGATTATCGAATGGGACGAAAAACTGATAGTGAATTAAAACGTTCAGGGCCACCTAATGACGATGGATCACTAAAATTGCGTCCCGATTCAATACATCGTCACCAGCCGACTTGTCTCCATGGGTCTATTGCTGCCTCGGGCACCTTATGGCCGTTCTGCTGTGAGTCTAGATGATAGAATGGGATGAAAAACTGATAGTGAATTGTAACGTTCAGGGCCACCTAATGACGATGGATCACTCAAATTGCGTCCCGATTCAATACATCGTCCTCCAGCAGACTTGACTTCATGGGTCTATTGCTGCCTCGGGCACCTTATGGAAGGCCTGCTGTGACTCATAGATTTTCGAATCGGACGAAAAACTGATAGTGAATTGTAACGTTCAGGGCCTCCTAATGACGATGGAACACTCAAATTGCGTCCCGATTCAATACATCGTCCTCCAGCAGACTTGTCTCCATGCGTCTATTGCTGCCTCGGGCACCTTATGGCCGTTCTGCTGTGAGTCAAAGATTTTCGAACCGGACGAAAAACTGATTGTGAATTGTAACGTTCAGGGCCACCTAATGACGATGGATCACTCAAATTGCGTCCCGATTCAATACATCGTCCCCAGCCGACTTGTCTCCATGGGTCTATTGCTGCCTCGGGCACCTTATGGCCGTTCTGCTGTGAGTCTAGATTATCGAATGGGACGAAAAACTGATAGTGAATTGTAACGTTCAGGGCCACCTAATGACGATGGATCACTCAAATTGCTTCCTGATTCAATACATCGTCCTCCAGCAGACTTGACTTCATGGGTCTATTGCTGCCTCGGGCACCTTATGGCCGTTCTGCTGTGAGTCAAAGATTTTCGAATCGGACGAAAAACTGATAGTGATTTGTAACATTCAGGGCCACCTAATAACGGTGGACCACACAAATTGCGTCCCGATTCAGTACATCGTCCACTAGCCGACTTGACTCCATGGGACTATTGCTGCCTCGGGCACTTTATGGCCGTTCTGCAGTGAGTCTAGATTATAGAATGGGATGAAAAACTGATAGTGAATTGTAACGTTCAAGGCCACCTAATGACGATGGATCACTCAAATTGCGTCCCGATTCAATACATCGTCCTCCAGCAGACTTGTCTCCATGGGTCTATTGCTGCCTCGGGCACCTTATGGCAGGCTTGCTGTGACTCAAAGATTTTCGAATCGGACGAAAAACTGATAGTGAATTGTAACGTTCAGGGCCTCCTAATGACGATGGAACACTCAAATTGCGTCCCGATTCAATACATCGTCCTCCACCAGACTTGTCTCCATGCGTCTATTGCTGCCTCGGGCACCTTATGGCCGTTCTGCTGTGAGTCAAAGATTTTCGAATCGGACGAAAAACTGATTGTAACGTTCAGGGCCACCTAATGACGATGGATCACTCAAATTGCGTCCCGATTCAATACATCGTCCTCCAGCCGACTTGACTCCATGGGTCTATTGCTGCCTCGGGCCCCTTATGGCCGTTCTGCTGTGAGTCTAGATTATCGAATGGGACAAAAAACTGATAGTGATTTGTAACATTCAGGGCCACCTAATGACGATGGACCACACAAATTGCGTCCCGATTCTGTACATCGTCCACTAGCCGACCTGACACCATGGGACTATTGCTGCCTCGGGCACCTTATGGCCGTTCTGCTGTGAGTCTAGATTATAGAATGGGATGAAAAACTGATAGTCAATTGTAACGTTCAGGGCCACCTAATGACGATGGATCACTCAAATTGCGTCCCGATTCAATACATCGTCCTCCAGCAGACATGTCTCCATGGGTCTATTGCTGCCTCGGGCACCTTATGGCAGGCCTGCTGTGAGTCAAAGATTTTCGAATCGGACGAAAAACTGATAGTGAATTGTAACGTTCAGGGCCTCCTAATGACGATGGAACACTCAAATTGCGTCCCGATTCAATACATCGTCCTCCAGCAGACTTGTCTCCATGCGACTATTGCTGCCTCGGGCACCTTATGGCCGTTCTGCTGTGAGTCAAAGATTTTCGAATCGGACGAAAAACTGATAGTGAATTGTAACGTTCAGGGCCACCTAATGACGATGGATCACTCAAATTGCGTCCCGATTCAATACATCGTCCTCCAGCCGAATTGACTCCATGGGTCTATTGCTGCCTCAGCACCTTATGGCCGTTCTGGTGTGAGTCTAGATTATCGAATGGGACAAAAAACTGATAGTGAATTGTAACGTTCAGGGCCTCCTAATGACGATGGATCACTCAAATTGCGTCCCGATTCAATACATCGTCCTCCAGCAGACTTGTCTCCATGGGTCTATTGCTGCCTCGGGCACCTTATGGCCGTTCTGCTGTGAGTCTAGATTATCGAATGGGACGAAAAACTGATAGTGAATTGTAACGTTCAGAGCCACCTAATAACGATGGATCTCTCAAATTGCGTCCCGATTCAATACATCGTCCTCCAGCCGACTTGACTCCATGGGTCTATTGCTGCCTCGGGCACCTTATGGCCGTTCTGCTGTGAGTCTAGTTTATCGAATGGGACGAAAAACTGATAGTGAATTGTAACGTTCAGGGCCTCCTAATGACGATGGATCACTCAAATTGCGTCCCGATTCAATACATCGTCCTCCAGCCGACTTGACTCCATGGGTCTATTGCTGCCTCGGGCACCTTATGGCCGTTCTGCTGTGAGTCTAGACTATCGAATGGGACGAAAAACTGATAGTGAATTGTAACGTTCAGGGCCTCCTAATGACGATGGATCACTCAAATTGCGTCCCGATTCAATACATCGTCCTCCAGCAGACTTGTCTCCATGGGTCGATTGCTGCCTCGGGCACCTAATGGCCGATCTGCTGTGAGTCAAAGATCTTCGAATCGGACGAAAAACTGATAGTGAATTGTAACATTCAGGGCCACCTAATGACGATGGACCACGCAAATTGCGTCCCGATTCAATACATCGTCCTCCAGCCGAGTTGACTCCATGGGTCTATTGCTGCCTCGGGCACATTATGGCCGTTTTGCTGTGAATCTAGATTATCGAATGGGACGAAAAACTGATAATGAATTGTAACGTTCAAGGCCACCTAATGACGATGGATCACTCAAATTGCGTCCCGATTCAATACATCGTCCCCAGCCGACTTGACTCCATGGGACTATTGCTGCCTCGGGCACCTTATGGCCGTTCTGCTGTGAGTCTAGTTTATCGAATGGGACGAAAAACTGATAGTGAATTGTAACGTTCAGGGCCTCCTAATGACGATGGATCACTCAAATTGCGTCCCGATTCAATACATCGTCCTCCAGCCGACTTGACTCCAGGGTCTATTGCTGCCTCGGGCACCTTATGGCCGTTCTGCTGTGAGTCTAGACTATCGAATGGGACGAAAAACTGATAGTGAATTGTAACGTTCAGGGCCTCCTAATGACGATGGATCACTCAAATTGCGTCCCGATTCAATACATCGTCCTCCAGCAGACTTGTCTCCATGGGTCGATTGCTGCCTCGGGCACCTAATGTCCGTTCTGCTGTGAGTCAAAGATTTTCGAATCAGACGAAAAACTGATAGTGAATTGTAACATTCAGGGCCACCTAATGACGATGGACCACGCAAATTGCGTCCCGATCCAATACATCGTCCTCCAGCCGAGTTGACTCCATGGGTCTATTGCTGCCTCGGGCACCTTATGGCCGTTCTGCTGTGAATCTAGATTATCGGCTGGGACGAAAAACTGATAATGAATTGTAACGTTCAGGGCCACCTAATGACGATGGATCACTCAAATTGCGTCCCGATTCAATACATCGTCCCCAGCCGACTTGACTCCATGGGACTATTGCTGCCTCGGGCACCTTATGGCCGTTCTGCTGTGAGTCTAGATTATCGAATGGGACGAAAAACTGATAGTGAATTGTAACGTTCAGGGCCTCCTAATGACGATGGATCACTCAAATTGCGTCCCGATTCAATACATCGTCCTCCAGCAGACTTGTCTCCATGGGTCGATTGCTGCCTCGGGCACTTAATGGCCGTTCTGCTGTGAGTCAAAGATTTTCGAATCGGACGAAAAACTGATAGTGAATTGTAACATTCAGGGCCACCTAATGACGATGGACCACGCAAATTGCGTCCCGATTCAATACATCGTCCTCCAGCCGAGTTGACTCCATGGGTCTATTGCTGCCTCGGGCACCTTATGGCCGTCTGCTGTGAATCTAGATTATCGAATGGGACGAAAAACTGATAGTGATTTGTAACATTCAGGGCCACCTAATGACGATGGATCACTCAAATTGCGTCCCGATTCAATACATCGTCCTCCAGCAGACTTGACTTCATGGGTCTATTGCTGCCTCGGGCACCTTATGGCCGTTCTGCTGTGAGTCAAAGATTTTCGAATCGGACGAAAAACTGATAGTGAATTGTAACTTTCAGGGCCACCTAATGACGATGGATCACTCAAATTGCGTCCCGATTCAATACATTGTCCTCCAGCACACTGTCTCCATGGGTCTATTGCAGCCTCGGGCACCTTATGGCCGTTCAGCTGTGACTCAAAGATTTTCGAATCGGACGAAAAACTGATAGTGAATTGTAACGTTCAGGGCCTCCTAATGACGATGGAACACTCAAATTGCGTCCCGATTCAATACATCGTCCTCCAGCCGACTTGTCTCCATGGGTCTATTGCTGCCTCGGGCACCTTATGGCCGTTCTGCTGTGAGTCTAGATTATCGAATGGGACGAAAAACTGATAGTGAATTGTAACGTTCAGGGCCACCTAATGACGATGGATCACTCAAATTGCGTCCCGATTCAATACATCGTCCTCCAGCCGACTTGACTCCATGGGGCTATTGCTGCCTCGGGCACCTTATGGCCGTTCTGCTGTGAGTCTAGATTATCGAATGGGACGAAAAACTGATAGTAAATTGTAACGTTCAGGGCCTCCTAATGACGATGGATCACTCAAATTGCGTCCCGATTCAATACATCGTCCTCCAGCCGACTTGACTCCATGGGTCTATTACTGCCTCGGGCACCTTATGGCCGTTCTGCTGTGAGTCTAGATTATCGAATGGGACGAAAAACTGATAGTGAATTATAACGTTCAGGGCCTCCTAATGACGATGGATCACTCAAATTGCGTCCCGATTCAATACATCGTCCTCCAGCAGACTTGTCTCCATGGGTCGATTGATGCCTCGGGCACCTAATGGCCGTTCTGCTGTGAGTCAAAGATTTTCGAATCGGACGAAAAACTGATAGTGAATTGTAACATTCAGGGCCACCTAATGACGATGGACCACGCAAATTGCGTCCCGATTCAATTCATCGTCCTCCGGCCGAGTTGACTCCATGGGTCTATTGCTGCCCCGGGCACCTTATGGCCGTTCTGCTGTGAATCTAGATTATCGAATGGGACAAAAAACTGATAGTGAATTAAAACGTTCAGGGCCACCTAATGACGATGGATCACTAAAATTGCGTCCCGATTCAATACATCGTCACCAGCCGACTTGTCTCCATGGGTCTATTGCTGCCTCGGGCACCTTATGGCCGTTCTGCTGTGAGTCTAGATGATAGAATGGGATGAAAAACTGATACTGAATTGTAACGTTCAGGGCCACCTAATGACGATGGATCACTCAAATTGCGTCCCGATTCAATACATCGTCCTCCAGCAGACTTGACTTCAAGGGTCTATTGCTGCCTCGGGCACCTTATGGCAGGCCTGCTGTGACTCAAAGATTTTCGAATCGGACGAAAAACTGATAGTGAATTGTAACGTTCAGGGCCTCCTAATGACGATGGAACACTCAAATTGCGTCCCGATTCAATACATCGTCCTCCAGCAGACTTGTCTCCATGCGTCTATTGCTGCCTCGGGCACCTTATGGCCGTTCTGCTGTGAGTCAAAGATTTTCGAATCGGACGAAAAACTGATAGTGAATTGTAACGTTCAGGGCCACCTAATGACGATGGATCACTCAAATTGCGTCCCGATTCAATACATCGTACTCCAGCCGACTTGACTCCATGGGTCTATTGCTGCCTCGGGCACCTTATGGCTGTTCTGCTGTGAGTCTAGATTATCGAATGGGACAAAAAACTGATAGTGAATTGTAACCTTCAGGGCCTCCTAATGACGATGGATCACTCAAATTGCGTCCCGATTCAATACATCGTCCTCCAGCAGACTTGTCTCCATGGGTCTATTGCTGCCTCGGGCACCTTATGGCCGTTCTGCTGTGAGTCTAGATTATCGAATGGGACGAAAAACTGATAGTGAATTGTAACGTTCAAAGCCACCTAATGACGATGGATCACTCAAATTGCGTCCCGATTCAATACATCGTCCTCCAGACGACTTGACTCCATGGGTCTATTGCTGCCTCGGGCACCTTATGGCCGTTCTGCTGTGAGTCTAGACTATCAAATGGGACGAAAAACTGATAGTGAATTGTAACGTTCAGGGCCTCCTAATGACGATGGATCACTCAAATTGCGTCCCGATTCAATACATCGTCCTCCAGCAGACTTGTCTCCATGGGTCGATTGCTGCCTCGGGCACCTAATGGCCGTTCTGCTGTGAGTCAAAGATTTTCGAATCGGACGAAAAACTGATAGTGAATTGTAATATTCAGGGCCACCTAGTGACGATGGACCTCGCAAATTGCGTCCCGATTCAATACATCGTCCTCCAGCCGAGTTGACTCCATGGGTCGATTGCTGTCTCGGGCACCTTATGGCCGTTCTGCTGTGAATCTAGATTATCGAATGGGACGAAAAACTGATAGTGAATTGTAACGTTCAGGGCCACCTAATGACGATGGATCACTCAAATTGCGTCCCGATTCAATACATCGTCCCCAGCCGACTTGTCTCCATGGGTCTATTGCTGCCTCGGGCACCTTATGGCCGTTCTGCTGGGAGTCTACATTATCGAATGGGACGAAAAACTGATAGTGAATTGTAACGTTCAGGGCCACCTAATTACGATGGATCACTCAAATTGCGTCCTGATTCAATACATCGTCATCCAGCAGACTTGACTTCATGGGTCTATTGCTGCCTCGGTCACCTTATGGCCTTTCTGCTGTGAGTCAAAGATTTTCGAATCGGACGAAAAACTGAGAGTGAATTGTAACTTTCAGGGCCACCTAATGACGATGGATCACTCAAATTGCGTCCCGATTCAATACATCGTCCTCCAGCAGACTTGTCTCCATGGGTCGATTGCTGCCTCGGGCACCTTATGGCCGTTCTGCTGTGAGTCAAAGATTTTCGAATCGGACGAAAAACTGATAGTGATTTGTAACATTCAGGGCCACCTAATGACGATGGATCACTCAAATTGCGTCCCGATTCAATACATCGTCCTCCAGCAGACTTGTCTCCATGGGTCTATTGCTGCCTCGGGCACCTTATGGCAAGCCTGCTGTGACTCAAAGATTTTCGAATCGGACGAAAAACTGATAGTGAATTGTATCGTTCAGGACCATCTAATGACGATGGATCACTCAAATTGCGTCCCGATTCAATACATCGTCCTCCAGCCGACTTGACTCCATGGGTCTATTGCTGCCTCGGCCACCTTATGGCCGTTCTGCTGTGAGTCTAGATTATCGAATGGGACAAAAAACTGATAGTGAATTGTAACGTTCAGGGCCTCCTAATGACGATGGATCACTCAAATTGCGTCCCGATTCAATACATCGTCCTCCAGCAGACTTGTCTCCATGGGTCTATTGCTGCCTCGGGCACCTTATGGCCGTTCTGCTGTGAGTCTAGATTATCGAATGGGGCGAAAAACTGATAGTGAATTGTAACTTTCAGGGCCACCTAATGACGATGGATCACTCAAATTGCGTCCCGATTCAATACATCGTCCTCCAGCAGTCTTGTCTCCATGGGTCTATTGCTGCCTCGGGCACCTTATGGCAGGCCTGCTGTGACTCAAAGATTTTCGAATCGGACGAAAAACTGATAGTGAATTGTAACGTTCAGGGCCTCCTAATGACGATGGAACACTCAAATTGCGTCCCGATTCAATACATCGTCCTCCAGCCGACTTGTCTCCATGGGTCTAGTGCTGCCTCGGGCACCTTATGGCCGTTCTGCTGTGAGTCTAGATTATCGAATGGGACGAAAAACTGATAGTGAATTGTAACGTTCAGGGCCACCTAATGACGATGGACCACGCAAATTGCGTCCCGATTCAATTCATCGTCCTCCAGCCGAGTTGACTCCATGGGTCTATTGCTGCCCCGGGCACCTTATGGCCGTTCTGCTGTGAATCTAGATTATCGAATGGGACAAAAAACTGATAGTGAATTAAAACGTTCTGGGCCACCTAATGACGATGGATCACTAAAATTGCGTCCCGATTCAATACATCGTCACCAGCCGACTTGTCTCCATGGGTCTATTGCTGCCTCGGGCACCTTATGGCCGTTCTGCTGTGAGTCTAGATGATAGAATGGGATGAAAAACTGATAGTGAATTGTAACGTTCAGGGCCACCTAATGACGATGGATCCCTCAAATTGCGTCCCGATTCAATACATCGTCCTCCAGCAGACTTGACTTCAAGGGTCTATTGCTGCCTCGGGCACCTTATGGCAGGCCTGCTGTGACTCAAAGATTTTCGAATCGGACGAAAAACTGATAGTGAATTGTAACGTTCAGGGCCACCTAATGACGATGGATCACTCAAATTGCGTCCCGATTCAATACATCGTCCTCCAGACGACTTGACTCCATGGGTCTATTGCTGCCTCGGGCACCTTATGGCCGTTCTGCTGTGAGTCTAGATTATCGAATGGGACGAAAAACTGATAGTGAATTGTAACGTTCAGGGCCTCCTTTGACGATGGATCACTCAAATTGCGTCCCGATTCAATACATCGTCCTCCAGGCGACTTGACTCAATGGGTCTAATGCTGCCTCGGGCACCTTATGGCCGTTCTGCTGTGAGTCTAGACTATCAAATGGGACGAAAAACTGATAGTGAATTGTAATGTTCAGGGCCTCCTAATGACGATGGATCACTCAAATTGCGTCCCGATTCAATACATCGTCCTCCAGCAGACTTGTCTCCATGGGTCGATTGCTGCCTCGGGCACCTAATGGCCGTTCTGCTGTGAGTCAAAGATTTTCGAATCGGACGAAAAACTGATAGTGAATTGTAACATTCAGGGCCACCTAGTGACGATGGACCTCGCAAATTGCGTCCCGATTCAATACATCGTCCTCCAGCCGAGTTGACTCCATGGGTCGATTGCTGTCTCGGGCACCTTATGGCCGTTCTGCTGTGAATCTAGATTATCGAATGGGACGAAAAACTGATAGTGAATTGTAACGTTCAGGGCCACCTAATGACGATGGATCACTCAAATTGCGTCCCGATTCAATACATCGTCCCCAGCCGACTTGTCTCCATGGGTCTATTGCTGCCTCGGGCACCTTATGGCCGTTCTGCTGTGAGTCTACATTATCGAATGGGACGAAAAACTGATAGTGAATTGTAACGTTCAGGGCCACCTAATTACGATGGATCACTCAAATTGCGTCCTGATTCAATACATCGTCCTCCAGCAGACTTGACTTCATGGGTCTATTGCTGCCTCGGTCACCTTATGGCCTTTCTGCTGTGAGTCAAAGATTTTCGAATCGGACGAAAAACTGAGAGTGAATTGTAACTTTCAGGGCCACCTAATGACGATGGATCACTCAAATTGCGTCCCGATTCAATACATCGTCCTCCAGCAGACTTGTCTCCATGGGTCGATTGCTGCCTCGGGCACCTTATGGCCGTTCTGCTGTGAGTCAAAGATTTTCGAATCGGACGAAAAACTGATAGTGATTTGTAACATTCAGGGCCACCTAATGACGATGGATCACTCAAATTGCGTCCCGATTCAATACATCGTCCTCCAGCAGACTTGTCTCCATGGGTCTATTGCTGCCTCGGGCACCTTATGGCAAGCCTGCTGTGACTCAAAGATTTTCGAATCGGACGAAAAACTGATAGTGAATTGTAACGTTCAGGACCATCTAATGACGATGGATCACTCAAATTGCGTCCCGATTCAATACATCGTCCTCCAGCCGACTTGACTCCATGGGTCTATTGCTGCCTCGGCCACCTTATGGCCGTTCTGCTGTGAGTCTAGATTATCGAATGGGACAAAAAACTGATAGTGAATTGTAACGTTCAGGGCCTCCTAATGACGATGGATCACTCAAATTGCGTCCCGATTCAATACATCGTCCTCCAGCAGACTTGTCTCCATGGGTCTATTGCTGCCTCGGGCACCTTATGGCCGTTCTGCTGTGAGTCTAGATTATCGAATGGGGCGAAAAACTGATAGTGAATTGTAACTTTCAGGGCCACCTAATGACGATGGATCACTCAAATTGCGTCCCGATTCAATACATCGTCCTCCAGCAGTCTTGTCTCCATGGGTCTATTGCTGCCTCGGGCACCTTATGGCAGGGTTGCTGTGACTCAAAGATTTTCGAATCGGACGAAAAACTGATAGTGAATTGTAACGTTCAGGGCCTCCTAATGACGATGGAACACTCAAATTGCGTCCCGATTCAATACATCGTCCTCCAGCAGACTTGTCTCCATGGGTCTATTGCTGCCGCGGGCACCTTATGGCCGTTCTGCTGTGAGTCAAAGATTTTCGAATCGGACGAAAAACTGATAGTGAATTGTAACGTTCAGGGCCACCTAATGACGATGGATCACTCAAATTGCGTCCCGATTCAATACATCGTCCTCCAGCAGACTTGACTTCAAGGGTCTATTGCTGCCTCGGGCACCTTATGGCAGGCCTGCTGTGACTCAAAGATTTTCGAATCGGACGAAAAACTGATAGTGAATTGTAACGTTCAGGGCCACCTAATGACGATGGATCACTCAAATTGCGTCCCGATTCAATACATCGTCCTCCAGACGACTTGACTCCATGGGTCTATTGCTGCCTCGGGCACCTTATGGCCGTTCTGCTGTGAGTCTAGATTATCGAATGGGACGAAAAACTGATAGTGAATTGTACCGTTCAGGGCCTCCTTTGACGATGGATCACTCAAATTGCGTCCCGATTCAATACATCGTCCTCCAGGCGACTTGACTCAATGGGTCTAATGCTGCCTCGGGCACCTTATGGCCGTTCTGCTGTGAGTCTAGACTATCAAATGGGACGAAAAACTGATAGTGAATTGTAATGTTCAGGGCCTCCTAATGACGATGGATCACTCAAATTGCGTCCCGATTCAATACATCGTCCTCCAGCAGACTTGTCTCCATGGGTCGATTGCTGCCTCGGGCACCTAATGGCCGTTCTGCTGTGAGTCAAAGATTTTCGAATCGGACGAAAAACTGATAGTGAATTGTAACATTCAGGGCCACCTAGTGACGATGGACCTCGCAAATTGCGTCCCGATTCAATACATCGTCCTCCAGCCGAGTTGACTCCATGGGTCGATTGCTGTCTCGGGCACCTTATGGCCGTTCTGCTGTGAATCTAGATTATCGAATGGGACGAAAAACTGATAGTGAATTGTAACGTTCAGGGCCACCTAATGACGATGGATCACTCAAATTGCGTCCCGATTCAATACATCGTCCCCAGCCGACTTGTCTCCATGGGTCTATTGCTGCCTCGGGCACCTTATGGCCGTTCTGCTGTGAGTCTACATTATCGAATGGGACGAAAAACTGATAGTGAATTGTAACGTTCAGGGCCACCTAATTACGATGGATCACTCAAATTGCGTCCTGATTCAATACATCGTCCTCCAGCAGACTTGACTTCATGGGTCTATTGCTGCCTCGGTCACCTTATGGCCTTTCTGCTGTGAGTCAAAGATTTTCGAATCGGACGAAAAACTGATAGTGAATTGTAACTTTCAGGGCCACCTAATGACGATGGATCACTCAAATTGCGTCCCGATTCAATACATCGTCCTCCAGCAGTCTTGTCTCCATGGGTCTATTGCTGCCTCGGGCACCTTATGGCAGGGTTGCTGTGACTCAAAGATTTTCGAATCGGACGAAAAACTGATAGTGAATTGTAACGTTCAGGGCCTCCTAATGACGATGGAACACTCAAATTGCGTCCCGATTCAATACATCGTCCTCCAGCCGACTTGACTCCATGGGTCTATTGCTGCCTCGGGCACCTTATGGCCGTTCTGCTGTGAGTCAAAGATTTTCGAATCGGACGAAGAACCTGATAGTGATTTGTAACATTCAGGGCCACCTAATGATGATGGACCACACAAATTGCGTCCCGATTTAGTACATCGTCCACTAGCCGACTTGACTCCATGGGACTATTGCTGCCTCGGGCACCTTATGGCCGTTCTGCTGTGAGTCTAGATTATCGAATGGGATGAAAAACTGATAGTGAATTGTAACGTTCAGGGCCACCTAATGACGATGGGTCACTCAAATTGCGTCCCGATTCAATACATCGTCCTCCAGCAGACTTGTCTCCAAGGGTCTATTGCTGCCTCGGGCACCTTATGGCAGTCCTGCTGTGACTGAAAGAATTTCGAATCGGACGAAAAACTGATAGTGAATTGTAACGTTCAGGGCCTCCTAATGACGATGGAACACTCAAATTGCTTCCCGTTTCAGTACATCGTCCTCCAGCAGACTTGTCTCCATGGGTCTATTGCTGCCTCGGGCACCTTATGGCCGTTCTGCTGTGAGTCAAAGATTTTCGAATCGGACGAAAAACTGATAGTGAATTGTAACATTCAGGGCCACCTAATGACGATGGACCACACAAATTGCGTCCCGAATCAGTACATCATCCTCCAGCCGACCTGACTCCATGGGTCTATTGCTGCCTCGGGCACCTTATGGCCGTTCTGCTGTGAGTCTAGATTATCGAATGGGACGAAAAACTGATAGTGAATTGAAACGTTCAGGGCCACCTAATGACGATGGATCACTCAAATTGCGTCCCGATTCAATACATCGTCCTCCAGCAGACTTGTCTCCATGGGTCTATTGCTGCCTCGGGCACCTTATGGCCGTTCTGCCGTGAGTCAAAGATTTTCGAATCGGACGAAAAACTGATAGTGAATTGTAACTTTCAGGGCCACCTAATGACGATGGATCACTCAAATTGCGTCCCGATTCAATACATCGTCCACCAGCCGACCTGTCTCCATGGGTCTATCGCTGCCTCGGGCACCTTATGGCCGTTCTGCTGTGAGTCAAAGATTTTCGAATCGGACGAAAAACTGATAGTGAATTGTAACGTTCAGGGCCTCCTAATGACGATGGAACACTCAAATTGCGTCCCGATTCAATACATCGTCTTCCAGCAGACTTGTCTCCATGCGTCTATTGCTGCCTCGGGCACCTTATGGCCGTTCTGCTGTGAGTCAAAGATTTTCGAATCGGACGAAAAACTGATAGTGAATTGTAACGTTCAGGGCCACCTAATGACGATGGATCACTCAAATTGCGTCCCGATTCAATACATCGTACTCCAGCCAACTTGACTCCATGGGTCTATTGCTGCCTCGGCACCTTATGGCCGTTCTGCTGTGAGTCTAGATTATCGAATGGGACAAAAAACTGATAGTGAATTGTAACCTTCAGGGCCTCCTAATGACGATGGATCACTCAAATTGCGTCCCGATTCAATACATCGTCCTCCAGCAGACTTGTCTCCATGGGTCGATTGCTGCCTCGGGCACCTTATGGCCGTTCTGCTGTGAGTCAAAGATTTTCGAATCGGACGAAAAACTGATAGTGATTTGTAACGTTCAGGGCCACCTAATAACGATGGACCACACAAACTGCGTCCCGATTCTGTACATCGTCCACTAGCCGACTTGACTCCATGGGACTATTGCTGCCTCGGGCACCTTATGGCCGTTCTGCTGTGAGTCTAGATTATAGAATGGGATGAAAAACTGATAGTGAATTGTATCGTTCAGGGCCACCTAATGACGATGGATCACTCAAATTGCGTCCCGATTCAATACATCGTCCTCCAGCAGACTTGTCTCCATGGGTCTATTGCTGCCTCGGGCACATTATGGCAGGCCTGCTGTGACTCAAAGATTTTCGAATCGGACGAAAAACTGATAGTGAATTGTTACGTTCAGGGCCTCCTAATGACGATGGAACACTCAAATTGCGTCCCGATTCAATACATCGTCCTCCAGCCGAGTTGACTCCATGGGTCTATTGCTGCCCCGGGCACGTTATGGCCGTTCTGCTGTGAATCTAGATTATCGAATGGGACGAAAAACTGATAGTGAATTAAAACGTTCAGGGCCACCTAATGACGATGGATCACTAAAATTGCATCCCGATTCAATACATCGTCACCAGCCGACTTGTCTCCATGGGTCTATTGCTGCCTCGGGCACCTTATGGCCGTGCTGCTGTGAGTCTAGATGATAGAATGGGATGAAAAACTGATAGTGAATTGTAACGTTCAGGGCCACCTAATGACGATGGATCACTCAAATTGCGTCCCGGTTCAATACATCGTCCTCCAGCAGACTTGACTTCAAGGGTCTATTGCTGCCTCGGGCACCTTATGGCAGGCCTGCTGTGACTCAAAGATTTTCGAATCGGACGAAAAACTGATAGTGAATTGTAACGTTCAGGGCCTCCTAATGACGATGGAACACTCAAATTGCGTCCCGATTCAATACATCGTCCTCCAGCGGACTTGTCTCCATTGGTCTATTGCTGCCTCGGGCACCTAATGGCCGTTCTGCTGTGAGTCAAAAACTTTCGAATCGGACGAAAAACTGATAGTGAATTGTAACATTCAGGGCCACTTAATGACGATGGACCACGCAAATTGCGTCCCGATTCAATACATCGTCCTCCAGCCGACTTGACTCCATGGGTCTATTGCTGCCTCGGGCACCTTATGGCCGTTCTGCTGTGAGTCAAAGATTTTCGAATCGGACGAAGAACCTGATAGTGATTTGTAACATTCAGGGCCACCTAATGACGATGGACCACACAAATTGCGTCCCGATTTAGTACATCGTCCACTAGCCGACTTGACTCCATGGGACTATTGCTGCCTCGGGCACCTTATGGCCGTTCTGCTGTGAGTCTAGATTATCGAATGGGATGAAAAACTGATAGTGAATTGTAACGTTCAGGGCCACCTAATGACGATGGGTCACTCAAATTGTGTCCCGATTCAATACATCGTCCTCCAGCAGACTTGTCTCCAAGGGTCTATTGCTGCCTCGGGCACCTTATGGCAGTCCTGCTGTGACTGAAAGAATTTCGAATCGGACGAAAAACTGATAGTGAATTGTAACGTTCAGGGCCTCCTAATGACGATGGAACACTCAAATTGCGTCCCGTTTCAGTACATCGTCCTCCAGCAGACTTGTCACCATGGGTCTATTGCTGCCTCGGGCACCTTATGGCCGTTCTGCTGTGAGTCAAAGATTTTCGAATCGGACGAAAAACTGATAGTGAATTGTAACATTCAGGGCCACCTAATGACGATGGACCACACAAATTGCGTCCCGAATCAGTACATCATCCTCCAGCCGACCTGACTCCATGGGTCTATTGCTGCCTCGGGCACCTTATGGCCGTTCTGCTGTGAGTCTAGATTATCGAATGGGACGAAAAACTGATAGTGAATTGAAACGTTCAGGGCCACCTAATGACGATGGATCACTCAAATTGCGTCCCGATTCAATACATCGTCCTCCAGCAGACTTGTCTCCATGGGTCTATTGCTGCCTCGGGCACCTTATGGCCGTTCTGCCGTGCGTCAAAGATTTTCGAATCGGACGAAAAACTGATAGTGAATTGTAACTTTCAGGGCCACCTAATGACGATGGATCACTCAAATTGCGTCCCGATTCAATACATCGTCCACCAGCCGACCTGTCTCCATGGGTCTATCGCTGCCTCGGGCACCTTATGGCCGTTCTGCTGTGAGTCAAAGATTTTCGAATCGGACGAAAAACTGATAGTGAATTGTAACGTTCAGGGCCTCCTAATGACGATGGAACACTCAAATTGCGTCCCGATTCAATACATCGTCTTCCAGCAGACTTGTCTCCATGCGTCTATTGCTGCCTCGGGCACCTTATGGCCGTTCTGCTGTGAGTCAATGATTTTCGAATCGGACTAAAAACTGATAGTGAATTGTAACGTTCAGGGCCACCTAATGACGATGGATCACTCAAATTGCGTCCCGATTCAATACATCGTACTCCAGCCAACTTGACTCCATGGGTCTATTGCTGCCTCGGCACCTTATGGCCGTTCTGCTGTGAGTCTAGATTATCGAATGGGACAAAAAACTGATAGTGAATTGTAACCTTCAGGGCCTCCTAATGACGATGGATCACTCAAATTGCGTCCCGATTCAATACATCGTCCTCCAGCAGACTTGTCTCCATGGGTCGATTGCTGCCTCGGGCACCTTATGGCCGTTCTGCTGTGAGTCAAAGATTTTCGAATCGGACGAAAAACTGATAGTGATTTGTAACGTTCAGGGCCACCTAATAACGATGGACCACACAAATTGCGTCCCGATTCTGTACATCGTCCACTAGCCGACTTGACTCCATGGGACTATTGCTGCCTCGGGCACCTTATGGCCGTTCTGCTGTGAGTCTAGATTATAGAATGGGATGAAAAACTGATAGTGAATTGTATCGTTCAGGGCCACCTAATGACGATGGATCACTCAAATTGCGTCCCGATTCAATACATCGTCCTCCAGCAGACTTGTCTCCATGGGTCTATTGCTGCCTCGGGCACATTATGTCAGGCCTGCTGTGACTCAAAGATTTTCGAATCGGACGAAAAACTGATAGTGAATTGTTACGTTCAGGGCCTCCTAATGACGATGGAACACTCAAATTGCGTCCCGATTCAATACATCGTCCTCCAGCCGAGTTGACTCCATGGGTCTATTGCTGCCCCGGGCACGTTATGGCCGTTCTGCTGTGAATCTAGATTATCGAATGGGACGAAAAACTGATAGTTAATTAAAACGTTCAGGGCCACCTAATGACGATGGATCACTAAAATTGCATCCCGATTCAATACATCGTCACCAGCCGACTTGTCTCCATGGGTCTATTGCTGCCTCGGGCACCTTATGGCCGTGCTGCTGTGAGTCTAGATGATAGAATGGGATGAAAAACTGATAGTGAATTGTAACGTTCAGGGCCACCTAATGACGATGGATCACTCAAATTGCGTCCCGGTTCAATACATCGTCCTCCAGCAGACTTGACTTCAAGGGTCTATTGCTGCCTCGGGCACCTTATGGCAGGCCTGCTGTGACTCAAAGATTTTCGAATCGGACGAAAAACTGATAGTGAATTGTAACGTTCAGGGCCTCCTAATGACGATGGAACACTCAAATTGCGTCCCGATTCAATACATCGTCCTCCAGCAGACTTGTCTCCATGGGTCTATTGCTGCCTCGGGCACCTTATGGCCGTTCTGCTGTGAGTCAAAGATTTTCGAATCGGACGAAAAACTGATAGTGAATTGTAACGTTCAGGGCCACCTAATGACGATGGATCACTCAAATTGCGTCCCGATTCAATACATCGTACTCCAGCCGACTAGACTCGATGGGTCTATTGCTGCCTCGGGCACCTTATGGCTGTTCTGCTGTGAGTCTAGATTATCGAATGGGACAAAAAACTGATAGTGAATTGTAACCTTCAGGGCCTCCTAATGACGATGGATCACTCAAATTGCGTCCCGATTCAATACATCGTCCTCCAGCAGACTTGTCTCCATGGGTCTATTGCTGCCTCGGGCACCTTATGGCCGTTCTGCTGTGAGTCAAAGATTTTCGAATCGGACGAAAAACTGATAGTGAATTGTAACATTCAGGGCCACCTAATGACGATGGACCACACAAATTGCGTCCCGAATCAGTACATCATCCTCCAGCCGACCTGACTCCATGGGTCTATTGCTGCCTCGGGCACCTTATGGCCGTTCTGCTGTGAGTCTAGATTATCGAATGGGACGAAAAACTGATAGTGAATTGAAACGTTCAGGGCCACCTAATGACGATGGATCACTCAAATTGCGTCCCGATTCAATACATCGTCCTCCAGCAGACTTGTCTCCATGGGTCTATTGCTGCCTCGGGCACCTTATGGCCGTTCTGCCGTGCGTCAAAGATTTTCGAATCGGACGAAAAACTGATAGTGAATTGTAACTTTCAGGGCCACCTAATGACGATGGATCACTCAAATTGCGTCCCGATTCAATACATCGTCCACCAGCCGACCTGTCTCCATGGGTCTATCGCTGCCTCGGGCACCTTATGGCCGTTCTGCTGTGAGTCAAAGATTTTCGAATCGGACGAAAAACTGATAGTGAATTGTAACGTTCAGGGCCTCCTAATGACGATGGAACACTCAAATTGCGTCCCGATTCAATACATCGTCTTCCAGCAGACTTGTCTCCATGCGTCTATTGCTGCCTCGGGCACCTTATGGCCGTTCTGCTGTGAGTCAATGATTTTCGAATCGGACTAAAAACTGATAGTGAATTGTAACGTTCAGGGCCACCTAATGACGATGGATCACTCAAATTGCGTCCCGATTCAATACATCGTACTCCAGCCAACTTGACTCCATGGGTCTATTGCTGCCTCGGCACCTTATGGCCGTTCTGCTGTGAGTCTAGATTATCGAATGGGACAAAAAACTGATAGTGAATTGTAACCTTCAGGGCCTCCTAATGACGATGGATCACTCAAATTGCGTCCCGATTCAATACATCGTCCTCCAGCAGACTTGTCTCCATGGGTCGATTGCTGCCTCGGGCACCTTATGGCCGTTCTGCTGTGAGTCAAAGATTTTCGAATCGGACGAAAAACTGATAGTGATTTGTAACGTTCAGGGCCACCTAATAACGATGGACCACACAAATTGCGTCCCGATTCTGTACATCGTCCACTAGCCGACTTGACTCCATGGGACTATTGCTGCCTCGGGCACCTTATGGCCGTTCTGCTGTGAGTCTAGATTATAGAATGGGATGAAAAACTGATAGTGAATTGTATCGTTCAGGGCCACCTAATGACGATGGATCACTCAAATTGCGTCCCGATTCAATACATCGTCCTCCAGCAGACTTGTCTCCATGGGTCTATTGCTGCCTCGGGCACATTATGTCAGGCCTGCTGTGACTCAAAGATTTTCGAATCGGACGAAAAACTGATAGTGAATTGTTACGTTCAGGGCCTCCTAATGACGATGGAACACTCAAATTGCGTCCCGATTCAATACATCGTCCTCCAGCCGAGTTGACTCCATGGGTCTATTGCTGCCCCGGGCACGTTATGGCCGTTCTGCTGTGAATCTAGATTATCGAATGGGACGAAAAACTGATAGTTAATTAAAACGTTCAGGGCCACCTAATGACGATGGATCACTAAAATTGCATCCCGATTCAATACATCGTCACCAGCCGACTTGTCTCCATGGGTCTATTGCTGCCTCGGGCACCTTATGGCCGTGCTGCTGTGAGTCTAGATGATAGAATGGGATGAAAAACTGATAGTGAATTGTAACGTTCAGGGCCACCTAATGACGATGGATCACTCAAATTGCGTCCCGGTTCAATACATCGTCCTCCAGCAGACTTGACTTCAAGGGTCTATTGCTGCCTCGGGCACCTTATGGCAGGCCTGCTGTGACTCAAAGATTTTCGAATCGGACGAAAAACTGATAGTGAATTGTAACGTTCAGGGCCTCCTAATGACGATGGAACACTCAAATTGCGTCCCGATTCAATACATCGTCCTCCAGCAGACTTGTCTCCATGGGTCTATTGCTGCCTCGGGCACCTTATGGCCGTTCTGCTGTGAGTCAAAGATTTTCGAATCGGACGAAAAACTGATAGTGAATTGTAACGTTCAGGGCCACCTAATGACGATGGATCACTCAAATTGCGTCCCGATTCAATACATCGTACTCCAGCCGACTAGACTCGATGGGTCTATTGCTGCCTCGGGCACCTTATGGCTGTTCTGCTGTGAGTCTAGATTATCGAATGGGACAAAAAACTGATAGTGAATTGTAACCTTCAGGGCCTCCTAATGACGATGGATCACTCAAATTGCGTCCCGATTCAATACATCGTCCTCCAGCAGACTTGTCTCCATGGGTCTATTGCTGCCTCGGGCACCTTATGGCCGTTCTGCTGTGAGTCTAGATTATCGAATGGGACGAAAAACTGATAGTGAATTGTAACGTTCAGGGCCACCTAATGACGATGGATCACTCAAATTGCGTCCCGATTCAATACATCGTCCTCCAGCCGACTTGACTCCATGGGTCTATTGCTGCCTCGGGCACCTTATGGCCGTTCTGCTGTGAGTCTAGATTATCGAATGGGACGAAAAACTGATAGTGAATTGTAACGTTCAGGGCCTCCTAATGACGATGGATCACTCAAATTGCGTCCCGATTCAATACATAGTCTTCCAGGCGACTTGACTCCATGGGTCTATTGCTGCCTCGGGCACCTTATGGCCGTTCTGCTGTGAGTCTAGACTATCAAATGGGACGAAAATCTGATAGTGAATTGTAACGTTCAGGGCCTCCTAATGACGATGGATCACTCAAATTGCGTCCTGATTCAATACATCGTCCTCCAGCAGAATTGTCTCCATGGGTCGATTGCTGCCTCCGGCACCTAATGGCCGTTCTGCTGTGAATCAAAGATTTTCGAATCGGACGAAAAACTGATAGTGAATTGTAACATTCAGGGCCACCTAGTGACGATGGACCACGCAAATTGCGTCCCGATTCAATACATCGTCCTCCAGCCGAGTTGACTCCATGGGTCTATTGCTGTCTCGGGCACCTTATGGCCGTTCTGCTGTGAATCTAGATTATCGAATGGGACGAAAAACTGATAGTGAATTGTAACGTTCAGGGCCACCTAATGACGATGGATCACTCAAATTGCGTCCCGATTCAATACATCGTCCCCAGCCGACTTGTCTCCATGGGTCTATTGCTGCCTCGGGCACCTTATGGCCGTTCTGCTGTGAGTCTAGATTATCGAATGGGACGAAAAACTGATAGTGAATTGTAACGTTCAGGGCCACCTAATGACGATGGATCACTCAAATTGCGTCCTGATTCAATACATCGTCCTCCAGCAGACTTGACTTTATGGGTCTATTGCTGCCTCGGGCACCTTATGGCCGTTCTGCTGTGAGTCAAAGATTTTCGAATCGGACGAAAAACTGATAGTGAATTGTAACTTTCAGGGCCACCTAATGACGATGGATCACTCAAATTGCGTCCCGATTCAATACATCGTCCTCCAGCAGACTTGTCTCCATGGGTCGATTGCTGCCTCGGGCACCTTATGGCCGTTCTGCTGTGAGTCAAAGATTTTCGAATCGGACGAAAAACTGATAGTGATTTGTAACATTCAGGGCCGCCTAATGACGATGGATCACTCAAATTGCGTCCCGATTCAATACATCGTCCTCCTGCAGACTTGTCTCCATGGGTCTATTGCTGCCTCGGGCGCCTTATGGCAAGCCTGCTGTGACTCAAAGATTTTGGAATCGGACGAAAAACTGATAATGAATTGTAACGTTCAGGGCCATCTAATGACGATGGATCACTCAAATTGCGTCCCGATTCAATACATCGTCCTCCAGCCGACTTGACTCCATGGGTCTATTGCTGCCTCGGCCACCTTATGGCCGTTCTGCTGTGAGTCTAGATTATCGAATGGGACAAAAAACTGATAGTGAATTGTAACGTTCAGGGCCTCCTAATGACGATGGATCACTCAAATTGCGTCCCGATTCAATACATCGTCCTCCAGCAGACTTGTCTCCATGGGTCTATTGCTGCCTCGGGCACCTTATGGCCGTTCTGCTGTGAGTCTAGATTATCGAATGGGACGAAAAACTGATAGTGAATTGTAACGTTCAGGGCCACCTAATGACGATGGATCTCTCAAATTGCGTCCCGTTTCAATACATCGTCCTCCAGCCGACTTGACTCCATGGGTCTATTGCTGCCTCGGGCACCTTATGGCCGTTCTGCTGTGAGTCTAGATTATCGAATGGGACGAAAAACTGATAGTGAATTGTAACGGTCAAGGCCTCCTAATTATGATGGATCACTCAAATTGCGTCCCGATTCAATACATCGTCCTCCAGCAGACTTGTCTCCATGGGTCGATTGCTGCCTCGGGCCCTAAGGGCCGTTCTGCTGTGAGTCAAAGATTTTCGAATCGGACGAAAAACTGATAGTGAATTGTAACATTCAGGGCCACCTAATGACGATGGACCACGCAAATTGCGTCCCGATTCAATACATCGTCCTCCAGCCGAGTTGACTCCATGGGTCTATTGCTGCCTCGGGCACCTTATGGCCGTTCTGCTGTGAATCTAGATTATCCAATGGGACGAAAAACTGATAGTGAATTGTAACGTTCAGGGCCACCTAATGACGATGGATCACTCAAATTGCGTCCCGATTCAATACATCGTCCTCCAGCCGACTTGACTCCATGGGTCTATTGCTGCCTCGGGCACCTTATGGCCGTTCTGCTGTGAATCTAGATTATCGAATGGGACGAAAAACTGATAGTGAATTGTAACGTTCAGGGCCACCTAATGACGATGGATCACTCAAATTGCGTCCCGATTCAATACATCGTCCCCAGCCGACTTGTCTCCATGGGTCTATTGCTGCCTCGGGCACCTTATGGCAGGCCTGCTGTGACTCAAAGATTTTCGAATCGGACGAAAAACTGATAGTGAATTGTAACATTCAGGGCCACCTAATGACGATGGACCACACAAATTGAATCCCGATTCAGTACATCGTCCTCCAGCCGACCTGACTCCATGGGTCTATTGCTGCCTCAGGCACCTTATGGCCGTTCTGCTGTGAGTCTAGATTATCGAATGGGACGAAAAACTGATAGTGAATTGTAACGTTCAGGACCACCTAATGACGATGGGTCACTCAAATTGCGTCCCGATTCAATATATCGTCCTCCAGCAGACTTGTTTCCATGGGTCTACTGTTGCCTCGGGCACCTTATGGCCGTTCTGCTGTGAGTCAAAGATTTTCGAATCGGACGAAAAACTGAGAGTGAATTGTAACTTTCAGGGCAACCTAATGACGATGGATCACTCAAATTGCGTCCCGATTCAATACATCGTCCTCCAGCCGACTTGTCTCCATGGGTCTATTGCTGCCTCGGGCACCTTATATCCGTTCTGCTGTGAGTCAAAGATTTTCGAATCGGACGAAAAACTGATAGTAAATTGGAAAGTTCAGGGCCTCCTAATGACGATGGAACACTCAAATAGTGTCCCGATTCAATACATCGTCCTCCAGCCGACTTGACTCCATGGGTCTATTGCTGCCTCGGGCACCTTATGGCCGTTCTGCTGTGAGTCAAAAATTTTCGAATCGGACGAAAAACCTGATAGTGATTTGTAACATTCAGGGCCACCTAATGACGATGGACCACACAAATTGCGTCCCGATTTAGTACATCGTCCACTAGCCGACTTGACTCCATGGGACTATTGCTGCCTCGGGCACCTTATGGCCGTTCTGCTCTGAGTCTAGATTATCGAATGGGATGAAAAACTGATAGTGAATTGTAACGTTCAGGGCCACCTAATGACGATGGACCACTCAAATTGCGTCCCGATTCAATACATCGTCCTCCAGCAGACTTGTCTCCAAGGGTCTATTGTTGCCTCGGGCACCTTATGGCAGTCCTGCTGTGACTCAAAGATTTTCGAATCGGACGAAAAACTGATAGTGAATTGTAACGTTCAGGGCCACCTAATGACGATGGATCACTCAAATTGCGTCCCGATTCAATACATCGTCCTCCAGCAGACTTGTCTCCATGGGTCTATTGCTGCCTCGGGCACCTTATGGCCGTTCTGCCGTGAGCCAAAGATTTTCGAATCGGTCGAAAAACTGATAGTGAATTGTAACTTTCAGGGCCACCTAATGACGATGGATCACTCAAATTGCGTCCCGATTCAATACATCGTCCTCCAGCAGACTTGTCTCCATGCGTCTATTGCTGCCTCGGGCACCTTATGGCCGTTCTGCTGTGAGTCAAAGATTTTCGAATCGGACGAAAAACTGATAGTGAATTGTAACATTCAGGGCCCTCTAATGACGATGGACCACACAAATTGCGTCCCGAATCAGTACATCGTCCTCTAGCCGACCTGACTCCATGGGTCTATTGCTGCCTCGGGCACCTTATGGCCGTTCTGCTGTGAGTCTAGATTATCGAATGGGACGAAAAACTGATAGTGAATTGTAACGTTCAGGGCCACCTAATGACGATGGATCACTCAAATTGCGTCCCGATTCAATACATCGTCCTCCAGCAGACTTGTCTCCATGGGTCTATTGCTGCCTCGGGCACCTTATGGCCGTTCTGCCGTGAGCCAAAGATTTTCGAATCGGTCGAAAAACTGATAGTGAATTGTAACTTTCAGGGCCACCTAATGACGATGGATCACTCAAATTGCGTCCCGATTCAATACATCGTCCACCAGCCGACTTGTCTCCATGGGTCTATCGCTGCCTCGGGCACCTTATGGCCGTTCTGCTGTGAGTCAAAGATTTTCGAATCGGACGAAAAACTGATAGTGAATTCTAACGTTCAGGGCCTCCTAATGACGATGGAACACTCAAATTGCGTCCCGATTCAATACATCGTCCTCCAGCAGACTTGTCTCCATGCGTCTATTGCTGCCTCGGGCACCTTATGGCCGTTCTCCTGTGAGTCAAAAATTTTCGAATCGGACGAAAAACTGATAGTGAATTGTAACTTTCAGGGCCTCCTAATGACGATGGAACACTCAAATTGCGTCCCGATTCAATACATCGTCCTCCAGCAGACTTGTCTCCATGGGTCTATTGCTGCCTCGGGCACCTTATGGCCGTTCTGCTGTGAGTCAAAGATTTTCGAATCGGACGAAAAACAGATAGTGAATTCTAACATTCAGGGCCACTTAATGACGATGGACCACGCAAATTGCGTCCCGATTCAATACATCGTCCTCCAGCCGACTTGACTCCTTGGGTCTATTGCTGCCTCGGGCACCTTATGGCCGTTCTGCTGTGAATCTGGATTATCGAATGGGACGAAAAACTGGTAGTGAATTGTAACGTTCAGGGCCACCTAATGACGATGGATCACTCAAATTCCGTCCCGATTCAATACATCGTCCTCCAGCCGACTTGACCCCAAAGGGCTATTGCTGCCTCGGGCACCTTATGGCCGTTCTGCTGTGAGTCTAGATTATCGAATGGGACAAAAAACTGATAGTGAATTTAACGTTCAGGGCCTCCTAATGACGATGGATCACTCAAATTGCGTCCCGATTCAATACATCGTCCTCCAGCAGATTTGTCTCAATGGGTCTATTGCTGCCTCGTGCACCTTATGGCCGTTCTGCTGTGAGTCTAGATTATCGACTGGGACGAAAAACTGATAGTGAATTGTAACGTTCAGGGCCACCTAATGACGATGGATCACTCAAATTGCGTCCCGATTCAATACATCGTCCCCAGCCGACTTGTCTCCATGGGTCTAATGCTGCCTCGGGCACCTTATGGCCGTTCTGCTGTGAGTCTAGATTATAGAATGGGATGAAAAACTGATAGTGAATTGTATCGTTCAGGGCCACTTAATGACGATGGACCACACAAATTGCGTCCCGATTTTGTACATCGTCCACTAGCCGACTTGACTCCATGGGACTATTGCTGCCTCGGGCACCTTATGGCCGTTCAGCTGTGAGTCTAGATTATAGAATGGGATGAAAAACTGATAGTGAATTGTATCGTTCAGGGCCACCTAATGACGAAGGATCACTCAAATTGCGTCCCGATTCAATACATCGTCCTCCAGCAGACTTGTCTCCAAGGGTCTATTGCTGCCTCGGGCACCTTATGGCAGTCCTGCTGTGACTCAAAGATTTTCGAATCGGACGAAAAACTGATAGTGAATTGTAACGTTCAGGGCCTCCTAATGACGATGGAACACTCAAATTGCGTCCCGATTCAATACATCGTCCTCCAGCATACTTGTCTCCATGGGTCTATTGCTGCCTCGGGCACCTTATGGCCGTTCTGCTGTGAGTCAAAGATTTTCGAATCGGACGAAAAACTGATAGTAAATTGGAACGTTCAGGGCCTCCTAATGACGATGGAACACTCAAATTGCGTCCCGATTCAATCCATCGTCCTCCAGCGGACTTGTCTCCATTGGTCTATTGCTGCCTCGGGCACCTAATGGCCGTTCTGCTGTGAGTCAAAAACTTTCGAATCGGACGAAAAACTGATAGTGAATTGTAACATTCAGGGCCACTTAATGACGATGGATCACGCAAATTGCGTCCCGATTCAATACATCGTCCTCCAGCCGACTTGACTCCATGGGTCGATTGCTGCCTCGGGCACCTTATGGCCGTTCTGCTGTGAGTCAAAGATTTTCGAATCGGACGAAAAACCTGATAGTGATTTGTAACATTCAGGACCACCTAATGACGATGGACCACACAAATTGCGTCCCGATTTAGTACATCGTCCACTAGCCGACTTGACTCCATGGGACTATTGCTGCCTCGGGCACCTTATGGCCGTTCTGCTGTGAGTCTAGATTATCGAATGGGATGAAAAACTGATAGTGAATTGTAACGTTCAGGGCCACCTAATGACGATGGATCACTCAAATTGCGTCCCGATTCAATACATCGTCCTCCAGCAGACTTGTCTCCAAGGGTCTATTGCTGCCTCGGGCACCTTATGGCAGTCCTGCTGTGACTCAAAGATTTTCGAATCGGACGAAAAACTGATAGTGAATTGTAACGTTCAGGGCCTCCTAATGACGATGGAACACTCAAATTGCGTCCCGATTCAATACATCGTCCTCCAGCAGACTTGTCTCCATGGGTCTATTGCAGCCTCGGGCACCTTATGGCCGTTCTGCTGTGAGTCAAAGATTTTCGAATCGGACGAAAAACTGATAGTGAATTCTAACATTCAGGGCCACTTAATGACGATGGACCACGCAAATTGCGTCCCGATTCAATACATCGTCCTCCAGCCGACTTGACTCCATGGGTCTATTGCTGCCTCGGGCACCTTATGGCCGTTCTGCTGTGAATCTAGATTATCGAATGGGACGAAAAACTGGTAGTGAATTGTAACGTTCAGGGCCACCTAATGACGATGGATCACTCAAATTGCGTCCCGATTCAATACATCGTCCTCCAGCCGACTTGTCTCCATGGGTCTATTGCTGCCTCGGGCACATTATGGCCGTTCTGCTGTGAGTCTAGATTATCGAATGGGACGAAAAACTGATAGTGAATTGTAACTTTCAGGGCCACCTAATGACGATGGATCACTAAAATTGCGTCCCGATTCTATACATCGTCCTCCAACAGACTTGTCTCCATGGGTCGATTGCTGCCTCGGGCACCTTATGGCCGTTCTGCTGTGAGTCAAAGATTTTCGAATCGGACGAAAAACCTGATAGTGATTTGTAACATTCAGGGCCACCTAATGACGATGGACCACACAAATTGCGTCCCGATTTAGTACATCGTCCACTAGCCGACTTGACTCCATGGGACTATTGCTGCCTCGGGCACCTTATGGCCGTTCTGCTGTGAGTCTAGATTATCGAATGGGATGAAAAACTGATAGTGAATTGTAACGTTCAGGGCCACCTAATGACGATGGATCACTCAAGTTGCGTCCCGATTCAATACATCGTCCTCCAGCAGACTTGTCTCCAAGGGTCTATTGCTGATTCGGGCACCTTATGGCCGTTCTGCTGTGAGTCAAAGATTTTCGAATCGGACGAAAAACTGATAGTGAATTGTAACATTCAGGGCCACCTAATGACGATGGACCACACAAATTGCGTCCCGAATCAGTACATCGTCCTCCAGCCGACCTGACTCCATGGGTCTATTGCTGCCTCGGGCACCTTATGGCCGTTCTGCTGTGAGTCTAGATTATCGAATGGGACGAAAAACTGATAGTGAATTGTAACGTTCAGGGCCACCTATTGACGATGGATCACTCAAATTGCGTCCCGATTCAATACATTGTCCTCCAGCAGACTGTCTCCATGGTTCTATTGCAGCCTCGGGCACCTTATTGCCGTTCAGCTGTGACTCAAAGATTTTCGAATCGGACGAAAAACTGATAGTGAATTGTAACGTTCAGGGCTTCCTAATGACGATGGATCACTCAAATTGCGTCCCGATTCAATACATCGTTCTCCAGCAGACTTGTCTCCACGGGTCGATTGCTGCCTCGGGGACCTAATGGCCGTTCTGCTGTGAGTCAAAGATTTTCGAATCGGACGAAAAACTGATAGTGAATTGTAACATTCAGGGCCACCTAATGACGATGGACCACGCAAATTGCGTCCCGATTCAATACATCGTCCTCCAGCCGACTTGACTCCATGGGTCTAATGCTGCCTCGGGCACCTTATGGCCGTTCTGCTGTGAATCTAGATTATCGACTGGGACGAAAAACTGATAGTGAATTGTAACGTTCAGGGCCACCTAATGACGATGGATCACTCAAATTGCGTCCCGATTCAATACATCGTCCCCAGCCGACTTGTCTCCATGGGTCTAATGCTGCCTCGGGCACCTTATGGCCGTTCTGCTGTGAGTCTAGATTATAGAATGGGATGAAAAACTGATAGTGAATTGTATCGTTCAGGGCCACTTAATGACGATGGACCACACAAATTGCGTCCCGATTTTGTACATCGTCCACTAGCCGACTTGACTCCATGGGACTATTGCTGCCTCGGGCACCTTATGGCCGTTCTGCTGTGAGTCTAGATTATAGAATGGGATGAACAACTGATAGTGAATTGTATCGTTCAGGGCCACCTAATGACGATGGATCACTCAAATTGCATCCCGATTCAATACATCGTCCTCCAGCAGACTTGTCTCCAAGGGTCTATTGCTGCCTCGGGCACCTTATGGCAGTCCTGCTGTGACTCAAAGATTTTCGAATCGGACGAAAAACTGATAGTGAATTGTAACGTTCAGGGCCTCCTAATGACGATGGAACACTCAAATTGCGTCCCGATTCAATACATCGTCCTCCAGCATACTTTTCTCCATGGGTCTATTGCTGCCTCGGGCACCTTATGGCCGTTCTGCTGTGAGTCAAAGATTTTCGAATCGGACGAAAAACTGATAGTAAATTGGAACGTTCAGGGCCTCCTAATGACGATGGAACACTCAAATTGCGTCCCGATTCAATCCATCGTCCTCCAGCGGACTTGTCTTCATTGGTCTATTGCTGCCTCGGGCACCTAATGGCCGTTCTGCTGTGAGTCAAAAACTTTCGAATCGGACGAAAAACTGATAGTGAATTGTAACATTCAGGGCCACTTAATGACGATGGACCACGCAAATTGCGTCCCGATTCAATACATCGTCCTCCAGCCGACTTGACTCCATGGGTCGATTGCTGCCTCGGGCACCTTATGGCCGTTCTGCTGTGAGTCAAAGATTTTCGAATCGGACGAAAAACCTGATAGTGATTTGTAACATTCAGGACCACCTAATGACGATGGACCACACAAATAGCGTCCCGATTTAGTACATCGTCCACTAGCCGACTTGACTCCATGGGACTATTGCTGCCTCGGGCACCTTATGGCCGTTCTGCTGTGAGTCTAGATTATCGAATGGGATGAAAAACTGATAGTGAATTGTAACGTTCAGGGCCACCTAATGACGATGGATCACTCAAATTGCGTCCCGATTCAATACATCGTCCTCCAGCAGACTTGTCTCCAAGGGTCTATTGCTGCCTCGGGCACCTTATGGCAGTCCTGCTGTGACTCAAAGATTTTCGAATCGGACGAAAAACTGATAGTGAATTGTAACGTTCAGGGCCTCCTAATGACGATGGAACACTCAAATTGCGTCCCGATTCAATACATCGTCCTCCAGCAGACTTGTCTCCATGGGTCTATTGCTGCCTCGGGCACCTTATGGCCGTTCTGCTGTGAGTCAAAGATTTTCGAATCGGACGAAAAACTGATAGTGAATTCTAACATTCAGGGCCACTTAATGACGATGGACCACGCAAATTGCGTCCCGATTCAATACATCGTCCTCCAGCCGACTTGACTCCATGGGTCTATTGCTGCCTCGGGCACCTTATGGCCGTTCTGCTGTGAATCTAGATTATCGAATGGGACGAAAAACTGGTAGTGAATTGTAACGTTCAGGGCCACCTAATGACGATGGATCATTCAAATTGCGTCCCGATTCAATACATCGTCCTCCAGCCGACTTGTCTCCATGGGTCTATTGCTGCCTCGGGCACATTATGGCCGTTCTGCTGTGAGTCTAGATTATCGAATGGGACGAAAAACTGATAGTGAATTGTAACTTTCAGGGCCACCTAATGACGATGGATCACTAAAATTGCGTCCCGATTCTATACATCGTCCTCCAACAGACTTGTCTCCATGGGTCGATTGCTGCCTCGGGCACCTTATGGCCGTTCTGCTGTGAGTCAAAGATTTTCGAATCGGACGAAAAACCTGATAGTGATTTGTAACATTCAGGGCCACCTAATGACGATGGACCACACAAATTGCGTCCCGATTTAGTACATCGTCCACTAGCCGACTTGACTCCATGGGACTATGGCTGCCTCGGGCACCTTATGGCCGTTCTGCTGTGAGTCTAGATTATCGAATGGGATGAAAAACTGATAGTGAATTGTAACGTTCAGGGCCACCTAATGACGATGGATCACTCAAATTGCGTCCCGATTCAATACATCGTCCTCCAGCAGACTTGTCTCCAAGGGTCTATTGCTGATTCGGGCACCTTATGGCCGTTCTGCTGTGAGTCAAAGATTTTCGAATCGGACGAAAAACTGATAGTGAATTGTAACATTCAGGGCCACCTAATGACGATGGACCACACAAATTGCGTCCCGTATCAGTACATCGTCCTCCAGCCGACCTGACTCCATGGGTCTATTGCTGCCTCGGGCACCTTATGGCCGTTCTGCTGTGAGTCTAGATTATCGAATGGGACGAAAAACTGATAGTGAATTGTAACGTTCAGGGCCACCTAATGACGATGGATCACTCAAATTGCGTCCCGATTCAATACATCGTCCACCAGCCGACTTGTCTCCATGGGTCTATCGCTGCCTCGGGCACCTTATGGCCGTTCTGCTGTGAGTCAAAGATTTTCGAATCGGACGAAAAACTGATAGTGAATTGTAACGTTCAGGGCCTCCTAATGACGATGGAACACTCAAATTGCGTCCCGATTCAATACATCGTCCTCCAGCAGACTCTTCTCCATGCGTCTATTGCTGCCTCGGGCACCTTATGGCCGTTCTCCTGTGAGTCAAAGATTTTCGAATCGGACGAAAAACTGATAGTGAATTGTAACTTTCAGGGCCTCCTAATGACGATGGAACACTCAAATTGCGTCCCGATTCAATACATCGTCCTCCAGCAGACTTGTCTCCATGGGTCTATTGCTGCCTCGGGCACCTTATGGGCGTTCTGCTGTGAGTCAAAGATTTTCGAATCGGACGAAAAACTGATAGTGAATTGTAACGTTCAGGGCCACCTAATGACGATGGATCACTCAAATTGCGTCCGATTCAATACATCGTCCTCCAGCCGACATGTCTCCATGGGTCTATTGCTGCCTTTGCACCTTATGGTCGTTCTGCTGTGAGTCAAAGATTTTCGAATCGGACGAAAAACTGATAGTGAATTGTAACGTTCAGGGCCACCTATTGACGATGGATCACTCAAATTGCGTCCCGATTCAATACATTGTCCTCCAGCAGACTGTCTCCATGGGTCTATTGCAGCCTCGGGCACCTTATTGCCGTTCAGCTGTGACTCAAAGATTTTCGAATCGGACGAAAAACTGATAGTGAATTGTAACGTTCAGGGCCTCCTAATGACGATGGATCACTCAAATTGCGTCCCGATTCAATACATCGTTCTCCAGCAGACTTGTCTCCACGGGTCGATTGCTGCCTCGGGCACCTAATGGCCGTTCTGCTGTGAGTCAAAAACTTTCGAATCGGACGAAAAACTGATAGTGAATTGTAACATTGAGGGCCACCTAATGACGATGGACCACGCAAATTGCGTCCCGATTCAATACATCGTCCTCCAGCCGACTTGACTCCATGGGTCTAATGCTGCCTCGGGCACCTTATGGCCGTTCTGCTGTGAATCTAGATTATCGACTGGGACGAAAAACTGATAGTGAATTGTAACGTTCAGGGCCACCTAATGACGATGGATCACTCAAATTGCGTCCCGATTCAATACATCGTCCCCAGCCGACTTGTCTCCATGGGTCTAATGCTGCCTCGGGCACCTTATGGCCGTTCTGCTGTGAGTCTAGATTATAGAATGGGATGAAAAACTGATAGTGAATTGTATCGTTCAGGGCCACTTAATGACGATGGACCACACAAATTGCGTCCCGATTTTGTACATCGTCCACTAGCCGACTTGACTCCATGGGACTATTGCTGCCTCGGGCACCTTATGGCCGTTCTGCTGTGAGTCTAGATTATAGAATGGGATGAAAAACTGATAGTGAATTGTATCGTTCAGGGCCACCTAATGACGATGGATCACTCAAATTGCGTCCCGATTCAATACATCGTCCTCCAGCAGACTTGTCTCCAAGGGTCTATTGCTGCCTCGGGCACCTTATGGCAGTCCTGCTGTGACTCAAAGATTTTCGAATCGGACGAAAAACTGATAGTGAATTGTAACGTTCAGGGCCTCCTAATGACGATGGAACACTCAAATTGCGTCCCGATTCAATACATCGTCCTCCAGCATACTTGTCTCCATGGGTCTATTGCTGCCTCGGGCACCTTACGGCCGTTCTGCTGTGAGTCAAAGATTTTCGAATCGGACGAAAAACTGATAGTAAATTGGAACGTTCAGGGCCTCCTAATGACGATGGAACACTCAAATTGCGTCCCGATTCAATCCATCGTCCTCCAGCGGACTTGTCTTCATTGGTCTATTGCTGCCTCGGGCACCTAATGGCCGTTCTGCTGTGAGTCAAAAACTTTCGAATCGGACGAAAAACTGATAGTGAATTGTAACATTCAGGGCCACTTAATGACGATGGACCACGCAAATTGCGTCCCGATTCAATACATCGTCCTCCAGCCGACTTGACTCCATGGGTCGATTGCTGCCTCGGGCACCTTATGGCCGTTCTGCTGTGAGTCAAAGATTTTCGAATCGGACGAAAAACCTGATAGTGATTTGTAACATTCAGGACCACCTAATGACGATGGACCACACAAATTGCGTCCCGATTTAGTACATCGTCCACTAGCCGACTTGACTCCATGGGACTATTGCTGCCTCGGGCACCTTATGGCCGTTCTGCTGTGAGTCTAGATTATCGAATGGGATGAAAAACTGATAGTGAATAGTAACGTTCAGGGCCACCTAATGACGATGGATCACTCAAATTGCGTCCCGATTCAATACATCGTCCTCCAGCAGACTTGTCTCCAAGGGTCTATTGCTGCCTCGGGCACCTTATGGCAGTCCTGCTGTGACTCAAAGATTTTCGAATCGGACGAAAAACTGATAGTGAATTGTAACGTTCAGGGCCTCCTAATGACGATGGAACACTCAAATTGCGTCCCGATTCAATACATCGTCCTCCAGCAGACTTGTCTCCATGGGTCTATTGCTGCCTCGGGCACCTTATGGCCGTTCTGCTGTGAGTCAAAGATTTTCGAATCGGACGAAAAACTGATAGTGAATTCTAACATTCAGGGCCACTTAATGACGATGGACCACGCAAATTGCGTCCCGATTCAATACATCGTCCTCCAGCCGACTTGACTCCATGGGTCTATTGCTGCCTCGGGCACCTTATGGCCGTTCTGCTGTGAATCTAGATTATCGAATGGGACGAAAAACTGGTAGTGAATTGTAACGTTCAGGGCCACCTAATGACGATGGATCACTCAAATTGCGTCCCGATTCAATACATCGTCCTCCAGCCGACTTGTCTCCATGGGTCTATTGCTGCCTCGGGCACCTTATGGCCGTTCTGCTGTGAGTCTAGATTATCGAATGGGACGAAAAACTGATAGTGAATTGTAACTTTCAGGGCCACCTAATGACGATGGATCACTAAAATTGCGTCCCGATTCTATACATCGTCCTCCAACAGACTTGTCTCCATGGGTCGATTGCTGCCTCGGGCACCTTATGGCCGTTCTGCTGTGAGTCAAAGATTTTCGAATCGGACGAAAAACCTGATAGTGATTTGTAACATTCAGGGCCACCTAATGACGATGGACCACACAAATTGCGTCCCGATTTAGTACATCGTCCACTAGCCGACTTGACTCCATGGGACTATTGCTGCCTCGGGCACCTTATGGCCGTTCTGCTGTGAGTCTAGATTATCGAATGGGATGAAAAACTGATAGTGAATTGTAACGTTCAGGGCCACCTAATGACGATGGATCACTCAAATTGCGTCCCGATTCAATACATCGTCCTCCAGCAGACTTGTCTCCAAGGGTCTATTGCTGATTCGGGCACCTTATGGCCGTTCTGCTGTGAGTCAAAGATTTTCGAATCGGACGAAAAACTGATAGTGAATTGTAACATTCAGGGCCACCTAATGACGATGGACCACACAATATTGCGTCCCGAATCAGTACATCGTCCTCCAGCCGACCTGACTCCATGGGTCTATTGCTGCCTCGGGCACCTTATGGCCGTTCTGCTGTGAGTCTAGATTATCGAATGGGACGAAAAACTGATAGTGAATTGTAACGTTCAGGGCCACCTAATGACGATGGATCACTCAAATTGCGTCCCGATTCAATACATCGTCCTCCAGCAGACTTGTCTCCATGGGTCTATTGCTGCCTCGGGCACCTTATGGCCGTTCTGCCGTGAGTCAAAGATTTTCGAATCGGAAGAAAAACTGATAGTGAATTGTAACTTTCAGGGCCACCTAATGACGATGGATCACTCAAATTGCGTCCCGATTCAATACATCGTCCACCAGCCGACTTGTCTCCATGGGTCTATCGCTGCCTCGGGCACCTTATGGCCGTTCTGCTGTGAGTCAAAGATTTTCGAATCGGACGAAAAACTGATAGTGATTTGTACCGTTCAGGGCCTCCTAATGACGATGGAACACTCAAATTGCGTCCCGATTCAATACATCGTCCTCCAGCAGACTTGTCTCCATGCGTCTATTGCTGCCTCGGGCACCTTATGGCCGTTCTCCTGTGAGTCAAAGATTTTCGAATCGGACGAAAAACTGATAGTGAATTGTAACTTTCAGGGCCTCCTAATGACGATGGAACACTAAAATTGCGTCCCGATTCAATACATCGTCCTCCAGCAGTCTTGTCTCCATGGGTCTATTGCTGCCTCGGGCACCTTATGGCCGTTCTGCTGTGAGTCAAAGATTTTCGAATCGGACGAAAAACTGATAGTGAATTGTAACGTTCAGGGCCACCTAATTACGATGGATCACTCAAATTGCGTCCGATTCAATACATCGTCCTCCAGCGGACTTGTCTTCATTGGTCTATTGCTGCCTCGGGCACCTAATGGCCGTTCTGCTGTGAGTCAAAAACTTTCGAATCGGACGAAAAACTGATAGTGAATTGTAACATTCAGGGCCACTTAATGACGATGGACCACGCAAATTGCGTCCCGATTCAATACATCGTCCTCCAGCCGACTTGACTCCATGGGTCGATTGCTGCCTCGGGCACCTTATGGCCGTTCTGCTGTGAGTCAAAGACTTTCGAATCGGACGAAAAACCTGATAGTGATTTGTAACATTCAGGACCACCTAATGACGATGGACCACACAAATTGCGTCCCGATTTAGTACATCGTCCACTAGCCGACTTGACTCCATGGGACTATTGCTGCCTCGGGCAACTTATGGCCGTTCTGCTGTGAGTCTAGATTATCGAATGGGATGAAAAACTGATAGTGAATAGTAACGTTCAGGGCCACCTAATGACGATGGATCACTCAAATTGCGTCCCGATTCAATACATCGTCCTCCAGCAGACTTGTCTCCAAGGGTCTATTGCTGCCTCGGGCACCTTATGGCAGTCCTGCTGTGACTCAAAGATTTTCGAATCGGACGAAAAACTGATAGTGAATTGTAACGTTCAGGGCCTCCTAATGACGATGGAACACTCAAATTGCGTCCCGATTCAATACATCGTCCTCCAGCAGACTTGTCTCCATGGGTCTATTGCTGCCTCGGGCACCTTATGGCCGTTCTGCTGTGAGTCAAAGATTTTCGAATCGGACGAAAAACTGATAGTGAATTCTAACATTCAGGGCCACTTAATGACGATGGACCACGCAAATTGCGTCCCGATTCAATACATCGTCCTCCAGCCGACTTGACTCCATGGGTCTATTGCTGCCTCGGGCACCTTATGGCCGTTCTGCTGTGAATCTAGATTATCGAATGGGACGAAAAACTGGTAGTGAATTGTAACGTTCAGGGCCACCTAATGACGATGGATCACTCAAATTGCGTCCCGATTCAATACATCGTCCTCCAGCCGACTTGTCTCCATGGGTCTATTGCTGCCTCGGGCACCTTATGGCCGTTCTGCTGTGAGTCTAGATTATCGAATGGGACGAAAAACTGATAGTGAATTGTAACTTTCAGGGCCACCTAATGACGATGGATCACTAAAATTGCGTCCCGATTCTATACATCGTCCTCCAACAGACTTGTCTCCATGGGTCGTTTGCTGCCTCGGGCACCTTATGGCCGTTCTGCTGTGAGTCAAAGATTTTCGAATCGGACGAAAAACCTGATAGTGATTTGTAACATTCAGGGCCACCTAATGACGATGGACCACACAAATTGCGTCCCGATTTAGTACATCGTCCACTAGCCGACTTGACTCCATGGGACTATTGCTGCCTCGGGCACCTTATGGCCGTTCTGCTGTGAGTCTAGATTATCGAATGGGATGAAAAACTGATAGTGAATTGTAACGTTCAGGGCCACCTAATGACGATGGATCACTCAAATTGCGTCCCGATTCAATACATCGTCCTCCAGCAGACTTGTCTCCAAGGGTCTATTGCTGATTCGGGCACCTTATGGCCGTTCTGCTGTGAGTCAAAGATTTTCGAATCGGACGAAAAACTGATAGTGAATTGTAACATTCAGGGCCACCTAATGACGATGGACCACACAAATTGCGTCCCGAATCAGTACATCGTCCTCCAGCCGACCTGACTCCATGGGTCTATTGCTGCCTCGGGCACCTTATGGCCGTTCTGCTGTGAGTCTAGATTATCGAATGGGACGAAAAACTGATAGTGAATTGTAACGTTCAGGGCCACCTAATGACGATGGATCACTCAAATTGCGTCCCGATTCAATACATCGTCCTCCAGCAGACTTGTCTCCATGGGTCTATTGCTGCCTCGGGCACCTTATGGCCGTTCTGCCGTGAGTCAAAGATTTTCGAATCGGAAGAAAAACTGATAGTGAATTGTAACTTTCAGGGCCACCTAATGACGATGGATCACTCAAATTGCGTCCCGATTCAATACATCGTCCACCAGCCGACTTGTCTCCATGGGTCTATCGCTGCCTCGGGCACCTTATGGCCGTTCTGCTGTGAGTCAAAGATTTTCGAATCGGACGAAAAACTGATAGTGAATTGTACCGTTCAGGGCCTCCTAATGACGATGGAACACTCAAATTGCGTCCCGATTCAATACATCGTCCTCCAGCAGACTTGTCTCCATGCGTCTATTGCTGCCTCGGGCACCTTATGGCCGTTCTCCTGTGAGTCAAAGATTTTCGAATCGGACGAAAAACTGATAGTGAATTGTAACTTTCAGGGCCTCCTAATGACGATGGAACACTAAAATTGCGTCCCGATTCAATACATCGTCCTCCAGCAGTCTTGTCTCCATGGGTCTATTGCTGCCTCGGGCACCTTATGGCCGTTCTGCTGTGAGTCAAAGATTTTCGAATCGGACGAAAAACTGATAGTGAATTGTAACGTTCAGGGCCACCTAATTACGATGGATCACTCAAATTGCGTCCGATTCAATACATCGTCCTCCAGCCGACATGTCTCCATGGGTCTATTGCTGCCTTGGCACCTGATGGTCGTTCTGCTGTGAGTCAAAGATTTTCGAATCGGACGAAAAACTGATAGTGAATTGTAACGTTCAGGGCCACCTATTGACGATGGATCACTCAAATTGCGTCCCGATTCAATACATTGTCCTCCAGCAGACTGTCTCCATGGGTCTATTGCAGCCTCGGGCACCTTATTTCCGTTCAGCTGTGACTCAAAGATTTTCGAATCGGACGAAAAACTGATAGTGAATTGTAACGTTCAGGGCCTCCTAATGACGATGGAACACTCAAATTGCGTCCCCATTCAATACATCGTCCTCCAGCCGACTTGTCTCCATGGATCTATTGCTGCCTCGGGCACCTTATGGCCGTTCTAATGTGAGTCAAAAGATTTTCGAATCGGACGAAAAACTGATAGTGAATTGTAACTTTCAGGGCCACCTAATGACGATGGATCACTCAAATTGCGTCCCGATTAAATACATCGTCCTCCAGCCGACTTGACTCCATGGGTCTATTGCTGCCTCGGGCACCTTATGGCCGTTCTGCTGTGAGTCTAGATTATCGAATGGGACAAAAAACTGATAGTGAATTGTAACGTTCAGGGCCTCCTAATGACGATGGATCACTCAAATTGCGTCCCGATTCAATACATCGTCATCCAGCAGACTTGTCTCCACGGGTCGATTGCTGCCTCGGGCACCTAATGGCCGTTCTGCTGTGAGTCAAAGATTTTCGAATCGGACGAAAAACTGATAGTGAATTGTAACATTCAGGGCCACCTAATGACGATGGACCACGCAAATTGCGTCCCGATTCAATACATCGTCCTCCAGCCGACCTGACTCCATGGGTCTATTGCTGCCTCGGGCACCTTATGGCCGTTCTGCTGTGAGTCTAGATTATCGAATGGGACGAAAAACTGATAGTGAATTGTAACGTTCAGGGCCACCTAATGACGATGGATCACTCAAATTGCGTCCCGATTCAATACATCGTCCTCCAGCAGACTTGTCTCCAAGGGTCTATTGCTGATTCGGGCACCTTATGGCCGTTCTGCTGTGAGTCAAAGATTTTCGAATCGGACGAAAAACTGATAGTGAATTGTAACATTCAGGGCCACCTAATGACGATGGACCACACAAATTGCGTCCCGAATCAGTACATCGTCCTCCAGCCGACCTGACTCCATGGGTCTATTGCTGCCTCGGGCACCTTATGGCCGTTCTGCTGTGAGTCTAGATTATCGAATGGGACGAAAAACTGATAGTGAATTGTAACGTTCAGGGCCACCTAATGACGATGGATCACTCAAATTGCGTCCCGATTCAATACATCGTCCTCCAGCAGACTTGTCTCCATGGGTCTATTGCTGCCTCGGGCACCTTATGGCCGTTCTGCCGTGAGTCAAAGATTTTCGAATCGGAAGAAAAACTGATAGTGAATTGTAACTTTCAGGGCCACCTAATGACGATGGATCACTCAAATTGCGTCCCGATTCAATACATCGTCCACCAGCCGACTTGTCTCCATGGGTCTATCGCTGCCTCGGGCACCTTATGGCCGTTCTGCTGTGAGTCAAAGATTTTCGAATCGGACGAAAAACTGATAGTGAATTGTACCGTTCAGGGCCTCCTAATGACGATGGAACACTCAAATTGCGTCCCGATTCAATACATCGTCCTCCAGCAGACTTGTCTCCATGCGTCTATTGCTGCCTCGGGCACCTTATGGCCGTTCTCCTGTGAGTCAAAGATTTTCGAATCGGACGAAAAACTGATAGTGAATTGTAACTTTCAGGGCCTCCTAATGACGATGGAACACTCAAATTGCGTCCCGATTCAATACATCGTCCTCCAGCAGTCTTGTCTCCATGGGTCTATTGCTGCCTCGGGCACCTTATGGCCGTTCTGCTGTGAGTCAAAGATTTTCGAATCGGACGAAAAACTGATAGTGAATTGTAACGTTCAGGGCCACCTAATTACGATGGATCACTCAAATTGCGTCCGATTCAATACATCGTCCTCCAGCCGACATGTCTCCATGGGTCTATTGCTGCCTTGGCACCTGATGGTCGTTCTGCTGTGAGTCAAAGATTTTCGAATCGGACGAAAAACTGATAGTGAATTGTAACGTTCAGGGCCACCTATTGACGATGGATCACTCAAATTGCGTCCCGATTCAATACATTGTCCTCCAGCAGACTGTCTCCATGGGTCTATTGCAGCCTCGGGCACCTTATTTCCGTTCAGCTGTGACTCAAAGATTTTCGAATCGGACGAAAAACTGATAGTGAATTGTAACGTTCAGGGCCTCCTAATGACGATGGAACACTCAAATTGCGTCCCCATTCAATACATCGTCCTCCAGCCGACTTGTCTCCATGGATCTATTGCTGCCTCGGGCACCTTATGGCCGTTCTAATGTGAGTCAAAAGATTTTCGAATCGGACGAAAAACTGATAGTGAATTGTAACTTTCAGGGCCACCTAATGACGATGGATCACTCAAATTGCGTCCCGATTAAATACATCGTCCTCCAGCCGACTTGACTCCATGGGTCTATTGCTGCCTCGGGCACCTTATGGCCGTTCTGCTGTGAGTCTAGATTATCGAATGGGACAAAAAACTGATAGTGAATTGTAACGTTCAGGGCCTCCTAATGACGATGGATCACTCAAATTGCGTCCCGATTCAATACATCGTCATCCAGCAGACTTGTCTCCACGGGTCGATTGCTGCCTCGGGCACCTAATGGCCGTTCTGCTGTGAGTCAAAGATTTTCGAATCGGACGAAAAACTGATAGTGAATTGTAACATTCAGGGCCACCTAATGACGATGGACCACGCAAATTGCGTCCCGATTCAATACATCGTCCTCCAGCCGAGTTGCCTCCATGGGTCTATTGCTGCCTCGGGCACCTTATGGCCGTTCTGCTGTGAATCTAGATTATCGAATGGGACGAAAAACTGATAGTGAATTGTAACGTTCAGGGCCACCTAATGACGATGGATCACTCAAATTGCGTCCTGATTCAATACATCGTCCTCCAGCAGACTTGACTTCATGGGTCTATTGCTGCCTCGGGCACCTTATGGCCGTTCTGCTGTGAGTCAAAGATTATCGAATCGGACGAAAAACTGATAGTGAATTGTAACTTTCAGGGCAACCTAATGACGATGGATCACTCAAATTGCGTCCCGATTAAATACATCGTCCTCCAGCCGACTTGACTCCATGGGTCTATTGCTGTCTCGGGCACCTTATGGCCGTTCTGCTGTGAGTCTAGATTATCGAATGGGACAAAAAACTGATAGTGAATTGTAACGTTCTGGGCCTCCTAATGACGATGGATCACTCAAATTGCGTCCCGATTCAATACATCGTCCTCCAGCAGACTTGTCTCCATGGGTCTATTGCTGCCTCGGGCACCTTATGGCCGTTCTGCTGTGAGTCTAGATTATCGAATGGGACGAAAAACTGATAGTGAATTGTAACGTTCAGGGCCTCCTAATGACGATGGATCACTCAAATTGCGTCCCGATTCAATACATCGTCCTCCAGCAGACTTGTCTCCACGGGTCGATTGCTGCCTCGGGCACCTAATGGCCGTTCTGCTGTGAGTGAAAGATTTTCGAATCGGACGAAAAACTGATAGTGAATTGTAACATTCAGGGCCACCTAATGACGATGGACCACGCAAATTGCGTCCCGATTCAATACATCGTCCTCCAGCCGAGTTGACTCCATGGGTCTATTGCTGTATCGGGCACCTTATGGCCGTTCTGCTGTGAATCTAGATTATCGAATGGGACGAAAAACTGATAGTGAATTGTAACGTTCAGGGCCACCTAATGACGATGGATCACTCAAATTGCGTCCCGATTCAATACATCGTCCCCAGCCGACTTGTCTCCATGGGTCTAATGCTGCCTCGGGCACCTTATGGCCGTTCTGCTGTGAGTCTAGATTATAGAATGGGATGAAAAACTGATAGTGAATTGTATCGTTCAGGGCCACTTAATGACGATGGACCACACAAATTGCGTCCCGATTTTGTACATCGTCCACTAGCCGACTTGACTCCATGGGACTATTGCTGCCTCGGGCACCTTATGGCCGTTCTGCTGTGAGTCTAGATTATCGAATGGGATGAAAAACTGATAGTGAATTGTATCATTCAGGGCCACCTAATGACGATGGATCACTCAAATTGCGTCCCGATTCAATACATCGTCCTCCAGCATACCCCCATGGGTCTATTGCTGCCTTTGGGCACCTTATGGCCGTTCTGCTGTGAGTCAAAGATTTTCGAATCGGACGAAAAACTGATAGTGAATTGGAACGTTCAGGGCCTCCTAATGACGATGGAACACTCAAATTGCGTCCCGATTCAATCCATCGTCCTCCAGCGGACTTGTCTCCATTGGTCTATTGCTGCCTCGGGCACCTAATGGCCGTTCTGCTGTGAGTCAAAAACTTTCGAATCGGACGAAAAACTGATAGTGAATTGTAACATTCAGGGCCACTTAATGACGATGGACCACGCAAATTGCGTCCCGATTCAATACATCGTCCTCCAGCCGACTTGACTCCATGGGTCTATTGCTGCCTCGGGCACCTTATGGCCGTTCTGCTGTGAATCTAGATTATCGAATGGGACGAAAAACTGGTAGTGAATTGTAACGTTCAGGGCCACCTAATGACGATGGATCACTCATATTGCGTCCCGATTCAATACATCGTCCTCCAGCCGACTTGTCTCCATGGGTCTATTGCTGCCTCGGGCACCTTATGGCCGTTCTGCTGTGAGTCTAGATTATCGAATGGGACGAAAAACTGATAGTGAATTGTAACTTTCAGGGCCACCTAATGACGATGGATCACTAAAATTGCGTCCCGATTCTATACATCGTCCTCCAGCAGACTTGTCTCCATGGGTCTATTGCTGCCTCGGGCACCTTATGGCAGTCCTGCTGTGACTCAAAGATTTTCGAATCGGACGAAAAACTGATAGTGAATTGTAACGTTCAGGGCCTCCTAATGACGATGGAACACTCAAATTGCGTCCCGATTCAATACATCGTCCTCCAGCAGACTTGTCTCCATGGGTCTATTGCTGCCTCGGGCACCTTATGACCGTTCTGCTGTGAGTCAAAGATTTTCGAATCGGACGAAAAACTGATAGTGAATTGTAACATTCAGGGCCACCTAATGACGATGGACCACACAAATTGCGTCCCGAATCAGTACATCGTCCTCCAGCAGACTTGTCTCCATGGGTCTATTGCTGCCTTGGGCACCTTATGGCCGTTCTGCTGTGAGTCAAAGATTTTCGAATCGGACGAAAAACTGATAGTGAATTGTAACATTCAGGGCCACCTAATGACGATGGACCACACAAATTGCGTCCCGAATCAGTACATCGTCCTCCAGCTGACCTGACTCCATGGGTCTATTGCTGCCTCGGGCACCTTATGGCCGTTCTGCTGTGAGTCTAGATTATCGAATGGGACGAAAAACTGATAGTGAATTGTAACGTTCAGGGCCACCTTATGACGATGGATCACTCAAATTGCGTCCCGATTCAATACATCGTCCTCCAGCAGACTTGTCTCCATGGGTCTATTGCTGCCTCGGGCACCTTATGGCCGTTCTGCCGTGAGTCAAAGATTTTCGAATCGGAAGAAAAACTGATAGTGAATTGTAACTTTCAGGGCCACCTAATGACGATGGATCACTCAAATTGCGTCCCGATTCAATACATCGTCCACCAGCCGACTTGTCTCCATGGGTCTATCGCTGCCTTGGGCACCTTATGGCCGTTCTGCTGTGAGTCAAAGATTTTCGAATCGGACGAAAAACTGATAGTGAATTGTAACGTTCAGGGCCACCTAATGACGATGGATCACTCAAATTGCGTCCGATTCAATACATCGTCCTGCAGCCGACATGTCTCCATGGGTCTATTGCTGCCTTGGCACCTTATGGTCGTTCTGCTTTGAGTCAAAGATTTTCGAATCGGACGAAAAACTGATAGTGAATTGTAACGTTAAGGGCCACCTAATGACGATGGATCACTCAAATTGCGTCCCGATTCAATACATTGTCCTCCAGCAGACTGTCTCCATGGGTCTATTGCAGCCTCGGGCACCTTATTGCCGTTCAGCTGTGACTCAAAGATTTTTGAATCGGACGAAAAACTGATAGTGAATTGTAACTTTCAGGGCCACCTAATGACGATGGATCACTCAAATTGCGTCCCGATTCAATACATCGTCCTCCAGCAGACTTGTCTCCATGGGTCTATTGCTGCCTCGGGCACCTTATGGCCGTTCTGCCGTGAGTCAAAGATTTTCGAATCGGAAGAAAAACTGATAGTGAATTGTAACTTTCAGGGCCACCTAATGACGATGGATCACTCAAATTGCGTCCCGATTCAATACATCGTCATCCAGCAGACTTGTCTCCACGGGTCGTTTGCTGCCTCGGGCACCTTATGGCCGTTCTGCTGTGAGTCTAGATTATCGAATGGGACAAAAAACTGATAGTGAATTGTAAGGTTTAGGGCCTCCTAATGACGATGGATCACTCAAATTGCGTCCCGATTCAATACATCGTCCTCCAGCAGACTTGACTCCATGGGTCTATTGCTGCCTCGGGCACCTTATGGCCGTTCTGCTGTGAGTCTAGATTATCGAATGGGACGAAAAACTGATAGTGAATTGTAACGTTCAGGGCCTCCTAATGACGATGGATCACTCAAATTGCGTCCCGATTCAATACATCGTCATCCAGCAGACTTGTCTCCACGGGTCGATTGCTGCCTCGGGCACCTAATGGCAGTTCTGCTGTGAGTCAAAGATTTTCGAATCGGACGAAAAACTGATAGTGAATTGTAACATTCAGGACCACCTAATGACGATGGACCACGCAAATTGCGTCCCGATTCAATACATCGTCCTCCAGCCGAGTTGACTCCATGGGTCTATTGCTGCCTCGGGCACCTTATGGCCGTTCTGCTGTGAATCTAGATTATCGAATGGGACGAAAAACTGATAGTGAATTGTAACGTTCAGGGCCACCTAATGACGATGGATCACTCAAATTGCGTCCCGATTCAATACATCGTCCCCAGCCGACTTGTCTCCATGGGTCTATTGCTGCCTCGGGCACCTTATGGCCGTTCTGCTGTGAGTCTAGATTATAGAATGGGATGAAAAACTGATAGTGAATTGTATCGTTCAGGGCCACTTAATGACGATGGACCACACAAATTGCGTCCCGATTCTGTACATCGTCCACTAGCCGACTTGACTCCATGGGACTACTGCTGCCTCGGGCACCTTATGGCCGTTCTGCTGTGAGTCTAGATTATAGAATGGGATGAAAAACTGATAGTGAATTGTATCGTTCAGGGCCACCTAATGACGATGGATCACTCAAATTGCGTCCCGATTCAATACATCGTCCTCCTGCAGACTTGTCTCCAAGGGTCTATTGCTGCCTCGGGCACCTTATGGCAGTCCTGCTGTGACTCAAAGATTTTCGAATCGGACGAAAAACTGATAGTGAATTGTAACGTTCAGGGCCTCCTAATGACGATGGAACACTCAAATTGCGTCCCGATTCAATACATCGTCCTCCAGCAGACTTGTCTCCATGGGTCTATTGCTGCCTCGGGCACCTTATGGCCGTTCTGCTGTGAGTCAAAGATTTTCGAATCGGACGAAAAACTGATATTGAATTGTAACATTCAGGGCCACCTAATGACGATGGACCACATAAATTGCGTCCCGAATCAGTACATCGTCCTCCAGCCGACCTGACTCCATGGGTCTATTGCTGCCTCGGGCACCTTATGGCCGTTCTGCTGTGAGTCTAGATTATAGAATGGGACGAAAAACTGATAGTGAATTGTAACGTTCAGGGCCACCTAATGACGATGGATCACTCAAATTGCGTCCCGATTCAATACATCGTCCTCCAGCAGACTTGTCTCCATGGTTCTATTGCTGCCTCGGGCACCTTATGGCCGTTCTGCCGTGAGTCAAAGATTTTCGAATCGGAAGAAAAACTGATAGTGAATTGTAACTTTCAGGGCCACCTAATGACGATGGATCACTCAAATTGCGTCCCGATTCAATACATCGTCCACCAGCCGACTTGTCTCCATGGGTCTATCGCTGCCTCGGGCACCTTATGGCCGTTCTGCTGTGAATCTAGATTATCGAATGGGACGAAAAACTGATAGTGAATTGTAACGTTCAGGGCCACCTAATGACGATGGATCACTCAAATTGCGTCCCGATTCAATACATCGTCCCCAGCCGACTTGTCTCCATGGGTCTATTGCTGCCTCGGGCACCTTATGGCCGTTCTGCTGTGAGTCTAGATTATAGAATGGGATGAAAAACTGATAGTGAATTGTATCGTTCAGGGCCACTTAATGACGATGGACCACACAAATTGCGTCCCGATTCTGTACATCGTCCACTAGCCGACTTGACTCCATGGGACTATTGCTGCCTCGGGCACCTTATGGCCGTTCTGCTGTGAGTCTAGATTATAGAATGGGATGAAAAACTGATAGTGAATTGTATCGTTCAGGGCCACCTAATGACGATGGATCACTCAAATTGCGTCCCGATTCAATACATCGTCCTCCAGCAGACTTGTCTCCATGGGTCTATTGCTGCCTCGGGCACTTTATGGCCGTTCTGCTGTGAGTCAAAGATTTTCGAATCGGACGAAAAACTGATAGTGAATTGTAACTTTCAGGGCAACCTAATGACGATGGATCACTCAAATTGCGTCCCGATTCAATACATCGTCCTCCAGCCGACTTGTCTCCATGGGTCTATTGCTGCCTCGGGCACCTTATGGCCGTTCTGCTGTGAGTCAAAGATTTTCGAATCGGACGAAAAACTGATAGTAAATTGGAACGTTCAGGGCCTCCTAATGACGATGGAACACTCAAATTGCGTCCCGATTCAATCCATCGTCCTCCAGCGGACTTGACTCCATGGGTCTATTGCTGCCTCGGGCACCTTATGGCCGTTCTGCTGTGAATCTAGATTATCGAATGGGACGAAAAACTGGTAGTGAATAGTAACGTTCAGGGCCACCTAATGACGATGGATCACTCAAATTGCGTCCCGATTCAAAACATCGTCCTCCAGCCGACTTGTCTCCATGGGTCGATTGCTGCCTCGGGCACCTTATGGCCGTTCTGCTGTGAGTCAAAGATTTTCGAATCGGACGAAAGACCTGATAGTGATTTGTAACATTCAGGGGCACCTAATGACGATGGACCACACAAATTGCGTCCCGATTTAGTACATCGTCCACTAGCCGACTTGACTCCAAGGGACTATTGCTGCCTCGGGCACCTTATGGCCGTTCTGCTGTGAGTCTAGATTATCGAATGGGATGAAAAACTGATAGTGAATTGTAACGTTCAGGGCCACCTAATGACGATGGATCACTCAAATTGCGTCCCGATTCAATACATCGTCCTCCAGCAGACTTGTCTCCATGGGTCTATTGCTGCCTCGGGCACCTTATGGCCGTTCTGCCGTGAGTCAAAAATTTTCGAATCGGAAGAAAAACTGATAGTGAATTGTAACTTTCAGGGCCACCTAATGACGATGGATCACTCAAATTGCGTCCCGATTCAATACATCGTCCACCAGCCGACTTGTCTCCATGGGTCTATCGCTGCCTCGGGCACCTTATGGCCGTTCTGCTGTGAATCTAGATTATCGAATGGGACGAAAAACTGATAGTGAATTGTAACGTTCAGGGCCACCTAATGACGATGGATCACTCAAATTGCGTCCCGATTCAATACATCGTCCCCAGCCGACTTGTCTCCATGGGTCTATTGCTGCCTCGGGCACCTTATGGCCGTTCTGCTGTGAGTCTAGATTATAGAATGGGATGAAAAACTGATAGTGAATTGTATCGTTCAGGGCCACTTAATGACGATGGCCCACACAAATTGCGTCCTGATTCTGTACATCGTCCACTAGCCGACTTGACTCCATGGGGCTATTGCTGCCTCGGGCACCTTATGGCCGTTCTGCTGTGAGTCTAGATTATAGAATGGGATGAAAAACTGATAGTGAATTGTATCGTTCAGGGCCACCTAATGACGATGGATCACTCAAATTGCGTCCCAATTCAATACATCGTCCTCCAGCAGACTTGTCTCCATGGGTCTATTGCTGCCTCGGGCACCTTATGGCCGTTCTGCTGTGAGTCAAAGATTTTCGAATCGGACGAAAAACTGATAGTGAATTGTAACTTTCAGGGCAACCTAATGACGATGGATCACTCAAATTGCGTCCCGATTCAATACATCGTCCTCCAGCCGACTTGTCTCCATGGGTCTATTGCTGCCTCGGGCACCTTATGGCCGTTCTGCTGTGAGTCAAAGATTTTCGAATCGGACGAAAAACTGATAGTAAATTGGAACGTTCAGGGCCTCCTAATGACGATGGAACACTCAAATTGCGTCCCGTTTCAATCCATCGTCCTCCAGCGGACTTGTCTCCATTGGTCTATTGCTGCCTCGGGCACCTAATGGCCGTTCTGCTGTGAGTCAAAAACTTTCGAATCGGACGAAAAACTGATAGTGAATTGTAACATTCAGGGCCACTTAATGACGATGGACCACGCAAATTGCGTCCCGATTCAATACATCGTCCTCCAGCCGACTTGACTCCATGGGTCTATTGCTGCCTCGGGCACCTTATGGCCGTTCTGCTGTGAATCTAGATTATCGAATGGGACGAAAAACTGATAGTGAATTGTAACGTTCAGGGCCACCTAATGACGATGGATCACTCAAATTGCGTCCCGATTCAATACATCGTCCCCAGCCGACTTGTCTCCATGGGTCTATTGCTGCCTCGGGCACCTTATGGCCGTTCTGCTGTGAGTCTAGATTATAGAATGGGTTGAAAAACTGATAGTGAATTGTATCGTTCAGGGCCACTTAATGACGATGGACCACACAAATTGCGTCCCGATTCTGTACATCGTCCACTAGCCGACTTGACTCCATGGGACTACTGCTGCCTCGGGCACCTTATGGCCGTTCTGCTGTGAGTCTAGATTATAGAATGGGATGAAAAACTGATAGTGAATTGTATCCTTCAGGGCCACCTAATGACGATGGATCACTCAAATTGCGTCCCGATTCAATACATCGTCCTCCAGCAGACTTGTCTCCAAGGGTCTATTGCTGCCTCGGGCACCTTATGGCAGTCCTGCTCTGACTCAAAGATTTTCGAATCGGACGAAAAACTGATAGTGAATTGTAACGTTCAGGGCCTCCTAATGACGATGGAACACTCAAATTGCGTCCCGATTCAATACATCGTCCTCCAGCAGACTTGTCTCCATGGGTCTATTGCTGCCTCGGGCACCTTATGGCCGTTCTGCTGTGAGTCAAAGATTTTCGAATCGGACGAAAAACTGATAGTGAATTGTAACATTCAAGGCCACCTAATGACGATGGACCACACAAATTGCGTCCCGAATCAGTACATCGTCCTCCAGCCGACCTGACTCCATGGGTCTATTGCTGCCTCGGGCACCTTATGGCCGTTCTGCTGTGAGTCTAGATTATCGAATGGGACGAAAAACTGATAGTGAATTGTAACGTTCAGGGCCACCTAATGACGATGGATCACTGAAATTGCGTCCCGATTCAATACATCGTCCTCCAGCAGACTTGTCTCCATGGGTCTATTGCTGCCTCGGGCACCTTATGGCCGTTCTGCCGTGAGTCAAAGATTTTCGAATCGGAAGAAAAACTGATAGTGAATTGTAACTTTCAGGGCAACCTAATGACGATGGATCACTCAAATTGCGTCCCGATTCAATACATCGTCCCCAGCCGACTTGTCTCCATGGGTCTATTGCTGCCTCGGGCACCTTATGGCCGTTCTGCTGTGAGTCTAGATTATAGAATGGGATGAAAAACTGATAGTGAATTGTATCGTTCAGGGCCACTTAATGACGATGGACCACACAAATTGCGTCCCGATTCTGTACATCGTCCACTAGCCGACTTGACTCCATGGGACTATTGCTGCCTCGGGCACCTTATGGCCGTTCTGCTGTGAGTCTAGATTATAGAATGGGATGAAAAACTGATAGTGAATTGTATCGTTCAGGGCCACCTAATGACGATGGATCACTCAAATTGCGTCCCCATTCAATACATCGTCCTCCAGCAGACTTGTCTCCATGGGACTATTGCTGCCTCGGGCACCTTATGGCCGTTCTGCTGTGAGTCAAAGAATTTCGAATCGGACGAAAAACTGATAGTGAATTGTAACTTTCAGGGCAACCTAATGACGATGGATCACTCAAATTGCGTCCAGATTCAATACATCGTCCTCCAGCCGACTTGTCTCCATGGGTCTGTTGCTGCCTCGGGCACCTTATGGCCGTTCTGCTGTGAGTCAAAGATTTTCGAATCGGACGAAAAACTGATAGTAAATTGGAACGTTCAGGGCCTCCTAATGACGATGGAACACTCAAATTGCGTCCCGATTCAATCCATCGTCCTCCAGCGGACTTGACTCCATGGGTCTATTGCTGCCTCGGGCACCTTATGGCCGTTCTGCTGTGAATCTAGATTATCGAATGGGACGAAAAACTGGTAGTGAATAGTAACGTTCAGGGCCACCTAATGACGATGGATCACTCAAATTGCGTCCCGATTCAATACATCGTCCTCCAGCCGACTTGTCTCCATGGGTCGATTGCTGCCTCGGGCACCTTATGGCCGTTCTGCTGTGAGTCAAAGATTTTCGAATCGGACGAAAAACCTGATAGTGATTTGTAACATTCAGGGGCACCTCTTGACGATGGACCACACAAATTGCGTCCCGATTTAGTACACCGTCCACTAGCCGACTTGACTCCATGGGACTATTGCTGCCTCGGGCACCTTATGGCCGTTCTGCTGTGAGTCTAGATTATCGAATGGGATGAAAAACTGATAGTGAATTGTAACGTTCAGGGCCACCTAATGACGATGGATCACTCAAATTGCGTCCCGATACAATACATCGTCCTCCAGCAGACTTGTCTCCAAGGGTCTATTGCTGCCTCGGGCACCTTATGGCAGTCCTGCTGTGACTCAAAGATTTTCGAATCGGACGAAAAACTGATAGTGAACTGTAACGTTCAGGGCCTCCTAATGACGATGGAACACTCAAATTGCGTCCCGATTCAATACATCGTCCTCCAGCAGACTTGTCTCCATGGGTCTATTGCTGCCTCGGGCACCTTATGGCCGTTCTGCTGTGAGTCAAAGGTTTTCGAATCGGACGAAAAACTGATAGTGAATTGTAACATTCAGGGCCACCTAATGACGATGGATCACTCAAATTGCGTCCCGATTCAATACATCGTCCTCCAGCAGACTTGTCTCCATGGGTCGATTGCTGCCTCGGGCACCTTATGGCCGTTCTGCTGTGAGTCAAAGATTTTCGAATCGGACGAAAAACTGATAGTAAATTGGAACGTTCAGGGCCTCCTAATGACGATGGAACACTCAAATTGCGTCCCGTTTCAATCCATCGTCCTCCAGCGGACTTGTCTCCATTGGTCTATTGCTGCCTCGGGCACCTAATGGCCGTTCTGCTGTGAGTCAAAAACTTTCGAATCGGACGAAAAACTGATAGTGAATTGTAACATTCAGGGCCACTTAATGACGATGGACCACGCAAATTGCGTCCCGATTCAATACATCGTCCTCCAGCCGACTTGACTCCATGGGTCTATTGCTGCCTCGGGCACCTTATGGCCGTTCTGCTGTGAATCTAGATTATCGAATGGGACGAAAAACTGATAGTGAATTGTAACGTTCAGGGCCACCTAATGACGATGGATCACTCAAATTGCGTCCCGATTCAATACATCGTCCCCAGCCGACTTGTCTCCATGGGTCTATTGCTGCCTCGGGCACCTTATGGCCGTTCTGCTGTGAGTCTAGATTATAGAATGGGATGAAAAACTGATAGTGAATTGTATCGTTCAGGGCCACTTAATGACGATGGACCACACAAATTGCGTCCCGATTCTGTACATCGTCCACTAGCCGACTTGACTCCATGGGACTACTGCTGCCTCGGGCACCTTATGGCCGTTCTGCTGTGAGTCTAGATTATAGAATGGGATGAAAAACTGATAGTGAATTGTATCCTTCAGGGCCACCTAATGACGATGGATCACTCAAATTGCGTCCCGATTCAATACATCGTCCTCCAGCAGACTTGTCTCCAAGGGTCTATTGCTGCCTCGGGCACCTTATGGCAGTCCTGCTCTGACTCAAAGATTTTCGAATCGGACGAAAAACTGATAGTGAATTGTAACGTTCAGGGCCTCCTAATGACGATGGAACACTCAAATTGCGTCCCGATTCAATACATCGTCCTCCAGCAGACTTGTCTCCATGGGTCTATTGCTGCCTCGGGCACCTTATGGCCGTTCTGCTGTGAGTCAAACATTTTCGAATCGGACGAAAAACTGATAGTGAATTGTAACATTCAAGGCCACCTAATGACGATGGACCACACAAATTGCGTCCCGAATCAGTACATCGTCCTCCAGCCGACCTGACTCCATGGGTCTATTGCTGCCTCGGGCACCTTATGGCCGTTCTGCTGTGAGTCTAGATTATCGAATGGGACGAAAAACTGATAGTGAATTGTAACGTTCAGGGCCACCTAATGACGATGGATCACTCAAATTGCGTCCCGATTCAATACATCGTCCTCCAGCAGACTTGTCTCCATGGGTCTATTGCTGCCTCGGGCACCTTATGGCCGTTCTGCCGTGAGTCAAAGATTTTCGAATCGGAAGAAAAACTGATAGTGAATTGTAACTTTCAGGGCAACCTAATGACGATGGATCACTCAAATTGCGTCCCGATTCAATACATCGTCCCCAGCCGACTTGTCTCCATGGGTCTATTGCTGCCTCGGGCACCTTATGGCCGTTCTGCTGTGAGTCTAGATTATAGAATGGGATGAAAAACTGATAGTGAATTGTATCGTTCAGGGCCACTTAATGACGATGGACCACACAAATTGCGTCCCGATTCTGTACATCGTCCACTAGCCGACTTGACTCCATGGGACTATTGCTGCCTCGGGCACCTTATGGCCGTTCTGCTGTGAGTCTAGATTATAGAATGGGATGAAAAACTGATAGTGAATTGTATCGTTCAGGGCCACCTAATGACGATGGATCACTCAAATTGCGTCCCCATTCAATACATCGTCCTCCAGCAGACTTGTCTCCATGGGTCTATTGCTGCCTCGGGCACCTTATGGCCGTTCTGCTGTGAGTCAAAGATTTTCGAATCGGACGAAAAACTGATAGTGAATTGTAACTTTCAGGGCAACCTAATGACGATGGATCACTCAAATTGCGTCCCGATTCAATACATCGTCCTCCAGCCGACTTGTCTCCATGGGTCTATTGCTGCCTCGGGCACCTTATGGCCGTTCTGCTGTGAATCTAGATTATCGAATGGGACGAAAAACTGGTAGTGAATAGTAACGTTCAGGGCCACCTAATGACGATGGATCACTCAAATTGCGTCCCGATTCAATACATCGTCCTCCAGCCGACTTGTCTCCATGGGTCGATTGCTGCCTCGGGCACCTTATGGCCGTTCTGCTGTGAGTCAAAGATTTTCGAATCGGACGAAAAACCTGATAGTGATTTGTAACATTCAGGGGCACCTCTTGACGATGGACCACACAAATTGCGTCCCGATTTAGTACACCGTCCACTAGCCGACTTGACTCCATGGGACTATTGCTGCCTCGGGCACCTTATGGCCGTTCTGCTGTGAGTCTAGATTATCGAATGGGATGAAAAACTGATAGTGAATTGTAACGTTCAGGGCCACCTAATGACGATGGATCACTCAAATTGCGTCCCGATACAATACATCGTCCTCCAGCAGACTTGTCTCCAAGGGTCTATTGCTGCCTCGGGCACCTTATGGCCGTTCTGCTGTGAGTCAAAGATTTTCGAATCGGACGAAAAACTGATAGTGAATTGTAACATTCAGGGCCACCTAAAGACGATGGACCACACAAATTGCGTCCCGAATCAGTACATCGTCCTCCAGCCGACCTGACTCCATGGGTCTATTGCTGCCTCGGGCACCTTATGGCCGTTCTGCTGTGAGTCTAGATTATCGAATGGGACGAAAAACTGATAGTGAATTGTAACGTTCAGGGCCACCTAATGACGATGGATCACTCAAATTGCGTCCCGATTCAATACATCGTCCTCCAGCAGACTTGTCTCCATGGGTCTATTGCTGCCTCGGGCACCTTATGGCCGTTCTGCCGTGAGTCAAAAATTTTCGAATCGGAAGAAAAACTGATAGTGAATTGTAACTTTCAGGGCCACCTAATGACGATGGATCACTCAAATTGCGTCCCGATTCAATACATCGTCCACCAGCCGACTTGTCTCCATGGGTCTATCGCTGCCTCGGGCACCTTATGGCCGTTCTGCTGTGAATCTAGATTATCGAATGGGACGAAAAACTGATAGTGAATTGTAACGTTCAGGGCCACCTAATGACGATGGATCACTCAAATTGCGTCCCGATTCAATACATCGTCCCCAGCCGACTTGTCTCCATGGGTCTATTGCTGCCTCGGGCACCTTATGGCCGTTCTGCTGTGAGTCTAGATTATAGAATGGGATGAAAAACTGATAGTGAATTGTATCGTTCAGGGCCACTTAATGACGATGGACCACACAAATTGCGTCCCGATTCTGTACATCGTCCACTAGCCGACTTGACTCCATGGGACTATTGCTGCCTCGGGCACCTTATGGCCGTTCTGCTGTGAGTCTAGATTATAGAATGGGATGAAAAACTGATAGTGAATTGTATCGTTCAGGGCCACCTAATGACGATGGATCACTCAAATTGCGTCTCGATTCAATACATCGTCCTCCAGCAGACTTGTCTCCATGGGTCTATTGCTGCCTCGGGCACCTTATGGCCGTTCTGCTGTGAGTCAAAGATTTTCGAATCGGACGAAAAACTGATAGTGAATTGTAACTTTCAGGGCAACCTAATGACGATGGATCACTCAAATTGCGTCCCGATTCAATACATCGTCCTCCAGCCGACTTGTCTCCATGGGTCTATTGCTGCCTCGGGCACCTTATGGCCGTTCTGCTGTGAGTCAAAGATTTTCGAATCGGACGAAAAACTGATAGTAAATTGGAACGTTCAGGGCCACTTAATGACGATGGACCACGCAAATTGCGTCCCGATTCAATACATCGTCCTCCAGCCGACTTGACTCCATGGGTCTATTGCTGCCTCGGGCACCTTATGGCCGTTCTGCTGTGAATCTAGATTATCGAATGGGACGAAAAACTGGTAGTGAATTGTAACGTTCAGGGCCACCTAATGACGATGGATCACTCAAATTGCGTCCCGATTCAATACATCGTCCTCCAGCCGACTTGTCTCCATGGGTCTATTGCTGCCTCGGGCACCTTATGGCCGTTCTGCTGTGAGTCTAGATTATCGAATGGGACGAAAAACTGATAGTGAATTGTAACTTTCAGGGCCACCTAATGACGATGGATCACTAAAATTGCGTCCCGATTCTATACATCGTCCTCCAGCAGACTTGTCTCCATGGGTCGATTGCTGCCTCGGGCACCTTATGGCCGTTCAGCTGTGAGTCAAAGATTTTCGAATCGGACGAAAAACCTGATAGTGATTTGTAACATTCAGGGGCACCTAATGACGATGGACCACACAAATTGCGTCCCGATTTAGTACATCGTCCACTAGCCGACTTGACTCCATGGGACTATTGCTGCCTCGGGCACCTTATGGCCGTTCTGCTGTGAGTCTAGATTATCGAATGGGATGAAAAACGGATAGTGAATTGTAACGTTCAGGGCCACCTAATGACGATGGATCACTCAAATTGCGTCCCGATTCAATACATCGTCCTCCAGCAGACTTGTCTCCAAGGGTCTATTGCTGCTTCGGGCACCTTATGGCAGTCCTGCTGTGACTCAAAGATTTTCGAATCGGACGAAAACCTGATAGTGAATTGTAACGTTCAGGGCCTCCTAATGACGATGGAACACTCAAATTGCGTCCCGATTCAATACATCGTCCTCCAGCAGACTTGTCTCCATGGGTCTATTGCTGCCTCGGGCACCTTATGGCCGTTCTGCTGTGAGTCAAAGATTTTCGAATCGGACGAAAAACTGATAGTGAATTGTAACATTCAGGGCCACCTAATGACGACGGACCACACAAATTGCGTCCCGAATCAGTACATCGTCCTCCAGCCGACCTGACTCCATGGGTCTATTGCTGCCTCGGGCACCTTATGGCCGTTCTGCTGTGGGTCTAGATTATCGAATGGGACGAAAAACTGATAGTGAATTGTAACGTTCAGGGCCACCTAATGACGATGGATCACTCAAATTGCGTCCCGATTCAATACATCGTCCCCAGCCGGCTTGTCTCCATGGGTCTATTGCTGCCTCGGGCACCTTATGGCCGTTCTGCTGTGAGTCTAGATTATAGAATGGGATGAAAAACTGATAGTGAATTGTATCGTTCAGGGCCACTTAATGACGATGGACCACACAAATTGCGTCCCGATTCTGTACATCGTCCACTAGCCGACTTGACTCCATGGGACTATTGCTGCCTCGGGCACCTTATGGCCGTTCTGCTGTGAGTCTAGATTATAGAATGGGATGAAAAACTGATAGTGAATTGTATCGTTCAGGGCCACCTAATGACGATGGATCACTCAAATTGCGTCCCGATTCAATACATCGTCCTCCAGCAGACTTGTCTCCATGGGTCTATTGCTGCCTCGGGCACCTTATGGCCGTTCTGCTGTGAATCTAGATTATCGAATGGGACGAAAAACTGATAGTGAATAGTAACGTTCAGGGCCACCTAATGACGATGGATCACTCAAATTGCGTCCCGATTCAATACATCGTCCCCCAGCCGACTTGTCTCCATGGGTCTATTGCTGCCTCGGGCACCTTATGGCCGTTCTGCTGTGAATCTAGATTATCGAATGGGACGAAAAACTGATAGTGAATTGTAACGTTCAGGGCCACCTAATGACGATGGATCACTCAAATTGCGTCCCGATTCAATTAATCGTCCTCCAGCCGACTTGTCTCCATGGGTCTATTGCTGCCTCGGGCACCTTATGGCCGTTCTGCTGTGAGTCTAGATTATCGAATGGGACGAAAAACTGATAGTGAATTGTAACTTTCAGGGCCACCTAATGACGATGGATCACTAAAATTGCGTCCCGATTCTATACATCGTCCTCCAGCAGACTTGTCTCCATGGGTCGATTGCTGCCTCGGGGACCTTATGGCCGTTCTGCTGTGAGTCAAAGATTTTCGAATCGGACGAAAAACCTGATAGTGATTTGTAACATTCAGGGGCACCTAATGACGATGGACCACACAAATTGCGTCCCGATTTAGTACATCGTCCACCAGCCGACTTGACTCCATGGGACTATTGCTGCCTCGGGCACCTTATGGCCGTTCTGCTGTGAGTCTAGATTATCGAATGGGATGAAAAACTGATAATGAATTTTAACGTTCAGGGCCACCTAATGACGATGGATCACTCAAATTGCGTCCCGATTCAATACATCGTCCTCCAGCAGACTTGTCTCCGAGGGTCTATTGCTGCCTCGGGCACCTTATGGCAGTCCTGCTGTGACTCAAAGATTTTCGAATCGGACGAAAAACTGATAGTGAATTGTAACGTTCAGGGCCTCCTAATGACGATGGAACACTCAAATTGCGTCCCGATTCAATACATCGTCCTCCAGCAGACTTGTCTCCATCGGTCTATTGCTGCCTCGGGCACCTTATGGCCGTTCTGCTGTGAGTCAAAGATTTTCGAATCGGACGAAAAACTGATAGTGAATTGTAACATTCAGGGCCACCTAATGACGATGGACCACACAAATTGCGTCCCGAATCAGTACATCGTCCTCCAGCCGACCTGACTCCATGGGTCTATTGCTGCCTCGGGCACCTTCTGGCCGTTCTGCTGTGAGTCTAGATTATCGAATGGGACGAAAAACTGATAGTGAATTGTAACGTTCAGGGCCACCTAATGACGATGGATCACTCAAATTGCGTCCGATTCAATACATCGTCCTCCAGCCGACATGTCTCCATGGGTCTATTGCTGCCTTGGCACCTTATGGTCGTTCTGCTTTGAGTCAAAGATTTTCGAATCGGACGAAAAACTGATAGTGAATTGTAACGTTCAGGGCCACCTAATGACGATGGATCACTCAAATTGCGTCCCGATTCAATACATTGTCCTCCAGCAGACTGTCTCCATGGGTCTATTGCAGCCTCGGGCACCTTATTGCCGTTCAGCTGTGACTCAAAGATTTTCGAATCGGACGAAAAACTGATAGTGAATTGTAACGTTCAGGGCCACCTAATGACGATGGATCACTCAAATTGCGTCCCGATTCAATACATCGTCCGCCAGCAGACTTGTCTCCAAGGGTCTATTGCTGCCTTGGCACCTTATGGCCGTTCTGCTGTGAGTCAAAGATTTTCGAATCGGACGAAAAACTGATAGTGAATTGTAACATTCAGGGCCACCTAATGACGATGGACCACACAAATTGCGTCCCGAATCAGTACATCGTCCTCCAGCCGACCTGACTCCATGGGTCTATTGCTGCCCGGCACCTTCTGGCCGTTCTGCTGTGAGTCTAGATTATCGAATGGGACGAAAAACTGATAGTGAATTGTAACGTTCAGGGCCACCTAATGACGATGGATCACTCAAATTGCGTCCGATTCAATACATCGTCCTCCAGCCGACATGTCTCCATGGGTCTATTGCTGCCTTGGCACCTTATGGTCGTTCTGCTTTGAGTCAAAGATTTTCGAATCGGACGAAAAACTGATAGTGAATTGTAACGTTCAGGGCCACCTAATGACGATGGATCACTCAAATTGCGTCCCGATTCAATACATTGTCCTCCAGCAGACTGTCTCCATGGGTCTATTGCAGCCTCGGGCACCTTATTGCCGTTCAGCTGTGACTCAAAGTTTTTCGAATCGGACGAAAAACTGATAGTGAATTGTAACGTTCAGGGCCACCTATGGACGATGGATCACTCGAATTGCGTCCCGATTCAATACATCGTCCTCCAGCAGACTTGTCTCCATGGGTCTATTGCTGCCTCGGGCACCTTATGGCCGTTCTGCCGTGAGTCAAAGATTTTCGAATCGGAAGAAAAACTGATAGTGAATTGTAACTTTCAGGGCCACCTAATGACGATGGATCACTCAAATTGCGTCCCGATTCAATACATCGTCATCCAGCAGACTTGTCTCCACGGGTCGATTGCTGCCTCGGGCACCTAATGGCCGTTCTGCTGCGAGTCAAAGATTTTCGAATCGGACGAAAAACTGATAGTGAATTGTAACATTCAGGGCCACCTAATGACGATGGACCACGCAAATTGCGTCCCGATTCAATACATCGTCCTCCAGCCGAGTTGACTCCATGGGTCTATTGCTGCCTCGGGCACCTTATGGCCGTTCTGCTGTGAATCTAGATTATCGAATGGGACGAAAAACTGATAGTGAATTGTAACGTTCAGGGCCACCTAATGACGATGGATCACTCAAATTGCGTCCTGATTCAATACATCGTCCCCAGCGGACTTGTCTCCATGGGTCTATTGCTGCCTCGGGCACCTTATGGCCGTTCTGCTGTGAGTCTAGATGTCGAATGAGACGAAAAACTGATAGTGAATTGTAACGTTCAGGGCCACCTAATGACGATGGATCACTCAAATTGCGTCCTGATTCAATACATCGTCCTCCAGCAGACTTGACTTCATGGGTCTATTGCTGCCTCGGGCACCTTATGGCCGTTCTGCTGTGAGTCAAAGATTTTCGAATCGGACGAAAAACTGATAGTGAATTGTAACTTTCAGGGCCACCTAATGACGATGGATCACTCAAATTGCGTCCCGATTCAATACATCGTCCTCCAGCAGACTTGTCTCCATGGGTCTATTGCTGCCTCGGGCACCTTATGGCCGTTCTGCTGTGAATCTAGATTATCGAATGGGACGAAAAACTGATAGTGAATAGTAACGTTCAGGGCCACCTAATGACGATGGATCACTCAAATTGCGTCCCGATTCAATACATCGTCCCCCAGCCGACTTGTCTCCATGGGTCTATTGCTGCCTCGGGCACCTTATGGCCGTTCTGCTGTGAATCTAGATTATCGAATGGGACGAAAAACTGATAGTGAATTGTAACGTTCAGGGCCACCTAATGACGATGGATCACTCAAATTGCGTCCCGATTCAATTAATCGTCCTCCAGCCGACTTGTCTCCATGGGTCTATTGCTGCCTCGGGCACCTTATGGCCGTTCTGCTGTGAGTCTAGATTATCGAATGGGACGAAAAACTGATAGTGAATTGTAACTTTCAGGGCCACCTAATGACGATGGATCACTAAAATTGCGTCCCGATTCTATACATCGTCCTCCAGCAGACTTGTCTCCATGGGTCGATTGCTGCCTCGGGGACCTTATGGCCGTTCTGCTGTGAGTCAAAGATTTTCGAATCGGACGAAAAACCTGATAGTGATTTGTAACATTCAGGGGCACCTAATGACGATGGACCACACAAATTGCGTCCCGATTTAGTACATCGTCCACCAGCCGACTTGACTCCATGGGACTATTGCTGCCTCGGGCACCTTATGGCCGTTCTGCTGTGAGTCTAGATTATCGAATGGGATGAAAAACTGATAATGAATTTTAACGTTCAGGGCCACCTAATGACGATGGATCACTCAAATTGCGTCCCGATTCAATACATCGTCCTCCAGCAGACTTGTCTCCAAGGGTCTATTGCTGCCTCGGGCACCTTATGGCAGTCCTGCTGTGACTCAAAGATTTTCGAATCGGACGAAAAACTGATAGTGAATTGTAACGTTCAGGGCCTCCTAATGACGATGGAACACTCAAATTGCGTCCCGATTCAATACATCGTCCTCCAGCAGACTTGTCTCCATGGGTCTATTGCTGCCTCGGGCACCTTATGGCCGTTCTGCTGTGAGTCAAAGATTTTCGAATCGGACGAAAAACTGATAGTGAATTGTAACATTCAGGGCCACCTAATGACGATGGACCACACAAATTGCGTCCCGAATCAGTACATCGTCCTCCAGCCGACCTGACTCCATGGGTCTATTGCTGCCTCGGGCACCTTCTGGCCGTTCTGCTGTGAGTCTAGATTATCGAATGGGACGAAAAACTGATAGTGAATTGTAACGTTCAGGGCCACCTAATGACGATGGATCACTCAAATTGCGTCCGATTCAATACATCGTCCTCCAGCCGACATGTCTCCATGGGTCTATTGCTGCCTTGGCACCTTATGGTCGTTCTGCTTTGAGTCAAAGATTTTCGAATCGGACGAAAAACTGATAGTGAATTGTAACGTTCAGGGCCACCTAATGACGATGGATCACTCAAATTGCGTCCCGATTCAATACATTGTCCTCCAGCAGACTGTCTCCATGGGTCTATTGCAGCCTCGGGCACCTTATTGCCGTTCAGCTGTGACTCAAAGATTTTCGAATCGGACGAAAAACTGATAGTGAATTGTAACGTTCAGGGCCACCTAATGACGATGGATCACTCAAATTGCGTCCCGATTCAATACATCGTCCTCCAGCAGACTTGTCTCCAAGGGTCTATTGCTGCCTTGGCACCTTATGGCCGTTCTGCTGTGAGTCAAAGATTTTCGAATCGGACGAAAAACTGATAGTGAATTGTAACATTCAGGGCCACCTAATGACGATGGACCACACAAATTGCGTCCCGAATCAGTACATCGTCCTCCAGCCGACCTGACTCCATGGGTCTATTGCTGCCCGGCACCTTCTGGCCGTTCTGCTGTGAGTCTAGATTATCGAATGGGACGAAAAACTGATAGTGAATTGTAACGTTCAGGGCCACCTAATGACGATGGATCACTCAAATTGCGTCCGATTCAATACATCGTCCTCCAGCCGACATGTCTCCATGGGTCTATTGCTGCCTTGGCACCTTATGGTCGTTCTGCTTTGAGTCAAAGATTTTCGAATCGGACGAAAAACTGATAGTGAATTGTAACGTTCAGGGCCACCTAATGACGATGGATCACTCAAATTGCGTCCCGATTCAATACATTGTCCTCCAGCAGACTGTCTCCATGGGTCTATTGCAGCCTCGGGCACCTTATTGCCGTTCAGCTGTGACTCAAAGTTTTTCGAATCGGACGAAAAACTGATAGTGAATTGTAACGTTCAGGGCCACCTATGGACGATGGATCACTCGAATTGCGTCCCGATTCAATACATCGTCCTCCAGCAGACTTGTCTCCATGGGTCTATTGCTGCCTCGGGCACCTTATGGCCGTTCTGCCGTGAGTCAAAGATTTTCGAATCGGAAGAAAAACTGATAGTGAATTGTAACTTTCAGGGCCACCTAATGACGATGGATCACTCAAATTGCGTCCCGATTCAATACATCGTCATCCAGCAGACTTGTCTCCACGGGTCGATTGCTGCCTCGGGCACCTAATGGCCGTTCTGCTGCGAGTCAAAGATTTTCGAATCGGACGAAAAACTGATAGTGAATTGTAACATTCAGGGCCACCTAATGACGATGGACCACGCAAATTGCGTCCCGATTCAATACATCGTCCTCCAGCCGAGTTGACTCCATGGGTCTATTGCTGCCTCGGGCACCTTATGGCCGTTCTGCTGTGAATCTAGATTATCGAATGGGACGAAAAACTGATAGTGAATTGTAACGTTCAGGGCCACCTAATGACGATGGATCACTCAAATTGCGTCCTGATTCAATACATCGTCCCCAGCCGACTTGTCTCCATGGGTCTATTGCTGCCTCGGGCACCTTATGGCCGTTCTGCTGTGAGTCTAGATGTCGAATGAGACGAAAAACTGATAGTGAATTGTAACGTTCAGGGCCACCTAATGACGATGGATCACTCAAATTGCGTCCTGATTCAATACATCGTCCTCCAGCAGACTTGACTTCATGGGTCTATTGCTGCCTCGGGCACCTTATTGCCGTTCTGCTGTGAGTCAAAGATTTTCGAATCGGACGAAAAACTGATAGTGAATTGTAACTTTCAGGGCCACCTAATGACGATGGATCACTCAAATTGCGTCCCGATTCAATACATCGTCCTCCAGCAGACTTGTCTCCATGGGTCGATTGCTGCCTCGGGCACCTTATGGCCGTTCTGCTGTGAGTCAAAGATTTTCGAATCGGACGAAAAACTGATAGTGATTTGTAACGTTCAGGGCCACCTAATGACGATGGACCACACAAATTGCGTCCCGATTCTGTACATCGTCCACTAGCCGACTTGACTCCATGGGACTATTGCTGCCTCGGGCACCTTATGGCCGTTCTGCTGTGAGTCTAGATTATAGAATGGGATGAAAAACTGATAGTGAATTGTATCGTTCAGGGCCACCTAATGACGATGGATCACTCAAATTGCGTCCCGATTCAATACATCGTCCTCCAGCAGACTTGTCTCCATGGGTCGATTGCTGCCTCGGGCACCTTATGGCCGTTCTGCTGTGAGTCAAAGATTTTCGAATCGGACGAAAAACTGATAGTGAATTGTAACGTTCAGGGCCACCTAATGACGATGGATCACTCAAATTGCGTCCCGATTCAATACATCGTCCTCCAGCAGACTTGTCTCCATGGGTCGATTGCTGCCTCGGGGACCTTATGGCCGTTCTGCTGTGAGTCAAAGATTTTCGAATCGGACGAAAAACCTGATAGTGATTTGTAACATTCAGGGGCACCTAATGACGATGGACCACACAAATTGCGTCCCGATTTAGTACATCGTCCACCAGCCGACTTGACTCCATGGGACTATTGCTGCCTCGGGCACCTTATGGCCGTTCTGCTGTGAGTCTAGATTATCGAATGGGATGAAAAACTGATAATGAATTTTAACGTTCAGGGCCACCTAATGACGATGGATCACTCAAATTGCGTCCCGATTCAATACATCGTCCTCCAGCAGACTTGTCTCCAAGGGTCTATTGCTGCCTCGGGCACCTTATGGCAGTCCTGCTGTGACTCAAAGATTTTCGAATCGGACGAAAAACTGATAGTGAATTGTAACGTTCAGGGCCTCCTAATGACGATGGAACACTCAAATTGCGTCCCGATTCAATACATCGTCCTCCAGCAGACTTGTCTCCATCGGTCTATTGCTGCCTCGGGCACCTTATGGCCGTTCTGCTGTGAGTCAAAGATTTTCGAATCGGACGAAAAACTGATAGTGAATTGTAACATTCAGTGCCACCTAATGACGATGGACCACACAAATTGCGTCCCGAATCAGTACATCGTCCTCCAGCCGACCTGACTCCATGGGTCTATTGCTGCCTCGGGCACCTTCTGGCCGTTCTGCTGTGAGTCTAGATTATCGAATGGGACGAAAAACTGATAGTGAATTGTAACGTTCAGGGCCACCTAATGACGATGGATCACTCAAATTGCGTCCGATTCAATACATCGTCCTCCAGCCGACATGTCTCCATGGGTCTATTGCTGCCTTGGCACCTTATGGTCGTTCTGCTTTGAGTCAAAGATTTTCGAATCGGACGAAAAACTGATAGTGAATTGTAACGTTCAGGGCCACCTAATGACGATGGATCACTCAAATTGCGTCCCGATTCAATACATTGTCCTCCAGCAGACTGTCTCCATGGGTCTATTGCAGCCTCGGGCACCTTATTGCCGTTCAGCTGTGACTCAAAGATTTTCGAATCGGACGAAAAACTGATAGTGAATTGTAACGTTCAGGGCCACCTAATGACGATGGATCACTCAAATTGCGTCCCGATTCAATACATCGTCCTCCAGCAGACTTGTCTCCAAGGGTCTATTGCTGCCTTGGCACCTTATGGCCGTTCTGCTGTGAGTCAAAGATTTTCGAATCGGACGAAAAACTGATAGTGAATTGTAACATTCAGGGCCACCTAATGACGATGGACCACACAAATTGCGTCCCGAATCAGTACATCGTCCTCCAGCCGACCTGACTCCATGGGTCTATTGCTGCCCGGCACCTTCTGGCCGTTCTGCTGTGAGTCTAGATTATCGAATGGGACGAAAAACTGATAGTGAATTGTAACGTTCAGGGCCACCTAATGACGATGGATCACTCAAATTGCGTCCGATTCAATACATCGTCCTCCAGCCGACATGTCTCCATGGGTCTATTGCTGCCTTGGCACCTTATGGTCGTTCTGCTTTGAGTCAAAGATTTTCGAATCGGACGAAAAACTGATAGTGAATTGTAACGTTCAGGGCCACCTAATGACGATGGATCACTCAAATTGCGTCCCGATTCAATACATTGTCCTCCAGCAGACTGTCTCCATGGGTCTATTGCAGCCTCGGGCACCTTATTGCCGTTCAGCTGTGACTCAAAGTTTTTCGAATCGGACGAAAAACTGATAGTGAATTGTAACGTTCAGGGCCACCTATGGACGATGGATCACTCGAATTGCGTCCCGATTCAATACATCGTCCTCCAGCAGACTTGTCTCCATGGGTCTATTGCTGCCTCGGGCACCTTATGGCCGTTCTGCCGTGAGTCAAAGATTTTCGAATCGGAAGAAAAACTGATAGTGAATTGTAACTTTCAGGGCCACCTAATGACGATGGATCACTCAAATTGCGTCCCGATTCAATACATCGTCATCCAGCAGACTTGTCTCCACGGGTCGATTGCTGCCTCGGGCACCTAATGGCCGTTCTGCTGCGAGTCAAAGATTTTCGAATCGGACGAAAAACTGATAGTGAATTGTAACATTCAGGGCCACCTAATGACGATGGACCACGCAAATTGCGTCCCGATTCAATACATCGTCCTCCAGCCGAGTTGACTCCATGGGTCTATTGCTGCCTCGGGCACCTTATGGCCGTTCTGCTGTGAATCTAGATTATCGAATGGGACGAAAAACTGATAGTGAATTGTAACGTTCAGGGCCACCTAATGACGATGGATCACTCAAATTGCGTCCTGATTCAATACATCGTCCCCAGCCGACTTGTCTCCATGGGTCTATTGTTGCCTCGGGCACCTTATGGCCGTTCTGCTGTGAGTCAAGATGTCGAATGAGACGAAAAACTGATAGTGAATTGTAACGTTCACGGCCACCTAATGACGATGGATCACTCAAATTGCGTCCTGATTCAATACATCGTCCTCCAGCAGACTTGACTTCATGGGTCTATTGCTGCCTCGGGCACCTTATGGCCGTTCTGCTGTGAGTCAAAGATTTTCGAATCGGACGAAAAACTGTAAGTGAATTGTAACTTTCAGGGCCACCTAATGACGATGGATCACTCAAATTGCGTCCCGATTCAATACATCGTCCTCCAGCAGACTTGTCTCCATGGGTCGATTGCTGCCTCGGGCACCTTATGGCCGTTCTGCTGTGAGTCAAAGATTTTCGAATCGGACGAAAAACTGATAGTGATTTGTAACGTTCAGGGCCACCTAATGACGATGGACCACACAAATTGCGTCCCGATTCTGTACATCGTCCACTAGCCGACTTGACTCCATGGGACTATTGCTGCCTCGGGCACCTTATGGCCGTTCTGCTGTGAGTCTAGATTATAGAATGGGATGAAAAACTGATAGTGAATTGTATCGTTCAGGGCCACCTAATGACGATGGATCACTCAAATTGCGTCCCGATTCAATACATCGTCCTCCAGCAGACTTGTCTCCATGGGTCGATTGCTGCCTCGGGCACCTTATGGCCGTTCTGCTGTGAGTCAAAGATTTTCGAATCGGACGAAAAACTGATAGTGAATTGTAACGTTCAGAGCCACCTAATGACGATGGATCACTCAAATTGCGTCCCGATTCAATACATCGTCCTCCAGCAGACTTGTCTCCATGGGTCTATTGCTGCCTCGGGCACCTTATGGCCGTTCTGCCGTGAGTCAAAGATTTTCGAATCGGAAGAAAAACTGATAGTGAATTGTAACTTTCAGGGCCACCTAATGACGATGGATCACTCAAATTGCGTCCCGATTCAATACATCGTCATCCAGCAGACTTGTCTCCACGGGTCGATTGCTGCCTCGGGCACCTAATGGCCGTTCTGCTGCGAGTCAAAGATTTTCGAATCGGACGAAAAACTGATAGTGAATTGTAACATTCAGGGCCACCTAATGACGATGGACCACGCAAATTGCGTCCCGATTCAATACATCGTCCTCCAGCCGAGTTGACTCCATGGGTCTATTGCTGCCTCGGGCACCTTATGGCCGTTCTGCTGTGAATCTAGATTATCGAATGGGACGAAAAACTGATAGTGAATTGTAACGTGCAGGGGCACCTAATGACGATGGATCACTCAAATTGCGTCCCGATTCAATACATCGTCCCCAGCCGACTTTTCTCCATGGGTCTATTGCTGCCTCGGGCACCTTATGGCCGTTCTGCTGTGAGTCTAGATGTCGAATGAGACGAAAAACTGATAGTGAATTGTAACGTTCAGGGCCACCTAATGACGATGGATCACTCAAATTGCGTCCTGATTCAATACATCGTCCTCCAGCAGACTTGACTTCATGGGTCTATTGCTGCCTCGGGCACCTTATGGCCATTCTGCTGTGACTCAAAGATTTTCGAATCGGACGAAAAACTGATAGTGAATTGTAACGTTCAGGGCCTCCTAATGACGATGGAACACTCAAATTGCGTCCCGATTCAATACATCGTCCTCCAGCAGACTTGTCTCCATGGGTCTATTGCTGCCTCGGGCACCTTATGGCCGTTCTGCTGTGAGTCAAAGATTTTCGAATCGGACGAAAAACTGATAGTGAATTGTAACATTCAGGGCCACCTAATGACGATGGACCACACAAATTGCGTCCCGAATCAGTACATCGTCCTCCAGCCGACCTGACTTCATGGGTCTATTGCTGCCTCGGGCACCTTATGGCCGTTCTGCTGTGAGTCTAGATTATCGAATGGGACGAAAAACTGATAGTGAATTGTAACTTTCAGGGCCACCTAATGACGATGGATCACTAAAATTGCGTCCCGATTCTATACATCGTCCTCCAGCAGACTTGTCTCCATGGGTCGATTGCTGCCTCGGGCACCTTATGGCCGTTCAGCTGTGAGTCAAAGATTTTCGAATCGGACGAAAAACCTGATAGTGATTTGTAACATTCAGGGGCACCTAATGACGATGGACCACACAAATTGCGTCCCGATTTAGTACATCGTCCACTAGCCGACTTGACTCCATGGGACTATTGCTGCCTCGGGCACCTTATGGCCGTTCTGCTGTGAGTCTAGATTATCGAATGGGATGAAAAACGGATAGTGAATTGTAACGTTCAGGGCCACCTAATGACGATGGATCACTCAAATTGCGTCCCGATTCAATACATCGTCCTCCAGCAGACTTGTCTCCAAGGGTCTATTGCTGCTTCGGGCACCTTATGGCAGTCCTGCTGTGACTCAAAGATTTTCGAATCGGACGAAAAACTGATAGTGAATTGTAACGTTCAGGGCTTCCTAATGACGATGGAACACTCAAATTGCGTCCCGATTCAATACATCGTCCTCCAGCAGACTTGTCTCCATGGGTCTATTGCTGCCTCGGGCACCTTATGGCCGTTCTGCTGTGAGTCAAAGATTTTCGAATCGGACGAAAAACTGATAGTGAATTGTAACATTCAGGGCCACCTAATGACGACGGACCACACAAATTGCGTCCCGAATCAGTACATCGTCCTCCAGCCGACCTGACTCCATGGGTCTATTGCTGCCTCGGGCACCTTATGGCCGTTCTGCTGTGGGTCTAGATTATCGAATGGGACGAAAAACTGATAGTGAATTGTAACGTTCAGGGCCACCTAATGACGATGGATCACTCAAATTGCGTCCTGATTCAATACATCGTCCCCAGCCGACTTGTCTCCATGGGTCTATTGCTGCCTCGGGCACCTTATGGCCGTTCTGCTGTGAGTCTAGATGTCGAATGAGACGAAAAACTGATAGTGAATTGTAACGTTCAGGGCCACCTAATGACGATGGATCACTCAAATTGCGTCCTGATTCAATACATCGTCCTCCAGCAGACTTGACTTCATGGGTCTATTGCTGCCTCGGGCACCTTATGGCCGTTCTGCTGTGAGTCAAAGATTTTCGAATCGGACGAAAAACTGATAGTGAATTGTAACTTTCAGGGCCACCTAATGACGATGGATCACTCAAATTGCGTCCCGATTCAATACATCGTCCTCCAGCAGACTTGTCTCCATGGGTCGATTGCTGCCTCGGGCACCTTATGGCCGTTCTGCTGTGAGTCAAAGATTTTCGAATCGGACGAAAAACTGATAGTGAATTGTAACGTTCAGGGCCACCTAATGACGATGGATCACTCAAATTGCGTCCCGATTCAATACATCGTCCTCCAGCAGACTTGTCTCCATGGGTCTATTGCTGCCTCGGGCACCTTATGGCCGTTCTGCCGTGAGTCAAAGATTTTCGAATCGGAAGAAAAACTGATAGTGAATTGTAACTTTCAGGGCCACCTAATGACGATGGATCACTCAAATTGCGTCCCGATTCAATACATCGTCATCCAGCAGACTTGTCTCCACGGGTCGATTGCTGCCTCGGGCACCTAATGGCCGTTCTGCTGCGAGTCAAAGATTTTCGAATCGGACGAAAAACTGATAGTGAATTGTAACATTCAGGGCCACCTAATGACGATGGACCACGCAAATTGCGTCCCGATTCAATACATCGTCCTCCAGCCGAGTTGACTCCATGGGTCTATTGCTGCCTCGGGCACCTTATGGCCGTTCTGCTGTGAATCTAGATTATCGAATGGGACGAAAAACTGATAGTGAATTGTAACGTGCAGGGGCACCTAATGACGATGGATCACTCAAATTGCGTCCCGATTCAATACATCGTCCCCAGCCGACTTGTCTCCATGGGTCTATTGCTGCCTCGGGCACCTTATGGCCGTTCTGCTGTGAGTCTAGATGTCGAATGAGACGAAAAACTGATAGTGAATTGTAACGTTCAGGGCCACCTAATGACGATGGATCACTCAAACTGCGTCCTGATTCAATACATCGTCCTCCAGCAGACTTGACCTCATGGGTCTATTGCTGCCTCGGGCACCTTATGGCCGTTCTGCTGTGACTCAAAGATTTTCGAATCGGACGAAAAACTGATAGTGAATTGTAACGTTCAGGGCCTCCTAATGACGATGGAACACTCAAATTGCGTCCCGATTCAATACATCGTCCTCCAGCAGACTTGTCTCCATGGGTCTATTGCTGCCTCGGGCACCTTATGGCCGTTCTGCTGTGAGTCAAAGATTTTCGAATCGGACGAAAAACTGATAGTGAATTGTAACATTCAGGGCCACCTAATGACGATGGACCACACAAATTGCGTCCCGAATCAGTACATCGTCCTCCAGCCGACCTGACTCCATGGGTCTATTGCTGCCTCGGGCACCTTATGGCCGTTCTGCTGTGAGTCTAGATTATCGAATGGGACGAAAAACTGATAGTGAATTGTAACTTTCAGGGCCACCTAATGACGATGGATCACTAAAATTGCGTCCCGATTCTATACATCGTCCTCCAGCAGACTTGTCTCCATGGGTCGATTGCTGCCTCGGGCACCTTATGGCCGTTCAGCTGTGAGTCAAAGATTTTCGAATCGGACGAAAAACCTGATAGTGATTTGTAACATTCAGGGGCACCTAATGACGATGGACCACACAAATTGCGTCCCGATTTAGTACATCGTCCACTAGCCGACTTGACTCCATGGGACTATTGCTGCCTCGGGCACCTTATGGCCGTTCTGCTGTGAGTCTAGATTATCGAATGAGACGAAAAACTGATAGTGAATTGTAACGTTCAGGGCCACCTAATGACGATGGATCACTCAAATTGCGTCCTGATTCAATACATCGTCCTCCAGCAGACTTGACTTCATGGATCTATTGCTGCCTCGGGCACCTTATGGCCGTTCTGCTGTGACTCAAAGATTTTCGAATCGGACGAAAAACTGATAGTGAATTGTAACGTTCAGGGCCTCCTAATGACGATGGAACACTCAAATTGCGTCCCGATTCAATACATCGTCCTCCAGCAGACTTGTCTCCATGGGTCTATTGCTGCCTCGGGCACCTTATGGCCGTTCTGCTGTGAGTCAAAGATTTTCGAATCGGACGAAAAACTGATAGTGAATTGTAACATTCAGGGCCACCTAATGACGATGGACCACACAAATTGCGTCCCGAATCAGTACATCGTCCTCCAGCCGACCTGACTCCATGGGTCTATTGCTGCCTCGGGCACCTTATGGCCGTTCTGCTGTGAGTCTAGATTATCGAATGGGACGAAAAACTGATAGTGAATTGTAACTTTCAGGGCCACCTAATGACGATGGATCACAAAAATTGCGTCCCGATTCTATACATCGTCCTCCAGCAGACTTGTCTCCATGGGTCGATTGCTGCCTCGGGCACCTTATGGCCGTTCAGCTGTGAGTCAAAGATTTTCGAATCGGACGAAAAACCTGATAGTGATTTGTAACATTCAGGGGCACCTAATGACGATGGACCACACAAATTGCGTCCCGATTTAGTACATCGTCCACTAGCCGACTTGACTCCATGGGACTATTGCTGCCTCGGGCACCTTATGGCCGTTCTGCTGTGAGTCTAGATTATCGAATGGGATGAAAAACTGATAGTGAATTGTAACGTTCAGGGCCACCTAATGACGATGGATCACTCAAATTGCGTCCCGATTCAATACATCGTCCTCCAGCAGACTTGTCTCCAAGGGTCTATTGCTGCCTCGGGCACCGTATGGCAGTCCTGCTGTGACTCAAAGATTTTCGAATCGGACGAAAAACTGATAGTGAATTGTAACGTTCAGGGCCTCCTAATGACGATGGAACACTCAAATTGCGTCCCGATTCAATACATCGTCCTCCAGCAGACTTGTCTCCATGGGTCTATTGCTGCCTCGGGCACCTTATGGCCGTTCTGCTGTGAGTCAAAGATTTTCGAATCGGACGAAAAACTGATAGTGAATTGTAACATTCAGGGCCACCTAATGACGATGGACCACACAAATTGCGTCCCGAATCAGTACATCGTCCTCCAGCCGACCTGACTCCATGGGTCTATTGCTGCCTCGGGCACCTTATGGCCGTTCTGCTGTGAGTGTAGATTATCGAATGGGACGAAAAACTGATAGTGAATTGTAACGTTCAGGGCCACCTAATGACGATGGATCCCTCAAATTGCGTCCCGATTCAATACATCGTCCCCAGCCGACTTGTCTCCATGGGTCTATTGCTGCCTCGGGCACCTTATGGCCGTTCTGCTGTGAGTCTAGATTATAGAATGGGATGAAAAACTGAAAGTGAATTGTATCGTTCAGGGCCACTTAATGACGATGGACCACACAAATTGCGTCCCGATTCTGTACATCGTCCACTAGCCGACTTGACTCCATGGGACTATTGCTGCCTCGGGCACCTTATGGCCGTTCTGCTGTGAGTCTAGATTATAGAATGGGATGAAAAACTGATAGTGAATTGTATCGTTCAGGGCCACCTAATGACGATGGATCACTCAAATTGCGTCCCGATTCAATACATCGTCCTCCAGCAGACTTGTCTCCATGGGTCTATTGCTGCCTCGGGCACCTTATGGCCGTTCTGCTGTGAGTCAAAGATTTTCGAATCGGACGAAAAACTGATAGTGAATTGTATCTTTCAGGGCAACCTAATGACGATGGATCACTCAAATTGCGTCCCGATTCAATACATCGTCCTCCAGCCGACTTGTCTCCATGGGTCTATTGCTGCCTCGGGCACCTTATGGCCGTTCTGCTGTGAGTCAAAGATTTTCGAATCGGACGAAAAACTGATAGTAAATTGGAACGTTCAGGGCCACCTAATGACGATGGATCACTCAAATTGCGTCCCGATTCAATACATCGTCCCCAGCCGACTTGTCTCCATGGGTCTATTGCTGCCTCGGGCACCTTATGGCCGTTCTGCTGTGAGTCTAGATTATAGAATGGGATGAAAAACTGATAGTGAATTGTATCGTTCAGGGCCACCTAATGACGATGGATCACTCAAATTGCGTCCCGATTCAATACATCGTCCTCCAGCAGACTTGTCTCCATTGGTCTATTGCTGCCTCGGGCACCTAATGGCCGTTCTGCTGTGAGTCAAAAACTTTTGAATCGGACGAAAAACTGATAGTGAATTGTAACATTCAGGGCCACCTAATGACGATGGACCACGCATATTGCGTCCCGATTCAATACATCGTCCTCCAGCCGACTTGACTCCATGGGTCTATTGCTGCCTCGGGCACATTATGGCCGTTCTGCTGTGAATCTAGATTATCGAATGGGACGAAAAACTGATAGTGAATTGTAACGTTCAGGGCCACCTAATGACGATGGATCACTCAAATTGCGTCCCGATTCAATTCATCGTCCTCCAGCCGACTTGTCTCCATGGGTCTATTGCTGCATCGGGCACCTTATGGCCGTTCTGCTGTGAGTCTAGATTATCGAATGGGACGAAAAACTGATAGTGAATTGTAACTTTCAGGGCCACCTAATGACGATGGATCACTAAAATTGCGTCCCTATTCTATACATCGTCCTCCAGCAGACTTGTCTCCATGGGTCGATTGCTGCCTCGGGGACCTTATGGCCGTTCTGCTGTGAGTCGAAGATTTTCGAATCGGACGAAAAACCTGATAGTGATTTGTAACATTCAGGGGCACCTAATGACGATGGACCACACAAATTGCGTCCCGATTTAGTACATCGTCCACTAGCCGAGTTGACTCCATGGGACTATTGCTGCCTCGGGCACCTTATGGCCGTTCTGCTGTGAGTCTAGATTATCGAATGGGATGAAAAACTGATAGTGAATTGTAACGTTCAGGGCCACCTAATGACGATGGATCACTCAAATTGCGTCCCGATTCAATACATCGTCCTCCAGCAGACTTGTCTCCAAGGGTCTATTGCTGCCTCGGGCACCTTATGGCAGTCCTGCTGTGACTCAAAGATTTTCGAATCGGACGAAAAACTGATAGTGAATTGTAACGTTCAGGGCCTCCTAATGACGATGGAACACTCAAATTGCGTCCCGATTCAATACATCGTCCTCCAGCAGACTTGTCTCCATGGGTCTATTGCTGCCTCGGGCACCTTATGGCCGTTCTGCTGTGAGTCAAAGATTTTCGAATCGGACGAAAAACTGATAGTGAATTGTAACATTCAGGGCCACCTAATGACGATGGACCACACAAATTGCGTCCGGAATCAGTACATCGTCCTCCAGCCGACCTGACTCCATGGGTCTATTGCTGCCTCGGGCACCTTATGGCCGATCTGCTGTGAGTCTAGATTATCGAATGGGACGAAAAACTGATAGTGAATTGTAACGTTCAGGGCCACCTAATGACGATGGATCATTCAAATTGCGTCCGATTCAATACATCGTCCTCCAGCCGACATGTCTCCATGGGTCTATTGCTGCCTTGGCACCTTATGGTCGTTCTGCTTTGAGTCAAAGATTTTCGAATCGGACGAAAAACTGATAGTGAATTGTAACGTTCAGGGCCACCTAATGACGATGGATCACTCAAATTGCGTCCCGATTCAATACATTGTCCTCCAGCAGACTGTCTCCATGGGTCTATTGCAGCCTCGGGCACCTTATTGCCGTTCAGCTGTGACTCAAAGATTTTCGAATCGGACGAAAAACTGATAGTGAATTTTAAACGTTCAGGGCCACCTAATGACGATGGATCACTCAAATTGCGTCCCGATTCAATACATCGTCCTCCAGCAGACTTGTCTCCATGGGTCTATTGCTGCCTCGGGCACCTTATGGCCGTTCTGCCGTGAGTCAAAGATTTTCGAATCGGAAGAAAAACTGATAGTGAATTGTAACTTTCAGGGCCACCTAATGACGATGGATCACTCAAATTGTGTCCCGATTCAATACATCGTCATCCAGCAGACTTGTCTCCACGGGTCGATTGCTGCCTCGGGCACCTAATGGCCGTTCTGCTGCGAGTCAAAGATTTTCGAATCGGACGAAAAACTGATAGTGAATTGTAACATTCAGGGCCACCTAATGACGATGGACCACGCAAATTGCGTCCCGATTCAATACATCGTCCTCCAGCCGAGTTGACTCCATGGGTCTATTGCTGCCTCGGGCACCTTATGGCCGTTCTGCTGTGAATCTAGATTATCGAATGGGACGAAAAACTGATAGTGAATTGTAACGTTCAGGGCCACCTAATGACGATGGATCACTTAAATTGCGTCCCTATTCAATACATCGTCCCCAGCCGACTTGTCTCCATGGGTCTATTGCTGCCTCGGGCACCTTATGGCCGTTCTGCTGTGAGTCTAGATGTCGAATGAGACGAAAAACTGATAGTGAATTGTAACGTTCAGGGCCACCTAATGACGATGGAACACTCAAATTGCGTCCTGATTCAATACATCGTCCTCCAGCAGACTTGACTTCATGGGTCTATTGCTGCCTCGGGCACCTTATGGCCGTTCTGCTGTGAGTCAAAGATTTTCGAATCGGACGAGAAACTGATAGTGAATTGTAACTTTCAGGGCCACCTAATGACGATGGATCACTCAAATTGCGTCCCGATTCAATACATCGTCCTCCAGCAGACTTGTCTCCATGGGTCGATTGCTGCCTCGGGCACCTTATGGCCGTTCTGCTGTGAGTCAATGATTTTCGAATCGGACGAAAAACTGACAGTGATTTGTAACGTTCAGGCCCACCTAATGACGATGGACCACACAAATTGCGTCCCGATTCTGTACATCGTCCACTAGCCGACTTGACTCCATGGGACTATTGCTGCCTCGGGCACCTTATGGCCGTTCTGCTGTGAGTCTAGATTATAGAATGGGATGAAAAACTGATAGTGAATTGTATCGTTCAGGGCCACCTAATGACGATGGATTACTCAAATTGCGTCCCGATTCAATACATCGTCCTCCAGCAGACTTGTCTCCATGTGTCTATTGCTGCCTCGGGCACATTATGGCAGGCCTGCTGTGACTCAAAGATTTTCGAATCGGACGAAAAACTGATAGTGAATTGTAACGTTCAGGGCCCCCTAATGACGATGGAACACTCAAATTGCGTCCCGATTCAATACATCGTCCTCCAGCCGACTTGTCTCCATGCGTCTAATGCTGCCTCGGGCACCTTATGGCCGTTCTGCTGTGAGTCAAAGATTTTCGAATCGGACAAAAACTGATAGTGAATTGTAACGTTCAGGGCCACCTAATGACGATGGATCACTCAAACTGCGTCCCGATTCAATACATCGTCCTCCAGCCGACTTGACTCCATGGGTCTATTGCTGCCTCGGGCACCTTATGGCCGTTCTGCTGTGAGTCTAGATTATCGAATGGGACAAAAAACTGATAGTGAATTGTAACGTTCAGGGCCTCCTAATGACGATGGATCACTCAAATTGCGTCCCGATTCAATACATCGTCCTCCAGCAGACTTGTCTCCATGGGTCGATTGCTGCCTCGGGCACCTAATGGCCGTTCTGCTGTGAGTCAAAGATTTTCGAATCGGACGAAAAACTGATAGTGAATTGTAACATTCAGGGCCACCTAATGACGATGGACCACGCAAATTGCGTCCCGATTCAATACAACGTCCTCCAGCCGAGTTGACTCCATGGGTCTATTGCTGCCTCGGGCACCTTATGGCCGTTCTGCTGTGAATCTAGATTATCGAATGGGACTAACAACTGATAGTGAATTGTAACGATCAGGGCCACCTAATGACGATGGATCACTCAAATTGCGTCCCGATTCAATACATCGTTCCCAGCCGACTTAACTCCATGGGACTATTGCTGCCTCGGGCACCTTATGGCCGTTCTGCTGTGAGTCTAGATTATCGAATGGGATGAAAAACTGATAATGAATTGTAACGTTCAGGGCCACCTAATGACGATGGATCACTCAAATTACGTCCCGATTCAATACATCGTCCTCCAGCAGACTTGTCTCCATGGGTCTATTGCTGCCTCGGGCACCTTATGGCAGGCCTGCTGTGACTCAAAGATTTTCGAATCGGACGAAAAACTGATAGTGAATTGTAGCGTTCAGGGCCTCCTAATGACGATGGAACACTCAAATTGCGTCCCGATTCAATACATCGTCCTCCAGCAGACTTGTCTCCATGCGTCTATTGCTGCCTCGGGCACCTTATGGCCGTTCTGCTGTGAGTCAAAGATTTTCGAATCGGACGAAAAACTGATAGGGAATTGTAACGTTCAAGGCCACCTAATGACGATGGATCACTCAAATTGCGTCCCGATTCAATACATCGTCCTCCAGCCGACTTGGCTCCATGGGTCTATTGCTGCCTCGGGCACCTTATGGCCGTTCTGCTGTGAATCTAGATTATCGAATGGGACGAAAAACTGATAGTGAATTGTAACGTTCAGGGCCACCTAATGACGATGGATCACTCAAATTGTGTCCCGATTCAATACATCGTCCCCAGCCGACTTGTCTCCATGCGTCTATTGTTGCCTCGGGCACCTTATGGCCGTTCTGCTGTGAGTCTAGATGTCGAATGGGACGAAAAACTGATAGTGAATTGTAACGTTCAGGGCCACCTAATGACGATGGATCACTCAAATTGCGTCCCGATTCAATACATCGTCCTCCAGCAGACTTGTCTCCATGGGTCGATTGCTGCCTCGGGCACCTTATGGCCGTTCTGCTGTGAGTCAAAGATTTTCGAATCGGACGAAAAACTGATAGTGAATTGTAACATTCAGGGCCACCTAATGACGATGGACCACAGAAATTGCGTCCCGAATCAGTACATCGTCCTCCAGCCGACCTGACTCCATGGGTCTATTGCTGCCTCGGGCACCTTATGGCCGATCTGCTGTGAGTCTAGATTATCGAATGGGACGAAAAACTGATAGTGAATTGTAACGTTCAGGGCCACCTAATGACGATGGATCATTCAAATTGCGTCCGATTCAATACATCGTCCTCCAGCCGACATGTCTCCATGGGTCTATTGCTGCCTTGGCACCTTATGGTCGTTCTGCTTTGAGTCAAAGATTTTCGAATCGGACGAAAAACTGATAGTGAATTGTAACGTTCAGGGCCACCTAATGACGATGGATCACTCAAATTGCGTCCCGATTCAATACATTGTCCTCCAGCAGACTGTCTCCATGGGTCTATTGCAGCCTCGGGCACCTTATTGCCGTTCAGCTGTGACTCAAAGATTTTCGAATCGGACGAAAAACTGATAGTGAATTTTAAACGTTCAGGGCCACCTAATGACGATGGATCACTCAAATTGCGTCCCGATTCAATACATCGTCCTCCAGCAGACTTGTCTCCATGGGTCTATTGCTGCCTCGGGCACCTTATGGCCGTTCTGCCGTGAGTCAAAGATTTTCGAATCGGAAGAAAAACTGATAGTGAATTGTAACTTTCAGGGCCACCTAATGACGATGGATCACTCAAATTGCGTCCCGATTCAATACATCGTCATCCAGCAGACTTGTCTCCACGGGTCGATTGCTGCCTCGGGCACCTAATGGCCGTTCTGCTGCGAGTCAAAGATTTTCGAATCGGACGAAAAACTGATAGTGAATTGTAACATTCAGGGCCACCTAATGACGATGGACCACGCAAATTGCGTCCCGATTCAATACATCGTCCTCCAGCCGAGTTGACTCCATGGGTCTATTGCTGCCTCGGGCACCTTATGGCCGTTCTGCTGTGAATCTAGATTATCGAATGGGACGAAAAACTGATAGTGAATTGTAACGTTCAGGGCCACCTAATGACGATGGATCACTTAAATTGCGTCCCTATTCAATACATCGTCCCCAGCCGACTTGTCTCCATGGGTCTATTGCTGCCTCGGGCACCTTATGGCCGTTCTGCTGTGAGTCTAGATGTCGAATGAGACGAAAAACTGATAGTGAATTGTAACGTTCAGGGCCACCTAATGACGATGGAACACTCAAATTGCGTCCTGATTCAATACATCGTCCTCCAGCAGACTTGACTTCATGGGTCTATTGCTGCCTCGGGCACCTTATGGCCGTTCTGCTGTGAGTCAAAGATTTTCGAATCGGACGAGAAACTGATAGTGAATTGTAACTTTCAGGGCCACCTAATGACGATGGATCACTCAAATTGCGTCCCGATTCAATACATCGTCCTCCAGCAGACTTGTCTCCATGGGTCGATTGCTGCCTCGGGCACCTTATGGCCGTTCTGCTGTGAGTCAATGATTTTCGAATCGGACGAAAAACTGACAGTGATTTGTAACGTTCAGGCCCACCTAATGACGATGGACCACACAAATTGCGTCCCGATTCTGTACATCGTCCACTAGCCGACTTGACTCCATGGGACTATTGCTGCCTCGGGCACCTTATGGCCGTTCTGCTGTGAGTCTAGATTATAGAATGGGATGAAAAACTGATAGTGAATTGTATCGTTCAGGGCCACCTAATGACGATGGATTACTCAAATTGCGTCCCGATTCAATACATCGTCCTCCAGCAGACTTGTCTCCATGTGTCTATTGCTGCCTCGGGCACATTATGGCAGGCCTGCTGTGACTCAAAGATTTTCGAATCGGACGAAAAACTGATAGTGAATTGTAACGTTCAGGGCCCCCTAATGACGATGGAACACTCAAATTGCGTCCCGATTCAATACATCGTCCTCCAGCCGACTTGTCTCCATGCGTCTAATGCTGCCTCGGGCACCTTATGGCCGTTCTGCTGTGAGTCAAAGATTTTCGAATCGGACAAAAACTGATAGTGAATTGTAACGTTCAGGGCCACCTAATGACGATGGATCACTCAAACTGCGTCCCGATTCAATACATCGTCCTCCAGCCGACTTGACTCCATGGGTCTATTGCTGCCTCGGGCACCTTATGGCCGTTCTGCTGTGAGTCTAGATTATCGAATGGGACAAAAAACTGATAGTGAATTGTAACGTTCAGGGCCTCCTAATGACGATGGATCACTCAAATTGCGTCCCGATTCAATACATCGTCCTCCAGCAGACTTGTCTCCATGGGTCGATTGCTGCCTCGGGCACCTAATGGCCGTTCTGCTGTGAGTCAAAGATTTTCGAATCGGACGAAAAACTGATAGTGAATTGTAACATTCAGGGCCACCTAATGACGATGGACCACGCAAATTGCGTCCCGATTCAATACAACGTCCTCCAGCCGAGTTGACTCCATGGGTCTATTGCTGCCTCGGGCACCTTATGGCCGTTCTGCTGTGAATCTAGATTATCGAATGGGACTAACAACTGATAGTGAATTGTAACGATCAGGGCCACCTAATGACGATGGATCACTCAAATTGCGTCCCGATTCAATACATCGTTCCCAGCCGACTTAACTCCATGGGACTATTGCTGCCTCGGGCACCTTATGGCCGTTCTGCTGTGAGTCTAGATTATCGAATGGGATGAAAAACTGATAATGAATTGTAACGTTCAGGGCCACCTAATGACGATGGATCACTCAAATTACGTCCCGATTCAATACATCGTCCTCCAGCAGACTTGTCTCCATGGGTCTATTGCTGCCTCGGGCACCTTATGGCAGGCCTGCTGTGACTCAAAGATTTTCGAATCGGACGAAAAACTGATAGTGAATTGTAGCGTTCAGGGCCTCCTAATGACGATGGAACACTCAAATTGCGTCCCGATTCAATACATCGTCCTCCAGCAGACTTGTCTCCATGCGTCTATTGCTGCCTCGGGCACCTTATGGCCGTTCTGCTGTGAGTCAAAGATTTTCGAATCGGACGAAAAACTGATAGGGAATTGTAACGTTCAAGGCCACCTAATGACGATGGATCACTCAAATTGCGTCCCGATTCAATACATCGTCCTCCAGCCGACTTGGCTCCATGGGTCTATTGCTGCCTCGGGCACCTTATGGCCGTTCTGCTGTGAATCTAGATTATCGAATGGGACGAAAAACTGATAGTGAATTGTAACGTTCAGGGCCACCTAATGACGATGGATCACTCAAATTGTGTCCCGATTCAATACATCGTCCCCAGCCGACTTGTCTCCATGCGTCTATTGTTGCCTCGGGCACCTTATGGCCGTTCTGCTGTGAGTCTAGATGTCGAATGGGACGAAAAACTGATAGTGAATTGTAACGTTCAGGGCCACCTAATGACGATGGATCACTCAAATTGCGTCCCGATTCAATACATCGTCCTCCAGCAGACTTGTCTCCATGGGTCGATTGCTGCCTCGGGCACCTTATGGCCGTTCTGCTGTGAGTCAAAGATTTTCGAATCGGACGAAAAACTGATAGTGAATTGTAACATTCAGGGCCACCTAATGACGATGGACCACAGAAATTGCGTCCCGAATCAGTACATCGTCCTCCAGCCGACCTGACTCCATGGGTCTATTGCTGCCTCGGGCACCTTATGGCCGATCTGCTGTGAGTCTAGATTATCGAATGGGACGAAAAACTGATAGTGAATTGTAACGTTCAGGGCCACCTAATGACGATGGATCATTCAAATTGCGTCCGATTCAATACATCGTCCTCCAGCCGACATGTCTCCATGGGTCTATTGCTGCCTTGGCACCTTATGGTCGTTCTGCTTTGAGTCAAAGATTTTCGAATCGGACGAAAAACTGATAGTGAATTGTAACGTTCAGGGCCACCTAATGACGATGGATCACTCAAATTGCGTCCCGATTCAATACATTGTCCTCCAGCAGACTGTCTCCATGGGTCTATTGCAGCCTCGGGCACCTTATTGCCGTTCAGCTGTGACTCAAAGATTTTCGAATCGGACGAAAAACTGATAGTGAATTTTAAACGTTCAGGGCCACCTAATGACGATGGATCACTCAAATTGCGTCCCGATTCAATACATCGTCCTCCAGCAGACTTGTCTCCATGGGTCTATTGCTGCCTCGGGCACCTTATGGCCGTTCTGCCGTGAGTCAAAGATTTTCGAATCGGAAGAAAAACTGATAGTGAATTGTAACTTTCAGGGCCACCTAATGACGATGGATCACTCAAATTGCGTCCCGATTCAATACATCGTCATCCAGCAGACTTGTCTCCACGGGTCGATTGCTGCCTCGGGCACCTAATGGCCGTTCTGCTGCGAGTCAAAGATTTTCGAATCGGACGAAAAACTGATAGTGAATTGTAACATTCAGGGCCACCTAATGACGATGGACCACGCAAATTGCGTCCCGATTCAATACATCGTCCTCCAGCCGAGTTGACTCCATGGGTCTATTGCTGCCTCGGGCACCTTATGGCCGTTCTGCTGTGAATCTAGATTATCGAATGGGACGAAAAACTGATAGTGAATTGTAACGTTCAGGGCCACCTTATGACGATGGATCACTCAAATTGCGTCCCGATTCAATACATCGTCCCCAGCCGACTTGTCTCCATGGGTCTATTGCTGCCTCGGGCACCTTATGGCCGTTCTGCTGTGAGTCTAGATGTCGAATGAGACGAAAAACTGATAGTGAATTGTAACGTTCAGGGCCACCTAATGACGATGGATCACTCAAATTGCGTCCTGATTCAATACATCGTCCTCCAGCAGACTTGACTTCATGGGTCTATTGCTGCCTCGGGCACCTTATGGCCGTTCTGCTGTGAGTCAAAGATTTTCGAATCGGACGAAAAACTGATAGTGAATTGTAACTTTCAGGGCCACCTAATGACGATGGATCACTCAAATTGCGTCCCGATTCAATACATCGTCCTCCAGCAGACTTGTCTCCATGGGTCGATTGCTGCCTCGGGCACCTTATGGCCGTTCTGCTGTGAGTCAAAGATTTTCGTATCGGACGAAAAACTGATAGTGATTTGTAACGTTCAGGCCCACCTAATGACGATGGACCACACAAATTGCGTCCCGATTCTGTACATCGTCCACTAGCCGACTTGACTCCATGGGACTATTGCTGCCTCGGGCACCTTATGGCCGTTCTGCTGTGAGTCTAGATTATAGAATGGGATGAAAAACTGATAGTGAATTGTATCGTTCAGGGCCACCTAATGACGATGGATTACTCAAATTGCGTCCCGATTCAATACATCGTCCTCCAGCAGACTTGTCTCCATGGGTCTATTGCTGCCTCGGGCACATTATGGCAGGCCTGCTGTGACTCAAAGATTTTCGTATCGGACGAAAAACTGATAGTGAATTGTAACGTTCAGGGCCCCCTAATGACGATGGAACACTCAAATTGCGTCCCGATTCAATACATCGTCCTCCAGCCGACTTGTCTCCATGCGTCTAATGCTGCCTCGGGCACCTTATGGCCGTTCTGCTGTGAGTCAAAGATTTTCGAATCGGACAAAAACTGATAGTGAATTGTAACGTTCAGGGCCACCTAATGACGATGGATCACTCAAACTGCGTCCCGATTCAATACATCGTCCTCCAGCCGACTTGACTCCATGGGTCTATTGCTGCCTCGGGCACCTTATGGCCGTTCTGCTGTGAGTCTAGATTATCGAATGGGACAAAAAACTGATAGTGAATTGTAACGTTCAGGGCCTCCTAATGACGATGGATCACTCAAATTGCGTCCCGATTCAATACATCGTCCTCCAGCAGACTTGTCTCCATGGGTCGATTGCTGCCTCGGGCACCTAATGGCCGTTCTGCTGTGAGTCAAAGACTTTCGAATCGGACGAAAAACTGATAGTGAATTGTAACATTCAGGGCCACCTAATGACGATGGACCACGCAAATTGCGTCCCGATTCAATAGAACGTCCTCCAGCCGAGTTGACTCCATGGGTCTATTGCTGCCTCGGGCACCTTATGGCCGTTCTGCTGTGAATCTAGATTATCGAATGGGACTAAAAACTGATAGTGAATTGTAACGATCAGGGCCACCTAATGACGATGGATCACTCAAATTGCGTCCCGATTCAATACATCGTTCCCAGCCGACTTGACTCCATGGGACTATTGCTGCCTCGGGCACCTTATGGCCGTTCTGCTGTGAGTCTAGATTATCGAATGGGATGAAAAACTGATATTGAATTGTAACATTCAGGGCCACCTAATGACGATGGATCACTCAAATTACGTCCCGATTCAATACATCGTCCTCCAGCAGACTTGTCTCCATGGGTCTACTGCTGCCTCGGGCACCTTATGGCAGGCCTGCTGTGACTCAAAGATTTTCGAATCGGACGAAAAACTGATAGTGAATTGTAACGTTCAGGGCCTCCTAATGACGATGGAACACTCAAATTGCGTCCCGATTCAATACATCGTCCTCCAGCAGACTTGTCTCCATGCGTCTATTGCTGCCTCGGGCACCTTATGGCCGTTCTGCTGTGAGTCAAAGATTTTCGAATCGGACGAAAAACTGATAGGGAATTGTAACGTTCAAGGCCACCTAATGACGATGGATCACTCAAATTGCGTCCTGATTCAATACATCGTCCTCCAGCCGACTTGGCTCCATGGGTCTATTGCTGCCTCGGGCACCTTATGGCCGTTCTGCTGTGAATCTAGATTATCGAATGGGACGAAAAACTGATAGTGAATTGTAACGTTCAGGGCCACCTAATGACGATGGATCACTCAAATTGTGTCCCGATTCAATACATCGTCCCCAGCCGACTTGTCTCCATGGGTCTATTGTTGCCTCGGGCACCTTATGGCCGTTCTGCTGTGAGTCTAGAAGTCGAATGGGACGAAAAACTGATAGTGAATTGTAACGTTCAGGGCCACCTAATGACGATGGATCACTCAAAATGCGTCCCGATTCAATACATCGTCCTCCAGCAGACTTGTCTCCATGGGTCGATTGCTGCCTCGGGCACCTTATGGCCGTTCTGCTGTGAGTCAAAGATTTTCGAATCGGACGAAAAACTGATAGTGAATTGTAACGTTCAGGGCCACCTAATGACGATGGATCACTCAAATTGTGTCCCGAGTCAATACATCGTCCCCAGCCGACTTGTCTCCATGGGTCTATTGCTGCCTCGGGCACCTTATGGCCGTTCTGCTGTGAGTCTAGATTATAGAATGGGATGAAAAACTGATAGTGAATTGTAACGTTCAGGGCCACCTAATGACGATGGATCACTCAAATTGCGTCCCGATTCAATACATCGTCCTCCAGCAGACTTGTCTCCATGGGTCTATTGCTGCCTCGGGCACATTATGGCAGGCCTGCTGTGACTCAAAGATTTTCGAATCGGACGAAAAACTGATAGTGAATTGTAACGTTCAGGGCCTCCTAATGACGATGGAACACTCAAATTGCGTCCCGATTCAATACATCGTCCTCCAGCACACTTGTCTCCATGCGTCTATTGCTGCCTCGGGCACCTTATGGCCGTTCTGCTGTGAGTCAAAGAATTTCGAATCGGACGAAAAACTGATAGTGAATTGTAACGTTCAGGGCCACCTAATGACGATGGATCACTCAAACTGCGTCCCGATTCAATACATCGTCCTCCAGCCGACTTGACTCCATGGGTCTATTGCTGCCTCGGGCACCTTATGGCCGTTCTGCTGTGAGTCTAGATTATCGAATGGGACAAAAAACTGATAGTGAATTGTAACGTTCAGGGCCTCCTAATGACGATGGATCACTCAAATTGCGTCCCGATTCAATACATCGTCCTCCAGCAGACTTGTCTCCATGGGTCGATTGCTGCCTCGGGCACCTAATGGCCGTTCTGCAGTGAGTCAAAGATTTTCGAATCGGACGAAAAACTGATAGTGAATTGTAACATTCAGGGCCACCTAATGACGATGGACCACGCAAATTGCGTCCCGATTCAATACATCGTCCTCCAGCCGAGTTGACTCCATGGGTCTATTGCTGCCTCGGGCACCTTATGGCCGTTCTGCTGTGAATCTAGATTATCGAATGGGACGAAAAACTGATAGTGAATTGTAACGATCAGGGCCACCTAATGACGATGGATCACTCAAATTGCGTCCCGATTCAATACATCGTCCCCAGCCGACTTGACTCCATGGGACTATTGCTGCCTCGGGCACCTTATGGCCGTTCTGCTGTGAGTCTAGATTATCGAATGGGATGAAAAACTGATAATGAATTGTAACGTTCAGGGCCACCTAATGACGATGGATCACTCAAATTACGTCCCGATTCAATACATCGTCCTCCAGCAGACTTGTCTCCATGGGTCTATTGCTGCCTCGGGCACCTTATGGCAGGCCTGCTGTGACTCAAAGATTTTCGAATCGGACGAAAAACTGATAGTGAATTGTAACGTTCAGGGCCACCTAATGACGATGGAACACTCAAATTGCGTCCCGATTCAATACATCGTCCTCCAGCAGACTTGTCTCCATGCGTCTATTGCTGCCTCGGGCACGTTATGGCCGTTCTGATGTGAGTCAAAGATTTTCGAATCGGACGAAAAACTGATAGTGAATTGTAACGTTCAGGGCCACCTAATGACGATGGATCACTCAAATTGCGTCCCGATTCAATACATCGTCCTCCAGCCGACTTGACTCCATGGGTCTATTGCTGCCTCGGGCACCTTATGGCCGTTCTGCTGTGAGTCTAGATTATCGAATGGGACGAAAAACTGATAGTGAATTGTAACGTTCAGGGCCTCCTAATGACGATGGATCACTCAAATTGCGTCCCGATTCAATACATCGTCCTCCAGCAGACTTGTCTCCATGGGTCTATTGCTGCCTCGGGCACCTTATGGCCGTTCTGCTGTGAGTCTAGATTATCGAATGGGATGAAAAACTGATAGTGAATTGTAACGTTCAGGGCCACCTAATGACGATGGATCTCTCAAATTGCGTCCCGATTCAATACATCGTCCTCCAGCCGACTTGACTCCATGGGTCTATTGCTGCCTCGGGCACCTTATGGCCGTTCTGCTGTGAGTCTAGATTGTCGAATGGGACGAAAAACTGATAGTGAATTGTAACGTTCAGGGCCTCCTAATGACGATGGATTACTCAAATTGCGTCCCGATTCAATACATCGTCCTCCAGCCGACTTGACTCCATGGGTCTATTGCTGCCTCGGGCACCTTATGGCCGTTCTGCTGTGAGTCTAGATTATCGAATGGGACGAAAAACTGATAGTGAATTGTAACGTTCAGGGCATCCTAATGACGATGGATCTCTCAAATTGCGTCCCGATTCAATACATCGTCCTCCAGCAGACCTGTCTCCATGGCTCGAATGCTGCCTCGGGCACCTAATGGCCGTTCTGCTGTGAGTTAAAGATTTTCGAATCGGACGAAAAACTGATAGTGAATTGTAACATTCAGGGCCACCTAATGACGATGGACCACGCAAATTGCGTCCCGATTCAATACATCGTCCTCCAGCCGAGTTGACTCCATAGGTCTATTGCTGCCTCGGGCACCTTATGGCCGTTCTGCTGTGAGTCAAAGATTTTCGAATCGGACGAAAAACTGATAGTGAATTGAAACGTTCAGGGCCACCTAATGACGATGGATCACTCAAATTGCGTCCTGATTCAATACATCGTCCTCCAGCAGACTTGTCTCCATGGGTCTATTGCTGCCTCGGGCACCTTATGGCCGTTCTGCTGTGAGTCAAAGATTTTCGAATCGGACGAAAAACTGATAGTGAATTGTAACATTCAGGGCCACCAAATGACGATGGACCACACAAATTGCGTCCCGATTCAGTACATCATCCTCCAGCCGACCTGACTCCATGGGTCTATTGCTGCCTCGGGCACCTTATGGCCGTTCTGCTGTGAGTCTAGATTATCGAATGGGACAAAAAACTGATAGTGAATTGTAACGTTCAGGGCCTCCTAATGACGATGGATCACTCAAATTGCGTCCCGATTCAATACATCGTCCTCCAGCAGACTTGTCTCCATGGGTCTAAGCTGCCTCGGGCACCTTATGGCCGTTCTGCTGTGAGTCTAGATTATCGAATGAGACAAAAAACTGATAGTGAATTGTAACGTTCAGGGCCTCCTAATGACGATGGATCACTCAAATTGCGTCCCGATTCAATACATCGTCCTCCAGCACACTTGTCTCCACGGGTCGATTGCTGCCTCGGGCACGTATTGGCCGTTCTGCTGTGAGTCAAAGATTTTCGAATCGGACGAAAAACTGATAGTGAATTGTAACATTCAGGGCCACCTAATGACGATGGACCACGCAAATTGCGTCCCGATTCAATACATCGTCCTCCAGCCGAGTTGACTCCATGGGTCTATTGGTGCCTCGAGCACCTAATGGCCGTTTTGCTGTGAATCTAGATTATCGAATGGGACGAAAAACTGATAGTGAATTGTAACGTTCAGGGCCACCTAATGACGATGGATCACTCAAATTGCGTTCCGATTCAATACATCGTCCCCAGCCGACTTGTCCCCATGGGTCTATTGCTGCCTCGGGCACCTTATGGCCGTTCTGCTGTGAGTCTATATGTCGAATGGGACGAAAAACTGATAGTGATTTGTAACGTTCAGGGCCACCTAATGACGATGGACCACACAAATTGCGTCCCGATTCTGTACATCGTCCACTAGCCGACTTGACTCCATGGGACTATTGCTGCCTCGGGCACCTTATGGCTGTTCTGCTGTGAGTCTAGATTATAGAATGGGATGAAAAACTGATAGTGAATTGTATCGTTCAGGGCCACCTAATGACGATGGATCACTCAAATTGCGTCCCGATTCAATACATCGTCCTCCAGCAGACTTGTCTCCATGGGTCTATTGCTGCCTCGGGCACATTATGGCAGGCCTGCTGTGACTCAAAGATTTTCGAATCGGACGAAAAACTGATAGTGAATTGTAACGTTCAGGGCCTCCTAATGACGATGGAACAATCAAATTGCGTCCCGATTCAATACATCGTCCTCCAGCAGACTTGTCTCCATGCGTCTATTGCTGCCTCGGGCACCTTATGGCCGTTCTGCTGTGAGTCAAAGATTTTCGAATCGGACGAAAAACTGATAGTGAATTGTAACGTTCAGGGCCACCTAATGACGATGAATCACTCAAACTGCGTCCCGATTCAATACATCGTCCTCCAGCCGACTTGACTCCATGGGTCTATTGCTGCCTCGGGCACCTTATGGCCGTTCTGCTGTGAGTCTAGATTATCGAATGGGACAAAAAACTGATAGTGAATTGTAACGTTCAGGGCCTCCTAATGACAATGGATCACTGAAATTGCGTCCCGATTCAATACATCGTACTCCAGCAGACTTGTCTCCATGGGTCGATTGCTGCCTCGGGCACCTAATGGCCGTTCTGCTGTGAGTCAAAGATTTTCGAATCGGACGAAAAACTGATAGTGAATTGTAACATTCAGGGCCACCTAATGACGATGGACCACGCAAATTGCGTCCCGATTCAATACATCGTCCTCCAGCCGAGTTGACTCCATGGGTCTATTGTTGCCTCGGGCACCTTATGGCCGTTCTGCTGTGAATCTAGATTATCGAATGGGACGAAAAACTGATAGTGAATTGTAACGATCAGGGCCACCTAATGACGATGGATCACTCAAATTGCGTCCCGATTCTGTACATCGTCCACTAGCCGACTTGACTCCATGGGACTATTGCTGCCTCGGGCACCTTATGGCCGTTCTGCTGTGAGTCTAGATTATAGAATGGGATGAAAAACTGATAGTGAATTGTATCGTTCAGGGCCACCTAATGACGATGGAGCACTCAGATTGCGTCCCGATTCAATACATCGTCCTCCAGCCGACTTGTCATCATGGGTCTATTGCTGCCTCGGGCACCTTATGGCCGTTCTGCTGTGAGACAAAGATCTTCGAATCTGACGAAAAACTGATAGTGAATTGTAACATTCAGGGCCACCTAATGACGATGGATCACTCAAATTGCGTCCCGATTCAATACATCTTCCTCCAGCAGACTTGTCTCCATGGGTCTATTGCTGCCTCGGGCACCTTATGGCCGTTCTGCTGTGAGTCTAGATTATCGAATGGGACGAAAAACTGATAGTGAATTGTAACGTTCAGGGCCACCTAATGACGATGGATCTCTCAAATTGCGTCCCGATTCAATACATCGTCCTCCAGCCGACTTGACTCCATGGGTCTATTGCTGCCACGGGCACCTTATGGCCGTTCTGCTGTGAGTCTAGATTATCGAATGGGACGAAAAACTGATATTGAATTGTAACGTTCAGGGCCTCCTAATGACGATGGATCACTCAAATTGCGTCCCGATTCAATACATCGTCCTCCAGCAGACTTGTCTCCATGGGTCTATAGCTGCCTCGGGCACCTTATGGCCGTTCTGCTGTGAGTCTAGATTATCGAATGGGACGAAAAACTGATAGTGAATTGTAACGTTCAGGGCCACCTAATGACGATGGATGACTCAAATTGCTTCCCGATTCAATACATCGTCCTCCAGCAGACATGTCTCCATGGGTCGAATGCTGCCTCGGGCACCTAATGGCCGTTCTGCTGTGAGTTAAAGATTTTCGAATCGGACGAAAAACAGATAGTGAATTGTAACATTCAGGGCCACCTAATGCCGATGGACCACGCAAATTGCGTCCCGATTCAATACATCGTCCTCCAGCCGAGTTGACTCCATTGGTCTGTTGCTGCCTCAGGCACCTTATGGCCGTTCTGCTGTTGATCAAGATTATCGAATGGGACGAAAAACTGATAGTGAATTGTAACGTTCAGGGCCACCTAATGACGATGGATCACTCAAATTGCGTCCCGATTCAATACATCGTCCCCAGCCGACTTGTCTCCATGGGTCTATTGCTGCCTCGGGCACCTTATGGCCGTTCTGCTGTGAGTCTAGATTATCGAATGGGACGAAAAACTGATAGTGAATTGTAACGTTCAGGGCCACCTAATGACGATGGATCACTCAAATTGCGTCCTGATTCAATACATCGTCCTCCAGCAGACTTGACTTCATGGGTCTATTGCTCCCTCGGGCACCTTATGGCCGTTCTGCTGTGAGTCAAAGATTTTCGAATCGGACGAAAAACTGATAGTGAATTGTATCATTCAGGGCCACCTAATGACGATGGACCAAAACAAATTGCGTCCCGATTCAGTACATCATCCTCCAGCCGACCTGACTCCATGGGTCTATTGCTGCCTCGGGCACCTTATGGCCGTTCTGCTGTGAGTCAAAGATTTTCGAATCGGACGAAAAACTGATAGTGAATTGAAACGTTCAGGGCCACCTAATGACGATGGTTCACTCAAATTGCGTCCCGATTCAATACATTGTCCTCCAGCAGACTGTCTCCATGGGTCTATTGCTGCCTCGGGCACCTTATGGCCGTTCAGCTGTGACTCAAAAATTTTCGAATCGGACGAAAAACTGATAGTGAATTGTAACTTTCAGGGTCACCTAATGACGATGGATCACTCAAATTGCGTCCCGATTAAATACATCGTCCTCCTGCCGACTTGTCTCCATGGGTCTATTGCTGCCTCGGGCACCTTATGGCCGTTCTGCTGTGAGTCAAAGATTTTCGAATCGGACGAAAAACTAATAGTGATTTGTAACATTCAGGGCCACCTAATGACGATGGACCACACAAATTGCGTCCCGATTCAGTACATCGCCCACTAGCCGACTTGACTCCATGGGACTATTGCTGCCTCGGGCTCCTTATGGCCGTACTGCTGTGAGTCTAGATTATCGAATGGGACGAAAAACTGATAGTGAATTGTAACATTCAGGGCCTCCTAATGACGATGGATCACTCAAATTGCGTCCCGATTCAATACATCGTCCTCCAGCAGACTTGTCTCCATGGGTCGATTGCTGCCTCGGGCACCTAATGGCCGTTCTGCTGTGAGTCAAAGATTTTCGAATCGGACGAAAAACTGATAGTGAATTGTAACATTCAAGGCCACCTAATGACGATAGACCACGCAAATTGCGTCCCGATTCAATACATCGTCCTCCAGCCGAGTTGACTCCATGGGTCTATTGCTGCCTCGGGCACCTTATGGGCGTTCTGCTGTGAATCTAGATTATCGAATTGGACGAAAAACTGATAGTGAATTGTAACGTTCAGGGCCACCTAATGACGATGGATCACTCAAATTGCGTCCCGATTCAATACATCGTCCCCAGCCGACTTGTCTCCATGGGTCTATTGCTGCCTCGGGCACCTTATGGCCCATCTGCTGTGAGTCTAGATTATCGAATGGGACGAAAAACTGATAGTGAATTGTAACGTTCAGGGCCACCTAATGACGATGGATCACTCAAATTGCGTCCCGATTCAATACATCGTCCTCCAGCAGACTTGTCTCCATGCGTCTATTGCTGCCTCGGGCACCTTATGGCCGTACTGCTGTGAGTCAAAGATTTTCGAATCGGACGAAAAACTGATAGTGTATTGTAACGTTCAGGGCCACCTAATGACGATGGATCACTCAAATTGCGTCCCGATTCAATACATCGTCCTCCAGCAGACTTGTCTCCATGGGTCTATTGCTGCCTCGGGCACCTTATGGCAGGCCTGCTGTGACTCAAAGATTTTCGAATCGGACGAAAAACTGATAGTGAATTGTAACGTTCAGGGCCTCCTAATGACGATGGAACACTCAAATTGCGTCCCGATTCAATACATCGTCCTCCAGCAGACTTGTCTCCATGCGTCTATTGCTGCCTCGGGCACCTTATGGCCGTTCTGCTGTGAGTCTAGATTATCGAATGGGACGAAAATCTGATAGTGAATTGTAACGTTCTTGGCCACCTAATGACGATGGATCTCTCAAATTGCGTCCCGATTCAATACATCGTCCTCCAGCCGACTTGACTCCATGGGTCAATTGCTGCCTCGGGCACCTTATGGCCGTACTGCTGTGAGTCTAGATTATCGAATGGGACGAAAAACTGATAGTGAATTGTAACGTTCAGGGCCTCCTAATGACGATGGATCACTCAAATTGCGTCCCGATTCAATACATCGTCCTCCAGCCGAGTTAACTCCATGGGTCTATTGCTGCCTCGGGCACCTTATGGGCGTTCTGCTGTGAATCTAGATTATCGAATTGGACGAAAAACTGATAGTGAATTGTAACGTTCAGGGCCACCTAATGACGATGGATCACTCAAATTGCGTCCCGATTCAATACATCGTCCCCAGCCGACTTGTCTCCATGGGTCTATTGCTGCCTCGGGCACCTTATGGCCCATCTGCTGTGAGTCTAGATTATCGAATGGGACGAAAAACTGATAGTGAATTGTAACGTTCAGGGCCACCTAATGACGATGGATCACTCAAATTGCGTCCTGATTCAATACATCGTCCTCCAGCAGACTTGTCTCCATGGGTCTATTGCTGCCTCGGGCACCTTATGGCCGTTCTGCTGTGAGTCTAGATTATCGAATGGGACGAAAAACTGATAGTGAATTGTAACGTTCAGGGCCTCCTAATGACGAAGGATCACTCAAATTGCGTCCCGATTCAAAACATCTTCCTCCAGCCGACTTGACTCCATGGGTCTATTGCTGCCTCGGGCACCTTACGGCCGTTCTGCTGTGAGTCTAGATTATCGAATGGGACGAAAAACTGATATTGAATTGTAACGTTCAGGGCCTCCTAATGACGATGGATCACTCAAATTGCGTCCCGATTCAATACATCGTCCTCCAGCAGACTTGTCTATATGGGACGATTGCTGCCTCGGGCACCTAATGGCCGTTCTGCAGTGAGTCAAAGATTTTCGAATCGGACGAAAAACTGATAGTGAATTGTAACATTCAGGGCCAGCTAATGACGATGGACCACGCAAATTGCGTCCCGATTCAATACATCGTCCTCCAGCCGAGTTGACTCCATGGGTCTATTGCTGCCTCGGGCACCTTATGGCCGTTCTGCTGTGAATCTAGATTATCGAATGGGACGAAAAACTGATAGTGAATTGTAACGTTCAGGGCCACCTAATGACTATGGATCACTCAAATTGCGTCCCGATTCAATACATCGTCCCCAGCCGACTTGACTCCATGGTACTATTGCTGCCTCGGGCACCTTATGGCCGTTCTGTTGTGAGTCTAGATTATAGAATGGGATGAAAAACTGATAGTGAATTGTAACGTTCAGGGCCACCTAATGACGATGGATCACTCAAATTGCGTCCCGATTCAATACATCGTCCTCCAGCAGACTTGTCTCCTTGGGTCTATTGCTGCCTCGGGCACCTTATGGCAGGCCTGCTGTGACTCAAAGATTTTCGAATCGGACGAAAAACTGATAGTGAATTGTAACGTTCAGGGCCTCCTAATGACGATGGATCACTCAAATTGCGTCCCGATTCAATACATCGTCCTCCAGCAGACTTGTCTCCATGCGTCTATTGCTGCCTCGGGCACCTTATGGCCGTTCTGCTGTGAGTCAAAGATTTTCGAATCGGACGAAAAACTGATAGTGTATTGTAACGTTCAGGGCCACCTAATGACGATGGATCACTCAAATTGCGTCCCGATTCAATACATCGTCCTCCATCCGACTTGACTCCATGGGTCTATTGCTGCCTCGGGCACCTTATGGCCGATCTGCTGTGAGTCTAGTCTATGGAATGGGACGAAAAACTGATAGTGAATTGTAACGTTCAGGGCTACCTAATGACGATGGATCTCTCAAATTGCGTCCCGATTCAATACATCGTCCTCCAGCCGACTTGACTCCATGGGTCTATTGCTGCCTCGGGCACCTTATGGCCGTTCTGCTGTGAGTCTATATTATCGAATGGGACGAAAAAATGATAGTGAATTGTAACGTTCAGGGCCTCCTAATGACGATGGATCACTCAAATTGCGTCCCGATTCAATACATCGTCCTCCAGCCGACTTGACTCCATGGGTCTATTGCAACCTCGGGCACCTTATGGCCGTTCTGCTGTGAGTCTAGATTATCGAATGGGACGAAAAACTGATAATGAATTGTAACGTTCAGGGCCTCCTAATGACGATGGATCACTCAAATTGCGTCCCGATTCAATACATCGTCCTCCAGCAGACTTGTCTCCATGGGTCGATTGCTGCCTCGGGCACCTAATGGCCGTTCTGCTGTGAGTCAAAGATTTTCGAATCGGACGAAAAACTGATAGTGAATTGTAACATTCAGGGCCACCTAATGACGATGGACCACGCAAATTGCGTCCCGATTCAATACATCGTCCTCCAGCCGAGTAGACTCCATGGGTCTATTGCTGCCTCGGGCACCATATGGCCGTTCTGCTGTGAATCTAGATTATCGAATGGGACGAAAAACTGATAGTGAATTGTAAGGTTCAGGGCCACCTAATGACGATGGATCACTCAAATTGCGTCCCGATTCAATACATCGTCCCAGCCGACTTGTCTCCATGGGTCTATTGCTGCCCCGGGCACCTTATGGCCGTTCTGCTGTGAGTCTAGATTATCGAATGGGACGAAAAACTGATAGTGAATTGTAACGTTCAGGGCCACCTAATGACGATGGATCACTCAAATTGCGTTTTGATTCAATACATCGTCCTCCAGCAGACTTGACTTCATGGGTCTATTGCTGCCTCGGGCATCTTATGGCAGGCCTGCTGTGACTCAAAGATTTTCGAATCGAACGAAAAACTGATAGTGAATTGTAACGTTCAGGGCCTCCTAATGACGATGGAACACTCAAATTGCGTCCCGATTCAATACATCGTCCTTCAGCAGACTTGTCTCCATGCGTCTATTGCAACCTCGGGCACCTTATGGCCTTTCTGCTGTGAGTCTAGATTATCGAATGGGACGAAAGACTGATAGTGAATTGTAACGTTCAGGGCCACCTAATGACGATGGATCACTCAAATTGCGTCCCGATTCAATACATCGTCCTCCAGCCGACTTGACTCCATGGGTCGATTGCTGCCTCGGGCACCTAATGGCCGTTCTGCTGTGAGTCAAAGATTTTCGAATCGGACGAAAAACTGATAGTGATTTGTAACGTTCAGGGCCACCTAATGACGATGGATCACTCAAATTGCGTCCCGATTCAATACATCGTCCTCCAGCAGACTTGTCTCCATGGGTCTATTGCTGCCTCGGGCACCTTATGGCAGGCCTGCTGTGACTCAAAGATTTTCGAATCGGACGAAAAACTGATAGTGAATTGTAACGTTCAGGGCCTCCTAATGACGATGGAACACTCAAATTGCGTCCCGATTCAATACATCGTCCTCCAGCAGTCTTGTCTCCATGCGTCTATTGCTGCCTCGGGCACCTTATGGCCGTTCTGCTGTGAGTCAAAGATTTTCGAATCGGACGAAAAACTGATAGTGTATTGTAACGTTCAGGGCCACCTAATGACGATGGATCACTCAAATTGCGTCCCGATTCAATACATCGTCCTCCAGCCGACTTGACTCCATGGGTCTATTGCTGCCTCGGGCACCTTATGGCCGTTCTGCTGTGAGTCTAGATTATCGAATGGGACAAAAAACTGATAGTGAGTTGTAACGTTTTGTAACGTTCAGGGCCTCCTAATGACGATGGATCACTCAAATTGCGTCCCGATTCAATACATCGTCCTCCAGCAGACTTGTCTCCATGTGTCTATTGCTGCCTCGGGCACCTTATGGCCGTTCTGCTGTGAGTCTAGATTATCGAATGGGACGAAAATCTGATAGTGAATTGTAACGTTCTTGGCCACCTAATGACGATGGATCTCTCAAATTGCGTCCCGATTCAATACATCGTCCTCCAGCCGACTTGACTCCATGGGTCTATTGCTGCCTCGGGCACCTTATGGCCGTTCTGCTGTGAGTCTAGATTATCGAATGGGACGAAAAACTGATAGTGAATTGTAACGTTCAGGGCCTCCTAATGACGATGGAACACTCAAATTGCGTCCCGATTCAATACATCGTCCTCCAGCCGAGTTAACTCCATGGGTCTATTGCTGCCTCGGGCACCTTATGGGCGTTCTGCTGTGAATCTAGATTATCGAATTGGACGAAAAACTGATAGTGAATTGTAACGTTCAGGGCCACCTAATGACGATGGATCACTCAAATTGCGTCCCGATTCAATACATCGTCCCCAGCCGACTTGTCTCCATGGGTCTATTGCTGCCTCGGGCACCTTATGGCCCATCTGCTGTGAGTCTAGATTATCGAATGGGACGAAAAACTGATAGTGAATTGTAACGTTCAGGGCCACCTAATGACGATGGATCACTCAAATTGCGTCCTGATTCAATACATCGTCCTCCAGCAGACTTGTCTCCATGGGTCTATTGCTGCCTCGGGCACCTTATGGCCGTTCTGCTGTGAGTCTAGATTATCGAATGGGACGAAAAACTGATAGTGAATTGTAACGTTCAGGGCCTCCTAATGACGAAGGATCACTCAAATTGCGTCCCGATTCAATACATCGTCCTCCAGCCGACTTGACTCCATGGGTCTATTGCTGCCTCGGGCACCTTACGGCCGTTCTGCTGTGAGTCTAGATTATCGAATGGGACGAAAAACTGATAGTGAATTGTAACGTTCAGGGCCTCCTAATGACGATGGATCACTCAAATTGCGTCCCGATTCAATACATCGTCCTCCAGCAGACTTGTCTATATGGGACGATTGCTGCCTCGGGCACCTAATGGCCGTTCTGCAGTGAGTCAAAGATTTTCGAATCGGACGAAAAACTAATAGTGAATTGTAACATTCAGGGCCAGCTAATGACGATGGACCACGCAAATTGCGTCCCGATTCAATACATCGTCCTCCAGCCGAGTTGACTCCATGGGTCTATTGCTGCCTCGGGCACCTTATGGCCGTTCTGCTGTGAATCTAGATTATCGAATGGGACGAAAAACTGATAGTGAATTGTAACGTTCAGGGCCACCTAATGACTATGGATCACTCAAATTGCGTCCCGATTCAATACATCGTCCCCAGCCGACTTGACTCCATGGTACTATTGCTGCTTCGGGCACCTTATGGCCATTCTGTTGTGAGTCTAGATTATAGAATGGGATGAAAAACTGATAGTGAATTGTAACGTTCAGGGCCACCTAATGACGATGGATCACTCAAATTGCGTTTTGATTCAATACATCGTCCTCCAGCAGACTTGACTTCATGGGTCTATTGCTGCCTCGGGCATCTTATGGCAGGCCTGCTGTGACTCAAAGATTTTCGAATCGGACGAAAAACTGATAGTGAATTGTAACGTTCAGGGCCTCCTAATGACGATGGAACACTCAAATTGCGTCCCGATTCAATACATCGTCCTCCAGCAGACTTGTCTCCATGCGTCTATTGCAACCTCGGGCACCTTATGGCCTTTCTGCTGTGAGTCTAGATTATCGAATGGGACGAAAGACTGATAGTGAATTGTAACGTTCAAGGCCACCTAATGACGATGGATCACTCAAATTGCGTCCCGATTCAATACATCGTCCTCCAGCCGACTTGACTCCATGGGTCGATTGCTGCCTCGGGCACCTAATGGCCGTTCTGCTGTGAGTCAAAGATTTTCGAATCGGACGAAAAACTGATAGTGATTTGTAACAATCAGGGCCACCTAATGACGATGGACCACGCAAATTGCGTCCCGATTCAATACATCGTCCTCCAGCCGAGTTGACTCCATGGGTCTATTGCTGCCTCGGGCACCTTATGGCCGTTCTGCTGTGAATCTAGATTATCGAATTGGACGAAAAACTGATAGTGAATTGTAACGTTCAGGGCCACCTAATGACGATGGATCACTCAAATTGCGTCCCGATTCAATACATCGTCCCAGCCGACTTGTCTCCATGGGTCTATTGCTGCCTCGGGCTCCTTACGGCCGTTCTTCTGTGAGTCTAGACTATCGAATGGGACGAAAAACTGATAGTGAATTGTAACGTTCAGACCACCTAATGACGATGGATCACTCAAATTGCGTCCTGATTCAATACATCGTCCTCCAGCACACTTGACTTGATGGGTCTATTGCTGCCTCGGGCACCTTATGGCAGGCCTGCTGTGACTCAAAGATTTTCGAATCGGACGAAAAACCGATAGTGAATTGTAACATTCAGGGCCTCCTAATGACGATGGAACACTCAAATTGCGTCCCGATTCAATACATCGTCCTCCAGCAGACTTGTCTCCATGCGTCTATTGCTGCCTCGGGCACCTTATGGCCGTTCTGCTGTGAGTCAAAGATTTTCGAATCGGACGAAAAACTAATAGTGAATTGTAACATTCAGGGCCACCTAAAGACGATGGACCACACAAATTGCGTCCCGATTCAGTACATCGTCCTCCAGCCGACCTGACTCCATGGGTCTATTGCTGCCTCAGGCACCTTATGGCCGTTCTGCTGTGAGTCTAGATTATCGAATGGGACGAAAAACTGATAGTGAATTGTTACGTTCAGGGCCACCTAATGACGATGGATCACTCAAATTGCGTCCCGATTCAATATATCGTCCTCCAGCAGACTTGTTTCCATGGGTCTATAGTTGCCTCGGGCACCTTATGGCCGTTCTGCTGTGAGTCAAAGATTTTCGAATCGGACGAAAAACTGATAGTAAATTGGAACGTTCAGGGCCTCCTAAGGACGATGGAACATTCAAATTGCTTCCCGATTCAATACATCGTCCTCCAGCAGACTTGGCTCCATGGGTCTATTGCTGCCTCGGGCACCTTATGGCAGTCCTGCTGTGACTCAAAGATTTTCGAATCGGACGAAAAACTGATAGTGAATTGTAACTTTCAGGGCCACCTAATGACGATGGATCACTCAAATTGCGTCCCGATTCAATACATCGTCCACCAGCCGACTTGTCTCCATGGGTCTATTGCTGCCTCGGGCACCTTATGGCCGTTCTGCTGTGAGTCAAAGATTTTCGAATCGGACGAAAAACTGATAGTGAATTGTAACGTTCAGGGCCTCCTAATGACGATGGAACACTCAAATTGCGTCCCGATTCAATACATCGTCCTCCAGCAGACTTGTCTCCATGCGTCTATTGCTGCCTCGGGCACCTTATGGCCGTTCTGCTGTGAGTCAAAGATTTTCGAATCGGACGAAAAACTGATAGTGAATTGTAACTTTCAGGGCCTCCTAATGACGATGGAACACTCAAATTGCGTCCCGATTCAATACATCGTCCTCCAGCAGACTTGTCTCCATGGGTCTATTGCTGCCTCGGGCATATTATGGCCGTTCTGCTGTGAGTCAAAGATTTTCGAATCGGACGAAAAACTGATAGTGAATTGTAACGTTCAGGGCCACCTAATGACGATGGATCACTCAAATTGCGTCCCGATTCAATATATCGTCCTCCAGCAGACTTGTCTCCATGGGTCTATTGCTGCCTCGGGCACATTATGGCCGTTCTGCTGTGAGTCAAAGATTTTCGAATCGGACGAAAAACTGATAGTGAATTGTAACATTCAGGGCCACCTAATGACGATGGACCACACAAATTGCGTCCCGATTCAGTACATCGTCCTCCAGCCGACCTGACACCATGGGTCTATTGCTGCCTCGGGCACCTTACGGCCGTTCTCCTGTGAGTCAAAGATTTTCGAATCGGACGAAAAACTGATAGTGAATTGTAACTTTCAGGGCCACCTAATGACAATGGATCACTCAAATTGCGTCCCGATTCAATATATCGTCCACCAGCCGAGTTGTCTCCATGGGTCTATTGCTGCCTCGGGCACCTTATGGCCGTTTTGCTGTGAGTCAAAGATTTTCGAATCGGACGAAAAACTGATAGTGAATTGTAACTTTCAGGGCCACTTAATGACGATGGATCACTCAAATTGCGTCCCGATTCAATACATCGTCCTCCAGAAGACTTGTCTCCATGGGTCGATTGCTGCCTCGGGCACCTTATGGCCGTTCAGCTGTGACTCAAAGATTTTCGAATCGGACGAAAAACTGATAGTGAATTGTAACGTTCAGGGCCTCCTAATGACGATGGAACACTCAATTTGCGTCCCGATTCAATACATCGTCCTCCAGCAGACTTGTCTCCATGGGTCTATTGCTGCCTCGGGCACCTTATGGCCGTTCTGCTGTGGGTCTAGATTATCGAATGGGACGAAAAACTGATAGTGAATTGTAACGTTCAGGGCCACCTAATGACGATGGATCTCTCAAATTGCGTCCCGATTCAATACATCGTCCTCCAGCCGAATTGACTCCATGGGTCTATTGCTGCCTCGGGCACCTTATGGCCGTTCTGCTGTGAGTCTAGATTATCGAATGGGACGAAAAACTGATAGTGAATTGTAACGTTCAGGGCCTCCTAATGACGATGGATCACTCAAATTGCGTCCCGATTCAATACATCGTCCTCCAGCCGACTTGACTCCATGGGTCTATTGATGCCTCGGGCACCTTATGGCCGTTCTGCTGTGAATCTAGATTATCGAATGGGACGAAAAACTGATATTGAATTGTAACGTTCAGGGCCACCTAATGACGATGGATCACTCAAATTGTGTCCCGATTCAATACATCGTCCTCCAGCAGACTTGTCTCCATGGGTCTATTGCTGCCTCGGGCACCTTATGGCAGTCCTGCTGTGACTCAAAGATTTTCGAATCGGACGAAAAACTGATAGTGAATTGTAACGTTCTTGGCCTCCTAATGACGATGGAACACTCAAATTGCGTCCCGATTCAATACATCGTCCTCCAGCAGACGTGTCTCCATGGGTCTATTGCTGCCTCGGGCACCTTATGGCCGTTCTGCTGTGAGTCAAAGATTTTCGAATCGGACGAAAAACTGATAGTGAATTGTAACATTCAGGGCCACCTAATGACGATGGACCACACAAATTGCGTCCCGATTCAGTACATCGTCCTCCAGCCGACCTGACTCCATGGGTTTATTGCTGCCTCGGGCACCTTATGGCCGTTCTGCTGTGAGTCTAGATTATCGAATGGGACGAAAAACTGATAGTGAATTGTAACGTTCAGGGCCACCTAATGACGATGGATCACTCAAATTGCGTCCCGATTCAATACATCGTCCTCCAGCAGACTTGTCTCCATGGGTCAATTGCTTCCTCGGGCACCTTATGGCCGTTCTGCTGTGAGTCAAAGATTTTCGAATCGGACGAAAAACTGATAGTGAATTGTAACGTTCAGGGCCTCCTAATGACGATGGAACACTCAAATTGCGTCCCGATTCAATACATCGTCCTCCAGCAGACTTGTCTCCATGCGTCTATTGCTGCCTCGGGCCCTTATGGCCGTTCTGCTGTGAGTCAAAGATTTTCGAATCGGACGAAAAACTGATAGTGAATTGTAACTTTCAGGGCCTCCTAATGACGATGGAACACTCAAATTGCGTCCCGATTCAATACATCGTCCTCCAGCAGACTTGTCTCCATGGGTCTATTGCTGCCTCGGGCACCTTATGGCCGTTCTGCTGTGAGTCAAAGATTTTCGAATCGGACGAAAAGCTGATAGTGAATTGTAACGTTCAGGGCCACCTAATGACGATGGATCACTCAAATTGCGTCCCGATTCAATACATCGTCCTCTAGCCGACATGTCTCCATGGGTCTATTGCTGCCTCGGGCACCTTATGGCCGTTCTGCTGTGAGTCAAAGATTTTCGAATCGGACGAAAAACTGATAGTGAATTGTAACTTTCAGGGCCACCTAATGACGATGGATCACTCAAATTGCGTCCCGATTAAATACATCGTCCTCCAACCGACTTGTCTCCATGGGTCTATTGCTGCCTCGGGCACCTTATGGCCGTTCTGCTGTGAGTCAAAGATTTTCGAATCGGACGAAAAACTGATAGTGAATTGCGTCCCGATTCAATACATCGTCCTCCAGCCGACTTGACTCCATGGGTCTATTGCTGCCTCGGGCACCTTATGGCCGTTCTGCTGTGAGTCTAGATTATCGAATGGGACGAAAAACTGATAGTGAATTGTAACTTTCAGGGCCTCCTAATGACGATGGATCACTCAAATTGCGTCCCGATTCAATACATCGTCCTCCAGCCGACTTGACTCCATGGGTCTATTGATGCCTCGGGCACCTTATGGACGTTCTGCTGTGAGTCTAGATTATCGAATGGGACGAAAAACTGATAGTGAATTGTAACGTTCAGGGCCTCCTAATGACGATGGATCACTCAAATTGCGTCCCGATTCGATACATCGTCCTCCAGCAGACTTGTCTCCATGGGTCGATTGCTGCCTCGGGCAGCCGTTCTGCTGTGAATCAAAGATTTTCGAATCGGACGAAAAACTGATAGTGAATTGTAACATTCAGGGCCACCTAATGACGATGGACCACGCAAATTGCGTCCCGATTCAATACATCGTCCTCCAGCCGAGTTGACTTCATGGGTCTATTGCTGCCTCGGGCACCTTATGGCCGTTCTGCTGTGAATCTAGATTATCGAATGGGACGAAAAACTGATAGTGAATTGTAACGTTCAGGGCAACCTAATGACGATGGATCACTCAAATTGTGTCCCGATTCAATACATCGTCCTCCAGCAGACTTGTCTCCATGGGTCTATTGCTGCCTCGGGCACCTTATGGCCGTTCTGCTGTGAGTCAAAGATTTTCGAATCGGACGAAAAACTGATAGTGAATTGCGTCCCGATTCAATACATCGTCCTCCAGCCGACTTGACTCCATGGGTCTATTGCTGCCTCGGGCACCTTATGGCCGTTCTGCTGTGAGTCTAGATTATCGAATGGGACGAAAAACTGATAGTGAATTGTAACGTTCAGGGCCACCTAATGACGATGGATCACTCAAATTGTGTCCCGATTCAATACATCGTCCTCCAGCAGACTTGTCTCCATGGGTCTACTGCTGCCTCGGGCACCTTATGGCAGTCCTGCTGTGACTCAAAGATTTTCGAATCGGACAAAAAACTGATAGTGAATTGTAACGTTCAGGGCCTCCTAATGACGATGGAACACTCAAATTGCGTCCCGATTCAATACATCGTCCTCCAGCAGACGTGTCTCCATGGGTCTATTGCTGCCTCGGGCACCTTATGGCCGTTCTGCTGTGAGTCAAAGATTTTCGAATCGGACGAAAAACTGATAGTGAATTGTAACATTCAGGGCCACCTAATGACGATGGACCACACAAATTGCGTCCCGATTCAGTACATCGTCCTCCAGCCGACCTGACTCCATGGGTCTATTGCTGCCTCGGGCACCTTATGGCCGTTCTGCTGTGAGTCTAGATTATCGAATGGGACGAAAAACTGATAGTGAATTGTAACGTTCAGGGCCACCTAATGACGATGGATCACTCAAATTGCGTCCCGATTCAATACATCGTCCTCCAGCAGACTTGTCTCCATGGGTCAATTGCTTCCTCGGGCACCTTATGGCCGTTCTGCTGTGAGTCAAAGATTTTCGAATCGGACGAAAAACTGATAGTGAATTGTAACGTTCAGGGCCTCCTAATGACGATGGAACACTCAAATTGCGTCCCGATTCAATACATCGTCCTCCAGCAGACTTGTCTCCATGCGTCTATTGCTGCCTCGGGCCCTTATGGCCGTTCTGCTGTGAGTCAAAGATTTTCGAATCGGGCGAAAAACTGATAGTGAATTGTAACTTTCAGGGCCTCCTAATGACGATGGAACACTCAAATTGCGTCCCGATTCAATACATCGTCCTCCAGCAGACTTGTCTCCATGGGTCTATTGCTGCCTCGGGCACCTTATGGCCGTTCTGCTGTGAGTCAAAGATTTTCGAATCGGACGAAAAACTGATAGTGAATTGTAACGTTCAGGGCCACCTAATGACGATGGATCACTCAAATTGCGTCCCGATCCAATACATCGTCCTCTAGCCGACTTGTCTCCATGGGTCTATTGCTGCCTCGGGCACCTTATGGCCGTTCTGCTGTGAGTCAAAGAATTTCGAATCGGACGAAAAACTGATAGTGAATTGTAACTTTCAGGGCCACCTAATGACGATGGATCACTCAAATTGCGTCCCGATTAAATACATCGTCCTCCAGCCGACTTGTCTCCATGGGTCTATAGCTGCCTCGGGCACCTTATGGCCGTTCTGCTGTGAGTCAAAGATTTTCGAATCGGACGAAAAACTGATAGTGAATTGCGTCCCGATTCAATACATCGTCCTCCAGCCGACTTGACTCCATGGGTCTATTGCTGCCTCGGGCACCTTATGGCCGTTCTGCTGTGAGTCTAGATTATCGAATGGGACGAAAAACTGATAGTGAATTGTAACGTTCAGGGCCTCCTAATGACGATGGATCACTCAAATTGCGTCCCGATTCAATACATCGTCCTCCAGCCGACTTGACTCCATGGGTCTATTGATGCCTCGGGCACCTTATGGCCGTTCTGCTGTGAGTCTAGATTATCGAATGGGACGAAAAACTGATAGTGGATTGTAACGTTCAGGGCCTCCTAATGACGATGGATCACTCAAATTGCGTCCCGATTCGATACATCGTCCTCCAGCAGACTTGTCTCCATGGGTCGATTGCTGCCTCGGGCAGCCGTTCTGCTGTGAGTCAAAGATTTTCGAATCGGACGAAAAACTGATAGTGAATTGTAACATTCAGGGCCACCTAATGACGATGGACCACGCAAATTGCGTGACGATTCAATACATCGTCCTCCAGCCGAGTTGACTTCATGGGTCTATTGCTGCCTCGGGCACCTTATGGCCGTTCTGCTGTGAATCTAGATTATCGAATGGGACGAAAAACTGATAGTGAATTGTAACGTTCAGGGCCACCTAATGACGATGGATCACTCAAATTGTGTCCCGATTCAATACATCGTCCTCCAGCAGACTTGTCTCCATGGGTCTATTGCTGCCTCGGGCACCTTATGGCCGTTCTGCTGTGAGTCAAAGATTTTCGAATCGGACGAAAAACTGATAGTGAATTGCGTCCCGATTCAATACATCGTCCTCCAGCCGACTTGACTCCATGGGTCTATTGCTGCCTCGGGCACCTTATGGCCGTTCTGCTGTGAGTCTAGATTATCGAATGGGACGAAAAACTGATAGTGAATTGTAACGTTCAGGGCCACCTAATGACGATGGATCACTCAAATTGTGTCCCGATTCAATACATCGTCCTCCAGCAGACTTGTCTCCATGGGTCTATTGCTGCCTCGGGCACCTTATGGCCGTTCTGCTGTGAGTCTAGATTATAGAATGGGATGAAAAACTGATAGTGAATTGTAACGTTCAGGGCCACCTAATGACGATGGATCACTCAAATTTCGTCCCGATTCAATACATCGTCCTCCAGCCGACTTGACTCCATGGGTCTATTGCTGCCTCGGGCACCTTATGGCCGTTCTGCTGTGAGTCTAGATTATCGAATGGGACAAAAAACTGATAGTGAATTGTAACGTTCAGGGCCACCTAATGACGATGGATCTCTCAAATTGAACGTCCCGATTCAATACATCGTCCTCCAGCAGACTTGTCTCCATGCGTCTATTGCTGCCTCGGGCACCTTATGGCCGTTCTGCTGTGAGTCAAAGATTTTCGAATCGGACGAAAAACAGATAGTGAATTGTAACGTTCAGGGCCACCTAATGACGATGGATCACTCAAATTGCGTCCCGATTCAATACATCGTCCTCCAGCCGACTTTACTCCATGGGTCTATTGCTGCATCGGGCACCTAATGGCCGTTCTGCTGTGAGTCTAGATTATCGAATGGGACAAAAAACTGATAGTGAATTGTAACGTTCAGGGTCTCCTAATGACGATGGATCCCTCAAATTGCGTCCCGATTCAATACATCGTCCTCCAGCCGACTTGACTCCATGGGTCTATTGCTGCCTCGGGCACATTATGGCCGTTCTGCTGTGAGTCTAGATTATCGAATGGGACGAAAACTGATAGTGAATTGTAACGTTCAGGGCAACCTAATGACGATGGATCTCTCAAATTGCGTCCCGATTCAATACATCGTCCTCCAGCTGACTTGACTCCATGGGTCTATTGCTGCCTCGGGCACCTTATGGCCGTTCTGCTGTGAGTCAGAGATTTTCGAATCGGACGAAAAACTGATAGTGATGTGTAACGTTCAGGGCCTCCTAATGACGATGGAACACTCAAATTGCGTCCCGATTCAATACATCGTCCTCCAGCAGACTTGTCTCCATGGGTCTATTGCTGCCTCGGGCACCTTATGGCCGTTCTGCTGTGAGTCAAAGATTTTCGAATCGGACGAAAAACTGATAGTGTATTGTAACATTCAGGGCCTCCTAATGACGATGGATCACTCAAATTGCGTCCCGATTCAATACATCGTCCTCCAGCAGACTAGTCTCCATGGGTCGATTGCTGCCTCGGGCACCTTATGGCCGTTCTGCTGTGAGTCAAAGATTTTCGAATCGGACGAAAAACTGATAGTGATTTGTAACATTAAGGGCCACCTAATGACGATGGACCACACAAATTGCGTCCCGATTCAATATATCGTCCCCAGCCGACTTGACTCCATGGGACTATTGCTGCCTCGGGCACCTTATGGCCGTTCTGCTGTGAGTCTAGATTATAGAATGGGATGAAAAACTGATAGTGAATTGTAACGTTCAGGGCCACCTAATGACGATGGAGCACTCTAATTGCGTCCCGATGCAATACATCGTCCTCAAGCAGACTTGTCTCCATGGGTCTATTGCTGCCTCGGGCACCTTATGGCAGGCCTGCTGTGACTCAAAGATTTTCGAATCGGACGAAAAACTGATTGTGAATTGTAACGTTCAGGGCCTCCTAATGACGATGGAACACTCAAATTGCGTCCCGATTCAATACATCGTCCTCCAGCAGACTTGTCTCCATGCGTCTATTGCTGCCTCGGGCACCTTATGGCCGTTCTGCTGTGAGTCAGAGATTTTCGAATCGGACGAAAAACAGATAGTGAATTGTAACGTTCAGGGCCACCTAATGACGATGGATCACTCAAATTGCGTCCCGATTCAATACATCGTCCTCCAGCCGACTTGACTCCATGGGTCTATTGCTGCCTCGGGCACCTTATGGCCGTTCTGCTGTGAGTCTAGATTATCGAATGGGAAAAAAAACTGATAGTGAATTGTAACGTTCAGGGCCACCTAATGACGATGGATCTCTCAAATTGCGTCCCGATTCAATACATCGTCCTCCAGCAGACTTGTCTCCATGGGTCGATTGCTGCCTCGGGCACCTAATGGCCGTTCTGCTGTGAGTCAAAGATTTTCGAATCGGACGAAAAACTGATAGTGAATTGTAACATTCAGGGCCACCTAATGACGATGGACCACGCAAATTGCGTCCCGATTCAATACATCGTCCTCCAGCCGAGTTGACTCCCTGGGTCTATTGCTGCCTCGGTCACCTTATCGCCGTTCTGCTGTGAATCTAGATTATCGAATGGGACGAAAAACTGATAGTGAATTGTAACGTTCAGGGCCACCTAATGACGATGGATCACTCAAATTGCGTCCCGATTCAATACATCGTCCTCCAGCCGACTTGACTCCATGGGTCTATTGCTGCCTCGGGCACCTTATGGCCGTTCTGCTGTGAATCTAGATTATTGAATGGGACAAAATACTGATAGTGAATTGTAACGTTCAGGGCCTCCTAATGACGATGGATCACTCAAATTGCGTCCCGATTCAATACATCGTCCTCCAGCAGACTTGTCTCCATTGCTGCCTCGGGCACCTTATGGCCGTTCTGCTGTGAGTCTAGATTATCGAATGGGACGAAAAACTGATAGTGAATTGTAACGTTCAGGGCCACCCAATGACGATGGATCTCTCAAATTGCGTCCCGATTCAATACATTGTCCTCCAGCCGACTTGACTCCATGGGTCTATTGCTGCCTCGGGCACCTTATGGCCGTTCTGCTGTGAGTCTAGATTATCGAATGGGACGAAAACTGATAGTGAATTGTAACGTTCGGGGCCACCTAATGACGATGGATCACTCAAATTGCGTCCTGATTCAATACATCGTCCTCCAGCAGACTTGACTTCATGGGTCTATTGCTGCCTCGGGCACCTTATGGCAGTCCTGCTGTGCCTCAAAGATTTTCGAATCGGACGAAAAACTGATAGTGAATTGTAACGTTCAGGGCCTCCTAATGACGATGGAACACTCAAATTGCGTCCCGATTCAATACATCGTCCTCCAGCAGACTTGTCTCCATGGGTCTATTGCTGTCTCGGGCACCTTATGGCCGTTCTGCTGTGAGTCAAAGATTTTCGAATCGGACGAAAAAATGATAGTGAATTGTAACGTTCAGGGCCACCTAATGACGATGGATCACTCAAATTGCGTCCCGATTCAATTCATCGTCCACCAGCCGACTTGTCTCCATGCGTCTATTGCTGCCTCGGGCACCTTATGGCCGTTCTGCTGTGAGTCAAAGATTTTCGAATCGGACGAAAAACTGATAGTGAATTGTAACGTTCAGGGCCTCCTAATGACGATGGAGCACTCAAATTGCGTCCCGATTCAATACATCGTCCTCCAGCAGACTTGTCTCCATGCGTCTATTGCTGCCTCGGGCACCTTATGGCCGTTCTGCTGTGAGTCAAAGATTTTCGAATCTGACGAAAAACTGATAGTGAATTGTAACTTTCAGGGCCTCCTAGTGACGATGGAACACTCAAATTGCGTCCCGATTCAATACATCGTCCTCCAGCAGACTTGTCTCCATGGGTCTATTGCTGCCTCGGGCACCTTACGGCCGTTCTGCTGTGAGTCAAAGATTTTCGAATCGGACGAAAAACTGATAGTGAATTGTAACGTTCAGGGCCTCCTAATGACGATGGAACACTAAAATTGCGTCCCGATTCAATACATCGTCCTCCAGCAGACTTGACTTCATGGGTCTATTGCTGCCTGGGGCACCTTATGGCCGTTATGCTGTGAGTCAAAGATTTTCGAATCGGACGAAAAACTGATAGTGATTTGTAACGTTCAGGGCCTCCTAATGACGATGGAACACTCAAATTGTGTCCCGATTCAGTACATCGTCCACTAGCCGGCTTGACTCCATGGGACTATTGCTGCCTCGGGCACCTTACGGCCGTTCTGCTGTGAGTCTAGATTATCGAATGGGATGAAAAACTGATAGTGAATTGTAACGTTCAGGGCCACCTAATGACGATGGATCCCTCAAATTGCGTCCCGATTCAATACATCGTCCTCCAGCAGACTTGTCTCCATGGGTCTATTGCTGCCTCGGGCACCTAATGGCCGTTCTGCTGTGAGTCAAAGATTTTCGAATCGGACGAAAAACTGATAGTGAATTGTAACATTCAGGGCCACCTAATGACGATGGACCACGCAAATTGCGTCCCGATTCAATACATCGTCCTCCAGCCGAGTTGACTCCCTGGGTCTATTGCTGCCTCGGTCACCTTATCGCCGTTCTGCTGTGAATCTAGATTATCGAATGGGACGAAAAACTGATAGTGAATTGTAACGTTCGGGGCCACCTAATGACGATGGATCACTCAAATTGCGTCCCGATTCAATACATCGTCCTCCAGCAGACTTGTCTCCATTGCTGCCTCGGGCACCTTATGGCCGTTCTGCTGTGAGTCTAGATTCTCGAATGGGACGAAAAACTGATAGTGAATTGTAACGTTCAGGGCCACCCAATGACGATGGTTCTCTCAAATTGCGTCCCCATTCAATACATCGTCCTCCAGCCGATTGGACTCCATGGGGCTATTGCTGCCTCGGGCACCTTATGGCCGTTCTGCTGTGAGTCTAGATTATCGAATGGGACGAAAACTGATAGTGAATTGTAACGTTCGGGGCCACCTAATGACGATGGATCACTCAAATTGCGTCCTGAATCAATACATCGTACTCCAGCAGACTTGACTTCATGGGTCTATTGCTGCCTCGGGCACCTTATGGCAGTCCTGCTGTGCCTCAAAGATTTTCGAATCGGACGAAAAACTGATAGTGAATTGTAACGTTCAGGGCCTCCTAATGACGATGGAACACTCAAATTGCGTCCCGATTCAATACATCGTCCTCCAGCAGACTTGTCTCCATGGGTCTATTGCTGCCTCGGGCACCTTATGGCAGTCCTGCTGTGACTCAAAGATTTTCGTATCGGACGAAAAACTGATAGTGAATTGTAACGTTCAGGGCCACCTAATGACGATGGAACACTCAAATTGCGTCCCGATTCAATACATCGTCCTCCAGCAGACTTGTCTCCATGGGTCTATTGCTGCCTCGGGCACCTTATGGCCGTTCTGCTGTGAGTCAAAGATTTTCGAATCGGACGAAAAACAGATAGTGAATTGTAACGTTCAGGGCCACCTAATGACGATGGATCACTCAAATTGCGTCCCGATTCAATACATCGTCCTCCAGCCGACTTGACTCCATGGGTCTATTGCTGCCTCGGGCACCTTATGGCCGTTCTGCTGTGAGTCTAGATTATCGAATGGGACAAAAAACTGATAGTGAATTGTAACGTTCAGGGCCACCTAATGACGATGGATCTCTCAAATTGCGTCCCGATTCAATACATAGTCCTCCAGCAGGCTTGTCTCCATGGGTCGATTGCTGCCTCGGGCACCTAATGGCCGTTCTGCTGTGAGTCAAAGATTTTCGAATCGGACGAAAAACTGATAGTGAATTGTAACATTCAGGGCCACCTAATGACGATGGACCACGCAAATTGCGTCCCGATTCAATACATCGTCCTCCAGCCGAGTTGACTCCCTGGGTCTATTGCTGCCTCGGTCACCTTATCGCCGTTCTGCTGTGAATCTAGATTATCGAATGGGACGAAAAACTGATAGTGAATTGTAACGTTCAGGGCCACCTAATGACGATGGATCACTCAAATTGCGTCCCGATTCAATACATCGTCCTCCAGCCGACTTGACTCCATGGGTCTATTGCTGCCTCGGGCACCTTGTGGCCGTTCTGCTGTGAATCTAGATTATCGAATGGGACAAAAAACTGATAGTGAATTGTAACGTTCAGGGCCTCCTAATGACGATGGATCACTCAAATTGCGTCCCGATTCAATACATCGTCCTCCAGCAGACTTGTCTCCATTGCTGCCTCGGGCACCTTATGGCCGTTCTGCTGTGAGTCTAGATTATCGAATGGGACGAAAAACTGATAGTGAATTGTAACGTTCAGGGCCACCCAATGACGATGGTTCTCTCAAATTGCGTCCCGATTCAATACATCGTCCTCCAGCCGACTGGACTCCATGGGTCTATTGCTGCCTCGGGCACCTTATGGCCGTTCTGCTGTGAGTCTAGATTATCGAATGGGACGAAAACTGATAGTGAATTGTAACGTTCGGGGCCACCTAATGACGATGGATCACTCAAATTGCGTCCTGATTCAATACATCGTCCTCCAGCAGACTTGACTTCATGGGTCTATTGCTGCCTCGGGCACCTTATGGCAGTCCTGCTGTGCCTCAAAGATTTTCGAATCGGACGAAAAACTGATAGTGAATTGTAACGTTCAGGGCCTCCTAATGACGATGGAACACTCAAATTGCGTCCCGATTCAATACATCGTCCTGCAGCAGACTTGTCTCCATGGGTCTATTGCTGCCTCGGGCACCTTATGGGCGTTCTGCTGTGAGTCAAAGATTTTCGAATCGGACGAAAAACTGATAGTGAATTGTAACGTTCAGGGCCACCTAATGACGATGGATCACTCAAATTGCTTCCCGATTCAATTCATCGTCCACCAGCCGACTTGTCTCCATGGGTCTATTGCTGCCTCGGGCACCTTATGGCCGTTCTGCTGTGAGTCAAAGATTTTCGAATCGGACGAAAAACTGATAGTGAATTGTAACGTTCAGGGCCTCCTAATGACGATGGAACACTCAAATTGCGTCCCGATTCAATACATCGTCCTCCAGCAGACTTGTCTCCATGCGTCTGTTGCTGCCTCGGGCACCTTATGGCCGTTCTGCTGTGAGTCAAAGATTTTCGAATCTGACGAAAAACTGATAGTGAATTGTAACTTTCAGGGCCTCCTAATGACGATGGATCTCTCAAATTGCGTCCCGATTCAATACATCGTCCTCCAGCAGACTTGTCTCCATGGGTCTATTGCTGCCTCGGGCACCTTATGGCCGTTATGCTGTGAGTCAAAGATTTTCGAATCGGACGAAAAACTGATAGTGATTTGTAACGTTCAGGGCCTCCTAATGACGATGGAACACTCAAATTGTGTCCCGATTCAGTACATCGTCCACTAGCCGGCTTGACTCCATGGGACTATTGCTGCCTCGGGCACCTTACGGCCGTTCTGCTGTGAGTCTAGATTATCGAATGGGATGAAAAACTGATAGTGAATTGTAACATTCAGGGCCACCTAATGACGATGGATCCCTCAAATTGCGTCCCGATTCAATACATCGTCCTCCAGCAGGCTTGTCTCCATGGGTCTATTGCTGCCTCGGGCACCTTACGGCAGTCCTGCTGTGACTCACAGATTTTCGTATCGGACGAAAAACTGATAGTGAATTGTAACGTTCAGGGCCACCTAATGACGATGGAACACTCAAATTGCGTCCCGATTCAATACATCGTCCACCAGCAGACTTGTCTCCATGGGTCTATTGCTGCCTCGGGCACCTTATGGCCGTTCTGCTGTGAGTCAAAGATTTTCGAATCGGACGAAAAACAGATAGTGAATTGTAACGTTCAGGGCCACCTAATGACGATGAATCACTCAAATTGCGTCCTGATTCAATACATCGTCCTCCAGCCGACTTGACTCCATGGGTCTATTGCTGCCTCGGGCACCTTATGGCCGTTCTGCTGTGAGTCTAGATTATCGAATGGGACAAAAAACTGATAGTGAATTGTAACGTTCAGGGCCACCTAATGACGATGGATCTCTCAAATTGCGTCCCGATTCAATACATCGTCCTCCAGCAGACTTGTCTCCATGGGTCGATTGCTGCCTCGGGCACCTAACGGCCGTTCTGCTGTGAGTCAAAGATTTTCGAATCGGACGAAAAACTGATAGTGAATTGTAACATTCAGGGCCACCTAATGACGATGGACCACGCAAATTGCGTCCCGATTCAATACATCGTCCTCCAGCCGAGTTGACTCCCTGGGTCTATTGCTGCCTCGGTCACCTTATCGCCGTTCTGCTGTGAATCTAGATTATCGAATGGGACGAAAAACTTATAGTGAATTGTAACGTTCAGGGCCACCTAATGACGATGGATCACTCAAATTGCGTCCCGATTCTATACATCGTCCTCCAGCAGACTTGTCTCCATTGCTGCCTCGGGCACCTTATGGCCGTTCTGCTGTGAGTCTAGATTATCGAATGGGACGAAAAACTGATAGTGAATTGTAACGTCCAGGGCCACCCAATGACGATGGTTCTCTCAAATTGCGTCCCCATTCAATACATCGTCCTCCAGCCGACTGGACTCCATGGGTCTATTGCTGCCTCGGGCACCTTGTGGCCGTTCTGCTGTGAATCTAGATTATCGAATGGGACAAAAAACTGATAGTGAATTGTAACGTTCAGGGCCTCCTAATGACGATGGATCACTCAAATTGCGTCCCGTTTCAATACATCGTCCTCCAGCAGACTTGTCTCCATTGCTGCCTCGGGCACCTTATGGCCGTTCTGCTGTGAGTCTAGATTATCGAATGGGACGAAAAACTGATAGTGAATTGTAACGTTCAGGGCCACCCAATGACGATGGTTCTCTCAAATTGCGTCCCGATTCAATACATCGTCCTCCAGCCGACTGGACTCCATGGGTCTATTGCTGCCTCGGGCACCTTATGGCCGTTCTGCTGTGAGTCTAGATTATCGAATGGGACGAAAACTGATAGTGAATTGTAACGTTCGGGGCCACCTAATGACGATGGATCACTCAAATTGCGTCCTGATTCAATACATCGTCCTCCAGCAGACTTGACTTCATGGGTCTATTGCTGCCTCGGGCACCTTATGGCAGTCCTGCTGTGCCTCAAAGATTTTCGAATCGGACGAAAAACTGATAGTGAATTGTAACGTTCAGGGCCTCCTAATGACGATGGAACACTCAAATTGCGTCCCGATTCAATACATCGTCCTGCAGCAGACTTGTCTCCATGGGTCTATTGCTGCCTCGGGCACCTTATGGCCGTTCTGCTGTGAGTCAAAGATTTTCGAATCGGACGAAAAACTGATAGTGAATTGTAACGTTCAGGGCCACCTAATGACGATGGATCACTCAAATTGCTTCCCGATTCAATTCATCGTCCACCAGCCGACTTGTCTCCATGGGTCTATTGCTGCCTCGGGCACCTTATGGCCGTTCTGCTGTGAGTCAAAGATTTTCGAATCGGACGAAAAACTGATAGTGAATTGTAACGTTCAGGGCCTCCTAATGACGATGGAACACTCAAATTGCGTCCCGATTCAATACATCGTCCTCCAGCAGACTTGTCTCCATGCGTCTATTGCTGCCTCGGGCACCTTATGGCCGTTCTGCTGTGAGTCAAAGATTTTCGAATCTGACGAAAAACTGATAGTGAATTGTAACTTTCAGGGCCTCCTAATGACGATGGATCTCTCAAATTGCGTCCCGATTCAATACATCGTCCTCCAGCAGACTTGTCTCCATGGGTCTATTGCTGCCTCGGGCACCTTATGGCCGTTATGCTGTGAGTCAAAGATTTTCGAATCGGACGAAAAACTGATAGTGATTTGTAAAGTTCAGGGCCTCCTAATGACGATGGAACACTCAAATTGTGTCCCGATTCAGTACATCGTCCACTAGCCGGCTTGACTCCATGGGACTATTGCTGCCTCGGGCACCTTACGGCCGTTCTGCTGTGAGTCTAGATTATCGAATGGGATGAAAAACTGATAGTGAATTGTAACGTTCAGGGCCACCTAATGACGATGGATCTCTCAAATTGCGTCCCGATTCAATACATCGTCCTCCAGCAGACTTGTCTCCATGGGTCGATTGCTGCCTCGGGCACCTAATGGCCGTTCTGCTGTGAGTCAAAGATTTTCGAATCGGACGAAAAACTGATAGTGAATTGTAACATTCAGGGCCACCTAATGACGATGGACCACGCAAATTGCGTCCCGATTCAATACATCGTCCTCCAGCCGAGTTGACTCCCTGGGTCTATTGCTGCCTCGGTCACCTTATCGCCGTTCTGCTGTGAATCTAGATTATCGAATGGGACGAAAAACTGATAGTGAATTGTAACGTTCAGGGCCACCTAATGACGATGGATCACTCAAATTGCGTCCCGATTCTATACATCGTCCTCCAGCAGACTTGTCTCCATTGCTGCCTCGGGCACCTTATGGCCGTTCTGCTGTGAGTCTAGATTATCGAATGGGACGAAAAACTGATAGTGAATTGTAACGTTCAGGGCCACCCAATGACGATGGTTCTCTCAAATTGCGTCCCCATTCAATACATCGTCCTCCAGCCGACTGGACTCCATGGGTCTATTGCTGCCTCGGGCACCTTATGGCCGTTCTGCTGTGAGTCTAGATTATCGAATGGGACGAAAACTGATAGTGAATTGTAACGTTCGGGGCCACCTAATGACGATGGATCACTCAAATTGCGTCCTGATTCAATACATCGTACTCCAGCAGACTTGACTTCATGGGTCTATTGCTGCCTCGGGCACCTTATGGCAGTCCTGCTGTGCCTCAAAGATTTTCGAATCGGACGAAAAACTGATAGTGAATTGTAACGTTCAGGGCCTCCTAATGACGATGGAACACTCAAATTGCGTCCCGATTCAATACATCGTCCTCCAGCAGACTTGTCTCCATGGGTCTATTGCTGCCTCGGGCACCTTATGGCAGTCCTGCTGTGACTCAAAGATTTTCGTATCGGACGAAAAACTGATAGTGAATTGTAACGTTCAGGGCCACCTAATGACGATGGAACACTCAAATTGCGTCCCGATTCAATACATCGTCCTCCAGCAGACTTGTCTCCATGGGTCTATTGCTGCCTCGGGCACCTTATGGCCGTTCTGCTGTGAGTCAAAGATTTTCGAATCGGACGAAAAACAGATAGTGAATTGTAACGTTCAGGGCCACCTAATGACGATGGATCACTCAAATTGCGTCCCGATTCAAGACATCGTCCTCCAGCCGACTTGACTCCATGGGTCTATTGCTGCCTCGGGCACCTTATGGCCGTTCTGCTGTGAGTCTAGATTATCGAATGGGACAAAAAACTGATAGTGAATTGTAACGTTCAGGGCCACCTAATGACGATGGATCTCTCAAATTGCGTCCCGATTCAATACATCGTCCTCCAGCAGGCTTGTCTCCATGGGTCGATTGCTGCCTCGGGCACCTAATGGCCGTTCTGCTGTGAGTCAAAGATTTTCGAATCGGACGAAAAACTGATAGTGAATTGTAACATTCAGGGCCACCTAATGACGATGGACCACGCAAATTGCGTCCCGATTCAATACATCGTCCTCCAGCCGAGTTGACTCCCTGGGTCTATTGCTGCCTCGGTCACCTTATCGCCGTTCTGCTGTGAATCTAGATTATCGAATGGGACGAAAAACTGATAGTGAATTGTAACGTTCAGGGCCACCTAATGACGATGGATCACTCAAATTGCGTCCCGATTCAATACATCGTCCTCCAGCACACTTGACTTCATGGGTCTATTGCTGCCTCGGTCACCTTATCGCCGTTCTGCTGTGAATCTAGATTATCGAATGGGACGAAAAACTGATAGTGAATTGTAACGTTCAGGGCCACCTAATGACGATGGATCACTCAAATTGCGTCCCGATTCAATACATCGTCCTCCAGCAGACTTGACTTCATGGGTCTATTGCTGCCTCGGGCACCTTATGGCAGTCCTGCTGTGCCTCAAAGATTTTCGAATCGGACGAAAAACTGATAGTGAATTGTAACGTTCAGGGCCTCCTAATGACGATGGAACACTCAAATTGCGTCCCGATTCAATACATCGTCCTCCAGCAGACTTGTCTCCATGGGTCTGCCTCGGGCACCTTATGGCCGTTCTGCTGTGAGTCAAAGATTTTCGAATCGGACGAAAAACTGATAGTGAATTGTAACGTTCAGGGCCACCTAATGACGATGGATCACTCAAATTGCGTCCTGATTCAATACATCGTACTCCAGCAGACTTGACTTCATGGGTCTATTGCTGCCTCGGGCACCTTATGGCAGTCCTGCTGTACCTCAAAGATTTTCGAATCGGACGAAAAACTGATAGTGAATTGTAACGTTCAGGGCCTCCTAATGACGATGGAACACTCAAATTGCGTCCCGATTCAATACATCGTCCTCCAGCAGACTTGTCTCCATGGGTCTATTGCTGCCTCGGGCACCTTATGGCAGTCCTGCTGTGACTCAAAGATTTTCGTATCGGACGAAAAACTGATAGTGAATTGTAACGTTCAGGGCCACCTAATGACGATGGAACACTCAAATTGCGTCCCGATTCAATACATCGTCCTCCAGCAGACTTGTCTCCATGGGTCTATTGCTGCCTCGGGCACCTTATGGCCGTTCTGCTGTGAGTCAAAGATTTTCGAATCGGACGAAAAACAGATAGTGAATTGTAACGTTCAGGGCCACCTAATGACGATGGATCACTCAAATTGCGTCCCGATTCAAGACATCGTCCTCCAGCCGACTTGACTCCATGGGTCTATTGCTGCCTCGGGCACCTTATGGCCGTTCTGCTGTGAGTCTAGATTATCGAATGGGACAAAAAACTGATAGTGAATTGTAACGTTCAGGGCCACCTAATGACGATGGATCTCTCAAATTGCGTCCCGATTCAATACATCGTCCTCCAGCAGGCTTGTCTCCATGGGTCGATTGCTGCCTCGGGCACCTAATGGCCGTTCTGCTGTGAGTCAAAGATTTTCGAATCGGACGAAAAACTGATAGTGAATTGTAACATTCAGGGCCACCTAATGACGATGGACCACGCAAATTGCGTCCCGATTCAATACATCGTCCTCCAGCAGACTTGACTTCATGGGTCTATTGCTGCCTCGGGCACCTTATGGCAGTCCTGCTGTGCCTCAAAGATTTTCGAATCGGACGAAAAACTGATAGTGAATTGTAACGTTCAGGGCCTCCTAATGACGATGGAACACTCAAATTGCGTCCCGATTCAATACATCGTCCTCCAGCAGACTTGTCTCCATGGGTCTATTGCTGCCTCGGGCACCTTATGGCAGTCCTGCTGTGACTCAAAGATTTTCGTATCGGACGAAAAACTGATAGTGAATTGTAACGTTCAGGGCCACCTAATGATGATGGAACACTCAAATTGCGTCCCGATTCAATACATCGTCCTCCAGCAGACTTGTCTCCATGGGTCTATTGCTGCCTCGGGCACCTTATGGCCGTTCTGCTGTGAGTCAAAGATTTTCGAATCGGACGAAAAACAGATAGTGAATTGTAACGTTCAGGGCCACCTAATGACGATGGATCACTCAAATTGCGTCCCGATTCAAGACATCGTCCTCCAGCCGACTTGACTCCATGGGTCTATTGCTGCCTCGGGCACCTTATGGCCGTTCTGCTGTGAGTCTAGATTATCGAATGGGACAAAAAACTGATAGTGAATTGTAACGTTCAGGGCCACCTAATGACGATGGATCTCTCAAATTGCGTCCCGATTCAATACATCGTCCTCCAGCAGGCTTGTCTCCATGGGTCGATTGCTGCCTCGGGCACCTAATGGCCGTTCTGCTGTGAGTCAAAGATTTTCGAATCGGACGAAAAACTGATAGTGAATTGTAACATTCAGGGCCACCTAATGACGATGGACCACGCAAATTGCGTCCCGATTCAATACATCGTCCTCCAGCCGAGTTGACTCCCTGGGTCTATTGCTGCCTCGGTCACCTTATCGCCGTTCTGCTGTGAATCTAGATTATCGAATGGGACGAAAAACTGATAGTGAATTGTAACGTTCAGGGCCACCTAATGACGATGGATCACTCAAATTGCGTCCCGATTCAATACATCGTCCTCCAGCACACTTGACTTCATGGGTCTATTGCTGCCTCGGTCACCTTATCGCCGTTCTGCTGTGAATCTAGATTATCGAATGGGACGAAAAACTGATAGTGAATTGTAACGTTCAGGGCCACCTAATGACGATGGATCACTCAAATTGCGTCCCGATTCAATACATCGTCCTCCAGCAGACTTGACTTCATGGGTCTATTGCTGCCTCGGGCACCTTATGGCAGTCCTGCTGTGCCTCAAAGATTTTCGAATCGGACGAAAAACTGATAGTGAATTGTAACGTTCAGGGCCTCCTAATGACGATGGAACACTCAAATTGCGTCCCGATTCAATACATCGTCCTCCAGCAGACTTGTCTCCATGGGTCTGCCTCGGGCACCTTATGGCCGTTCTGCTGTGAGTCAAAGATTTTCGAATCGGACGAAAAACTGATAGTGAATTGTAACGTTCAGGGCCACCTAATGACGATGGATCACTCAAATTGCGTCCTGATTCAATACATCGTACTCCAGCAGACTTGACTTCATGGGTCTATTGCTGCCTCGGGCACCTTATGGCAGTCCTGCTGTGCCTCAAAGATTTTCGAATCGGACGAAAAACTGATAGTGAATTGTAACGTTCAGGGCCTCCTAATGACGATGGAACACTCAAATTGCGTCCCGATTCAATACATCGTCCTCCAGCAGACTTGTCTCCATGGGTCTATTGCTGCCTCGGGCACCTTATGGCAGTCCTGCTGTGACTCAAAGATTTTCGTATCGGACGAAAAACTGATAGTGAATTGTAACGTTCAGGGCCACCTAATGACGATGGAACACTCAAATTGCGTCCCGATTCAATACATCGTCCTCCAGCAGACTTGTCTCCATGGGTCTATTGCTGCCTCGGGCACCTTATGGCCGTTCTGCTGTGAGTCAAAGATTTTCGAATCGGACGAAAAACAGATAGTGAATTGTAACGTTCAGGGCCACCTAATGACGATGGATCACTCAAATTGCGTCCCGATTCAAGACATCGTCCTCCAGCCGACTTGACTCCATGGGTCTATTGCTGCCTCGGGCACCTTATGGCCGTTCTGCTGTGAGTCTAGATTATCGAATGGGACAAAAAACTGATAGTGAATTGTAACGTTCAGGGCCACCTAATGACGATGGATCTCTCAAATTGCGTCCCGATTCAATACATCGTCCTCCAGCAGGCTTGTCTCCATGGGTCGATTGCTGCCTCGGGCACCTAATGGCCGTTCTGCTGTGAGTCAAAGATTTTCGAATCGGACGAAAAACTGATAGTGAATTGTAACATTCAGGGCCACCTAATGACGATGGACCACGCAAATTGCGTCCCGATTCAATACATCGTCCTCCAGCCGAGTTGACTCCCTGGGTCTATTGCTGCCTCGGTCACCTTATCGCCGTTCTGCTGTGAATCTAGATTATCGAATGGGACGAAAAACTGATAGTGAATTGTAACGTTCAGGGCCACCTAATGACGATGGATCACTCAAATTGCGTCCCGATTCAATACATCGTCCTCCAGCACACTTGACTTCATGGGTCTATTGCTGCCTCGGTCACCATATCGCCGTTCTGCTGTGAATCTAGATTATCGAATGGGACGAAAAACTGATAGTGAATTGTAACGTTCAGGGCCACCTAATGACGATGGATCACTCAAATTGCGTCCCGATTCAATACATCGTCCTCCAGCAGACTTGACTTCATGGGTCTATTGCTGCCTCGGGCACCTTATGGCAGTCCTGCTGTGCCTCAAAGATTTTCGAATCGGACGAAAAACTGATAGTGAATTGTAACGTTCAGGGCCTCCTAATGACGATGGAACACTCAAATTGCGTCCCGATTCAATACATCGTCCTCCAGTAGACTTGTCTCCATGGGTCTGCCTCGGGCACCTTATGGCCGTTCTGCTGTGAGTCAAAGATTTTCGAATCGGACGAAAAACTGATAGTGAATTGTAACGTTCAGGGCCACCTAATGACGATGGATCACTCAAATTGCTTCCCGATTCAATTCATCGTCCACCAGCCGACTTGTCTCCATGGGTCTATTGCTGCCTCGGGCACCTTATGGCCGTTCTGCTGTGAGTCAAAGATTTTCGAATCGGACGAAAAACTGATAGTGAATTGTAACGTTCAGGGCCTCCTAATGACGGTGGAACACTCAAATTGCGTCCCGATTCAATACATCGTCCTCCAGCAGACTTGTCTCCATGCGTCTATTGCTGCCTCGGGCACCTTATGGCCGTTCTGCTGTGAGTCAAAGATTTTCGAATCTGACGAAAAACTGATAGTGAATTGTAACTTTCAGGGCCTCCTAATGACGATGGAACACTCAAATTGCGTCCCGATTCAATACATCGTCCTCCAGCAGACTTGTCTCCATGGGTCTATTGCTGCCTCGGGCACCTTATGGCCGTTATGCTGTGAGTCAAAGATTTTCGAATCGGACGAAAAACTGATAGTGATTTGTAACGTTCAGGGCCTCCTAATGACGATGGAACACTCAAATTGTGTCCCGATTCAGTACATCGTCCACTAGCCGGCTTGACTCCATGGGACTATTGCTGCCTCGGGCACCTTACGGCCGTTCTGCTGTGAGTCTAGATTATCGAATGGGATGAAAAACTGATAGTGAATTGTAACGTTCAGGGCCACCTAATGACGATGGATCCCTCAAATTGCGTCCCGATTCAATACATCGTCCTCCAGCAGACTTGTCTCCATGGGTCTATTGCTGCCTCGGGCACCTTACGGCAGTCCTGCTGTGACTCAAAGATTTTCGTATCGGACGAAAAACTGATAGTGAATTGTAACGTTCAGGGCCACCTAATGACGATGGAACACTCAAATTGCGTCCCGATTCAATACATCGTCCTCCAGCAGACTTGTCTCCATGGGTCTATTGCTGCCTCGGGCACCTTATGGCCGTTCTGCTGTGAGTCAAAGATTTTCGAATCGGACGAAAAACTGATAGTGAATTGTAACATTCAGGGCCACCTAATGACGATGGACCACACAAATTGCGTCCCGATTCAGTACATCGTCCACTAGCCGGCTTGACTCCATGGGACTATTGCTGCCTCGGGCACCTTGTGGCCGTTCTGCTGTGAGTCTAGATTATCGAATGGGATGAAAAACTGATAGTGAATTGTAACGTTCAGGGCCACCTAATGACGATGGATCCCTCAAATTGCGTCCCGATTCAATACATCGTCCTCCAGCAGGCTTGTCTCCATGGGTCTATTGCTGCCTCGGGCACCTTATGGCAGTCCTGCTGTGACTCAAAGATTTTCGTATCGGACGAAAAACTGATAGTGAATTGTAACGTTCAGGGCCACCTAATGACGATGGAACACTCAAATTGCGTCCCGATTCAATACATCGTCCTCCAGCAGACTTGTCTCCATGGGTCTATTGCTGCCTCGGGCACCTTATGGCCGTTCTGCTGTGAGTCAAAGATTTTCGAATCGGACGAAAAACAGATAGTGAATTGTAACGTTCAGGGCCACCTAATGACGATGAATCACTCAAATTGCGTCCTGATTCAATACATCGTCCTCCAGCCGACTTGACTCCATGGGTCTATTGCTGCCTCGGGCACCTTATGGCCGTTCTGCTGTGAGTCTAGATTATCGAATGGGACAAAAAACTGATAGTGAATTGTAACGTTCAGGGCCACCTAATGACGATGGATCTCTCAAATTGCGTCCCGATTCAATACATCGTCCTCCAGCAGACTTGTCTCCATGGGTCGATTGCTGCCTCGGGCACCTAATGGCCGTTCTGCTGTGAGTCAAAGATTTTCGAATCGGACGAAAAACTGATAGTGAATTGTAACATTCAGGGCCACCTAATGACGATGGACCACGCAAATTGCGTCCCGATTCAATACATCGTCCTCCAGCCGAGTTGACTCCCTGGGTCTATTGCTGCCTCGGTCACCTTATCGCCGTTCTGCTGTGAATCTAGATTATCGAATGGGACGAAAAACTGATAGTGAATTGTAACGTTCAGGGCCACCTAATGACGATGGATCACTCAAATTGCGTCCCGATTCTATACATCGTCCTCCAGCAGACTTGTCTCCATTGCTGCATCGGGCACCTTATGGCCGTTCTGCTGTGAGTCTAGATTATCGAATGGGACGAAAAACTGATAGTGAATTGTAACGTTCAGGGCCACCCAATGACGATGGTTCTCTCAAATTGCGTCCCCATTCAATACATCGTCCTCCAGCCGACTGGACTCCATGGGTCTATTGCTGCCTCGGGCACCTTATGGCCGTTCTGCTGTGAGTCTAGATTATCGAATGGGACGAAAACTGATAGTGAATTGTAACGTTCGGGGCCACCTAATGACGATGGATCACTCAAATTGCGTCCTGATTCAATACATCGTACTCCAGCAGACTTGACTTCATGGGTCTATTGCTGCCTCGGGCACCTTATGGCAGTCCTGCTGTGCCTCAAAGATTTTCGAATCGGACGAAAAACTGATAGTGAATTGTAACGTTCAGGGCCTCCTAATGACGATGGAACATTCAAATTGCGTCCCGATTCAATACATCGTCCTCCAGCAGACTTGTCTCCATGGGTCTATTGCTGCCTCGGGCACCTTATGGCAGTCCTGCTGTGACTCAAAGATTTTCGTATCGGACGAAAAACTGATAGTGAATTGTAACGTTCAGGGCCACCTAATGACGATGGAACACTCAAATTGCGTCCCGATTCAATACATCGTCCTCCAGCAGACATGTCTCCATGGGTCTATTGCTGCCTCGGGCACCTTATGGCCGTTCTGCTGTGAGTCAAAGATTTTCGAATCGGACGAAAAACAGATAGTGAATTGTAACGTTCAGGGCCACCTAATGACGATGGATCACTGAAATTGCGTCCCGATTCAAGACATCGTCCTCCAGCCGACTTGACTCCATGGATCTATTGCTGCCTCGGGCACCTTATGGCCGTTCTGCTGTGAGTCTAGATTATCGAATGGGACAAAAAACTGATAGTGAATTGTAACGTTCAGGGCCACCTAATGACGATGGATCTCTCAAATTGCGTCCCGATTCAATACATCGTCCTCCAGCAGGCTTGTCTCCATGGGTCGATTGCTGCCTCGGGCACCTAATGGCCGTTCTGCTGTGAGTCAAAGATTTTCGAATCGGACGAAAAACTGATAGTGAATTGTAACATTCAGGGCCACCTAATGACGATGGACCACGCAAATTGCGTCCCGATTCAATACATCGTCCTCCAGCCGAGTTGACTCCCTGGGTCTATTGCTGCCTCGGTCACCTTATCGCCGTTCTGCTGTGAATCTAGATTATCGAATGGGACGAAAAACTGATAGTGAATTGTAACGTTCAGGGCCACCTAATGACGATGGATCACTCAAATTGCGTCCCGATTCAATACATCGTCCTCCAGCACACTTGACTTCATGGGTCTATTGCTGCCTCGGTCACCTTATCGCCGTTCTGCTGTGAATCTAGATTATCGAATGGGACGAAAAACTGATAGTGAATTGTAACGTTCAGGGCCACCTAATGACGATGGATCACTCAAATTGCGTCCCGATTCAATACATCGTCCTCCAGCAGACTTGACTTCATGGGTCTATTGCTGCCTCGGGCACCTTATGGCAGTCCTGCTGTGCCTCAAAGATTTTCGAATCGGACGAAAAACTGATAGTGAATTGTAACGTTCAGGGCCTCCTAATGACGATGGAACACTCAAATTGCGTCCCGATTCAATACATCGTCCTCCAGCAGACTTGTCTCCATGGGTCTGCCTCGGGCACCTTATGGCCGTTCTGCTGTGAGTCAAAGATTTTCGAATCGGACGAAAAACTGATAGTGAATTGTAACGTTCAGGGCCACCTAATGACGATGGATCATTCAAATTGCTTCCCGATTCAATTCATCGTCCACCAGCCGACTTGTCTCCATGGGTCTATTGCTGCCTCGGGCACCTTATGGCCGTTCTGCTGTGAGTCAAAGATTTTCGAATCGGACGAAAAACTGATAGTGAATTGTAACGTTCAGGGCCTCCTAATGACGGTGGAACACTCAAATTGCGTCCCGATTAAATACATCGTCCTCCAGCAGACTTGTCTCCATGCGTCTATTGCTGCCTCGGGCACCTTATGGCCGTTCTGCTGTGAGTCAAAGATTTTCGAATCTGACGAAAAACTGATAGTGAATTGTAACTTTCAGGGCCTCCTAATGACGATGGAACACTCAAATTGCGTCCCGATTCAATACATCGTCCTCCAGCAGACTTGTCTCCATGGGTCTATTGCTGCCTCGGGCACCTTATGGCCGTTATGCTGTGAGTCAAAGATTTTCGAATCGGACGAAAAACTGATAGTGATTTGTAACGTTCAGGGCCTCCTAATGACGATGGAACACTCAAATTGTGTCCCGATTCAGTACATCGTCCACTAGCCGGCTTGACTCCATGGGACTATTGCTGCCTCGGGCACCTTACGGCCGTTCTGCTGTGAGTCTAAATTATCGAATGGGATGAAAAACTGATAGTGAATTGTAACGTTCAGGGCCACCTAATGACGATGGATCCCTCAAATTGCGTCCCGATTCAATACATCGTCCTCCAGCAGACTTGTCTCCATGGGTCTATTGCTGCCTCGGGCACCTTACGGCAGTCCTGCTGTGACTCAAAGATTTTCGTATCGGACGAAAAACTGATAGTGAATTGTAACGTTCAGGGCCACCTAATGACGATGGAACACTCAAATTGCGTCCCGATTCAATACATCGTCCTCCAGCAGACTTGTCTCCATGGGTCTATTGCTGCCTCGGGCACCTTATGGCCGTTCTGCTGTGAGTCAAAGATTTTCGAATCGGACGAAAAACGGATAGTGAATTGTAACATTCAGGGCCACCTAATGACGATGGACCACACAAATTGCGTCCCGATTCAGTACATCGTCCACTAGCCGGCTTGACTCCATGGGACTATTGCTGCCTCGGGCACCTTGTGGCCGTTCTGCTGTGAGTCTAGATTATCGAAAGGGATGAAAAACTGATAGTGAATTGTAACGTTCAGGGCCACCTAATGACGATGGATCACTCAAATTGCGTCCCGATTCAATACATCGTCCTCCAGCAGACTTGTCTCCATGGGTCTATTGCTGCCTCGGGCACCTTATGGCAGTCCTGCTGTGCCTCAAAGATTTTCGAATCGGACGAAAAACTGATAGTCAATTGTAACGTTCAGGGCCTCCTAATGACGATGGAACACTCAAATTGCGTCCCGATTCAATACATCGTCCTCCAGCAGACTTGTCTCCATGGGTCTATTGCTGCCTCGGGCACCTTATGGCCGTTCTGCTGTGAGTCAAAGATTTTCGAATCGGACGAAAAACTGATAGTGAATTGTAACGTTCAGGGCCACCTAATGACGATGGATCACTCAAATTGCGTCCCGATTCAATTCATCGTCCACCAGCCGACTTGTCTCCATGGGTCTATTGCTGCCTCGGGCACCTTATGGCCGTTCTGCTGTGAGTCAAAGATTTTCGAATCGGACGAAAAACTGATAGTGAATTGTAACGTTCAGGGCCTCCTAATGACGATGGAACACTCAAATTGCGTCCCGATTCAATACATCGTCCTCCAGCAGACTTGTCTCCATGCGTCTATTGCTGCCTCGGGCACCTTATGGCCGTTCTACTGTGAGTCAAAGATTTTCGAATCTGACGAAAAACTGATAGTGAATTGTAACTTTCAGGGCCTCCTAATGACGATGGATCACTCAAATTGCGTCCCGATTCAATACATCGTCCTCCAGCAGACTTGTCTCCATGGGTCTATTGCTGCCTCGGGCACCGTATGGCAGGACTGCTGTGACTCAAAGATTTTCGAATCGGTCGAAAAACTGATAGTGAATTGTAACGTTCAGGGTCTCCTAATGACGATGGAACACTCAAATTGCGTCCCGATTCAATACATCGTCCTTCAGCAGACTTGTCTCCATGCGTCTATTGCTGCCTCGGGCACCTTATGGCCGTTCTGCTGTGAGTCAAAGACTTTCGAATCGGACGAAAAACAGATAGTGAATTGTAACGTTCAGGGCCACCTAATGACAATGGATCTCTCAAATTGCGTCCCGATTCAATACATCGTCCTCCAGCCGACTTGACTCCATGGATCTATTACTGCCTCGGGCACCTTATGGCCGTTCTGCTGTGAGTCTAGATTATCGAATGGGACGAAAAACTGATAGTGAATTGTAACGTTCAGGGCCTCCTAATGACGATGGATCACTCAAATTGCGTCCCGATTCAATACATCGTCCTCCAGCCGACTTGACTCCATGGGTCTAATGCTGCCTCGGGCACCTAATTTTCGAATCGGACGAAAAACTGATAGTGAATTGTAACATTCAGGGCCACCTAATGACGATGGACCACGCAAATTGCGTCCCGATTCAATACATCGTCCTCCAGCCGAGTTGACTCCATGGGTCTATTGCTGCCTCGGGCACCTAATCGCCATTCTGCTGTGAATTTAGATTATCGAATGGGACGAAAAACTGATAGTGAATTGTAACGTTCAGGGCCACCTAATGACGATGGATCACTCAAATTGCGTCCCGATTCAATACATCGTCCCCTGCCGACTTGACTCCATGGGACTATTGCTGCCTCGGGCACCTTATGGCCGTTCTGCTGTGAGTCTAGATTATAGAATGGGATGAAAAACTGATAGTGAATTGTAACGTTCAGGGCCACCTAATGACGATGGATCACTCAAATTGCGTCCCGATTCAATACATCGTCCTCCAGCCGACTTGACTCCATGGGTCTATTGCTGCCTCGGGCACCTTATGGCCGTTCTGCTGTGAGTCTAGATTATCGAATGGGACAAAAAACTGATAGTGAATTGTAACGTTCAGGGCCACCTAATGACGTTGGATCTCTCAAATTGAACGTCCCGATTCAATACATCGTCCTCCAGCAGACTTGTCTCCATGCGTCTATTGCTGCCTCGGGCACCTTATGGCCGTTCTGCTGTGAGTCAAAGATTTTCGAATCGGACGAAAAACAGATAGTGAATTGTAACGTTCAGGGCCACCTAATGACGATGGATCACTCAAATTGCGTCCCGATTCAATACATCGTCCTCCAGCCGACTTGACTCCATGGGTCTATTGCTGCCTCGGGCACCTAATGGCCGTTCTGCTGTGAGTCTAGATTATCGAATGGGACAAAAAACTGATTGTGAATTGTAACGTTCAGGGTCTCCTAATGACGATGGATCCCTCAAATAGCGTCCCGATTCAATACATCGTCCTCCAGCCGACTTGACTCCATGGGTCTATTGCTGCCTCGGGCACATTATGGCCGTTCTGCTGTGAGTCTAGATTATCGAATGGGACGAAAAACTGATAGTGAATTGTAACGTTCAGGGCAACCTAATGACGATGGATCTCTCAAATTGCGTCCCGATTCAATACATCGTCCTCCAGCTGACTTGACTCCATGGGTTTATTGCTGCCTCGGGCACCTTATGGCCGTTCTGCTGTGAGTCTAGATTATCGAATGGGACGAAAAACTGATAGTGAATTGTAACGTTCAGGGCCACCTAATGACGATGGATCACACAAATTTCGTCCTGATTCAATACATCGTCCTCCAGCAGACATGACTTCATGGGTCTATTGCTGCCTCGGGCACCTTATGGCCGTTCTGCTGTGAGTCAGAGATTTTCGAATCGGACGAAAAACTGATAGTGATGTGTAACGTTCAGGGCCTCCTAATGACGATGGAACACTCAAATTGCGTCCCGATTCAATACATCGTCCTCCAGCAGACTTGTCTCCATGGGTCTATTGCTGCCTCGGGCACCTTATGGCCGTTCTGCTGTGAGTCAAAGATTTTCGAATCGGACGAAAAACTGATAGTGTATTGTAACATTCAGGGCCTCCTAATGACGATGGATCACTCAAATTGCGTCCCGATTCAATACATCGTCCTCCAGCAGACTTGTCTCCATGGGTCTATTGCTGCCTCGGGCACCTTATGGCCGTTCTGCTGTGAGTCAAAGATTTTCGAATCGGACGAAAAACTGATAGTGATTTGTAACATTCAAGGCCACCTATTGACGATGGACCACACAAATTGCGTCCCGATTCAATATATCGTCCCCAGCCGACTTGACTCCATGGGACTATTGCTGCCTCGGGCATCTTATGGCCGTTCTGCTGTGAGTCTAGATTATAGAATGGGATGAAAAACTGATAGTGAATTGTAACGTTCAGGGCCACCTAATGACGATGGATCACTCAAATTGCGTTCCGATGCAATACATCGTCCTCAAGCAGACTTGTCTCCATGGGTCTATTGCTGCCTCGGGCACCTTATGGCAGGCCTGCTGTGACTCAAAGATTTTCGAATCGGACGAAAAACTGATTGTGAATTGTAACGTTCAGGGCCTCCTAATGACGATGGAACACTCAAATTGCGTCCCGATTCAATACATCGTCCTCCAGCAGACTTGTCTCCATGGGTCGATTGCTGCCTCGGGCACCTAATGGCCGTTCTGCTGTGAGTCAAAGATTTTCGAATCGGACGAAAAACTGATAGTGAATTGTAACATTCAGGGCCACCTAATGACGATGGACCACGCAAATTGCGTCCCGATTCAATACATCGTCCTCCAGCCGAGTTGACTCCCTGGGTCTATTGCTGCCTCGGTCACCTTATCGCCATTCTGCTGTGAATCTAGATTATCGAATGGGACGAAAAACTGATAGTGAATTGTAACGTTCAGGGCCACCTAATGACGATGGATCACTCAAATTGCGTCCCGATTCAATACATCGTCCTCCAGCCGACTTGACTCCATGGGTCTATTGCTGCCTCGGGCACCTTATGGCCGTTCTGCTGTGAATCTAGATTATCGAATGGGACAAAAAACTGATAGTGAATTGTAACGTTCAGGGCCTCCTAATGACGATGGATCACTCAAATTGCGTCCCGATTCAATACATCGTCCTCCAGCAGACTTGTCTCCATTGCTGCCTCGGGCACCTTATGGCCGTTCTGTTGTGAGTCTAGATTATCGAATGGGACGAAAAACTGATAGTGAATTGTAACGTTCAGGGCCACCCAATGACGATGGATCTCTCAAATTGCGTCCCGATTCTATACATCGTCCTCCAGCCGACTTGACTCCATGGGTCTATTGCTGCCTCGGGCACCTTATGGCCGTTCTGCTGTGAGTCTAGATAATCGAATAGGACGAAAACTGATAGTGAATTGTAACGTTCGGGGCCACCTAATGACGATGGATCACTCAAATTGCGTCCCGATTCAATACATCGTCCCCAGCCGACTTGACTCCATGGGACTATTGCTGCCTCGGGCACCTTATGGCCGTTCTGCTGTGAGTCTAGATTATAGAATGGGATGAAAAACTGATAGTGAATTGTAACGTTCAGGGCCACCTAATGACGATGGATCACTCAAATTGCGTCCCGATTCAATACATCGTCCTCCAGCCGACTTGACTCCATGGGTCTATTGCTGCCTCGGGCACCTTATGGCCGTTCTGCTGTGAGTCTAGATTATCGAATGGGACAAAAAACTGATAGTGAATTGTAACGTTCAGGGCCACCTAATGACGTTGGATCTCTCAAATTGAACGTCCCGATTCAATACATCGTCCTCCAGCAGACTTGTCTCCATGCGTCTATTGCTGCCTCGGGCACCTTATGGCCGTTCTGCTGTGAGTCAAAGATTTTCGAATCGGACGAAAAACAGATAGTGAATTGTAACGTTCAGGGCCACCTAATGACGATGGATCACTCAAATTGCGTCCCGATTCAATACATCGTCCTCCAGCCGACTTGACTCCATGGGTCTATTGCTGCCTCGGGCACCTAATGGCCGTTCTGCTGTGAGTCCAGATTATCGAATGGGACAAAAAACTGATAGTGAATTGTAACGTTCAGGGTCTCCTAATGACGATGGATCCCTCAAATAGCGTCCCGATTCAATACATCGTCCTCCAGCCGACTTGACTCCATGGGTCTATTGCTGCCTCGGGCACATTATGGCCGTTCTGCTGTGAGTCTAGATTATCGAATGGGACGAAAAACTGATAGTGAATTGTAACGTTCAGGGCAACCTAATGACGATGGATCTCTCAAATTTCGTCCCGATTCAATACATCGTCCTCCAGCTGACTTGACTCCATGGGTCTATTGCTGCCTCGGGCACCTTATGGCCGTTCTGCTGTGAGTCTAGATTATCGAATGGGACGAAAAACTGATAGTGAATTGTAACGTTCAGGGCCACCTAATGACGATGGATCACACAAATTGCGTCCTGATTCAATACATCGTCCTCCAGCAGACATGACTTCATGGGTCTATTGCTGCCTCGGGCACCTTATGGCCGTTCTGCTGTGAGTCAGAGATTTTCGAATCGGACGAAAAACTGATAGTGATGTGTAACGTTCAGGGCTTCCTAATGACGATGGAACACTCAAATTGCGTCCCGATTCAATACATCGTCCTCCAGCAGACTTGTCTCCATGGGTCTATTGCTGCCTCGGGCACCTTATGGCCGTTCTGCTGTGAGTCAAAGATTTTCGAATCGGACGAAAAACTGATAGTGTATTGTAACATTCAGGGCCTCCTAATGACGATGGATCACTGAAATTGCGTCCCGATTCAATACATCGTCCTCCAGCAGACTTGTCTCCATGGGTCTATTGCTGCCTCGGGCACCTTATGGCCGTTCTGCTGTGAGTCAAAGATTTTCGAATCGGACGAAAAACTGATAGTGATTTGTAACATTCAAGGCCACCTATTGACGATGGACCACACAAATTGCGTCCCGATTCAATATATCGTCCCCAGCCGACTTGACTCCATGGGACTATTGCTGCCTCGGGCATCTTATGGCCGTTCTGCTGTGAGTCTAGATTATAGAATGGGATGAAAAACTGATAGTGAATTGTAACGTTCAGGGCCACCTAATGACGATGGATCACTCAAATTGCGTTCCGATGCAATACATCGTCCTCAAGCAGACTTGTCTCCATGGGTCTATTGCTGCCTCGGGCACCTTATGGCAGGCCTGCTGTGACTCAAAGATTTTCGAATCGGACGAAAAACTGATTGTGAATTGTAACGTTCAGGGCCTCCTAATGACGATGGAACACTCAAATTGCGTCCCGATTCAATACATCGTCCTCCAGCATACTTGTCTCCATGCGTCTATTGCTGCCTCGGCCACCTTATGGCCGTTCTGCTGTGAGTCAAAGATTTTCTAATCGGACGAAAAACAGATAGTGAATTGTAACGTTCAGGGCCACCTAATGACGATGGATCACTCAAATTGCGTCCCAATTCAATACATCGTCCTCCAGCCGACTTGACTCCATGGGTCTATTGCTGCCTCGGGCACCTTATGGCCGTTCTGCTGTGAGTCTAGATTATCGAATGGGACAAAAAACTGATAGTGAATTGTAACGTTCAGGGCCACCTAATGACGATGGATCTCTCAATTGCGTCCCGATTCAATACATCGTCCTCCAGCAGACTTGTCTCCATGGGTCGATTGCTGCCTCGGGCACCTAATGGCCGTTCTGCTGTGAGTCAAAGATTTTCGAATCGGACGAAAAACTGATAGTGAATTGTAACATTCAGGGCCACCTAATGACGATGGACCACGCAAATTGCGTCCCGATTCAATACATCGTCCTCCAGCCGAGTTGACTCCCTGGGTCTATTGCTGCCTCGGTCACCTTATCGCCGTTCTGCTGTGAATCTAGATTATCGAATGGGACGAAAAACTGATAGTGAATTGTAACGTTCAGGGCCACCTAATGACGATGGATCACTCAAATTGCGTCCCGATTCAATACATCGTCCTCCAGCCGACTTGACTCCATGGGTCTATTGCTGCCTCGGGCACCTTATGGCCGTTCTGCTGTGAATCTAGATTATCGAATGGGACAAAAAACTGATAGTGAATTGTAACGTTCAGGGCCTCCTAATGACGATGGATCACTCAAATTGCGTCCCGATTCAATACATCGTCCTCCAGCAGACTTGTCTCCATTGCTGCCTCGGGCACCTTATGGCCGTTCTGCTGTGAGTCTAGATTATCGAATGGGACGAAAAACTGATAGTGAATTGTAACGTTCAGGGCCACCCAATGACGATGGATCTCTCAAATTGCGTCCCGATTCAATACATCGTCCTCCAGCCGACTTGACTCCATGGGTCTATTGCTGCCTCGGGCACCTTATGGCCGTTCTGCTGCGAGTCTAGATAATCGAATAGGACGAAAACTGATAGTGAATTGTAACGTTCGGGGCCACCTAATGACGATGGATCACTCAAATTGCGTCCTGATTCAATACATCGTCCTCCAGCAGACTTGACTTCATGGGTCTATTGCTGCCTGGGGCACCTTATGGCCGTTATGCTGTGAGTCAAAGATTTTCGAATCGGACGAAAAACTGATAGTGATTTGTAACGTTCAGGGCCTCCTAATGACGATGGAACACTCAAATTGTGTCCCGATTCAGTACATCGTCCACTAGCCGGCTTGACTCCATGGGACTATTGCTGCCTCGGGCACCTTACGGCCGTTCTGCTGTGAGTCTAGATTATCGAATGGGATGAAAAACTGATAGTGAATTGTAACGTTCAGGGCCACCTAATGACGATGGATCCCTCAAATTGCGTCCCGATTCAATACATCGTCCTCCAGCAGACTTGTCTCCATGGGTCTATTGCTGCCTCGGGCACCTTATGGCAGTCCTGCGGTGACTCAAAGATTTTCGTATCGGACGAAAAACTGATAGTGAATTGTAACGTTCAGGGCCACCTAATGACGATGGAACACTCAAATTGCGTCCCGATTCAATACATCGTCCTCCAGCAGACTTGCCTCCATGGGTCTATTGCTGCCTCGGGCACCTTATGGCCGTTCTGCTGTGAGTCAAAGATTTTCGAATCGGACGAAAAACAGATAGTGAATTGTAACGTTCAGGGCCACCTAATGACGATGGATCACTCAAATTGCGTCCCGATTCAATACATCGTCCTCCAGCCGACTTGACTCCATGGGTCTATTGCTGCCTCGGGCACCTTATGGCCGTTCTGCTGTGAGTCTAGATTATCGAATGGGACAAAAAACTGATAGTGAATTGTAACGTTCAGGGCCACCTAATGACGATGGATCTCTCAAATTGCGTCCCGATTCAATACATCGTCCTCCAGCAGACTTGTCTCCATGGGTCGATTGCTGCCTCGGGCACCTAATGGCCGTTCTGCTGTGAGTCAAAGATTTTCGAATCTGACGAAAAACTGATAGTGAATTGTAACATTCAGGGCCACCTAATGACGATGGACCACGCAAATTGCGTCCCGATTCAATTCATCGTCCTCCAGCCGAGTTGACTCCCTGGGTCTATTGCTGCCTCGGTCACCTTATCGCCGTTCTTCTGTGAATCTAGATTATCGAATGGGACGAAAAACTGATAGTGAATTGTAACGTTCAGGGCCTCCTAATGACGATGGATCACTCAAATTGCGTCCCGATTCAATACATCGTCCTCCAGCAGACTTGTCTCCATTGCTGCCTCGGGCACCTTATGGCCGTTCTGCTGTGAGTCTAGATTATCGAATGGGACGAAAAACTGATAGTGAATTGTAACGTTCAGGGCCACCCAATGACGATGGTTCTCTCAAATTGCGTCCCGATTCAATACATCGTCCTCCAGCCGACTGGACTCCATGGGTCTATTGCTGCCTCGGGCACCTTATGGCCGTTCTGCTGTGAGTCTAGATTATCGAATGGGACGAAAACTGATAGTGAATTGTAACGTTCGGGGCCACCTAATGACGATGGATCACTCAAATTGCGTCCTGATTTAATACATCGTCCTCCAGCAGACTTGACTTCATGGGTCTATTGCTGCCTCGGGCACCTTATGGCAGTCCTGCTGTGCCTCAAAGATTTTCGAATCGGACGAAAAACTGATAGTGAATTGTAACGTTCAGGGCCTCCTAATGACGATGGAACACTCAAATTGCGTTCCGATTCAATACATCGTGCTCCAGCAGACTTGTCTCCATGGGTCTATTGCTGCCTCGGGCACCTTATGGCCGTTCTGCTGTGAGTCAAAGATTTTCGAATCGGACGAAAAACTGATAGTGAATTGTAACGTTCAGGGCCACCTAATGACGATGGATCACTCAAATTGCGTCCCGATTCAATTCATCGTCCACCAGCCGACTTGTCTCCATGGGTCTATTGCTGCCTCGGGCACCTTATGGCCGTTCTGCTGTGAGTCAAAGATTTTCGAATCGGACGAAAAACTGATAGTGAATTGTAACGTTCAGGGCCTCCTAATGACGATGGAACACTCAAATTGCGTCCCGATTCAATACATCGTCCTCCAGCAGACTTGTCTCCATGCGTCTATTGCTGCCTCGGGCACCTTATGGCCGTTCTGCTGTGAGTCAAAGATTTTCGAATCTGACGAAAAACTGATAGTGAATTGTAACTTTCAGGGCCTCCTAATGACGATGGAACACTCAAATTGCGTCCCGATTCAATACATCGTCCTCCAGCAGACTTGTCTCCATGGGTCTATTGCTGCCTCGGGCACCTTATGGCCGTTCTGCTGTGAGTCAAAGATTTTCGAATCGGACGAAAAACTGATAGTGAATTGTAACGTTCAGGGCCTCCTAATGACGATGGAACACTAAAATTACGTCCCGATTCAATACATCGTCCTCCAGCAGACTTGACTTCATGGGTCTATTGCTGCCTGGGGCACCTTATGGCCGTTATGCTGTGAGTCAAAGATTTTCGAATCGGACGAAGAACTGATAGTGATTTGTAACGTTCAGGGCCTCCTAATGACGATGGAACACTCAAATTGTGTCCCGATTCAGTACATCGTCCACTAGCCGGCTTGACTCCATGGGACTATTGCTGCCTCGGGCACCTTACGGCCGTTCTGCTGTGAGTCTAGATTATCGAATGGGATGAAAAACTGATAGTGAATTGTAACGTTCAGGGCCACCTAATGACGATGGATCTCTCAAATTGCGTCCCGATTCAATACATCGTCCTCCAGCAGACTTGTCTCCATGGGTCGATTGCTGCCTCGGGCACCTAATGGCCGTTCTGCTGTGAGTCAAAGATTTTCGAATCTGACGAAAAACTGATAGTGAATTGTAACATTCAGGGCCACCTAATGACGATGGACCACGCAAATTGCGTCCCGATTCAATTCATCGTCCTCCAGCCGAGTTGACTCCCTGGGTCTATTGCTGCCTCGGTCACCTTATCGCCGTTCTTCTGTGAATCTAGATTATCGAATGGGACGAAAAACTGATAGTGAATTGTAACGTTCAGGGCCACCTAATGACGATGGATCACTCAAATTGCGTCCCGATTCAATACATCGTCCTCCAGCCGACTTGACTCCATGGGTCTATTGCTGCCTCGGGCACCTTGTGGCCGTTCTGCTGTGAATCTAGATTATCGAATGGGACAAAAAACTGATAGTGAATTGTAACGTTCAGGGCCTCCTAATGACGATGGATCACTCAAATTGCGTCCCGATTCAATACATCGTCCTCCAGCAGATTTGTCTCCATTGCTGCCTCGGGCACCTTATGGCCGTTCTGCTGTGAGTCTAGATTATCGAATGGGACGAAAAACTGATAGTGAATTGTAACGTTCAGGGCCACCCAATGACGATGGTTCTCTCAAATTGCGTCCCGATTCAATACATCGTCCTCCAGCCGACTGGACTCCATGGGTCTATTGCTGCCTCGGGCACCTTATGGCCGTTCTGCTGTGAGTCTAGATTATCGAATGGGACGAAAACTGATAGTGAATTGTAACGTTCGGGGCCACCTAATGACGATGGATCACTCAAATTGCGTCCTGATTTAATACATCGTCCTCCAGCAGACTTGACTTCATGGGTCTATTGCTGCCTCGGGCACCTTATGGCAGTCCTGCTGTGCCTCAAAGATTTTCGAATCGGACGAAAAACTGATAGTGAATTGTAACGTTCAGGGCCTCCTAATGACGATGGAACACTCAATTTGCGTCCCGATTCAATACATCGTGCTCCAGCAGACTTGTCTCCATGGGTCTATTGCTGCCTCGGGCACCTTATGGCCGTTCTGCTGTGAGTCAAAGATTTTCGAATCGGACGAAAAACTGATAGTGAATTGTAACGTTCAGGGCCACCTAATGACGATGGATCACTCAAATTGCGTCCCGATTCAATTCATCGTCCACCAGCCGACTTGTCTCCATGGGTCTATTGCTGCCTCGGGCACCTTATGGCCGTTCTGCTGTGAGTCAAAGATTTTCGAATCGGACGAAAAACTGATAGTGAATTGTAACGTTCAGGGCCTCCTAATGACGATGGAACACTCAAATTGCGTCCCGATTCAATACATCGTCCTCCAGCAGACTTGTCTCCATGGGTCTATTGCTGCCTCGGGCACCTTATGGCCGTTCTGCTGTGAGTCAAAGATTTTCGAATCGGACGAAAAACTGATAGTGAATTGTAACGTTCAGGGCCTCCTAATGACGATGGAACACTAAAATTACGTCCCGATTCAATACATCGTCCTCCAGCAGACTTGACTTCATGGGTCTATTGCTGCCTGGGGCACCTTATGGCCGTTATGCTATGAGTCAAAGATTTTCGAATCGGACGAAAAACTGATAGTGATTTGTAACGTTCAGGGCCTCCTAATGACGATGGAACACTCAAATTGTGTCCCGATTCAGTACATCGTCCACTAGCCGGCTTGACTCCATGGGACTATTGCTGCCTCGGGCACCTTACGGCCGTTCTGCTGTGAGTCTAGATTATCGAATGGGATGAAAAACTGATAGTGAATTGTAACGTTCAGGGCCACCTAATGACGAAGGATCCCTCAAATTGCGTCCCGATTCAATACATCGTCCTCCAGCAGACTTGTCTCCATGGGTCTATTGCTGCCTCGGGCACCTTATGGCAGTCCTGCTGTGACTCAAAGATTTTCGTATCGGACGAAAAACTGATAGTGAATTGTAACGTTCAGGGCCACCTAATGACGATGGAACACTCAAATTGCGTCCCGATTCAATACATCGTCCTCCAGCAGACTTGTCTCCATGGGTCTATTGCTGCCTCGGGCACCTTATGGCCGTTCTGCTGTGAGTCAAAGATTTTCGAATCGGACGAAAAACTGATAGTGAATTGTAACATTCAGGGCCACCTAATGACGATGGACCACACAAATTGCGTCCCGATTCAGTACATCGTCCACTAGCCGGCTTGACTCCATGGGACTATTGCTGCCTCGGGCACCTTGTGGCCGTTCTGCTGTGAGTCTAGATTATCGAAAGGGATGAAAAACTGATAGTGAATTGTAACGTTCAGGGCCACCTAATGACGATGGATCACTCAAATTGCGTCCCGATTCAATACATCGTCCTCCAGCAGACTTGTCTCCATGGGTCTATTGCTGCCTCGGGCACCTTATGGCAGTCCTGCTGTGCCTCAAAGATTTTCGAATCGGACGAAAAACTGATAGTGAATTGTAACGTTCAGGGCCTCCTAATGACGATGGAACACTCAAATAGCGTCCCGATTCAATACATCGTCCTCCAGCAGACTTGTCTCCATGGGTCTATTGCTGCCTCGGGCACCTTATGGCCGTTCTGCTGTGAGTCAAAGATTTTCGAATCGGACGAAAAACTGATAGTGAATTGTAACGTTCAGGGCCACCTAATGACGATGGATCACTCAAATTGCGTCCCGATTCAATTCATCGTCCACCAGCCGACTTGTCTCCATGGGTCTATTGCTGCCTCGGGCACCTTATGGCCGTTCTGCTGTGAGTCAAAGATTTTCGAATCGGACGAAAAACTGATAGTGAATTGTAACGTTCAGGGCCTCCTAATGACGATGGAACACTCAAATTGCGTCCCGATTCAATACATCGTCCTCCAGCAGACTTGTCTCCATGCGTCTATTGCTGCCTCGGGCACCTTATGGCCGTTCTACTGTGAGTCAAAGATTTTCGAATCTGACGAAAAACTGATAGTGAATTGTAACTTTCAGGGCCTCCTAATGACGATGGAACACTCAAATTGCGTCCCGATTCAATACATCGTCCTCCAGCAGACTTGTTTCCATGGGTCTATTGCTGCCTCGGGCACCTTATGGCCGTTCTGCTGTGAGTCAAAGATTTTCGAATCGGACGAAAAACTGATAGTGAATTGTAACGTTCAGGGCCACCTAATGACGATGGATCATTCAAATAGCGTCCCGATTCAATACATCGTCCTCCAGCCGACATGTCTCCATGGGTCTATTGCTGCCTTGGCACCTTATGGCCGTTCTGCTGTGAGTCAAAGATTTTCGAATCGGACGAAAAGCTGATAGTGAATTGTAACGTTCAGGGCCACCTAATGACGATGGATCACTCAAATTGCGTCCCGATTCAATACATTGTCCTCCAGCAGACTGTCTCCATGGGTCTATTGCAGCCTCGGGCACCTTATGGCCGTTCAGCTGTGACTCAAAGATTTTCGAATCGGACGAAAAACTGATAGTGAATTGTAACGTTCAGGGCCTCCTAATGACGATGGAACACTCAAATTGCGTCCCGATTCAATACATCGTCCTCCAGCCGCCTTGTCTCCATGGGTCTATTGCTGCCTCGGGCACCTAATGGCCGTTCTGCTGTGAGTCAAAGATTTTCGAATCGGACGAAAAACTGATAGTGAATTGTAACGTTCAGGGCCACCTAATGACGATGGATCACTCAAATTGCGTCCCGATTCAATACATTGTCCTCCAGCAGACTGTCTCCATGGGTCTATTGCAGCCTCGGGCACCTTATGGCCGTTCTGCTGTGGGTCAAAGATTTTCGAATCGGACGAAAAACTGATAGTGAATTGTAACTTTCAGGGCCACCTAATGACGATGGATCACTCTAATTGCGTCCCGATTAAATACATCGTCCTCCAGCAGACTTGTCTCCATGGGTCTATTGCTGCCTCGGGCACCTTATGGCCGTTCTGCTGTGAGTCAAAGATTTTCGAATCGGACGAAAAACTGATAGTGAATTGTAACGTTCAGGGCCTCCTAATGACGATGGAACACTAAAATTGCGTCCCGATTCAATACATCGTCCTCCAGCAGACTTGACTTCATGGGTCTATTGCATCCTGGGGCACCTTATGGCCGTTCTGCTGTGAGTCAAAGATTTTCGAATCGGACGAAAAACTGATAGTGAATTGTAACGTTCAGGGCCACCTAATGACGATGGATCACTCAAATTGCGTCCCGATTCAATACATCGTCCTCCAGCCGACTTGACTCCATGGGTCTATTGCTGCCTCGGGCACCTTATGGCCGTTCTGCTGTGAGTATAGATTATCGAATGGGACGAAAAACTGATAGTGAATTGCAACGTTCAGGGCCTCCTAATGACGATGGATCACTCAAATTGCGTCCCGATTCAATACATCGTCCTCCAGCCGACTTGACTCCATGGGTCTATTGCTGCCTCGGGCACCTTATGGCCGTTCTGCTGTGAGTCTAGATTATCGAATGGGACGAAAAGCTGATAGTGAATTGTAACGTTCAGGGCCTCCTAATGACGATGGAACACTCAAATTGCGTCCCGATTCAATACATCGTCCTCCAGCAGACTTGTCTCCATGGGTCTATTGCTGCCTCGGGCACCTTATGGCCGTTCTGCTGTGAGTCAAAGATTTTCGAATCGGACGAAAAACTGATAGTGAATTGTAACGTTCAGGGCCACCTAATGACGATGGATCACTCAAATTGCGTCCCGATTCAATTCATCGTCCACCAGCCGACTTGTCTCCATGGGTCTATTGCTGCCTCGGGCACCTTATGGCCGTTCTGCTGTGAGTCAAAGATTTTCGAATCGGACGAAAAACTGATAGTGAATTGTAACGTTCAGGGCCTCCTAATGACGATGGAACACTCAAATTGCGTCCCGATTCAATACATCGTCCTCCAGCAGACTTGTCTCCATGCGTCTATTGCTGCCTCGGGCACCTTATGGCCGTTCTACTGTGAGTCAAAGATTTTCGAATCTGACGAAAAACTGATAGTGAATTGTAACTTTCTGGGCCTCCTAATGACGATGGAACACTCAAATTGCGTCCCGATTCAATACATCGTCCTCCAGCAGACTTGTCTCCATGGGTCTATTGCTGCCTCGGGCACCTTATGGCCGTTCTGCTGTGAGTCAAAGATTTTCGAATCGGACGAAAAACTGAAAGTGAATTGTAACGTTCAGGGCCACCTAATGACGATGGATCATTCAAATAGCGTCCCGATTCAATACATCGTCCTCCAGCCGACATGTCTCCATGGGTCTATTGCTGCCTTGGCACCTTATGGCCGTTCTGCTGTGAGTCAAAGATTTTCGAATCGGAGGAAAAGCTGATAGTGAATTGTAACGTTCAGGGCCACCTAATGACGATGGATCACTCAAATTGCGTCCCGATTCAATACATTGTCCTCCAGCAGACAGTCTCCATGGGTCTATTGCAGCCTCGGGCACCTTATGGCCGTTCAGCTGTGACTCAAAGATTTTCGAATCGGACGAAAAACTGATAGTGAATTGTAACGTTCAGGGCCTCCTAATGACGATGGAACACTCAAATTGCGTCCCGATTCAATACATCGTCCTCCAGCCGCCTTGTCTCCATGGGTCTATTGCTGCCTCGGGCACCTAATGGCCGTTCTGCTGTGAGTCAAAGATTTTCGAATCGGACGAAAAACTGATAGTGAATTGTAACGTTCAGGGCCACCTAATGACGATGGATCACTCAAATTGCGTCCCGATTCAATACATTGTCCTCCAGCAGACTGTCTCCATGGGTCAATTGCAGCCTCGGGCACCTTATGGCCGTTCTGCTGTGGGTCGAAGATTTTCGAATCGGACGAAAAACTGATAGTGAATTGTAACTTTCAGGGCCACCTAATGACGATGGATCACTCTAATTGCGTCCCGATTAAATACATCGTCCTCCAGCAGACTTGTCTCCATGGGTCTATTGCTGCCTCGGGCACCTTATGGCCGTTCTGCTGTGAGTCAAAGATTTTCGAATCGGACGAAAAACTGATAGTGAATTGTAACGTTCAGGGCCTCCTAATGACGATGGAACACTAAAATTGCGTCCCGATTCAATACATCGTCCTCCAGCAGACTTGACTTCATGGGTCTATTGCATCCTGGGGCACCTTATGGCCGTTCTGCTGTGAGTCAAAGATTTTCGAATCGGACGAAAAACTGATAGTGAATTGTAACGTTCAGGGCCACCTAATGACGATGGATCACTCAAATTGCGTCCCGATTCAATACATCGTCCTCCAGCCGACTTGACTCCATGGGTCTATTGCTGCCTCGGGCACCTTATGGCCGTTCTGCTGTGAGTATAGATTATCGAATGGGACGAAAAACTGATAGTGAATTGTAACGTTCAGGGCCTCCTAATGACGATGGATCACTCAAATTGCGTCCCGATTCAATACATCGTCCTCCAGCCGACTTGTCTCCATGGGTCTATTGCTGCCTCGGGCACCTAATGGCCGTTCTGCTCTGAGTCAAGGATTTTCGAATCGGACGAAAAACTGATAGTGAATTGTAACGTTCAGGGCCTCCTAATGACGATGGAACACTAAAATTGCGTCCCGATTCAATACATCGTCCTCCAGCAGACTTGACTTCATGGGTCTATTGCTGCCTGGGGCACCTTATGGCCGTTATGCTGTGAGTCAAAGATTTTCAAATCGGACGAAAAACTGATAGTGATTTGTAACGTTCAGGGCCTCCTAATGACGATGGAACACTCAAATTGCGTCCCGATTCAGTACATCGTCCACTAGCCGGCTTGACTCCATGGGACTATTGCTGCCTCGGGCACCTTACGGCCGTTCTGCTGTGAGTCTAGATTATCGAATGGGATGAAAAACTGATAGTGAATTGTAACGTTCAGGGCCACCTAATGACGATGGATCCCTCAAATTGCGTCCCGATTCAATACATCGTCCTCCAGCAGACTTGTCTCCATGGGTCTATTGCTGCCTCGGGCACCTTATGGCAGTCCTGCTGTGACTCAAAGATTTTCGAATCGGACGAAAAACTGATAGTGAATTGTAACGTTCAGGGCCACCTAATGACGATGGAACACTCAAATTGCGACCCGATTCAATACATCGTCCTCCAGCAGACTTGTCTCCATGGGTCTATTGCTGCCTCGGGCACCTTATGGCCGTTCTGCTGTGAGTCAAAGATTTTCGAATCGGACGAAAAACTGATAGTGAATTGTAACGTTCAGGGCCACCTAATGACGATGGAACACTCAAATTGCGACCCGATTCAATACATCGTCCTCCAGCCGAGTTGACTCCATGGGTCTATTGCTTCCTCGGGCACCTTATGGCCGTTCTGCTGTGAGTCTAGATTATCGAATGGGACAAAAAACTGATAGTGAATTGTAACGTTCAGGGCCTCCTAATGACGATGGATCACTCAAATTGCGTCCCGATTCAATACATCGTCCTCCAGCAGACTTGTCTCCATGGGTCTATTGCTGCCTCGGGCACCTTATGGCCGTTCTGCTGTGCGTCCAGATTATCGAATGGGACGAAAAACTGATAGTGAATTGTAACGCTCAGGGCCTCCTAATGACGATGGATCACTCAAATTGCGTCCCGATTCAATACATCGTCCTCCAGCAGACTTGTCTCCATGGGTCGATTGCTGCCTCGGGCACCTAATGGCCGTTCTGCTGTGAGTCTAGATTATAGAATGGGATGAAAAACTGATAGTGAATTGTAACGTTCAGGGCCACCTAATGACGATGGATCACTCAAATTGCGTCCAGATTCAATACATCGTCCTCCAGCAGACTTGTCTCCATGGGTCTATTGCTGCCTCGGGCACCTTATGGCAGGCCTGCTGTGACTCAAAGATTTTCGAATCGGACGAAAAACTGATAGTGAATTGTAACGTTCAGGGCCTCCTAATGACGATGGAAACTCAAATTGCATCCCGATTAAATACATCGTCCTCCAGCAGACTTGTCTCCATGCGTCTATTGCTGCCTCGGGCACCTTATGGCCGTTCTGCTGTGAGTCAAAGATTTTCGAATCGGACGAAAAACTGATATTGGATTGTAACGTTCAGGGCCACCTAATGACGATGGATCACTCAAATTGCGTCCCGATTCAATACATCGTCCTCCAGCCGACTTGACTCCATGGGTCTATTGCTGCCTCGGGCACCTTATGGCCGTTCTGCTGTGAGTCTAGATTATCGAATGGGACAAAAAACTGATAGTGAATTGTAACGTTCAGGGCCTCCTAATGACGATGGATCACTCAAATTGCGTCCCGATTCAATACATCGTCCTCCAGCAGACTTGTCTCCATGGGTCGATTGCTGCCTCGGGCACCTAATGGCCGTTCTGCTGTGAGTCAAAGATTTTCGAATCGGACGAAAAACTGATAGTGAATTGTAACATTCAGAGCCACCTAATGACGATGGACCACGGAAATTGCGTCCCGATTCAATACATCGTCCTCCAGCCGAGTTGACTCCATGGGTCTATTGCTGCCTCGGGCACCTTATGGCCGTTCTGCTGTGAATCTAGATTATCGAATGGGACGAAAAACTGATAGTGAATTGTAACGTTCAGGGCTACCTAATGACGATGGATCACTCAAATTACGTCCCGATTCAATACATCGTCCCCACCCGCTTGTCTCCATGGGTCTATTGCTGCCTCGGGCACCTTATGGCCGTTCTGCTGTGAGTCTAGATTATCGAATGGGACGAAAAACTGATAGTGAAATGTAACGTTCAGGGCCACCTAATGACGATGGATCACTCAAATTGCTTCCTGATTCAATACATCGTCCTCCAGCAGACTTGACTTCATGGGTCTATTGCTGCCTCGGGCACCTTAAGGCCGTTCTGCTGTGAGTCAAAGATTTTCGAATCGGACGAAAAACTGATAGTGAATTGTAACTTTCAGGGCCACCTAATGACGATGGATCACTCAAATTGCCTCCCGATTCAATACATCGTCCTCCAGCAGACTTGTCCCAATGGGTCGATTGCTGCCTCGGGCACCTTATGGCCGTTCTGCTGTGACTCAAAGATTTTCGAATCGGACGAAAAACTGATAGTGTATTGTAACGTTCAGGGCCTCCTAATGACGATGGAACACTCAAATTGCGTCCCGATTCAATACATCGTCCTCGACAGACGTGTCTCCATGCGTCTATTGCTGCCACGGGCACCTTATGGCAGGCCTGCTGTGACTCAAAGATTTTCGAATCGGACGAAAAACTGATAGTGAATTGTAACGTTCAGGGCCACCTAATGACGATGGATCACTCAAATTGCGTCCCGATTCAATACATCGTCCTCCAGCCGACTTGACTCCATGGGTCTATTGCTGCCTCGGGCACCTTATGGCCGTTCTGCTGTGAGTCTAGATTATCGAATGGGACAAAAAACTGATAGTGAATTGTAACGTTCAGGGCCTCCTAATGACGATGGATCACTCAAATTGCGTCCCGATTCAATACATCGTCCTCCAGCAGACTTGTCTCCATGGGTCGATTGCTGCCTCGGGCACCTAATGGCCGTTCTGCTGTGAGTCAAAGATTTTCGAATCGGACGAAAAACTGATAGTGAATTGTAACATTCAGAGCCACCTAATGACGATGGACCACGGAAATTGCGTCCCGATTCAATACATCGTCCTCCAGCCGAGTTGACTCCATGGGTCTATTGCTGCCTCGGGCACCTTATGGCCGTTCTGCTGTGAATCTAGATTATCGAATGGGACGAAAAACTGATAGTGAATTGTAACGTTCAGGGCCACCTAATGACGATGGATCACTCAAATTACGTCCCGATTCAATACATCGTCCCCACCCGCTTGTCTCCATGGGTCTATTGCTGCCTCGGGCACCTTATGGCCGTTCTGCTGTGAGTCTAGATTATCGAATGGGACGAAAAACTGATAGTGAATTGTAACGTTCAGGGCCACCTAATGACGATGGATCACTCAAATTGCGTCCTGATTCAATACATCGTCCTCCAGCAGACTTGACTTCATGGGTCTATTGCTGCCTCGGGCACCTTAAGGCCGTTCTGCTGTGAGTCAAAGATTTTCGAATCGGACGAAAAACTGATAGTGAATTGTAACTTTCAGGGCCACCTAATGACGATGGATCACTCAAATTGCCTCCCGATTCAATACATCGTCCTCCAGCAGACTTGTCCCAATGGGTCGATTGCTGCCTCGGGCACCTTATGGCCGTTCTGCTGTGACTCAAAGATTTTCGAATCGGACGAAAAACTGATAGTGTATTGTAACGTTCAGGGCCTCCTAATGACGATGGAACACTCAAATTGCGTCCCGATTCAATACATCGTCCTCGACAGACGTGTCTCCATGCGTCTATTGCTGCCACGGGCACCTTATGGCAGGCCTGCTGTGACTCAAAGATTTTCGAATCGGACGAAAAACTGATAGTGAATTGTTACGTTCAGGGCCACCTAATGACGATGGATCACTCAAATTGCGTCCCGATTCAATACATCGTCCTCCAGCCGACTTGACTCCATGGGTCTATTGCTGCCTCGGGCACCTTATGGCCGTTCTGCTGTGAGTCTAGATTATCGAATGGGACAAAAAACTGATAGTGAATTGTAACGTTCAGGGCCTCCTAATGACGATGGATCACTCAAATTGCGTCCCGATTCAATACATCGTCCTCCAGCAGACTTGTCTCCATGGGTCGATTGCTGCCTCGGGCACCTAATGGCCGTTCTGCTGTGAGTCAAAGATTTTCGAATCGGACGAAAAACTGATAGTGAATTGTAACATTCAGAGCCACCTAATGACGATGGACCACGGAAATTGCGTCCCGATTCAATACATCGTCCTCCAGCCGAGTTGACTCCATGGGTCTATTGCTGCCTCGGGCACCTTATGGCCGTTCTGCTGTGAATCTAGATTATCGAATGGGACGAAAAACTGATAGTGAATTGTAACGTTCAGGGCTACCTAATGACGATGGATCACTCAAATTACGTCCCGATTCAATACATCGTCCCCACCCGCTTGTCTCCATGGGTCTATTGCTGCCTCGGGCACCTTATGGCCGTTCTGCTGTGAGTCTAGATTATCGAATGGGACGAAAAACTGATAGTGAATTGTAACGTTCAGGGCCACCTAATGACGATGGATCACTCAAATTGCGTCCTGATTCAATACATCGTCCTCCAGCAGACTTGACTTCATGGGTCTATTGCTGCCTCGGGCACCTTAAGGCCGTTCTGCTGTGAGTCAAAGATTTTCGAATCGGACGAAAAACTGATAGTGAATTGTAACTTTCAGGGCCACCTAATGACGATGGATCACTCAAATTGCCTCCCGATTCAATACATCGTCCTCCAGCAGACTTGTCCCAATGGGTCGATTGCTGCCTCGGGCACCTTATGGCCGTTCTGCTGTGACTCAAAGATTTTCGAATCGGACGAAAAACTGATAGTGTATTGTAACGTTCAGGGCCTCCTAATGACGATGGAACACTCAAATTGCGTCCCGATTCAATACATCGTCCTCGACAGACGTGTCTCCATGCGTCTATTGCTGCCACGGGCACCTTATGGCAGGCCTGCTGTGACTCAAAGATTTTCGAATCGGACGAAAAACTGATAGTGAATTGTAACGTTCAGGGCCACCTAATGACGATGGATCACTCAAATTGCGTCCCGATTCAATACATCGTCCTCCAGCCGACTTGACTCCATGGGTCTATTGCTGCCTCGGGCACCTTATGGCCGTTCTGCTGTGAGTCTAGATTATCGAATGGGACAAAAAACTGATAGTGAATTGTAACGTTCAGGGCCTCCTAATGACGATGGATCACTCAAATTGCGTCCCGATTCAATACATCGTCCTCCAGCAGACTTGTCTCCATGGGTCGATTGCTGCCTCGGGCACCTAATGGCCGTTCTGCTGTGAGTCAATGATTTTCGAATCGAACGAAAAACTGATAGTGAATTGTAACATTCAGAGCCACCTAATGACGATGGACCACGGAAATTGCGTCCCGATTCAATACATCGTCCTCCAGCCGAGTTGACTCCATGGGTCTATTGCTGCCTCGGGCACCTTATGGCCGTTCTGCTGTGAATCTAGATTATCGAATGGGACGAAAAACTGATAGTGAATTGTAACGTTCAGGGCCACCTAATGACGATGGATCACTCAAATTACGTCCCGATTCAATACATCGTCCCCACCCGCTTGTCTCCATGGGTCTATTGCTGCCTCGGGCACCTTATGGCCGTTCTGCTGTGAGTCTAGATTATCGAATGGGACGAAAAACTGATAGTGAATTGTAACGTTCAGGGCCACCTAATGACGATGGATCACTCAAATTGCGTCCTGATTCAATACATCGTCCTCCAGCAGACTTGACTTCATGGGTCTATTGCTGCCTCGGGCACCATAAGGCCGTTCTGCTGTGAGTCAAAGATTTTCGAATCGGACGAAAAACTGATGGTGAATTGTAACTTTCAGGGCCACCTCTTGACGATGGATCACTCTAATTGCCTCCCGATTCAATACATCGTCCTCCAGCAGACTTGTCCCCATGGGTCGATAGCTGCCTCGGGCACCTTATGGCCGTTCCGCTGTGACTCAAAGATTTTCGAATCGGACGAAAAACTGATTGTGAATTGTAACGTTCAGGGCCACCTAATGACGATGGATCACTCAAATTGCGTCCCGATTCAATACATCGTCCTCCAGCCGACTTGACTCCATGGGTCTATTGCTGCCTCGGGCACCTTATGGCCGTTCTGCTGTGCGTCCAGATTATCGAATGGGACGAAAAACTGATAGTGAATTGTAACGCTCAGGGCCTCCTAATGACGATGGATCACTCAAATTGCGTCCCGATTCAATACATCGTCCTCCAGCAGACTTGACTTCATGGGTCTATTGCTGCCTCGGGCACCTTAAGGCCGTTCTGCTGTGAGTCAAAGATTTTCGAATCGGACGAAAAACTGATAGTGAATTGTAACTTTCAGGGCCACCTAATGACGATGGATCACTCAAATTGCCTCCCGATTCAATACATCGTCCTCCAGCAGACTTGTCCCAATGGGTCGATTGCTGCCTCGGGCACCTTATGGCCGTTCTGCTGTGACTCAAAGATTTTCGAATCGGACGAAAAACTGATAGTGAATTGTAACGTTCAGGGCCTCCTAATGACGATGGAACACTCAAATTGCGTCCCGATTCAATACATCGTCCTCGACAGACGTGTCTCCATGCGTCTATTGCTGCCACGGGCACCTTATGGCAGGCCTGCTGTGATTCAAAGATTTTCGAATCGGACGAAAAACTGATAGTGAATTGCAACGTTCAGGGCCACCTAATGACGATGGATCACTCAAATTGCGTCCCGATTCAATACATCGTCCTCCAGCCGACTTGACTCCATGGGTCTATTGCTGCCTCGGGCACCTTATGGCCGTTCTGCTGTGAGTCTAGATTGTCGAATGGGACAAAAAACTGATAGTGAATTGTAACGTTCAGGGCCTCCTAATGACGATGGATCACTCAAATTGCGTCCCGATTCAATACATCGTCCTCCAGCAGACTTGTCTCCATGGGTCTATTGCTGCCTCGGGCACCTTATGGCCGTTCTGCTGTGAGTCTAGATTATCGAATGGGACGAAAAACTATTAGTGAATTGTAACGTTCAGGGCCACCTAATGACGATGGATCACTCAAATTGCGTCCTGATTCAATACATCGTCCTCCAGCAGACTTGACTTCATGGGTCTATTGCTGCCTCGGGCACCATAAGGCCGTTCTGCTGTGAGTCAAAGATTTTCGAATCGGACGAAAAACTGATAGTGAATTGTAACTTTCAGGGCCACCTAATGACGATGGATCACTCAAATTGCCTCCCGATTCAATACATCGTCCTCCAGCAGACTTGTCCCCATGGGTCGATTGCTGCCTCGGGCACCTTATGGCCGTTCTGCTGTGACTCAAAGATTTTCGAATCGGACGAAAAACTGATATTGAATTGTAACGTTCAGGGCCACCTAATGACGATGGATCACCCAAATTGCGTCCCGATTCAATACATCGTCCTCCAGCCGACTTGACTCCATGGGTCTATTGCTGCCTCGGGCACCTTATGGCCGTTCTGCTGTGAGTCTAGATTGTCGAATGGGACAAAAAACTGATAGTGAATTGTAACGTTCAGGGCCTCCTAATGACGATGGATCACTCAAATTGCGTCCCGATTCAATACATCGTCCTCCAGCAGACTTGTCTCCATGGGTCTATTGCTGCCTCGGGCACCTTATGGCCGTTCTGCTGTGACACTAGATTATCGAATGGGACGAAAAACTGATAGTGAATTGTAACGTTCAGGGCCACCTAATGACGATGGATCTCTCAAATTGCGTCCCGATTCAATACATCGTCCTCCAGCCGAGTTGACTCCATGGGTCTATTGCTGCCTCGGGCACCTTATGGCCGTTCTGCTGTGAATCTAGATTATCGAATGGGACGAAAAACTGATAGTGAATTGTAACGTTCAGGGCCACCTAATGACGATGGATCACTCAAATTGCGTCCCGATTCAATACATCGTCCCCAGCCGACTTGTCTCCATGGGTCTATTGCTGCCTCGGGCACCTTATGGCCGTTCTGCTGTGAGTCTAGATTATCGAATGGGACGAAAAACTGATAGTGAATTGTAACGTTCAGGGCCACCTAATGACGATGGATCACTCAAATTGCCTCCCGATTCAATACATCGTCCTCCAGCAGACTTGTCCCCATGGGTCGATTGCTGCCTCGGGCAACTTATGGCCGTTCTGCTGTGACTCAAAGATTTTCGATTCGGACGAAAAACTGATAGTGAATTGTAACGTTCAGGGCCTCCTAATGACGATGGAACACTCAAATTTCGTCCCGATTCAATACATCGTCGTCCACAGACTTGTCTCCATGCGTCTATTGCTGCCTCGGGCACCTTATGGCAGGCCTGCTGTGACTCAAAGATTTTCGAATCGGACGAAAAACTGATAGTGAATTGTAACGTTCAGGGCCTCCTAATGACGATGGAACACTCAAATTGCGTCCCGATTCAATACATCGTCCTCCAGCAGACTTGTCTCCATGGGTCTATTGCTGCCTCGGGCACCTTATGGCCGTTCTGCTGTGAGACTAGATAATCGAATGGGACGAAAAACTGATAGTGAATAGTAACGTTCAGGGCCACCTAATGACGATGGATCTCTCAAATTGCGTCCCGATTCAATACATCGTCCTCCAGCCGACTTGACTCCATGGATCTATTGCTGCCTCGGGCACCTTATGGCCGTTCTGCTGTGAGTCTAGATTATCGAATGGGACGAAAAACTGATAGTGGATTGTAACGTTCAGGGCCTCCTAATGACGATGGATCACTCAAATTGCGTCCCGATTCAATACATCGTCCTCCAGCAGACTTGTCTCCATGGGTCGATTGCTGCCTCGGGCACCTAATGGCCGTTCTGCTGTGAGTCTAGATTATAGAATGGGATGAAAAACTGATAGTGAATTGTAACGTTCAGGGCCACCTAATGACGATGGATCACTCAAATTGCGTCCAGATTCAATACATCGTCCTCCAGCAGACTTGTCTCCATGGGTCTATTGCTGCCTCGGGCACCTTATGGCAGGCCTGCTGTGACTCAAAGATTTTCGAATCGGACGAAAAACTGATAGTGAATTGTAACGTTCAGGGCCTCCTAATGACGATGGAAACTCAAATTGCGTCCCGATTAAATACATCGTCCTCCAGCAGACTTGTCTCCATGCGTCTATTGCTGCCTCGGGCACCTTATGGCCGTTCTGCTGTGAGTCAAAGATTTTCGAATCGGACGAAAAACTGATATTGAATTGTAACGTTCAGGGCCACCTAATGACGATGGATCACTCAAATTGCGTCCCGATTCAATACATCGTCCTCCAGCCGACTTGACTCCATGGGTCTATTGCTGCCTCGGGCACCTTATGGCCGTTCTGCTGTGAGTCTAGATTATCGAATGGGACAAAAAACTGATAGTGAATTGTAACGTTCAGGGCCTCCTAATGACGATGGATCACTCAAATTGCGTCCCGATTCAATACATCGTCCTCCAGCAGACTTGTCTCCATGGGTCTATTGCTGCCTCGGGCACCTTATGGCCGTTCTGCTGTGAGTCTAGATTATCGAATGGGACGAAAAACTGATAGTGAATTGTAACGTTCAGGGCCACCTAATGACGATGGATCACTCAAATTGCGTCCTGATTCAATACATCGTCCTCCAGCAGACTTGACTTCATGGGTCTATTGCTGCCTCGGGCACCATAAGGCCGTTCTGCTGTGAGTCAAAGATTTTCGAATCGGACGAAAAACTGATGGTGAATTGTAACTTTCAGGGCCACCTCTTGACGATGGATCACTCAAATTGCCTCCCGATTCAATACATCGTCCTCCAGCAGACTTGTCCCCATGGGTCGATAGCTGCCTCGGGCACCTTATGGCCGTTCCGCTGTGACTCAAAGATTTTCGAATCGGACGAAAAACTGATTGTGAATTGTAACGTTCAGGGCCACCTAATGACGATGGATCACTCAAATTGCGTCCCGATTCAATACATCGTCCTCCAGCCGACTTGACTCCATGGGTCTATTGCTGCCTCGGGCACCTTATGGCCGTTCTGCTGTGCGTCCAGATTATCGAATGGGACGAAAAACTGATAGTGAATTGTAACGCTCAGGGCCTCCTAATGACGATGGATCACTCAAATTGCGTCCCGATTCAATACATCGTCCTCCAGCAGACTTGACTTCATGGGTCTATTGCTGCCTCGGGCACCTTAAGGCCGTTCTGCTGTGAGTCAAAGATTTTCGAATCGGACGAAAAACTGATAGTGAATTGTAACTTTCAGGGCCACCTAATGACGATGGATCACTCAAATTGCCTCCCGATTCAATACATCGTCCTCCAGCAGACTTGTCCCAATGGGTCGATTGCTGCCTCGGGCACCTTATGGCCGTTCTGCTGTGACTCAAAGATTTTCGAATCGGACGAAAAACTGATAGTGAATTGTAACGTTCAGGGCCTCCTAATGACGATGGAACACTCAACTTGCGTCCCGATTCAATACATCGTCCTCGACAGACGTGTCTCCATGCGTCTATTGCTGCCACGGGCACCTTATGGCAGGCCTGCTGTGACTCAAAGATTTTCGAATCGGACGAAAAACTGATAGTGAATTGTAACGTTCAGGGCCACCTAATGACGATGGATCACTCAAATTGCGTCCCGATTCAATACATCGTCCTCCAGCCGACTTGACTCCATGGGTCTATTGCTGCCTCGGGCACCTTATGGCCGTTCTGCTGTGAGTCTAGATTGTCGAATGGGACAAAAAACTGATAGTGAATTGTAACGTTCAGGGCCTCCTAATGACGATGGAACACTCAAATTGCGTCCCGATTCAATACATCGTCCTCGACAGACGTGTCTCCATGCGTCTATTGCTGCCACGGGCACCTTATGGCAGGCCTGCTGTGACTCAAAGATTTTCGAATCGGACGAAAAACTGATAGTGAATTGTAACGTTCAGGGCCACCTAATGACGATGGATCACTCAAATTGCGTCCCGATTCAATACATCGTCCTCCAGCCGACTTGACTCCATGGGTCTATTGCTGCCTCGGGCACCTTATGGCCGTTCTGCTGTGAGTCTAGATTATCGAATGGGACAAAAAACTGATAGTGAATTGTAACGTTCAGGGCCTCCTAATGACGATGGATCACTCAAATTGCGTCCCGATTCAATACATCGTCCTCCAGCAGACTTGTCTCCATGGGTCGATTGCTGCCTCGGGCACCTAATGGCCGTTCTGCTGTGAGTCAAAGATTTTCGAATCGGACGAAAAACTGATAGTGAATTGTAACATTCAGAGCCACCTAATGACGATGGACCACGGAAATTGCGTCCCGATTCAATACATCGTCCTCCAGCCGAGTTGACTCCATGGGTCTATTGCTGCCTCGGGCACCTTATGGCCGTTCAGCTGTGAATCTAGATTATCGAATGGGACGAAAAACTGATAGTGAATTGTAACGTTCAGGGCCACCTAATGACGATGGATCACTCAAATTACGTCCCGATTCAATACATCGTCCCAACCCGCTTGTCTCCATGGGTCTATTGCTGCCTCGGGCACCTTATGGCCGTTCTGCTGTGAGTCTAGATTATCGAATGGGACGAAAAACTGATAGTGAATTGTAACGTTCAGGGCCACCTAATGACGATGGATCACTCAAATTGCGTCCTGATTCAATACATCGTCCTCCAGCAGACTTGACTTCATGGGTCTATTGCTGCCTCGGGCACCTTAAGGCCGTTCTGCTGTGAGTCAAAGATTTTCGAATCGGACGAAAAACTGATAGTGAATTGTAACTTTCAGGGCCACCTAATGACGATGGATCACTCAAATTGCCTCCCGATTCAATACATCGTCCTCCAGCAGACTTGTCCCAATGGGTCGATTGCTGCCTCGGGCACCTTATGGCCGTTCTGCTGTGACTCAAAGATTTTCGAATCGGACGAAAAACTGATAGTGTATTGTAACGTTCAGGGCCTCCTAATGACGATGGAACACTCAAATTGCGTCCCGATTCAATACATCGTCCTCGACAGACGTGTCTCCATGCGTCTATTGCTGCCACGGGCACCTTATGGCAGGCCTGCTGTGACTCAAAGATTTTCGAATCGGACGAAAAACTGATAGTGAATTGTTACGTTCAGGGCCACCTAATGACGATGGATCACTCAAATTGCGTCCCGATTCAATACATCGTCCTCCAGCCGACTTGACTCCATGGGTCTATTGCTGCCTCGGGCACCTTATGGCCGTTCTGCTGTGAGTCTAGATTATCGAATGGGACAAAAAACTGATAGTGAATTGTAACGTTCAGGGCCTCCTAATGACGATGGATCACTCAAATTGCGTCCCGATTCAATACATCGTCCTCCAGCAGACTTGTCTCCATGGGTCGATTGCTGCCTCGGGCACCTAATGGCCGTTCTGCTGTGAGTCAAAGATTTTCGAATCGGACGAAAAACTGATAGTGAATTGTAACATTCAGAGCCACCTAATGACGATGGACCACGGAAATTGCGTCCCGATTCAATACATCGTCCTCCAGCCGAGTTGACTCCATGGGTCTATTGCTGCCTCGGGCACCTTATGGCCGTTCTGCTGTGAATCTAGATTATCGAATGGGACGAAAAACTGATAGTGAATTGTAACGTTCAGGGCTACCTAATGACGATGGATCACTCAAATTACGTCCCGATTCAATACATCGTCCCCACCCGCTTGTCTCCATGGGTCTATTGCTGCCTCGGGCACCTTATGGCCGTTCTGCTGTGAGTCTAGATTATCGAATGGGACGAAAAACTGATAGTGAATTGTAACGTTCAGGGCCACCTAATGACGATGGATCACTCAAATTGCGTCCTGATTCAATACATCGTCCTCCAGCAGACTTGACTTCATGGGTCTATTGCTGCCTCGGGCACCTTAAGGCCGTTCTGCTGTGAGTCAAAGATTTTCGAATCGGACGAAAAACTGATAGTGAATTGTAACTTTCAGGGCCACCTAATGACGATGGATCACTCAAATTGCCTCCCGATTCAATACATCGTCCTCCAGCAGACTTGTCCCAATGGGTCGATTGCTGCCTCGGGCACCTTATGGCCGTTCTGCTGTGACTCAAAGATTTTCGAATCGGACGAAAAACTGATAGTGTATTGTAACGTTCAGGGCCTCCTAATGACGATGGAACACTCAAATTGCGTCCCGATTCAATACATCGTCCTCGACAGACGTGTCTCCATGCGTCTATTGCTGCCACGGGCACCTTATGGCAGGCCTGCTGTGACTCAAAGATTTTCGAATCGGACGAAAAACTGATAGTGAATTGTAACGTTCAGGGCCACCTAATGACGATGGATCACTCAAATTGCGTCCCGATTCAATACATCGTCCTCCAGCCGACTTGACTCCATGGGTCTATTGCTGCCTCGGGCACCTTATGGCCGTTCTGCTGTGAGTCTAGATTATCGAATGGGACAAAAAACTGATAGTGAATTGTAACGATCAGGGCCTCCTAATGACGATGGATCACTCAAATTGCGTCCCGATTCAATACATCGTCCTCCAGCAGACTTGTCTCCATGGGTCGATTGCTGCCTCGGGCACCTAATGGCCGTTCTGCTGTGAGTCAATGATTTTCGAATCGAACGAAAAACTGATAGTGAATTGTAACATTCAGAGCCACCTAATGACGATGGACCACGGTAATTGCGTCCCGATTCAATACATCGTCCTCCAGCCGAGTTGACTCCATGGGTCTATTGCTGCCTCGGGCACCTTATGGCCGTTCTGCTGTGAATCTAGATTATCGAATGGGACGAAAAACTGATAGTGAATTGTAACGTTCAGGGCCACCTAATGACGATGGATCACTCAAATTACGTCCCGATTCAATACATCGTCCCCACCCGCTTGTCTCCATGGGTCTATTGCTGCCTCGGGCACCTTATGGCCGTTCTGCTGTGAGTCTAGATTATCGAATGGGACGAAAAACTGATAGTGAATTGTAACGTTCAGGGCCACCTAATGACGATGGATCACTCAAATTGCGTCCTGATTCAATACATCGTCCTCCAGCAGACTTGACTTCATGGGTCTATTGCTGCCTCGGGCACCTTAAGGCCGTTCTGCTGTGAGTCAAAGATTTTCGAATCGGACGAAAAACTGATAGTGAATTGTAACTTTCAGGGCCACCTAATGACGATGGATCACTCAAATTGCCTCCCGATTCAATACATCGTCCTCCAGCAGACTTGTCCCAATGGGTCGATTGCTGCCTCGGGCACCTTATGGCCGTTCTGCTGTGACTCAAAGATTTTCGAATCGGACGAAAAACTGATAGTGTATTGTAACGTTCAGGGCCTCCTAATGACGATGGAACACTCAAATTGCGTCCCGATTCAATACATCGTCCTCGACAGACGTGTCTCCATGCGTCTATTGCTGCCACGGGCACCTTATGGCAGGCCTGCTGTGACTCAAAGATTTTCGAATCGGACGAAAAACTGATAGTGAATTGTTACGTTCAGGGCCACCTAATGACGATGGATCACTCAAATTGCGTCCCGATTCAATACATCGTCCTCCAGCCGACTTGACTCCATGGGTCTATTGCTGCCTCGGGCACCTTATGGCCGTTCTGCTGTCAGTCTAGATTGTCGAATGGGACAAAAAACTGATAGTGAATTGTAACGTTCAGGGCCTCCTAATGACGATGGATCACTCAAATTGCGTCCCGATTCAATACATCGTCCTCCAGCAGACTTGTCTCCATGGGTCTATTGCTGCCTCGGGCACCTTATGGCCGTTCTGCTGTGAGTCTAGATTATCGAATGGGACGAAAAACTGATAGTGAATTGTAACGTTCAGGGCCACCTAATGACGATGGATCACTCAAATTGCGTCCTGATTCAATACATCGTCCTCCAGCAGACTTGACTTCATGGGTCTATTGCTGCCTCGGGCACCATAAGGCCGTTCTGCTGTGAGTCAAAGATTTTCGAATCGGACGAAAAACTGATGGTGAATTGTAACTTTCAGGGCCACCTCTTGACGATGGATCACTCTAATTGCCTCCCGATTCAATACATCGTCCTCCAGCAGACTTGTCCCCATGGGTCGATAGCTGCCTCGGGCACCTTATGGCCGTTCCGCTGTGACTCAAAGATTTTCGAATCGGACGAAAAACTGATTGTGAATTGTAACGTTCAGGGCCACCTAATGACGATGGATCACTCAAATTGCGTCCCGATTCAATACATCGTCCTCCAGCCGACTTGACTCCATGGGTCTATTGCTGCCTCGGGCACCTTATGGCCGTTCTGCTGTGCGTCCAGATTATCGAATGGGACGAAAAACTGATAGTGAATTGTAACGCTCAGGGCCTCCTAATGACGATGGATCACTCAAATTGCGTCCCGATTCAATACATCGTCCTCCAGCAGACTTGACTTCATGGGTCTATTGCTGCCTCGGGCACCTTAAGGCCGTTCTGCTGTGAGTCAAAGATTTTCGAATCGGACGAAAAACTGATAGTGAATTGTAACTTTCAGGGCCACCTAATGACGATGGATCACTCAAATTGCCTCCCGATTCAATACATCGTCCTCCAGCAGACTTGTCCCAATGGGTCGATTGCTGCCTCGGGCACCTTATGGCCGTTCTGCTGTGACTCAAAGATTTTCGAATCGGACGAAAAACTGATAGTGAATTGTAACGTTCAGGGCCTCCTAATGACGATGGAACACTCAAATTGCGTCCCGATTCAATACATCGTCCTCGACAGACGTGTCTCCATGCGTCTATTGCTGCCACGGGCACCTTATGGCAGGCCTGCTGTGATTCAAAGATTTTCGAATCGGACGAAAAACTGATAGTGAATTGTAACGTTCAGGGCCACCTAATGACGATGGATCACTCAAATTGCGTCCCGATTCAATACATCGTCCTCCAGCCGACTTGACTCCATGGGTCTATTGCTGCCTCGGGCACCTTATGGCCGTCCTGCTGTGAGTCTAGATTGTCGAATGGGACAAAAAACTGATAGTGAATTGTAACGTTCAGGGCCTCCTAATGACGATGGATCACTCAAATTGCGTCCCGATTCAATACATCGTCCTCCAGCAGACTTGTCTCCATGGGTCTATTGCTGCCTCGGGCACCTTATGGCCGTTCTGCTGTGAGTCTAGATTATCGAATGGGACGAAAAACTATTAGTGAATTGTAACGTTCAGGGCCACCTAATGACGATGGATCACTCAAATTGCGTCCTGATTCAATACATCGTCCTCCAGCAGACTTGACTTCATGGGTCTATTGCTGCCTCGGGCACCATAAGGCCGTTCTGCTGTGAGTCAAAGATTTTCGAATCGGACGAAAAACTGATAGTGAATTGTAACTTTCAGGGCCACCTAATGACGATGGATCACTCAAATTGCCTCCCGATTCAATACATCGTCCTCCAGCAGACTTGTCCCCATGGGTCGATTGCTGCCTCGGGCACCTTATGGCCGTTCTGCTGTGACTCAAAGATTTTCGAATCGGACGAAAAACTGATATTGAATTGTAACGTTCAGGGCCACCTAATGACGATGGATCACCCAAATTGCGTCCCGATTCAATACATCGTCCTCCAGCCGACTTGACTCCATGGGTCTATTGCTGCCTCGGGCACCTTATGGCCGTTCTGCTGTGAGTCTAGATTGTCGAATGGGACAAAAAACTGATAGTGAATTGTAACGTTCAGGGCCTCCTAATGACGATGGATCACTCAAATTGCGTCCCGATTCAATACATCGTCCTCCAGCAGACTTGTCTCCATGGGTCTATTGCTGCCTCGGGCACCTTATGGTCGTTCTGCTGTGACACTAGATTATCGAATGGGACGAAAAACTGATAGTGAATTGTAACGTTCAGGGCCACCTAATGACGATGGATCTCTCAAATTGCGTCCCGATTCAATACATCGTCCTCCAGCCGAGTTGACTCCATGGGTCTATTGCTGCCTCGGGCACCTTATGGCCGTTCTGCTGTGAATCTAGATTATCGAATGGGACGAAAAACTGATAGTGAATTGTAACGTTCAGGGCCACCTAATGACGATGGATCACTCAAATTGCGTCCCGATTCAATACATCGTCCCCAGCCGACTTGTCTCCATGGGTCTATTGCTGCCTCGGGCACCTTATGGCCGTTCTGCTGTGAGTCTAGATTATCGTATGGGACGAAAAACTGATAGTGAATTGTAACGTTCAGGGCCACCTAATGACGATGGATCACTCAAATTGCCTCCCGATTCAATACATCGTCCTCCAGCAGACTTGTCCCCATGGGTCGATTGCTGCCTCGGGCACCTTATGGCCGTTCTGCTGTGACTCAAAGATTTTCGATTCGGACGAAAAACTGATAGTGAATTGTAACGTTCAGGGCCTCCTAATGACGATGGAACACTCAAATTTCGTCCCGATTCAATACATCGTCGTCCACAGACTTGTCTCCATGCGTCTATTGCTGCCTCGGGCACCTTATGGCAGGCCTGCTGTGACTCAAAGATTTTCGAATCGGACGAAAAACTGATAGTGAATTGTAACGTTCAGGGCCTCCTAATGACGATGGAACACTCAAATTGCGTCCCGATTCAATACATCGTCCTCCAGCAGACTTGTCTCCATGGGTCTATTGCTGCCTCGGGCACCTTATGGCCGTTCTGCTGTGAGACTAGATAATCGAATGGGACGAAAAACTGATACATCGTCCTACAGCAGACTTGTCTCCATGCGTCTATTGCTGCCTCGGGCACCTTATGGCCGTTCTGCTGTGAGTCAAAGATTTTCGAATCGGACGAAAAACTGATATTGAATTGTAACGTTCAGGGCCACCTAATGACGATGGATCACTCAAATTGCGTCCCGATTCAATACATCGTCCTCCAGCCGACTTGACTCCATGGGTCTATTGCTGCCTCGGGCACCTTATGGCCGTTCTGCTGTGAGTCTAGATTATCGAATGGGACAAAAAACTGATAGTGAATTGTAACGTTCAGGGCCTCCTAATGACGATGGATCACTCAAATTGCGTCCCGATTCAATACATCGTCCTCCAGCAGACTTGTCTCCATGGGTCTATTGCTGCCTCGGGCACCTTATGGCCGTTCTGCTGTGAGTCTAGATTATCGAATGGGACGAAAAACTGATAGTGAATTGTAACGTTCAGGGCCACCTAATGACGATGGATCACTCAAATTGCGTCCTGATTCAATACATCGTCCTCCAGCAGACTTGACTTCATGGGTCTATTGCTGCCTCGGGCACCATAAGGCCGTTCTGCTGTGAGTCAAAGATTTTCGAATCGGACGAAAAACTGATGGTGAATTGTAACTTTCAGGGCCACCTCTTGACGATGGATCACTCAAATTGCCTCCCGATTCAATACATCGTCCTCCAGCAGACTTGTCCCCATGGGTCGATAGCTGCCTCGGGCACCTTATGGCCGTTCCGCTGTGACTCAAAGATTTTCGAATCGGACGAAAAACTGATTGTGAATTGTAACGTTCAGGGCCACCTAATGACGATGGATCACTCAAATTGCGTCCCGATTCAATACATCGTCCTCCAGCCGACTTGACTCCATGGGTCTATTGCTGCCTCGGGCACCTTATGGCCGTTCTGCTGTGCGTCCAGATTATCGAATGGGACGAAAAACTGATAGTGAATTGTAACGCTCAGGGCCTCCTAATGACGATGGATCACTCAAATTGCGTCCCGATTCAATACATCGTCCTCCAGCAGACTTGACTTCATGGGTCTATTGCTGCCTCGGGCACCTTAAGGCCGTTCTGCTGTGAGTCAAAGATTTTCGAATCGGACGAAAAACTGATAGTGAATTGTAACTTTCAGGGCCACCTAATGACGATGGATCACTCAAATTGCCTCCCGATTCAATACATCGTCCTCCAGCAGACTTGTCCCAATGGGTCGATTGCTGCCTCGGGCACCTTATGGCCGTTCTGCTGTGACTCAAAGATTTTCGAATCGGACGAAAAACTGATAGTGAATTGTAACGTTCAGGGCCTCCTAATGACGATGGAACACTCAACTTGCGTCCCGATTCAATACATCGTCCTCGACAGACGTGTCTCCATGCGTCTATTGCTGCCACGGGCACCTTATGGCAGGCCTGCTGTGACTCAAAGATTTTCGAATCGGACGAAAAACTGATAGTGAATTGTAACGTTCAGGGCCACCTAATGACGATGGATCACTCAAATTGCGTCCCGATTCAATACATCGTCCTCCAGCCGACTTGACTCCATGGGTCTATAGCTGCCTCGGGCACCTTATGGCCGTTCTGCTGTGAGTCTAGATTGTCGAATGGGACAAAAAACTGATAGTGAATTGTAACGTTCAGGGCCTCCTAATGACGATGGATCACTCAAATTGCGTCCCGATTCAATACATCGTCCTCCAGCAGACTTGTCTCCATGGGTCTATTGCTGCCTCGGGCACCTTATGGCCGTTCTGCTGTGAGTCTAGATTATCGAATGGGACGAAAAACTGATAGTGAATTGTAACGTTCAGGGCCACCTAATGACGATGGATCACTCAAATTGCGTCCTGATTCAATACATCGTCCTCCAGCAGACTTGACTTCATGGGTCTATTGCTGCCTCGGGCACCATAAGGCCGTTCTGCTGTGAGTCAAAGATTTTCGAATCGGACGAAAAACTGATAGTGAATTGTAACTTTCAGGGCCACCTAATGACGATGGATCACTCAAATTGCCTCCCGATTCAACACATCGTCCTCCAGCAGACTTGTCCCCATGGGTCGATTGCTGCCTCGGGAACCTTATGGCCGTTCTGCTGTGACTCAAAGATTTTCGAATCGGACGAAAAACTGATATTGAATTGTAACGTTCAGGGCCACCTAATGACGATGGATCACTCAAATTGCGTCCCGATTCAATACATCGTCCTCCAGCCGACTTGACTCCATGGGTCTATTGCTGCCTCGGGCACCTTATGGCAGGCCTGCTGTGACTCAAAGATTCTCGAATCGGACGAAAAACTGATAGTGAATTGTAACGTTCAGGGCCTCCTAATGACGATGGAACACTCAAATTGCGTCCCGATTCAATACATCGTCCTCCAGCAGACTTGTCTCCATGGGTCTATTGCTGCCTCGGGCACCTTATGGCCGTTCTGCTGTGAGACTAGATAATCGAATGGGACGAAAAACTGATAGTGAATTGTAACGTTCAGGGCCACCTAATGACGATGGATCTCTCAAATTGCGTCCCGATTCAATACATCGTCCTCCAGCCGACTTGACTCCATGGATCTATTGCTGCCTCGGGCACCTTATGGCCGTTCTGCTGTGAGTCTAGATTATCGAATGGGACGAAAAACTGATAGTGGATTGTAACGTTCAGGGCCTCCTAATGACGATGGATCACTCAAATTGCGTCCCGATTCAATACATCGTCCTCCAGCAGACTTGTCTCCATGGGTCGATTGCTGCCTCGGGCACCTAATGGCCGTTCTGCTGTGAGTCTAGATTATAGAATGGGATGAAAAACTGATAGTGAATTGTAACGTTCAGGGCCACCTAATGACGATGGATCACTCAAATTGCGTCCAGATTCAATACATCGTCCTCCAGCAGACTTGTCTCCATGGGTCTATTGCTGCCTCGGGCACCTTATGGCAGGCCTGCTGTGACTCAAAGATTTTCGAATCGGACGAAAAACTGATAGTGAATTGTAACGTTCAGGGCCTCCTAATGACGATGGAAACTCAAATTGCGTCCCGATTAAATACATCGTCCTCCAGCAGACTTGTCTCCATGCGTCTATTGCTGCCTCGGGCACCTTATGGCCGTTCTGCTGTGAGTCAAAGATTTTCGAATCGGACGAAAAACTGATATTGAATTGTAACGTTCAGGGCCACCTAATGACGATGGATCACTCAAATTGCGTCCCGATTCAATACATCGTCCTCCAGCCGACTTGACTCCATGGGTCTATTGCTGCCTCGGGCACCTTATGGCCGTTCTGCTGTGAGTCTAGATTATCGAATGGGACAAAAAACTGATAGTGAATTGTAACGTTCAGGGCCTCCTAATGACGATGGATCACTCAAATTGCGTCCCGATTCAATACATCGTCCTCCAGCAGACTTGTCTCCATGGGTCTATTGCTGCCTCGGGCACCTTATGGCCGTTCTGCTGTGAGAGTAGATTATCGAATGGGACGAAAAACTGATAGTGAATTGTAATGTTCAGGGCCACCTAATGACGATGGATCTCTCAAATTGCGTCCCGATTCAATACATCGTCCTCCAGCCGACTTGACTCCATGGATCTATTGCTGCCTCGGGCACCTTATGGCCGTTCTGCTGTGCATCTAGATTATCGAATGGGACGAAAAACTGATAGTGAATTGTAACGTTCAGGGCCTCCTAATGACGATGGATCACTCAAATCGCGTCCCGATTCAATACATCGTCCTCCAGCCGACTTGACTCCATGGGTCTATTGCTGCCTCGGGCACCTTATGGCCGTTCTGCTGTGAGTCTAGATTATCGAATGGGACGAAAAACTGATAGTGAATTGTAACGTTCAGGGCCTCCTAATGACGATGGATCACTCAAATTGCGTCCCGATTCAATACATCGTCCTCCAGCAGACTTGTCTCCATGGGTCGATTGCTGCCTCGGGCACCTAATGGCCGTTCTGCTGTGAGTCTAGATTATAGAATGGGATGAAAAACTGATAGTGAATTGTAACGTTCAGGGCCACCTAATGACGATGGATCACTCAAATTGCGTCCAGATTCAATACATCGTCCTCCAGCAGACTTGTCTCCATGGGTCTATTGCTGCCTCGGGCACCTTATGGCAGGCCTGCTGTGACTCAAAGATTTTCGAATCGGACGAAAAACTGATAGTGAATTGTAACGTTCAGGGCCTCCTAATGACGCTGGAAACTCAAATTGCGTCCCGATTAAATACATCGTCCTCCAGCAGACTTGTCTCCATGCGTCTATTGCTGCCTCGGGCACCTTATGGCCGTTCTGCTGTGAGTCAAAGATTTTCGAATCGGACGAAAAACTGATATTGAATTGTAACGTTCAGGGCCACCTAATGACGATGGATCACTCAAATTGCGTCCCGATTCAATACATCGTCCTCCAGCCGACTTGACTCCATGGGTCTATTGCTGCCTCGGGCACCTTATGGCCGTTCTGCTGTGAATCTAGATTATCGAATGGGACGAAAAATTGATAGTGAATTGTAACGTTCAGGGCCACCTAATGACGATGGATCACTCAAATTACGTCCCGATTCAATACATCGTCCCCACCCGATTGTCTCCATGGGTCTATTGCTGCCTCGGGCACCTTATGGCCGTTCTGCTGTGAGTCTAGATTATCGAATGGGACGAAAAACTGATAGTGAATTGTAACGTTCAGGGCCTCCTAATGACGATGGATCACTCAAATTGCGTCCTGATTCAATACATCGTCCTCCAGCAGACTTGACTTCATGGGTCTATTGCTGCCTCGGGCACCTTAAGGCCGTTCTGCTGTGAGTCAAAAATTTTCGAATCGGACGAAAAACTGATAGTGAATTGTAACTTTCAGGGCCACCTAATGACGATGGATCACTCAAATTGCCTCCCGATTCAATACATCGTCCTCCAGCAGACTTGTCCCCATGGGTCGATTGCTGCCTCGGGCACATTATGGCCGTTCTGCTGTGACTCAAAGATTTTCGAATCGGACGAAAAACTGATAGTGAATTGTAACGTTCAGGGCCTCCTAATGACGATGGAACACTCAAATTGCGTCCCGATTCAATACATCGTCCTCCACAGACGTGTCTCCATGCGTCTATTGCTGCCACGGGCACCTTATGGCGGGCCTGCTGTGACTCAAAGATTTTCGAATCGGACGAAAAACTGATAGTGAATTGTAACGTTCAGGGCCACCTAATGACGATGGATCTCTCAAATTGCGTCCCGATTCAATACATCGTCCTCCAGCCGACTTGACTCCATGGATCTATTGCTGCCTCGGGCACCTTATGGCCGTTCTGCTGTGAGTCTAGATTATCGAATGGGACGAAAAACTGATAGTGAATTGTAACGTTCAGGGCCTCCTAATGACGATGGATCACTCAAATTGCGTCCCGATTAAATACATCGTCCTCCAGCCGACTTGACTCCATGAGTCTATTGCTGCCTCGGGCACCTTATCGCCGTTCTGCTGTGAGTCTAGATTATCGAATGGGACGAAAAACTGATAGTGAATTGTAACGTTCAGGGCCACCTAATGACGATGGATCACTCAAATTGCGTCCTGATTCAATACATCGTCCTCCAGCAGACTTGACTTCATGGGTCTATTGCTGCCACGGGCACCTTAAGGCCGTTCTGCTGTGAGTCAAAGATTTTCGAATCGGACGAAAAACTGATAGTGAATTGTAACTTTCAGGGCCACCTAATGACGATGGATCACTCAAATTGCCTCCCGATTCAATACATCGTCCTCCAGCAGACTTGTCCCAATGGGTCGATTGCTGCCTCGGGCACCTTATGGCCGTTCTGCTGTGACTCAAAGATTTTCGAATCGGACGAAAAACTGATAGTGAATTGTAACGTTCAGGGCCTCCTAATGACGATGGAACACTCAAATTGCGTCCCGATTCAATACATCGTCCTCGACAGACGTGTCTCCATGCGTCTATTGCTGCCACGGGCACCTTATGGCAGGCCTGCTGTGACTCAAAGATTTTCGAATCGGACGAAAAACTGATAGTGAATTGTAACGTTCAGGGCCACCTAATGACGATGGATCACTCAAATTGCGTCCCGATTCAATACATCGTCCTCCAGCCGACTTGACTCCATGGGTCTATTGCTGCCTCGGGCACCTTATGGCCGTTCTGCTGTGAGTCTAGATTGTCGAATGGGACAAAAAACTGATAGTGAATTGTAACGTTCAGGGCCTCCTAATGACGATGGATCACTCAAATTGCGTCCCGATTCAATACATCGACCTCCAGCAGACTTGTCTCCATGGGTCTATTGCTGCCTCGGGCACCTTATGGCCGTTCTGCTGTGAGTCTAGATTATCGAATGGGACGAAAAACTGATAGTGAATTGTAACGTTCAGGGCCACCTAATGACGATGGATCACTCAAATTGCGTCCTGATTCAATACATCGTCCTCCAGCAGACTTGACTTCATGGGTCTATTGCTGCCTCGGGCACCATAAGGCCGTTCTGCTGTGAGTCAAAGATTTTCGAATCTGACGAAAAACTGATAGTGAATTGTAACTTTCAGGGCCACCTAATGACGATGGATCACTCAAATTGCCCCCGATTCAATACATCGTCCTCCAGCAGACTTGTCCCCATGGGTCGATTGCTGCCTCGGGCACCTTATGGCCGTTCTGCTGTGACTCAAAGATTTTCGAATCGGACGAAAAACTGATATTGAATTGTAACGTTCAGGGCCACCTAATGACGATGGATCACTCAAATTGCGTCCCGATGCAATACATCGTCCTCCAGCCGACTTGACTCCATGGGTCTATTGCTGCCTCGGGCACCTTATGGCCGTTCTGCTGTGAGTCTAGATTGTCGAATGGGACAAAAAACTGATAGTGAATTGTAACGTTCAGGGCCTCCTAATGACGATGGATCACTCAAATTGCGTCCCGATTCAATACATCGTCCTCCAGCAGACTTGTCTCCATGGGTCTATTGCTGCCTCGGGCACCTTATGGCCGTTCTGCTGTGAGACTAGATTATCGAATGGGACGAAAAACTGATAGTGAATTGTAACGTTCAGGGCCACCTAATGACGATGGATCTCTCAAATTGCGTCCCGATTCAATACATCGTCCTCCAGCCGAGTTGACTCCATGGGTCTATTGCTGCCTCGGGCACCTTATGGCCGTTCGGCTGTGAATCTAGATTATCGAATGGGACGAAAAACTGATAGTGAATTGTAACGTTCAGGGCCACCTAATGACGATGGATCACTCAAATTGCGTCCCGATTCAATACATCGTCCCCAGCCGACTTGTCTCCATGGGTCTATTGCTGCCTCGGGCACCTTATGGCCGTTCTGCAGTGAGTCTAGATTATCGAATGGGACGAAAAACTGATAGTGAATTGTAACGTTCAGGGCCACCTAATGACGATGGATCACTCAAATTGCCTCCCGATTCAATACATCGTCCTCCAGCAGACTTGTCCCCATGGGTCGATTGCTGCCTCGGGCACCTTATGGCCGTTCTGCTGTGACTCAAAGATTTTCGATTCGGACGAAAAACTGATAGTGAATTGTATCGTTCAGGGCCTCCTAATGACGATGGAACACTCAAATTTCGTCCCGATTCAATACATCGTCGTCCACAGACTTGTCTCCATGCGTCTATTGCTGCCTCGGGCACCTTATGGCAGGCCTGCTGTGACTCAAAGATTTTCGAATCGGACGAAAAACTGATAGTGAATTGTAACGTTCAGGGCCTCCTAATGACGATGGATCACTCAAATTGCGTCCCGATTCAATACATCGTCCTCCAGCAGACTTGTCTCCATGGGTCTATTGCTGCCTCGGGCACCTTATGGCCGTTCTGCTGTGAGACTAGATTATCGAATGGGACGAAAAACTGATAGTGAATTGTAACGTTCAGGGCCACCTAATGACGATGGATCTCTCAAATTGCGTCGCGATTCAATACATCGTCCACCAGCCGACTTGACTCCATGGATCTATTGCTGCCTCGGGCACCTTATGGCCGTTCTGCTGTGCATCTAGATTATCGAATGGGACGAAAAACTGATAGTGAATTGTAACGTTCAGGGCCTCCTAATGACGATGGATCACTCAAATCGCGTCCCGATTCAATACATCGTCCTCCAGCCGACTTGACTCCATGGGTCTATTGCTGCCTCGGGCACCTTATGGCCGTTCTGCTGTGAGTCTAGATTATCGAATGGGACGAAAAACTGATAGTGAATTGTAACGTTCAGGGCCTCCTAATGACGATGGATCACTCAAATTGCGTCCCGATTCAATACATCGTCCTCCAGCAGACTTGTCTCCATGGGTCGATTGCTGCCTCGGGCACCTAATGGCCGTTCTGCTGTGAGTCTAGATTATAGAATGGGATGAAAAACTGATAGTGAATTGTAACGTTCAGGGCCACCTAATGACGATGGATCACTCAAATTGCGTCCAGATTCAATACATCGTCCTCCAGCAGACTTGTCTCCATGGGTCTATTGCTGCCTCGGGCACCTTATGGCAGGCCTGCTGTGACTCAAAGATTTTCGAATCGGACAAAAAACTGATAGTGAATTGTAACGTTCAGGGCCTCCTAATGACGCTGGAAACTCAAATTGCGTCCCGATTAAATACATCGTCCTCCAGCAGACTTGTCTCCATGCGTCTATTGCTGCCTCGGGCACCTTATGGCCGTTCTGCTGTGAGTCAAAGATTTTCGAATCGGACGAAAAACTGATATTGAATTGTAACGTTCAGGGCCACCTAATGACGATGGATCACTCAAATTGCGTCCCGATTCAATACATCGTCTTCCAGCCGACTTGACTCCATGGGTCTATTGCTGCCTCGGGCACCTTATGGCCGTTCTGCTGTGAGACTAGATTATGGAATGGGACGAAAAACTGATAGTGAATTGTAACGTTCAGGGCCACCTAATGACGATGGATCTCTCAAATTGCGTCCCGATTCAATACATCGTCCTCCAGCCGACTTGACTCCATGGATCTATTGCTGCCTCGGGCACCTTATGGCCGTTCTGCTGTGAGTCTAGATTATCGAATGGGACGAAAAACTGATAGTGAATTGTAACGTTCAGGGCCTCCTAATGACGATGGATCACTCAAATTGCGTCCCGATTCAATACATCGTCCTCCAGCCGACTTGACTCCATGAGTCTATTGCTGCCTCGGGCACCTTATGGCCGTTCTGCTGTGAGTCTAGATTATCGAATGGGACGAAAAACTGATAGTGAATTGTAACGTTCAGGGCCTCCTAATGACGATGGATCACTCAAATTGCGTCCCGATTCAATACATCGTCCTCCAGCAGACTTGTCTCCATGGGTCCATTGCTGCCTCGGGCACCTAATGGCCGTTCTGCTGTGAGTCTAGATTATAGAATGGTATGAAAAACTGATAGTGAATTGTAACGTTCAGGGCCACCTAATGACGATGGATCACTCAAATTGCGTCCAGATTCAATACATCATCCTCCAGCAGACTTGTCTCCATGGGTCTATTGCTGCCTCGGGCACCTTATGGCAGGCCTGCTGTGACTCAAAGATTTTCGAATCGGACGAAAAACTGATAGTGAATTGTAACGTTCAGGGCCTCCTAATGACGATGGAAACTCAAATTGCGTCCCGATTAAATACATCGTCCTCCAGCAGACTTGTCTCCATGCGTCTATTGCTGCCTCGGGCACCTTATGGCCGTTCTGCTGTGAGTCAAAGATTTTCGAATCGGACGAGAAACTGATAGTGAATTGTAACGTTCAGGGCCACCTAATGACGATGGATCACTCAAATTGCGTCCCGATTCAATACATCGTCCTCCAGCCGACTTGACTCCATGGGTCTATTGCTGCCTAGGGCACCTTATCGCCGTTCTGCTGTGAATCTAGATTATCGAATGGGACGAAAAACTGATAGTGAATTGTAACGTTCAGGGCCACCTAATGACGATGGATCACTCAAATTGCGTCCCGATTCAATACATCGTCCCCAGCCGATTTGACTCCATGGGTCTATTGCTGCCTCCGGCACCTTATGGCCGTTCTGCTGTGAGTCTAGATTATCGAATGGGACGAAAAACTGATAGTGAATTGTAACGTTCAGGGCCACCTAATGACGATGGATCTCTCAAATTGCGTCCCGATTCAATACATCGTCCTCCTGCCGACTTGACTCCATGGGTCTATTGCTGCCTCGGGCACCTTATGGCCGTTCTGCTGTGAGTCTAGATTATCGAATGGGACGAAAAACTGATAGTGAATTGTAACGTTCAGGGCCACCTAATGACGATGGATCACTCAAATTGCGTCCCGATTCAATACATCGTACTCCAGCCGACTTGACTCCATGGGTCTATTGCTGCCTCGGGCACCTTATGGCCGTTCTGCTGTGAGTCTAGATTATCGAATGGGACGAAAAACTGATAGTGAATTCTAACATTCAGGGCCACCTAATGACGATGGACCACGCAAATTGCGTCCCGATTCAATACATCGTCCTCCAGCCGAGTTGACTCCATGGGTCTATTGCTGCCTCGGGCAGCTTATGGCCGTTCTGCTGTGAATCTAGATTATCGAATGAGACGAAAAACTGATAGTTAATTGTAACTTTCAGGGCCACCTAATGACGATGGATCACTCAAATTGCCTCCCGATTCAATACATCGTCCTCCAGCAGACTTGTCCCCATGGGTCGACTGCTGCCTCGGGCACCTTATGGCCGTTCTGCTGTGAGTCAAAGATTTTCGAATCGGACGAAAAACTGATAGTGATTTGTAACATTCAGGGCCACCTAATGTCGATGGCCCACACAAATTGCGTCCCGATTCAGTACATCGTCCACTAGCCGACTTGACTCCATGGGGCTATTGCTGCCTCGGGCACCTTATGGCCGTTGTGCTGTGAGTCTAGATTATAGAATGGGATGAAAAACTGATAGTGAATTGTAACGTTCAGGGCCACCTAATGACGATGGATCACTCAAATTGCGTCCCGATTCAATACATCGTCCTCCAGCAGACTTGTCTCCATGGGTCTATTGCTGCCTCGGGCACCTTATGGCAGGCCTGCTGTGACTCAAAGATTTTTGAATCGGACGAAAAATTGATAGTGAATTGTAAAGTTCAGGGCCTCCTAATGACGATGGAACATTCAAATTGCGTCCCGATTCAATACATCGTCCTCCAGCAGACTTGTCTCCATGCGTCTATTGCTGCCTCGGGCACCTTATGGCAGGCCTGCTGTGATTCAAAGATTTAAGAATCGGACGAAAAACTGATAGTGAATTGTAACGTTCAGGGCCACCTAATGTCGATGGATCACTCAAATTGCGTCCCGATTCAATACATCGTCTTCCAGCCGACTTGACTCCAAGGGTCTATTGCTGCCTCGGGCACCTTATGGCCGTTCTGCTGTGAGTCTTGATTATCGAATGGGACAAATAACTGATAGTGAATTGTAACGTTCAGGGCCTCCTAATGACGATGGATCACTCAAATTGCGTCCCGATTCAATACATCGTCCTCCAGCAGACTTGTCTCCATGGGTCTATTGCTGCCTCGGGCACCTTATGGCCGTTCTGCTGTGAGTCTAGATTATCGAATGGGACGAAAAACTGATAGTGAATTGTAACGTTCAGGGCCACCTAATGACGATGGATCTCTCAAATTGCGTCCCGATTCAATACATCGTCCTCCAGCCGACTTGACTCCATGGGTCTATTGCTGCCTCGGGCACCTTATGGCCGTTCTGCTGTGATTCTAGATTATCGAATGGGACGAAAAACTGATAGTGAATTGTAACGTTCAGGGCCACCTAATGACGATGGATCACTCAAATTGCGTCCTGATTCAATACATCGTCTTCCAGCAGACTTGACTTCATCGGTCTATTGCTGCCTCGGGCACCTTATGGCCGTTCTGCTGTGAGTCAAAGATTTTCGAATCGGACGAAAAACTGATAGTGAATTGTAACATTCAGGGCCACCTAATGACGATGGACCACGCAAATTGCGTCCCGATTCAATACATCGTCCTCCAGCCGAGTTGACTCCATGGGTCTATTGCTGCCTCGGGCACCTTAAAGGCCGTTCTGCTGTGAATCTAGATTATCGAATGGGACGAAAAACTGATAGTGAATTGTAACTTTCAGGGCCACCTAATGACGATGGATCACTCAAATTGCGTCCCGATTCAATACATCGTCCTCAAGCAGACTTGTCCCCATGGGTCGACTGCTGCCTCGGGCACCTTATGGCCGTTCTGCTGTGAATCAAAGATTTTCGAATCGGACGAAAAACTGATAGTGATTTGTAACATTCAGGGCCACCTAATGACGATGGACCACACAAATTGCGTCCCGATTCAGTACATCGTCCACTAGCCGACTTGACTCCATGGGACTATTGCTGCCTCGGCACCTTATGGCCGTTGTGCTGTGAGTCTAGATTATAGAATGGGATGAAAAACTGATAGTGAGTTGTAACGTTCAGGGCCACCTAATGACGATGGATCACTCAAATTGCGTCCCGATTCAATACATCGTCCTCCAGCAGACTTGTCTCCATGGGTCTATTGCTGCCTCGGGCACCTTATGGCAGGCCTGCTGTGACTCAAAGATTTTCGAATCGGACGAAAAACTGATAGTGAATTGTAACGTTCAGGGCCTCCTAATGACGATGGAACATTCAAATTGCGTCCCGATTCAATACATCGTCCTCCAGCAGACTTGTCTCCATGCGTCTATTGCTGCCTCGGGCACCTTATGGCAGGCCTGCTGTGATTCAAAGATTTTCGAATCGGACGAAAAACTGATAGTGAATTGTAACGTTCAGGGCCACCTAATGACGATGGATCACTCAAATTGCGTCCCGATTCAATACATCGTCCTCCAGCCGACTTGACTCCATGGGTCTATTGCTGCCTCGGGCACCTTATGGCCGTTCTGCTCTGAGTCTAGATTATCGAATGGGACAAAAAACTGATAGTGAATTGTAACGTTCAGGGCCTCCTAATGACGATGGATCACTCAAATTGCGTCCCGATTCAATACATCGTCCTCCAGCAGACTTGTCTCCATTGGTCTATTGCTGCTTCGGGCACCTTATGGCCGTTCTGCTGTGAGTCTAGATTATCGAATGGGACGAAAAACTGATAGTGAATTGTAACGTTCAGGGCCACCTAATGACGATGGACCTCTCAAATTGCGTCCCGATTCAGTACATCGTCCTCCAGCCGACCTGACTCCATTGGTCTATTGCTGCCACAGGCACCTTATGGCCGTTCTGCTGTGAGTCTAGATTATCGAATGGGACGAAAAACTGATAGTGAATTGTAACGTTCAGGGCCACCTAATGACGATGGATCACTCAAATTGCATCCCGATTCAATATATCGTCCTCCAGCAGTTTTGTTTCCATGGGTCTATTGCTGCCTCGGGCACCTAATGGCCGTTCTGCTGTGAGTCAAAGACTTTCGAATCGGACGAAAAACTGATAGTGAATTGTAACGTTCAGGGCAACCTAATGACGATGGACCACGCAAATTGCGTCCCGATTCAATACATCGTCCTCCAGCCGACTTGACTCCATGGGTCTATTGCTGCCTCGGGCACCTTATGGCCGTTCTGCTGTGAATCTAGATTATCGAATGGGACGAAAAACTGGTAGTGAATTGTAACGTTCAGGCCACCTAATGACGATGGATCACTCAAATTGCGTCCCGATTCAATACATCGTCCTCCAGCCGACTTGTCTCCATGAGTCTATTGCTGCCTCGGGCACCTTATGGCCGTTCTGCTGTGAGTCTAGATTATCGAATGGGACGAAAAACTGATAGTGAATTGTAACTTTCAGGGCCACCTAATGACGATGGATCACTCAAATTGCGTCCCGATTCAATACATCGTCCTCCAGCAGACTTGTCTCCATGGGTCGATTGCTGCCTCGGGCACCTTATGGCCGTTCTGCTGTGAGTCATAGATTTTTGAATCGGACCAAAAAACCTGATAGTGAATTGTAACATTCAGGGCCACCTAATGACGATGGACCACGCAAATTGCGTCCCGATTCAATACATCGTCCTCCAGCCGACTTGACTCCATGGGTCTATTGCTGCCTCGGGCACCTTATGGCCGTTCTGCTGTGAATCTAGATTATCGAATGGGACGAAAAACTGGTAGTGAATTGTAACGTTCAGGGCCACCTAATGACGATGGATCACTCAAATTGCGTCCCGATTCAATACATCGTCCTCCAGCAGACTTGTCTCCATGGGTCTATTGCTGCTTCGGGCACCTTATGGCCGTTCTGCTGTGAGTCTAGATTATCGAATGGGACGAAAAACTGATAGTGAATTGTAACGTTCAGGGCCACCTAATGACGATGGATCTCTCAAATTGCGTCCCGATTCAATACATCGTCCTCCAGCCGACTTGATTCCATGGGTCTATTGGTGCCTCGGGCACCTTATGGCCGTTCTGCTGTGATTCTAGTTTATCGAATGGGACGAAAAACTGATAGTGAATTGTAACGTTCAGGGCCACCTAATGACGATGGATCACTCAAATTGCGTCCTGATTCAATACATCGTCTTCCAGCAGACTTGACTTCATGGGTCTATTGCTGCCTCGGGCACCTTATGGCCGTTCTGCTGTGAGTCAAAGATTTTCGAATCGGACGAAAAACTGATAGTTATTTGTAACGTTCAGGGCCTCCTAATGACGATGGAACACCCAAATTGCGTCCCGATTCAATACATCGTCCTCCATCAGACTTGTCTCCATGGGTCGATTGCTGCCTCGGGCACCTTATGGCCGTTCTCCTATGAGTCAAAGATTTTCGAATCGGACGAAAAACTGATAGCGAATTGTAACATCCAGGGCCACCTAATGACGATGGACCACACAAATTGCGTCCCGATTCAGTACATCGTCCTCCAGCCGACCTGACTCCATGGGTCTATTGCTGCCACAGGCACCTTATGGCCGTTCTGCTGTGAGTCTAGATTATCGAATGGGACGAAAAACTGATAGTGAATTGTAACGTTCAGGGCCACCTAATGACGATGGATCACTCAAATTGCGTCCCGATTCAATACATCGTCCTCCAGCCGACTTGTCTCCATGGGTCTATTGCTGCCTTGGGCACCTTATGGCCGTTCTGCTGTGAGTCTAGATTATCGAATGGGACGAAAAACTGATAGTGAATTGTAACTTTCAGGGCCACCTAATGTCGATGGATCACTCAAATTGCGTCCCGATTCAATACATCGTCCTCCAGCAGACTTGTCTCCATGGGTCGATTGCTGCCTCGGGCACCTTATGGCCGTTCTGCTGTGAGTCATAGATTTTTGAATCGGACGAAAAACCTGATAGTGATTTGTAACATTCAGGGCCACCTAATGACGATGGACCACACAAATTGCGTCCCGATTCAGTACATCGTCCACTAGCCGACTTGACTCCATGGGTCTATTGCTGCCTCGGGCACCTTATGGCAGTCCTGCTGTGACTCAAAGATTTTCGAATCGGACGAAAAACTGATAGTGAATTGTAACGTTCAGAGCCTCCTAATGACGATGGATCACTCAAATTGCGTCCCGATTCAATACATCGTCCTCCAGCAGATTTGTCTCCATGGGTCTATTGCTGCCTCGGGCACCTTATGGCCGTTCTGCTGTGAGTCTAGATTATCGAATGGGACGAAAAACTGATAGTGAATTGTAACGTTCGGGGCCTCCTAATGTCGATGGATCACTCAAATTGCGTCCCGATTCAATACATCGTCCTCCAGCAGACTTGTCTCCATGGGTCGATTGCTGCCTCGGGCACCTAATGGCCGTTCTGCTGTGAGTCAAAGATTTTCGAATCGGACGAAAAACTGATAGTGAATTGTAACATTCAGGGCCACCTAATGACGATGGGCCACGCAAATTGCGTCCCGATTCAATACATCGTCCTCCAGCCGAGTTGACTCCATGGGTCTATTGCTGCCTCGGGCACCTTATGGCCGTTCTGCTGTGAATGTAGAATATCGAATGGGACGAAAAACTGATAGTGAATTGTAACGTTCAGGGCCACCTAATGACGATGGATCCCTCAAATTGCGTCCCGATTCAATACATCGTCCCCAGCCGACTTGTCTCCATGGGTCTATTGCTGCCTCGGGCACCTTATGGCCGTTCTGCTGTGAGTCTAGATTATCGAATGGGACGAAAAACTGATAGTGAATTGTAACGTTCAGGGCCACCTAATGACGATGGATCACTCAAATTGCGTCCTGATTCAATACATCGTCCTCCAGCAGACTTGACTTCATGGGTCTATTGCTGCCTCGGGCACCTTATTGCCGTTCTGCTGTGAGTCAAAGATTTTCGAATCGGACGAAAAACTGATAGTTAATTGTAACTTTCAGGGCCACCTAATGACGATGGATCACTCAAATTGCGTCCCGATTCAATACATCGTCCTCCAGCAGACTTGTCCCCAAGGGTCGATTGCTGCCTCGGGCACCTTATTGCCGTTCTGCTGTGAGTCTAGATTATAGAATGGGATGAAAAACTGATAGTGAATTGTAACGTTCAGGGCCACCTAATGACGATGGATCACTCAAATTGCGTCCCGATTCAATACATCGTCCTCCAGCAGACTTGTCTCCATGGGTCTATTGCTGCCTCGGGCACCTTATGGCCGTTCTGCTGTGAGTCTAGATTATCGAATGGGACGAATAACTGATAGTGAATTGTAACGTTCAGGGCCACCTAATGACGATGGATCTCTCAAATTGCGTCCCGATTCAATACATCGTCCTCCAGCCGACTTGACTCCATGGGTCTATTGCTGCCTCGGGCACCATATGGCCGTTCTGCTGTGAGTCTAGATTATCGAATGGGACGAAAAACTGATAGTGAATTGTAACGTTCAGGGCCACCTAATGACGATGGATCACTCAAATTGCGTCCTGATTCAATACATCGTCCTCCAACAGACTTGACTTCATGGGTCTATTCCTGCCTCGGGCACCTTATGGCCGTTCTGCTGTGAGTCAAAGATTTTCGAATCGGACTGATTTGTAACGTTCAGGACCTCCTAATGACGATGGAACACTCAAATTGCGTCCCGAGTCAATACATCGTCCTCCAGCAGACTTGTCTCCATGGGTCTATTGCTGCCTCGGGCACCTTATGGCCGTTCTGCTGTGAGTCAAAGATTTTCGAATCGGACGAAAAACTGATAGTGAATTGTAACATTCAGGGCTACCTAATGACGATGGACCACACAAATTGCGTCCCGATTCTGTACATCGTCCTCCAGCCGACCTGACTCCATGGGTCTATTGCTGCCTGAGGCACCTTATGGCCGTTCTGCTGTGAGTCTAGATTATCGAATGGGACGAAAAACTGATAGTGAATTGTAACGTTCAGGGCCACCTAATGACGATGGATCACTCAAATTGCGTCCCGATTCAATATATCGTCCTCCAGCAGACTTGTTTCCATTGGTCTATTGTTGCCTCGGGCACCTTATGGCCGTTCTGCTGTGAGTCAAAGATTTTCGAATCGGACATAAAACTGATAGTGAATTGTAACTTTCAGGGCAACCTAATGACGATGGATCACTCAAATTGCGTCCCGATTCAATACATCGTCCTCCAGCCGACTTGTCTCCATGGGTCTATTGCTGCCTCGGGCACCTTATGGCCGTTCTGCTGTGAGTCAAAGATTTTCGAATCGGACGAAAAACTGATAGTAAATTGGAACGTTCAGTGCCTCCTAATGACGATGGATCACTCAGATTGCGTCCCGATTCAATACATCGTCCTCCAGCGGACTTGTCTCCATTGGTCTATTGGTGCCTCCGGCACCTAATGGCCGTTCAGCTGTGAGTCACAGACTTTCGAATCGGACGAAAAACTGATAGTGAATTGTAACATTCAGGGCCACCTAATGACGATGGACCACGCAAATTGCGTCCCGATTCAATACATCGTCCTCCAGCCGAGTTGACTCCATGGGTCTATTGCTGCCTCGGGCACCTTATGGCCGTTCTGCTGTGAATCTAGATTATCAAATGGGACGAAAAACTGGTAGTGAATTGTAACGTTCAGCGCCACCTAATGACGATGGATCACTCAAATTGCGTCCCGATTCAATACATCGTCCTCCAGCAGACTTGTCTCCATGGGTCTATTGCTGCCTCGGGCACCTTATGGCCGTTCTGCTGTGAGTCTAGATTATCGAATGGGACGAAAAACTGATAGTGAATTGTAACTTTCAGAGCCACCTAATGACGATGGATCACTCAAATTGCGTCCCGATTCAATACATCGTCCTCCAGCAGACTTGTCTCCATGGGTCGATTGCTGCCTCGGTCACCTTATAGCCGTTCTGCTGTGAGTCATAGATTTTCGAATCGGACGAAAAACTGATAGTGAATTGTAACGTTCAGGGCCTCCTAATGACGATGGAACACTCAAATTGCGTCCCGATTCAATACATCGTCCTCCAGCAGACTTGTCTCCATGGGTCTATTGCTGCCTCGGGCACCTTATGGCCGTTCTGCTGTGAGTCAAAGATTTTCGAATCCGACGAAAAACTGATAGTGAATTGTAACATTCAGGGCCACCTAATGACGATGGACCACACAAATTGCATCCCGATTCAGTACATCGTCCTCCAGCCGACCTACTCCATGGGTCTATTGCTGCCTCGGGCACCTTATGGCCGTTCTGCTGTGAGTCTAGATTATCGAATGGGACGAAAAACTGATAGTGAATTGTAACGTTCAGGGCCACCTAATGACGATGGATCACTCAAATTGCTTCCTGATTCAATACATCGTCCTCCAACAGACTTGTCTCCATGGGTCTATTGCTGCCTCGGGCACCTTATGGCCGTTCTGCTGTGAGTCAAAGATTTTCGAATCGGACGAAAAACTGATAGTGAATTGTAACTTTCAGAGCCACCTAATGACGATGGATCACTCAAATTGCGTCCCGATTCAATACATCGCCCTCCAGCAGACTTGTCTCCATGGGTCGATTGCTGCCTCGGGCACCTTATAGCCGTTCTGCTGTGAGTCATAGATTTTCGAATCGGACGAAAAACCTGATAGTGATTTGTAACATTCAGGGCCACCTAATGACGATGGACCACACAAATTGCGTCCCGATTCAGTACATCGTCCACTAGCCGACTTGACTCCATGGGTCTATTGCTGCCTCGGGCACCTTATGGCCGTTCTGCTGTGAGTCTAGATTATCGAATGGGACGAAAAACTGATAGTGAATTGTAACGTTCAGGGCCACCTAATGACGATGGATCACTCAAATTGCGTCCTGATTCAATACGTCGTCCTCCAACAGACTTGTCTCCATGGGTCTATTGCTGCCTCGGGCACCTTATGGCCGTTCTGCTGTGAGTCAAAGATTTTCGAATCGGACGAAAAACTGATAGTGAATTGTAACATTCAGGGCTACCTAATGACGATGGACCACACAAATTGCGTCCCGATTCAATACATCGTCCTCCAGCCGACCTGACTCCATGGGTCTATTGCTGCCTGAGGCACCTTATGGCCGTTCTGCTGTGAGTCTAGATTATCGAATGGGACGAAAAACTGATAGTGAATTGTAACGTTCAGGGCCACATAATGACGATGGATCACTCAAATTGCGTCCCGATTCAATATATCGTCCTCCAGCAGACTTGTTTCCATTGGTCTATTGTTGCCTCGGGCACCTTATGGCCGTTCTGCTGTGAGTCAAAGATTTTCGAATCGGACATAAAACTGATAGTGAATTGTAACTTTCAGGGCAACCTAATGACGATGGATCACTCAAATTGCGTCCCGATTCAATACATCGTCCTCCAGCAGACTTGTCTCCACTGGTCTATTGCTGCCTCGGGCACCTAATGGCCGTTCAGCTGTGAGTCACAGACTTTCGAATCGGACGAAAAACTGATAGTGAATTGTAACATTCAGGGCCACCTAATGACGATGGACCACGCAAATTGCGTCCCGATTCAATACATCGTCCTCCAGCCGTGTTGACTCCATGGGTCTATTGCTGCCTCGGGCACCTTATGGCCGTTCTGCTGTGAATCTAGAATATCGAATGGGACGAAAAACTGATAGTGAATTGTAACGTTCAGGGCCACCTAATGACGATGGATCACTCAAATTGCGTCCCGATTCAATACATCGTCCTCCAGCAGACTTGTCCCCATGGGTCGATTGCTGCCTCGGGCACCTTATGGCCGTTCTGCTGTGAGTCTAGATTATCGAATGGGACGAAAAACTGATAGTGAATTGTAACGTTCAGGGCCACCTAATGACGATGGATCACTCAAATTGCGTCCTGATTCAATACATCGTCCTCCAGCAGACTTGACTTCATGGGTCTATTGCTGCCTCGGGCACCTTATTGCCGTTCTGCTGTGAGTCAAAGATTTTCGAATCGGACGAAAAACTGATAGTTAATTGTAACTTTCAGGGCCACCTAATGACGATGGATCACTCAAATTGCGTCCCGATTCAATACATCGTCCTCCAGCAGACTTGTCCCCATGGGTCGATTGCTGCCTCGGGCACCTTATTGCCGTTCTGCTGTGAGTCTAGATTATAGAATGGGATGAAAAACTGATAGTGAATTGTAACGTTCAGGGCCACCTAATGACGATGGATCACTCAAATTGCGTCCCGATTCAATACATCGTCCTCCAGCAGACTTGTCTCCATGGGTCTATTGCTGCCTCGGGCACCTTATGGCCGTTCTGCTGTGAGTCTAGATTATCGAATGGGACGAATAACTGATAGTGAATTGTAACGTTCAGGGCCACCTAATGACGATGGATCTCTCAAATTGCGTCCCGATTCAATATATCGTCCTCCAGCCGACTTGACTCCATGGGTCTATTGCTGCCTCGGGCACAATATGGCCGTTCTGCTGTGAGTCTAGATTATCGAATGGGACGAAAAACTGATAGTGAATTGTAACGTTCAGGGCCACCTAATGACGATGGATCACTCAAATTGCGTCCTGATTCAATACATCGTCCTCCAACAGACTTGACTTCATGGGTCTATTGCTGCCTCGGGCACCTTATGGCCGTTCTGCTGTGAGTCAAAGATTTTCGAATCGGACTGATTTGTAACGTTCAGGACCTCCTAATGACGATGGAACACTCAAATTGCGTCCCGAGTCAATACATCGTCCTCCAGCAGACTTGTCTCCATGGGTCTATTGCTGCCTCGGGCACCTTATGGCCGTTCTGCTGTGAGTCAAAGATTTTCGAATCGGACGAAAAACTGATAGTGAATTGTAACATTCAGGGCTACCTAATGACGATGGACCACACAAATTGCGTCCCGATTCTGTACATCGTCCTCCAGCCGACCTGACTCCATGGGTCTATTGCTGCCTGAGGCACCTTATGGCCGTTCTGCTGTGAGTCTAGATTATCGAATGGGACGAAAAACTGATAGTGAATTGTAACGTTCAGGGCCACCTAATGACGATGGATCACTCAAATTGCGTCCCGATTCAATATATCGTCCTCCAGCAGACTTGTTTCCATTGGTCTATTGTTGCCTCGGGCACCTTATGGCCGTTCTGCTGTGAGTCAAAGATTTTCGAATCGGACATAAAACTGATAGTGAATTGTAACTTTCAGGGCAACCTAATGACGATGGATCACTCAAATTGCGTCCCGATTCAATACATCGTCCTCCAGCCGACTTGTCTCCATGGGTCTATTGCTGCCTCGGGCACCTTATGGCCGTTCTGCTGTGAGTCAAAGATTTTCGAATCGGACGAAAAACTGATAGTAAATTGGAACGTTCAGTGCCTCCTAATGACGATGGATCACTCAGATTGCGTCCCGATTCAATACATCGTCCTCCAGCGGACTTGTCTCCATTGGTCTATTGGTGCCTCGGGCACCTAATGTCCGTTCAGCTGTGAGTCACAGACTTTCGAATCGGACGAAAAACTGATAGTGAATTGTAACATTCAGGGCCACCTAATGACGATGGACCACGCAAATTGCGTCCCGATTCAATACATCGTCCTCCAGCCGAGTTGACTCCATGGGTCCATTGCTGCCTCGGGCACCTTATGGCCGTTCTGCTGTGAATCTAGATTATCAAATGGGACGAAAAACTGGTAGTGAATTGTAACGTTCAGCGCCACCTAATGACGATGGATCACTCAAATTGCGTCCCGATTCAATACATCGTCCTCCAGCAGACTTGTCTCCATGGGTCTATTGCTGCCTCGGGCACCTTATGGCCGTTCTGCTGTGAGTCTAGATTATCGAATGGGACGAAAAACTGATAGTGAATTGTAACTTTCAGAGCCACCTAATGACGATGGATCACTCAAATTGCGTCCCGATTCAATACATCGTCCTCCAGCAGACTTGTCTCCATGGGTCGATTGCTGCCTCGGGCACCTTATAGCCGTTCTGCTGTGAGTCATAGATTTTCGAATCGGACGAAAAACTGATAGTGAATTGTAACGTTCAGGGCCTCCTAATGACGATGGAACACTCAAATTGCGTCCCGATTCAATACATCGTCCTCCAGCAGACTTGTCTCCATGGGTCTATTGCTGCCTCGGGCACCTTATGGCCGTTCTGCTGTGAGTCAAAGATTTTCGAATCCGACGAAAAACTGATAGTGAATTGTAACATTCAGGGCCACCTAATGACGATGGACCACACAAATTGCATCCCGATTCAGTACATCGTCCTCCAGCCGACCTACTCCATGGGTCTATTGCTGCCTCGGGCACCTTATGGCCGTTCTGCTGTGAGTCTAGATTATCGAATGGGACGAAAAACTGATAGTGAATTGTAACGTTCAGGGCCACCTAATGACGATGGATCACTCAAATTGCTTCCTGATTCAATACATCGTCCTCCAACAGACTTGTCTCCATGGGTCTATTGCTGCCTCGGGCACCTTATGGCCGTTCTGCTGTGAGTCAAAGATTTTCGAATCGGACGAAAAACTGATAGTGAATTGTAACTTTCAGAGCCACCTAATGACGATGGATCACTCAAATTGCGTCCCGATTCAATACATCGCCCTCCAGCAGACTTGTCTCCATGGGTCGATTGCTGCCTCGGGCACCTTATAGCCGTTCTGCTGTGAGTCATAGATTTTCGAATCGGACGAAAAACCTGATAGTGATTTGTAACATTCAGGGCCACCTAATGACGATGGACCACACAAATTGCGTCCCGATTCAGTACATCGTCCACTAGCCGACTTGACTCCATGGGTCTATTGCTGCCTCGGGCACCTTATGGCCGTTCTGCTGTGAGTCTAGATTATCGAATGGGACGAAAAACTGATAGTGAATTGTAACGTTCAGGGCCACATAATGACGATGGATCACTCAAATTGCGTCCTGATTCAATACGTCGTCCTCCAACAGACTTGTCTCCATGGGTCTATTGCTGCCTCGGGCACCTTATGGCCGTTCTGCTGTGAGTCAAAGATTTTCGAATCGGACGAAAAACTGATAGTGAATTGTAACATTCAGGGCTACCTAATGACGATGGACCACACAAATTGCGTCCCGATTCAATACATCGTCCTCCAGCCGACCTGACTCCATGGGTCTATTGCTGCCTGAGGCACCTTATGGCCGTTCTGCTGTGAGTCTAGATTATCGAATGGGACGAAAAACTGATAGTGAATTGTAACGTTCAGGGCCACATAATGACGATGGATCACTCAAATTGCGTCCCGATTCAATATATCGTCCTCCAGCAGACTTGTTTCCATTGGTCTATTGTTGCCTCGGGCACCTTATGGCCGTTCTGCTGTGAGTCAAAGATTTTCGAATCGGACATAAAACTGATAGTGAATTGTAACTTTCAGGGCAACCTAATGACGATGGATCACTCAAATTGCGTCCCGATTCAATACATCGTCCTCCAGCAGACTTGTCTCCACTGGTCTATTGCTGCCTCGGGCACCTAATGGCCGTTCAGCTGTGAGTCACAGACTTTCGAATCGGACGAAAAACTGATAGTGAATTGTAACATTCAGGGCCACCTAATGACGATGGACCACGCAAATTGCGTCCCGATTCAATACATCGTCCTCCAGCCGTGTTGACTCCATGGGTCTATTGCTGCCTCGGGCACCTTATGGCCGTTCTGCTGTGAATCTAGATTATCAAATGGGACGAAAAACTGGTAGTGAATTGTAACGTTCAGGGCCACCTAATGACGATGGATCACTCAAATAGCGTCCCGATTCAATACATCGTCCTCCAGCAGACTTGGCTCCATGGGTCTATTGCTGCCTCGGGCACCATATGGCCGTTCTGCTGTGAGTCTAGATTATCGAATGGGACGAAAAACTGATAGTGAATTGTAACTTTCAGAGCCACCTAATGACGATGGATCACTCAAATAGCGTCCCGAGTCAATACATCGTCCTCCAGCAGACTTGTCTCCATGGGTCTATTGCTGCCTCGGGCACCTTATGGCCGTTCTGCTGTGAGTCTAGATTATCGAATGGGACGAAAAACTGATAGTGAATTGTAACTTTCAGAGCCACCTAATGACGATGGATCACTCAAATTGCGTCCCGATTCAATACATCGTCCTCCAGCAGACTTGTCTCCATGGGTCGATTGCTGCCTCGGGCACCTTATAGCCGTTCTGCTGTGAGTCAAAGATTTTCGAATCGGACGAAAGACTGATAGTGAATTGTAACTTTCAGGGGCACCTAATGACGATGGATCACTCAAATTGCGTCCCGATTAAATACATCGTCCTCTAGCCGACTTGTCTTGCTGCCTCGGGCACCTTATGGCCGTTCTGCTGTGAGTCAAAGATTTTCGAATCGAACGAAAAACTGATAGTGAATTGTAACGTTCAGGGCCTCCTAATGACGATGGAACACTAAAAATGCGTCCCGATCAATACATCGTCCTCCAGCAGACTTGACTTCATGGGTCTATTGCTGCCTCGGGCACCTTATGGCCGTTCTGCTGTGAGTCAAAGAATTTCGAATCGGACGAAAAACTGATAGTGAATTGTAACGTTCAGGGAAACCTAATGACGATGGATCACTCAAATTGCGTCCCGATTCAATACATCGTCCTCCAGCCGACTTGACTCCATGGGTCTATTGCTGCCTCGGGCAGCTTATGGCCGTTCTGCTGTGAGTCTAGATTATCGAATGGGACGAAAAACTGATAGTGAATTGTAAAATTCAGGGCCACCTAATGACGATGGATCACTCAAATTGCGTCCCGATTCAATACATCGTCCTCCAGCCGACTTGACTCCATGGGTCTATTGCTGCCTCGGACACCTTATGGCCGTTCTGCTGTGAGTCTAGATTATCGAATGGGACGAAAAACTGATAGTGAATTGTAACGTTCAGGGCCTCCTAATGACGATGGATCACTCAAATTGCGTCCCGATTCAATACATCGTCCTCCGGCAGACTTGTCTCCATGGGTCGATTGCTGCCTCGGGCACCTAATGGCCGTTCTGCTGTGAGTCAAAGATTTTCGAATCGGACGAAAAACTCATAGTGAATTGTAAGATTCAGGGCCACCTAATGACGATGGACCACGCAAATTGCGTCCCGATTCAATACATCGTCCTCCAGCCGAGTTGACTCCATGGGTCTATTGCTGCCTCGGGCACCTTATGGCCGTTCTGCTGTGAATCTAGATTATCGAATGGGACGAAAAAATGATAGTGAATTGTAACGTTCAGGGCCACCTAATGACGATGGATCACTCAAATTGCGTCCCGATTCAATACATCGTCCCCAGCCGACTTGTCTCCATGGGTCTATTGCTGCCTCGGGCACCTTATGGCCGTTCTGCTGTGAGTCAAGATTATCAAATGGGACGAAAAACTGATAGTGAATTGTAACGTTCAGGGCCACCTAATGACGATGGATCACTCAAATTGCGTCCTGATTCAATACGTCGTCCTCCAACAGACTTGTCTCCATGGGTCTATTGCTGCCTCGGGTACCTTATGGCCGTTCTGCTGTGAGTCAAAGATTTTCGAATCGGACGAAAAACTGATGGTGAATTGTAACATTCAGGGCTACCTAATGACGATGGACCACACAAATTGCGTCCCGATTCTGTACATCGTCCTCCAGCCGACCTGACTCCATGGGTCTATTGCTGCCTGAGGCACCTTATGGCCGTTCTGCTGTGAGTCTAGATTATCGAATGGGACGAAAAACTGATAGTGAATTGTAACGTTCAGGGCCACCTAATGACGATGGATCACTCAAATTGCGTCCCGATTCAATACATCGTCCCCAGCCGACTTGTCTCAATGGGTCTATTGCTGCCTCGGGCACCTTATGGCCGTTCTGCTGTGAGTCAAAGATTATCAAATGGGACGAAAAACTGATAGTGAATTGTAACGTTCAGGGCCACCTAATGACGATGGATCACTCAAATTGCGTCCTGATTCAATTCATCGTCCTCCAGCAGACTTGTCTCCATGGGTCGATTGCTGCCTCGGGAACCTTATAGCCGTTCTGCTGTGAGTCAGAGATTTTCGAAACGGACGAAAACTGATAGTGATTTGTAACATTCAGGGCCACCTAATGACGATGGACCACACAAACTGCGTCCCGATTCAGTACATCGTCCACTAGCCGACTTGACTCCATGGGACTATTGCTGCCTCGGGCACCTTATGGCCGTTCTGCTGTGAGTCTAGATTATAGAATGGGATGAAAAACTGATAGTGAATTGTAACGTTCAGGGCCACCTAATGACGATGGATCACTCAAATTGCGTCCCGATTCAATACATCGTCCTCCAGCCGACTTGTCTCCATGGGTCTATTGCTGCCTCGGGCACCTTATGGCCGTTCTGCTGTGAGTCAAAGATTTTCGAATCGGACGAAAAACTGATAGTAAATTGGAACGTTCAGTGCCTCCTAATGACGATGGATCACTCAGATTGCGTCCCGATTCAATACATCGTCCTCCAGCGGACTTGTCTCCATTGGTCTATTGGTGCCTCGGGCACCTAATGGCCGTTCAGCTGTGAGTCACAGACTTTCGAATCGGACGAAAAACTGATAGTGAATTGTAACATTCAGGGCCACCTAATGACGATGGACCACGCAAATTGCGTCCCGATTCAATACATCGTCCTCCAGCCGAGTTGACTCCATGGGTCTATTGCTGCCTCGGGCACCTTATGGCCGTTCTGCTGTGAATCTAGATTATCAAATGGGACGAAAAACTGGTAGTGAATTGTAACGTTCAGGGCCACCTAATGACGATGGATCACTCAAATTGCGTCCCGATTCAATACATCGTCCTCCAGCAGACTTGTCTCCATGGGTCTATTGCTGCCTCGGGCACCTTATGGCCGTTCTGCTGTGAGTCTAGATTATCGAATGGGACGAAAAACTGATAGTGAATTGTAACTTTCAGAGCCACCTAATGACGATGGATCACTCAAATTGCGTCCCGATTCAATACATCGTCCTCCAGCAGACTTGTCTCCATGGGTCGATTGCTGCCTCGGGCACCTTATAGCCGTTCTGCTGTGAGTCATAGATTTTCGAATCGGACGAAAAACTGATAGTGAATTGTAACGTTCAGGGCCTCCTAATGACGATGGAACACTCAAATTGCGTCCCGATTCAATACATCGTCCTCCAGCAGACTTGTCTCCATGGGTCTATTGCTGCCTCGGGCACCTTATGGCCGTTCTGCTGTGAGTCAAAGATTTTCGAATCGGACGAAAAACTGATAGTGAATTGTAACATTCAGGGCCACCTAATGACGATGGACCACACAAATTGCATCCCGATTCAGTACATCGTCCTCCAGCCGACCTACTCCATGGGTCTATTGCTGCCTCGGGCACCTTATGGCCGTTCTGCTGTGAGTCTAGATTATCGAATGGGACGAAAAACTGATAGTGAATTGTAACGTTCAGGGCCACCTAATGACGATGGATCACTCAAATTGCTTCCTGATTCAATACATCGTCCTCCAACAGACTTGTCTCCATGGGTCTATTGCTGCCTCGGGCACCTTATGGCCGTTCTGCTGTGAGTCAAAGATTTTCGAATCGGACGTAAAACTGATAGTGAATTGTAACTTTCAGAGCCACCTAATGACGATGGATCACTCAAATTGCGTCCCGATTCAATACATCGCCCTCCAGCAGACTTGTCTCCATGGGTCGATTGCTGCCTCGGGCACCTTATAGCCGTTCTGCTGTGAGTCATAGATTTTCGAATCGGACGAAAAACCTGATAGTGATTTGTAACATTCAGGGCCACCTAATGACGATGGACCACACAAATTGCGTCCCGATTCAGTACATCGTCCACTAGCCGACTTGACTCCATGGGTCTATTGCTGCCTCGGGCACCTTATGGCCGTTCTGCTGTGAGTCTAGATTATCGAATGGGACGAAAAACTGATAGTGAATTGTAACGTTCAGGGCCACCTAATGACGATGGATCACTCAAATTGCGTCCTGATTCAATACGTCGTCCTCCAACAGACTTGTCTCCATGGGTCTATTGCTGCCTCGGGCACCTTATGGCCGTTCTGCTGTGAGTCAAAGATTTTCGAATCGGACGAAATACTGATAGTGAATTGTAACATTCAGGGCTACCTAATGACGATGGACCACACAAATTGCGTCCCGATTCAATACATCGTCCTCCAGCCGACCTGACTCCATGGGTCTATTGCTGCCTGAGGCACCTTATGGCCGTTCTGCTGTGAGTCTAGATTATCGAATGGGACGAAAAACTGATAGTGAATTGTAACGTTCAGGGCCACATAATGACGATGGATCACTCAAATTGCGTCCCGATTCAATATATCGTCCTCCAGCAGACTTGTTTCCATTGGTCTATTGTTGCCTCGGGCACCTTATGGCCGTTCTGCTGTGAGTCAAAGATTTTCGAATCGGACATAAAACTGATAGTGAATTGTAACTTTCAGGGCAACCTAATGACGATGGATCACTCAAATTGCGTCCCGATTCAATACATCGTCCTCCAGCCGACTTGTCTCCATGGGTCTATTGCTGCCTCGGGCACCTTATGGCCGTTCTGCTGTGAGTCAAAGATTTTCGAATCGGACGAAAAACTGATAGTAAATTGGAACGTTCAGTGCCTCCTAATGACGATGGATCACTCAAATTGCGTCCCGATTCAATACATCGTCCTCCAGCGGACTTGTCTCCACTGGTCTATTGCTGCCTCGGGCACCTAATGGCCGTTCAGCTGTGAGTCACAGACTTTCGAATCGGACGAAAAACTGATAGTGAATTGTAACATTCAGGGCCACCTAATGACGATGGACCACGCAAATTGCGTCCCGATTCAATACATCGTCCTCCAGCCGTGTTGACTCCATGGGTCTATTGCTGCCTCGGGCACCTTATGGCCGTTCTGCTGTGAATCTAGATTATCAAATGGGACGAAAAACTGGTAGTGAATTGTAACGTTCAGGGCCACCTAATGACGATGGATCACTCAAATTGCGTCCCGATTCAATACATCGTCCTCCAGCAGACTTGTCTCCATGGGTCGATTGCTGCCTCGGGCACCTTATAGCCGTTCTGCTGTGAGTCAAAGATTTTCGAATCGGACGAAAGACTGATAGTGAATTGTAACTTTCAGGGGCACCTAATGACGATGGATCACTCAAATTGCGTCCCGATTAAATACATCGTCCTCTAGCCGACTTGTCTTGCTGCCTCGGGCACCTTATGGCCGTTCTGCTGTGAGTCAAAGATTTTCGAATCGAACGAAAAACTGATAGTGAATTGTAACGTTCAGGGCCTCCTAATGACGATGGACCACGCAAATTGCGTCCCGATCAATACATCGTCCTCCAGCCGAGTTGAGTCCATGGGTCTATTGCTGCCTCGGGCACCTTATGGCCGTTCTGCTGTGAATCTAGATTATCGAATGGGACCAAAAACTGATAGTGAATTGTAACGTTCAGGGCCACCTAATGACGATGGATCACTCAAATTGCGTCCCGATTCAATACATCGTCCCCAGCCGACTTGTCTCCATGGGTCTATTGCTGCCTCGGGCACCTTATGGCCGTTCTGCTGTGAGTCAAGATTATCAAATGGGACGAAAAACTGATAGTGAATTGTAACGTTCAGGGCCACCTAATGACGATGGATCACTCAAATTGCGTCGCGATTCAATACGTCGTCCTCCAACAGACTTGTCTCCATGGGTCTATTGCTGCCTCGGGCACCTTATGGCCGTTCTGCTGTGAGTCAAAGATTTTCGAATCGGACGAAAAACTGATAGTGAATTGTAACATTCAGGGCTACCTAATGACGATGGACCACACAAATTGCGTCCCGATTCTGTACATCGTCCTCCAGCCGACCTGACTCCATGGGTCTATTGCTGCCTGAGGCACCTTATGGCCGTTCTGCTGTGAGTCTAGATTATCGAATGGGACGAAAAACTGATAGTGAATTGTAACGTTCAGGGCCACCTAATGACGATGGATCACTCAAATTGCGTCCTGATTCAATTCATCGTCCTCCAGCAGTCTTGACTTCATGGGTCTATTGCTGCCTCGGGCACCTTATGGCCGTTCTGCTGTGAGTCAAAGATTTTCGAATCGGACGAAAAACTGATAGTGAATTGTAACTTTCAGGGCCACCTAATGACGATGGATCACTCAAATTGCGTCCCGATTCAATACATCGTCCTCCAGCAGACTTGTCTCCATGGGTCGATTGCTGCCTCGGGAACCTTATAGCCGTTCTGCTGTGAGTCAGAGATTTTCGAATCGGACGAAAACTGATAGTGATTTGTAACATTCAGGGCCACCTAATGACGATGGACCACACAAACTGCGTCCCGATTCAGTACATCGTCCACTAGCCGACTTGACTCCATGGGACTATTGCTGCCTCGGGCACCTTATGGCCGTTCTGCTGTGAGTCTAGATTATAGAATGCGATGAAAAACTGATAGTGAATTGTAACGTTCAGGGCCACCTAATGACGATGGATCACTCAAATTGCGTCCCGATTCAATACATCGTCCTCCAGCAGACTTGTCTCCATGCGTCTGTTGCTGCCTCGGGCACCTTACGGCCGTTCTGCTGTGAGTCAAAAATTTTCGAATCGGACGAAAAACTCATAGTGAATGACGATGTATCACTCAAATTGCGTTCCGATTCAATACATCGTCCTCCAGCCGACTTGACTCCATGGGTCTATTGCTGCCTCGGGCACCTTATGGCCGTTCTGCTGTGAGTCTAGATTATCGAATGGGACAAAAAACTGATAGTGAATTGTAACGTTCAGGGCCTCCTAATGACGATGGAACACTCAAATTGCGTCCCGATTCAATACATCGTCCTCCAGCAGACTTGTCTCCATGGGTCTATTGCTGCCTCGGGCACCTTATGGCCGTTCTGCTGTGAGTCTAGATTATCGAATGGGACGAAAAACTGATAGTGAATTGTAACGTTCAGGGCCACCTAATGACGATGGATCACTCAAATTGCGTCCCGATTCATACATCGTCCTCCAGCCGACTTGACTCCATGGGTCTATTGCTGCCTCGGGCACCTTATGGCCGTTCTGCTGTGAGTCTAGATTATCGAATGGGACGAAAAACTGATAGTGAATTGTAACGTTCAGGGCCACCTAATGACGATGGATCACTCAAATTGCGTCCTGATTCAATACATCGTCCTCCAGCAGAATTGACTTCATGGGTCTATTGCTGCCTCGGGCACCTTATGGCCGTTCTGCTGTGAGTCAAAGATTTTCGAATCGGACGAAAAACTGATAGTGAATTGTAACGTTCAGGGCCACCTAATGACGATGGATCACTCAAATTGCGTCCCGATTCAATACATCGTCCTCCAGCCGACTTGTCTCCATGGGTCTATTGCTGCCTCGGGCACCTTATGGCCGTTCTGCTGTGAGTCTAGATTATCGAATGGGACGAAAAACTGATAGTGAATTGTAACATTCAGGGCCACCTAATGACGATGGATCACTCAAATTGCGTCCCGATTCAATCCATCGTCCTCCAGCAGACTTGTCTCCATGGGTCGATTGCTGCCTCGGGAACCTTATAGCCGTTCTGCTGTGAGTCAGAGATTTTCGAATCAAACGAAAACTGATAGTGATTTGTAACATTCAGGGCCACCTAATGACGATGGACCACACAAACTGCGTCCCGATTCAGTACATCGTCCACTAGCCGACTTGACTCCATGGGACTATTGCTGCCTCGGGCACCTTATGGCCGTTCTGCTGTGAGTCTAGATTATAGAATGGGATGAAAAACTGATAGTGAATTGTAACGTTCAGGGCCACCTAATGACGATGGATCACTCAAATTCCGTCCCGATTCAATACATCGTCCTCCAGCAGACTTGTCTCCATGCGTCTGTTGCTGCCTCGGGCACCTTACGGCCGTTCTGCTGTGAGTCAAAAATTTTCGAATCGGACGAAAAACTCATAGTGATTGACGATGGATCACTCAAATTGCGTTCCGATTCAAAACATCGTCCTACAGCCGACTTGACTCCATGGGTCTATTGCTGCCTCGGGCACCTTATGGCCGTTCTGCTGTGAGTCTAGATTATCGAATGGGACAAAAAACTGATAGTGAATTGTAACGTTCAGGGCCTCCTAATGACGATGGAACACTCAAATTGCGTCCCGATTCAATACATCGTCCTCCAGCAGACTTGTCTCCATGGGTCTATTGCTGCCTCGGGCACCTTATGGCCGTTCTGCTGTGAGTCTAGATTATCGAATGGGACGAAAAACTGATAGTGAATTGTAACGTTCAGGGCCACCTACTGACGATGGATCACTCACATTGCGTCCCGATTCATACATCGTCCTCCAGCCGACCTGACTCCATGGGTCTATTGCTGTCTGAGGCACCTTATGGCCGTTCTGCTGTGAGTCTAGATTATCGAATGGGACGAAAAACTGATAGTGAATTGTAACGTTCAGGGCCACCTAATGACGATGGATCACTCAAATTGCGTCCCGATTCAATACATCGTCCTCCAGCAGACTTGTCTCCATGGGTCTATTGCTGCCTCGGGCACCTTATGGCAGGCCTGCTGTGACTCAAAGATTTTCGAATCGGACGAAAAACTGATAGTGAATTGTAACGTTCAGGGCCTCCTAATGACGATGGAACACTCAAATTGCGTCCCGATTCAATACATCGTCCTCCAGCAGACTTGTCTCCATGCGTCTATTGCTGCCACGGGCACCTTATGGCAGGCCTGCTGTGACTCAAAGATTTTCGAATCGGACGAAAAACTAATAGTGAATTGTAACGTTCAGGGCCACCTATTGACGATGGATCACTCAAATTGCGTCCCGATTCAATACATCGTCCTCCAGCCGACTTGACTCCATGGGTCTATTGCTGCCTCGGGCACCTTATGGCCGTTCTGCTCTGAGTCTAGATTATCGAATGGGACAAAAAACTGATAGTGAATTGTAACGTTCAGGGCCTCCTAATGACGATGGATCACTCAAATTGCGTCCCGACTCAATACATCGTCCTCCAGCAGACTTGTCTCCATGGGTCTATTGCTGCCTCGGGCACCTTATGGCCGTTCTGCTGTGAGTCTAGGTTAACGAATGGGACGAAAAACTGATAGTGAATTGTAACATTCAGGGCCACCTAATGACGATGGATCACTCAAATTGCGTCCCGATTCAATATATCGTCCTCCAGCAGACGTGTTTCCATTGGTCTATTGTTGCCTCGGGCACCTTATGGCCGTTCTGCTGTGAGTCAAAGATTTTCGAATCGGACGAAAAACTGATAGTGAATTGTAACTTTCAGGGCAACCTAATGATGATGGATCACTCAAATTGCGTCCCGATTGAATACATCGTCCTCCAGCAGACTTGTCTCCATGGGTCGATTGCTGCCTCTGGCACCTTATGGCCGTTCTGCTGTGAGTCATAGAATTTCGAATCGGACGAAAAACCTGATAGTGATTTGTATCATTCAGGGCCACCTAATGACGATGGACCACACAAATTGCGTCCCGATTCAGTACATCGTCCACTAGCCGACTTGACTCCATGGGTCTATTGGTGCCTCGGGCACCCTATGGCCGTTCTGCTGTGAGTCTAGATTATCGAATGGGATGAAAAACTGATAGTGAATTGTAACGTTCAGGGCCACCTAATGACGATGGATCACTCAAATTGCGTCCCAATTCAATACATCGTCCTCCAGCAGACTTGTCTCCATGGGTGTATTGCTGCCTCGGGCACCTTATGGCAGTCCTGCTGTGACTCAAAGATTTTCGAATCGGACGAAAAACTGATAGTGAATTGTAACTTTCAGCGGCACCTAATGACGATGGATCACTCAAATTGCGTCCCGATTCAGTACATCGTCCACTAGCCGACTTGACTCCATGGGTCTATTGTTGCCTCGGGCACCTTATGGCCGTTCTGCTGTGAGTCTAGATTATAGAATGGGATGAAAAACTGATAGTGAATTGTAACGTTCAGGGCCACCTAATGACGATGGATCACTCAAATTGCGTCCCGATTCAATACATCGTCCTCCAGCAGACTTGTCTCCATGCGTCTGTTGCTGCCTCGGGCACCTTACGGCCGTTCTGCTGTGAGTCAAAAATTTTCGAATCGGACGAAAAACTCATAGTGAATTGTAACGTTCGGGGCCTCCTAATGACGATGGATCACTCAAATTGCGTCCCGATTCAATACATCGTCCTCCAGCAGACTTGTCTCCATGGGTTGATTGCTGCCTCGGGCACCTAATGGCCGTTCTGCTGTGAGTCAGAGATTTTCGAATCGGACGAAAAACTGATAGTTAATTGTAACTTTCAGGGCCACCTAATGACGATGGATCACTCAAATTGCGTCCCGATTCAATACATCGTCCTCCAGCAGACTTGTCTCCATGGGTCTATTGCTGCCTCGGGCACCTTATGGCCGTTCTGCTGTGAGTCTAGATTATCGAATGGGACGAAAAACTGATAGTGAATTGTAACGTTCAGGGCCACCTAATGACGATGGATCACTCAAATTGCGTCCCGATTCATACATCGTCCTCCAGCCGACTTGACTCCATGGGTCTATTGCTGCCTAGGGCACCTTATGGCCGTTCTGCTGTGAGTCTAGATTATCGAATGGGACGAAAAACTGATAGTGAATTGTAACGTTCAGGGCCACCTAATGACGATGGATCACTCAAATTGCGTCCTGATTCAATACATCGTCCTCCAGCAGAATTGACTTCATGGGTCTATTGCTGCCTCGGGCACCTTATGGCCGTTCTGCTGTGAGTCAAAGATTTTCGAATCGGACGAAAAACTGATAGTGAATTGTAGCGTTCAGGGCCACCTAATGACGATGGATCACTCAAATTGCGTCCCGATTCAATACATCGTCCTCCAGCCGACTTGTCTCCATGAGTCTATTGCTGCCTCGGGCACCTTATGGCCGTTCTGCTGTGAGTCTAGATTATCGAATGGGACGAAAAACTGATAAAGAATTGTAACATTCAGGGCCACCTAATGACGATGTATCACTCAAATTGCGTCCCGATTCAATACATCGTCCTCCAGCAGACTTGTCTCCATGGGTCGATTGCTGCCTCGGGCACCTTATGGCCGTTCTGCTGTGAGTCATAGATTTTCACCTGATAGTGATTTGTAACATTCAGGGCCACCTAATGACGATGGACCACACAAATTGCGTCCCGATTCAGTACATCGTCCACTAGCCGACTTGACTCCATGGGTCTATTGCTGCCTCGGGCACCTTATATCCGTTCTGCTGTGAGTCTAGATTATCGAATGGGATGAAAAACTGATAGTGAATTGTAACGTTCAGGGCCACCTAATGACGATGGATTACTCAAATTGCGTCCCGATTCAATACATCGTCCTCCAGCAGACTTGTCTCCATGGGTCTATTGCTGCCTCGGGACCTTATGGCAGTCCTGCTGTGACTCAAAGATTTTCGAATCGGACGAAAAACTGATGGTGAATTGTAACGTTCAGGGCCTCCTAATGACGATGGATCACTCAAATTGCGTCCCGATTCAATACATCGTCCTTTAGCAGAATTGTCTCCATGGGTCTATTGCTGCCTCGGGCACCTTATGGCCGTTCTGCTGTGAGTCTAGATTATCGAATGGGACGAAAAACTGATAGTGAATTGTAACGTTCGGGGCCTCCTAATGACGATGGATCACTCAAATTGCGGCCCGATTCAACACATCGTCCTCCAGCAGACTTGTCTCCATGGGTCGATTGCTGCCTCGGGCACCTAATGGCCGTTCTGCTGTGAGTCAGAGATTTTCGAATCGGACGAAAAACTGATAGTTAATTGTAACGTTCAGGGCCTCCTAATGACGATGGAACACTCAAATTGCGTCCCGATTCAATACATCGTCCTCCAGCAGACTTGTCCCCATGGCCTGCTGTGACTCAAAGATTTTCGAATCGGACGAAAAACTGATAGTGAATTGTAACGTTCAGGGCCTCCTAATGACGATGGAACACTCAAATTGCGTCCCGATTCAATACATCGTCCTCCAGCAGACTTGTCTCCATGCGTCTATTGCTGCCTCGGGCACCTTATGGCAGGCCTGCTGTGACTCAAAGATTTTCGAACTGGACGAAAAACTGATAGTGAATTGTAACGTTCAGGGCCACCTATTGACAATGGATCACTCAAATTGCGTCCCGATTCAATACATCGTCCTCCAGCCGACTTGACTCCATGGGTCTATTGCTGCCTCGGGCACCTTATGGCCGTTCTGCTGTGAGTCTAGATTATCGAATGGGACAAAAAACTGATAGTGAATTGTAACGTTCAGGGCGTCCTAATGACGATGGATCACTCAAATTGCGTCCCGACTCAATACATCGTCCTCCAGCAGACTTGTCTCCATGGGTCTATTGCTGCCTCGGGCACCTTATGGCCGTTCTGCTGTGAGTCTAGGTTATCGAATGGGACGAAAAACTGATAGTGAATTGTAACATTCAGGGCCACCTAATGACGATGGACCACACAAATTGCGTCCCGATTCTGTACATCGTCCTCCAGCCGACCTGACTCCATGGGTCTATTGCTGCCTGAGGCACCTTATGGCCGTTCTGCTGTGAGTCTAGATTATCGAATGGGACGAAAAACTGATAGTGAAATGTAACGTTCAGGGCCACCTAATGAAGATGGATCACTCAAATTGCGTCCCGATTCAATATATCGTCCTCCAGCAGACTTGTTTCCATTGGTCTAGTGTTGCCTCGGGCACCTTATGGCCGTTCTGCTGTGAGTCAAAGATTTTCGAATCGGGCGAAAAACTGATAGTGAATTGTAACTTTCAGGGCAACCTAATGACGATGGATCACTCAAATTGCGTCCCGATTCAATACATCGTCCTCCAGCAGACTTGTCTCCATGGGTCGATTGCTGCCTCTGGCACCTTATGGCCGTTCTGCTGTGAGTCATAGATTTTCGAATCGGACGAAAAACCTGATAGTGATTTGTAACATTCAGGGCCACCTAATGACGATGGACCACACAAATTGCGTCCCGATTCAGTACATCGTCCACTAGCCGACTTGACTCCATGGGTCTATTGCTGCCTCGGGCACCTTACGGCCGTTCTGCTGTGAGTCAAAAATTTTCGAATCGGACGAAAAACTCATAGTGAATGACGATGGATCACTCAAATTGCGTTCCGATTCAATACATCGTCCTCCAGCCGACTTGACTCCATGGGTCTATTGCTGCCTCGGGCACCTTATGGCCGTCCTGCTGTGAGTCTAGATTATCGAATGGGACAAAAAACTGATAGTGAATTGTAACGTTCAGGGCCTCCTACTGACGATGGAACACTCAAATTGCGTCCCGATTCAATACATCGTCCTCCAGCAGACTTGTCTCCATGGGTCTATTGCTGCCTCGGGCACCTTATGGCCGTTCTGCTGTGAGTCTAGATTATCGAATGGGACGAAAAACTGATAGTGAATTGTAACGTTCAGGGCCACCTAATGACGATGGATCACTCAAATTGCGTCCTGATTCAATACATCGTCCTCCAGCAGAATTACCTCATGGGTCGATTGCTGCCTCGGGCACCTTATGGCCGTTCTGCTGTGAGTCAAAGATTTTCGAATCGGACGAAAAACTGATAGTGAATTGTAACGTTCAGGGCCACCTAATGACGATGGATCACTCAAATTGCGTCCCGATTCAATACATCGTCCTCCAGCCGACTTGTCTCCATGGGTCTATTGCTGCCTCGGGCACCTTATGGCCGTTCTGCTGTGAGTCTAGATTATCGAATGGGACGAAAAACTGATAGTGAATTGTAACATTCAGTGCCACCTAATGACGATGGATCACTCAAATTGCGTCCCGATTCAATACATCGTCCTCCAGCAGACTTGTCTCCATGGGTCGATTGCTGCCTCGGGCACCTTATGGCCGTTCTGCTGTGAGTCATAGATTTTCGAATCGGGCGAAAAACCTGATAGTGATTTGTAACATTCAGGGCCACCTAAAGACGATGGACCACACAAATTGCGTCCCGATTCAGTACATCGTCCACTAGCCGACTTGACTCCATGGGTCTATTGCTGCCTCGGGCACCTTATGGCCGTTCTGCTGTGAGTCTAGATTATCGAATGGGATGAAAAACTGATAGTGAATTGTAACGTTCAGGGCCACCTAATGACGATGGATCACTCAAATTGCGTCCCGATTCAATACATCGTCCTCCAGCAGACTTGTCTCCATGGGTCTATTGCTGCCTCGGGACCTTATGGTAGTCCTGCTGTGACTCAAAGATTTTCGAATCGGACGAAAAACTGATAGTGAATTGTAACGTTCAGGGCCTCCTAATGACGATGGATCACTCAAATTGCGTCCCGATTCAATACATCGTCCTCCAGCAGACTTGTCTCCATGGGTCTATTGCTGCTTCGGGCACCTTATGGCCGTTCTGCTGTGAGTCTACATAATCGAATGGGACGAAAAACTGATAGTGAATTGTAACGTTCGGGGCCTCCTAATGACGATGGATCACTCAAATTGCGTCCCGATTCAATACATCGTCCTCCAGCCGAGTTGACTCCATGGGTCGATTGCTGCCTCGGGCACCTAATGGCCGTTCTGCTGTGAGTCAAAGATTTTCGAATCGGACGAAAAACTGATAGTTAATTGTATCTTTCAGGGCCACCTAATGACGATGGATCACTCAAATTGCGTCCCGATTCAATACATCGTCCTCCAGCAGACTTGTCCCCATGGGTCGATTGCTGCCTCGGGCACCTTATGGCCGTTCTGCTGTGAGTCTAGATTATAGAATGGGATGAAAAACTGATAGTGAATTGTAACGTTCAGGGCCACCTAATGACGATGGATCACTCAAATTGCGTCCCGATTCAATACATCGTCCTCCAGCAGACTTGTCTCCATGGGTCTATTGCTGCCTCGGGCACCATATGGCAGGCCTGCTGTGACTCAAAGATTTTCGAATCGGACGAAAAACTGATAGTGAATTGTAACGTTCAGGGCCTCCTAATGACGATGGAACACTCAAATTGCGTCCCGATTCAATACATCGTCCTCCAGCAGACTTGTCTCCATGCGTCTATTGCTGCATCGGGCACCTTATGGCAGGCCTGCTGTGACTCAAAGATTTTCGAATCGGACGAAAAACTGATAGTGAATTGTAACGTTCAGGGCCACCTATTGACGATGGATCACTCAAATTGCGTCCCGATTCAATACATCGTCCTCCAGCCGACTTGACTCCATGGGTCTATTGCTGCCTCGGGCACCTTATGGCCGTTCTGCTGTGAGTCTAGATTATCGAATGGGACAAAAAACTGATTGTGAATTGTAACGTTCAGGGCCTCCTAATGACGATGGATCACTCAAATTGCGTCCCGACTCAATACATCGTCCTCCAGCAGACTTGTCTCCATGGGTCTATTGCTGCCTCGGGCACCTTATGGCCGTTCTGCTGTGAGTCTAGGTTATCGAATGGGACGAAAAACTGATAGTGAATTGTAACATTCAGGGCCACCTAATGACGATGGATCACTCAAATTGCGTCCCGATTCAATACATCGTCCTCCAGCAGACTTGTCTCCATGGGTCGATTGCTGCCTCGGGCACCTTATGGCCGTTCTGCTGTGAGTCATAGATTTTCACCTGATAGTGATTTGTAACATTCAGGGCCACCTAATGACGATGGACCACACAAATTGCGTCCCGATTCAGTACATCGTCCACTAGCCGACTTGACTCCATGGGTCTATTGCTGCCTCGGGCACCTTATATCCGTTCTGCTGTGAGTCTAGATTATCGAATGGGATGAAAAACTGATAGTGAATTGTAACGTTCAGGGCCACCTAATGACGATGGATCACTCAAATTGCGTCCCGATTCAATACATCGTCCTCCAGCAGACTTGTCTCCATGGGTCTATTGCTGCCTCGGGACCTTATGGCAGTCCTGCTGTGACTCAAAGATTTTCGAATCGGACGAAAAACTGATGGTGAATTGTAACGTTCAGGGCCTCCTAATGACGATGGATCACTCAAATTGCGTCCCGATTCAATACATCGTCCTTTAGCAGAATTGTCTCCATGGGTCTATTGCTGCCTCGGGCACCTTATGGCCGTTCTGCTGTGAGTCTAGATTATCGAATGGGACGAAAAACTGATAGTGAATTGTAACGTTCGGGGCCTCCTAATGACGATGGATCACTCAAATTGCGGCCCGATTCAATACATCGTCCTCCAGCAGACTTGTCTCCATCGGTCGATTGCTGCCTCGGGCACCTAATGGCCGTTCTGCTGTGAGTCAGAGATTTTCGAATCGGACGAAAAACTGATAGTTAATTGTAACGTTCAGGGCCTCCTAATGACGATGGAACACTCAAATTGCGTCCCGATTCAATACATCGTCCTCCAGCAGACTTGTCCCCATGGCCTGCTGTGACTCAAAGATTTTCGAATCGGACGAAAAACTGATAGTGAATTGTAACTTTCAGGGCCTCCTAATGACGATGGAACACTCAAATTGCGTCCCGATTCAATACATCGTCCTCCAGCAGACTTGTCTCCATGCGTCTATTGCTGCCTCGGGCACCTTATGGCAGGCCTGCTGTGACTCAAAGATTTTCGAATCGGACGAAAAACTGATAGTGAATTGTAACGTTCAGGGCCACCTATTGACGATGGATCACTCAAATTGCGTCCCGATTCAATACATCGTCCTCCAGCCGACTTGACTCCATGGGTCTATTGCTGCCTCGGGCACCTTATGGCCGTTCTGCTGTGAGTCTAGATTATCGAATGGGACAAAAAACTGATAGTGAATTGTAACGTTCAGGGCGTCCTAATGACGATGGATCACTCAAATTGCGTCCCGACTCAATACATCGTCCTCCAGCAGACTTGTCTCCATGGGTCTATTGCTGCCTCGGGCACCTTATGGCCGTTCTGCTGTGAGTCTAGGTTATCGAATGGGACGAAAAACTGATAGTGAATTGTAACATTCAGGGCCACCTAATGACGATGGACCACACAATTTGCGTCCCGATTCTGTACATCGTCCTCCAGCCGACCTGACTCCATGGGTCTATTGCTGCCTGAGGCACCTTATGGCCGTTCTGCTGTGAGTCTAGATTATCGAATGGGACGAAAAACTGATAGTGAAATGTAACGTTCAGGGCCACCTAATGAAGATGGATCACTCAAATTGCGTCCCGATTCAATATATCGTCCTCCAGCAGACTTGTTTCCATTGGTTTATTGTTGCCTGGGGGCACCTTATGGCCGTTCTGCTGTGAGTCAAAGATTTTAGAATCGGGCGAAAAACTGATAGTGAATTGTAACTTTCAGGGCAACCTAATGACGATGGATCACTCAAATTGCGTCCCGATTCAATACATCGTCCTCCAGCAGACTTGTCTCCATGGGTCGATTGCTGCCTCTGGCACCTTATGGCCGTTCTGCTGTGAGTCATAGATTTTCGAATCGGACGAAAAACCTGATAGTGATTTGTAACATTCAGGGCCACCTAATGACGATGGACCACACAAATTGCGTCCCGATTCAGTACATCGTCCACTAGCCGACTTGACTCCATGGGTCTATTGCTGCCTCGGGCACCTTACGGCCGTTCTGCTGTGAGTCAAAAATTTTCGAATCGGACGAAAAACTCATAGTGAATGACGATGGATCACTCAAATTGCGTTCCGATTCAATACATCGTCCTCCAGCCGACTTGACTCCATGGGTCTATTGCTGCCTCGGGCACCTTATGGCCGTTCTGCTGTGAGTCTAGATTATCGAATGGGACAAAAAACTGATAGTGAATTGTAACGTTCAGGGCCTCCTAATGACGATGGAACACTCAAATTGCGTCCCGATTCAATACATCGTCCTCCAGCAGACTTGTCTCCATGGGTCTATTGCTGCCTCGGGCACCTTATGGCCGTTCTGCTGTGAGTCTAGATTATCGAATGGGACGAAAAACTGATAGTGAATTGTAACGTTCAGGGCCACCTAATGACGATGGATTACTCAAAATGCGTCCCGATTCATACATCGTCCTCCAGCCGACTTGACTCCATGGGTCTATTGCTGCCTCGGGCACCTTATGGCCGTTCTGCTGTGAGTCTAGATTATCGAATGGGACGAAAAACTGATAGTGAATTGTAACGTTCAGGGCCACCTAATGACGATGGATCACTCAAATTGCGTCCTGATTCAATACATCGTCCTCCAGCAGAATTGACTCCATGGGTCGATTGCTGCCTCGGGCACCTTATGGCCGTTCTGCTGTGAGTCATAGATTTTCGAATCGGACGAAAAACCTGATAGTGATTTGTAACATTCAGGGCCACCTAAAGACGATGGAATACACAAATTGCGTCCCGATTCAGTACATCGTCCACTAGCCGACTTGACTCCATGGGTCTATTGCTGCCTCGGGCACCTTATGGCCGTTCTGCTGTGAGTCTAGATTATCGAATGGGATGAAAAACTGATAGTGAATTGTAACGTTCAGGGCCACCTAATGACGATGGATCACTCAAATTGCGTCCCGATTCAATACATCGTCCTCCAGCAGACTTGTCTCCATGGGTCTATTGCTGCCTCGGGACCTTATGGCAGTCCTGCTGTGACTCAAAGATTTTCGAATCGGACGAAAAACTGATAGTGAATTGTAACGTTCAGGGCCTCCTAATGACGATGGATCACTCAAATTGCGTCCCGATTCAATACATCGTCCTCCAGCAGACTTGTCTCCATGGGTCTATTGCTGCTTCGGGCACCTTATGGCCGTTCTGCTGTGAGTCTAGATTATCGAATGGGACGAAAAACTGATAGTGAATTGTAACGTTCGGGGCCTCCTAATGACGATGGATCACTCAAATTGCGTCCCGATTCAATACATCGCCCTCCAGCCGAGTTGACTCCATGGGTCGATTGCTGCCTCGGGCACCTAATAGCCGTTCTGCTGTGAGTCAAAGATTTTCGAATCGGACGAAAAACTGATAGTTAATTGTAACTTTCAGGGCCACCTAATGACGATGGATCACTCAAATTGCGTCCCGATTCAATACATCGTCCTCCAGCAGACTTGTCCCCATGGGTCGATTGCTGCCTCGGGCACCTTATGGCCGTTCTGCTGTGAGTCTAGATTATAGAATGGGATGAAAAACTGATAGTGAATTGTAACGTTCAGGGCCACCTAATGACGATGGATCACTCAAATTGCGTCCCGATTCAATACATCGTCCTCCAGCAGACTCGTCTCCATGGGTCTATTGCTGCCTCGGGCACCATATGGCAGGCCTGCTGTGACTCAAAGATTTTCGAATCGGACGAAAAACTGATAGTGAATTGTAACGTTCAGGGCCTCCTAATGACGATGGAACACTCAAATTGCGTCCCGATTCAATACATCGTCCTCCAGCAGACTTGTCTCCATGCGTCTATTGCTGCATCGGGCACCTTATGGCAGGCCTGCTGTGACTCAAAGATTTTCGAATCGGACGAAAAACTGATAGTGAATTGTAACGTTCAGGGCCACCTATTGACGATGGATCACTCAAATTGCGTCCCGATTCAATACATCGTCCTCCAGCCGACTTGACTCCATGGGTCTATTGCTGCCTCGGGCACCTTATGGCCATTCTGCTGTGAGTCTAGATTATCGAATGGGACAAAAAACTGATTGTGAATTGTAACGTTCAGGGCCTCCTAATGACGATGGATCACTCAAATTGCGTCCCGACTCAATACATCGTCCTCCAGCAGACTTGTCTCCATGGGTCTATTGCTGCCTCGGGCACCTTATGGCCGTTCTGCTGTGAGTATAGGTTATCGAATGGGACGAAAAACTGATAGTGAATTGTAACATTCAGGGCCACCTAATGACGATGGACCACACAAATTGCGTCCCGATTCTGTACATCGTCCTCCAGCCGACCTGACTCCATGGGACTATTGCTGCCTGAGGCACCTTATGGCCGTTCTGCTGTGAGTCTAGATTATCGAATGGGACGAAAAACTGATAGTGAATTGTAACGTTCAGGGCCACCTAATGAAGATGGATCACTCAAATTGCGTCCCGATTCAATATATCGTCCTCCAGCAGACTTGTTTCCATTGGTCTATTGTTGCCTCGGGCACCTTATGGCCGTTCTGCTGTGAGTCAAAGATTTTCGAATCGGACGAAAAACTGATAGTGAATTGTAACTTTCAGGGCAACCTAATGACGATGGATCACTCAAATTGCGTCCCGATTCAATACATCGTCCTCCAGCAGACTTGTCTCCATGGGTCGATTGCTGCCTCTGGCACTTTATGGCCGTTCCGCTGTGAGTCATAGATTTTCGAATCGGACGAAAAACCTGATAGTGATTTGTATCATTCAGGGCCACCTAATGACGATGGACCACACAAATTGCGTCCCGATTCAGTACATCGTCCACTAGCCGACTTGACTCCATGGGTCTATTGCTGCCTCGGGCACCCTATGGCCGTTCTGCTGTGAGTCTAGATTATCGAATGGGATGAAAAACTGATAGTGAATTGTAACGTTCAGGGCCACCTAATGACGATGGATCACTCAAATTGCGTCCCAATTCAATACATCGTCCTCCAGCAGACTTGTCTCCATGGGTATATTGCTGCCTCGGGCACCTTATGGCAGTCCTGCTGTGACTCAAAGATTTTCGAATCGGACGAAAAACTGATAGTGAATTGTAACGTTCAGGGCCTCCTAATGACGATGGAACACTCAAATTGCGTCCCGATTCAATACATCGTCCTCCAGCAGACTTGTCTCCATGGGTCTATTGCTGCCTCGGACACCTTATGGCCGTTCTGCTGTGACTCAAAGATTTTCGAATCGGACGAAAAACTGATAGTGAATTGTAACTTTCAGCGGCACCTAATGACGATGGATCACTCAAATTGCGTCCCGATTCAGTACATTGTCCACTAGCCGAATTGACTCCATGGGACTATTGCTGCCTCGGGCACCTTATGGCCGTTCTGCTGTGAGTCTAGATTATAGAATGGGATGAAAAACTGATAGTGAATTGTAACGTTCAGGGCCACCTAATGACGATGGATCACTCAAATTGCGTCCCGATTCAATACATCGTCCTCCAGCAGACTTGTCTCCATGCGTCTGTTGCTGCCTCGGGCACCTTATGGCCGTTCTGCTGTGAGTCAAAAATTTTCGAATCGGACGAAAAACTCATAGTGAATTGTAACGTTCGGGGCCTCCAAATGACGATGGATCACTCAAATTGCGTCCCGATTCAATACATCGTCCTCCAGCAGACTTGTCTCCATGGGTTGATTGCTGCCTCGGGCACCTAATGGCCGTTCTGCTGTGAGTCAGAGATTTTCGAATCGGACGAAAAACTGATAGTTAATTGTAACTTTCAGGGCCACCTAATGACGATGGATCACTCAAATTGCGTCCCGATTCAATACATCGTCCTCCAGCAGACTTGTCTCCATGGGTCTATTGCTGCCTCGGGCACCTTATGGCCGTTCTGCTGTGAGTCTAGATTATCGAATGGGACGAAAAACTGATAGTGAATTGGAGCGTTCAGGGCCACCTAATGACGATGGATCACTCAAATTGCGTCCCGATTCATACATCGTCCTCCAGCCGACTTGACTCCATGGGTCTATTGCTGCCTAGGGCACCTTATGGCCGTTCTGCTGTGAGTCTAGATTATCGAATGGGACGAAAATCTGATAGTGAATTGTAACGTTCAGGGCCACCTAATGACGATGGATCACTCAAATTGCGTCCTGATTCAATACATCGTCCTCCAGCAGAAGTGACTTCATGGGTCTATTGCTGCCTCGGGCACCTTATGGCCGTTCTGCTGTGAGTCAAAGATTTTCGAATCGGACGAAAAACTGATAGTGAATTGTAACGTTCAGGGCCACCTAATGACGATGGATCACTCAAATTGCGTCCCGATTCAATACATCGTCCTCCAGCCGACTTGTCTCCATGGGTCTATTGCTGCCTCGGGCACCTTATGGCCGTTCTGCTGTGAGTCTAGATTATCGAATGGGACAAAATACTGATAGTGAATTGTAACATTCAGGGCCACCTAATGACGATGGATCACTCAAATTGCGTCCCGATTCAATACATCGTCCTCCACCAGACTTGTCTCCATGGGTCGATTGCTGCCTCGGGCACCTTATGGCCGTTCTGCTGTGAGTCATAGATTTTCACCTGATTGTGATTTGTAACATTCAGGGCCACCTAATGACGATGGACCACACAAATTGCGTCCCGATTCAGTACATCGTCCACTAGCCGACTTGACTCCATGGGTCTATTGCTGCCTCGGGCACCTTATATCCGTTCTGCTGTGAGTCTAGATTATCGAATGGGATGAAAAACTGATAGTGAATTGTAACGTTCAGGGCCACCTAATGACGATGGATCACTCAAATTGCGTCCCGATTCAATACATCGTCCTCCAGCAGACTTGTCTCCATGGGTCTATTGCTGCCTCGGGACCTTATGGCAGTCCTGCTGTGACTCAAAGATTTTCGAATCGGACGAAAAACTGATAGTGAATTGTATCGTTCAGGGCCTCCTAATGACGATGGATCACTCAAATTGCGTCCCGATTCAATACATCGTCCTTTAGCAGAATTGTCTCCATGGGTCTATTGCTGCCTCGGGCACCTTATGGCCGTTCTGCTGTGAGTCTAGATTATCGAATGGGACGAAAAACTGATAGTGAATTGTAACGTTCGGGGCCTCCTAATGACGATGGATCACTCAAATTGCGTCCCGATTCAATACATCGTCCTCCAGCAGACTTGTCTCCATGGGTCGATTGCTGCCTCGGGCACCTAATGGCCGTTCTGCTGTGAGTCAGAGATTTTCGAATCGGACGAAAAACTGATAGTTAATTGTAACTTTCAGGGCCACCTAATGACGATGGATCACTCAAATTGCGTCCCGATTCAATACATCGTCCTCCAGCAGACTTGTCCCCATGGCCTGCTGTGACTCAAAGATTTTCGAATCGCACGAAAAACTGATAGTGAATTGTAACGTTCAGGGCCTCCTAATGACGATGGAACACTCAAATTGCGTCCCGATTCAATACATCGTCCTCCAGCAGACTTGTCTCCATGCGTCTATTGCTGCCTCGGGCACCTTATGGCAGGCCTGCTGTGAATCAAAGATTTTCGAATCGGACGAAAAACTGATAGTGAATTTTAACGTTCAGGGCCACCTATTGACGATGGATCACTCAAATTGCGTCCCGATTCAATACATCGTCCTCCAGCCGACTTGACTCCATGGGTCTATTGCTGCCTCGGGCACCTTATTTCCGTTCTGCTGTGAGTCTAGATTATCGAATGGGACAAAAAACTGATAGTGAATTGTAACGTTCAGGGCCTCCTAATGACGATGGATCACTCAAATTGCGTCCCGACTCAATACACCGTCCTCCAGCAGACTTGTCTCCATGGGTCTATTGCTGCCTCGGGCACCTTATGGCCGTTCTGCTGTGAGTCTAGGTTATCGAATGGGACGAAAAACTGATAGTGAATTGTAACATTCAGGGCCACCTAATGACGATGGACCACACAAATTGCGTCCCGATTCTGTACATCGTCCTCCAGCCGACCTGACTCCATGGGTCTATTGCTGCCTGAGGCACCTTATGGCCGTTCTGCTGTGAGTCTAGATTATCGAATGGGACGAAAAACTGATAGTGAAATGTAACGTTCAGGGCCACCTAATGAAGATGGATCACTCAAATTGCGTCCCGATTCAATATATCGTCCTCCAGCAGACTTGTTTCCATTGGTCTATTGTTGCCTCGGGCACCTTATGGCCGTTCTGCTGTGAGTCATAGATTTTCGAATCGGACGAAAAACCTGATAGTGATTTGTAACATTCAGGGCCACCTAATGACGATGGACCACACAAATTGCGTCCCGATTCAGTACATCGTCCACTAGCCGACTTGACTCCATGGGTCTATTGCTGCCTCGGGCACCTTATGGCCGTTCTGCTGTGAGTCTACATTATCGAATGGGATGGAAAACCGATAGTGAATTGTAACGTTCAGGGCCACCTAATGACGATGGATCACTCAAATTGCGTCCCAATTCAATACATCGTCCTCCAGCAGACTTGTCTCCATGGGTATATTGCTGCCTCGGGCACCTTATGGCAGGCCTGCTGTGACTCAAAGATTTTCGAATCGGACGAAAAACTGATAGTGAATTGTAACGTTCAGGGCCTCCTAATGACGATGGAACACTCAAATTGCGTCCCGATTCAATACATCGTCCTCCAGCAGACTTGTGTCCATGGGTCTATTGCTTCCTCGGACACCTTATGGCCGTTCTGCTGCGACTCAAAGATTTTCGAATCGGACGAAAAACTGATAGTGAATTGTAACTTTCAGCGGCACCTAATGACGATTGATCACTCAAATTGCGTCCCGATTCAGTACATCGTCCACTACACGACTTGACTCCATGGGACTATTGCTGCCTCGGGCACCTTATGGCCCTTCTGCTGTGAGTCTAGATTATAGAATGGGATGAAAAACTGATAGTGAATTGTAACGTTCAGGGCCACCTAATGACGATGGATCACTCAAATTGCGTCCCGATTCAATACATCGTCCTCCAGCAGACTTGTCTCCATGCGTCTGTTGCTGCCTCGGGCACCTTACGGCCGTTCTGCTGTGAGTCAAAAATTTTCGAATCGGACGAAAAACTCATAGTGAATTGTAACGTTCAGGGCCACCTAATGACGATGGATCACTCAAATTGCGTCCCGATTCAATACATGGTCCTCCAGCCGACTTGTCTCCATGGATCTATTGCTGCCTCGGGCACCTTATGGCCGTTCTGCTGTGAGTCTAGATTATCGAATGGGACGAAAAACTGATAGTGAATTGTAACATTCAGGGCCACCTAATGACGATGGATCACTCAAATTGCGTCCCGATTCAATACATCGTCCTCCAGCAGACTTGTCTCCATGGGTCGATTGCTGCCTCGGGCACCTTATGGCCGTTCTGCTGTGAGTCATAGATTTTCGAATCGGACGAAAAACCTGATAGTGATTTGTAACATTCAGGGCCACCTAATGACGATGGACTACACAAATTGCGTCCCGATTCAGTACATCGTCCACTAGCCGACTTGACTCCATGGGTCTATTGCTGCCTCGGGCACCTTATGGCCGTTCTGCTGTGAGTATAGATTATCGAATGGGATGAAAAACTGATAGTGAATTGTAACGTTCAGGGCCACCTAATGACGATGGATCACTCAAATTGCGTCCCGATTCAATACATCGTCCTCCAGCAGACTTGTCTCCATGGGCCTACTGCTGCCTCGGGACCTTATGGCAGTCCTGCTGTGACTCAAAGATTTTCGAATCGGACGAAAAACTGATAGTGAATTGTAACGTTCAGGGCCTCCTAATGACGATGGATCACTCAAATTGCGTCCTCCAGCAGACTTGTCTCCATGGGTCTATTGCTGCCTCGGGCACCTTATGGCCGTTCTGCTGTGAGTCTAGATTATCGAATGGGACGAAAAACTGATAGTGAATTGTAACGTTCGGGGCCTCCTAATGACGATGGATCACTCAAATTGAGTCCCGATTCAATACATCGTCCTCCAGCAGACTTGTCTCCATGGGTTGATTGCTGCCTCGGGCACCTAATGGCCGTTCTGCTGTGAGTCAAAGATTTTCGAATCGGACGAAAAACTGATAGTTAATTGTAACTTTCAGGGCCACCTAATGACGATGGATCACTCAAATTGCGTCCCGATTCAATACATCGTCCTCCAGCAGACTTGTCCCCATGGGTCGATTGCTGCCTCGGGCACCTTATGGCCGTTCTGCTGTGAGTCTAGATTATAGAATGGGATGAAAAACTGATAGTGAATTGTAACGTTCAGGGCCACCTAATGACGATGGATCACTCAAATTGCGTCCCGATTCAATACATCGTCCTCCAGCAGACTTGTCTCCATGCGTCTATTGCTGCCTCGGGCACCTTATGGCAGGCCTGCTGTGACTCAAAGATTTTCGAATCGGACGAAAAACTGATAGTGAATTGTAACGTTCAGGGCCACCTATTGACGATGGATCACTCAAATTGCGTCCCGCTTCAATACATCGTCCTCCAGCCGACTTGACTCCATGGGTCTATTGCTGCCTCGGGCACCTTATGGCCGTTCTGCTGTGAGTCTAGATTATCGAATGGGACAAAAAACTGATAGTGAATTGTAACGTTCAGGCCCTCCTAATGACGATGGATCACTCAAATTGCGTCCCGACTCAATACATCGTCCTCCAGCAGACTTGTCTCCATGGGTCTATTGCTGCCTCGGGCACCTTATGGCCGTTCTGCTGTGAGTCTAGGTTATCGAATGGGACGAAAAACTGATAGTGAATGGTAACATTCAGGGCCACCTAATGACGATGGACCACACAAATTGCGTCCCGATTCTGTACATCGTCCTCCAGTCGACCTGACTCCATGGGTCTATTGCTGCCTGAGGCACCTTATGGCCGTTCTGCTGTGAGTCTAGATTATCGAATGGGACGAAAAACTGATAGTGAATTGTAACGTTCAGGGCCACCTAATGAAGATGGAACACTCAAATTGCGACCCGATTCAATATATCGTCCTCCAGCAGACTTGTTTCCATTGGTCTATTGTTGCCTCGGGCACCTTATGGCCGTTCTGCTGTGAGTCAAAGATTTTCGAATCGGACGAAAAACTGATAGTGAATTGTAACTTTCAGGGCAACCTAATGACGATGGATCACTCAAATTGCGTCCCGATTCAATACATCGTCCTCCAGCAGACTTGTCTCCATGCGTCGATTGCTGCCTCTGGCACCTTATGGCCGTTCTGCTGTGAGTCATAGATTTTCGAATCGGACGAAAAACCTGATAGTGATTTGTAACATTCAGGGCCACCTAATGACGATGGACCACACAAATTGCGTCCCGATTCAGTACATCGTCCACTAGCCGACTTGACTCCATGGGTCTATTGCTGCCTCGGGCACCTTATGGCCGTTCTGCTGTGAGTCTAGATTATCGAATGGGATGAAAAACTGATAGTGAATTGTAACGTTCAGGGCCACCTAATGACGATGGATCACTCAAATTGCGTCCCGATTCAATACATCGTCCTCCAGCAGACTTGTCTCCATGGGTCTATTGCTGCCTCGGGCACCTTATGGCAGTCCTGCTGTGACTCAAAGATTTTCGAATCGGAAGAAAAACTGATAGTGAATTGTAGCGTTCAGGGCCTCCTAATGACGATGGAACACTCAAATTGCGTCCCGATTCAATACATCGTCGTCCAGCAGACTTGTCTCCATGGGTCTATTGCTGCCTCGGACACCTTATGGCCGTTCTGCTGTGACTCAAAGATTTTCGAATCGAACGAAAAACTGATAGTGAATTGTAACTTTCAGGGGCACCTAATGACGATGGATCACTCAAATTGCGTCCCGATTAAATACATCGTCCTCCAGCCGACTTGTCTTGCTGCCTCGGGCACCTTATGGCCGTTCTGCTGTGAGTCAAAGATTTTCGAATCGAACGAAAAACTGATAGTGAATTGTAACGTTCAGGGCCTCCTAATGACGATGGAACACTAAAATTGCGTCCCGATTCAATACATCGTCCTCCAGCAGACTTGACTTCATGGGTCTATTGCTCTCTCGGGCACCTTATGGCCGTTCTGCTGTGAGTCTAGATTATAGAATGGGATGAAAAACTGATAGTGAATTGTAACGTTCAAGGCCACCTAATGACGATGGACCATACAAATTGCGTCCCGATTCAGTACATCGTCCACTAGCCGACTTGACTCCATGGGACTATTGCTGCCTCGGGCACCTTATGGCCGTTCTGCTGTGAGTCTAGATTATAGAATGGGATGAAAAACTGATAGTGATTTGTAACATTCAGGGCCACCTAATGACGATGGACCACACAAATTGCGTCCCGATTCAGTACATCGTCCACTAGCCGACTTGACTCCATGGGTCTATTGCTGCCTCGGGCACCTTATGGCCGTTCTGCTGTGAGTCTACATTATCGAATGGGATGGAAAACCGATAGTGAATTGTAACGTTCAGGGCCACCTAATGACGATGGATCACTCAAATTGCGTCCCAATTCAATACATCGTCCTCCAGCAGACTTGTCTCCATGGGTATATTGCTGCCTCGGGCACCTTATGGCAGGCCTGCTGTGACTCAAAGATTTTCGAATCGGACGAAAAACTGATAGTGAATTGTAACGTTCAGGGCCTCCTAATGACGATGGAACACTCAAATTGCGTCCCGATTCAATACATCGTCCTCCAGCAGACTTGTGTCCATGGGTCTATTGCTTCCTCGGACACCTTATGGCCGTTCTGCTGCGACTCAAAGATTTTCGAATCGGACGAAAAACTGATAGTGAATTGTAACTTTCAGCGGCACCTAATGACGATTGATCACTCAAATTGCGTCCCGATTCAGTACATCGTCCACTACACGACTTGACTCCATGGGACTATTGCTGCCTCGGGCACCTTATGGCCCTTCTGCTGTGAGTCTAGATTATAGAATGGGATGAAAAACTGATAGTGAATTGTAACGTTCAGGGCCACCTAATGACGATGGATCACTCAAATTGCGTCCCGATTCAATACATCGTCCTCCAGCAGACTTGTCTCCATGCGTCTGTTGCTGCCTCGGGCACCTTACGGCCGTTCTGCTGTGAGTCAAAAATTTTCGAATCGGACGAAAAACTCATAGTGAATTGTAACGTTCAGGGCCACCTAATGACGATGGATCACTCAAATTGCGTCCCGATTCAATACATGGTCCTCCAGCCGACTTGTCTCCATGGATCTATTGCTGCCTCGGGCACCTTATGGCCGTTCTGCTGTGAGTCTAGATTATCGAATGGGACGAAAAACTGATAGTGAATTGTAACATTCAGGGCCACCTAATGACGATGGATCACTCAAATTGCGTCCCGATTCAATACATCGTCCTCCAGCAGACTTGTCTCCATGGGTCGATTGCTGCCTCGGGCACCTTATGGCCGTTCTGCTGTGAGTCATAGATTTTCGAATCGGACGAAAAACCTGATAGTGATTTGTAACATTCAGGGCCACCTAATGACGATGGACTACACAAATTGCGTCCCGATTCAGTACATCGTCCACTAGCCGACTTGACTCCATGGGTCTATTGCTGCCTCGGGCACCTTATGGCCGTTCTGCTGTGAGTATAGATTATCGAATGGGATGAAAAACTGATAGTGAATTGTAACGTTCAGGGCCACCTAATGACGATGGATCACTCAAATTGCGTCCCGATTCAATACATCGTCCTCCAGCAGACTTGTCTCCATGGGCCTACTGCTGCCTCGGGACCTTATGGCAGTCCTGCTGTGACTCAAAGATTTTCGAATCGGACGAAAAACTGATAGTGAATTGTAACGTTCAGGGCCTCCTAATGACGATGGATCACTCAAATTGCGTCCTCCAGCAGACTTGTCTCCATGGGTCTATTGCTGCCTCGGGCACCTTATGGCCGTTCTGCTGTGAGTCTAGATTATCGAATGGGACGAAAAACTGATAGTGAATTGTAACGTTCGGGGCCTCCTAATGACGATGGATCACTCAAATTGAGTCCCGATTCAATACATCGTCCTCCAGCAGACTTGTCTCCATGGGTTGATTGCTGCCTCGGGCACCTAATGGCCGTTCTGCTGTGAGTCAAAGATTTTCGAATCGGACGAAAAACTGATAGTTAATTGTAACTTTCAGGGCCACCTAATGACGATGGATCACTCAAATTGCGTCCCGATTCAATACATCGTCCTCCAGCAGACTTGTCCCCATGGGTCGATTGCTGCCTCGGGCACCTTATGGCCGTTCTGCTGTGAGTCTAGATTATAGAATGGGATGAAAAACTGATAGTGAATTGTAACGTTCAGGGCCACCTAATGACGATGGATCACTCAAATTGCGTCCCGATTCAATACATCGTCCTCCAGCAGACTTGTCTCCATGCGTCTATTGCTGCCTCGGGCACCTTATGGCAGGCCTGCTGTGACTCAAAGATTTTCGAATCGGACGAAAAACTGATAGTGAATTGTAACGTTCAGGGCCACCTATTGACGATGGATCACTCAAATTGCGTCCCGCTTCAATACATCGTCCTCCAGCCGACTTGACTCCATGGGTCTATTGCTGCCTCGGGCACCTTATGGCCGTTCTGCTGTGAGTCTAGATTATCGAATGGGACAAAAAACTGATAGTGAATTGTAACGTTCAGGCCCTCCTAATGACGATGGATCACTCAAATTGCGTCCCGACTCAATACATCGTCCTCCAGCAGACTTGTCTCCATGGGTCTATTGCTGCCTCGGGCACCTTATGGCCGTTCTGCTGTGAGTCTAGGTTATCGAATGGGACGAAAAACTGATAGTGAATGGTAACATTCAGGGCCACCTAATGACGATGGACCACACAAATTGCGTCCCGATTCTGTACATCGTCCTCCAGTCGACCTGACTCCATGGGTCTATTGCTGCCTGAGGCACCTTATGGCCGTTCTGCTGTGAGTCTAGATTATCGAATGGGACGAAAAACTGATAGTGAATTGTAACGTTCAGGGCCACCTAATGAAGATGGAACACTCAAATTGCGACCCGATTCAATATATCGTCCTCCAGCAGACTTGTTTCCATTGGTCTATTGTTGCCTCGGGCACCTTATGGCCGTTCTGCTGTGAGTCAAAGATTTTCGAATCGGACGAAAAACTGATAGTGAATTGTAACTTTCAGGGCAACCTAATGACGATGGATCACTCAAATTGCGTCCCGATTCAATACATCGTCCTCCAGCAGACTTGTCTCCATGCGTCGATTGCTGCCTCTGGCACCTTATGGCCGTTCTGCTGTGAGTCATAGATTTTCGAATCGGACGAAAAACCTGATAGTGATTTGTAACATTCAGGGCCACCTAATGACGATGGACCACACAAATTGCGTCCCGATTCAGTACATCGTCCACTAGCCGACTTGACTCCATGGGTCTATTGCTGCCTCGGGCACCTTATGGCCGTTCTGCTGTGAGTCTAGATTATCGAATGGGATGAAAAACTGATAGTGAATTGTAACGTTCAGGGCCACCTAATGACGATGGATCACTCAAATTGCGTCCCGATTCAATACATCGTCCTCCAGCAGACTTGTCTCCATGGGTCTATTGCTGCCTCGGGCACCTTATGGCAGTCCTGCTGTGACTCAAAGATTTTCGAATCGGAAGAAAAACTGATAGTGAATTGTAGCGTTCAGGGCCTCCTAATGACGATGGAACACTCAAATTGCGTCCCGATTCAATACATCGTCGTCCAGCAGACTTGTCTCCATGGGTCTATTGCTGCCTCGGACACCTTATGGCCGTTCTGCTGTGACTCAAAGATTTTCGAATCGAACGAAAAACTGATAGTGAATTGTAACTTTCAGGGGCACCTAATGACGATGGATCACTCAAATTGCGTCCCGATTAAATACATCGTCCTCCAGCCGACTTGTCTTGCTGCCTCGGGCACCTTATGGCCGTTCTGCTGTGAGTCAAAGATTTTCGAATCGAACGAAAAACTGATAGTGAATTGTAACGTTCAGGGCCTCCTAATGACGATGGAACACTAAAATTGCGTCCCGATTCAATACATCGTCCTCCAGCAGACTTGACTTCATGGGTCTATTGCTCTCTCGGGCACCTTATGGCCGTTCTGCTGTGAGTCTAGATTATAGAATGGGATGAAAAACTGATAGTGAATTGTAACGTTCAAGGCCACCTAATGACGATGGACCATACAAATTGCGTCCCGATTCAGTACATCGTCCACTAGCCGACTTGACTCCATGGGACTATTGCTGCCTCGGGCACCTTATGGCCGTTCTGCTGTGAGTCTAGATTATAGAATGGGATGAAAAACTGATAGTGAATTGTAACGTTCAGGGCCACCTAATGACGATGGATCACTCAAATTGCGTCCCGATTCAATACATCGTCCTCCAGCAGACTTGTCTCCATGCGTCTGTTGCTGCCTCGGGCACCTTACGGCCGTTCTGCTGTGAGTCAAAGATTTTCGATTCGGACGAAAAACTCATAGTGAATTGTAACGTTCAAGGCCACCTAATGACGATGGATCACTCAAATTGCGTTCCGATTCAATACATCGTCCTCCAGCCGACTTGACTCCATGGGTCTATTGCTGCCTCGGGCACCTTATGGCCGTTCTGCTGTGAGTCTAGATTATCGAATGGGACAAATAACTGATAGTGAATTGTAACGTTCAGAGCCTCCTAATGACGATGGATCACTCAAATTGCGTCCCGATTCAATACATCGTCCTCCAGCAGACTTGTCTCCATGGGTCTATTGCTGCCTCGGGCTCCTTATGGCCGTTCTGCTGTGAGTCTAGATTATCGAATGGGACGAAAAACTGATAGTGAATTGTAACGTTCAGGGCCACCTAATGACGATGGATCACTCAAATTGCGTCCCGATTCATACATCGTCCTCCAGCCGACTTGACTCCATGGGTCTATTGCAGCCTCGGGCACCTTATGGACGTTCTGCTGTGAGTCTAGATTATCGAATGGGACGAAAAACTGATAGTGAATTATAACGTTCAGGGCCACCTAATGACGATGGATCACTCAAATTGCGTCCCGATTCAATACATCGTCCTCCAGCCGACTTGACTCCATGGGTCTATTGCTGCCTCGGGCACCTTATGGCCGTTCTGCTGTGAGTCTAGATTATCGAATGGGACGAAAAACTGATAGTGAATTGTAACGTTCAGGGCCTCCTAATGACGAAGGATCACTCAAATTGCGTCCCGATTCAATACATCGTCCTCCAGCAGAGTTGTCTCCATGGGTCGATTGCTGCCTCGGGCACCTAATGGCCGTACTGCTGTGAGTCAAAGATTTTCGAATCGGACGAAAAACTGATAGTTAATTGTAACTTTCAGGGCCACCTAATGACGATGGATCACTCAAATTGCGTCCCGATTCAATACATCGTCCACCAGCAGACTTGTCCCCATGGGTCGATTGCTGCCTCGGGCACCTTATGGCCGTTCTGCTGTGAGTCTAGATTATAGAATGGGATGAAAAACTGATAGTGAATTGTAACGTTCAGGGCCACCTAATGACGATGGATCACTCAAATTGCGTCCCGATTCAATACATCGTCCTCCAGCAGACTTGTCTCCATGGGTCTATTGCTGCCTCGGGCACCTTATGGCAGGCCTGCTGTGACTCAAAGATTTTCGAATCGGACGAAAAACTGATAGTGAATTGTAACGTTCAGGGCCTCCTAATGACGATGGAACACTCAAATTGCGTCCCGATTCAATACATCGTCCTCCAGCAGACTTGTCTCCATGCGTCTATTGCTGCCTCGGGCACCTTATGGCAGGCCTGCTGTGACTCAAAGATTTTCGAATCGGACGAAAAACTGATAGTGAATTGTAACGTTCAGGGCCACCTATTGACGATGGATCACTCAAATTGCGTCCCGATTCAATACATCGTCCTCCAGCCGACTTGACTCCATGGGTCTATTGCTGCCTCGGGCACCTTATGGCCGTTCTGCTGTGAGTCTAGATTATCGAATGGGACAAAAAACTGATAGTGAATTGTAACGTTCAGGGCCTCCTAATGACGATGGATCACTCAAATTGCGTCCCGACTCAATACATCGTCCTCCAGCAGACTTGTCTCCATGGGTCTATTGCTGCCTCGGGCACCTTATGGCCGTTCTGCTGTGAGTCTAGGTTATCGAATGGGACGAAAAACTGATAGTGAATTGTAACATTCAGGGCCACCTAATGACGATGGACCACACAAATTGCGTCCCGATTCTGTACATCGTCACCCAGCCGACCTGACTCCATGGGTCTATTGCTGCCTGAGGCACCTTATGGCCGTTCTGCTGTGAGTCTAGATTATCGAATGGGACGAAAAACTGATAGTGAATTGTAACGTTTAGGGCCACCTAATGAAGATGGATCACTCAAATTGCGTCCCGATTCAATATATCGTCCTCCAGCAGACTTGTTTCCATTGGTCTATTGTTGCCTCGGGCACCTTATGGCCGTTCTGCTGTGAGTCAAAGTTTTTCGAATCGGACGAAAAACTGATAGTGAATTGTAACTTTCAGGGCAACCTAATGACGATGGATCACTCAAATTGCGTCCCGATTCAATACATCGTCCTCCAGCAGACTTGTCTCCATGGGTCGATTGCTGCCTCTGGCACCTTATGGCCGTTCTGCTGTGAGTCATAGATTTTCGAATCGCACGAAAAACCTGATAGTGATTTGTAACATTCAGGGCCACCCAATGACGATGGACCACACAAATTGCGTCCCGATTCAGTACATCGTCCACTAGCCGACTTGACTCCATGGGTCTATTGCTGCCTCGGGCACCTTATGGCCGTTCTGCTGTGAGTCTAGATTATCGAATGGGATGAAAAACTGATAGTGAATTGTAACGTTCAGGGCCACCTAATGACGATGGATCACTCAAATTGCGTCCCAATTCAATACATGGGTCTATTGCTGCCTCGGGCACCTTATGGCAGTCCTGCTGTGACTCAAAGATTTTCGAATCGGACGAAAAACTGATAGTGAATTGTAACGTTCAGGGCCTCCTAATGACGATGGAACACTCAAATTGCGTCCCGATTCAATACATCGTCCTCCAGCAGACTTGTCTCCATGGGTCTATTGCTGCCTCGGACACCTTATGGCCGTTCTGCTGTGACTCAAAGATTTTCGAATCGGACGAAAAACTGATAGTGAATTGTAACTTTCAGGGGCACCTAATGACGATGGATCACTCAAATTGCGTCCCGATTAAATACATCATCCTCCAGCCGACTTGTCTTGCTGCCTCGGGCACCTTATGGCCGTTCTGCTGTGAGTCAAAGATTTTCGATTCGGACGAAAAATTCGTAGTGAATTGTAACGTTCAGGGCCACCTAATGACGATGGATCACTCAAATTGCGTTCCGATTCAATACATCGTCCTCCAGCCGACTTGACTCCATGGGTCTATTGCTGCCTCGGGCACCTTATGGCCGTTCTGCTGTGAGTCTAGATTATCGAATGGAACAAAAAACTGATAGTGAATTGTAACGTTCAGGGCCTCCTAATGACGATGGATCACTCAAATTGCGTCCCGATTAAATACATCGTCCTCCAGCCGACTTGTCTTGCTGCCTCGGGCACCTTATGGCCGTTCTGCTGTGAGTCAAAGATTTTCGAATCGAACGAAAAACTGATAGTGAATTGTAACGTTCAGGGCCTCCTAATGACGATGGAACACTAAAATTGCGTCCCGATCAATACATCGTCCTCCAGCAGACTTGACTTCATGGGTCTATTGCTGCCTCGGGCACCTTATGGCCGTTCTGCTGTGAGTCTAGATTATCGAATGGGATGAAAAACTGATAGTGAATTGTAACGTTCAGGGCCACCTAATGACGATGGATCACTCAAATTGCGTCCCAATTCAATACATGGGTCTATTGCTGCCTCGGGCACCTTATGGCAGTCCTGCTGTGACTCAAAGATTTTCGAATCGGACGAAAAACTGATAGTGAATTGTAACGTTCAGGGCCTCCTAATGACGATGGAACACTCAAATTGCGTCCCGATTCAATACATCGTCCTCCAGCAGACTTGTCTCCATGGGTCTATTGCTGCCTCGGACACCTTATGGCCGTTCTGCTGTGACTCAAAGATTTTCGAATCGGACGAAAAACTGATAGTGAATTGTAACTTTCAGGGGCACCTAATGACGATGGATCACTCAAATTGCGTCCCGATTAAATACATCGTCCTCCAGCCGACTTGTCTTGCTGCCTCGGGCACCTTATGGCCGTTCTGCTGTGAGTCAAAGATTTTCGATTCGGACGAAAAATTCGTAGTGAATTGTAACGTTCAGGGCCACCTAATGACGATGGATCACTCAAATTGCGTTCCGATTCAATACATCGTCCTCCAGCCGACTTGACTCCATGGGTCTATTGCTGCCTCGGGCACCTTATGGCCGTTCTGCTGTGAGTCTAGATTATCGAATGGGACAAAAAACTGATAGTGAATTGTAACGTTCAGGGCCACCTAATGAAGATGGATCACTCAAATTGCGACCCGATTCAATATATCGTCCTCCAGCAGACTTGTTTCCATTGGTCTATTGTTGCCTCGGGCACCTTATGGCCGTTCTGCTGTGAGTCAAAGATTTTCGAATCGGACGAAAAACTGATAGTGAATTGTAACTTTCAGGGCAACCTAATGACGATGGATCACTCAAATTGCGTCCCGATTCAATACATCGTCCTCCAGCAGACTTGTCTCCATGGGTCTATTGCTGCCTCGGGCACCTTATGTCAGTCCTGCTGTGACTCAAAGATTTTCGAATCGGACGAAAAACTGATAGTGAATTGTAGCGTTCAGGGCCTCCTAATGACGATGGAACACTCAAATTGCGTCCCGATTCAATACATCGTCCTCCAGCAGACTTGTCTCCATGGGTCTATTGCTGCCTCGGACACCTTATGGCCGTTCTGCTGTGACTCAAAGATTTTCGAATCGAACGAAAAACTGATAGTGAATTGTAACTTTCAGGGGCACCTAATGACGATGGATCACTCAAATTGCGTCCCGATTAAATACATCGTCCTCCAGCCGAATTGTCTTGCTGCCTCGGGCACCTTATGGCCGTTCTGCTGTGAGTCAAAGATTTTCGAATCGAACGAAAAACTGATAGTGAATTGTAACGTTCAGGGCCTCCTAATGACGATGGATCACTCAAATTGCGTTCCGATTCAATACATCGTCCTCCAGCCGACTTGACTCCATGGGTCTATTGCTGCCTCGGGCACCTTATGGCCGTTCTGCTGTGAGTCTAGATTATCGAATGGGACAAATAACTGATAGTGAATTGTAACGTTCAGAGCCTCCTAATGACGATGGATCACTCAAATTGCGTCCCGATTCAATACATCGTCCTCCAGCAGACTTGTCTCCATGGGTCTATTGCTGCCTCGGGCTCCTTATGGCCGTTCTGCTGTGAGTCTAGATTATCGAATGGGACGAAAAACTGATAGTGAATTGTAACGTTCAGGGCCACCTAATGACGATGGATCACTCAAATTGCGTCCCGATTCATACATCGTCCTCCAGCCGACTTGACTCCATGGGTCTATTGCAGCCTCGGGCACCTTATGGACGTTCTGCTGTGAGTCTAGATTATCGAATGGGACTAAAAACTGATAGTGAATTATAACGTTCAGGGCCACCTAATGACGATGGATCACTCAAATTGCGTCCCGATTCAATACATCGTCCTCCAGCCGACTTGACTCCATGGGTCTATTGCTGCCTCGGGCACCTTATGGCCGTTCTGCTGTGAGTCTAGATTATCGAATGGGACGAAAAACTGATAGTGAATTGTAACGTTCAGGGCCTCCTAATGACGATGGATCACTCAAATTGCGTCCCGATTCAATACATCGTCCTCCAGCAGATTTGTCTCCATGGGTCGATTGCTGCCTCGGGCACCTAATGGCCGTACTGCTGTGAGTCAAAGATTTTCGAATCGGACGAAAAACTGATAGTGAATTGTAACATTCAGGGCCACCTAATGACGATGGACCACGCAAATTGCGTCCCGATTCAATACATCGTCCTCCAGCCGAGTTGACTCCATGGGTCTATTGCTGCCTCGGGCACCTTATGGCCGTTCTGCTGTGAATCTAGAATATCGAATGGGACGAAAAACTGATAGTGAATTGTAACGTTCAGGGCCACCTAATGACGATGGATCACTCAAATTGCGTCCCGATTCAATACATCGTCCTCCAGCAGACTTGTCTCCATGGGTCGATTGCTGCCTCGGGCACTTAATGGCCGTTCTGCTGTGAGTCAAAGATTTTCGAATCGGACGAAAAACTGATAGTTAATTGTAACTTTCAGGGCCACCTAATGACGATGGATCACTCAAATTGCGTTCCGATTCAATACACCGTCCACCAGCAGACTTGTCCCCATGGGTCGATTGCTGCCTCGGGCACCTTATGGCCGTTCTGCTGTGAGTCTAGATTATAGAATGGGATGAAAAACTGATAGTGAATTGTAACGTTCAGGGCCACCTAATGACGATGGATCACTCAAATTGCGTCCCGATTCAATACATCGTCCTCCAGCAGACTTGTCTCCATGGGTCTATTGCTGCCTCGGGCACCTTATGGCAGGCCTGCTGTGACTCAAAGATTTTCGAATCGGACGAAAAACTGATAGTGAATTGTAACGTTCAGGGCCTCCTAATGACGATGGAACACTCAAATTGCGTCCCGATTCAATACATCGTCCTCCAGCAGACTTGTCTCCATGCGTCTATTGCTGCCTCGGGCACCTTATGGCAGGCCTGCTGTGACTCAAAGATTTTCGAATCGGACGAAAAACTGATAGTGAATTGTAACGTTCAGGGCCACCTATTGACGATGGATCACTCAAATTGCGTCCCGATTCAATACATCGTCCTCCAGCCGACTTGACTCCATGGGTCTATTGCTGCCTCGGGCACCTTATGGCCGTTCTGCTGTGAGTCTAGATTATCGAATGGGACTAAAAACTGATAGTGAATTGTAACGTTCAGGGCCTCCTAATGACGATGGATCACTCAAATTGCGTCCCGACTCAATACATCGTCCTCCAGCAGACTTGACTCCATGGGTCTATTGCTGCCTCGGGCACCTTATGGCCGTTCTGCTGTGAGTCTAGGTTATCGAATGGGACGAAAAACTGATAGTGAATTGTAACATTCAGGGCCACCTAATGACGATGGACCACACAAATTGCGTCCCGATTCTGTACATCGTCACCCAGCCGACCTGACTCCATGGGTCTATTGCTGCCTGAGGCACCTTATGGCCGTTCTGCTGTGAGTCTAGATTATCGAATGGGACGAAAAACTGATAGTGAATTGTAACGTTCAGGGCCACCTAATGAAGATGGATCACTCAAATTGCGTCCCGATTCAATATATCGTCCTCCAGCAGACTTGTTTCCATTGGTCTATTGTTGCCTCGGGCACCTTATGGCCGTTCTGCTGTGAGTCAAAGATTTTCGAATCGGACGAAAAACTGATAGTGAATTGTAACTTTCAGGGCAACCTAATGACGATGGATCACTCAAATTGCGTCCCGATTCAATACATCGTCCTCCAGCAGACTTGTCCCCATGGGTCGATTGCTGCCTCTGGCACCTTATGGCCGTTCTGCTGTGAGTCATAGATTTTCGAATCGGACGAAAAACCTGATAGTGATTTGTAACATTCAGGGCCACCTAATGAAGATGGACCACACAAATTGCGTCCCGATTCAGTACATCGTCCACTAGCCGACTTGACTCCATGGGTCTATTGCTGCCTCGGGCACCTTATGGCCGTTCTGCTGTGAGTCTAGATTATCGAATGGGATGAAAAACTGATAGTGAATTATAACGTTCAGGGCCACCTAATGACGATGGATCACTCAAATTGCGTCCCAATTCAATACATGGGTATATTGCTGCCTCGGGCACCTTATGGCAGTCCTGCTGTGACTCAAAGATTTTCGAATCGGACGAAAAACTGATAGTGAATTGAAACGTTCAGGGCCTCCTAATGACGATGGAACACTCAAATTGCGTCCCGATTCAATACATCGTCCTCCAGCAGACTTGTCTCCATGGGTCTATTGCTGCCTCGGACACCTTATGGCCTTTCTGCTGTGACTCAAAGATTTTCGAATCGGACGAAAAACTGATAGTGAATTGTAACTTTCAGGGGCACCTAATGACGATGGATCACTCAAATTGCGTCCCGATTAAATACATCGTCCTGCAGCCGACTTGTCTAACTGCCTCGGGCACCTTATGGCCGTTCTGCTGTGAGTCAAAGATTTTCGATTCGGACGAAAAATTCGTAGTGAATTGTAACGTTCAGGGCCACCTAATGACGATGGATCACTCAAATTGCGTTCCGATTCAATACATCGTCCTCCAGCCGACTTGACTCCATGGGTCTATTGCTGCCTCGGGCACCTTATGGCCGTTCTGCTGTGAGTCTAGATTATCGAATGGGACAAAAAACTGATAGTGAATTGTAACGTTCAGGGCCTCCTAATGACGATGGATCACTCAAATTGCGTCCCGATTAAATACATCGTCCTCCAGCCGACTTGTCTTGCTGCCTCGGGCACCTTATGGCCGTTCTGCTGTGAGTCAAAGATTTTCGAATCGAACGAAAAACTGATAGTGAATTGTAACGTTCAGGGCCTCCTAATGACGATGGAACACTAAAATTGCGTCCCGATCAATACATCGTCCTCCAGCAGACTTGACTTCATGGGTCTATTGCTGCCTCGGGCACCTTATGGCCGTTCTGCTGTGAGTCTAGATTATCGAATGGGACAAAAAACTGATAGTGAATTGTAACGTTCGGGGCCTCCTAATGACGATGGATCACTCAAATTGCGTCCCGATTCAATACATCGTCCTCCAGCAGACTTGTCTCCATGGGTCTATTGCTGCCTCGGGCAGCTTATGGCCGTTCTGCTGTGAGTCTAGATTATCGAATGGGACGAAAAACTGATAGTGAATTGTAACGTTCAGGGCCACCTAATGACGATGGATCACTCAAATTGCGTCCCGATTCAATACATCGTCCTCCAGCCGACTTGACTCCATGGGTCTATTGCTGCCTCGGACACCTTATGGCCGTTCTGCTGTGAGTCTAGATTATCGAATGGGACGAAAAACTGATAGTGAATTGTAACGTTCAGGGCCTCCTAATGACGATGGATCACTCAAATTGCGTCCCGATTCAATACATCGTCCTCCAGCAGACTTGTCTCCATGGGTCGATTGCTGCCTCGGGCACCTATTGGCCGTTCTGCTGTGAGTCAAAGATTTTCGAATCGGACGAAAAACTCATAGTGAATTGTAACATTCAGGGCCACCTAATGACGATGGACCACGCAAATTGCGTCCCGATTCAATACATCGTCCTCCAGCCGAGTTGACTCCATGGGTCTATTGCTGCCTCGGGCACCTTATGGCCGTTCTGCTGTGAATCTAGATTATCGAATGGGACGAAAAACTGATAGTGAATTGTAACGTTCAGGGCCACCTAATGACGATGGATCACTCAAATTGCGTCCCGATTCAATACATCGTCCCCAGCCGACTTGTCTCCATGTTTCTATTGCTGCCTCATGCACCTTATGGCCGTTCTGCTGTGAGTCAAGATTATCAAATGGGACGAAAAACTGATAGTGAATTGTAACGTTCAGGGCCACCTAATGACGATGGATCACTCAAATTGCGTCCTGATTCAATACATCGTCCTCCAGCAGTCTTGACTTCATGGGTCTATTGCTGCCTCGGGCACCTTATGGCCGTTCTGCTGTGAGTCAAAGATTTTCGAATCGGACGAAAAACTGATAGTGAATTGTTACTTTCAGGGCCACCTAATGACGATGGATCACTCAAATTGCGTCCCGATTCAATACATCGTCCTCCAGCAGACTTGTCTCCATGGGTCGATTGCTGCCTCGGGAACCTTATAGCCGTTCTGCTGTGAGTCTAGATTATCTAATGGGACAAAAAACTGATAGTGAATTGTAACGTTCAGGGCCTCCTAATGAAGATGGATCACTCAAATTGCGTCCCGACTCAATACATCGTCCTCCAGCAGACTTGTCTCCATGGGTCTATTGCTGCCTCGGGCACCTTATGGCCGTTCTGCTGTGAGTCTAGGTTATCGAATGGGACGAAAAACTGATAGTGAATTGTAACATTCAGGGCCACCTAATGACGATGGACCACACAAATTGCGTCCCGATTCTGTACATCGTCACCCAGCCGACCTGACTCCATGGGTCTATTGCTGCCTGAGGCACCTTATGGCCGTTCTGCTGTGAGTCTAGATTATCGAATGGGACGAAAAACTGATAGTGAATTGTAACGTTCAGGGCCACCTAATGAAGATGGATCACTCAAATTGCGTCCCGATTCAATATATCGTCCTCCAGCAGACTTGTTTCCATTGGTCTATTGTTGCCTCGGGCACCTTATGGCCGTTCTGCTGTGAGTCAAAGATTTTCGAATCGGACGAAAAACTGATAGTGAATTGTAACTTTCAGGGCAACCTAATGACGATGGATCACTCAAATTGCGTCCCGATTCAATACATCGTCCTCCAGCAGACTTGTCTCCATGGGTCGATTGCTGCCTCTGGCACCTTATGGCCGTTCTGCTGTGAGTCATAGATTTTCGAATCGGACGAAAAACCTGATAGTGATTTGTAACATTCAGGGCCACCTAATGACGATGGACCACACAAATTGCGTCCCGATTCAGTACATCGTCCACTAGCCGACTTGACTCCATGGGTCTATTGCTGCCTCGGGCACCTTATGGCCGTTCTGCTGTGAGTCTAGATTATCGAATGGGATGAAAAACTGATAGTGAATTGTAACGTTCAGGGCCACCTAATGACGATGGATCACTCAAATTGCGTCCCAATTCAATACATGGGTCTATTGCTGCCTCGGGCACCTTATGGCAGTCCTGCTGTGACTCAAAGATTTTCGAATCGGACGAAAAACTGATAGTGAATTGTAACGTTCAGGGCCTCCTAATGACGATGGATCACTCAAATTGCGTCCCGATTAAATACATCGTCCTCCAGCCGACTTGTCTTGCTGCCTCGGGCACCTTATGGCCGTTCTGCTGTGAGTGAAAGATTTTCGAATCGAACGAAAAACTGATAGTGAATTGTAACGTTCAGGGCCTCCTAATGACGATGGAACACTAAAATTGCGTCCCGATCAATACATCGTCCTCCAGCAGACTTGACTTCATGGGTCTATTGCTGCCTCGGGCACCTTATGGCCGTTCTGCTGTGAGTCAAAGATTTTCGAATCGGACGAAAAACTGATAGTGAATTGTAACGTTCAGGGCAACCTAATGACGATGGATCACTCAAATTGCGTCCCGATTCAATACATCGTCCTCCAGCCGACTTGACTCCATGGGTCTATTGCTGATTCGGGCACCTTATGGCCGTTCTGCTGTGAGTCTAGATTATCGAATGGGACGAAAAACTGATAGTGAATTGTAACGTTCAGGGCCACCTAATGACGATGGATCACTCAAATTGCGTCCCGATTCAATACATCGTCCCCAGCCGACTTGTCTCCATGGTTCTATTGCTGCCTCATGCACCTTATGGCCGTTCTGCTGTGAGTCAAGATTATCAAATGGGACGAAAAACTGATAGTGAATTGTAACGTTCAGGGCCACCTAATGACGATGGATCACTCAAATTGCGTCCTGATTCAATACATCGTCCTCCAGCAGTCTTGACTTCATGGGTCTATTGCTGCCTCGGGCACCTTATGGCCGTTCTGCTGTGAGTCAAAGATTTTCGAATCGGACGAAAAACTGATAGTGAATTGTTATTTTCAGGGCCACCTAATGACGATGGATCACTCAAATTGCGTCCCGATTCAATACATCGTCCTCCAGCAGACTTGTCTCCATGGGTCGATTGCTGCCTCGGGAACCTTATAGCCGTTCTGCTGTGAGTCAAAGATTTTCGAATCGGACGAAAACTGATAGTGATTTGTAACATTCAGGGCCACCTAATGACGATGGACCACACAAACTGCGTCCCGATTCAGTACATCGTCCACTAGCCGACTTGACTCCATGGGACTATTGCTGCCTCGGGCACCTTATGGCCCTTCTGCTGTGAGTCTAGATTATAGAATGGGATGAAAAACTGATAGTGAATTGTAACGTTCAGGGCCACCTAATGACGATGGATCACTCAAATTGCGCCCCGATTCAATACATCGTCCTCCAGCAGACTTGTCTCCATGCGTCTATTGCTGCCTCGGGCACCTTATGGCCGTTCTGCTGTGAGTCTAGGTTATCGAATGGGACGAAAAACTGATAGTGAATTGTAACATTCAGGGCCACCTAATGACGATGGACCACACAAATTGCGTCCCGATTCTGTACATCGTCACCCAGCCGACCTGACTCCATGGGTCTATTGCTGCCTGAGGCACCTTATGGCCGTTCTGCTGTGAGTCTAGATTATCGAATGGGACGAAAAACTGATAGTGAATTGTAACGTGCAGGGCCACCTAATGAAGATGGATCACTCAAATTGCGTCCCGATTCAATATATCGTCCTCCAGCAGACTTGTTTCCATTGGTCTATTGTTGCCTCGGGCACCTTATGGCCGTTCTGCTGTGAGTCAAAGATTTTCGAATCGGACGAAAAACTGATAGTGAATTGTAACTTTCAGGGCAACCTAATGACGATGGATCACTCAAATTGCGTCCCGATTCAATACATCGTCCTCCAGCAGACTTGTCTCCATGGGTCGATTGCTGCCTCTGGCACCTTATGGCCGTTCTGCTGTGAGTCATAGATTTTCGAATCGGACGAAAAACCTGATAGTGATTTGTAACATTCAGGGCCACCTAATGACGATGGACCACACAAATTGCGTCCCGATTCAGTACATCGTCCACTAGCCGACTTGACTCCATGGGTCTATTGCTGCCTCGGGCACCTTATGGCCGTTCTGCTGTGAGTCTAGATTATCGAATGGGATGAAAAACTGATAGTGAATTGTAACGTTCAGGGCCACCTAATGGCGATGGATCACTCAAATTGCGTCCCAATTCAATACATGGGTCTATTGCTGCCTCGGGCACCTTATGGCAGTCCTGCTGTGACTCAAAGATTTTCGAATCGGACGAAAAACTGATAGTGAATTGTAACGTTCAGGGCCTCCTAATGACGATGGATCACTCAAATTGCGTCCCGATTAAATACATCGTCCTCCAGCCGACTTGTCTTGCTGCCTCGGGCACCTTATGGCCGTTCTGCTGTGAGTGAAAGATTTTCGAATCGAACGAAAAACTGATAGTGAATTGTAACGTTCAGGGCCTCCTAATGACGATGGAACACTAAAATTGCGTCCCGATCAATACATCGTCCTCCAGCAGACTTGACTTCATGGGTCTATTGCTGCCTCGGGCACCTTATGGCCGTTCAGCTGTGAGTCAAAGATTTTCGAATCGGACGAAAAACTGATAGTGAATTGTAACGTTCAGGGCAACCTAATGACGATGGATCACTCAAATTGCGTCCCGATTCAATACATCGTCCTCCAGCCGACTTGACTCCATGGGTCTATTGCTGATTCGGGCACCTTATGGCCGTTCTGCTGTGAGTCTAGATTATCGAATGGGACGAAAAACTGATAGTGAATTGTAACGTTCAGGGCCACCTAATGACGATGGATCACTCAAATTGCGTCCCGATTCAATACATCGTCCCCAGCCGACTTGTCTCCATGGTTCTATTGCTGCCTCATGCACCTTATGGCCGTTCTGCTGTGAGTCAAGATTATCAAATGGGACGAAAAACTGATAGTGAATTGTAACGTTCAGGGCCACCTAATGACGATGGATCACTCAAATTGCGTCCTGATTCAATACATCGTCCTCCAGCAGTCTTGACTTCATGGGTCTATTGCTGCCTCGGGCACCTTATGGCCGTTCTGCTGTGAGTCAAAGATTTTCGAATCGGACGAAAAACTGATAGTGAATTGTTACTTTCAGGGCCACCTAATGACGATGGATCACTCAAATTGCGTCCCGATTCAATACATCGTCCTCCAGCAGACTTGCCTCCATGGGTCGATTGCTGCCTCGGGAACCTTATAGCCGTTCTGCTGTGAGTCAAAGATTTTCGAATCGGACGAAAACTGATAGTGATTTGTAACATTCAGGGCCACCTAATGACGATGGACCACACAAACTGCGTCCCGATTCAGTACATCGTCCACTAGCCGACTTGACTCCATGGGACTATTGCTGCCTCGGGCACCTTATGGCCCTTCTGCTGTGAGTCTAGATTATAGAATGGGATGAAAAACTGATAGTGAATTGTAACGTTCAGGGCCACCTAATGACGATGGATCACTCAAATTGCGCCCCGATTCAATACATCGTCCTCCAGCAGACTTGTCTCCATGCGTCTGTTGCTGCCTCGGGCACCTTATGGCCGTTCTGCTGTGAGTCAAAAATTTTCGAATCGGACGAAAAACTCATAGTGAATTGTAACGTTCAGGGACACCTAATGACGATGGATCACTCAAATTGCGTCCCGATTCATACATCGTCCTCCAGCCGACTTGACTCCATGGGTCTATTGCTGCCTCGGGCACCTTATGGCCGTCTTGCTGTGAGTCTAGATTATCGAATGGGACGAAAAACTGATAGTGAATTGTAACGTTCAGGGCCACCTAATGACGATGGATCACTCAAATTGCGTCCTGATTCAATACATCGTCCTCCAGCAGAATTGACTTCATGGGTCTATTGCTGCCTCGGGCACCTTATGGCCGTTCTGCTGTGAGTCAAAGAATTTGAATCGGACGAAAAACTGATAGTGAATTGTAACGTTCAGGGCCGCCTAATGACGATGGATCACTCAAATTGCGTCCCGATTCAATACATCGTCTTCCAGCAGACTTGTCTCCATGGGTCGATTGCTGCCTCGGGCACCTAATGGCCGTTCTGCTGTGAGTCAAAGATTTTCGAATCGGACGAAAAACTGATAGTTAATTGTAACTTTCAGGGCCACCTAATGACGATGGATCACTCAAATTGCGTCCCGATTCAATACATCGTCCTCCAGCAGACTTGTCCCCATGGGTCGATTGCTGTCTCGGGCACCTTATGGCCGTTCTGCTGAGAGTCTAGATTATAGAATGGGATGAAAAACTGATAGTGAATTGTATCGTTCAGGGCCACCTAATGACGATGGATCACTCAAATTGCGTCCCGATTCAATACATCGTCCTCCAGCAGACTTGTCTCCATGGGTCTATTGCTGCCTCGGGCACCTTATGGCAGGCCTGCTGTGACTCAAAGATTTTCGAATCGGACGAAAAACTGATAGTGAATTGAAACGTTCAGGGCCTCCTAATGACGATGGAACACTCAAATTGCGTCCCGATTCAATACATCGTCCTCCAGCAGACTTGTCTCCATGCGTCTATTGCTGCCTCGGGCACCTTATGGCAGGCCTGCTGTGACTCAAAGATTTTCGAATCGGACGAAAAACTGATAGTGAATTGTAACGTTCAGGGCCTCCTAATGACGATGGATCACTCAAATTGCGTCCCGACTCAGTACATCGTCCTCCAGCAGACTTGTCTCCATGGGTCTATTGCTGCCTGAGGCACCTTATGGCCGTTCTGCTGTGAGTCTAGATTATCGAATGGGACGAAAAACTGATAGTGAATTGTAACGTTCAGGGCCACCTAATGAAGATGGATCACTCAAATTGCGTCCCGATTCAATATTTCGTCCTCCAGCAGACTTGTTTCCATTGGTCTATTGTTGCCTCGGGCACCTTATGGCCGTTCTGCTGTGAGTCAAAGATTTTCGAATCGGACGAAAAACTGATAGTTAATTGTAACTTTCAGGGTAACCTAATGACGATGGATCACTCAAATTGCGTCCCGATTCAATACATCGTCCTCCAGCAGACTTGTCTCCATGGGTCGATTGCTGCCTCTGGCACCTTATGGCCGTTCTGCTGTGAGTCATAGATTTTCGAATCGGACGAAAAACCTGATAGTGATTTGTAACATTCAGGGCCACCTAATGACGATGGACCACACAAATTGCGTCCCGATTCAGTACATCGTCCACTAGCCGACTTGATTCCATGGGTCTATTGTTGCCTCGGGCACCTTATGGCCGTTCTGCTGTGAGTCTAGATTATCGAATGGGATGAAAAACTGATAGTGAATTGTAACGTTCAGGGCAACCTAATGACGATGGATCACTCAAATTGCGTCCCGATTCAATACATCGTCCTCCAGCAGACTTGTCTCCATGGGTCGATTGCTGCCTCTGGCACCTTATGGCCGTTCTGCTGTGAGTCATAGATTTTCGAATCGGACGAAAAACCTGATAGTGATTTGTAACATTCAGGGCCACCTAATGACGATGGACCACACAAATTGCGTCCCGATTCAGTACATCGTCCACTAGCCGACTTGACTCCATGGGTCTATTGCTGCCTCGGGCACCTTATGGCCGTTCTGCTGTGAGTCTAGATTATCGAATGGGATGAAAAACTGATAGTGAATTGTAACGTTCAGGGCCACCTAATGACGATGGATCACTCAAATTGCGTCCCAATTCAATACATGGGTCTATTGCTGCCTCGGGCACCTTATGGCAGTCCTGCTGTGACTCAAAGATTTTCGAATCGGACGAAAAACTGATAGTGAATTGTAACGTTCAGGGCCTCCTAATGACGATGGATCACTCAAATTGCGTCCCGATTAAATACATCGTCCTCCAGCCGACTTGTCTTGCTGCCTCGGGCACCTTATGGCCATTCTGCTGTGAGTGAAAGATTTTCGAATCGAACGAAAAACTGATAGTGAATTGTAACGTTCAGGGACTCCTAATGACGATGGAACACTAAAATTGCGTCCCGATCAATACATCGTCCTCCAGCAGACTTGACTTCATGGGTCTATTGCTGCCTCGGGCACCTTATGGCCGTTCTGCTGTGAGTCAAAGATTTTCGAATCGGACGAAAAACTGATAGTGAATTGTAACGTTCAGGGCAACCTAATGACGATGGATCACTCAAATTGCGTCCCGATTCAATACATCGTCCTCCAGCCGACTTGACTCCATGGGTCTATTGCTGATTCGGGCACCTTATGGCCGTTCTGCTGTGAGTCTAGATTATCGAATGGGACGAAAAACTGATAGTGAATTGTAACGTTCAGGGCCACCTAATGACGGTGGATCACTCAAATTGCGTCCCGATTCAATACATCGTCCCCAGCCGACTTGTCTCCATGGTTCTATTGCTGCCTCATGCACCTTATGGCCGTTCTGCTGTGAGTCAAGATTATCAAATGGGACGAAAAACTGATAGTGAATTGTAACGTTCAGGGCCACCTAATGACGATGGATCACTCAAATTGCGTCCTGATTCAATACATCGTCCTCCAGCAGTCTTGACTTCATGGGTCTATTGCTGCCTCGGGCACCTTATGGCCGTTCTGCTGTGAGTCAAAGATTTTCGAATCGGACGAAAAACTGATAGTGAATTGTTACTTTCAGGGCCACCTAATGACGATGGATCACTCAAATTGCGTCCCGATTCAATACATCGTCCTCCAGCAGACTTGTCTCCATGGGTCGATTGCTGCCTCGGGAACCTTATAGCCGTTCTGCTGTGAGTCAAAGATTTTCGAATCGGACGAAAACTGATAGTGATTTGTAACATTCAGGGCCACCTAATGACGATGGACCACACAAACTGCGTCCCGATTCAGTACATCGTCCACTAGCCGACTTGACTCCATGGGACTATTGCTGCCTCGGGCACCTTATGGCCCTTCTGCTGTGAGTCTAGATTATAGAATGGGATGAAAAACTGATAGTGAATTGTAACGTTCAGGGCCACCTAATGACGATGGATCACTCAAATTGCGCCCCGATTCAATACATCGTACTCCAGCAGACTTGTCTCCATGCGTCTGTTGCTGCCTCGGGCACCTTATGGCCGTTCTGCTGTGAGTCAAAAATTTTCGAATCGGACGAAAAACTCATAGTGAATTGTAACGTTCAGGGACACCTAATGACGATGGATCACTCAAATTGCGTCCCGATTCATACATCGTCCTCCAGCCGACTTGACTCCATGGGTCTATTGCTGCCTCGGGCACCTTATGGCCGTCTTGCTGTGAGTCTAGATTATCGAATGGGACGAAAAACTGATAGTGAATTGTAACGTTCAGGGCCACCTAATGACGATGGATCACTCAAATTGCGTCCTGATTCAATACATCGTCCTCCAGCAGAATTGACTTCATGGGTCTATTGCTGCCTCGGGCACCTTATGGCCGTTCTGCTGTGAGTCAAAGAATTTGAATCGGACGAAAAACTGATAGTGAATTGTAACGTTCAGGGCCGCCTAATGACGATGGATCACTCAAATTGCGTCCCGATTCAATACATCGTCTTCCAGCAGACTTGTCTCCATGGGTCGATTGCTGCCTCGGGCACCTAATGGCCGTTCTGCTGTGAGTCAAAGATTTTCGAATCGGACGAAAAACTGATAGTTAATTGTAACTTTCAGGGCCACCTAATGACGATGGATCACTCAAATTGCGTCCCGATTCAATACATCGTCCTCCAGCAGACTTGTCCCCATGGGTCGATTGCTGTCTCGGGCACCTTATGGCCGTTCTGCTGTGAGTCTAGATTATAGAATGGGATGAAAAACTGATAGTGAATTGTATCGTTCAGGGCCACCTAATGACGATGGATCACTCAAATTGCGTCCCGATTCAATACATCGTCCTCCAGCAGACTTGTCTCCATGGGTCTATTGCTGCCTCGGGCACCTTATGGCAGGCCTGCTGTGACTCAAAGATTTTCGAATCGGACGAAAAACTGATAGTGAATTGAAACGTTCAATGCCTCCTAATGACGATGGAACACTCAAATTGCGTCCCGATTCAATACATCGTCCTCCAGCAGACTTGTCTCCATGCGTCTATTGCTGCCTCGGGCACCTTATGGCAGGCCTGCTGTGACTCAAAGATTTTCGAATCGGACGAAAAACTGATAGTGAATTGTAACGTTCAGGGCCTCCTAATGACGATGGATCACTCAAATTGCGTCCCGACTCAGTACATCGTCCTCCAGCAGACTTGTCTCCATGGGTCTATTGCTGCCTGAGGCACCTTATGGCCGTTCTGCTGTGAGTCTAGATTCTCGAATGGGACGAAAAACTGATAGTGAATTGTAACGTTCAGGGCCACCTAATGAAGATGGATCACTCAAATTGCGTCCCGATTCAATATTTCGTCCTCCAGCAGACTTGTTTCCATTGGTCTATTGTTGCCTCGGGCACCTTATGGCCGTTCTGCTGTGAGTCAAAGATTTTCGAATCGGACGAAAAACTGATAGTGAATTGTAACTTTCAGGGTAACCTAATGACGATGGATCACTCAAATTGCGTCCCGATTCAATACATCGTCCTCCAGCAGACTTGTCTCCATGGGTCGATTGCTGCCTCTGGCACCTTATGGCCGTTCTGCTGTGAGTCATAGATTTTCGAATCGGACGAAAAACCTGATAGTGATTTGTAACATTCAGGGCCACCTAATGACGATGGACCACACAAATTGCGTCCCGATTCAGTACATCGTCCACTAGCCGAATTGATTCCATGGGTCTATTGTTGCCTCGGGCACCTTATGGCCGTTCTGCTGTGAGTCTAGATTATCGAATGGGATGAAAAACTGATAGTGAATTGTAACGTTCAGGGCCACCTAATGACGATGGATCACTCAAATTGCGTCCCGATTAATTACATCGTCCTCCAGCAGACTTGTCTCCATGGGTCTATTGCTGCCTCGGACACCTTATGGCCGTTCTGCTGTGACTCAAAGATTTTCGAATCGGACGAAAAACTGATAGTGAATTGTAACTTTCAGCGGCACCTAATGACGATGGATCACTCAAATTGCGTCCCGATTCAGTACATCGTCCACTAGCCGACTTGACTCCATGGGACTATTGCTGCCTCGGGCACCTTATGGCCGTTCTGCTGTGAGTCTAGATTATAGAATGGGATGAAAAACTGATAGTGAATTGTAACGTTCAGGGCCACCTAATGACGATGGATCACTCAAATTGCGTCCCGATTCAATACATCGTCCTCCAGCAGACTTGTCTCCATGCGTCTGTTGCTGCCTCGGGCACCTTACGGCCGTTCTGCTGTGAGTCAAAAATTTTCGAATCGGACGAAAAACTCATAGTGAATTGTAACGTTCAGGGCCACCTAATGACGATGGATCACTCAAATTGCGTTCCGATTCAATACATCGTCCTCCAGCCGACTTGACTCCATGGGTCTATTGCTGCCTCGGGCACCTTATGGCCGTTCTGCTGTGGTCTAGATTATCGAATGGGACAAAAAACTGATAGTGAATTGTAACGTTCAGGGCCTCGAAATGACGATGGAACACTCAAATTGCGTCCCGATTCAATACATCGTCCTCCAGCAGACTTGTCTCCATTGGTCTATTGCTGCCTCGGGCACCTTATGGCCGTTCTGCTGTGAGTCTAGATTATCGAATGGGATGAAAAACTGATAGTGAATTGTAACGTTCAGGGCCACCTAATGACGATGCATCACTCAAATTGCGTCCCGATTCAATACATCGTCCTCCAGCAGACTTGTCTCCATGGGTCTATTGCTGCCTCATGCACCTTATGGCCGTTCTGCTGTGAGTCAAGATTATCAAATGGGACGAAAAACTGATAGTGAATTGTAACGTTCAGGGCCACCTAATGACGATGGATCACTCAAATTGCGTCCTGATTCAATACATCGTCCTCCAGCAGTCTTGACTTCATGGGTCTATTGCTGCCTCGGGCACCTTATGGCCGTTCTGCTGTGAGTCAAAGATTTTCGAATCGGACGAAAAACTGATAGTGAATTGTTACTTTCAGGGCCACCTAATGACGATGGATCACTCAAATTGCGTCCCGATTCAATACATCGTCCTCCAGCAGACTTGTCTCCATGGGTCGATTGCTGCCTCGGGAACCTTATAGCCGTTCTGCTGTGAGTCAAAGATTTTCGAATCGGACGAAAACTGATAGTGATTTGTAACATTCAGGGCCACCTAATGACGATGGACCACACAAACAGCGTCCCGATTCAGTACATCGTCCACTAGCCGACTTGACTCCATGGGACTATTGCTGCCTCGGGCACCTTATGGCCCTTCTGCTGTGAGTCTAGATTATAGAATGGGATGAAAAACTGATAGTGAATTGTAACGTTCAGGGCCACCTAATGACGATGGATCACTCAAATTGCGCCCCGATTCAATACATCGTCCTCCAGCAGACTTGTCTCCATGCGTCTGTTGCTGCCTCGGGCACCTTATGGCCGTTCTGCTGTGAGTCAAAAATTTTCGAATCGGACGAAAAACTCATAGTGAATTGTAACGTTCAGGGCCACCTAATGACGATGGATCACTCAAATTGCGTCCCGATTCATACATCGTCCTCCAGCCGACTTGACTCCATGGGTCTATTGCTGCCTCGGGCACCTTATGGCCGTTCTGCTGTGAGTCTAGATTATCGAATGGGACGAAAAACTGATAGTGAATTGTAACGTTCAGGGCCACCTAATGACGATGGATCACTCAAATTGCGTCCTGATTCAATACATCGTCCTCCAGCAGAATTGACTTCATGGGTCTATTGCTGCCTCGGGCACCTTATGGCCGTTCTGCTGTGAGTCAAAGAATTTGAATCGGACGAAAAACTGATAGTGAATTGTAACGTTCAGGGCCACCTAATGACGATGGATCACTCAAATTGCGTCCCGATTCAATACATCGTCCTCCAGCCGACTTGTCTCCATGGGTCTATTGCTGCCTCGGGCACCTTATGGCCGTTCTGCTGTGAGTCTAGATTATCGAATGGGACGAAAAACTGATAGTGAATTGTAACATTCAGGGCCACCTAATGACGATGGATCACTCAAATTGCGTCCCGATTCAATACATCGTCCTCCAGCAGACTTGTCTCCATGGGTCGATTGCTGCCTCGGGCACCTTATGGCCGTTCTGCTGTGAGTCATAGATTTTCGAATCGGACGAAAAACCTGATAGTGATTTGTAACATTCAGGGCCACCTAATGACGATGGACCACACAAATTGCGTCCCGATTCAGTACATCGTCCACTAGCCGATTTGACTCCGTGGGTCTATTGCTGCCTCGGGCACCTTATGGCCGTTCTGCTGTGAGTCTAGATTATCGAATGGGATGAAAAACTGATAGTGAATTGTAACGTTCAGGGCCACCTAATGACGATGGATCACTCAAATTGCGTCCCGATTCAATACATCGTCCTCCAGCAGACTTGTCTCCATGGGTCTATTGCTGCCTCGGGACCTTATGGCAGTCCTGCTGTGACTCAAAGATTTTCGAATCGGACGAAAAACTGATAGTGAATTGTAACGTTTAGGGCCTCCTAATGACGATGGATCACTCAAATTGCGTCCCGATTCATACATCGTCCTCCAGCAGACTTGTCTCCATGGGTCTATTGCTGCCTCGGGCACCTTATGGCCGTTCTGCTGTGAGTCTAGATTATCGAATGGGACGAAAAACTGATAGTGAATTGTAACGTTCGGGGCCTCCTAATGACGATGGATCACTCAAATTGCGTCCCGATTCAATACATCGTCTTCCAGCAGACTTGTCTCCATGGGTCGATTGCTGCCTCGGGCACCTAATGGCCGTTCTGCTGTGAGTCAAAGATTTTCGAATCGGACGAAAAACTGATAGTTAATTGTAACTTTCAGGGCCACCTAATGACGATGGATCACTCAAATTGCGTCCCGATTCAATACATCGTCCTCCAGCAGACTTGTCCCCATGGGTCAATTGCTGTCTCGGGCACCTTATGGCCGTTCAGCTGTGAGTCTAGATTATAGAATGGGATGAAAAACTGATAGTGAATTGTATCGTTCAGGGCCACCTAATGACGATGGATCACTCAAATTGCGTCCCGATTCAATACATCGTTCTCCAGCAGACTTGTCTCCATGGGTCTATTGCTGCCTCGGGCACCTTATGGCAGGACTGCTGTGACTCAAAGATTTTCGAATCGGACGAAAAACTGATAGTGAATTGTAACGTTCAGGGCCTCCTAATGACGATGGAACACTCAAATTGCGTCCCGATTCAATACATCGTCCTCCAGCAGACTTGTCTCCATGCGTCTATTGCTGCCTCGGGCACCTTATGGCAGGCCTGCTGTGACTCAAAGATTTTCGAATCGGACGAAAAACTGATAGTGAATTGTAACTTTCAGGGTAACCTAATGACGATGGATCACTCAAATTGCGTCCCGATTCAATACATCGTCCTCCAGCAGACTTGTCTCCATGGGTCGATTGCTGCCTCGGGCACCTTATGGCCGTTCTGCTGTGAGTCATAGATTTTCGAATCGGACGAAAAACCTGATAGTGATTTGTAACATTCAGGGCCACCTAATGACGATGGACCACACAAATTGCGTCCCGATTCAGTACATCGTCCACTAGCCGATTTGACTCCATGGGTCTATTGCTGCCTCGGGCACCTTATGGCCGTTCTGCTGTGAGTCTAGATTATCGAATGGGATGAAAAACTGATAGTGAATTGTAACGTTCAGGGCCACCTAATGACGATGGATCACTCAAATTGCGTCCCGATTCAATACATCGTCCTCCAGCAGACTTGTCTCCATGGGTCTATTGCTGCCTCGGGACCTTATGGCAGTCCTGCTGTGACTCAAAGATTTTCGAATCGGACGAAAAACTGATAGTGAATTGTAACGTTTAGGGCCTCCTAATGACGATGGATCACTCAAATTGCGTCCCGATTCATACATCGTCCTCCAGCAGACTTGTCTCCATGGGTCTATTGCTGCCTCGGGCACCTTATGGCCGTTCTGCTGTGAGTCTAGATTATCGAATGGGACGAAAAACTGATAGTGAATTGTAACGTTCGGGGCCTCCTAATGACGATGGATCACTCAAATTGCGTCCCGATTCAATACATCGTCTTCCAGCAGACTTGTCTCCATGGGTCGATTGCTGCCTCGGGCACCTAATGGCCGTTCTGCTGTGAGTCAAAGATTTTCGAATCGGACGAAAAACTGATAGTTAATTGTAACGTTCAGGGCCACCTAATGACGATGGATCACTCAAATTGCGTCCCGATTCAATACATCGTCCTCCAGCAGACTTGTCCCCATGGGTCAATTGCTGTCTCGGGCACCTTATGGCCGTTCAGCTGTGAGTCTAGATTATAGAATGGGATGAAAAACTGATAGTGAATTGTATCGTTCAGGGCCACCTAATGACGATGGATCACTCAAATTGCGTCCCGATTCAATACATCGTTCTCCAGCAGACTTGTCTCCATGGGTCTATTGCTGCCTCGGGCACCTTATGGCAGGACTGCTGTGACTCAAAGATTTTCGAATCGGACGAAAAACTGATAGTGAATTGTAACGTTCAGGGCCTCCTAATGACGATGGAACACTCAAATTGCGTCCCGATTCAATACATCGTCCTCCAGCAGACTTGTCTCCATGCGTCTATTGCTGCCTCGGGCACCTTATGGCAGGCCTGCTGTGACTCAAAGATTTTCGAATCGGACGAAAAACTGATAGTGAATTGTAACTTTCAGGGTAACCTAATGACGATGGATCACTCAAATTGCGTCCCGATTCAATACATCGTCCTCCAGCAGACTTGTCTCCATGAGTCGATTGCTGCCTCTGGCACCTTATGGCCGTTCTGCTGTGAGTCATAGATTTTCGAATCGGACGAAAAACCTGATAGTGATTTGTAACAATCAGGGCCACCTAATGACGATGGACCACATAAATTGCGTCCCGATTCAGTACATCGTCCACTAGCCGACTTGATTCCATGGGTCTATTGTTGCCTCGGGCACCTTATGGCCGTTCTGCTGTGAGTCTAGATTATCGAATGGGATGAAAAACTGATAGTGAATTGTAACGTTCAGGGCCACCTAATGACGATGGATCACTCAAATTGCGTCCCGATTAATTACATCGTCCTCCAGCAGACTTGTCTCCATGGGTCTATTGCTGCCTCGGGCACCTGATGGCCGTTCTGCTGTGAGTCTAGATTATAGAATGGGATGAAAAACTGATAGTGAATTGTAACGTTCAGGGCCACCTAAGGACGATGGATCACTCAAATTGCGTCCCGATTCAATACATCGTCCTCCAGCAGACTTGTCTCCATGGGTCTATTGCTGCCTCGGGCACCTTATGGCAGGCCTGCTGTGACTCAAAGATTTTCGAATCGGACGAAAAACTGATAGTTAATTGTAACGTTCAGGGTCTCCTAATGACGATGGAACACTCAAATTGCGTCCCGATTCAATACATCGTCCTCCAGCAGACTTGTCTCCATGCGTCTATTGCTGCCTCGGGCACCTTATGGCAGGCCTGCTGTGACTCAAAGATTTTCGAATCGGACGAAAAACTGATAGTGAATTGTAACGTTCAGGGCCACCTATTGACGATGGATCACTCAAATTGCGTCCCGATTCAATACATCGTCCTCCAGCCGACTTGACTCCATGGGTCTATTGCTGCCTCGGGCACCTTATGGCCGTTCTGCTGTGAGTCTAGGTTATCGAATGGGACGAAAAACTGATAGTGAATTGTAACATTCAGGGCCACCTAATGACGATGGACCACACAAATGGCGTCCCGATTCAGTACATCGTCCACTAGCCGACTTGACTCCATGGGTCTATTGCTGCCTCGGGCACCTTATGGCCGTTCTGCTGTGAGTCAAAGATTTTCGAATCGAACGAAAAACTGATAGTGAATTGTAACGTTCAGGGCCTCCTAATGACGATGGAACACTAAAATTTCGTCCCGATTCAATACATCGTCCTCCAGCAGACTTGACTTCATGGGTCTATTGCTGCCTCGGGCACCTTATGGCCGTTCTGCTGTGAGTCTAGATTATAGAATGGGATGAAAAACTGATAGTGAATTGTAACGTTCAGGGCCACCTAATGACGATGGACCACACAAATTGCGTCCCGATTCAGTACATCGTCCACTAGCCGACTTGACTCCATGGGACTATTGCTGCCTCGGGCACCTTATGGCCGTTCTGCTGTGAGTCTAGATTATAGAATGGGATGAAAAACTGATAGTGAATTGTAACGTTCAGGGCCACCTAATGACGATGGATCACTCAAATTGCGTCCCGATTCGATACATCGTCCTCCAGCCGACTTGACTCCATGGGTCTATTGCTGCCTCGGGCACCTTATGGCCGTTCTGCTGTGAGTCTAGATTATCGAATGGGACAAAAAACTGATAGTGAATTGTAACGTTCAGGGCCTCCTAATGACGATGGATCACTCAAATTGCGTCCCGATTCAATACATCGTCCTCCAGCAGACTTGTCTCCATGGGTCTATTGCTGCCTCGGGCACCTTATGGCCGTTCTGCTGTGAGTCTAGATTATCGAATGGGACGAAAAACTGATAGTGAATTGTAACGATCAGGGCCACCTAATGACGATGGATCACTCAAATTGCGTCTCGATTCATACATCGTCCTCCAGCCGACTTGACTCCATGGGTCTATTGGAGCCTCGGGCACCTTATGGACGTTCTGCTGTGAGTCTAGATTATCGAATGGGACGAAAAACAGATAGTGAATTATAACGTTCAGGGCCACCTAATGACGATGGATCACTCAAATTGCGTCCCGATTCAATACATCGTCCTCCAGCCGACTTGACTCCATGGGTCTATTGCTGCCTCGGGCACCTTATGGCCGTTCTGCTGTGGGTCTAGATTATCGAATGGGACGAAAAACTGATAGTGAATTGTAACGTTCAGGGCCTCCTAATGACGATGGATCACTCAAATTGCGTCCCGATTCAATACATCGTCCTCCAGCAGACTTGTCTCCATGGGTCGATTGCTGCCTCGGGCACCTAATGGCCGTACTGCTGTGAGTCAAGATTTTCGAATCGGACGAAAAACTGATAATGAATTATAACATTCAGGGCCACCTAATGACGATGGACCACGCAAATTGCGTCCCGATTCAATACATCGTCCTCCAGCCGAGTTGACTCCATGGGTCTATTGCTGCCTCGGGCACCTTATGGCCGTTCTGCTGTGAATCTAGAATATCGAATGGGACGAAAAACTGATAGTGAATAGTAACGTTCAGGGCCACCTAATGACGATGGATCACTCAAATTGCGTCTCGATTCAATACATCGTCCCCAGCCGACTTGTCTCCATGGGTCTATTGCTGCCTCGGGCACCTTATGGCCGTTCTGCTGTGTGTCTAGATTATCGAATGGGACGAAAAACTGATAGTGAATTGTAACGTTCAGGGCCTCCTAATGACGATGGAACACTCAAATTGCGTCCCGATTCAATACATCGTCCTCCAGCAGACTTGTCTCCATGCGTCTATTGCTGCCTCGGGCACCTTATGGCAGGCCTGCTGTGACTCAAAGATTTTCGAATCGGACGAAAAACTGATAGTGAATTGTAACGTTCAGGGCCTCCTAATGACGATGGATCACTCAAATTGCGTCCCGACTCAGTACATCGTCCTCCAGCAGACTTGTCTCCATGGGTCTATTGCTGCCTGAGGCACCTTATGGCCGTTCTGCTGTGAGTCTAGATTATCGAATGGGACGAAAAACTGATAGTGAATTGTAACGTTCAGGGCCACCTAATGAAGATGGATCACTCAAATTGCGTCCCGATTCAATATTTCGTCCTCCAGCAGACTTGTTTCCATTGGTCTATTGTTGCCTCGGGCACCTTATGGCCGTTCTGCTGTGAGTCAAAGATTTTCGAATCGGACGAAAAACTGATAGTGAATTGTAACTTTCAGCGGCACCTAATGACGATGGATCACTCAAATTGCGTCCCGATTCAGTACATCGTCCACTAGCCGACTTGACTCCATGGGACTATTGCTGCCTCGGGCACCTTATGGCCGTTCTGCTGTGAGTCTAGATTATAGAATGGGATGAAAAACTGATAGTGAATTGTAACGTTCAGGGCCACCTAATGACGATGGATCACTCAAATTGCGTCCCGATTCAATACATCGTCCTCCAGCAGACTTGTCTCCATGCGTCTGTTGCTGCCTCGGGCACCTTACGGCCGTTCTGCTGTGAGTCAAAAATTTTCGAATCGGACGAAAAACTCATAGTGAATTGTAACGTTCAGGGCCACCTAATGACGATGGATCACTCAAATTGCGTTCCGATTCAATACATCGTCCTCCAGCCGACTTGACTCCATGGGTCTATTGCTGCCTCGGGCACCTTATGGCCGTTCTGCTGTGCGTCTAGATTATCGAATGGGACAAAAAACTGATAGTGAATTGTAACGTTCAGGGCCTCCTAATGACGATGGAACACTCAAATTGCGTCCCGATTCAATACATCGTCCTCCAGCAGACTTGTCTCCATGGGTCGATTGCTGCCTCGGGCACCTTATGGCCGTTCTGCTGTGAGTCTAGATTATCGAATGGGATGAAAAACTGATAGTGAATTGTAACGTTCAGGGCCACCTAATGACGATGCATCACTCAAATTGCGTCCCGATTCAATACATCGTCCTCCAGCAGACTTGTCTCCATGGGTCTATTGCTGCCTCGGGACCTTATGGCAGTCCTGCTGTGACTCAAAGATTTTCGAATCGGACGAAAAACTGATAGTGAATTGTAACGTTCAGGGCCTCCTAATGACGATGGATCACTCAAATTGCGTCCCGATTCAATACATCGTCCTCCAGCAGACTTGTCTCCATGGGTCTATTGCTGCCTCGGGCACCTTATGGCCGTTCTGCTGTGAGTCTAGATTATCGAATGGGACGAAAAACTGATAGTGAATTGTAACGTTCGGGGCCTCCTAATGACGATGGATCACTCAAATTGCGTCCCGATTCAATACATCGTCCTCCAGCAGACTTGTCTCCATGGGTCGATTGCTGCCTCGGGCACCTAATGGCCGTTCTGCTGTGAGTCAAAGATTTTCGAATCGGACGAAAAACTGATAGTTAATTGTAACTTTCAGGGCCACCTAATGACGATGGATCACTCAAATTGCGTCCCGATTCAATACATCGTCCTCCAGCAGACTTGTCCCCATGGGACGATTGCTGCCTCGGGCACCTGATGGCCGTTCTGCTGTGAGTCTAGATTATAGAATGGGATGAAAAACTGATAGTGAATTGTAACGTTCAGGGCCACCTAAGGGCGATGGATCACTCAAATTGCGTCCCGATTCAATACATCGTCCTCCAGCAGACTTGTCTCCATGGGTCTATTGCTGCCTCGGGCACCTTATGGCAGGCCTGCTGTGACTCAAAGATTTTCGAATCGGACGAAAAACTGATAGTGAATTGTAACGTTCAGGGTCTCCTAATGACGATGGAACACTCAAATTGCGTCCCGATTCAATACATCGTCCTCCAGCAGACTTGTCTCCATGCGTCTATTGCTGCCTCGGGCACCTTATGGCAGGCCTGCTGTGACTCAAAGATTTTCGAATCGGACGAAAAACTGATAGTGAATTGTAACGTTCAGGGCCACCTATTGACGATGGATCACTCAAATTGCGTCCCGATTCAATACATCGTCCTCCAGCTGAGTTGACTCCATGGGTCTATTGCTGCCTCGGGCACCTTATGGCCGTTCTGCTGTGAGTCTAGGTTATCGAATGGGACGAAAAACTGATAGTGAATTGTAACATTCAGGGCCACCTAATGACGATGGACCACACAAATTGCGTCCCGATTCAGTACATCGTCCACTAGCCGACTTGACTCCATGGGACTATTGCTGCCTCGGGCACCTTATGGCCGTTCTGCTGTGAGTCTAGATTATAGAATGGGATGAAAAACTGATAGTGAATTGTAACGTTCAGGGCCACCTAATGACGATGGATCACTCAAATTGCGTCCCGATTCAATACATCGTCCTCCAGCAGACTTGTCTCCATGCGTCTGTTGCTGCCTCGGGCACCTTACGGCCGTTCTGCTGTGAGTCAAAAATTTTCGAATCGGACGAAAAACTCATAGTGAATTGTAACGTTCAGGGCCACCTAATGACGATGGATCACTCAAATTGCGTTCCGATTCAATACATCGTCCTCCAGCCGACTTGACTCCATGGGTCTATTGCTGCCTCGGGCACCTTATGGCCGTTCTGCTGTGCGTCTAGATTATCGAATGGGACAAAAAACTGATAGTGAATTGTAACGTTCAGGGCCTCCTAATGACGATGGAACACTCAAATTGCGTCCCGATTCAATACATCGTCCTCCAGCAGACTTGTCTCCATGGGTCGATTGCTGCCTCGGGCACCTTATGGCCGTTCTGCTGTGAGTCTAGATTATCGAATGGGATGAAAAACTGATAGTGAATTGTAACGTTCAGGGCCACCTAATGACGATGCATCACTCAAATTGCGTCCCGATTCAATACATCGTCCTCCAGCAGACTTGTCTCCATGGGTCTATTGCTGCCTCGGGACCTTATGGCAGTCCTGCTGTGACTCAAAGATTTTCGAATCGGACGAAAAACTGATAGTGAATTGTAACGTTCAGGGCCTCCTAATGACGATGGATCACTCAAATTGCGTCCCGATTCAATACATCGTCCTCCAGCAGACTTGTCTCCATGGGTCTATTGCTGCCTCGGGCACCTTATGGCCGTTCTGCTGTGAGTCTAGATTATCGAATGGGACGAAAAACTGATAGTGAATTGTAACGTTCGGGGCCTCCTAATGACGATGGATCACTCAAATTGCGTCCCGATTCAATACATCGTCCTCCAGCAGACTTGTCTCCATGGGTCGATTGCTGCCTCGGGCACCTAATGGCCGTTCTGCTGTGAGTCAAAGATTTTCGAATCGGACGAAAAACTGATAGTTAATTGTAACTTTCAGGGCCACCTAATGACGATGGATCACTCAAATTGCGTCCCGATTCAATACATCGTCCTCCAGCAGACTTGTCCCCATGGGACGATTGCTGCCTCGGGCACCTGATGGCCGTTCTGCTGTGAGTCTAGATTATAGAATGGGATGAAAAACTGATAGTGAATTGTAACGTTCAGGGCCACCTAAGGGCGATGGATCACTCAAATTGCGTCCCGATTCAATACATCGTCCTCCAGCAGACTTGTCTCCATGGGTCTATTGCTGCCTCGGGCACCTTATGGCAGGCCTGCTGTGACTCAAAGATTTTCGAATCGGACGAAAAACTGATAGTGAATTGTAACGTTCAGGGTCTCCTAATGACGATGGAACACTCAAATTGCGTCCCGATTCAATACATCGTCCTCCAGCAGACTTGTCTCCATGCGTCTATTGCTGCCTCGGGCACCTTATGGCAGGCCTGCTGTGACTCAAAGATTTTCGAATCGGACGAAAAACTGATAGTGAATTGTAACGTTCAGGGCCACCTATTGACGATGGATCACTCAAATTGCGTCCCGATTCAATACATCGTCCTCCAGCTGAGTTGACTCCATGGGTCTATTGCTGCCTCGGGCACCTTATGGCCGTTCTGCTGTGAGTCTAGGTTATCGAATGGGACGAAAAACTGATAGTGAATTGTAACATTCAGGGCCACCTAATGACGATGGACCACACAAATTGCGTCCCGATTCAGTACATCGTCCACTAGCCGACTTGACTCCATGGGCCTATTGCTGCCTCGGGCACCTTATGGCCGTTCTGCTGTGAGTCAAAGATTTTCGAATCGAACGAAAAACTGATAGTGAATTGTAACGTTCAGGGCCTCCTAATGACGATGGAACACTAAAATTTCGTCCCGATTCAATACATCGTCCTCCAGCAGACTTGACTTCATGGGTCTATTGCTGCCTCGGGCACCTTATGGCCGTTCTGCTGTGAGTCTAGATTATAGAATGGGATGAAAAACTGATAGTGAATTGTAACGTTCAGGGCCACCTAATGACGATGGACCACACAAATTGCGTCCCGATTCAGTACATCGTCCACTAGCCGACTTGACTCCATGGGACTATTGCTGCCTCGGGCACCTTATGGCCGTTCTGCTGTGAGTCTAGATTATAGAATGGGATGAAAAACTGATAGTGAATTGTAACGTTCAGGGCCACCTAATGACGATGGATCACTCAAATTGCGTCCCGATTCAATACATCGTCCTCCAGCCGACTTGACTCCATGGGTCTATTGCTGCCTCGGGCACCTTATGGCCGTTCTGCTGTGAGTCTAGATTATCGAATGGGACAAAAAACTGATAGTGAATTGTAATGTTCAGGGCCTCCTAATGACGATGGATCACTCAAATTGCGTCCCGATTCAATACATCGTCCTCCAGCAGACTTGTCTCCATGGGTCTATTGCTGCCTCGGGCACCTTATGGCCGTTCTGCTGTGAGTCTAGATTATCGAATGGGACGAAAAACTGATAGTGAATTGTAACGTTCAGGGCCACCTAATGACGATGGATCACTCAAATTGCGTCCCGATTCATACATCGTCCTCCAGCCGACTTGACTCCATGGGTCTATTGGAGCCTCGGGCACCTTATGGACGTTCTGCTGTGAGTCTAGATTATCGAATGGGACGAAAAACTGATAGTGAATTATAACGTTCAGGGCCACCTAATGACGATGGATCACTCAAATTGCGTCCCGATTCAATACATCGTCCTCCAGCCGACTTGACTCCATGGGTCTATTGCTGCCTCGGGCACCGTATGGCCGTTCTGCTGTGAGTCTAGATTATCGAATGGGACGAAAAACTGATATTGAATTGTAACGTTCAGGGCCTCCTAATGACGATGGATCACTCAAATTGCGTCCCGATTCAATACATCGTCCTCCAGCAGACTTGTCTCCATGGGTCGATTGCTGCCTCGGGCACCTAATGGCCGTACTGCTGTGAGTCAAAGATTTTCGAATCGGACGAAAAACTGATAGTGAATTGTAACATTCAGGGCCACCTAATGACGATGGACCACGCAAATTGCGTCCCGATTCAATACATCGTCCTCCAGCCGAGTTGACTCCATGGGTCTATTGCTGCCTCGGGCACCTTATGGCCGTTCTGCTGTGAATCTAGAATATCGAATGGGACGAAAAACTGATAGTGAATAGTAACGTTCAGGGCCACCTAATGACGATGGATCACTCAAATTGCGTCTCGATTCAATACATCGTCCCCAGCCGACTTGTCTCCATGGGTCTATTGCTGCCTCGGGCACCTTATGGCCGTTCTGCTGTGTGTCTAGATTATCGAATGGGACGAAAAACTGATAGTGAATTGTAACGTTCAGGGCCACCTAATGACGATGGATCACTCAAATTGCGTACTGATTCAATACATCGTCCTCCAGCAGAATTGACTTCATGGGTCTATTGCTGCCTCGGGCACCTTATGGCCGTTCTGCTGTGAGTCAAAGATTTTCGAATTGGACGAAAAACTGATAGTGAATTGTAACTTTCAGGGCCACCTAATGACGATGGATCACTCAAATTGCGTCCCGATTCAATACATCGTCCTCCAGCCGAGTTGACTCCATGGGTCTATTGCTGCCTCGGGCACCTTATGGCCGTTCTGCTGTGAGTCAAAGATTTTCGAATCGGACGGAAAACTGATAGTAAATTGGAACGTTCAGTGCCTCCTAATGACGATGGATCACTCAAATTGCGTCCCGATTCAATAAATCGTCCTCCAGCGGACTTGTCTCCATTGGTCTATTGCTGCCTCGGGCACCTTATGGCCGTTCTGCTGTGAGTCTAGATTATCGAAAGGGACGAAAAACTGATAGTGAATTGTAACGTTCAGCGCCACCTAATGACGATGGATCACTCAAATTGCGTCCCGATTCAATACATCGTCCTCCAGCAGACTTGTCTCCATGGGTCTATTGCTGCCTCGGGCACCTTATGGCCGTTCTGCTGTGAGTCAAAGATTTTCGAATCGGACGAAAAACTGATAGTGAATTGTAACTTTCAGGGCCACCTAATGACGATGGATCACTCAAATTGCGTCCCGATTCAATACATCGTCCACCAGCCGACTTGTCTCCATGTGTCTATTGCTGCCTCGGGCACCTTATGGCCGTTCTGCTGTGAGTCAAAGATTATCGAATCGGACGAAAAACTGATAGTGAATTGTAACGTTCAGGGCCTCCTAATAACGATGAAACACTCAAATTGCGTCCCGATTCAATACATCGTCCTCCAGCAGACTTGTCTCCATGCGTCTATTGCTGCCTCGGGCACCTTATGGCCGTTCTGCTGTGAGTCAAAGATTTTCGAATCGGACGAAAAACTGATAGTGAATTGTATTGTTCAGGGCCTCCTAATGACGATGGAACACTCAAATTGCGTTCCGATTCAATACATCGTCCTCCAGCCGACTTGTCTCCATGGGTCAATTGCTGCCTCGGGCACCTTATGGCCGTTCTGCTGTGAGTCAAAGATTTTCGAATCGGACGAAAAACTGATAGTGAAATGTAACTCTCAGGGGCACCTAATGACGATGGATCACTCAAATTGCGTCCCGCGTAAATACATCGTCCTCCAGCCGACTTGTCTTGCTGCCTCAGGCACCTTATGGCCGTTCTGCTGTGAGTCAAAGATTTTCGAATCGAACGAAAAACTGATAGTGAATTGTAACGTTCAGGGCCTCCTAATATCGATGGAACACTCAAATTGCGTCCCGATTCAATACATCGTCCTCCAGCAGACTTGTCTCCATGGGTCGATTGCTGCCTCGGGCACCTAATGGCCGTTCTGCTGTGAGTCAAAGGTTTTCGAATCGGACGAAAAACTGATAGTGAATTGTAACATTCAGGGCCACCTAATGACGATGGACCACGCAAATTGCGTCCCAATTCAATACATCGTCCTACAGCCGAGTTGACTCCTTGGGTCTATTGCTGCCTCGGGCACCTTATGGCCGTTCTGCTGTGAATCTAGAATATCGAATGGGACGAAAAACTGATAGTGAATTGTAACGTTCAGGGCCACCTAATGACGATGGATCACTCAAATTTCGTCCCGATTCAATACATCGTCCCCAGCCGACTTGTCTCCATGGGACTATTGCTGCCTCGGGCACCTTATGGCCGTTCTGCTGTGAGTCAAAGATTATCGAATCGGACGAAAAACTGATAGTGAATTGTAACGTTCAGGGCCTCCTAATAACGATGGAACACTCAAATTGCGTCTCGATTCAATACATCGTTCCCAGCCGACTTGGTGCCTCGGGCACCTTATGGCCGTTCTGCTGTGTGTCTAGATTATCGAATGGGACGAAAAACTGATAGTGAATTGTAACGTTCAGGGCCACCTAATGACGATGGATCACTCAAATTGCGTCCTGATTCAATACATCGGGCTCCAGCAGAATTGACTTCATGGGTCTATTGCTGCCTCGGGCACCTTATGGCCGTTCTGCTGTGAGTCAAAGATTTTCGAATTGGACGAAAAACTGATAGTGAATTGTAACTTTCAGGGCCACCTAATGACGACGGATCACTCAAATTGCGTCCCGATTCAATACATCGTCCTCCAGCCGAGTTGACTCCATGGGTCTATTGGTGCCTCGGGCACCTTATGGCCGTTCTGCTGTGAGTCAAAGATTTTCGAATCGGACGAAAAACTGATAGTAAATTGGAACGTTCAGTGCCTCCTAATGACGATGGATCACTCAAATTGCGTCCCGATTCAATAAATCGTCCTCCAGCGGACTTGTCTCCATTGGTCTAATGCTGCCTCGGGCACCTTATGGCCGTTCTGCTGTGAGTCTAGATTATCGAATGGGACGAAAAACTGATAGTGAATTGTAACGTTCAGGGCCACCTAATGACGATGGATCACTCAAATTGCGTCCCGATTCAATACATCGTCCTCCAGCAGACTTGTCTCCACGGGTCTATTGCTGCCTCGGGCACCTTATGGCCGTTCTGCTGTGAGTCAAAGATTTTCGAATCGGACGAAAAACTGATAGTGAATTGTAACTTTCAGGGCCACCTAATGACAATGGATCACTCAAATTGCGTCCCGATTCAATACATCGTCCACCAGCAGACTTGTCTCCATGGGTCTATTGCTGCCTCGGGCACCTTATGGCCGTTCTGCTGTGAGTCAAAGATTATCGAATCGGACGAAAAACTGATAGTGAATTGTAACGTTCAGGGCCTCCTAATAACGATGGAACACTCAAATTGCGTCCCGATTCAATACATCGTCCTCCAGCAGACTTGTCTCCATGCGTCTATTGCTGCCTCGGGCACCTTATGGCCGTTCTGCTGTGTCAAAGATTTTCGAATCGGACGAAAAACTGATAGTGAATTGTATTGTTCAGGGCCTCCTAATGACGATGGAACACTCAAATTGCGTTCCGATTCAATACATCGTCCTCCAGCCGACTTGTCTCCATGGGTCTATTGCTGCCTCGGGCTCCTTATGGCCGTTCTGCTGTGAGTCAAAGATTTTCGAATCGGACGAAAAACTGATAGTGAATTGTAACTCTCAGGGGCACCTAATGACGATGGATCACTCAAATTGCGTCCCGATTAAATACATCGTCCTCCAGCCGACTTGTCTTGCTGCCTCAGGCACCTTATGGCCGTTCTGCTGTGAGTCAAAGATTTTCGAATCGAACGAAAAACTGATAGTGAATTGTAACGTTCAGGGCCTCCTAATATCGATGGAACACTCAAATTGCGTCCCGATTCAATACATCGTCCTCCAGCAGACTTGTCTCCATGGGTCGATTGCTGCCTCGGGCACCTAATGGCCGTTCTGCTGTGAGTCAAAGGTTTTCGAATCGGACGAAAAACTGATAGTGAATTGTAACATTCAGGGCCACCTAATGACGATGGACCACGCAAATTGCGTCCCGATTCAATACATCGTCCTACAGCCGAGTTGACTCCTTGGGTCTATTGCTGCCTCGGGCACCTTATGGCCGTTCTGCTGTGAATCTAGAATATCGAATGGGACGAAAAACTGATAGTGAATTGTAACGTTCAGGGCCACCTAATGACGATGGATCACTCAAATTGCGTCCCGATTCAATACATCGTCCCCAGCCGACTTGTCTCCATGGGACTATTGCTGCCTCGGGCACCTTATGGCCGTTCTGCTGTGAGTCAAAGATTATCGAATCGGACGAAAAACTGATAGTGAATTGTAACGTTCAGGGCCTCCTAATAACGATGGAACACTCAAATTGCGTCCCGATTCAATACATCGTCCTCCAGCAGACTTGTCTCCATGCGTCTATTGCTGCCTCGGGCACCTTATGGCCGCTCAGCTGTGACTCAAAGATTTTCGAATCGGACGAAAAACTGATAGTGAATTGTATTGTTCAGGGCCTCCTAATGACGATGGAACACTCAAATTGCGTTCCGATTCAATACATCGTCCTCCAGCCGACTTGTCTCCATGGGTCTATTGCTGCCTCGGGCACCTTATGGCCGTACTGCTGTGAGTCAAAGATTTTCGAATCGGACGAAAAACTGATAGTGAAATGTAACTTTCAGGGGCACCTAATGACGATGGATCACTCAAATTGCGTCCCGATTAAATACATCGTCCTCCAGCCGACTTGTTTTGCTGCCTCGGGCACCTTATGGCCGTTCTGCTGTGAGTCAAAGATTTTCCAATCGAACGAAAAACTGATAGTGAATTGTAACGTTCAGGGCCTCCTAATGACGATAGAACACTAAAATTGCATCCCGATTCAATACATCGTCCTCCAGCAGACTTGACTTCATGGGTCTATTGCTGCCTCGGGCAGCTTATGGCCGTTCTGCTGTGAGGCTAGATTATCGAATGGGACGAAAAACTGATAGTGAATTGTAACGTTCAGGGCCACCTAATGACGATGGATCACTCAAATTGCGTCCCGATTCAATACATCGTCCTCCAGCCGACTTGACTCCATGGGTCTATTGCTGCCTCGGGCACCTTATGGCCGTTCTGCTGTGAGTCTAGATTATCGAATGGGACGAAAAACTGATAGTGAATTGTAACGTTCAGGGCCTCCTAATGACGATGGATCACTCAAATTGCGTCCCGATTCAATACATCGTCCTCCAGCAGACTTGTCTCCATGGGTCGATTGCTGCCTCGGGCACCTAATGGCCGTTCTGCTGTGAGTCAAAGATTTTCGAATCGGACGAAAAACTGATAGTGAATTGTAACATTCAGGGCCACCTAATGACGATGGACCACGCAAATTGCGTCCCGATTCAATACATCGTCCTACAGCCGAGTTGACTCCATGGGTCTATTGCTGCCTCGGGCACCTTATGGCCGTTCTGCTGTGAATCTAGAATATCGAATGGGACGAAAAACTGATAGTGAATTGTAACGTTCAGGTCCACCTAATGACGATGGATCACTCAAATTGCGACCCGATTCAATACATCGTCCTCCAGCAGACTTGTCTCCATGGGTCTATTGCTGCCTCGGGCACCTTATGTCAGGCCTGCTGTGACTCAAAGATTTTCGAATCGGACGAAAAACTGATAGTGAATTGTAACGTTCAGGGCCTCATAATGACGATGGAACACTCAAATTGCGTCCCGATTCAATACATCGTCCTCCAGCAGACTTGTCTCCATGAGTCTATTGCTGCCTCGGGCACCTTATGGCAGGCCTGCTGTGACTCAAAGATTTTCGAATCGGACGAAAAACTGATAGTGAATTGTAACGTTCAGGGCCACCTAATGACGATGGATCACTCAAATTGCGTCCCGATTCAATACATCGTCCTCCAGCAGACTTGTCTCCATGGGTCTATTACTGCCTCGGGCACGTTATGGCAGTCCTGCTGTGACTCAAAGATTTTCGAATCGGACGAAAAACTGATAGTGAATTGTAACGTTCAGGGCCTCCTAATGACGATGGATCACTCAAATTGCGTCCCGATTCAATACATCGTCCTCCAGCAGACTTGTCTCCATGGGTCTATTGCTGCCTCGGGCACCTTATGGCCGTTCTGCTGTGAGTCTAGATTATCGAATGGGACGAAAAACTGATAGTGAATTGTAACGTTCAGGGCCACCTAATGACGATGGATCACTCAAATTGCGTCCTGATTCAATACATCGTCCTCCAGCAGACTTGACTTCATGGGTCTATTGCTGCCTCGGGCACCTTATGGCCGTTCTGCTGTGAGTCAAAGATTTTCGAATCGGACGAAAAACTGATAGTTAATTGTAACTTTCAGGGCCACCTAATGACGATGGATCACTCAAATTGCGTCCTGATTCAATACATCGTCCTCCAGCAGACTTGACTTCATGGGTCTATTGCTGCCTCGGGCACCTTATGGCCGTTCTGCTGTGAGTCAAAGATTTTCGAATCGGACGAAAAACTGATAGTGAAATGTAACTTTCAGGGGCACCTAATGACGATGGATCACTCAAATTGCGTCCCGATTACATACATCGTCCTCCAGCCGACTTGTTTTGCTGCCTCGGGCACCTTATGGCCGTTCTGCTGTGAGTCAAAGATTTTCGAATCGAACGAAAAACTGATAGTGAATTGTAACGTTCAGGGCCTCCTAATGACGATAGAACACTAAAATTGCATCCCGATTCAATACATCGTCCTCCAGCAGACTTGACTTCATGGGTCTATTGCTGCCTCCGGCACCTTATGGCCGTTCTGCTGTGACTCAAAGATTTTCGAATCGGACGAAAAACTGATAGTGAATTGTAACGTTCAGGGCAACCTAATGACGATGGAACACTCAAATTGCGTCCCGATTCAATACATCGTCCTCCAGCCGACTTGACTCCATGGGTCTATTGCTGCCTCGGGCACCTTATGGCCGTTCTGCTGTGAGTCTAGATTATCGAATGGGACAAAAAACTGATAGTGAATTGTAACGTTCGGGGCCTCCTAATGACGATGGATCACTCAAATTGCGTCCCGATTCAATACATCGTCCTCCAGCAGACTTGTCCCCATGGGTCTATTGCTGCCTCGGGCAGCTTATGGCCGTTCTGCTGTGAGTCTAGATTATCGAATGGGACGAAAAACTGATAGTGATATGTAACGTTCAGGGCCACCTAATGACGATGGATCACTCAAATTGCGTCCCGATTCAATACATCGTCCTCCAGCCGACTTCACACCATGGGTCTATTGCTGCCTCGGGCACCTTATGGCCGTTCTGCTGTGAGTCTAGATTATCGAATGGGAGGAAAAACTGATAGTGAATTGTAACGTTCAGGGCCTCCTAATGACGATGGATCACTCAAATTGCGTCCCGATTCAATACATCGTCCTCCAGCAGACTTGTCTCCATGGGTCGATTGCTGCCTCGGGCACCTAATGGCCGTTCTGCTGTGAGTCAAAGATTTTCGAATCGGACGAAAAACTGATAGTGAATTGTAACATTCAGGGCCACCTAATGACGATGGACCACGCAAATTGCGTCCCGATTCAATACATCGTCCTACAGCCGAGTTGACTCCATGGGTCTATTGCTGCCTCGGGCACCTTATGGCCGTTCTGCTGTGAATCTAGAATATCGAATGGGACGAAAAACTGATAGTGAATTGTAACTTTCAGGGCCACCTAATGACGATGGATCACTCAAATTGCGGCCCGATTCAATACATCGTCCCCAGCCGACTTGTCTCCATGGGTCTATTGCTGCCTCGGGCACCTTATGGCCGTTCTGCTGTGAGTCTAGATTATCGAATGGGACGAAAAACTGATAGTGAATTGTAACGTTTAGGGCCACCTAATGACGATGGATCACTCAAATTGCGTCCTGATTCAATACATCGTCCTCCAGCAGACTTGACTTCATGGGTCTATTGCTGCCTCGGGCACCTTATGGCCGTTCTGCTGTGAGTCAAAGATTTTCGAATCGGAAGAAAAACTGATAGTTAATTGTAACTTTCACGGCCACCTAATGACGATGGATCACTCAAATTGCGTCCCGATTCAATACATCGTCCTCCAGCTGACTTGTCCCCATGGGTCGATTGCTGCCTCGGGCACCTTATGGCCGTTCTGCTGTGAGTCTAGATTATAGAGTGGGATGGAAAACTGATAGTGAATTGTAACGTTCAGGTCCACCTAATGACGATGGATCACTCAAATTGCGTCCCGATTCAATACATCGTCCTCCAGCAGACTTGTCTCCATGGGTCTATTGCTGCCTCGGGCACCTTATGGCAGGCCTGCTGTGACTCAAAGATTTTCGAATCGGACGAAAAACTGATAGTGAATTGTAACGTTCAGGGCCTCCTAATGACGATGGAACACTCAAATTGCGTCCCGATTCAATACATCGTCCTCCAGCAGACTTGTCTCCATGCGTCTATTGCTGCCTCGGGCACCTTATGGCAGGCCTGCTGTGACTCAAAGATTTTCGAATCGGACGAAAAACTGATAGTGAATTGTAACGTTCAGGGCCTCCTAATGACGATGGATCACTCAAATTGCGTCCCGATTCAATACATCGTCCTCCAGCAGACTTGTCTCCATAGGTCTATTGCTGCCTCGGGCACCTCCTGGCCGTTCTGCTGTGAGTCTATATTATCGAATGGGACGAAAAACTGATAGTGAATTGTAACGTTCGGGGCCTCCTAATGACGATGGATCACTCAAATTGCGTCCGACTCAATACATCGTCCCCAGCAGACTTGTCTCCGTGGGTTTATTGCTGCCTCGGGCACGTTATGGCAGTCCTGCTGTGACTCAAAGATTTTCGAATCGGACGAAAAACTGATAGTGAATTGTAACGTTCAGGACCTCCTAATGACGATGGATCACTCAAATTGCGTCCCGATTCAATACATCGTCCACCAGCAGACTTGTCTCCATGGGTCTATTGCAGCCTCGGGCACCTTATGGCCGTTCTGCTGTGAGTCAAAGATTATCGAATCGGACGAAAAACTGATAGTGAATTGTAACGTTCAGGGCCTCCTAATAACGATGGAACACTCAAATTGCGTCCCGATTCAATACATCGTCCTCCAGCAGACTTGTCTCCATGCGTCTATTGCTGCCTCGGGCACCTTATGGCCGTTCTGCTGTGAGTCAAAGATTTTCGAATCGGACGAAAAACTGATAGTGAATTGTATTGTTCAGGGCCTCTTAATGACGATGGAACACTCAAATTGCGTTCCGATTCAATACATCGTCCTCCAGCCGACTTGTCTCCATGGGTCTATTGCTGCCTCGGGCTCCTTATGGCCGTTCTGCTGTGAGTCAAAGATTTTCGAATCGGACGAAAAACTGATAGTGAAATGTAACTCTCAGGGGCACCTAATGACGATGGATCACTCAAATTGCGTCCCGATTAAATACATCGTCCTCCAGCCGACTTGTCTTGCTGCCTCAGGCACCTTATGGCCGTTCTGCTGTGAGTCAAAGAATTTCGAATCGAACGAAAAACTGATAGTGAATTGTAACATTCAGGGCCACCTAATGACGATGGACCACGCAAATTGCGTCCCGATTCAATACATCGTCCTACAGCCGAGTTGACTCCTTGGGTCTATTGCTGCCTCGGGCACCTTATGGCCGTTCTGCTGTGAATCTAGAATATCGAATGGGACGAAAAACTGATAGTGAATTGTAACGTTCAGGGCCACCTAATGACGATGGATCACTCAAATTGCGTCCCGATTCAATACATCGTCCCCAGCCGACTTGTCTCCATGGGACTATTGCTGCCTCGGGCACCTTATGGCCGTTCTGCTGTGAGTCAAAGATTATCGAATCGGACGAAAAACTGATAGTGAATTGTAACGTTCAGGGCCTCCTAATAACGATGGAACACTCAAATTGCGTCCCGATTCAATACATCGTCCTCCAGCAGACTTGTCTCCATGCGTCTATTGCTGCCTCGGGCACCTTATGGCCGCTCAGCTGTGACTCAAAGATTTTCGAATCGGACGAAAAACTGATAGTGAATTGTATTGTTCAGGGCCTCCTAATGACGATGGAACACTCAAATTGCGTTCCGATTCAATACATCGTCCTCCAGCCGACTTGTCTCCATGGGTCTATTGCTGCCTCGGGCACCTTATGGCCGTTCTGCTGTGAGTCAAAGATTTTCGAACCGGACGAAAAACTGATAGTGAAATGTAACTTTCAGGGGCACCTAATGACGATGGATCACTCAAATTGCGTCCCGATTAAATACATCGTCCTCCAGCCGACTTGTTTTGCTGCCTCGGGCACCTTATGGCCGTTCTGCTGTGAGTCAAAGATTTTCCAATCGAACGAAAAACTGATAGTGAATTGTAACGTTCAGGGCCTCCTAATGACGATAGAACACTAAAATTGCATCCCGATTCAATACATCGTCCTCCAGCAGACTTGACTTCATGGGTCTATTGCTGCCTCGGTCACCTTATGGCCGTTCTGCTGTGAGTCAAAGATTTTCGAATCGGACGAAAAACTGATAGTGAATTGTAACGTTCAGGGCAACCTAATGACGATGGATCACTCAAATTGCGTCCCGATTCAATACATCGTCCTCCAGCCGACTTGACTCCATGGGTCTATTGCTGCCTCGGGCACATGGCCGTTCTGCTGTGAGTCTAGATTATCGAATGGGACAAAAAACTGATAGTGAATTGTAACGTTGGGGGCCTCCTAATGACGTGGGATCACTCAAATTGCGTCCCGATTCAATACATCGTCCTCCAGCAGACTTGTCTCCATGGGTCTATTGCTGCCTCGGGCAGCTTATGGCCGTTCTGCTGTGAGTCTAGATTATCGAATGGGACGAAAAACTGATAGTGAATTGTAACGTTCAGGGCCACCTAATGACGATGGATCACTCAAATTGCGTCCCGATTCAATACATCGTCCTCCAGCCGACTTGACTCCATGGGTCTATTGCTGCCTCGGGCACCTTATGGCCGTTCTGCTGTGAGTCTATATTATCGAATGGGACGAAAAACTGATAGTGAATTGTAACGTTCAGGGCCTCCTAATGACGATGGATCACTCAAATTGCGTCCCGATTCAATACATCGTCCTCCAGCAGACTTGTCTCCATGGGTCGATTGCTGCCTCGGGCACCTAATGGCCGTTCTGCTGTGAGTCAAAGATTTTCGAATCGGACGAAAAACTGATAGTGAATTATAACATTCAGGGCCACCTAATGACGATGGACCACGCAAATTGCGTCCCGATTCAATACATCGTCCTACAGCCGAGTTGACTCCATGGGTCTATTGCTGCCTCGGGCACCTTATGGCCGTTCTGCTGTGAATCTAGAATATCGAATGGGACGAAAAACTGATAGTGAATTGTAACGTTCAGGGCCACCTAATGACGATGGATCACTCAAATTGCGGCCCGATTCAATACATCGTCCCCAGCCGACTTGTCTCCATGGGTCTATTGCTGCCTCGGGCACCTTATGGCCGTTCTGCTGTGAGTCTAGGTTATCGAATGGGACGAAAATCTGATAGTGAATTGTAACGTTCAGGGCCACCTAATGACGATGGATCACTCAAATTGCGTCCTGATTCAATACATCGTCCTCCAGCAGACTTGACCTCATGGGTCTATTGCTGCCTCGGGCACCTTATGGCCGTTCTGCTGTGAGTCAAAGATTTTCGAATCGGACGAAAAACTGATAGTTAATTGTAACTTTCACGGCCACCTAATGACGATGGATCACTCAAATTGCGTCCCGATTCAATACATCGTCCTCCAGCTGACTTGTCCCCATGGGTCGATTGCTGCCTCGGGCACCTTATGGCCGTTCTGCTGTGAGTCTAGATTATAGAATGGGATGGAAAACTGATAGTGAATTGTAACGTTCAGGTCCACCTAATGACGATGGATCACTCAAATTGCGTCCCGATTCAATACATCGTCCTCCAGCAGACTTGTCTCCATGAGTCTATTGCTGCCTCGGGCACCTTATGTCAGGCCTGCTGTGACTCAAAGATTTTCGAATCGGACGAAAAACTGATAGTGAATTGTAACGTTCAGGGCCTCCTAATGACGATGGAACACTCAAATTGCGTCCCGATTCAATACATCGTCCTCCAGCAGACTTGTCTCCATGCGTCTATTGCTGCCTCGGGCACCTTATGGCAGGCCTGCTGTGACTCAAAGATTTTCGAATCGGACGAAAAACTGATAGTGAATTGTAACGTTCAGGGCCACCTAATGACGATGGATCACTCAAATTGCGTCCCGATTCAATACATCGTCCTCCAGCCGACTTGACTCCATGGGTCTATTGCTGCCTCGGGCACCTTATGGCCGTTCTGCTGTGAGTCTAGATTATCGATTGGGTCAAAAAACTGATAGTGAATTGTAACGTTCAGGGCCTCCTAATGACGATGGATCACTCAAATTGCGTCCCGACTCAATACATCGTCCTCCAGCAGACTTGTCTCCATGGGTCTATTATTGCCTCGGGCACGTTATGGCAGTCTTGCTGTGACTCAAAGATTTTCGAATCGGACGAAAAACTGATAGTGAATTGTAACGTTCAGGGCCCCCTAATGACGATGGATCACTCAAATTGCGTCCCGATTCAATACATCGTCCTCCAGCAGACTTGTCTCCATGGGTCTATTGCTGCCTCGGGCACCTTATGGCCGTTCTGCTGTGAGTCTAGATTATCGAATGGGACGAAAAACTGATAGTGAATTGTAATGTTCAGGGCCACCTAATGACGATGGATCACTCAAATTGCGTCCTGATTCAATACATCGTCCTCCAGCAGACTTGACTTCATGGGTCTATTGCTGCCTCGGGCACCTTATGGCCGTTCTGCTGTGAGTCAAAGATTTTCGAATCGGACGAAAAACTGATAGTTAATTGTAACTTTCAGGGCCACCTAATGACGATGGATCACTCAAATTGCGTCCTGATTCAATACATCGTCCTCCAGCAGACTTGACTTCATGGGTCTATTGCTGCCTCGGGCACCTTATGGCCGTTCTGCTGTGAGTCAAAGATTTTCGAATCGGACGAAAAACTGATAGTGAAATGTAACTTTCAGGGGCACCTAATGACGATGGATCACTCAAATTGCGTCCCGATTAAATACATCGTCCTCCAGCCGACTTGTTTTGCTGCCTCGGGCACCTTATGGCCGTTCTGCTGTGAGTCAAAGATTTTCGAATCGAACGAAAAACTGATAGTGAATTGTAACGTTCAGGGCCTCCTAATGACGATAGAACACTAAAATTGCATCCCGATTCAATACATCGTCCTCCAGCAGACTTGACTTCATGGGTCTATTGCTGCCTCGGGCACCTTATGGCCGTTCTGCTGTGACTCAAAGATTTTCGAATCGGACGAAAAACTGATAGTGAATTGTAACGTTCAGGGCAACCTAATGACGATGGATCACTCAAATTGCGTCCCGATTCAATACATCGTCCTCCAGCCGACTTGACTCCATGGGTCTATTGCTGCCTCGGGCAGCTTATGGCCGTTCTGCTGTGAGTCTAGATTATCGAATGGGACAAAAAACTGATAGTGAATTGTAACGTTCGGGGCCTCCTAATGACGATGGATCACTCAAATTGCGTCCCGATTCAATACATCGTCCTCCAGCAGACTTGTCCCCATGGGTCTATTGCTGCCTCGGGCAGCTTATGGCCGTTCTGCTGTGAGTCTAGATTATCGAATGGGACGAAAAACTGATAGTGATATGTAACGTTCAGGGCCACCTAATGACGATGGATCACTCAAATTGCGTCCCGATTCAATACATCGTCCTCCAGCCGACTTCACTCCATGGGTCTATTGCTGCCTCGGGCACCTTATGGCCGTTCTGCTGTGAGTCTAGATTATCGAATGGGACGAAAAACTGATAGTGAATTGTAACGTTCAGGGCCTCCTAATGACGATGGATCACTCAAATTGCGTCCCGATTCAATACATCGTCCTCCAGCAGACTTGTCTCCATGGGTCGATTGCTGCCTCGGGCACCTAATGGCCGTTCTGCTGTGAGTCAAAGATTTTCGAATCGGACGAAAAACTGATAGTGAATTGTAACATTCAGGGCCACCTAATGACGATGGACCACGCAAATTGCGTCCCGATTCAATACATCGTCCTACAGCCGAGTTGACTCCATGGGTCTATTGCTGCCTCGGGCACCTTATGGCCGTTCTGCTGTGAATCTAGAATATCGAATGGGACGAAAAACTGATAGTGAATTGTAACGTTCAGGGCCACCTAATGACGATGGATCACTCAAATTGCGGCCCGATTCAATACATCGTCCCCAGCCGACTTGTCTCCATGGGTCTATTGCTGCCTCGGGCACCTTATGGCCGTTCTGCTGTGAGTCTAGATTATCGAATGGGACGAAAAACTGATAGTGAATTGTAACGTTCAGGGCCACCTAATGACGATGGATCACTCAAATTGCGTCCTGATTCAATACATCGTCCTCCAGCAGACTTGACTTCATGGGTCTATTGCTGCCTCGGGCACCTTATGGCCGTTCTGCTGTGAGTCAAAGATTTTCGAATCGGAAGAAAAACTGATAGTTAATTGTAACTTTCATGGCCACCTAATGACGATGGATCACTCAAATTGCGTCCCGATTCAATACATCGTCCTCCAGCTGACTTGTCCCCATGGGTCGATTGCTGCCTCGGGCACCTTATGGCCGTTCTGCTGTGAGTCTAGATTATAGAATGGGATGGAAAACTGATAGTGAATTGTAACGTTCAGGTCCACCTAATGACGATGGATCACTCAAATTGCGTCCCGATTCAATACATCGTCCTCCAGCAGACTTGTCTCCATGGGTCTATTGCTGCCTCGGGCACCTTATGGCAGGCCTGCTGTGACTCAAAGATTTTCGAATCGGACGAAAAACTGATAGTGAATTGTAACGTTCAGGGCCTCCTAATGACGATGGAACACTCAAATTGCGTCCCGATTCAATACATCGTCCTCCAGCAGACCTGTCTCCATGCGTCTATTGCTGCCTCGGGCACCTTATGGCAGGCCTGCTGTGACTCAAAGATTTTCGAATCGGACGAAAAACTGATAGTGAATTGTAACGTTCAGGGCCTCCTAATGACGATGGATCACTCAAATTGCGTCCCGATTCAATACATCGTCCTCCAGCAGACTTGTCTCCATAGGTCTATTGCTGCCTCGGGCACCTCCTGGCCGTTCTGCTGTGAGTCTATATTATCGAATGGGACGAAAAACTGATAGTGAATTGTAACGTTCGGGGCCTCCTAATGACGATGGATCACTCAAATTGCGTCCGACTCAATACATCGTCCCCAGCAGACTTGTCTCCATGGGTCTATTGCTGCCTCGGGCACGTTATGGCAGTCCTGCTGTGACTCAAAGATTTTCGAATCGGACGAAAAACTGATAGTGAATTGTAACGTTCAGGGCCTCCTAATGACGATGGATCACTCAAATTGCGTCCCGATTCAATACATCGTCCTCCAGCAGACTTGTCTCCATGGGTCTATTGCTGCCTCGGGCACCTTATGGCCGTTCTGCTGTGAGTCTAGATTATCGAATGGGACGAAAAACTGATAGTGAATTGTAACGTTCGGGGCCTCCTAATGACGATGGATCACTCAAATTGCGTCCCGATTCAATACATCGTCCTCCAGCAGACTTGTCTCCATGGGTCGATTGCTGCCTCGGGCACCTAATGGCCGTTCTGCTGTGAGTCAAAGATTTTCGAATCTGACGAAAAACTAATAGTGAATTGTAACATTCAGGGCCACCTAATGACGATGGACCACGCAAATTGCGTCCCGATTCAATACATCGTCCTCCAGCAGACTTGTCTCCATGAATCTATTGCTGCCTCGGGCACCTAATGGCAGTCCTGCTGTGACTCAAAGATTTTCGAATCGGACGAAAAGCTGATAGTGAATTGTAACGTTCAGGGCCTCCTAATGACGATGGATCACTCAAATTGCGTCCCGATTCAATACATCGTCCTCCAGCAGACTTGTCTCCATAGGTCTATTGCTGCCTCGGGCACCTCCTGGCCGTTCTGCTGTGAGTCTATATTATCGAATGGGACGAAAAACTGATAGTGAATTGTAACGTTCGGGGCCTCCTAATGACGATGCATCACTCAAATTGCGTCCCGATTCAATACATCGTTCTCCAGCAGACTTGTCTCCATGGGTCGATTGCTGCCTCGGGCACCTAATGGCCGTTCTGCTGTGAGTCAAAGATTTTTGAATCGGACAAAAAACTGATAGTGAATTGTAACATTCAGGGCCACCTAATGACGATGGACCACGCAAATTGCGTCCCGATTCAATACATCGTCCTCCAGCCGAGTTGACTCCATGGGTCTATTGCTGCCTCGGGCACCTTATGGCCGTTCTGCTGTGAATCTAGAATATCGAATGGGACGAAAAACTGATAGTGAATTGTAACGTTCAGGGCCACCTAATGACGATGGATCTTTCAAATTGCGTCCCGATTCAATACATCGTCCCCAGCCGACTTGTCTCCATGGGTCTATTGCTGCCTCGGGCACCTTATGGCCGTTCTGCTGTGAGTCTAGATTATCGAATGGGACGAAAAACTGATAGTGAATTGTAACGTTCAGGGCCACCTAATGACGATGGATCACTCAAATGGCGTCCTGATTCAATACATCGTCCTCCAGCAGACTTGACTTCATGGGTCTATTGCTGCCTCGGGCACCTTATGGCCGTTCTGCTGTGAGTCAAAGATTTTCGAATCGGACGAAAAACTGATAGTTAATTGTAACTTTCAGGGCCACCTAATGACGATGGATCACTCAAATTGCGTCCCGATTCAATACATCGTCCTCCAGCAGACTTGTCCCCATGGGTCGATTGCTGCCTCGGGCACCTTATGGCCGTTCTGCTGTGAGTCTAGATTATAGAATGGGATGAAAAACTGATAGTGAATTGTAACGTTCAGGGCCACCTAATGACGATGGATCACTCAAATTGCGTCCCGATTCAATACATCGTCCTCCAGCAGACTTGTCTCCATGGGTCTATTGCTGCCTCGGGCACCTTATGGCAGGCCTGCTGTGACTCAAAGATTTTCGAATCGGACGAAAAACTGACAGTGAGTTGTAACGTTCAGGGCCTCCTAATGACGATGGAACACTCAAATTGCGTCCCGATTCAATACATCGTCCTCCAGCAGACTTGTCTCCATGCGTCTATTGCTGCCTCGGGCACCTTATGGCAGGCCTGCTGTGACTCAAAGATTTTCGAATCGGACGAAAATCTGATAGTGAATTGTAACGTTCAGGGCCACCTAATGACGAAGGATCACTCAAATTGCGTCCCGATTCAATACATCGTCCTCCAGCCGACTTGACTCCATGGGTCTATTGCTGCCTCGGGCACCTTATGGCCGTTCTGCTGTGAGTCTATATTATCGAATGGGACGAAAAACTGATAGTGAATTGTAACGTTCAGGGCCACCTAATGACGATGGATCACTCTAATTGCGTCCTGATTCAATACATCGTCCTCCAGCACACTTGTCTCCATTGGTCTATTGCTGCCTCGGGCACCTAATGGCCGTTCTGCTGTGAGTCAAAGACTTTCGAATCGGACGAAAAACTGATAGTGAATTGTAACATTCAGGGCCACCTAATGACGATGGACCACGCAAATTGCGTCCCGATTCAATACATCGTCCTCCAGCCGAGTTGACTCCATGGGTCTATTGCTGCCTCGGGCACCTTATGGCCGTTCTGCTGTGAGTCTAAATTATCGAATGGGACGAAAAACTGATAGTGAATTGTAACTTTCAGAGCCACCTAATGACGATGGATCACTCAAATTGCGTCCCGATTCAATACATCGTCCTCCAGCAGACTTGTCTCCATGGGTCGATTGCTGCCTCGGGCACCTTATGGCCGTTCTGCTGTGAGTCATAGATTTTCGAATCGGACGAAAAACCTGATAGTGATTTGTAACATTCAGGGCCACCTAATGACGATGGACCACACAAATGGCGTCCCGATTCAGTACATCGTCCACTAGCCGACTTGACTCCATGGGTCTATTGCTGCCTCGGGCACCTTATGGCAGTCCTGCTGTGAGTCAAAGATTTTCGAATCGGACGAAAAACTGATAGTGAATTGTAACGTTCAGGGCCACCTAATGACGATGGATCACTCAAATTGCGTCCCGATTCAATACATCGTCCCCAGCCGACTTGTCTCCATGGGTCTATTGCTGCCTCGGGCACCTTATGGCCGTTCTGCTGTAAGTCTAGATTATCGAATGGGACGAAAAACTGATAGTGAATTGTAACGTTCAGGGCCACCTAATGACGATGGATCACTCAAATTGCGTCCTGATTCAATACATCGTCCTCCAGGAGACTTGACTTCATGGGTCTATTGCTGCCTCGGGCACCTTATGGCCGTTCTGCTGTGAGTCAAAGATTTTCGAATCGGACGAAAAACTGATAGTGAATTGTAACGTTCAGGGCCTCCTAATGACGATGGAACACTCAAATTGCGTCCCGATTCAATACATCGTCCTCCAGCTGACTTGTCTCCATGCGTCTATTGCTGCCTCGGGCACCTTATGGCAGGCCTGCTGTGACTCAAAGATTTTCGAATCGGACGAAAAACTGATAGTGAATTGTAACGTTCAGGGCCACCTAATGACGATGGATCACTCAAATTGCGTCCTGATTCAATACATCGTTCTCCAGCACACTTGTCTCCATTGGTCTATTGCTGCCTCGGGCACCTAATGGCCGTTCTGCTGTGAGTCAAAGACTTTCGAATCGGACGAAAAACTGATAGTGAATTGTAACATTCAGGGCCACCTAATGACGATGGACCACGCAAATTGCGTCCCGATTCAATACATCGTCCTCCAGCCGAGTTGACTCCATGGGTCTATTGCTGCCTCGGGCACCTTATGTCCGTTCTGCTGTGAATCTAGATTATCAAATGGGAGGAAAACTGGTAGTGAATTGTAACGTTCAGGGCCACCTAATGACGATGGATCACTCAAATTGCGTCCCGATTTAATACATCGTCCTCCAGCCGACTTGTCTCCATGGGTCTATTGCTGCCTCGGGCACCTTATGGCCGTTCTGCTGTGAGTCTAGATTATCGAATGGGACGAAAAACTGATAGTGAATTGTAACTTTCAGAGCCACCTAATGACGATGGATCACTCAAATTGCGTCCCGATTCAATACATCGTCCTCCAGCAGACTTGTCTCCATGGGTCGATTGCTGCCTCGGGCACCTTATGGCCGTTCTGCTGTGAGTCATAGATTTTCGAATCGGACGAAAAACCTGATAGTGATTTGTAACATTCAGGGCCACCTAATGACGATGGACCACACAAATTGCGTCCCGATTCAGTACATCGTCCACTAGCCGACTTGACTCCATGGGTCTAATGCTGCCTCGGGCACCTTATGGCCGTTCTGCTGTGAGTCTAGATTATCGAATGGGATGAAAAACTGATAGTGAATTGTAACGTTCAGGGCCACCTGATGACGATGGATCACTCAAATTGCGTCCCAATTCAATACATCGTCCTCCAGCAGACTTGTCTCCATGGGTCTATTGCTGCCTCGGGCACCTTATGGCAGTCCTGCTGTGACTCAAAGATTTTCGAATCGGACGAAAAACTGGTAGTGAATTGTAACGTTCAGGGCCTCCTAATGACGATGGAACACTCAAATTGCGTCCCGATTCAATACATCGTCCTCCAGCAGACTTGTCTCCATGGGTCTATTGCTGCCTCGGGCACCTTATGGCCGTTCTGCTGTGAGTCAAAGATTTTCGAATCGGACGAAAAACTGATAGTGAATTGTAACATTCAGGGCCACCTAATGACGATGGACCACACAAATTGCGTCCCGATTCAGTACATCGTCCTCCAGCCGACCTACTCCATGGGTCTATTGCTGCCTCGGGCACCTTATGGCCGTTCTGCTGTGAGTCAAAGATTTTCAAATCGGACGAAAAACTGATAGTGAATTGTAACTTTCAGGGGCACCTAATGACGATGGATCACTCAAATTGCGTCACGATTCAATACATCGTCCTGCAGCAGACTTGTCTCCATGGGTCTATTGCTGCCTCGGGCAGCTTATGGCCGTTCTGCTGTGAGTCTAGATTATCGAATGGGACGAAAAACTGATAGTGAATTGTAACGTTCAGGGCCACCTAATGATGATGGATCACTCAAATTGCGTCCCGATTCAATACATCGTCCTCCAGCCGACTTGACTCCATGGGTCTATTGCTGCCTCGGGCACCTTATGGCCGTTCTGCTGTGAGTCTAGATTATCGAATGGGACGAAAAACTGATAGTGAATTGTAACGTTCAGGGCCTCCTAATGACGATGGATCACTCAAATTGCGTCCCGATTCAATACATCGTCCTCCAGCAGACTTGTCTCCATGGGTCGATTGCTGCCTCGGGCACCTAATGGCCGTTCTGCTGTGAGTCAAAGATTTTCGAATCGGACGAAAAACTGATAGTGAATTGTAACATTCAGGGCCACCCTAATGACGATGGACCACGCAAATTGCGTCACGATTCAATACATCGTCCTCCAGCCGAGGTGACTCCATGGGTCTATTGCTGCCTCGGGCACCTTATGGCCGTTCTGCTGTGAATCTAGATTATCGAATGGGACGAAAAACTGATAATGAATTGTAACGTTCAGGGCCACCTAATGACGATGGATCACTCAAATTGCGTCCCGATTCAATACATCGTCCCCAGCCGACTTGTCTCCATGGGTCTATTGCTGCCTCGGGCACCTTATGGCCGTTCTGCTGTGAGTCTAGATTATCAAATGGGACGAAAAACTGGTAGTGAATTGTAACGTTCAGGGCCACCTAATGACGATGGATCACTCAAATTGCGTCCTGATTCAATACATCGTCCTCCAGCAGACTTGACTTCATGGGTCTATTGCTGCCTCGGGCACCTTATGGCCGTTCTGCTGTGAGTCAAAGATTTTCGAATCGGACGAAAAACTGATAGTTAATTGTAACTTTCAGGGCCACCTAATGACGATGGATCACTCAAATTGCGTCCCGATTCAATACATCGTCCTCCAGCAGACTTGTCCCCATGGGTCGATTGCTGCCTCGGGCACCTTATGGCCGTTCTGCTGTGAGTCTAGATTATAGAATGGGATGAAAAACTGATAGTGAACTGTAACGTTCAGGGCCACCTAATGACGATGGATCACTCAAATTGCGTCCCGATTCAATACATCGTCCTCCAGCAGACTTGTCTCCATGGGTCTATTGCTGCCTCGGGCACCTTATGGCAGGCCTGCTGTGACTCAAAGATTTTCGAATCGGACGAAAAACTGACAGTGAATTGTAACGTTCAGGGCCTCCTAATGACGATGGAACACTCAAATTGCGTCCCGATTCAATACATCGTCCTCCAGCAGACTTGTCTCCATGCGTCTATTGCTGCCTCGGGCACCTTATGGCAGGCCTGCTGTGACTCAAAGATTTTCGAATCGGACGAAAATCTGATAGTGAATTGTAACGTTCAGGGCCACCTAATGACGATGGATCACTCAAATTGCGTCCCGATTCAATACATCGTCCTCCAGCCGACTTGACTCCATGGGTCTATTGCTGCCTCGGGCACCTTATGGCCGTTTTGCTGTGAGTCTAGATTATCGAATGGGACGAAAAACTGATAGTGAATTGTAACGTTCAGGGCCACCTAATGACGATGGATCACTCAAATTGCGTCCTGATTCAATACATCGTCCTCCAGCACACTTGTCTCCATTGGTCTATTGCTGCCTCGGGCACCTAATGGCCGTTCTGCTGTGAGTCAAAGACTTTCGAATCGGACGAAAAACTGATAGTGAATTGTAACATTCAGGGCCACCTAATGACGATGGACCACGCAAATTGCGTCCCGATTCAATACATCGTCCTCCAGCCGAGTTGACTCCATGGGTCTATTGCTGCCTCGGGCACCTTATGTCCGTTCTGCTGTGAATCTAGATTATCAAATTGGAGGAAAACTGGTAGTGAATTGTAACGTTCAGGGCCACCTAATGACGATGGATCACTAAAATTGCGTCCCGATTTAATACATCGTCCTCCAGCCGACTTGTCTCCATGGGTCTATTGCTGCCTCGGGCACCTTATGGCCGTTCTGCTGTGAGTCTAAATTATCGAATGGGACGAAAAACTGATAGTGAATTGTAACATTCAGGGCCACCTAATGACGATGGACCACACAAATGGCGTCCCGATTCAGTACATCGTCCACTAGCCGACTTGACTCCATGGGTCTATTGCTGCCTCGGGCACCTTATGGCCGTTCTGCTGTGAGTCTAGATTATCGAATGGGATGAAAAACTGATAGTGAATTGTAACGTTCAGGGCCACCTGATGACGATGGATCACTCAAATTGCGTCCCAATTCAATACATCGTCCTCCAGCAGACTTGTCTCCATGGGTCTATTGCAGCCTCGGGCACCTTATGGCAGTCCTGCTGTGAGTCAAAGATTTTCGAATCGGACGAAAAACTGATAGTGAATTGTAACGTTCAGGGCCACCTAATGACGATGGATCACTCAAATTGCGTCCCGATTCAATACATCGTCCCCAGCCGACTTGTCTCCATGGGTCTATTGCTGCCTCGGGCACCTTATGGCCGTTCTGCTGTGAGTCTAGATTATCGAATGGGACGAAAAACTGATAGTGAATTGTAACGTTCAGGGCCACCTAATGACGATGGATCACTCAAATTGCGTCCTGATTCAATACATCGTCCTCCAGGAGACTTGACTTCATGGGTCTATTGCTGCCTCGGGCACCTTATGGCCGTTCTGCTGTGAGTCAAAGATTTTCGAATCGGACGAAAAACTGATAGTTAATTGTAACTTTCAGGGCCACCTAATGACGATGGATCACTCAAATTGCGTCCCGATTCAATACATCGTCCTCCAGCAGACTTGTCCCCATGGATCGATTGCTGCCTCGGGCACCTTATGGCCGTTCTGCTGTGAGTCTAGATTTTCGAATCGGACGAAAAACTGATAGTGAATTGTAACGTTCAGGGCCTCCTAATGACGATGGAACACTCAAATTGCGTCCCGATTCAATACATCGTCCTCCAGCAGACTTGTCTCCATGCGTCTATTGCTGCCTCGGGCACCTTATGGCAGGCCTGCTGTGACTCAAAGATTTTCGAATCGGACGAATAACTGATAGTGAATTGTAACGTTCAGGGCCACCTAATGACGATGGATCACTCAAATTGCGTCCTGATTCAATACATCGTCCTCCAGCACACTTGTCTCCATTGGTCTATTGCTGCCTCGGGCACCTAATGGCCGTTCTGCTGTGAGTCAAAGACTTTCGAATCGGACGAAAAACTGATAGTGAATTGTAACATTCAGGGCCACCTAATGACGATGGGCCCACGCAAATTGCGTCCCGATTCAATACATCGTCCTCCAGCCGAGTTGACTCCATGGGTCTATTGCTGCCTCGGGCACCTTATGTCCGTTCTGCTGTGAATCTAGATTATCAAATGGGAGGAAAACTGGTAGTGAATTGTAACGTTCAGGGCCACCTAATGACGATGGATCACTCAAATTGCGTCCCGATTTAATACATCGTCCTCCAGCCGACTTGTCTCCATGGGTCTATTGCTGCCTCGGGCACCTTATGGCCGTTCTGCTGTGAGTCTAGATTATCGAATGGGACGAAAAACTGATAGTGAATTGTAACTCTCAGAGCCACCTAATGACGATGGATCACTCAAATTGCGTCCCGATTCAATACATCGTCCTCCAGCAGACTTGTCTCCATGGGTCGATTGCTGCCTCGGGCACCTTATGGCCGTTCTGCTGTGAGTCATAGATTTTCGAATCGGACGAAAAACCTGATAGTGATTTGTAACATTCAGGGCCACCTAATGACGATGGACCACACAAATTGCAACCCGATTCAATACATCGTCCTCCAGCAGACTTGTCTCCATGGGTCTATTGCTGCCTCGGGCACCTTATGGCCGTTCTGCTGTGAGTCAAAGATTTTCGAATCGGACGAAAAACTGATAGTGAATTGTAACATTCAGGGCCACCTAATGACGATGGACCACACAAATTGCGTCCCGATTCAGTACATCGTCCTCCAGCCGACCTACTCCATGGGTCTATTGCTGCCTCGGGCACCTTATGGCCGTTCTGCTGTGAGTCAAAGATTTTCAAATCGGACGAAAAACTGATAGTGAATTGTAACTTTCAGGGGCACCTAATGACGATGGATCACTCAAATTGCGTCACGATTCAATACATCGTCCTGCAGCAGACTTGTCTCCATGGGTCTATTGCTGCCTCGGGCAGCTTATGGCCGTTCTGCTGTGAGTCTAGATTATCGAATGGGACGAAAAACTGATAGTGAATTGTAACGTTCAGGGCCACCTAATGATGATGGATCACTCAAATTGCGTCCCGATTCAATACATCGTCCTCCAGCCGACTTGACTCCATGGGTCTATTGCTGCCTCGGGCACCTTATGGCCGTTCTGCTGTGAGTCTAGATTATCGAATGGGACGAAAAACTGATAGTGAATTGTAACGTTCAGGGCCTCCTAATGACAATGGATCACTCAAATTGCGTCCCGATTCAATAAATCGTCCTCCAGCAGACTTGTCTCCATGGGTCGATTGCTGCCTCGGGCACCTAATGGCCGTTCTGCTGTGAGTCAAAGATTTTCGAATCGGACGAAAAACTGATAGTGAATTGTAACATTCAGGGCCACCTAATGACGATGGACCACGCAAATTGCGTCCCGATTCAATACATCGTCCTCCAGCCGAGTTGACTCCATGGGTCTATTGCTGCCTCGGGCACCTTATGGCCGTTCTGCTGTTCAATCTAGATTATCGAATGGGACGAAAAACTGATAATGAATTGTAACGTTCAGGGCCACCTAATGACGATGGATCACTCAAATTGCGTCCCGATTCAATACATCGTCCCCAGCCGACTTGTCTCCATGGGTCTTTTGCTGCCTCGGGCACCTTATGGCCGTTCTGCTGTGAGTCTAGATTATCAAATGGGACGAAAAACTGATAGTGAATTGTAACGTTCAGGGCCACCTAATGACGATGGATCACTCAAATTGCGTCCTGATTCAATACATCGTCCTCCAGCAGACTTGACTTCATGGGTCTATTGCTGCCTCGGGCACCTTATGGCCGTTCTGCTGTGAGTCAAAGATTTTCGAATCGGACGAAAAACTGATAGTGAATTGTAACTTTCAGGGCCACCTAATGACGATGGATCACTCAAATTGCGTCCCGATTCAATACATCGTCCTCCAGCAGACTTGTCTCCATGGGTCGATTGCTGCCTCGGGCACCTTATGGCCGTTCTGCTGTGAGTCAAAGATTTTCGAATCGGACGAAAACTGATAGTGATTTGTAACATTGAGGGCCACCTAATGACGATGGACCACACAAATTGCGTCCCGATTCAGTACATCGTCCACTAGCCGACTTGACTCCATGGGACTATTGCTGCCTCGGGCACCTTATGGCCGTTCTGCTGTGAGTCTAGATTATAGAATGGGATGAAAAACTGATAGTGAATTGTAACGTTCAGGGCCACCTAATGACGATGGATCACTCAAATTGCGTCCCGATTCAATACATCGTCCTCCAGCAGACTTGTCTCCATGCGTCTGTTGCTGCCTCGGGCACCTTACGGCCGTTCTGCTGTGAGTTAAAGATTTTCGAATCGGACGAAAAACTCATAGTGAATTGTAACGTTCAAGGCCACCTAATGACGATGGATCACTCAAATTGCGTCCTGATTCAATACATCGTCCTCCAGCAGAATTGACTTCATGGGTCTATTGCTGCCTCGGGCACCTTACGGCCGTTATACTGTGAGTCAAAGATTTTCGAATCGGACGAAAAACTGATAGTGAATTGTAACTTTCAGGGCCACCTAATGACGATGGATCACTCAAATTGCGTCCCGATTCAATACATCGTCCTCCAGCCGAGTTGACTCCATGGGTCTATTGCTGCCTCGGGCACCTTATGGCCGTTCTGCTGTGAATCTAGAATATCGAATGGGACGAAAAACTGATAGTGAATTGTAACGTTCAGGGCCACCTAATGACGATGGATCACTCAAATTGCGTCCCGATTCAATACATCGTCCCCAGCCGACTTGTCTCCATGGGTCTATTGCTGCCTCGGGCACCTTATGGCCGTTCTGCTGTGTGTCTAGATTATCGAATGGGACGAAAAACTGATAGTTAATTGTAACGTTCAGGGCCACCTAATGACGATGGATCACTCAAATTGCGTCCTGATTCAATACATCGTCCTCCAGCAGAATTGACTTCATGGGTCTATTGCTGCCTCGGGCACCTTATGGCCGTTCTCTTGTGAGTCAAAGATTTTCGAATCGGTCGAAAAACTGATAGTGAATTGTAACGTTCAGGGCCACCTAATGACGATGGATCACTCAAATTGCGTCCCGATTCAGTACATCGTCCACTAGCCGACTTGACTCCATGGGACTATTGCTGCCTCGGGCACCTTATGGCAGTACTGCTGTGAGTCTAGATTATAGAATGGGATGAAAAACTGATAGTGAATTGTAACGTTCAGGGCCACCTAATGACGATGGATCACTCAAATTGCGTCCCGATTCAATACATCGTCCTCCAGCAGACTTGTCTCCATGAGTCTATTGCTGCCTCGGGCACCTTATGGCAGGCCTGCTGTGACTCAAAGATTTTCGAATCGGACGAAAAACTGATAGTGAATTGTAACGTTCAGGGCCTCCTAATGACGATGGAACACTCAAATTGCGTACCGATTCAATACATCGACCTCCAGCAGACTTGTCTCCATGCGTCTATTGCTGCCTCGGGCACCTTATGGCCGTTCTGATGTGAGTCAAAGATTTTCGAATCGGACGAAAAACTGATAGTGAATTGTAACGTTCAGCCACCTAATGACGATGGATCACTCAAATTGCGTCCCGATTCAATAAATCGTCCTCCAGCCGACTTGACTCCATGGGTCTATTGCTGCCTCGGGCACCTTATGGCCGTTCTGCTGTGAGTCTAGATTATCGAATGGGACGAAAAACTGATAGTGAATTGTAACGTTCAGGGCCTCCTAATGACGATGGATCACTCAAATTGCGTCCCGATTCAATACATCGTCCTCCAGCCGACTTGACTCCATGGGTCTATTGCTGCCTCGGGCACCTTATGGCCGTTCTGCTGTGAGTCTAGATTATCGAATGGGACGAAAAACTGATAGTGAATTGTAACGTTCAGGGCCTCCTAATGACGATGGATCACTCAAATTGCGTCCCGATTCAATACATCGTCTTCCAGCAGACTTGTCTCCATGGGTCTATTGCTGCCTGGGGCACCTTATGGCAGGCCTGCTGTGACTCAAAAATTTTCGAATCGGACGAAAAACTGATAGTGAATTGTAACGTTCAGGGCCTCCTAACGACGATGGAACACTCAAATTGCGTCCCGATTCAATACATCGTCCTCCAGCCGACTTGACTCCATGGGTCTATTGCTGCCTCGGGCACCTTATGGCCGTTCTGCTGTGAGTCTAGATTATCGAATGGGACGAAAAACTGATAGTGAATTGTAACGTTCAGGGCCTCCTAATGACGATGGATCACTCAAATTGCGTCCGATTCAATACATCGTCCTCCAGCAGACTTGTCTCCATGGGTCGATTGTTGCCTCGTGCACCTAATGGCCGTTCTGCTGTGAGTCAAAGATTTTCGAGTCGGACGAAAAACTGATAGTGAATTGTAAAATTCAGGGCCACCTAATGACGATGGACCACGCAAATTGCGTCCCGATTCAATACATCGTCCTCCAGCCGAGTTGACTCGATGGGTCTATTGCTGCCTCGGGCACCTTATGGCCGTTCTGCTGTGAATCTAGATTATCGAATGGGACGAAAAACTGATAGTGAATTGTAACGTTCAGGGCCACCTAATGACGATGGATCACTCAAATTGCGTCCCGATTCAATACATCGTCCCCAGCCGACTTGTCTCCATGGGTCTATTGCTGCCTCGGGCACCTTATGGCCGTTCTGCTGTGAGTCTAGATTATCGAATGGGACGAAAAACTGATAGTGAATTGTAACGTTCAGGGCCACCTAATGACGATGGATCACTCAAATTGCGTCCTGATTCAATACATCGTCCTCCTGCAGACTTGACTTCTTGGGTCTATTGCTGCCTCGGGCACCTTATGGCCGTTCTGCTGTGAGTCAAAGATTTTCGAATCGGACGAAAAACTGATATTGAATTGTAACTTTCAGGGCCACCTAATGACGATGGATCACTCAAATTGCGTCCCGATTCAATACATCGTCCTCCAGCAGACTTGTCTCCATGGGTCGATTGCTGCCTCGGGCACCTTATGGCCGTTGTGCTGTGAGTCAAAGATTTTCGAATCGGACGAAAAACTGATAGTGATTTGTAACATTCAGGGCCACCTAATGACGATGGACCACACAAATTGCGTCCCGATTCAGTACATCGTCCACTAGCCGACTTGACTCCATGGGACTATTGCTGCCTCGGGCACCTTATGGCAGTACTGCTGTGAGTCTAGATTATAGAATGGGATGAAAAACTGATAGTGAATTGTAACGTTCAGGGCCACCTAATGACGATGGATCACTCAAATTGCGTCCCGATTCAATACATCGTCCTCCAGCAGACTTGTCTCCATGAGTCTATTGCTGCCTCGGGCACCCTATGGCAGGCCTGCTGTGACTCAAAGATTTTCGAATCGGACGAAAAACTGATAGTGAATTGTAACGTTCAGGGCCTCCTAATGACGATGGAACACTCAAATTGCGTACCGATTCAATACATCGACCTCCAGCAGACTTGTCTCCATGCGTCTATTGCTGCCTCGGGCACCTTATGGCCGTTCTGATGTGAGTCAAAGATTTTCGAATCGGACGAAAAACTGATAGTGAATTGTAACGTTCAGCCACCTAATGACGATGGATCACTCAAATTGCGTCCCGATTCAATAAATCGTCCTCCAGCCGACTTGACTCCATGGGTCTATTGCTGCCTCGGGCACCTTATGGCCGTTCTGCTGTGAGTCTAGATTATCGAATGGGACGAAAAACTGATAGTGAATTGTAACGTTCAGGGCCTCCTAATGACGATGGATCACTCAAATTGCGTCCCGATTCAATACATCGTCCTCCAGCCGACTTGACTCCATGGGTCTATTGCTGCCTCGGGCACCTTATGGCCGTTCTGCTGTGAGTCTAGATTATCGAATGGGACGAAAAACTGATAGTGAATTGTAACGTTCAGGGCCTCCTAATGACGATGGATCACTCAAATTGCGTCCCGATTCAATACATCGTCCTCCAGCAGACTTGTCTCCATGGATCGATTGTTGCCTCGTGCACCTAATGGCCGTTCTGCTGTGAGTCAAAGATTTTCGAATCGGACGAAAAACTGATAGTGAATTGTAAAATTCAGGGCCACCTAATGACGATGGACCACGCAAATTGCGTCCCGATTCAATACATCGTCCTCCAGCCGAGTTGACTCGATGGGTCTATTGCTGCCTCGGGCACCTTATGGCCGTTCTGCTGTGAATCTAGATTATCGAATGGGACGAAAAACTGATAGTGAATTGTAACGTTCAGGGCCACCTAATGACGATGGATCACTCAAATTGCGTCCCGATTCAATACATCGTCCCCAGCCGACTTGTCTCCATGGGTCTATTGCTGCCTCGGGCACCTTATGGCCGTTCTGCTGTGAGTCTAGATTATCGAATGGGACGAAAAACTGATAGTGAATTGTAATGTTCAGGGCCACCTAATGACGATGGATCACTCAAATTGCGTCCTGATTCAATACATCGTCCTCCTGCAGACTTGACTTCTTGGGTCTATTGCTGCCTCGGGCACCTTATGGCCGTTCTGCTGTGAGTCAAAGATTTTCGAATCGGACGAAAAACTGATATTGAATTGTAACTTTCAGGGCCACCTAATGACGATGAATCACTCAAATTGCGTCCCAATTCAATACATCGTCCTCCAGCAGACTTGTCTCCATGGGTCGATTGCTGCCTCGGGCACCTTATGGCCGTTGTGCTGTGAGTCAAAGATTTTCGAATCGGACGAAAAACTGATAGTGATTTGTAACATTCAGGGCCACCTAATGACGATGGACCACACAAATTGCGTCCCGATTCAGTACATCGTCCACTAGCCGACTTGACTCCATGGGACTATTGCTGCCTCGGGCACCTTATGGCCGTTCTGCTGTGAGTCTAGATTATAGAATGGGATGAAAAACTGATAGTGAATTGTAACGTTCAGGGCCTCCTAATGACGTTGGATCACTCAAATTGCGTCCCGATTCAATACATCGTCCTCCAGCAGACTTGTCTCCATGGGTCTATTGCTGCCTCGGGCACCTTATGGCAGGCCTGCTGTGACTCAAAAATTTTCGAATCGGACGAAAAACTGATAGTGAATTGTAACGTTCAGGGCCTCCTAATGACGATGGAACACTCAAATTGCGTCCCGATTCAATACATCGTCCTCCAGCGGACTTGTCTCCATTGGTCTATTGCTGCCTCGGGCACCTAATGGCCGTTCTGCTGTGAGTCAAAGACTTTCGAATCGGACGAAAAACTGATAGTGAATTGTAACATTCAGGGCCACCTAATGACGATGGACCACGCAAATTGCGTCCCGATTCAATACATCGTCCTCCAGCCGACTTGCCTCCATGGGTCTATTGCTGTCTCGGGCACCTTATGGCCGTTCTGCTGTGAGTCTAGATTATCGAATGGGACGAAAAACTGATAGTGAATTGTAACTTTCAGGGTCACCTAATGACGATGGATCACTCAAATTGCGTCCCGATTCAATACATCGTCCTCCAGCAGACTTGTCTCCATGGGTCGATTGCTGCCTCGGGCACCTTATGGCCGTTCTGCTTTGAGTCAAAGATTTTCGAATCGGACGAAAAACCTGATAGTGAATTGTAACATTTGGGCCACCTAATGACGATGGACCACACAAATTGCGTCCCGATTCAGTACATCGTCCACTAGCCGACTTGACTCCATGGGACTATTGCTGCCTCGGGCACCTTATGGCCGTTCTGCTGTGAGTCTAGATTATCGAATGGGATGAAAAACTGATAGTGAATTGTAACGTTCAGGGCCTCCTAACGACGATGGAACACTCAAATTGCGTCCCGATTCAATACATCGTCCTCCAGCCGACTTGACTCCATGGGTCTATTGCTGCCTCGGGCACCTTATGGCCGTTCTGCTGTGAGTCTAGATTATCGAATGGGACGAAAAACTGATAGTGAATTGTAACGTTCAGGGCCTCCTAATGACGATGGATCACTCAAATTGCGTCCCGATTCAATACATCGTCCTCCAGCCGAGTTGACTCGATGGGTCTATTGCTGCCTCGGGCACCTTATGGCCGTTCTGCTGTGAATCTAGATTATCGAATGGGACGAAAAACTGATAGTGAATTGTAACGTTCAGGGCCACCTAATGACGATGGATCACTCAAATTGCGTCCCGATTCAATACATCGTCCCCAGCCGACTTGTCTCCATGGGTCTATTGCTGCCTCGGGCACCTTATGGCCGTTCTGCTGTGAGTCTAGATTATCGAATGGGACGAAAAACTGATAGTGAATTGTAACGTTCAGGGCCACCTAATGACGATGGATCACTCAAATTGCGTCCTGATTCAATACATCGTCCTCCTGCAGACTTGACTTCTTGGGTCTATTGCTGCCTCGGGCACCTTATGGCCGTTCTGCTGTGAGTCAAAGATTTTCGAATCGGACGAAAAACTGATATTGAATTGTAACTTTCAGGGCCACCAAATGACGATGGATCACTCAAATTGCGTCCCGATTCAATACATCGTCCTCCAGCAGACTTGTCTCCATGGGTCGATTGCTGCCTCGGGCACCTTATGGCCGTTGTGCTGTGAGTCAAAGATTTTCGAATCGGACGAAAAACTGATAGTGATTTGTAACATTCAGGGCCACCTAATGACCATGGACCACACAAATTGCGTCCCGATTCAGTACATCGTCCACTAGCCGACTTGACTCCATGGGACTATTGCTGCCTCGGGCACCTTATGGCAGTACTGCTGTGAGTCTAGATTATAGAATGGGATGAAAAACTGATAGTGAATTGTAACTTTCAGGGCCACCTAATGACGATGGATCACTCAAATTGCGTCCCGATTCAATACATCGTCCTCCAGCAGACTTGTCTCCATGAGTCTATTGCTGCCTCGGGCACCCTATGGCAGGCCTGCTGTGACTCAAAGATTTTCGAATCGGACGAAAAACTGATAGTGAATTGTAACGTTCAGGGCCTCCTAATGACGATGGAACACTCAAATTGCGTACCGATTCAATACATCGACCTCCAGCAGACTTGTCTCCATGCGTCTATTGCTGCCTCGGGCACCTTATGGCCGTTCTGATGTGAGTCGAAGATTTTCGAATCGGACGAAAAACTGATAGTGAATTGTAACGTTCAGCCACCTAATGACGATGGATCACTCAAATTGCGTCCCGATTCAATACATCGTCCTCCAGCCGACTTGACTCCATGGGTCTATTGCTGCCTCGGGCACCTTATGGCCGTTCTGCTGTGAGTCTAGATTATCGAATGGGACGAAAAACTGATAGTGAATTGTAACGTTCAGGGCCTCCTAATGACGATGGATCACTCAAATTGCGTCCCGATTCAATACATCGTCCTCCAGCCGACTTGACTCCATGGGTCTATTGCTGCCTCGGGCACCTTATGGCCGTTCTGCTGTGAGTCTAGATTATCGAATGGGACGAAAAACTGATAGTGAATTGTAACGTTCAGGGCCTCCTAATGACGATGGATCACTCAAATTGCGTCCCGATTCAATACATCGTCCTCCAGCAGACTTGTCTCCATGGGTCGATTGTTGCCTCGTGCACCTAATGGCCGTTCTGCTGTGAGTCAAAGATTTTCGAATCGGACGAAAAACTGATAGTGAATTGTAAAATTCAGGGCCACCTAATGACGATGGACCACGCAAATTGCGTCCCGATTCAATACATCGTCCTCCAGCCGAGTTGACTCGATGGGTCTATTGCTGCCTCGGGCACCTTATGGCCGTTCTGCTGTGAATCTAGATTATCGAATGGGACGAAAAACTGATAGTGAATTGTAACGTTCAGGGCCACCTAATGACGATGGATCACTCAAATTGCGTCCCGATTCAATACATCGTCCCCAGCCGACTTGTCTCCATGGGTCTATTGCTGCCTCGGGCACCTTATGGCCGTTCTGCTGTGAGTCTAGATTATCGAATGGGACGAAAAACTGATAGTGAATTGTAATGTTCAGGGCCACCTAATGACGATGGATCACTCAAATTGCGTCCTGATTCAATACATCGTCCTCCTGCAGACTTGACTTCTTGGGTCTATTGCTGCCTCGGGCACCTTATGGCCGTTCTGCTGTGAGTCAAAGATTTTCGAATCGGACGAAAAACTGATATTGAATTGTAACTTTCAGGGCCACCTAATGACGATGGATCACTCAAATTGCGTCCCGATTCAATACATCGTCCTCCAGCAGACTTGTCTCCATGGGTCGATTGCTGCCTCGGGCACCTTATGGCCGTTCTGCTGTGAGTCAAAGACTTTCGAATCGGACGAAAAACTGATAGTGAATTGTAACATTCAGGGCCACCTAATGACGATGGACCACGCAAATTGCGTCCCGATTCAATACATCGTCCTCCAGCCGACTTGCCTCCATGGGTCTATTGCTGTCTCGGGCACCTTATGGCCGTTCTGCTGTGAGTCTAGATTATCGAATGGGACGAAAAACTGATAGTGAATTGTAACTTTCAGGGTCACCTAATGACGATGGATCACTCAAATTGCGTCCCGATTCAATACATCGTCCTCCAGCAGACTTGTCTCCATGGGTCGATTGCTGCCTCGGGCACCTTATGGCCGTTCTGCTTTGAGTCAAAGATTTTCGAATCGGACGAAAAACCTGATAGTGAATTGTAACATTTGGGCCACCTAATGACGATGGACCACACAAATTGCGTCCCGATTCAGTACATCGTCCACTAGCCGACTTGACTCCATGGGACTATTGCTGCCTCGGGCACCTTATGGCCGTTCTGCTGTGAGTCTAGATTATCGAATGGGATGAAAAACTGATAGTGAATTGTAACGTTCAGGGCCTCCTAACGACGATGGAACACTCAAATTGCGTCCCGATTCAATACATCGTCCTCCAGCCGACTTGACTCCATGGGTCTATTGCTGCCTCGGGCACCTTATGGCCGTTCTGCTGTGAGTCTAGATTATCGAATGGGACGAAAAACTGATAGTGAATTGTAACGTTCAGGGCCTCCTAATGACTATGGATCACTCAAATTGCGTCCCGATTCAATACATCGTCCTCCAGCAGACTTGTCTCCATGGGTCGATTGTTGCCTCGGGCAGCTAATGGCCGTTCTGCTGTGAGTCAAAGATTTTCGAATCGGACGAAAAACTGATAGTGAATTGTAACGTTCAGGGCCACCTAATGACGATGGATCACTCAAATTGCGTCCCGATTCAATACATCGTCCCCAGCCGACTTGTCTCCAATGCTTCTATTGCTGCCTCGGGCACCTTATGGCCGTTCTGCTGTGAGTCTAGATTATCGAATGGGACGAAAAACTGATAGTGAATTGTAACGTTCAGGGCCACCTAATGACGATGGATCACTCAAATTGCGTCCTGATTCAATACATCGTCCTCCTGCAGACTTGACTTCTTGGGTCTATTGCTGCCTCGGGCACCTTATGGCCGTTCTGCTGTGAGTCAAAGATTTTCGAATCGGACGAAAAACTGATAGTGAATTGTAACTTTCAGGGCCACCTAATGACGATGGATCACTCAAATTGCGTCCCGATTCGATACATCGTCCTCCAGCAGACTTGTCTCCATGGGTCGATTGCTGCCTCGGGCACCTTATGGCCGTTGTGCTGTGAGTCAAAGATTTTCGAATCGGACGAAAAACTGATAGTGATTTGTAACATTCAGGGCCACCTAATGACGATGGACCACACAAATTGCGTCCCGATTCAGTACATCGTCCACTAGCCGACTTGACTCCATGGGACTATTGCTGCCTCGGGCACCTTATGGCCGTTCTGCTGTGAGTCTAGATTATAGAATGGGATGAAAAACTGATAGTGAATTGTAACGTTCAGGGCCACCTAATGACGATGGATCACTCAAATTGCGTCCCGATTCAATACATCGTCCTCCAGCAGACTTGTCTCCATGGGTCTATTGCTGCCTCGGGCACCTTATGGCAGGCCTGCTGTGACTCCAAAATTTTCGAATCGGACGAAAAACTGATAGTGAATTGTAACGTTCAGGGCCTCCTAATGATGATGGAACACTCAAATTGCGTCCCGATTCAATACATCGTCCTCCAGCGGACTTGTCTCCATTGGTCTATTGCTGCCTCTGACACCTAATGGCCGTTCTGCTGTGAGTCAAAGACTTTCGAATCGGACGAAAAACTGATAGTGAATTGTAACATTCAGGGCCACCTAATGACGATGGACCACGCAAATTGCGTCCCGATTCAATACATCGTCCTCCAGCCGAGTTGACTCCATGGGTCTATTGCTGCCTCGGGCACCTTATGGCCGTTCTGCTGTGAATCTAGATTATCGAATGGGACGAAAAACTGGTAGTGAATTGTAACGATCAAGGCCACCTAATGACGATGGATCACTCAAATTGCGTCCCGATTCAATACATCGTCCTCCAGCCGACTTGTCTCCATGGGTCTATTGCTGTCTCGGGCACCTTATGGCCGTTCTGCTGTGAGTCTAGATTATCGAATGGGACGAAAAACTGATAGTGAATTGTAACTTTCAGGGTCACCTAATGACGATGGATCACTCAAATTGCGTCCCGATTCAATACATCTTCCTCCAGCAGACTTGTCTCCATGGGTCGATTGCTGCCTCGGGCACCTTACGGCCGTTCTGCTTTGAGTCAAAGATTTTCGAATCGGACGAAAAACCTGATAGTGAATTGTAACATTCAGGGCCACCTAATGACGATGGACCACACAAATTGCGTCCCGATTCAGTACATCGTCCACTAGCCGACTTGACTCCATGGGACTATTGCTGCCTCGGGCACCTTATGGCCGTTCTGCTGTGAGTCTAGATTATCGAATGGGATGAAAAACTGATAGTGAATTGTAACGTTCAGGGCCACCTAATGACGATGGATCACTCAAATTGCGTCCCGATTCAATACATCGTCCTCCAGCGGACTTGTCTCCTTGGGTCTATTGCTGCCTCGGGCACCTTATTGCCGTTCTGCTGTGAGTCTAGATTATCGAATGGGACAAAAAACTGATAGTGAATTGTAACGTTCAGGGCCTCCTAATGACGATGGATCACTCAAATTGCGTCCCGAATCAATACATCGTCCTCCAGCCGACTTGACTCCATGGGTCTATTGCTGCCTCGGGCACCTTATGGCCGTTCTGCTGTGAGTCTAGATTATCGAATGGGACGAAAAACTGATAGTGAATTGTAACGTTCATGGCCTCCTAATGACGATGGATCACTCAAATTGCGTCCCGATTCAATACACCGTCCTCCAGCAGACTTGTCTCCATGGGTCGATTGCTGCCTCGGGCACCTTATGGCCGTTCTGCTGTGTGTCAAAGATTTTCGAATCGGACGAAAAACTGATAGTGAATTGCAATATTCAGGGCCACCTAATGACGATGGAACACGCAAATTGCGTCCCGATTCAATACATCGTCCTCCAGCCGAGTTGACTCCATGGGTCTATTGCTGCCTCGGGCACCTTATGGCCGTTCTGCTGTGAATCTAGATTATCGAATGGGACGAAAAACTGATAGTGAATTGTAACGAAGGATCACTCAAATTGCGTTCCGATTCAATACATCGTCCCCAGCCGACTTGTCTCCATGGGTCTAGTGCTGCCTCGGGCACCTGATGGCCGTTCTGCTGTGAGTCTAGATTATCGAATGGGACGAACGACTGATAGTGAATTGTAACGTTCAGGGCCACCTAATGACGATGGATCACTCAAATTGCGTCCAGATTCAATACATCGTCCTCCAGCAGACTTGACTTCATGGGTCTATTGCTCCCTCGGGCACCTTATGGCCGTTCTGCTGAGGGTCAAAGATTTTCGAATCGGACGAAAAACTGATAGTGAATTGTAACGTTCAGGGCCACCTAATGACAATGGATCACTCAAATTGCGTCCCGATTCAATGCATCGTCCTCCAGCAGACTTGTCTCCATGGGTCGATTGCTGCCTCGGGCACCTTATGGCCGTTCTGCTGTGAGTCAAAGATTTTCGAATCGGACGAAAAACTGATAGTGATTTGTAACATTCAGGGCCACCTAATGACGATGGACCACACAAATTGCGTCCCGATTCAGTACATCGTCCACTAGCCGACTTGACTCCATGGGACTATTGCTGCCTCGGGCACCTTATGGCCGTTCTGCTGTGAGTCTAGATTATAGAATGGGCTGAAAAGCTGATAGTGAATTGTAAAGTTCAGGGCCACCTAATGACGATGGATCACTCAAATTGCGTCCCGGTTCAATACATCGTCCTCCAGCAGACTTGTCTCCATGGGTCTATTGCTGCCTCGGGCACCTTATGGCAGTCCTGCTGTGACTCAAAGATTTTCGAATCGGACGAAAAACTGATAGTGAATTGTAACGTTCAGGGCCTCCTAATGACGATGGAACACACAAATTGCGTCCCGATTCAACACATCGTCCTCCAGCAGACTTGTCTCCATGGGTCTATTGCTGCCTCGGGCACCTTATGGCCGTTCTGCTGTGAGTCAAAGATTTTCGAATCGGACGAAAAACTGATAGTGAATTGTAACAATCAGGGCCACCTAATGACGATGGGCCACACAAATTGCGTCCCGATTCAGTACATCGTCCTCCAGCCGACCTGACTCCATGGGTCTATTGCTGCCTCGGGCACCTTATGGCCGTTCTGCTGTGAGTCTAGATTATCGAATGGGATGAAAAACTGATAGTGAATTGTAACGTTCAGGGCCACCTAATGACGATGGATCACTCAAATTGCGTCCCGATTCAATACATCGTCCTCCAGCCGACTTGTCTCCTTGGGTCTATTGCTGCCTCGGGCACCTTATTGCCGTTCTGCTGTGAGTCTAGATTATCGAATGGGACAAAAAACTGATAGTGAATTGTAACGTTCAGGGCCTCCTAATGACGATGGATCACTCAAATTGCGTCCCGATTCAATACATCGTCCTCCAGCCGACTTGACTCCATGGGTCTATTGCTGCCTCGGGCACCTTATGGCCGTTCTGCTGTGAGTCTAGATTATCGAATGGGACGAAAAACTGATAGTGAATTGTAACGTTCATGGCCTCCTAATGACGATGGATCACTCAAATTGCGTCCCGATTCAATATACCGTCCTCCAGCAGACTTGTCTCCATGGGTCGATTGCTGCCTCGGGCACCTTATGGCCGTTCTGCTGTGTGTCAAAGATTTTCGAATCGGACGAAAAACTGATAGTGAATTGCAACATTCAGGGCCACCTAATGAGGATGGAACACGCAAATTGCGTCCCGATTCAATACATCGTCCTCCAGCCGAGTTGACTCCATGGGTCTATTGCTGCCTCGGGCACCTTATGGCCGTTCTGCTGTGAATCTAGATTATCGAATGGGACGAAAAACTGATAGTGAATTGTAACGATGGATCACTCAAATTGCGTTCCGATTCAATACATCGTCCCCAGCCGACTTGTCTCCATGGGTCTAGTGCTGCCTCGGGCACCTGATGGCCGTTCTGCTGTGAGTCTAGATTATCGAATGGGACGAAAGACTGATAGTGAATTGTAACGTTCAGGGCCACCTAATGACGATGGATCACTCAAATTGCGTCCTGATTCAATACATCGTCCTCCAGCAGACTTGACTTCATGGGTCTATTGCTCCCTCGGGCACCTTATGGCCGTTCTGCTGAGAGTCAAAGATTTTCGAATCGGACGAAAAACTGATAGTGAATTGTAACGTTCAGGGCCACCTAATGACAATGGATCACTCAAATTGCGTCCCGATTCAATGCATCGTCCTCCAGCAGACTTGTCTCCATGGGTCGATTGCTGCCTCGGGCACCTTATGGCCGTTCTGCTGTGAGTCAAAGATTTTCGAATCGGACGAAAAACTGATAGTGATTTGTAATATTCAGGGCCACCTAATGACGATGGACCACACAAATTGCGTCCCGATTCAGTACATCGTCCACTAGCCGACTTGACTCCATGGGACTATTGCTGCCTCGGGCACCTTATGGCCGTTCTGCTGTGAGACTAGATTATAGAATGGGCTGAAAAACTGATAGTGAATTGTAACGTTCAGGGCCACCTAATGACGATGGATCACTCAAATTGCGTCCCGGTTCAATACATCGTCCTCCAGCAGACTTGTCTCCATGGGTCTATTGCTGCCTCGGGCACCTTATGGCAGTCCTGCTGTGACTCAAAGATTTTCGAATCGGACGAAAAACTGATAGTGAATTGTAACGTTCAGGGCCTCCTAATGACGATGGAACGCACAAATTGCGTCCCGATTCAACACATCGTCCTCCAGCAGACTTGTCTCCATGGGTCTATTGCTGCCTCGGGCACCTTATGGCCGTTCTGCTGTGAGTCAAAGATTTTCGAATCGGACGAAAAACTGATAGTGAATTGTAACAATCAGGGCCACCTAATGACGATGGGCCACACAAATTGCGTCCCGATTCAGTACATCGTCCTCCAGCCGACCTGACTTCATGGGTCTATTGCTGCCTCGGGCACCTTATGGCCGTTCTGCTGTGAGTCTAGATTATCGAATGGGACGAAAAACTGATAGTGAATTGTAACGTTCAGGGCCACCTAATGACGATGGATCACTCAAATTGCGTCCCGATTCAATACATCGTCCTCCAGCAGACTTGTCTCCATGGGTCTATTGCTGCCTCGGGCACATTATGGCCGTTCTGCTGTGAGTCAAAGATTTTCGAATCGGACGAAAAACTGATAGTGAATTGTAACTTTCAGGGCCACCTAATGACGATGGATCACTCAAATTGCGTCCCGATTCAATACATCGTCCACCAGCCGACTTGTCTCCATGGGTCTATTGCTGCCTCGGGCACCTTATGGCCGTTCTGCTGTGAGTCATAGATTTTCGAATCGGACGAAAAACTGATAGTGAATTGTAACGTTCAGGGCCTCCTAATGACGATGGATCACTCAAATTGCGTCCCGATTCAATACATTGTCCTCCAGCAGACTGTCTCCATGGGTCTATTGCAGCCTCGGGCACCTTATGGCCGTTCAGCTGTGACTCAAAGATTTTCGAATCGGACGAAAAACTGATAGTGAATTGTAACGTTCAGGGCCTCCTAATGACGATGGAACACTCAAATTGCGTCCCGATTCAATACATCGTCCTCCAGCCGACTTGTCTCCATGGGTCTATTGCTGCCTCGGGCACCTTATGGCCGTTCTGCTGTGAGTCAAAGATTTTCGAATCGGACGAAAAACTGATAGTGAATTGTAACTTTCAGGGCCACCTAATGACGATGGATCACTCAAATTGCGTCCCGATTAAATACATCGTCCTCCAGCCGACTTGTCTCCATGGGTCTATTGCTGCCTCGGGCACCTTATGGCCGTTCTGCTGTGAGTCAAAGATTTTCGAATCGGACGAAAAACTGATAGTGAATTGTAACGTTCAGGGCCTCCTAATGACGATGGAACACTAAAATTGCGTCCCGATTCAATACATCGTCCTCCAGCAGACTTGACTTCATGGGTCTATTGCTGCCTCGGGCACCTTATGGCCGTTCTGCTGTGAGTCAAAGATTTTCGAATCGGACGAAAAACTGATAGTGAATTGTAACGTTCAGTGCCACCTAATGACGATGGATCACTCAAATTGCATCCGGTTCAATACATCGTCCTCCAGCCGACTTGACTCCATGGGTCTATTGCTGCCTCGGGCATCTTATGGCCGTTCTGCTGTGAGTCTAGATTATCGAATGGGACAAAAAACTGATAGTGAATTGTAACGTTCAAGGCCTCCTAATTACGATGGATCACTCGAATTGCGTCCCGATTCAATACATCGTCCTCCAGCAGACTTGTCTCCATGGGTCTATTGCAGCCTCGGGCTCCTTATGGCCGTTCTGCTGTGAGTCTAGATTATCGAATGGGACGAAAAACTGATAGTGAATTGTAACGTTCAGGACCACCTAATGACGATGGATCACTCAAATTGCGTCCCGATTCAATACATTGTCCTCCAGCCGACTTCACTCCATGTGTCTATTGCTGCCTCGGGCACCTTATGGCCGTTCTGCTGTGAGTCTAGATTATCGAATGGGACGAAAAACTGATAGTGAATTGTAACGTTCATGGCCTCCTAATGACGATGGATCACTCAAATTGCGTCCCGATTCAATACATCGTCCTCCAGCAGACTTGTCTCCATGGGTCGATTGCTGCCTCGGGCACCTTATGGCCGTTCTGCTGTGTGTCAAAGATTTTCGAATCGGACGAAAAACTGATAGTGAATTGTAACGTTCATGGCCTCCTAATGACGATGGAACACGCAAATTGCGTCCCGATTCAATACATCGTCCTCCAGCCGAGTTGACTCCATGGGTCTATTGCTGCCTCGGGCACCTTATGGCCGTTCTGCTGTGAATCTAGATTATCGAATGGGACGAAAAACTGATAGTGAATTGTAACGATGGATCACTCAAATTGCGTAACGATTCAATACATCGTCCCCAGCCGACTTGTCTCCATGGGTCTATTGCTGCCTCGGGCACATTATGGCCGTTCTGCTGTGAGTCAAAGATTTTCGAATCGGACGAAAAACTGATAGGGAATTGTAACGTTCAGGGCCACCTAATGACGATGGATCACTCAAATTGCGTCCCGATTCAATACATCGTCCTCCAGCAGACTTGTCTCCATGGGTCTATTGCTGCCTCGGGCACATTATGGCCGTTCTGCTGTGAGTCAAAGATTTTCGAATCGGACGAAAAACTGATAGTGAATTGTAACTTTCAGGGCCACCTAATGACGATGGATCACTCAAATTGCGTCCCGATTCAATACATCGTCCACCAGCCTACTTGTCTCCATGGGTCTATTGCTGCCTCGGGCACCTTATGGCCGTTCTGCTGTGTGTCAAAGATTTTCGAATCGGACGAAAAATTGATAGTGAATTGTAACGTTCAGGGCCTCCTAATGACGATGGATCACTCAAATTGCGTCCCGATTCAATACATTGTCATCCAGCAGACTGTCTCCATGGGTCTATTGCAGCCTCGGGCACCTTATGGCCGTTCAGCTGTGACTCAAAGATTTTCGAATCGGACGAAAAACTGATAGTGAATTGTAACGTTCAGGGCCTCCTAATGACGATGGAACACTCAAATTGCGTCCCGATTCAATACATCGTCCTCCAGCCGACTTGTCTCCATGGGTCTATTGCTGCCTCGGGCACCTTATGGCCGTTCTGCTGTGAGTCAAAGATTTTCGAATCGGACGAAAAACTGATAGTGAATTGTAACTTTCAGGGCCACCTAATGACGATGGATCACTCAAATTGCGTCCCGATTAAATACATCGTCCTCCAGCCGACTTGTCTCCATGGGTCTATTGCTGCCTCGGGCACCTTATGGCCGTTCTGCTGTGAGTCAAAGATTTTCGAATCGGACGAAAAACTGATAGTGAATTGTAACGTTCAAGGCCTCCTAAATACGATGGATCACTCAAATTGCGTCCCGATTCAATACATCGTCCTCCAGCAGAATTGTCTCCATGGGTCTATTGCTGCCTCGGGCTCCTTATGGCCGTTCTGCTGTGTGTCTAGATTATCGAATGGGACGAAAAACTGATAGTGAATTGTAACGTTCAGGGCCACCTAATGACGATGGATCACTCAAATTGCGTCCCGATTCAATACATCGTCCTCCAGCAGACTTGTCTCCATGGGTCGATTGCTGCCTCGGGCACCTTATGGCCGTTCTGCTGTGTGTCAAAGATTTTCGAATCGGACGAAAAACTGATAGTGAATTGTAACGTTCATGGCCTCCTAATGACGATGGAACACGCAAATTGCGTCCCGATTCAATACATCGTCCTCCAGCCGAGTTGACTCCATGGGTCTATTGCTGCCTCGGGCACCTTATGGCCGTTCTGCTGTGAATCTAGATTATCGAATGGGACGAAAAACTGATAGTGAATTGTAACGATGGATCACTCAAATTGCGTCCCGATTCAATACATCGTCCCCAGCCGACTTGTCTCCATGGGTCTATTGCTGCCTCGGGCACATTATGGCCGTTCTGCTGTGAGTCAAAGATTTTCGAATCGGACGAAAAACTGATAGTGAATTGTAACTTTCAGGGCCACCTAATGACGATGGATCACTCAAATTGCGTCCCGATTCAATACATCGTCCTCCAGCAGACTTGTCTCCATGGGTCTATTGCTGCCTCGGGCACATTATGGCCGTTCTGCTGTGAGTCAAAGATTTTCGAATCGGACGAAAAACTGATAGTGAATTGTAACTTTCAGGGCCACCTAATGACGATGGATCACTCAAATTGCGTCCCGATTCAATACATCGTCCACCAGCCGACTTGTCTCCATGGGTCTATTGCTGCCTCGGGCACCTTATGGCCGTTCTGCTGTGAGTCAAAGATTTTCGAATCGGACGAAAAATTGATAGTGAATTGTAACGTTCAGGGCCTCCTAATGACGATGGATCACTCAAAATGCGTCCCGATTCAATACATTGTCCTCCAGCAGACTGTCTCCATGGGTCTATTGCAGCCTCGGGCACCTTATGGCCGTTCAGCTGTGACTCAAAGATTTTCGAATCGGACGAAAAACTGATAGTGAATTGTAACGTTCAGGGCCTCCTAATGACGATGGAACACTCAAATTGCGTCCCGATTCAATACATCGTCCTCCAGCCGACTTGTCTCCATGGGTCTATTGCTGCCTCGGGCACCTTATGGCCGTTCTGCTGTGAGTCAAAGATTTTCGAATCGGACGAAAAACTGATAGTGAATTGTAACTTTCAGGGCCACCTAATGACGATGGATCACTCAAATTGCGTCCCGATTAAATACATCGTCCTCCAGCCGACTTGTCTCCATGGGTCTATTGCTGCCTCGGGCACCTTATGGCCGTTCTGCTGTGAGTCAAAGATTTTCGAATCGGACGAAAAACTGATAGTGAATTGTAACGTTCAAGGCCTCCTAATTACGATGGATCACTCAAATTGCGTCCCGATTCAATACATCGTCCTCCAGCAGAATTGTCTCCATGGGTCAATTGCTGCCTCGGGCTCCTTATGGCCGTTCTGCTGTGTGTCTAGATTATCGAATGGGACGAAAAACTGATAGTGAATTGTAACGTTCAGGGCCACCTAATGACGATGGATCACTCAAATTGCGTCCCGATTCAATACATCGTCCTCCAGCCGACTTGACTCCATGGGTCTATTGCTGCCTCGGGCACCTTATTGCCGTTCTGCTGTGTGTCAAAGATTTTCGAATCGGACGAAAAACTGATAGTGAATTGTAGCATTCAGGGCCACCTAATGACGATGGAACACGCAAATTGCGTCCCGATTCAATACATCGTCCTCCAGCCGAGTTGACTCCATGGGTCTATTGCTGCCTCGGGCACCTTATGGCCGTTCTGCTGTGAATCTAGATTATCGAATGGGACGAAAAACTGATAGTGAATTGTAACGATGGATCACTCAAATTGCGTCCCGATTCAATACATCGTCCCCAGCCGACTTGTCTCCATGGGTCTATTGCTGCCTCGGGCACCTGATGGCCGTTCTGCTGTGAGTCTAGATTATCGAATGGGACGAAAGACTGATAGTGAATTGTAACGTTCAGGGCCACCTAATGACGATGGATCACTCAAATTGCGTCCTGATTCAATACATCGTCCTCCAGCAGACTTGACTTCATGGGTCTATTGCTCCCTCGGGCACCTTATGGCCGTTCTGCTGTGAGTCAAAGATTTTCGAATCGGACGAAAAACTGATAGTGAATTGTAACGTTCAGGGCCACCTAATGAAATGGATCACTCAAATTGCGTCCCGATTCAATGCATCGTCCTCCAGCAGACTTGTCTCCATGGGTCGATTGCTGCCTCGGTCACCTTATGGCCGTTCTGCTGTGAGTCAAAGATTTTCGAATCGGACGAAAAACTGATAGTGATTTGTAACATTCAGGGCCACCTAATGACGATGGACCACACAAATTGCGTCCCGATTCAGTACATCGTCCACTAGCCGACTTGACTCCATGGGACTATTGCTGCCTCGGGCACCTTATGGCCGTTCTGCTGTGAGTCTAGATTATAGAATGGGCTAAATAACTGATAGTGAATTGTAACGTTCAGGGCCACCTAATGACGATGGATCACTCAAATTGCGTCCCGATTCAATACATCGTCCTCCAGCAGACTTGTCTCCATGGGTCTATTGCTGCCTCGGGCACCTTAGGGCAGGCCTGCTGTGACTCAAAGATTTTCGAATCGGACGAAAAACTGATAGTGAATTGTAACGTTCAGGGCCTCCTAATGACGATGGAACACTCAAATTGCGTCCCGATTCAATACATCGTCCTCCAGCAGACATGTCTCCATGCGTCTATTGCTGCCTCGGGCACCTTATGGCCGTTCTGCTGTGAGTCAAAGATTTTCGAATCGGACGAAAAACTGATAGTGAATTGTAACGTTCATGGCCTCCTAATGACGATGGATCACTCAAATTGCGTCCCGATTCAATACATCGTCCTCCAGCAGACTTGTCTCCATGGGTCGATTGCTGCCTCGGGCACCTTATGGCCGTTCTGCTGTTCAGGGCCACCTAATGACGATGGATCACTCAAATTGCGTCCCGATTCAATACATCGTTCTCCAGCAGACTTGTCTCCATGGGTCTATTGCTGCCTCGGACATGTTATGGCCGTTCTGCTGTGAGTCTAGATTATCGAATGGGACGAAAACTGATAGTGAATTGTAACGTTCAGGGCCTCCTAATGACGATGGATCACTCAAATTGCGTCCCGATTCAATACATCGTCCTCCAGCAGACTTGTCTCCATGGGTCTATTGCTGCCTCGGACATGTTATGGCCGTTCTGCTGTGAGTCTAGATTATCGAATGGGACGAAAAACTGATAGTGAATTGTAACGTTCAGGGCCACCTAATGACGATGGATCTCTCAAATTGCGTCCCGATTCAATACATCGTCATCCAGCCGACTTGACTCTATGGGTCTATTGCTGCCTCGGGCACCTTATGGCCGTTCTGCTGTGAGTCTAGATTATCGAATGGGACGAAAAACTGATAGTGAATTGTAACGTTCAGGGCCTCCTAATGACGATGGATCACTCAAATTGCGTCCCGATTCAATACATCGTCCTCCAGCCGACTTGACTCCATGGGTCTATTGCTGCCTCGGGCACCTTATGGCCGTTCTGCTGTGAGTCTAGATTATCGAATGGGACGAAAAACTGATAGTGAATTGTAACGTTCAGGGCCACCTAATGACGATGGATCACTCAAATTGCGTCCCGATTCAATACATCGTCCCCAGCCGACTTGACTCCATGGGACTATTGCTGCCTCGGGCACCTTATGGCCGTTCTGCTGTGAGTCTAGATTATAGAATGGGATGAAAAACTGATAATGAATTGTAACGTTCAGGGCCACCAAATAACGATGGATCACACAAATTGCGTCCCGATTCAATACATCGTCCTCCAGCAGACTTGTCTCCATGGGTCTATTGCTGCCTCGGGCACCTTATGGCAGGCCTGCAGTGACTCAAAGATTTTCGAATCGGACGAAACACTGATAGTGAATTGTAACGTTCAGGGCCTCCTAATGACGATGGATCACTCAAATTGCGTCCCGATTCAATACATCGTCCTCCAGGTGACTTGACTCCATGGGTCTATTGCTGCCTCGGGCACCTTATGACCGTTCTGCTGTGAGTCTAGATTATCGAATGGGACGAAAAACTGATAGTGAATTGTAACGTTCGGGGCCTCCTAATGACGATGGATCACTCAAATTGCGTCCCGATTCAATACATCGTCCTCCAGCAGACTTGTCTCCATGGGTCGATTGCTGCCTCGGGCACCTAATGGCCGTTTTGCTGTGAGTCAAAGATTTTCGAATCGGACGAAAAACTGATAGTGAATTGTAACATTCCTGGCCACCTAATGACGATGGACCAAGCAAATTGCGTCCCGATTCAATACATTGTCCTCCAGCCGAGTTGACTCCATGGGTCTATTGCTGCCTCGGGCACCTTATGGCCGTTCTGCTGTGAGTCTAGATTATCGAATGGGACAAAAAACTGATAGTGAATTGTAACGTTCAGGGCCTCCTAATGACGATGGATCACTCAAATTGCGTCCCGATTCAATACATCGTCCTCCAGCAGACTTGTCTCCATGGGTCTATTGCTGCCTCGGGCACCTTATAGCCGTTCTGCTGTGAGTCTAGATTAACGAAAGGGACGAAAAACTGATAGTGAATTGTAACGTTCAGGGCCACCTAATGACGATGGATCTCTCAAATTGCGTCCCGATTCAATACATCGTCCTCCAGCCGACTTGACTCCATGGGTCTATTGCTGCCTCGGGCACCTTATGGCCGTTCTGCTGTGAGTGTAGATTATCGAATGGGACGAAAAACTGATAGTGAATTATAACGTTCAGGGCCTCCTAATGACGATGGATCACTCAAATTGCGTCCCGATTCAATACATCGTCCTCCAGCCGACTTGACTCCATGGGTCTATTGCTGCCTCGGGCACCTTATGGCCGTTCTGCTGTGAATCTAGATTATCGAATGGGACGAAAAACTGATAGTGAATTGTAACGTTCAGGGCCACCTAATGACGATGGAACACTCAAATTGCGTCCCGATTCATTACATCGTCCTCCAGCAGACTTGCCTCCATGCGTCTATTGCTGCCTCGGGCACCTTATGGCCGTTCTGCTGTGAGTCAACGATTTTCGAATCGGACGAAAAACTGATAGTGAATTGTAACGTTCATGGCCTCCTAATGACGATGGATCACTCAAATTGCGTCCCGATTCAATACATCGTCCTCCAGCAGACATGTCTCCATGGGTCGATTGCTGCCTCGGGCACCTTATGGCCGTTCTGCTGTTCAGGGCCACCTAATGACGATGGATCACTCAAATTGCGTCCCGATTCAATACATCGTCCTCCAGCCGACTTGACTCCATGGGTCTATTGCTGCCGCGGGCACTTTACGGCCGTTCTGCTGTGAGTCTAGATTATCGAATGGGACAAAAAACTGATAGTGAATTGTAACGTTCAGGGCCTCCTAACGACGATGGATCACTCAAATTGCGACCCGATTCAATACATCGTCCTCCAGCCGTCTTGTCTCCATGGGTCTATTGCTGCCTCGGGCACCTAATGGCCGTTTTGCTGTGAGTCAAAGATTTTCGAATCGGACGAAAAACTGATAGTGAATTGTAACATTCAGGGCCACCTAATTACGATGGACCACGCAAATTGCGTCCCGATTCAATACATCGTCCTCCAGCCGAGTTGACTCCATGGGTCTATTGCTGCCTCGGGCACCTTATGGCCGTTCTGCTGTGAATCTAGATTATCGAATGGGACGAAAAACTGATAGTGAATTGTAACGTTCAGGGCCACCTAATGACGATGGATCACTCAAATTGCGTCCTGATTCAATACATCGTCCTCCAGCAGACTTGACTTCATGGGTCTATTGCTGCCTCGGGCACCTTATGCCCTTCTGCTGTGAGTCAAAGATTTTCGAATCGGACGAAAAACTGATAGTGAATTGTAACTTTCAGGGCCACCTAATGACGATGGATCACTCAAATTGCGTCCCGATTCAATACATCGTCCTCCAGCAGACTTGTCTCCATGGGTCGATTGCTGCCTCGGGCACCTAATGGCCGTTCTGCTGTGAGTCAAAGATTTTCGAATCGGACGAAAAACTAATAGTGATTTGTAACATTCAGGGCCACCTAATGACGATGGACCACACAAATTGCGTCCCGATTCAGTACATCGTCCACAAGCCGACTTGACTCCAAGGGGACTATTGCTGCCTCGGGCACCTTATGGCCGTTCTGCTGTGAAACTAGATTATAGAATGGGATGAAAAACTGTTAGTGAATTGTAACGTTCAGGGCCACCTAATGACGATGGATCACTCAAATTGCGTCCCGATTAAATACATCGTCCTAAAGCAGACTTGTCTCCATGGGTCTATTGCTCCCTCGGGCACCTTATGGCAGGCCTGCTGTGACGCAAAGATTTTCGAATCGGACGAAAAACTGATAGTGAATTGTAACGTTCAGGGCCTCATAATGACGATGGAACACTCAAATTGCGTCCCGATTCAATACATCGTCCTCCAGCAGACTTGTCTCCATGCGTCTATTGCTGCCTCGGGCACCTTACGGCCGTTCTGCTGTGAGTCAAAGATTTTCGAATCGGACGAAGAACTGATAGTGAATTGTACCGTACAGGGCCAACTAATGACGATGGATCACTCAAATTGCGTCCCGATTCAATACATCGTCCTCCAGCCGACTTGACTCCATGGGTCTATTGCTGCCTCGGGCACCTTATGGCCGTTCTGCTGTGAATCTAGATTATCGAATGGGACGAAAAACTGATAGTGAATTGTAACGTTCAGGGCCACCTAATGACGATGGATCACTCAAATTGCGTCCCGATTCAATACATCGTCCCCAGCCGACTTGTCTCCATGGGTCTATTGCTGCCTCGGGCACCTTATGGCCGTTCTGCTGTGAGTCTAGATTATCGAATGGGACGAAAAACTGATAGTGAATTGTAACGTTCAGGGCCACCTATTGACGATGGATCACTCAAATTGCGTCCTGATTCAATACATCGTCCTCCAGCAGATTTGACTTCATGGGTCTATTGCTGCCTCGGGCACCTTATGGCCGTTCTGCTGTGAGTCAAAGATTTTCGAATCGGACGAAGAACTGATAGTGAATTGTACCGTTCTGGGCCACCTAATGACGATGGATCACTCAAATTGCGTCCCGATTCAATACATCGTCCTCCAGCCGACTTGACTCCATGGGTCTATTGCTGCCTCGGGCACCTTATGGCCGTTCTGCTGTGAGTCTAGATTATCGAATGGGACAAAAAACTGATAGTGAATTGTAACGTTCAGGGCCTCCTAATGACGATGGATCACTCAAATTGCGTCCCGATTCAATACATCGTCCTCCAGCAGACTTGTCTCCATGGGTCTTATTCTGCCTCGGGCACCTTATGGCCGTTCTGCTGTGAGTCTAGATTATCGAATGGGACGAAAAACTGATAGTGAATTGTAACGTTCAGGGCCACCTAATGACGATGGATCTCTCAAATTGCGTCCCGATTCAATACATCGTCCTCCAGCCGACTTGACTCCATGGGTCTATTGCTGCCTCGGGCACCTTATGGCCGTTCTGCTGTGAGTCTAGATTATCGAATGGGACGAAAAACTGATAGTGAATTGTAACGTTCAGGGCCTCCTAATGACGATGGATCACTCAAATTGCGTCCCGATTCAATACATAGTCCTCCAGCCGACTTGACTCCATGGGTCAATTGCTGCCTCGGGCACCTTATGGCCGTTCTGCTGTGAATCTAGATTATCGAATGGGACGAAAAACTGATAGTGAATTGTAACGTTAAGGGCCACCTAATGACGATGGATCACTCAAATTGCGTCCCGATTCAATACATCGTCCCCAGCCGACTTGTCTCCATGGGATTATTGCTGCCTCGGGCACCTTATGGCCGTTCTGCTGTGGGTCTAGATTATCGAATGGGACGAAAAACTGATAGTGAATTGTAACGTTCATGGCCTCCTAATGACGATGGATCACTCAAATTGCGTCCCGATTCAATACATCGTCCTCCAGCAGACTTGTCTCCATGGGTCGATTGCTGCCTCGGGCACCTTATGGCCGTTCTGCTGTTCAGGGCCACCTAATGACGAAGGATCACTCAAATTGCGTCCCGATTCAATACATCGTCCTCCAGCCGACTTGACTCCATGGGTCTATTGCTGCCTCGGGCACCTTATGGCCGTTCTGCTGTGAGTCTAGATTATCGAATGGGACAAAAAACTGATAGTGAATTGTAACGTTCAGGGCCTCCTAATGACGATGGATCACTCAAATTGCGTCCCGATTCAATACATCGTCCTCCAGCAGACTTGTCTCCATGGGTCTATTGCTGCCTCGGGCACCTTATGGCCGTTCTGCTGTGAGTCTAGATTATCGAATGGGACGAAAAACTGATAGTGAATTGTAACGTTCAGGGCCTCCTAATGACGATGGATCACTCAAATTGCGTCCCGATTCAATACATCGTCCTCCAGCCGACTTGACTCCATGGGTCTATTGCTGCCTCGGGCACCTTATGGCCGTTCTGCTGTGAGTCTAGATTATCGAATGGGACGAAAAACTGATAGTGGATTGTAACGTTCAGGGCCTCCTAATGACGATGGATCACTCAAATTGCGTCCCGATTTAATACATCGTCCTCCAGCAGACTTGTCTCCACGGGTCGATTGCTGCCTCGGGCACCTAATGGCCGTTCTGCTGTGAGTCAAAGATTTTCGAATCGGACGAAAAACTGATAGTGAATTGTAACATTCAGGGTCACCTAATGACGATGGACCGCGCAAATTGCGTCCCGATTCAATACATCGTCCTCCAGCCGAGTTGACTCCATGGGTCTATTGCTGCCTCGAGCACCTTATGGCCGTTCTGCTGTGAATCTAGATTATCGAATGCGACGAAAAACCGATAGTGAATTGTAAAGTTCAGGGCCACCTAATGACGATGGATCACTCAAATTGCGTCCCGATTCAATACATCGTCCCCAGCCGACTTGACCCCATGGGACTATTGCTGCCTCAGGCACCTTATGGCCGTTCTGCTGTGAGTCTAGATTATAGAATGGGATGAAAAACTGATAACGAATTGTAACGTTCAGGGCCACCTAATGACGTTGGATCACACAAATTGCGCCCCGATTCAATACATCGTCCTCCAGCAGACTTGTCTCCATGGGTCTATTGCTGCCTCGGGCACCTTATGGCCGTTCTGCTGTGAGTCAAAGATTTTCGAATCGGACGAAAAACTGATAGTGAATTGTAACGTTCATGTCCTCCTAATGACGATGGATCACTCAAATTGCGTCCCGATTCAATACATCGTCCTCCAGCAGACTTGTCTCCATGGGTCGATTGCTGCCTCGGGCACATTATGGCCGTTCTGCTGTTCAGGGCCACCTAATGACGATGGATCACTCAAATTGCGTCCCGATTCAATACATCGTCCTCCAGCCGACTTGACTCCATGGGTCTATTGCTGCCTCGGGCACCTTATGGCCGTTCTGCTGTGAGTCTAGATTATCGAATGGGACAAAAAACTGATAGTGAATTGTAACGTTCAGGGCCGCCTAATGACGATGGATCACTCAAATTGCGTCGCGATTCAATACATCGTCCTCCAGCAGACTTGTCTCCATGGGTCTATTGCTGCCTCGGACATGTTATGGCCGTTCTGCTGTGAGTCTAGATTATCGAATGGGACGAAAAACTGATAGTGAATTGTAACGTTCAGGGCCATCTAATGACGATGGATCTCTCAAATTGCGTCCCGATTCAATACATCGTCCTCCAGCCGACTTGACTCTATGGGTCTATTGCTGCCTCGGGCACCTTATGGCCGTTCTGCTGTGAGTCTAGATTATCGAATGGGACGAAAAACTGATAGTGAAGTGTAACGTTCAGGGCCTCCTAATGACGATGGATCACTCAAATTGCGTCCCGATTCAATACATCGTCCTCCAGCCGACTTGACTCCATGGGTCTATTGCTGCCTCGGGCACCTTATGGCCGTTCTGCTGTGAGTCTAGATTATCGAATGGGACGAAAAACTGATAGTGAATTGTAAGGTTCAGGGCCACCTAATGACGATGGATCACTCAAATTGCGTCCCGATTCAATACATCGTCCCCAGCCTACTTAACTCCATGGGACTATTGCTGCCTCGGGCACCTTATGGCCGTTCTGCTGTGAGTCTAGATTATAGAATGGGATGAAAAACTGATAATGAATTGTAACGTTCAGGGCCACCAAATAACGATGGATCACACAAATTGCGTCCCGATTCAATACATCGTCCTCCAGCAGACTTGTCTCCATGGGTCTATTGCTGCCTCGGGCACCTTATGGCAGGCCTGCAGTGACTCAAAGATTTTCGAATCGGACGAAAAACTGATAGTGAATTGTAACGTTCAGGGCCTCCTAATGACGATGGATCACTCAAATTGCGTCCCGATTCAATACATCGTCCTCCAGGCGACTTGACTCCATGGGTCTATTGCTGCCTCGGGCACCTTATGACCGTTCTGCTGTGAGTCTAGATTATCGAATGGGACGAAAAACTGATAGTGAATTGTAACGTTCGGGGCCTCCTAATGACGATGGATCACTCAAATTGCGTCCCGATTCAATACATCGTCCTCCAGCAGACTTGTCTCCATGGGTCGATTGCTGCCTCGGGCACCTAATGGCCGTTTTGCTGTGAGTCAAAGATTTTCGAATCGGACGAAAAACTGATAGTGAATTCTAACATTCAGGGCCACCTAATGACGATGGACCACGCAAATTGCGTCCCGATTCAATACATTGTCCTCCAGCCGAGTTGACTCCATGGGTCTATTGCTGCCTCGGGCACCTTATGGCCGTTCTGCTGTGAGTCTAGATTATCGAATGGGACAAAAAACTGATAGTGAATTGTAACGTTCAGGGCCTCCTAATGACGATGGATCACTCAAATTGCGTCCCGATTCAATACATCGTCCTCTAGCAGAATTGTCTCCATTGGTCTATTGCTGCCTCGGGCACCTTATAGCCGTTCTGCTGTGAGTCTAGATTAACGAAAGGGACGAAAAACTGATAGTGAATTGTAACGTTCAGGGCCACCTAATGACGATGGATCTCTCAAATTGCGTCCCGATTCAATACATCGTCCTCCAGCCGACTTGACTCCATGGGTCTATTGCTGCCTCGGGCACCTTATGGCCGTTCTGCTGTGAGTCTAGATTATCGAATGGGACGAAAAACTGATAGTGAATTATAACGTTCAGGGCCTCCTAATGACGATGGATCACTCAAATTGCGTCCCGATTCAATACATCGTCCTCCAGCCGACTTGACTCCATGGGTCCATTGCTGCCTCGGGCACCTTATGGCCGTTCTGCTGTGAATCTAGATTATCGAATGGGACGAAAAACTGATAGTGAATTGTAACGTTCAGGGCCACCTAATGACGATGAAACACTCAAATTGCGTCCCGATTCAATACATCGTCCTCCAGCAGACTTGTCTCCATGCGTCTATTGCTGCCTCGGGCACCTTATGGCCGTTCTGCTGTGAGTCAAAGATTTTCGAATCGGACGAAAAACTGATAGTGAATTGTAACGTTCATGGCCTCCTAATGACGATGGATCACTCAAATTGCGTCCCGATTCAATACATCGTCCTCCAGCAGACTTGTCTCCATGGGTCGATTGCTGCCTCGGGCACCTTATGGCCGTTCTGCTGTTCAGGGCCACCTAATGACGATGGATCACTCAAATTGCGTCCCGATTCAATACATCGTCCTCCAGCCGACTTGACTCCATGGGTCTATTGCTGCCGCGGGCACTTTACGGCCGTTCTGCTGTGAGTCTAGATTATCGAATGGGACAAAAAACTGATAGTGAATTGTAACGTTCAGGGCCTCCTAATGACGATGGATCACTCAAATTGCGTCCCGATTCAATACATCGTCCTCCAGCAGACTTGTCTCCATGGGTCTATTGCTGCCTCGGGCACCTTATGGCCGTTCTGCTGTGAGTCTAGATTATCGAATGGGACGAAAAACTGATAGTGAATTGTAACGTTCAGGGCCACCTAATGACGATGGATCTCTCAAATTGCGTCCCGATTCAATACATCGTCCTCCAGCCGACTTGACTCCATGGGTCTATTGCTGCCTCGGGCACCTTATGGCCGTTCTGCGGTGAGTCTAGATTATCGAATGGGACGAAAAACTGATAGTGAATTGTAACGTTCAGGGCCTCCTAATGACGATGGATCACTCAAATTGCGTCCCGATTCAATACATCGTCCTCCAGCCGACTTGACTCCATGGGTCTATTGCTGCCTCGGGCACCTTATGGCCGTTCTGAGGTGAATCTAGATTGTCGAATGGGACGAAAAACTGATAGTGAATTTTAACGTTCAGGGCCACCTAATGACGATGGATCACTCAAATTGCGTCCCGATTCAATACATCGTCCTCCAGCCGACTTGACTCCATGGGTCTATTGCTGCCTCGGGCACCTTATGGCCGTTGTGCTGTGAGTCTAGATTATCGAATGGGACAAAAAACTGATAGTGAATTGTAACGTTCAGGGCCTCCTAATGACGATGGATCACTCAAATTGCGTCCCGATTCAATACATCGTCCTCCAGCAGACTTGTCTCCATGGGTCTATTGCTGCCTCGGGCACCTTATGGCCGTTCTGCTGTGAGTCTAGATTATCGAATGGGACGAAATACTGATAGTGAATTGTAACGTTCAGGGCCACCTAATGACGATGGATCTCTCAAATTGCGTCCCGATTCAATACATCGTCCTCCAGCCGACTTGACTCCATGGGTCTATTGCTGCCTCGGGCACCTTATGGCCGTTCTGCTGTGAGTCTAGATTATCGAATGGGACGAAAAACTGATAGTGAATTGTAACGTTCAGGGCCTCCTAATGACGATGGATCACTCAAATTGCGTCCCGATTCAATACATAGTCCTACAGCCGACTTGACTCCATGGGTCTATTGCTGCCTCGGGCACCTTATGGCCGTTCTGCTGTGAATCTAGATTATCGAATGGGACGAAAAACTGATAGTGAATTGTAACGTTAAGGGCCACCTAATGACGATGGAGCACTCAAATTGCGTCCCGATTCAATACATCGTCCCCAGCCGACTTGTCTCCATGGGATTATTGCTGCCTCGGCACCTTATGGCCGTTCTGCTGTGAGTCTAGATTATCGAATGGGACGAAAAACTGATAGTGAATTGTAACGTTCATGGCCTCCTAATGACGATGGATCACTCAAATTGCGTCCCGATTCAATACATCGTCCTCCAGCAGACTTGACTCCATGGGTCTATTGCTGCCTCGGGCACCTTATGGCCGTTCTGCTGTGAGTCTAGATTATCGAATGGGACGAAAAACTGATAGTGAAATGTAACGTTCGGGGCCTCCTAATGACGATGGATCACTCAAATTGCGTCCCGATTCAATACATCGTCCTCCAGCAGACTTGTCTCCATGGGTCGATTGCTGCCTCGGGCACCTAATGGCGTTTTGCTGTGAGTCAAAGATTTACGAATCGGACGAAAAACTGATAGTGAATTGTAACGTTCAGGGCCACCTAATGACGATGGACCACGCAAATTGCGTCCCGATTCAATACATCGTCCTCCAGCCGAGTTGACACCATGGGTCTATTGCTGCCTCGGGCACCTTATGGCCGTTCTGCTGTGAATCTAGACTATCGAATGGGACGAAAAACTGATAGTGAATTGTAACGTTCAGGGCCACCTAATGACGATGGATCACTCAAATTGCGTCCCGATTCAATACATCGTCCCCAGCCGACTTGTCTCCATGGGTCTATTGCTGCCTCGGGCACCTTATGGCCGTTCTGCTGTGAGTCTAGATTATCGAATGGGACGAAAAACTGATAGTGAATTGTAACGTTCAGGGCCACCTAATGACGATGGATCACTCAAATTGCGTCCTGATTCAATACATCGTCCTCCAGCAGACTTGGCTTCATGGGTCTATTGCTGCCTCGGGCACCTTATGGCAGGCCCTCTGTGACTCAAAGATTTTCGAATCGGACGAAAAACTGATAGTGAATTGTAACGTTCAGGGCCTCATAATGACGATGGAACACTCAAATTGCGTCCCGATTCAATACATCGTCCTCCAGCAGACTTGTCTCCATGCGTCTATTGCTGCCTCGGGCACCTTATGGCCGTTCTGCTGTGAGTCAAAGATTTTCGAATCGGACGAAGAACTGATAGTGAATTGTACCGTTCAGGGCCACCTAATGACGATGGATCACTCAAATTGCGTCCCGATTCAATACATCGTCCTCCAGCCGACTTGACTACATGGGTCTATTGCTGCCTCGGGCACCTTATGGCCGTTCTGCTGTGAGTCTAGATTATCGAATGGGACAAAAAACTGATAGTGAATTGTAACGTTCAGGGCCTCCTAATGACGATGGATCACTCAAATTGTGTCCCGATTCAATACATCGTCCTCCAGCAGACTTGTCTCCATGGGTCTATTGCTGCCTCGGGCACCTTATAGCCGTTCTGCTGTGAGTCTAGATTATCGAATGGGACGAAAAACTGATAGTGAATTGTAACGTTCAGGGCCACCTAATGACGATGGATCTCTCAAATTGCGTCCCGATTCAATACATCGTCCTCCAGCCGACTTGACTCCATGGGTCTATTGCTGCCTCGGGCACCTTATGGCCGTTCCGCTGTGAATCTAGATTATCGAATGGGACGAAAAACTGATAGTGAATTGTAACGTTCAGGGCCACCTAATGACGATGGATCACTCAAATTGCGTCCTGATTCAATACATCGTCCCCAGCCGACTTGTCTCCATGGGTCTATTGCTGCCTCGGGCACCTTATGGCCGTTCTGCTGTGAGTCTAGATTATCGAATGGGACGAAATACTGGTAGTGAATTGTAACGTTCAGGGCCACCTAATGACGATGGATCACTCAAATTGCGTCCCGATTCAATACATCGTCCTCCAGCAGACTTGTCTCCATGGGTCTATTGCTGCCTCGGGCACCTTATGGCAGGCCTGCTGTGACTCAAAGATTTTCGAATAGGACGAAAAACTGATAGTGAATTGTAACGTTCAGGGCCTCATTATGACGATGGAACACTCAAATTGCGTCCCGATTCAATACATCGTCCTCCAGCCGACTTGACTCCATGGGTCTATTGCTGCCTCGGGCACCTAATGGCCGTTCTGCTGTGAGTGTAGATTATCGAATGGGACAAAAAACTGATAGTGAATTGTAACGTTCAGGGCCTCCTAATGACGATGGATCACTCAAATTGCGTCCCGATTCAATACATCGTCCTCCAGCAGACTTGTCTCCATGGGTCTATTGCTGCCCCGGGCACCTTATGGCCGTTCTGCTGTGAGTCTAGATTATCGAATGGGACGAAAAACTGATAGTGAATTGTAACGTTCAGGGCCACCTAATGACGATGGATCTCTCAAATTGCGTCCCGATTCAATACATCGTCCTCCAGCCAACTTGACTCTATGGGTCTATTGCTGCCTCGGGCACCTTATGGCCGTTCTGCTGTGAGTCTAGATTATCGAATGGGACGAAAAACTGATAGTGAATTGTAACGTTCAGGGCCACCTAATGACGATGGATCACTCAAATTGCGTCCCGATTCAATACATCGTCCCCAGCCGACTTGACTCCATGGGACTATTGCTGCCGCGGGCACCTTATGGCCGTTCTGCTGTGAGTCTAGATTATAGAATGGGATGAAAAACTGATAGTGAATTGTAACGTTCAGGGCCACCTAATGACGATGGATCACACAAATTGCGTCCCGATTCAATACATCGTCCTCCAGCAGACTTGTCTCCATGGGTATATTGCTGCCTCGGGCACCTTACGGCAGGCCTGATGTGACCCAAAGATTTTCGAATCGGACGAAAAACTGATAGTGAATTGTAACGTTCAGGGCCTCCTAATGACGATGGAACACTCAAATTGCGTCCCGATTCAATACATCGTCCTCCAGCAGACTTGTCTCCATGCGTCTATTGCTGCCTCGGGCACCTTATGGCCGTTCTGCTGTGAGTCAAAGATTTTCGAATCGGACGAAGAACTGATAGTGAATTGTACCGTTCAGGGCCACCTAATGACGATGGATCACTCAAATTGCGTCCCGATTCAATGCATCGTCCTCCAGCAGACTTGTCTCCATGCGTCTATTGCTGCCTCGGGCACCTTATGGCCGTTCTGCTGTGAGTCAAAGATTTTCGAATCGGACGAAGAACTGATAGTGAATTGTACCGTTCAGGGCCACCTAATGACGATGGATCACTCAAATTGCGTCCCGATTCAATACATCGTCCTCCAGCCGACTTGACTCCATGGGTCTATTGCTGCCTCGGGCACCTTATGGCCGTTCTGCTGTGAGTCTAGATTATCGAATGGGACAAAAAACTGATAGTGATTTGTAACGTTCAGGGCCACCTAATGACGATGGATCTCTCAAATTGCGTCCCGATTCAATACATCGTCCTCCAGCAGACTTGTATCCATGGGTCGATTGCTGCCTCGGGCACCTTATGGCCGTTCTGCTGTGAGTCAAAGATTTTCGAATCGGACGAAAAACTGATAGTGATTTGTAACATTCAGGGCCACCTAATGACGATGGACCACACAAATTGCGTCCCGATTCAGTACATCGTCCACTAGCCGACTTGACTCCATGGGACTATTGCTGCCTCGGGCACCTTATGGCCGTTCTGCTGTGAGTCTAGATTATAGAATGGAATGAAAAACTGATAGTGAATTGTAATGTTCAGGGCCACCTAATGACGATGGATCACTCAAATTGCGTCCCGATTCAATACATCGTCCTCCAGCAGACTTGTCTCCATGGGTCTATTGCTGCCTCGGGCACCTTATGGCAGGCCTGCTGTGACTCAAAGATTTTCGAATCGGACGAAAAACTGATAGTGAATTGTAACGTTCAGGGCCTCCTAATGACAATGGAACGTTCAAATTGCGTCCCGATTCAAAACATCGTCCTCCAGCAGACTTGTTTCCATGCGTCTATTGCTGCCTCAGGTACCTTATGGCCGTTCTGCTGTGAGTCAAAGATTTTCGAATCGGACGAAAAACTGATAGTGAATTGTAACGTTCAGGGCCACCTAATGACGATGGATCCCTCAAATTGCGTCCCGATTCAATACATCGTCCTCCAGCCGACTTGACTCCATGGGTCTATTGCTGCCTCGGGCACCTTATGGCCGTTCTGCTGTGAGTCTAGATTATCGAATGGGACAAAAAACTGATAGTGAATTGTAACGTTCAGGGCCTCCTAATGACGATGGATCACTCAAATTGCGTCCCGATTCAATACATCGTCCTCCAGCTGACTTGTCTCCATGGGTCTATTGCTGCCTCGGGCACCTTATGGCCGTTCTGCTGTGAGTCTAGATTATCGAATGGGACGAAAAACTGATAGTGAATTGTAACGTTCAGGGCCACCTAATGACGATGGATCACTCAAATTGCGTCCCGATTCAATACATCGTCCTCCAACCGACTTGACTCCATGGGTCTATTGCTGCCTCGGGCACCTTATGGCCGTTCTGCTGTGAGTCTAGATTATCGAATGGGACGAAAAACTGATAGTGAATTGTAACGTTCAGGGCCACCTAATGACGATGGATCACTCAAATTGCGTCCCGATTCAATACATCGTCCCCAGCCGAGTTGACTCCATGGGACTATTGCTGCCTCGGGCACCTTATGGCCGTTCTGCTGTGAGTCTAGATTATAGAATGGGATGAAAAACTGATAGTGAATTGTAACGTTCGGGCACCTTATGGCCGTTCTGCTGTGAGTCTAGATTATCGAATGGGACGAAAAACTGATAGTGAATTATAACGTTCAGGGCCTCCTAATGACGATGGATCACTCAAATTGCGTCCCGATTCAATACATTCCTCCAGCCGACTTGACTCCATGGGTCTATTGCTGCCTCGGGCACCTTATGGCCGTTCTGCTGTGAATCTAGATTATCGAATGGGACGAAAAACTGATAGTGAATTGTAACGTTCAGGGCCACCTAATGACGATGGATCACTCAAATTGCGTCCCGATTCAATACATCGTCCCCAGCCGACTTGTCTCCATGGGTCTATTGCTGCCTCGGGCACCTTATGGCCGTTCTGCTGTGAGTCTAGATTATCGAATGGGACGAAAAACTGATAGTGAATTGTAACGTTCAGGGCCACCTAATGACGATGGATCACTCAAATTGCGTCCCGATTCAATACATCGTCCTCCAGCAGACTTGTCTCCATGCGGCTATTGCTGCCTCGGGCACCTTATGGCCGTTCTGCTGTGAGTCAAAGATTTACGAATCGGACGAAAAACTGATAGTGAATTGTAACGTTCATGGCCTCCTAATGACGATGGATCACTCAAATTGCGTCCCGATTCAATACATCGTCCTCCAGCAGACTTGTCTCCATGGGTCGATTGCTGCCTCGGGCACCTTATGGCCGTTCTGCTGTTCAGGGCCACCTAATGACGATGGGTCACTCAAATTGCGTCCCGATTCAATACATCGTCCTCCAGCCGACTTGACTCCATTGGTCTATTGCTGCCTCGGGCACCTTATGGCAGGCCTGCAGTGACTCAAAGATTTTCGAATCGGACGAAAGACTGATAGTGAATTGTAACGTTCAGGGCCACCTAATGACGATGGATCACTCAAATTGCGTCCCGATTCAATACATCGTCCTCCAGCCGACTTGACTCCATGGGTCTATTGCTGCCTCGGGCACCTTATGGCCGTTCTGCTGTGAGTCTAGATTATCGAATGGGACGAAAAACTGATAGTGAATTGTAACGTTCGGGGCCTCCTAATGACGATGGATCACTCAAATTGCGTCCCGATTCAATACATCGTCCTCCAGCAGACTTGTCTCCATGGGTCGATTGCTGCCTCGGGCACCTAATGGCCGTTTTGCTGTGAGTCAAAGATTTTCGAATCGGACGAAAAACTGATAGTGAATTGTAACATTCAGGGCCACCTAATGACGATGGACCACGCAAATTGCGTCCCGATTCAATACATCGTCCTCCAGCCGAGTTGACTCCATGGGTCTATTGCTGCCTCGGGCACCTTATGGCCGTTCTGCTGTTAATCTAGATTATCGAATGGAACGAAAAACTGATAGTGAATTGTAACGTTCAGGGCCACCTAATGACGATGGATCACTCAAATTGCGTCCCGATTCAATACATCGTCCCCAGCCGACTAGTCTCCATGGGTCTATTGCTGCCTCGGGCACCTTATGGCCGTTCTGCTGTGAGTCTAGATTATCGAATGGGACGAAAAACTGATAGTGAATTGTAACGTTCAGGGCCACCTAATGACGATGGACCACACAAATTGCGTCCCGATTCAGGACATCGTCCACAAGCCGACTTGACTCCAAGGGGACTATTGCTGCCTCGGGCACCTTATGGCCGTTCTGCTGTGAGTCAAAGATTTTCGAATCGGACGAAGAACTGATAGTGAATTGTACCGTACAGGGCCACCTAATGACGATGGATCACTCAAATTGCGTCCCGATTCAATACATCGTCCTCCAGCCGACTTGACTCCATGGGTCTATTGCTGCCTCGAGCACCTTATGGCCGTTCTGCTGTGAGTCTAGATTATCGAATGGGACATAAAACTGATAGTGAATTGTAACATTCAGGGACTCCTAATGACGATGGATCACTCAAATTGCGTCCCGATTCAATACATCGTCCTCCAGCAGACTTGTCTCCATGGGTCCATTGCTGCCTCGGGCACCTTATAGCCGTTCTGCTGTAAGTCTAGATTATCGAATGGGACGAAAAACTGATAGTGAATTGTAACGTTCAGGGCCTCCTAATGACGATGGATCTCTCAAATTGCGTCCCGATTCAATACATCGTCCTCCAGCCGACTTGACTCCATGGGTCTATTGCTGCCTCGGGCAACTAATGGCCGTTCTGCTGTGAGTCTAGATTATCGAATGGGACGAAAAACTGATAGTGAATTGTAACGTTCAGGGCCCCCTAATGACGATGGATCACTCAAATTGCGTCCCGATTCAATACATCGTCCTCCAGCCGACTTGACTCCATGGGTCTATTGCTGCCTCGGGCACCTTATGGCCGTTCTGCTGTGAGTCTAGATTATCGAATGGGACGAAAAACTGATAGTGAATTGTAACGTTCAGGGCCACCTATTGACGATGGATCACTCAAATTGCGTCCTGATTCAATACATCGTCCTCCAGCAGATTTGACTTCATGGGTCTATTGCTGCCTCGGGCACCTTATTGCCGTTCTGCTGTGAGTCAAAGATTTTCGAATCGGACGAAGAACTGATAGTGAATTGTACCGTTCTGGGCCACCTAATGACGATGGATCACTCAATTTGCGTCCCGATTCAATACATCGTCCTCCAGCCGACTTGACTCCATGGGTCTATTGCTGCCTCGGGCACCTTATGGCCGTTCTGCTGTGAATCTAGATTATCGAATGGGACGAAAAACTGATAGTGAATTGTAACGTTAAGGGCCACCTAATGACGATGGATCACTCAAATTGCGTCCCGATTCAATACATCGTCCCCAGCCGACTTGTCTCCATGGGATTATTGCTGCCTCGGGCACCTTATGGCCGTTCTGCTGTGAGTCTAGATTATTGAATGGGACGAAAAACTGATAGTGAATTGTAACGTTCATGGCCTCCTAATGACGATGGATCACTCAAATTGCGTCCCGATTCAATACATCGTCCTCCAGCAGACTTGTCTCCATGGGTCGATTGCTGCCTCGGGCACCTTATGGCCGTTCTGCTGTTCAGGGCCACCTAATGACGATGGATCACTCAAATTGCGTCCCGATTCAATACATCGTCCTCCAGCCGACTTGACTCCATGGGTCTATTGCTGCCTCGGGCACCTTATGGCCGTTCTGCTGTGAGTCTAGATTATCGAATGGGACAAAAAACTGATAGTGAATTGTAACGTTCAGGGCCTCCTAATGACGATGGATCACTCAAATTGCGTCCCGATTCAATACATCGTCCTCCAGCAGACTTGTCTCCATGGGTCTATTGCTGCCTCGGGCACCTTATGGCCGTTCTGCTGTGAGTCTAGATTATCGAATGGGACGAAAAACTGATAGTGAATTGTAACGTTCAGGGCCACCTAATGACGATGGATCTCTCAAATTGCGTCCCGATTCAATACATCGTCCTCCAGCCGACTTGACTCTATGGGTCTATTGCTGCCTCGGGCACCTTATGGCCGTTCTGCTGTGAGTCTAGATTATCGAATGGGACGAAAAACTGATAGTGAATTGTAACGTTCAGGGCCTCCTAATGACGATGGATCACTCAAATTGCGTCCCGATTCAATACATCGTCCCCAGCCGACTTGACTCCATGGGACTATTGCTGCCTCGGGCACCTTATGGCCGTTCTGCTGTGAGTCTAGATTATAGAATGGGATGAAAAACTGATAACGAATTGTAACGTTCAGGGCCACCTAATGACGATGGATCACACAAATTGCGTCCCGATTCAATACATCGTCCTCCAGCAGACTTGTCTCCATGGGTCTATTGCTGCCTCGGGCACCTTATGGCAGGCCTGCTGTGACTCAAAGATTTTCGAATCGGACGAAAAACTGATAGTGAATTGTAACGTTCAGGGCCTCCTAATGACGATGGATCACTCAAATTGCGTCCCGATTCAATACATCGTCCTCCAGCCGACTTGACTCCATGGGTCTAGTGCTGCCTTGGGCACCTTATGGCCGTTCTGCTGTGAGTCTAGATTATCGAATGGGACGAAAAACTGATAGTGAATTGTAACGTTCGGGGCCTCCTAATGACGATGGATCACTCAAATTACGTCCCGATTCAATACATCGTCCTCCAGCAGACTTGTCTCCATGGGTCGATTGCTGCCTCGGGCACCTAATGGCCGTTTTGCTGTGAGTCAAAGATTTTCGAATCGGACGAAAAACTGATAGTGAATTGTAACGTTCAGGGCCACCTAATGACGATGGACCACGCAAATTGCGTCCCGATTCAATACATCGTCCTCCAGCCGAGTTGACTCCATGGGTCTAATGCTGCCTCGGGCACTTTATGGCCGTTCTGCTGTGAGTCAAAGGATTTCGAATCGGACGAAAAACTGATAGTGAATTGTAACGTTCAGGGCCACCTAATGACGATGGATCACTCAAATTGCGTCCCGATTCAATACATCGTCCTCCAGCCGACTTGACTCCATGGGTCTATTGCTGCCTCGGGCACCTTATGGCCGTTCTGCTGTGAGTCTAGATTATCGAATGGGACAAAAAACTGATAGTGAATTGTAACGTTCAGGGCCTCCTAATGACGATGGATCACTCAAATTGCGTCCCGATTCAATACATCGTCCTCCAGCAGACTTGTCTCCATGGGTCTATTGCTGCCTCGGGCACCTTATGGCCGTTCTGCTGTGAGTCTAGATTATCGAATGGGACGAAAAACTGATAGTGAATTGTAACTTTCAGAGCCACCTAATGACGATGGATCACTCAAATAGCGTCCCGATTCAATACATCGTCCTCCAGCAGACTTGTCTCCATGGGTCTATTGCTGCCTCGGGCACCTTATGGCCGTTCTGCTGTGAGTCTAGATTATCGAATGGGACGAAAAACTGATAGTGAATTGTAACTTTCAGAGCCACCTAATGACGATGGATCACTCAAATTGCGTCCCGATTCAATACATCGTCCTCCAGCAGACTTGCCTCCATGGGTCGATTGCTGCCTCGGGCACCTTATAGCCGTTCTGCTGTGAGTAAAAGATTTTCGAATCGGACGAAAGACTGATAGTGAATTGTAACTTTCAGGGCCACCTAATGACGATGGATCACTCAAATTGCGTCCCGATTAAATACATCGTCCTCTAGCCGACTTGTCTTGCTGCCTCGGGCACCTTATGGCCGTTCTGCTGTGAGTCAAAGATTTTCGAATCGAACGAAAAACTGATAGTGAATTGTAACGTTCAGGGCCTCCTAATGACGATGGAACACTAAAATTGCGTCCCGATCAATACATCGTCCTCCAGCAGACTTGACTTCATGGGTCTATTGCTGCCTCGGGCACCTTATGGCCGTTCTGCTGTGAGTCAAAGATTTTCGAATCGGACGAAAAACTGATAGTGAATTGTAACGTTCAGGGAAACCTAATGACGATGGATCACTCAAATTGCGTCCCGATTCAATACATCGTCCTCCAGCCGACTTGACTCCATGGGTCTATTGCTGCCTCGGGCACCTTATGGCCGTTCTGCTGTGAGTCTAGATTATCGAATGGGACTAAAAACTGATAGTGAATAGTAACGTTCGGGGCCTCCTAATGACGATGGATCACTCAAATTGCGTCCCGATTCAATACATCGTCCTCCAGCAGACTTGTCTCCATGGGTCTATTGCTGCCTCGGGCAGCTTATGGCCGTTCTGCTGTGAGTCTAGATTATCGTGGGGGTCGAAAAACTGATAGTGAATTGTAACGTTCAGGGCCACCTAATGACGATGGATCACTCAAATTGCGTCCCGATTCAATACATCGTCCTCCAGCCGACTTGACTCCATGGGTCTATTGCTGCCTCGGACACCTTATGGCCGTTCTGCTGTGAGTCTAGATTATCGAATGGGACGAAAAACTGATAGTGAATTGTAACGTTCGGGGCCTCCTAATGACGATGGATCACTCAAATTGCGTCCCGATTCAATACATCGTCCTCCAGCAGACTTGTCTCCATGGGTCTATTGCTGCCTCGGGCAGCTTATGGCCGTTCTGCTGTGAGTCTAGATTATCGAATGGGACGAAAAACTGATAGTGAATTGTAACGTTCAGGGCCACCTAATGACTATGGATCACTCAAATTGCGCCCCGATTCAATACATCGTCCCCAGCCGAGTTGACTCCATGGGACTATTGCTGCCTCGGGCACCTTATGGCCGTTCTGCTGTGAGTCTAGATTATAGAATGGGATGAAAAACTGATAGTGAATTGTAACGTTCAGGGCCACCTAATGACGATGGATCACACAAATTGCGTCCCGATTCAATACATCGTCCTCCAGAAGACTTGTCTCCATGGGTCTATTGCTGCCTCGGGCACCTTATGGCAGGCCTGCTGTGACTCAAAGATTTTCGAATCGGACGAAAAACTGATAGTGAATTGTAACGTTCAGGGCCTCATTATGACGATGGAACACTCAAATTGCGTCCCGATTCAATACATCGTCCTCCAGCAGACTTGTCTCCATGCGTCTATTGCTGCCTCGGGCACCTTATGGCCGTTCTGCTGTGAGTCAAAGATTTTCGAATCGGACGAAGAACTGATAGTGAATTGTACCGTTCAGGGCCACCTAATGACGATGGATCACTCAAATTGCGTCCCGATTCAATACATCGTCCTCCAGCCGACTTGACTCCATAGGTCTATTGCTGCCTCGGGCACCTTATGGCCGTTCTGCTGTGAGTCTAGATTATCGAATGGGACAAAAAACTGATAGTGAATTGTAACGTTCAGGCCCTCCTAATGACGATGGATCACTCAAATTGCGTCCCGATTCAATACATCGACCTCCACCAGACTTGTCTCCATGGGTCTATTGCTGCCTCGGGCACCTTATAGCCGTTCTGCTGTGAGTCTAGATTATCGAATGGGACGAAAAACTGATAGTGAATTGTAACGTTCAGGGCCACCTAATGACGATGGATCTCTCAAATTGCGTCCCGATTCAATACATCGTCCTCCAGCCGACTTGACTCCATGGGTCTATTGCTGCCTCGGGCACCTTATGGCCGTTCTGCTGTGAGTCTAGATTATCGAATGGGACGAAAAACTGATAGTGAATTGTAACGTTCAGGGCCTCCTAATGACGATGGAACACTCAAATTGCGTCCCGATTCAATACATCGTCCTCCAGCCGACTTGACTCCATGGGTCTATTGCTGCCTCGGGCACCTTATGGCCGTTCTGCTGTGAATCTAGATTATCGAATGGGACGAAAAACTGATAGTGAATTGTAACGTTCAGGGCCACCTAATGACGATGGATCACTCAAATTGCGTCCTGATTCAATACATCGTCCCCAGCCGACTTGTCTCCATGGGTCTATTGCTGCCTCGGGCACCTTATGGCCGTTCTGCTGTGAGTCTAGATTATCGAATGGGACGAAAAACTGATAGTGAATTGTAACGTTCAGGGCCACCTAATGACGATGGATCACTCAAATTGCGTCCTGATTCGATACATCGTCCTCCAGCAGATTTGACTTCATGGGTCTATTGCTGCCTCGGGCACCTTATGGCCGTTCTGCTGTGAGTCAAAGATTTCGAATCGGACGAAAAACTGATAGTGAATTGTAACTTTCAGGGCCACCTAATGACGATGGATCACTCAAATTGCGTCCCGATTCAATACATCGTCCTCCAGCAGACTTGTCTCCATCGGTCGATTGCTGCCTTGGGCACCTTATGGCCGTTCTGCTGTGAGTCAAAGATTTTCGAATCGGACGAAAAACTGATAGTGATTTGTAACATTCAGGGCCACCTAATGACGATGGACCACACAAATTGCGTCCCGATTCAGTACATCGTCCACTAGCGGACTTGACTCCATGGGACTATTGCTGCCTCGGGCACCTTATGGCCGTTCTGCTGTGTGTCTAGATTATAGAATGGGATGAAAAACTGATAGTGAATTGTAACGTTCAGGGCCACCTAATGACGATGGATCACTCAAATTGCGTCCCGATTCAATACATCGTCCTCCAGCAGACTTGTCTCCATGGGTCTATTGCTGCCTCGGGCACCTTATGGCCGTTCTGCTGTGACTCAAAGATTTTCGAATAGGACGAAAAACTGATAGTGAATTGTAACGTTCAGTGCCTCCTAATGACGATGGAACACTCAAATTGCGTCCCGATTCAATACATCGTCCTCCAGCAGACTTGTCTCCATGGGTCTATTGCTGCCTCGGGCACCTTATGGCCGTTCTGCTGTGAGTCAAAGATTTTCGAATCGGACGAAGAACTGATAGTGAATTGTACCGTTCAGGGCCACCTAATGACGATGGATCACTCAAATTGTGTCCCGATTCAATACATCGTCCTCCAGCCGACTTGACTCCATGGGTCTATTGCTGCCTCGGGCACCTTATGGCCGTCCTGCTGTGAGTCTAGATTATCGAATGGGACAAAAAACTGATAGTGAATTGTAACGTTCAGGGCCTCCTAATGACGATGGATCACTCAAATTGCGTCCCGATTCAATACATCGTCCTCCAGCAGACTTGTCTCCATGGGTCTATTGCTGCCTCGGGCACCTTATGGCCGTTCTGCTGTGAGTCTAGATTATCGAATGGGACGAAAAACTGATAGTGAATTGTAACGTTCAGGGCCACCTAACGACGATGGATCTCTCAAATTGCGTCCCGATTCAATACATCGTCCTCCAGCCAACTTGACTCTATGGGTCTATTGCTGCCTCGGGCACCTTATGGCCGTTCTGCTGTGAGTCTAGATTATCGAATGGGACGAAAAACTGATAGTGAATTGTAACGTTCAGAGCCACCTAATGACGATGGATCACTCAAATTGCGTCCCGATTCAATACATCGTCCCCAGCCGACTTGACTCCATGGGACTATTGCTGCCTCGGGCACCTTATGGCCGTTCTGCTGTGAGTCTAGATTATAGAATGGAATGAAAAACTGATAGTGAATTGTAACGTTCAGGGCCACCTAATGACGATGGATCACACAAATTGCGTCCCGATTCAATACATCGTCCTCCAGCAGACTTGTCTCCATGGGTATATTGCTGCCTCGGGCACCTTATGGCAGGCCTGCTGTGACTCAAAGATTTTCGAATCGGACGAAAAACTGATAGTGAATTGTAACGTTCAGGGCCTCCTAATGACGATGGAACACTCAAATTGCGTCCCGATTCAATACATCGTCCTCCAGCAGACTTGTCTCCTTGCGTCTATTGCTGCCTCGGGCACCTTATGGCCGTTCTGCTGTGAGTCAAAGATTTTCGAATCGGACGAAGAACTGATAGTGAATTGTACCGTTGAGGGCCACCTAATGACGAGGGATCACTCAACTTGCGTCCCGATTCAATGCATCGTCCTCCAGCAGACTTGTCTCCATGCGTCTATTGCTGCCTCGGGCACCTTATGGCCGTTCTGCTGTGAGTCAAAGATTTTCGAATCGGACGAAGAACTGATAGTGATTTGTACCGTTCAGGGCCACCTAATGACGATGGATCACTCAAATTGCGTCCCGATTCAATACATCGTCCTCCAGCCGACTTGACTCCATGGGTCTATTGCTGCCTCGGGCACCTTATGGCCGTTCTGCTGTGAGTCTAGATTATCGAATGGGACAAAAAACTGATAGTGAATTGTAACGTTCAGGGCCTCCTAATGACGATGGATCACTCAAATTGCGTCCCGATTCAATACATCGTCCTCCAGCAGACTTGTCTCCATGGGTCTATTGCTGCCTCGGGCACCTTATAGCCGTTCTGCTGTGAGTCTAGATTATCGAATGGGACGAAAAACTGATAGTGAATTGTAACGTTCAGGGCCACCTAATGACGATGGACCACACAAATTGCGTCCCGATTCAGTACATCGTCCACTAGCCGACTTGACTCCATGGGACTATTGCTGCCTCGGGCACCTTATGGCCGTTCTGCTGTGAGTCTAGATTATAGAGTGGGATGAAAAACTGATAGTGAATTGTAACGTTCAGGGCCACCTAATGACGATGGATCACTCAAATTGCGTCCCGATTCAATACATCGTCCTCCAGCAGACTTGTCTCCATGGGTCTATTGCTGCCTCGGGCACCTTATGGCAGGCCTGCTGTGACTCAAAGATTTTCGAATCGGACGAAAAACTGATAGTGAATTGTAACGTTCAGGGCCTCCTAATGACAATGGAACACTCAAATTGCGTCCCGATTCAATACATCGTCCTCCAGCAGACTTGTTTCCATGCGTCTATTGCTGCCTCGGGCACCTTATGGCCGTTCTGCTGTGAGTCAAAGATTTTCGAATCGGACGAAAAACTGATAGTGAATTGTAACGTTCAGGGCCACCTAATGACGATGGATCACTCAAATTGCGTCCCGATTCAATACATCGTCCTCCAGCCGACTTGACTCCATGGGTCTATTGCTGTCTCGGGCACCTTATGACTGTTCTGCTGTGAGTCTAGATTATCGAATGGGACAAAAAACTGATAGTGAATTGTAACGTTCAGGGCCTCCTAATGACGATGGATCACTCAAATTGCGTCCCGATTCAATACATCGTCCTCCAGCTGACTTGTCTCCATGGGTCTATTGCTGCCTCGGGCACCTTATCGCAGGCCTGCTGTGACTCAAAGATTTTCGAATCGGACGAAAAACTGATAGTGAATTGTAACGTTCAGGGCCTCCTAATGACGATGGATCACTCAAATTGCGTCCCGATTCAATACATCGTCCTCCAGCAGACTTGTCTCCATGGGTCTATTGCTGCCTCGGGCACCTTATAGCCGTTCTGCTGTGAGTCTAGATTATCGAATGGGACGAAAAACTGATAGTGAATTGTAACGTTCAGGGCCACCTAATGACGATGGATCTCTCAAATTGCGTCCCGATTCAATACATCGTCCTCCAGCCGACTTGACTCCATGGGTCTATTGCTGCCTCGGGCACCTTATGGCCGTTCTGCTGTGAGTCTAGATTATCGAATGGGACGAAAAACTGATAGTGAATTGTAACGTTCAGGGCTTCCTAATGACGATGGATCACTCAAATTGCGTCCCGATTCAATACATCGTCCTCCAGTAGATTTGACTTCATGGGTCTATTGCTGCCTCGGGCACCTTATGGCCGTTCTGCTGTGAGTCAAAGATTTCGAATCGGACGAAAAACTGATAGTGAATTGTAACTTTCAGGGCCACCTAATGACGATGGATCACTCACATTGCGTCCCGATTCAATACATCGTCCTCCAGCCGACTTGACTCCATGGGTCTATTGCTGCCTCGGGCACCTTATGGCCGTTCTGCTGTGAGTCTAGATTATCGAATGGGACAAAAAACTGATAGTGAATTGTAACGTTCAGGGCCTCCTAATGACGATGGATCACTCAAATTGCGTCCCGATTCAATACATCGTCCTCCAGCTGACTTGTCTCCATGGGTCTATTGCTGCCTCGGGCACCTTATGGCCGTTCTGCTGTGAGTCTAGATTATCGAATGGGACGAAAAACTGATAGTGAATTGTAACGTTCAGGGCCACCTAATGACGATGGATCTCTCAAATTGCGTCCCGATTCAATACATCGTCCTCCAGCCAACTTGACTCTATGGGTCTATTGCTGCCTCGGGCACCTTATGGCCGTTCTGCTGTGAGTCTAGATTATCGAATGGGACGAAAAACTGATAGTGAATTGTAACGTTCAGGGCCACCTAATGACGATGGATCACTCAAATTGCGTCCCGATTCAATACATCGTCCCCAGCCGAGTTGACTCCATGGGACTATTGCTGCCTCGGGCACCTTATGGCCGTTCTGCTGTGAGTCTAGATTATAGGATGGGATGAAAAACTGATAGTGAATTGTAACTTTCAGGGCCACCTAATGACGATGGATCACACAAATTGCGTCCCGATTCAATACATTGTCCTCCAGCAGACTTGTATCCATGGGTCGATTGCTGCCTCGGGCACCTTATGGCCGTTCTGCAGTGAGTCAAAGATTTTCGAATCGGACGAAAAACTGATAGTGATTTGTAACATTCAGGGCCACCTAATGACGATGGACCACACAAATTGCGTCCCGATTCAGTACATCGTCCACTAGCCGACTTGACTCCATGGGACTATTGCTGCCTCGGGCACCTTATGGCCGTTCTGCTGTGAATGGGATGAAAAACTGATAGTGAATTGTAACGTTCAGGGCCACCTAATGACGATGGATCACTCAAATTGCGTCCTGATTCAATACATCGTCCTCCAGCAGACTTGTCTCCATGGGTCTATTGCTGCCTCGGGCACCTTATGGCAGGCCTGCTGTGACTCAAAGATTTTCGAATCGGACGAAAAACTGATAGTGAATTGTAACGTTCAGGGCCTCCTAATGACAATGGAACACTCAAATTGCGTCCCGATTCAATACATCGTCCTCCAGCAGACTTGTTTCCATGCGTCTATTGCTGCCTCGGGCACCTTATGGCCGTTCTGCTGTGAGTCTAGATTATCGAATGGGACAAAAAACTGATAGTGAATTGTAACGTTCAGGGCCTCCTAATGACGATGGATCACTCAAATTGCGTCCCGATTCAATACATCGTCCTCCAGCAGACTTGTCTCCATGGGTCTATTGCTGCCTCGGGCACCTTATAGCCGTTCTGCTGTGAGTCTAGATTATCGAATGGGACGAAAAACTGATAGTGAATTGTAACGTTCAGGGCCACCTAATGACGATGGATCTCTCAAATTGCGTCCCGATTCAATCCATCGTCCTCCAGCCGACTTGACTCCATGGGTCTATTGCTGCCTCGGGCACCTTATGGCCGTTCTGCTGTGAGTTTGGATTATCGAATGGGACGAAAAACTGATAGTGAATTGTAACGTTCAGGGCCTCCTAATGACGATGGATCACTCAAATTGCGTCCCGATTCAATACATCGTCCTCCAGCAGATTTGACTTCATGGGTCTATTGCTGCCTTGGGCACCTTATGGCCGTTCTGCTGTGAGTCAAAGATTTCGAATCGGACGAAAAACTGATAGTGAATTGTAACGTTCAGGGCCTCCTAATGACGATGGATCACTCAAATTGCGTCCCGATTCAATACATCGTCCTCCAGCAGACTTGTCTCCATGGGTCTATTGCTGCCTCGGGCACCTTATGGCAGGCCTGCTGTGAAACAAAGATTTTTGAATCGGACGAAAAACTGATAGTGAATTGTAACGCTCAAGGCCTCATAATGACGATGGAACACTCAAATTGCGTCCCGATTCAATACATAGTCCTCCAGCAGACTTGTCTCCATGCGTCTATTGCTGCCTCGGGGACCTTATGGCCGTTCTGCTGTGAGTCAAAGATTTTCGAATCGGACGAAGAACTGATAGTGAATTGTACCGTTCAGGGCCACCTAATGACGATGGATCACTCAAATTGCGTCCCGATTCAATACATCGTCCTCCAGCCGACTTGACTCCATGGGTCTATTGCTGCCTCGGGCACCTTATGGCCGTTCTGCTGTGAGTCTAGATTATAGAATGGGACAAAAAACTGATAGTGAATTGTAACGTTCAGGGCCTCCTAATGACGATGGATCACTCAAATTGCGTCCCGATTCAATACATCGTCCTCCAGCAGACTTGTCTCCATGGGTCTATTGCTGCCTCGGGCACCTTATAGCCGTTCTGCTGTGAGTCTAGATTATCGAATGGGACGAAAAACTGATAGTGAATTGTAACGTTCAGGGCCATCTAATGACGATGGATCTCTCAAATTGCGTCCCGATTCAATACATCGTCCTCCAGCTGACTTGACTCCATGGGTCTATTGCTGCCTCGGGCACCTTATGGCCGTTCTGCTGTGAGTCTAGATTATCGAATGGGACGAAAAACTGATAGTGAATTGTAACGTTCAGGGCCTCCTAATGACGATGGATCACTCAAATTGCGTCCCGATTCAATACAACGTCCTCCAGCCGACTTGACTCCATGGGTCTATTGCTGCCTCGGGCACCTTATGGCCGTTCTGCTGTGAATCTAGATTATCGAATGGGACGAAAAACTGATAGTGAATTGTAACGTTCAGGGCCACCTAATGACGATGGATCACTCAAATTGCGTCCTGATTCAATACATCGTCCGCAGCCCACTTGTCTCCATGGGTCTATTGCTGTCTCGGGCTATGGCCGTTCTGCTGTGAGTCTAGATTATCGAATGGGACGAAAAACTGATAGTGAATTGTAACGTTCAGGGCCACCTAATGACGATGGATCACTCAAATTGCGTCCTGATTCAATACATCGTCCTCCAGCAGATTTGACTTCATGGGTCTATTGCTGCCTCGGGCACCTTATGGCCGTTCTGCTGTGAGTCAAAGATTTCGAATCGGACGAAAAACTGATAGTGAATTGTAACTTTCAGGGCCACCTAATGACGATGGATCACTCAAATTGCGTCCCGATTCAATACATCGTCCTCCAGCAGACTTGTCTCCATCGGTCGATTGCTGCCTCGGGCACCTTATGGCCGTTCTGCTGTGAGTCAAAGATTTTCGAATCGGACAAAAAACTGATAGTGAATTGTAACGTTAAGGGCCTCCTAATGACGATGGATCACTCAAATTGCGTCCCGATTTAATACATTGTCCTCCAGCAGACTTGTCTCCATGGGTCTATTGCTGCCTCGGGCACCTTATGGCCGTTCTGCTGTGAGTCTAGATTATCGAATGGGACGAAAAACTGATAGTGAATTGTAACGTTCAGGGCCACCTAATGACGATGGATCATTCAAATTGCGTCCTGATTCAATACATCGTCCTCCAGCAGATTTGACTTCATGGGTCTATTGCTGCCTCGGGCACCTTATGGCAGGCCTGCTGTGACTCAAAGATTTTCGAATCGGACGAAAAACTGATAGTGAATTGTAACGTTCAGGGCCTCCTAATGACGATGGAACACTCAAATTGCGTCCCGATTCAATACATCGTCCTCCAGCAGACTTGTTTCCATGCGTCTATTGCTGCCTCGGGCACCTTATGGCCGTTCTGCTGTGAGTCAAAGATTTTCGAATCGGACGAAAAACTGATAGTGAATTGTAACGTTCAGGGCCACCTAATGACGATGGATCACTCAAATTGCGTCCCGATTCAATACATCGTCCTCAAGCCGACTTGACTCCATGGGTCTATTGCTGCCTCGGGCACCTAATGGCCGTTGTGCTGTGAGTGTAGATTATCGAATGGGACAAAGAACTGATAGTGAATTGTAACGTTCAGGGCCTCCTAATGACGATGGATCACTCAAATTGCGTCCCGATTTAATACATCGTCCTCCAGCAGACTTGTCTCCATGGGTCTATTGCTGACTCGGGCACCTTATGGCCGTTCTGCTGTGAGTCTAGATTATCGAATGGGACGAAAAACTGATAGTGAATTGTAACGTTCAGGGCCACCTAATGACGATGGATCACTCAAATTGCGTCCTGATTCAATACATCGTCCTCCAGCAGATTTGACTTCATGGGTCTATTGCTGCCTCGGGCACCTTATGGCCGTTCTGCTGTGAGTCAAAGATTTCGAATCGGACGAAAAACTGATAGTGAATTGTAACTTTCAGGGCCACCTAATGACGATGGATAACTCAAATTGCGTCCCGATTCAATACATCGTCCTCCAGCAGACTTGTCTCCATCGGTCGGTTGCTGCCTCGGGCACCTTATGGCCGTTCTGCTGTGAGTCAAAGATTTTCGAATCGGACGAAGAACTGATAGTGATTTGTAACATTCAGGGCCACCTAATGACGATGGACCACACAAATTGCGTCCCGATTAAGTACATCGTCCACTAGCCGACTTGACTCCATGGGACTATTGCGGCCTCGGGCACCTTATGGCCGTTCTGCTGTGAGTCTAGATTATAGAATGGGATGAAAAACTGATAGTGAATTGTAACGTTCAGGGCCACCTAATGACGATGGATCACTCAAATTGCGTCCTGATTCAATACATCGTCCTCCAGCGGACTTGTCTCCATGGGTCTATTGCTGCCTCGGGCACCTTATGGCAGGCCTGCTGTGACTCAAAGATTTTCGAATCGGACGAAAAACTGATAGTGAATTGTAACGTTCAGGGCCTCCTAATGACAATGGAACACTCAAATTGCGTCCCGATTCAATACATCGTCCTCCAGCAGACTTGTTTCCATGCGTCTATTGCTGCCTCGGGCACCTTATGGCCGTTCTGCTGTGAGTCAAGGATTTTCGAATCGGACGAAAAACTGATAGTGAATTGTAACGTTCAGGGCCACCTAATGACGATGGATCACTCAAATTGCGTCCCGATTCAATACATCGTCCTCCAGCCGACTTGACTCCATGGGTCTATTGCTGTCTCGGGCACCTTATGGCCGTTCTGCTGTGAGTCTAGATTATCGAATGGGACAAAAAACTGATAGTGAATTGTAACGTTCAGGGCCTCCTAATGACGATGGATCACTCAAATTGCGTCCCGATTCAATACATCGTCCTCCAGCTGACTTGTCTCCATGGGTCTATTGCTGCCTCGGGCACTTTATGGCAGGCCTGCTGTGACTCAAAGATTTTCGAATCGGACGAAAAACTGATAGTGAATTGTAACGTTCAGGGCCTCATAATGACGATGGAACACTCAAATTGCGTCCCGATTCAATACATCGTCCTCCAGCAGACTTGTCTCCATGCGTCTATTGCTGCCTCAGGCACCTTATGGCCGTTCTGCTGTGAGTCAAAGATTTTCGAATCGGACGAAGAACTGATAGTGAATTGTACCGTTCAGGGCCACCTAATGACGATGGATCACTCAAATTGCGTCCCGATTCAATACATCGTCCTCCAGCCGACTTGACTCCATGGGTCTATTGCTGCCTCGGGCACCTTATGGCCGTTCTGCTGTGAGTCTAGATTATCGAATGGGACAAAAAACTGATAGTGAATTGTAACGTTCAGGGCCTCCTAATGACGATGGATCACTCAAATTGCATCCCGATTCAATACATCGTCCTCCAGCAGACTTGTCTCCATGGGCCTATTGCTGCCTCGGGCACCTTATAGCCGTTCTGCTGTGAGTCTAGATTATTGAATGGGACGAAAAACTGATAGTGAATTGTAACGTTCAGGGCCACCTAATGACGATGGATCACTCAAATTGCGTCCTGATTCAATACATCGTCCTCCAGCGGACTTGTCTCCATGGGTCTATTGCTGCCTCGGGCACCTTATGGCAGGCCTGCTGTGACTCAAAGATTTTCGAATCGGACGAAAAACTGATAGTGAATTGTAACGTTCAGGGCCTCCTAATGACGATGGATCACTCAAATTGCGTCCCGATTCAATACATCGTCCTCCAGCTGACTTGTCTCCATGGGTCTATTGCTGCCTCGGGCACCTTATGGCAGGCCTGCTGTGACTCAAAGATTTTCGAATCGGACGAAAACCTGATAGTGAATTGTAACGTTCAGGGCCTCATAATGACGATGGAACCCTCAAATTGCGTCCCGATTCAATACATCGTCCTCCAGCAGACTTGACTTCATGGGTCTATTGCTGCCTCGGGCACCTTATGGCCGTTCTGCTGTGAGTCTAGATTATCGAATGGGACAAAAAACTGATAGTGAATTGTAACGTTCAGGGCCTCCTAATGACGATGGATCACTCAAATTGCGTCCCGATTCAATACATCGTCCTCCAGCTGACTTGTCTCCATGGGTCTATTGCTGCCTCGGGCACCTTATGGCAGGCCTGCTGTGACTCAAAGATTTTCGAATCGGACGAAAAACTGATAGTGAATTGTAACGTTCAGGGCCTCATAATGACGATGGAACACTCAAATTGCGTCCCGATTCAATACATCGTCCTCCAGCAGACTTGTCTCCATGCGTCTATTGCTGCCTCAGGCACCTTATGGCCGTTCTGCTGTGAGTCAAAGATTTTCGAATCGGACGAAGAACTGATAGTGAATTGTACCGTTCAGGGCCACCTAATGACGATGGATCACTCAAATTGCGTCCCGATTCAATACATCGTCCTCCAGCCGACTTGACTCCATGGGTCTATTGCTGCCTCGGGCACCTTATGGCCGTTCTGCTGTGAGTCTAGATTATCGAATGGGACAAAAAACTGATAGTGAATTGTAACGTTCAGGGCCTCCTAATGACGATGGATCACTCAAATTGCGTCCCGATTCAATACATCGTCCTCCAGCAGACTTGTCTCCATGGGCCTATTCCTGCCTCGGGCACCTTATAGCCGTTCTGCTGTGAGTCTAGATTATCGAATGGGACGAAAAACTGATAGTGAATTGTAACGTTCAGGGCCACCTAATGACGATGGATCACTCAAATTGCGTCCTGATTCAATACATCGTCCTCCAGCGGACTTGTCTCCATGGGTCTATTGCTGCCTCGGGCACCTTATGGCAGGCCTGCTGTGACTCAAAGATTTTCGAATCGGACGAAAAACTGATAGTGAATTGTAACGTTCAGGGCCTCCTAATGACGATGGATCACTCAAATTGCGTCCCGATTCAATACATCGTCCTCCAGCTGACTTGTCTCCATGGGTCTATTGCTGCCTCGGGCACCTTATGGCAGGCCTGCTGTGACTCAAAGATTTTCGAATCGGACGAAAAACTGATAGTGAATTGTAACGTTCAGGGCCTCATAATGACGATGGAACACTCAAATTGCGTCCCGATTCAATACATCGTCCTCCAGCAGACTTGTCTCCATGCGTCTATTGCTGCCTCAGGCACCTTATGGCCGTTCAGCTGTGAGTCAAAGATTTTCGAATCGGACGAAGAACTGATAGTGAATTGTACCGTTCAGGGCCACCTAATGACGATGGATCACTCAAATTGCGTCCCGATTCAATACATCGTCCTCCAGCCGACTTGACTCCATGGGTCTATTGCTGCCTCGGGCACCTTATGGCCGTTCTGCTGTGAGTCTAGATTATCGAATGGGACAAAAAACTGATAGTGAATTGTTACGTTCAGGGCCTCCTAATGACGATGGATCACTCAAATTGCGTCCCGATTCAATACATCGTCCTCCAGCAGACTTGTCTCCATGGGCCTATTGCTGCCTCGGGCACCTTATAGCCGTTCTGCTGTGAGTCTAGATTATCGAATGGGACGAAAAACTGATAGTGAATTGTAACGTTCAGGGCCACCTAATGACGATGGATCTCTCAAATTGCGTCCCGATTCAATACATCGTCCTCCAGTCGACTTGACTCCATGGGTCTATTGCTGCCTCGGGCACCTTATGGCCGTTCTGCTGTGAGTTTGGATTATCGAATGGGACGAAAAACTGATAGTGAATTGTAACGTTCAGGGCCTCCTAATGACGATGGATCACTCAAATTGCGTCCCGATTCAATACATCGTCCTCCAGCAGATTTGACTTCATGGGTCTATTGCTGCCTTGGGCACCTTATGGCCGTTCTGCTGTGAGTCAAATATTTCGAATCGGACGAAAAACTGATAGTGAATTGTAACTTTCAGGGCCACCTAATGACGATGGATCACTCAAATTGCGTCCCGATTCAATACATCGTCCTCCAGCCGACTTGACTCCATGGGTCTATTGCTGCCTCGGGCACCTTATGGCCGTTCTGCTGTGAGTCTAGATTATCGAATGGGACAAAAAACTGATAGTGAATTGTAACGTTCAGGGCCTCCTAATGACGATGGATCACTCAAATTGCGTCCCGATTCAATACATCGTCCTCCAGCTGACTTGTCTCCATGGGTCTATTGCTGCCTCGGGCACCTTATGGCCGTTCTGCTGTGAGTCTAGATTATCGAATGGGACGAAAAACTGATAGTGAATTGTAACGTTCAGGGCCACCTAATGACGATGGATCTCTCAAATTGCGTCCCGATTCAATACATCGTCCTCCAGCCAACTTGACTCTATGGGTCTATTGCTGCCTCGGGCACCTTATGGCCGTTCTGCTGTGAGTCTAGATTATCGAATGGGACGAAAAACTGATAGTGAATTGTAACGTTCAGGGCCACCTAATGACGATGGATCACTCAAATTGCGTCCCGATTCAATACATCGTCCCCAGCCGAGTTGACTCCATGGGACTATTGCTGCCTCGGGCACCTTATGGCCGTTCTGCTGTGAGTCTAGATTATAGGATGGGATGAAAAACTGATAGTGAATTGTAACGTTCAGGGCCACCTAATGACGATGGATCGCACAAATTGCTTCCCGATTCAATACATCGTCCTCCAGCAGACTTGTCTCCATGGGTCTATTGCTGCCTCGGGCACCTTATGGCAGGCCTGCTGTGACACAAAGATTTTCGAATCGGACGAAAAACTGATAGTGAATTGTAACGTTCAGGGCCTCATAATGACGATGGAACACTCAAATTGCGTCCCGATTCAATACATCGTCCTCCAGCAGACTTGTCTCCATGCGTCTATTGCTGCCTCGGGCACCTTATGGCCGTTCTGCTGTGAGTCAAAGATTTTCGAATCGGACGAAGAACTGATAGTGAATTGAACCGTTCAGGGCCACCTAATGACGATGGATCACTCAAATTGCGTCCCGATTCAATACATCGTCCTCCAGCCGACTTGACTCCATGGGTCTATTGCTGCCTCGGGCACCTTATGGCCGTTCTGCTGTGAGTCTAGATTATAGAATGGGACAAAAAACTGATAGTGAATTGTAACGTTCAGGGCCTCCTATTGACAATGGATCACTCAAATTGCGTCCCGATTCAATACATCGTCCTCCAGCAGACTTGTCTCCATGGGTCTATTGCTGCCTCGGGCACCTTATAGCCGTTCTGCTGTGAGTCTAGATTATCGAATGGGACGAAAAACTGATAGTGAATTGTAACGTTCAGGGCCACCTAATGACGATGGATCTCTCAAATTGCGTCCCGATTCAATACATCGTCCTCCAGCTGACTTGACTCCATGGGTCTATTGCTGCCTCGGGCACCTTATGGCCGTTCTGCTGTGAGTCTAGATTATCGAATGGGACGAAAAACTGATAGTGATTTGTAACGTTCAGGGCCTCCTAATGACGATGGATCACTCAAATTGCGTCCCGATTCAATACAACGTCCTCCAGCCGACTTGACTCCATGGGTCTATTGCTGCCTCGGGCACCTTATGGCCGTTCTGCTGTGAATCTAGATTATCGAATGGGACGAAAAACTGATAGTGAATTGTAACGTTCAGGGCCACCTAATGACGATGGATCACTCAAATTGCGTCCTGATTCAATACATCGTCCCCAGCCCACTTGTCTCCATGGGTCTATTGCTGCCTCGGGCTATGGCCGTTCTGCTGTGAGTCTAGATTATCGAATGGGACGAAAAACTGATAGTGAATTGTAACGTTCAGGGCCACCTAATGACGATGGATCACTCAAATTGTGTCCTGATTCAATACATCGTCCTCCAGCAGATTTGACTTCATGGGTCTATTGCTGCCTCGGGCACCTTATGGCCGTTCTGCTGTGAGTCAAAGATTTCGAATCGGACGAAAAACTGATAGTGAATTGTAACTTTCAGGGCCACCTAATGACGATGGATCACTCAAATTGCGTCCCGATTCAATACATCGTCCTCCAGCAGACTTGTCTCCATTGGTCTATTGCTGCCTCGGGCACCTTATGGCCGTTCTGCTGTGAGTCAAAGATTTTCGAATCGGACAAAAAACTGATAGTGAATTGTAACGTTAAGGGCCTCCTAATGACGATGGATCACTCAAATTGCGTCCCGATTTAATACATCGTCCTCCAACAGACTTGTCTCCATGGGTCTATTGCTGCCTCGGGCACCTTATGGCCGTTCTGCTGTGAGTCTAGATTATCGAATGGGACGAAAAACTGATAGTGAATTGTAACGTTTAGGGCCACCTAATGACGATGGATCACTCAAATTGCGTCCTGATTCAATACATCGTCCTCCAGCAGATTTGACTTCATGGGTCTATTGCTGCCTCGGGCACCTTATGGCAGGCCTGCTGTGACTCAAAGATTTTCGAATCGGACGAAAAACTGATAGTGAATTGTAACGTTCAGGGCCTCCTAATGACGATGGAACACTCAAATTGCGTCCCGATTCAATACATCGTCCTCCAGCAGACTTGTTTCCATGCGTCTATTGCTGCCTCGGGCACCTTATGGCCGTTCTGCTGTGAGTCAAAGATTTTCGAATCGGACGAAAAACTGATAGTGAATTGTAACGTTCAGGGCCACCTAATGACGATGGATCACTCAAATTGCGTCCCGATTCAATACATCGTCCTCCAGCCGACTTGACTCCATGGGTCTATTGCTGCCTCGGGCACCTAATGGCCGTTCTGCTGTGAGTGTAGATTATCGAATGGGACAAAAAACTGATAGTGAATTGTAACGTTCAGGGCCTCCTAATGACGATGGATCACTCAAATTGCGTCCCGATTTAATACATCGTCCTCCAGCAGACTTGTCTCCATGGGTCTATTGCTGACTCGGGCACCTTATGGCCGTTCTGCTGTGAGTCTAGATTATCGAATGGGACGAAAAACTGATAGTGAATTGTAACGTTCAGGGCCACCTAATGACGATGGATCACTCAAATTACGTCCCGATTCAATACATCGTCCCCAGCCGACTTGACTCCATGGGACTATTGCTGCCTCGGGCACCTTATGGCCGTTCTGCTGTGAGTCTAGATTATAGAATGGGATGAAAAACTGATAGTGAATTGTAACGTTCAGGGCCACCTAATGACGATGGATCACACAAATTGCGTCCCGATTCAATACATCGTCCTTCAGCAGACTTGTCTCCATGGGTATATTGCTGCCTCGGGCACCTTATGGCAGGCCTGCTGTGACTCAAAGATTTTCGAATCGGACGAAAAACTGATAGTGAATTGTAACGTTCAGGGCCTCCTAATGACGATGGAACACTCAAATTGCGTCCCGATTCAATACATCGTCCTCCAGCAGACTTGTCTCCATGGGTCTATTGCTGCCTCGGGCACCTTATGGCCGTTGTGCTGTGAGTCAAAGATTTTCGAATCGGACAAAGAACTGATAGTGAATTGTACCGTTCAGGGCCACCTAATGACGATGGATCACTCAAATTGCATCCCGATTCAATGCATCGTCCTCCAGCAGACTTGTCTCCATGCGTCTATTGCTGCCTCGGGCACCTTATAGCCGTTCTGCTGTGAGTCAATGATTTTCGAATCGGACGAAGAACTGATAGTGAATTGTACCGTTCAGGGCCACCTAATGACGATGGATCACTCAAATTGCGTCCCGATTCAATACATCGTCCTCCAGCAGACTTGTCTCCATGAGTCTATTGCTGCTTCGGGCACCTTATAGCCGTTCTGCTGTGAGTCTAGATTATCGAATGGGACGAAAAACTGATAGTGAATTGTAACGTTCAGGGCCACCTAATGACGATGGATCTCTCAAATTGCGTCCCGATTCAATACATCGTCCTCCATCCGACTTGACTCCGTGGGTCTATTGCTGCCTCGGGCACCTTATGGCCGTTCTGCTGTGAGTCTAGATTATCGAATGGGACGAAAAACTGATAGTGAATTGTAACGTTCAGGGCCTCCTAATGACGATGGATCACTCAAATTGCGTCCCGATTCAATACATCGTCCTCCAGCCGACTTGACTCCATGGGTCTATTGCTGCCTCGGGCACCTAATGGCCGTTCTGCTGTGAGTGTAGATTATCGAATGGGACAAAAAACTGATAGTGAATTGTAACGTTCAGGGCCTCCTAATGACGATGGATCACTCAAATTGCGTCCCGATTTAATACATCGTCCTCCAGCAGACTTGTCTCCATGGGTCTATTGCTGACTCGGGCACCTTATGGCCGTTCTGCTGTGAGTCAAAGATTTTCGAATCGGACAAAAAACTGATAGTGAATTGTAACGTTAAGGGCCTCCTAATGACGATGGATCACTCAAATTGCGTCCCGATTTAATACATCGTCCTCCAACAGACTTGTCTCCATGGGTCTATTGCTGCCTCGGGCACCTTATGGCCGTTCTGCTGTGAGTCTAGATTATCGAATGGGACGAAAAACTGATAGTGAATTGTAACGTTTAGGGCCACCTAATGACGATGGATCACTCAAATTGCGTCCTGATTCAATACATCGTCCTCCAGCAGATTTGACTTCATGGGTCTATTGCTGCCTCGGGCACCTTATGGCAGGCCTGCTGTGACTCAAAGATTTTCGAATCGGACGAAAAACTGATAGTGAATTGTAACGTTCAGGGCCTCCTAATGACGATGGAACACTCAAATTGCGTCCCGATTCAATACATCGTCCTCCAGCAGACTTGTTTCCATGCGTCTATTGCTGCCTCGGGCACCTTATGGCCGTTCTGCTGTGAGTCAAAGATTTTCGAATCGGACGAAAAACTGATAGTGAATTGTAACGTTCAGGGCCACCTAATGACGATGGATCACTCAAATTGCGTCCCGATTCAATACATCGTCGTCCAGCCGACTTGACTCCATGGGTCTATTGCTGCCTCGGGCACCTAATGGCCGTTCTGCTGTGAGTGTAGATTATCGAATGGGACAAAAAACTGATAGTGAATTGTAACGTTCAGGGCCTCCTAATGACGATGGATCACTCAAATTGCGTCCCGATTTAATACATCGTCCTCCAGCAGACTTGTCTCCATGGGTCTATTGCTGACTCGGGCACCTTATGGCCGTTCTGCTGTGAGTCTAGATTATCGAATGGGACGAAAAACTGATAGTGAATTGTAACGTTCAGGGCCACCTAATGACGATGGATCACTCAAATTACGTCCCGATTCAATACATCGTCCCCAGCCGACTTGACTCCATGGGACTATTGCTGCCTCGGGCACCTTATGGCCGTTCTGCTGTGAGTCTAGATTATAGAATGGGATGAAAAACTGATAGTGAATTGTAACGTTCAGGGCCACCTAATGACGATGGATCACACAAATTGCGTCCCGATTCAATACATCGTCCTTCAGCAGACTTGTCTCCATGGGTATATTGCTGCCTCGGGCACCTTATGGCAGGCCTGCTGTGACTCAAAGATTTTCGAATCGGACGAAAAACTGATAGTGAATTGTAACGTTCAGGGCCTCCTAATGACGATGGAACACTCAAATTGCGTCCCGATTCAATACATCGTCCTCCAGCAGACTTGTCTCCATGGGTCTATTGCTGCCTCGGGCACATTATGGCCGTTCTGCTGTGAGTCAAAGATTTTCGAATCGGACAAAGAACTGATAGTGAATTGTACCGTTCAGGGCCACCTAATGACGATGGATCACTCAAATTGCATCCCGATTCAATGCATCGTCCTCCAGCAGACTTGTCTCCATGCGTCTATTGCTGCCTCGGGCACCTTATAGCCGTTCTGCTGTGAGTCAATGATTTTCGAATCGGACGAAGAACTGATAGTGAATTGTACCGTTCAGGGCCACCTAATGACGATGGATCACTCAAATTGCGTCCCGATTCAATACATCGTCCTCCAGCAGACTTGTCTCCATGAGTCTATTGCTGCTTCGGGCACCTTATAGCCGTTCTGCTGTGAGTCTAGATTATCGAATGGGACGAAAAACTGATAGTGAATTGTAACGTTCAGGGCCACCTAATGACGATGGATCTCTCAAATTGCGTCCCGATTCAATACATCGTCCTCCATCCGACTTGACTCCGTGGGTCTATTGCTGCCTCGGGCACCTTATGGCCGTTCTGCTGTGAGTCTAGATTATCGAATGGGACGAAAAACTGATAGTGAATTGTAACGTTCAGGGCCTCCTAATGACGATGGATCACTCAAATTGCGTCCCGATTCAATACATCGTCCTCCAGCCGACTTGACTCCATGGGTCTATTGCTGCCTCGGGCACCTTATGGCCGTTCTCCTGTGAGTCTAGATTATCGAATGGGACGAAAAAGTGATAGTGAATTGTAACATTCAGGGCCTCCTAATGACGATGGATCACTCAAATTGCGTCCCGATTCAATACATCGTCCCCCAGCAGACTTGTCTCCATGGGTCGATTGCTGCCTCGGGCACCTAATGGCCGTTCTGCTGTGAGTCAAAGAATTTCGAATCGGACGAAAAACTGATAGTGAATTGTAACATTCAGGGCCACCTAATGACGATGGACCACGCAAATTGCGTCCCGATTCAATACATCGTCCTCCAGCCGAGTTTACTCCATGGGTCTATTGCCGCCTCGGGCAGCTTATGGCCGTTCTGCTGTGAATCTAGATTATCGAATGGGACGAAAAACTGATAGTGAATTGTAACGTTCAGGGCCACCTAATGACGATGGATCACTCAAATTGCGTTCCGATTCAAAACATCGTCCCCAGCCGACTTGTCACCATGGGTCTATTGCTGCCTCGGGCACCTTATGGCCGTTCTGCTGTGAGTCTAGATTATCGAATGGGACGAAAAACTGATAGTGAATTGTAACGTTCAGGGCCACCTAATGACGATGGATCACTCAAATTGAGTCCTGATTCAATACATCGTCCTCCAGCAGACTTGACTTCATGGGTCTATTGCTGCCTCGGGCACCTTATGGCCGTTCTGCTGTGAGTCAAAGATTTTCGAATCGGACGAAAAACTGATAGTGAATTGTAACTTTCAGGGCCACCTAATGACGATGGATCACTCAAATTGCGTCCCGATTCAATACATCGTCCTCCAGCAGACTTGTCTCCATGGGTCGATTGCTGCCTCGGGCACCTTATGGCCGTTCTGCTGTGAGTCAAAGATTTTCGAATCGGACGAAAAACTGATAGTGATTTGTAACATTCAGGGCCACCCAATGACGATGGATCACACAAATTGCGTCCCGATTCAGTACATCGTCCACTAGCCGACTTGACTCCATGGGACTATTGCTGCCTCGGGCACCTTATGGCCGTTCTGCTGTGAGTCTAGTTTATAGAATGGGATGAAAAACTGATAGTGAATTGTAACGTTCAGGGCCACCTAATGACGATGGATCACTCAAATTGCGTCCCGATTCAATACATCGTCCTCCAGCAGACGTGTCTCCATGGGTCTATTGCTGCCTCGGGCACCTTATGGCAGGCCTGCTGTGACTCAAAGATTTTCGAATCGGACGAAAAACTGATAGTGAATTGTAACGTTCAGGGCATCCTAATGACGATGAAACACTCAAATTGCGTCCCGATTCAATACATCATCCTCCAGCAGACTTGTCTCCATGGGTCTATTGCTGCCTCGAGCACCTTATGGCCGTTCTGCTGTGAGTCAAAGATTTTCGAATCGGACGAAAAACTGATAGTGAATTGCAACATTCAGGGCCACCTAATGACGATGGACCACACAAATTGCGTCCCGATTCAGTACATCGTCCGCCAGCCGATCTGACTCCATGGGTCTATTGCTGCCTCAGGCACCTTATGGCCGTTCTGCTGTGAGGCTAGATTATCGAATGGGACGAAAAACTGATAGTGAATTGTCACGTTCAGGGCCACCTAATGACGATGGATCACTCAAAATGCGTTTCGATTCAATATATCGTCCTGCAGCAAACTTGTTTCCATGGGTCTATTGCTGCCTCGGGCACCTTATGTCCGTTCTGCTGTGAGTCAAAGATTTTCGAATCGGACGAAAAACTGATAGTGAATTGTAACTTTCAGCGCAACCTAATGACGATGGATCACTCAAATTGCGTCCCGATTCAATACATCGTCCTCCAGCCGACTTGTCTCCATGGGTCTATTGCAGCCTCGGGCACCTTATGGCCGTTCTGCTGTGAGTCAAAGATTTTCGAATCGGACGAAAAACTGATAGTAAATTGGAACGTTCAGGGCCTCTAATGACGATGGAACACTCAAATTGCGTCCCGATTCAATACATCGTCCTCCAGCGGACTTGTCTCCATTGGTCTATTGCTGCCTCGGGCACCTTATGGCCGTTCTGCTGTGAGTCAAAGACTTTCGAATCGGACGAAAAACTGATAGTGAATTGTAACATTCAGGGCCACCTAATGACGATGGAACACGCAAATTGCGTCCCGATTCAATACATCGTCCTCCAGCCGAGTTGACTCCATGGGTCTATTGCTGCCTCGGGCACCTTATGGCCGTTCTGCTGTGAATCTAGATTATCGAATGGGACGAAAAACTGGTAGTGAATTGTAACGTTCAGGGCCTCCTAATGACGATGGATCACTCAAATTGCGTCCCGATTCAATACATCGTCCTCCAGCCGACTTGACTCCATGGGTCTATTGCTGCTTCGGGCACCTTATGGCCGTTCTGCTGTGAGTCTAGATTATCGAATGGGACGAAAAACTGATAGTGAATTGTAACGTTCAGGGCCTCATAATGACGATGGAACACTCAAATTGCGTCCCGATTCAATACATCGTCCTCCAGCAGACTTGTCTCCATGCGTCAATTGCTGCCTCGGGCACCTTATGGCCGTTCTGCTGTGAGTCAAAGATTTTCGAATCGGACGAAGAACTGATAGTGAATTGTACCGTTCAGGGCCACCTAATGACGATGGATCACTCAAATTGCTTCCCGATTCAATACATCGTCCTCCAGCCGACTTGGCTCCATGGGTCTATTCCTGCCTCGGGCACCTTATGGCCGTTCTGCTGTGAGTCTAGATTATCGAATGGGACAAAAAACTGATAGTGAATTGTAACGTTCAGGGCCTCCTAATTACGATGGATCACTCAAATTGCGTCCCGATTCAATACATCGTCCTCCAGCAGACTTGTCTCCATGGGTCTATTGCTGCCTCGGGCACCTTATAGCCGTTCTGCTGTGAGTCTAGATTATCGAATGGGACGAAAAACTGATAGTGAATTGTAACGTTCAGGGCCACCTAATGACGATGGATCTCTCAAATTGCGTCCCGATTCAATACATCGTCCTCCAGCCGACTTGACTCCATGGGTCTATTGCTGCCTCGGGCACCTTATGGCCGTTCTGCTGTGAGTCTAGATTATCGAATGGGACGAAAAACTGATAGTGAATTGTAACGTTCAGGGCCTCCTAATGACGATGGATCACTCAAATTGCGTCCCGATTCAATACATCGTCCTCCGGCCGACTTGACTCCATGGGTCAATTGCTGCCTCGGGCACCTTATGGCCGTTCTGCTGTGAATCTAGATTATCGAATGGGACGAAAAACTGATAGTGAATTGTAACGTTCAGGGCCACCTAATGACGATGGATCACTCAAATTGCGTCCTGATTCAATACATCGTCCCCAGCCGACTTGTCTCCGTGGGTCTATTGCTGCCTCGGGCACCTTATGGCCGTTCTGCTGTGAGTCTAGATTATCGAATGGGACGAAAAACTGATAGTGAATTGTAACGTTCAGGGCCACCTAATGACGATGGATCACTCAAATTGCGTCCTGATTCAATACATCGTCCTCCAGCAGATTTGACTTCATGGGTCCATTGCTGCCTCGGGCACCTTATGGCCGTTCTGCTGTGAGTCAAAGATTTCGAATCGGACGAAAAACTGATAGTGAATTGTAACTTTCAGGGCCACCTAATGACGATGGATCACTCAAATTGCGTCCCGATTCAATACATCGTCCTCCAGCAGACTTATCTCCATCGGTCGATTGCTGCCTCGGGCACCTTATGGCCGTTCTGCTGTGAGTCAAAGATTTTCGAATCGGACGAAAAACTGATAGTGATTTGTAACATTCAGGGCCACCTAATGACGATGGACCACACAAATTGCGTCCCGATTCAGTACATCGTCCACTAGCCGACTTGACTCAATGGGACTATTGCTGCCTCGGGCACCTTATGGCCGTTCTGCTGTGAGTCTAGATTATAGAATGGGATGAAAAACTGATAGTGAATTGTAACGTTCAGGGCCACCTAATGACGATGGATCACTCAAATTGCGTCCCGATTCAATACATCGTCCTCCAGCAGACTTGTCTCCATGGGTCTATTGCTGCCTCGGGCACCTTATGGCAGGCCTCCTGTGACTCAAAGATTTTCGAATAGGACGAAAAACTGATAGTGAATTGTAACGTTCAGTGCCTCCTAATGCCGATGGAACACTCAAATTGCGTCCCGATTCAATACATCATCCTCCAGCAGACTTGTTTCCATGCGTCTATTGCTGCCTCGGGCACCTTATGGCCGTTCTGCTGTGAGTCAAAGATTTTCGAATCGGACGAAAAACTGATAGTGAATTGTAACGTTCAGGGCCACCTAATGACGATGGAACACTCAAATTGCGTCCCGATTCAATACATCGTCCTCCAGCCGACTTGACTCCATTGGTCTATTGCTGCCTCGGGCACCTAATGGCCGTTCTGCTGTGAGTGTAGATTATCGAATGGGACAAAAAACTGATAGTGAATTGTAACGTTCAGGGCCTCCTAATGACGATGGATCACTCAAATTGCGTCCCGATTTAATACATCGTCCTCCAGCAGACTTGTCTCCATGGGTCTATTGCTGCCTCGGGCACCTTATGGCCGTTCTGCTGTGAGTCTAGATTATTGAATGGGACGAAAAACTGATAGTGAATTGTAACGTTCAGGGCCACCTACTGACGATGCATCTCTCAAATTGCGTCCCGATTCAATACATCGTCCTCCAGCCAACTTGACTCTATGGGTCTATTGCTGCCTCGGGCACCTTATGGCCGTTCTGCTGTGAGTCTAGATTATCGAATGGGACGAAAAACTGATAGTGAATTGTAACGTTCAGGGCCACCTAATGACGATGGATCACTCAAATTGCGTCCCGATTCAATACATCGTCCCCAGCCGACTAGACTCCATGGGACTATTGCTGCCTCGGGCACCTTATGGCCGTTCTGCTGTGAGTCTAGATTATAGAATGGGATGAAAAACTGATAGTGAATTGTAACGTTCAGGGCCACCTAATGACGATGGATCACACAAATTGCGTCCCGATTCAATACATCGTCCTCCAGCAGACTTGTCTCCATGCGTCTATTGCTGCCTCGGGCACCTTATGGCCGTTCTGCTGTGAGTCAAAGATTTTCGAATCGGACGAAGAACTGATAGTGAATTGTACCGTTCAGGGCCACCTAATGACGATGGATCACTCAAATTGCGTCCCGATTCAATACATCGTCCTCCAGCAGACTTGTCTCCATGGGTCTATTGCTGCCTCGGGCACCTTATAGCCGTTCTGCTGTGAGTCTAGATTATCGAATGGGACGAAAAACTGATAGTGAATTGTAACGTTCAGGGCCACCTAATGACGATGGATCTCTCAAATTGGGTCCCGATTCAATACATCGTCCTCCATCCGACTTGACTCCATGGGTCTATTGCTGCCTCGGGCACCTTATGGCCGTTCTGCTGTGAGTCTAGATTATCGAATGGGACGAAAAACTGATAGTGAATTGTAACGTTCAGGGCCTCCTAATGACGATGGATCACTCAAATTGCGTCCCGATTCAATACATCGTCCTCCAGCCGACTTGACTCCATGGGTCTATTGCTGCCTCGGGCACCTTATGGCCGTTCTCCTGTGAGTCTAGATTATCGAATGGGACGAAAAACTGATAGTGAATTGTAACGTTCAGGGCCTCCTAATCACGATGGATCACTCAAATTGCGTCCCGATTCAATACATCGTCCCCCAGCAGAGTTGTCTCCATGGGTCGATTGCTGCCTCGGGCACCTAATGGCCGTTCTGCTGTGAGTCAAAGAATTTCGAATCAGACGAAAAACTGATAGTGAATTGTAACTTTCAGGGCCACCTAATGACGATGGACCACGCAAATTGCGTCCCGATTCAATACATCGTCCTCCAGCCGAGTTGACTCCATGGGTGTATTGCTGCCTCGGGCAGCTTATGGCCGTTCTGCTGTGAATCTAGATTATCGAATGGGACGAAAAACTGATAGTGAATTGTAACGTTCAGGGCCACCTAATGACGATGGATCACTCAAATTGCGTCCCGATTCAATACATCGTCCCCAGCCGACTTGACTCCATGGGACTATTGCTGCCTCGGGCACCTTATGGCCGTTCTGCTGTGAGTCTAGATTATAGAATGGGATGAAAAACTGATAGTGAATTGTAACGTTCAGGGCCACCTAATGACGATGGATCACACAAATTGCGTCCCGATTCAATACATCGTCCTCCAGCAGACTTGTCTCCATGGGTATATTGCTGCCTCGGGCACCTTATGGCAGGCCTGCTGTGACTCAAAGATTTTCGAATCGGACGAAAAACTGACAGTGAATTGTAACGTTCAGGGCCTCCTAATGACGATGGAACACTCAAATTGCGTCCCGATTCAATACATCGTCCTCCAGCAGACTTGTCTCCATGGGTCTATTGCTGCCTCGGGCACCTTATGGCCGTTCTGCTGTGAGTCAAAGATTTTCGAATCGGACAAAGAACTGATAGTGAATTGTAACGTTCAGGGTCACCTAATGACGATGGATCACTCAAATTGCATCCCGATTCAATGCATCGTCCTCCAGCAGACTTGTCTCCATGCGTCTATTGCTGCCTCGGGCACCTTATAGCCGTTCTGCTGTGAGTCAATGATTTTCGAATCGGACGAAGAACTGATAGTGAATTGTACCGTTCAGGGCCACCTAATGACGATGGATCACTCAAATTGCGTCCCGATTCAATACATCGTCCTCCAGCAGACTTGTCTCCATGGGTCTATTGCTGCCTCGGGCACCTTATAGCCGTTCTGCTGTGAGTCTATATTATCGAATGGGACGAAAAACTGATAGTGAATTGTAACGTTCAGGGCCACCTAATGACGATGGATCTCTCAAATTGCGTCCCGATTCAATACATCGTCCTCCAGCCGACTTGACTCCATGGGTCTATTGCTGCCTCGGGCACCTTATGGCCGTTCTGCTGTGAGTCTAGATTATCGAATGGGAAGAAAAACTGATAGTGAATTGTAACGTTCAGGGCCACCTAATGACGATGGATCACTCAAATTGAGTCCTGATTCAATACATCGTCCTCCAGCAGACTTGACATCATTGGTCTATTGCTGCCTCGGGCACCTTATGGCCGTTCTGCTGTGAGTCAAAGATTTTCGAATCGGACGAAAAACTGATAGTGAATTGTAACTTTCAGGGCCACCTAATGACGATGGATCACTCAAATTGCGTCCCGATTCAATACATCGTCCTCCAGCAGACTTGTCTCCATGGGTCGATTGCTGCCTCGGGCACCTTATGGCCGTTCTGCTGTGAGTCAAAGATTTTCGAATCGGACGAAAAACTGATAGTGATTTGTAACATTCAGGGCCACCTAATGACGATGGATCACACAAATTGCGTCCCGATTCAGTACATCGTCCACTAGCCGACTTGACTCCATGGGACTATTGCTGCCTCGGGCACCTTATGGCCGTTCTGCTGTGAGTCTAGTTTATAGAATGGGATGAAAAACTGATAGTGAATTGTAACGTTCAGGGCCACCTAATGACGATGGATCACTCAAATTGCGTCCCGATTCAATACATCGTCCTCCAGCAGACGTGTCTCCATGGGTCTATTGCTGCCTCGGGCACCTTATGGCAGGCCTGCTGTGACTCAAAGATTTTCGAATCGGACGAAAAACTGATAGTGAATTGTAACGTTCAGGGCATCCTAATGACGATGAAACACTCAAATTGCGTCCCGATTCAATACATCATCCTCCAGCAGACTTGTCTCCATGGGTCTATTGCTGCCTCGAGCACCTTATGGCCGTTCTGCTGTGAGTCAAAGATTTTCGAATCGGACGAAAAACTGATAGTGAATTGTAACATTCAGGGCCACCTAATGACGATGGACCACACAAATTGCGTCCCGATTCAGTACATCGTCCGCCAGCCGATCTGACTCCATGGGTCTATTGCTGCCTCAGGCACCTTATGGCCGTTCTGCTGTGAGGCTAGATTATCGAATGGGACGAAAAACTGATAGTGAATTGTCACGTTCAGGGCCACCTAATGACGATGGATCACTCAAATTGCGTTTCGATTCAATATATCGTCCTGCAGCAAACTTGTTTCCATGGGTCTATTGCTGCCTCGGGCACCTTATGGCCGTTCTGCTGTGAGTCAAAGATTTTCGAATCGGACGAAAAACTGATAGTGAATTGCAACTTTCAGCGCAACCTAATGACGATGGATCACTCAAATTGCGTCCCGATTCAATACATCGTCCTCCAGCCGACTTGTCTCCATGGGTCTATTGCAGCCTCGGGCACCTTATGGCCGTTCTGCTGTGAGTCAAAGATTTTCGAATCGGACGAAAAACTGATAGTAAATTGGAACGTTCAGGGCCTCTAATGACGATGGAACACTCAAATTGCGTCCCGATTCAATACATCGTCCTCCAGCGGACTTGTCTCCATTGGTCTATTGCTGCCTCGGGCACCTTATGGCCGTTCTGCTGTGAGTCAAAGACTATCGAATCGGACGAAAAACTGATAGTGAATTGTAACATTCAGGGCCACCTAATGACGATGGACCACACAAATTGCGTCCCGATTCAGTACATCGTCCACTAGCCGACTTGACTCAATGGGACTATTGCTGCCTCGGGCACCTTATGGCCGTTCTGCTGTGAGTCTAGGTTATAGAATAGGATGAAAAACTGATAGTGAATTGTAACGTTCAGGGCCACCTAATGACGATGGATCACTCAAATTGCGTCCCGATTCAATACATCGTCCTCCAGCAGACTTGTCTCCATGGGTCTATTGCTGCCTCGGGCACCTTATGGCAGGCCTCCTGTGACTCAAAGATTTTCGAATAGGACGAAAAACTGATAGTGAATTGTAACGTTCAGTGCCTCCTAATGCCGATGGATCACTCAAATTGCGTCCCGATTCAATACATCGTCCTCCAGCCGACTTGACTCCATGGGTCTATTGCTGCCTCGGGCACCTAATGGCCGTTCTGCTGTGAGTGTAGATTATCGAATGGGACAAAAAACTGATAGTGAATTGTAACGTTCATGGCCTCCTAATGACGATGGATCACTCAAATTGCGTCCCGATTTAATACATCGTCCTCCAGCAGACTTGTCTCCATGGGTCTATTGCTGCCTCGGGCACCTTATGGCCGTTCTGCTGTGAGTCTAGATTATTGAATGGGACGAAAAACTGATAGTGAATTGTAACGTTCAGGGCCACCTACTGACGATGCATCTCTCAAATTGCGTCCCGATTCAATACATCGTCCTCCAGCCAACTTGACTCTATGGGTCTATTGCTGCCTCGGGCACCTTATGGCCGTTCTGCTGTGAGTCTAGATTATCGAATGGGACAAAAAACTGATAGTGAATTGTAACGTTAGGGCCACCTAATGACGATGGATCACTCAAATTGCGTCCCGATTCAATACATCGTCCCCAGCCGACTTGACTCCATGGGACTATTGCTGCCTCGGGCACCTTATGGCCGTTCTGCTGTGAGTCTAGATTATAGAATGGGATGAAAAACTGATAGTGAATTGTAACGTTCAGGGCCACCTAATGACGATGGATCACACAAATTGCGTCCCGATTCAATACATCGTCCTCCAGCAGACCTGTCTCCATGCGTCTATTGCTGCCTCGGGCACCTTATGGCCGTTCTGCTGTGAGTCAAAGATTTTCGAATCGGACGAAGAACTGATAGTGAATTGTACCGTTCAGGGCCACCTAATGACGATGGATCACTCAAATTGCGTCCCGATTCAATACATCGTCCTCCAGCAGACTTGTCTCCATGGGTCTATTGCTGCCTCGGGCACCTTATAGCCGTTCTGCTGTGAGTCTAGATTATCGAATGGGACGAAAAACTGATAGTGAATTGTAACGTTCAGGGCCACCTAATGACGATGGATCTCTCAAATTGGGTCCCGATTCAATACATCGTCCTCCATCCGACTTGACTCCATGGGTCTATTGCTGCCTCGGGCACCTTATGGCCGTTCTGCTGTGAGTCTAGATTATCGAATGGGACGAAAAACTGATAGTGAATTGTAACGTTCAGGGCCTCCTAATGACGATGGATCACTCAAATTGCGTCCCGATTCAATACATCGTCCTCCAGCCGACTTGACTCCATGGGTCGATTGCTGCCTCGGGCACCTAATGGCCGTTCTGCTGTGAGTCAAAGAATTTCGAATCAGACGAAAAACTGATAGTGAATTGTAACATTCAGGGCCACCTAATGACGATGGACCACGCAAATTGCGTCCCGATTCAATACATCGTCCTCCAGCCGAGTTGACTCCATGGGTGAATTGCTGCCTCGGGCAGCTTATGGCCGTTCTGCTGTGAATCTAGATTATCGAATGGGACGAAAAACTGATAGTGAATTGTAACGTTCAGGGCCACCTAATGACGATGGATCACTCAAATTGCGTCCCGATTCAATACATCGTCCCCAGCCGACTTGACTCCATGGGACTATTGCTGCCTCGGGCACCTTCTGGCCGTTCTGCTGTGAGTCTAGATTATAGAATGGGATGAAAAACTGATAGTGAATTGTAACGTTCAGGGCCACCTACTGACGATGGATCTCTCAAATTGCGTCCCGATTCAATACATCGTCCTCCAGCCAACTTGACTCTATGGGTCTATTGCTGCCTCGGGCACCTTATGGCCGTTCTGCTGTGAGTCTAGATTATCGAATGGGACGAAAAACTGATAGTGAATTGTAACGTTCAGGGCCACCTAATGACGATGGATCACTCAAATTGCGTCCCGATTCAATACATCGTCCCCAGCCGACTTGACTCCATGGGACTATTGCTGCCTCGGGCACCTTATGGCCGTTCTGCTGTGAGTCTAGATTATAGAATGGGATGAAAAACTGATAGTGAATTGTAACGTTCAGGGCCACCTAATGACGATGGATCACACAAATTGCGTCCCGATTCAATACATCGTCCTCCAGCAGACTTGTCTCCATGCGTCTATTGCTGCCTCGGGCACCTTATGGCCGTTCTGCTGTGAGTCAAAGATTTTCGAATCGGACGAAGAACTGATAGTGAATTGTACCGTTCAGGGCCACCTAATGACGATGGATCACTCAAATTGCGTCCTGATTCAATACATCGTCCTCCAGCAGACTTGTCTCCATGGGTCTATTGCTGCCTCGGGCACCTTATAGCCGTTCTCCTGTGAGTCTAGATTATCGAATGGGACGAAAAACTGATAGCGAATTGTAACGTTCAGGGCCTCCTAATGACGATGGATCACTCAAATTGCGTCCCGATTCAATACATCGTCCTCCAGCCGACTTGACTCCATGGGTCTATTGCTGCCTCGGGCACCTTATGGCCGTTCTGCCGTGAGTCTAGATTATCGAATGGGACGAAAAACTGATAGTGAATTGTAACGTTCAGGGCCTCCTAATGACGATGGATCACTCAAATTGCGTCCCGATTCAATACATCGTCCTCCAGCCGACTTGACTCCATGGGTCTATTGCTGCCTCGGGCACCTTATGGCCGTTCTCCTGTGAGTCTAGATTATCGAATGGGACGAAAAAGTGATAGTGAATTGTAACGTTCAGGGCCTCCTAATGACGATGGATCACTCAAATTGCGTCCCGATTCAATACATCGTCCCCCAGCAGACTTGTCTCCATGGGTCGATTGCTGCCTCGGGCACCTAATGGCCGTTCTGCTGTGAGTCAAAGAATTTCGAATCGGACGAAAAACTGATAGTGAATTGTAACATTCAGGGCCACCTAATGACGATGGACCACGCAAATTGCGTCCCGATTCAATACATCGTCCTCCAGCCGAGTTGACTCCATGGGTCTATTGCCGCCTCGGGCAGCTTATGGCCGTTCTGCTGTGAATCTAGATTATCGAATGGGACGAAAAACTGATAGTGAATTGTAACGTTCAGGGCCACCTAATGACGATGGATCACTCAAATTGCGTTCCGATTCAATACATCGTCCCCAGCCGACTTGTCACCATGGGTCTATTGCTGCCTCGGGCACCTTATGGCCGTTCTGCTGTGAGTCTAGATTATCGAATGGGACGAAAAACTGATAGTGAATTGTAACGTTCAGGGCCACCTAATGACGATGGATCACTCAAATTGAGTCCTGATTCAATACATCGTCCTCCAGCAGACTTGACTTCATGGGTCTATTGCTGCCTCGGGCACCTTATGGCCGTTCTGCTGTGAGTCAAAGATTTTCGAATCGGACGAAAAACTGATAGTGAATTGTAACTTTCAGGGCCACCTAATGACGATGGATCACTCAAATTGCGTCCCGATTCAATACATCGTCCTCCAGCAGACTTGTCTCCATGGGTCGATTGCTGCCTCGGGCACCTTATGGCCGTTCTGCTGTGAGTCAAAGATTTTCGAATCGGACGAAAAACTGATAGTGATTTGTAACATTCAGGGCCACCTAATGACGATGGATCACACAAATTGCGTCCCGATTCAGTACATCGTCCACTAGCCGACTTGACTCCATGGGACTATTGCTGCCTCGGGCACCTTATGGCCGTTCTGCTGTGAGTCTAGTTTATAGAATGGGATGAAAAACTGATAGTGAATTGTAACGTTCAGGGCCACCTAATGACGATGGATCACTCAAATTGCGTCGCGATTCAATACATCGTCCTCCAGCAGACGTGTCTCCATGGGTCTATTGCTGCCTCGGGCACCTTATGGCAGGCCTGCTGTGACTCAAAGATTTTCGAATCGGACGAAAAACTGATAGTGAATTGTAACGTTCAGGGCATCCTAATGACGATGGAACACTCAAATTGCGTCCCGATTCAATACATCATCCTCCAGCAGACTTGTCTCCATGGGTCTATTGTTGCCTCGAGCACCTTATGGCCGTTCTGCTGTGAGTCAAAGATTTTCGAATCGGACGAAAAACTGATAGTGAATTGTAGCATTCAGGGCCACCTAATGACGATGGACCACACAAATTGCGTCCCGATTCAGTGCATCGTCCGCCAGCCGATCTGACTCCATGGGTCTATTGCTGCCTCAGGCACCTTATGGCCGTTCTGCTGTGAGGCTAGATTATCGAATGGGACGAAAAACTGATAGTGAATTGTCACGTTCAGGGCCACCTAATGACGATGGATCACTCAAATTGCGTTTCGATTCAATATATCGTCCTGCAGCAAACTTGTTTCCATGGGTCTATTGCTGCCTCGGGCACCTTATGGCCGTTCTGCTGTGAGTCAAAGATTTTCGAATCGGACGAAAAACTGATAGTGAATTGTAACTTTCAGCGCAACCTAATGACGATGGATCACTCAAATTGCGTCCCGATTCAATACATCGTCCTCCAGCCGACTTGTCTCCATGGGTCTATTGCAGCCTCGGGCACCTTATGGCCGTTCTGCTGTGAGTCAAAGATTTTCGAATCGGACGAAAAACTGATAGTAAATTGGAACGTACAGGGCCTCTAATGACGATGGAACACTCAAATTGCGTCCCGATTCAATACATCGTCCTCCAGCGGACTTGTCTCCATTGGTCTATTGCTGCCTCGGGCACCTTATGGCCGTTCTGCTGTAAGTCAAAGACTTTCGAATCGGACGAAAAACTGATAGTGAATTGTAACATTCAGGGCCACCTAATGACGATGGAACACGCAAATTGCGTCCCGATTCAATACATCGTCCTCCAGCCGACTTGACTCCATGGGTCGAATTGCTGCCTCGGGCACCTTATGGCCGTTCTGCTGTGAATCTAGATTATCGAATGGGACGAAAAACTGGTAGTGAATTGTCACGTTCAAGGCCTCCTAATGACGATGGATCACTCAAATTGCGTCCCGATTCAATACATCGTCCTCCAGCCGATTTGACTCCATGGGTCTATTGCTGCCTCGGGCACCTTATGGCCGTTCTGCTGTGAATCTAGATTATCGAATGGGACGAAAAACTGATAGTGAATTGTAACGTTCAGGGCCTCATAATGACGATGGAACACTCAAATTGCGTCCCGATTCAATACATCGTCCTCCAGCAGACTTGTCTCCATGCGTCAATTGCTGCCTCGGGCACCTTATGGCCGTTCTGCTGTGAGTCAAAGATTTTCGAATCGGACGAAGAACTGATAGTGAATTGTACCGTTCAGGGCCACCTAATGACGATGGATCACTCAAATTGCGTCCCGATTCAATACATCGTCCCCCAGCCGACTTGACTCCATGGGTCAATTCCTGCCTCGGGCACCTTATGGCCGTTCTGCTGTGAGTCTAGATTATCGAATGGGACAAAAAACTGATAGTGAATTGTAACGTTCAGGGCCTCCTAATTACGATGGATCACTCAAATTGCGTCCCGATTCAATACATCGTCCTCCAGCAGACTTGTCTCCATGGGTCTATTGCTGCCTCGGGCACCTTATAGCCGTTCTGCTGTGAGTCTAGATTATCGAATGGGACGAAAAACTGATAGTGAATTGTAACGTTCAGGGCCACCTAATGACGATGGATCTCTCAAATTGCGTCCCGATTCAATACATCGTCCTCCAGCCGACTTGACTCCATGGGTCTATTGCTGCCTCGGGCACCTTATGGCCGTTCTGCTGTGAATCTAGATTATCGAATGGGACGAAAAACTGATAGTGAATTGTAACGTTCAGGGCCACCTAATGACGATGGATCACTCAAATTGCGTCCTGATTCAATACATCGTCCCCAGCCGACTTGTCTCCGTGGGTCTATTGCTGCCTCGGGCACCTTATTGCCGTTCTGCTGTGAGTCTAGATTATCGAATGGGACGAAAAACTGATAGTGAATTGTAACGTTCAGGGCCACCTAATGACGATGGATCACTCAAATTGCGTCCTGATTCAATACATCGTCCTCCAGCAGATTTGACTTCATGGGTCTATTGCTGCCTCGGGCACCTTATGGCCGTTCTGCTGTGAGTCAAAGATTTCGAATCGGACGAAAAACTGATAGTGAATTGTAACTTTCAGGGCCACCTAATGACGATGGATCACTCAAATTGCGTCCCGATTCAATACATCGTCCTCCAGCAGACTTGTCTCCATCGGTCGATTGCTGCCTCGGGCACCTTATGGCCGTTCTGCTGTGAGTCAAAGATTTTCGAATCGGACTAAAACTGATAGTGATTTGTAACATTCAGGGCCACCTAATGACGATGGACCACACAAATTGCGTCCCGATTCAGTACATCGTCCACTAGCCGACTTGACTCAATGGGACTATTGCTGCCTCGGGCACCTTATGGCCGTTCTGCTGTGAGTCTAGATTATAGAATGGGATGAAAAACTGATAGTGAATTGTAACGTTCAGGGCCACCTAATGACGATGGATCACTCAAATTGCGTCCCGATTCAATACATCGTCCTCCAGCAGACTTGTCTCCATGGGTCTATTGCTGCCTCGGGCACCTTATGGCAGGCCTCCTGTGACTCAAAGATTTTCGAATAGGACGAAAAACTGATAGTGAATTGTAATGTTCAGTGCCTCCTAATGACGATGGAACACTCAAATTGCGTCCCGATTCAATACATCATCCTCCAGCAGACTTGTTTCCATGCGTCTATTGCTGCCTCGGGCACCTTATGGCCGTTCTGCTGTGAGTCAAAGATTTTCGAATCGGACGAAAAACTGATAGTGAATTGTAACGTTCAGGGCCACCTAATGACGATGGATCACTCAAATTGCGTCCCGATTCAATACATCGTCCTCCAGCCGACTTGACTCCATGGGTCTATTGCTGCCTCGGGCACCTAATGGCCGTTCTGCTGTGAGTGTAGATTATCGAATGGGACAAAAAACTGATAGTGAATTGTAACGTTCAGGGCCTCCTAATGACGATGGATCACTCAAATTGCGTCCCGATTTAATACATCGTCCTCCAGCAGACTTGTCTCCATGGGTCTATTGCTGCCTCGGGCACCTTATGGCCGTTCTGCTCTTGAGTCTAGATTATTGAATGGGACGAAAAACTGATAGTGAATTGTAACGTTCAGGGCCACCTACTGACGATGGATCTCTCAAATTGCGTCCCGATTCAATACATCGTCCTCCAGCCAACTTGACTCTATGGGTCTATTGCTGCCTCGGGCACCTTATGGCCGTTCTGCTGTGAGTCTAGATTATCGAATGGGACGAAAAACTGATAGTGAATTGTAACGTTCAGGGCCACCTAATGACGATGGATCACTCAAATTGCGTCCCGATTCAATACATCGTCCCCAGCCGACTTGACTCCATGGGACTATTGCTGCCTCGGGCACCTTATGGCCGTTCTGCTGTGAGTCTAGATTATAGAATGGGATGAAAAACTGATAGTGAATTGTAACGTTCAGGGCCACCTAATGACGATGGATCACACAAATTGCGTCCCGATTCAATACATCGTCCTCCAGCAGACTTGTCTCCATGCGTCTATTGCTGCCTCGGGCACCTTATGGCCGTTCTGCTGTGAGTCAAAGATTTTCGAATCGGACGAAGAACTGATAGTGAATTGTACCGTTCAGGGCCACCTAATGACGATGGATCACTCAAATTGCGTCCCGATTCAATACATCGTCCTCCAGCAGACTTGTCTCCATGGGTCTATTGCTGCCTCGGGCACCTTATAGCCGTTCTCCTGTGAGTCTAGATTATCGAATGGGACGAAAAACTGATAGTGAATTGTAACGTTCAGGGCCTCCTAATCACGATGGATCACTCAAATTGCGTCCCGATTCAATACATCGTCCCCCAGCAGACTTGTCTCCATGGGTCGATTGCTGCCTCGGGCACCTAATGGCCGTTCTGCTGTGAGTCAAAGAATTTCGAATCGGACGAAAAACTGATAGTGAATTGTAACATTCAGGGCCACCTAATGACGATGGACCACGCAAATTGCGTCCCGATTCAATACATCGTCCTCCAGCCGAGTTGACTCCATGGGTGTATTGCTGCCTCGGGCAGCTTATGGCCGTTCTGCTGTGAATCTAGATTATCGAATGGGACGAAAAACTGATAGTGAATTGTAACGTTCAGGGCCACCTAATGACGATGGATCACTCAAATTGCGTTCCGATTCAATACATCGTCCCCAGCCGACTTGTCACCATGGGTCTATTGCTGCCTCGGGCATCTTATGTCCGTTCTGCTGTGAGTCTAGATTATCGAATGGGACGAAAAACTGATAGTGATTTGTAACATTCAGGGCCACCTAATGACGATGGATCACACAAATTGCGTCCCGATTCAGTACATCGTCCGCTAGCCGACTTGACTCCATGGGACTATTGCTACCTCGGGCACCTTATGGCCGTTCTGCTGTGAGTCTATATTATAGAATGAGATGAAAAACTTATAGTGAATTGTAACGTTCAGGGCCACCTAATGACGATGGATCACTCAAATTGCGTCCCGATTCAATACATCGTCCTCCAGCAGACGTGTCTCCATGGGTCTATTGCTGCCTCGGGCACCTTATAGCAGGCCTGCTGTGACTCAAAGATTTTCGAATCAGACGAAAAACTGATAGTGAATTGTAACGTTCAGGGCATCCTAATGACGATGGAACACTCAAATTGCGTCCCGATTCAATACATCATCCTCCAGCAGACTTGTCTCCATGGGTCTATTGCTGCCTCGAGCACCTTATGGCCGTTCTGCTGTGAGTCAAAGATTTTCGAATCGGACGAAAAACTGATAGTGAATTGTAACATTCAGGGCCACCTAATGACGATGGACCACACAAATTGCGTCCCGATTCAGTACATCGTCCGCCAGCCGACCTGACACCATGGGTCTATTGCTGCCTCAGGCACCTTATGGCCGTTCTGCTGTGAGGCTAGATTATCGAATGGGACGAAAAAATGATAGTGAATTGTCACGTTCAGGGCCACCTAATGACGATGGATCACTCAAATTGCGTTTCGATTCAATATATCGTCCTGCAGCAAACTTGTTTCCATGGGTCTATTGTTGCCTCCGGCACCTTATGGCCGTTCTGCTGTGAGTCAAAGATTTTCGAATCGGACGAAAAACTGATAGTGAATTGTAACTTTCAGCGCAACCTAATGACGATGGATCACTCAAATTGCGTCCCGATTCAATACATCGTCCTCCAGCCGACTTGTCTCCATGGGTCTATTGCTGCCTCGGGCACCTTATGGCCGTTCTGCTATGAGTCAAAGATTTTCGAATCGGACGAAAAACTGATAGTAAATTGGAACGTTCAGGGCCTCTAATGACGATGGAACACTCAAATTGCGTCCCGATTCAATACATCGTTCTCCAGCGGACTTGTCTCCATTGGTCTATTGCTGCCTCGGGCACCTTATGGCCGTTCTGCTGTGAGTCAAAGACTTTCGAATCGGACGAAAAACTGATAGTGAATTGTAACATTCAGGGCCACCTAATGACGATGGAACACGCAAATTGCGTCCCGATTCAATACATCGTCCTCCAGCCGAGTTGACTCCATGGGTCTATTGCTGCCTCGGGCACCTTATGGCCGTTCTGCTGTGAATCTAGATTATCGAATGGGACGAAAAACTGGTAGTGAATTGTAACGTTCAGGGCCTCCTAATGACGATGGATCACTCAAATTGCGTCCCGATTCAATACATCGTCCTCCAGCCGACTTGACTCCATGGGTCTATTGCTGCCTCGGGCACCTTATGGCCGTTCTGCTGTGAGTCTAGATTATCGAATGGGACGAAAAACTGATAGTGAATTGTAACGTTCAGGGCCTCCTAATGACGATGGATCACTCAAATTGTGTCCCGATTCAATACATCGTCCTCCAGCAGACTTGTCTCCATGGGTCGATTGCTGCCTTCGGCACCTAATGGCCGTTCTGCTGTGAGTCAAAGAATTTCGAATCGGACGAAAAACTGATAGTGAATTGTAACTTTCAGGGCCACCTAATGACGATGGATCACTCAAATTGCGTCCCGATTCAATACATCGTCCTCCAGCAGACTTGTCTCCATGGGTCGATTGCTGCCTCGGGCACCTTATGGCCGTTCTGCTGTGAGTCAAAGATTTTCGAATCGGACGAAAAACTGATAGTGATTTGTAACATTCAGGGCCACCTAATGACGATGGACCACACAAATTACGTCCCGATTCAGTACATCGTCCACTAGCCGACTTGACTCCATGGGACTATTGCTGCCTCGGGCACCTTATGGCCGTTCTGCTGTAAGTCTAGACTATAGAATGGGATGAAAAACTGATAGTGAATTGTAACGTTCAGGGCCACCTAATGACGATGGATCACTCAAATTGCGTCCCGATTCAATACATCGTCCTCCAGCAGACGTGTCTCCATGGGTCTATTGCTGCCTCGGGCACCTTATGGCAGGCCTGCTGTGACTCTAAGATTTTCGAATCGGACGAAAAACTGATAGTGAATTGTAACGTTCAGGGCCTCCTAATGACGATGGAACACTCAAATTGCGTCCCGATTCAATACATCATCCTCCAGCAGACTTGTCTCCATGGGTCTATTGCTGCCTCGGGCACCTTATGGCCGTTCTGCTGTGAGTCAAAGATTTTCGAATCGGACGAAAAACTGATAGTGAATTGTAACTTTCAGCGCAACCTAATGACGATGGATCACTCAAATTGCATCCCGATTCAATACATCGTCCACCAGCCGACTTGTCTCCATGGGTCTATTGCTGCCTCGGGCACCTTATGGCCGTTCTGCTGTGAGTCAAAGAGTTTCGAATCGGACGAAAAACTGATAGTAAATTGGAACGTTCAGAGCCTCTAATGACGATGGAACACTCAAATTGCGTCCCGTTCAATACTTCGTCCTCCAGCGGACTTGTCTCCATTGGTCTATTACTGCCTCGGGCACCTTATGGCCGTTCTGCAGTGAGTCAAAGACTTTCGAATCGGACGAAAAACTGATAGTGAATTGTAACTTTCAGGGCCACCTAATGACGATGGATCACTCAAATTGCGTCCCGTTCAATACTTCGTCCTCCAGCGGACTTGTCTCCATTGGTCTATTACTGCCTCGGGCACCTTATGGCCGTTCTGCTGTGAGTCAAAGACTTTCGAATCGGACGAAAAACTGATAGTGAATTGTAACATTCAGGGCCACCTAATGACGATGGAACACGCAAATTGCGTCCCGATTCGATACATCGTCCTCCAGCCGAGTTGACTCAATGGGTCTATTGCTGCCTCGGGCACCTTATGGCCGTTCTGCTGTGAATCTAGATTATCGAATGGGACGAAAAACTGGTAGTGAATTGTAACGTTCAGGGCCACCTAATGACGATGGATCACTCAAATTGCGTCCCGATTCAATACATCGTTCTCCAGCCGACTTGTCTCCATGGGTCTATTGCTGCCTCGGGCACCGTATGGCCGTTCTGCTGTGAGTCTAGATTATCGAATGGGACGAAAAACTGATAGTGAATTGTAACTTTCAGGGCCACCTAATGACGATGGATCACTCAAATTGCGTCCCGATTCAATACATCGTCATCCAGCAGACTTGTCTCCATGGGTCGATTGCTGCCTCGGGCACCTTATGGTCGTTCTGCTGTGAGTCAAAGATTTTCGAATCTGACGAAAAACCTGATAGTGATTTGTAACATTCAGGGCCACCTAATGACGATGGACCACACAAATTGCGTCCCGATTCAGTACATCGTCCACTAGCCGACTTGACTCCATGGGACTATTGCTGCCTCGGGCACCTTATGGCCGTTCTGCTGTGAGTCTAGATTATAGAATGGGATGAAAAACTGATAGTGAATTGTAACGTTCAGCGCCACCTAATGACGATGGATCACTCAAATTGCGTCCCGATTCAATACATTGTCCTCCAGCCGACTTGACTCCATGGGTCGAATTGCTGCCTCGGGCACCTTATGGCCGTTCTGCTGTGAGTCTAGATTATCGAATGGGACGAAAAACTGATAGTGAATTGTAACGTTCAGGGCCTCCTAACGACGATGGATCACTCAAATTGCGTCCCGATTCAATACATCGTCCTCCAGCCGACTTGACTCCATGGGTCTATTGCAGCTTCGGGCACCTTATGGCCGTTCTGCTGTGAGTCTAGATTATCGAATGGGACGAAAAACTGATAGTGGATTGTAACGTTCAGGGCCTCCTAATGACGATGGATCACTCAAATTGCGTCCCGATTCAATACATCGTCCTCCAGCAGACGTGTCTCCATGGGTCTATTGCTGCCTCGGGCACCTTATGGCAGGCCTGCTGTGACTCAAAGATTTTCGAATCGGACGAAAAACTGATAGTGAATTGTAACGTTCAGGGCCTCCTAATGACGATGGAACACTCAAATTGCGTCCCGATTCAATACATCATCCTCCAGCAGACTTGTCTCCATGGGTCTATTGCTGCCTCGGGCACCTTATGGCCGTTCTGCTGTGAGTCAAAGATTTTCGAATCGGACGAAAAACTGATAGTGGTTTGTAACATTCAGGGCCACCTAATGACGATGGACCACACAAATTGCGTCCCGATTCAGTACATTGTTCGCCAGCCGATCTGACTCCATGGGTCTATTGCTGCCTCAGGCACCTTATGGCCGTTCTGCTGTGAGTCTAGATTATCGAATGGGACGAAAAACTGATAGTGAATTGTCACGTTCAGGGCCACCTAATGACGATGGATCACTCAAATTGCGTCCCGATTCAATATATCGTCCTCCAGCAGACTTTTTTCCATGGGTCTATTGTTGCCTCGGGTTCCTTATGGCCGTTCTGCTGTGAGTCAAAGATTTTCGAATCGGACGAAAAACTGATAGTGAATTGTAACTTTCAGCGCAACCTAATGACGATGGATCACTCAAATTGCGTCCCGATTCAATACATCGTCCACCAGCCGACTTGTCTCCATGGGTCTATTGCTGCCTCGGGCACCTTATGGCCGTTCTGCTGTGAGTCAAAGAGTTTCGAATCGGACGAAAAACTGATAGTAAATTGGAACGTTCAGAGCCTCTAATGACGATGGAACACTCAAATTGCGTCCCGTTCAATACTTCGTCCTCCAGCGGACTTGTCTCCATTGGTCTATTACTGCCTCGGGCACCTTATGGCCGTTCTGCTGTGAGTCAAAGACTTTCGAATCGGACGAAAAACTGATAGTGAATTGTAACTTTCAGGGCCACCTAATGACGATGGATCACTCAAATTGCGTCCCGATTCAATACTTCGTCCTCCAGCGGACTTGTCTCCATTGGTCTATTACTGCCTCGGGCACCTTATAGCCGTTCTGCTGTGAGTCAAAGACTTTCGAATCGGACGAAAAACTGATAGTGAATTGTAACATTCAGGGCCACCTAATGACGATGGAACACGCAAATTGCGTCCCGATTCGATACATCGTCCTCCAGCCGAGTTGACTCAATGGGTCTATTGCTGCCTCGGGCACCTTATGGCCGTTCTGCTGTGAATCTAGATTATCGAATGGGACGAAATACTGGTAGTGAATTGTAACATTCAGGGCCACCTAATGACGATGGATCACTCAAATTGCGTCCCGATTCAATACATCGTCCTCCAGCAGACTTGTCTCCATGGGTCGATTGCTGCCTCGGGCACCTTATGGTAGCTCTGCTGTGAGTCAAAGATTTTCGAATCGGACGAAAAACCTGATAGTGATTTGTAACATTCAGGGCCACCTAATGACGATGGACCACACAAATTGCGTCCCGATTCAATACATCGTCCACTAGCCGACTTGACTCCATGGGACTATTGCCGCCTCGGGCACCTTATGGCCGTTCTGCTGTGAGTCTAGATTATCGAATGGGACAAAAAACTGATAGTGAATTGTAACGTTCGGGGCCTCCTAATGACGATGGATCACTCAAATTGCGTCCCGATTCAATACATCGTCCTCCAGCAGACTTGACTCCATGGGTCTATTGCTGCCTCGGGCACCTTATGGCCGTTCTGCTGTGAATCTAGATTATCCAATGGGACAAAAAACTGATAGTGAATTGTAACGTTCAGGGCCTCCTAATGACGATGGATCACTCAAATTGCGTCCCGATTCATTAAATCGTCCTCCAGCCGACTTGACTCCATGGGTCTATTGCTGCCTCGGGCACCTTATGGTCGTTCTGCTGTGAGTCAAAGATTTTCGAATCGGACGAAAAACCTGATAGTGATTTGTAACATTCAGGGCCACCTAATGACGATGGACCACACAAATTGCGTCCCGATTCAGTACATCGTCCACTAGCCGACTTGACTCCATGGGACTATTGCTGCCTCGGGCACCTTATGGCCGTTCTGCTGTGAGTCTAGATTATAGAATGGGATGAAAAACTGATAGTGAATTGTAACTTTCAGGGCCACCTAATGACGATGGAACACTCAAATTGCGTCCCGATTCAATACTTCGTCCTCCAGCGGACTTGTCTCCATTGGTCTATTACTGCCTCGGGCACCTTATGGCCGTTCTGCTGTGAGTCAAAGACTTTCGAATCGGACGAAAAACTGATAGTGAAATGTAACATTCAGGGCCACCTAATGACGATGGAACACGCAAATTGCGTCCCGATTCGATACATCGTCCTCCAGCCGAGTTGACTCAATGGGTCTATTGCTGCCTCGGGCACCTTATGGCCGTTCTGCTGTGAATCTAGATTATCGAATGGGACGAAAAACTGGTAGTGAATTGTAACGTTCAGGGCCACCTAATGACGATGGATCACTCAAATTGCGTCCCGATTCAATACATCGTCCTCCAGCAGACTTGTCTCCATGGGTCGATTGCTGCCTCGGGCACCTTATGGTAGTTCTGCTGTGAGTCAAAGATTTTCGAATCGGACGAAAAACCTGATAGTGATTTGTAACATTCAGGGCCACCTAATGACCATGGACCACACAAATTGCGTCCCGATTCAATACATCGTCCACTAGCCGACTTGACTCCATGGGACTATTGCTGCCTCGGGCACCTTATGGCCGTTCTGCTGTGAGTCTAGACTATCGAATGGGATGAAAAACTGATAGTGAATTGTAACGTTCAGGGCCACCTAATGACGATGGATCACTCAAATTGCGTCCCGATTCAATACATCGTCCTCCAGCAGACTTGTCTCCATGGGTCTATTGCTGCCTCGGGCACCTTATGGCCGTTCTGCTGTGAGTCTAGATTATCGAATGGGATGAAAAACTGATAGTGAATTGTAACGTTCAGGGCCACCTAATGACGATGGATCACTGAAATTGCGTCCCGATTCAATACATCGTCCTCCAGCAGACTTGTCTCCATGGGTCTATTGCTGCCTCGGGCACCTTATGGCAGTCCTGCTGTGACTCAAAGATTTTCGAATCGGACGAAAAACTGATAGTGAATTGTAACGTTCAGGGCCACCTAATGACGATGGAACACTCAAATTGCGTCCCGATTCAATACATCGTCCTCCAGCAGACTTGTCTCCATGGGTCTATTGCTGCCTCGGGCACCTTATGGCCGTTCTGCTGTGAGTCAAAGATTTTCGAATCGGACGTAACGGACGTAAAACTGATAGTGAATTGTAACGTTCAGGGCCACCTAATGACGATGGATCACTCAAATTGCGTCCCGATTCAATACATCGTCCTCCAGCCGACTTGACTCCATGGGTCCATTGCTGCCTCGGGCACCATATGGCCGTTCTGCTGTGAGTCTAGATTATCGAATGGGACAAAAAACTGATAGTGAATTGTAACGTTCGGGGCCTCCTAATGACGATGGATCACTCAAATTGCGTCCCGATTCAATACATCGTCCTCCAGCAGACTTGACTCCATGGGTCTATTGCTGCCTCGGGCACCTTATGGCCGTTCTGCTGTGAATCTAGATTATCCAATGGGACGAAAAACTGATAGTGAATTGTAACGTTCAGGGCCACCTAATGACGATGGATCACTCAAATTGCGTCCCGATTCAATACATCGTCCCCAGCCGACTTGTCTCCATGGGTCTATTGCTGCCTCGGGCACCTTATGGCCGTTCTGCTGTGAGTCTAGATTATCGAATGGGACAAAAAACTGATAGTGAATTGTAACGTTCAGGGCCACCTAATGACGATGGATCACTCAAATTGCGTCCCGATTCAATAAATCGTCCTCCAGCAGACTTGTCTCCATGGGTCTATTGCTGCCTCGGGCACCTTATGGCCGTTCTGCTGTGAGTCAAAGATTTTCGAATCGGACGAAAAACTGATAGTGAATTGTAACTTTCAGGGCCACCTAATGACGATGGATCTCTCAAATTGCGTTTCGATTCAATACATCGTCCTCCAGCCGACTTGACTCCATGGGTCTATTGCTGCCTCGGGCACCTTATGGCCGTTCTGCTGTGAATCTAGATTATCGAATGGGACGAAAAACTGGTAGTGAATTGTAACGTTCAGGGCCACCTAATGACGATGGATCACTCAAATTGCGTCCCGATTCAATACTTCGTCCTGCAGCAGACTTGTCTCCATGGGTCGATTGCTGCCTCGGGCACCTTATGGTAGTTCTGCTGTGAGTCAAAGATTTTCGAATCGGACGAAAAACCTGATAGTGATTTGTAACATTCAGGGCCACCTAATGACGATGGACCACACAAATTGCGTCCCGATTCAATACATCGTCCACTAGCCGACTTGACTCCATGGGACTATTGCTGCCTCGGGCACCTTATGGCCGTTCTGCTGTGAGTCTAGACTATCGAATGGGATGAAAAACTGATAGTGAATTGTAACGTTCAGGGCCACCTAATGACGATGGATCACTCAAATTGCGTCCCGATTCAATACATCGTCCTCCAGCAGACTTGTCTCCATGGGTCTATTGCTGCCTCGGGCACCTTATGGCCGTTCTGCTGTGAGTCTAGATTATCGAATGGGATGAAAAACTGATAGTGAATTGTAACGTTCAGGGCCACCTAATGACGATGGATCACTCAAATTGCGTCCCGATTCAATACATCGTCCTCCAGCAGACTTGTCTCCATGGGTCTATTGCTGCCTCGGGCACCTTATGGCAGTCCTGCTGTGACTCAAAGATTTTCGAATCGGACGAAAAACTGATAGTGAATTGTAACGTTCAGGGCCACCTAATGACGATGGAACACTCAAATTGCGTCCCGATTCAATACATCGTCCTCCAGCAGACTTGTCTCCATGGGTCTATTGCTGCCTCGGGCACCTTATGGCCGTTCTGCTGTGAGTCAAAGATTTTCGAATCGGACGTAAAACTGATAGTGAATTGTAACGTTCAGGGCCACCTAATGACGATGGATCACTCAAATTGCGACCCGATTCAATACATCGTCCTCCAGCCGACTTGACTCCATGGGTCCATTGCTGCCTCGGGCACCTTATATCCGTTCTGCTGTGAGTCTAGATTATCGAATGGGACAAAAAACTGATAGTGAATTGTAACGTTCGGGGCCTCCTAATGACGATGGATCACTCAAATTGCGTCCCGATTCAATACATCGTCCTCCAGCAGACTTGACTCCATGGGTCTATTGCTGCCTCGGGCACCTTATGGCCGTTCTGCTGTGAATCTAGATTATCCAATGGGACGAAAAACTGATAGTGAATTGTAACGTTCAGGGCCACCTAATGACGATGGATCACTCAAATTGCGTCCCGATTCAATACATCGTCCCCAGCCGACTTGTCTCCAAGGGTCTATTGCTGCCTCGGGCACCTTATGGCCGTTCTGCTGTGAGTCTAGATTATCGAATGGGACAAAAAACTGATAGTGAATTGTAACGTTCAGGGCCTCCTAATGACGATGGATCACTCAAATTGCGTCCCGATTCAATAAATCGTCCTCCAGCAGACTTGTCTCCATGGGTCTATTGCTGCCTCGGGCACCTTATGGCCGTTCTGCTGGGAGTCAAAGATTTTCGAATCGGACGAAAAACTGATAGTGAATTGTAACTTTCAGGGCCACCTAATGACGATGGATCTCTCAAATTGCGTTTCGATTCAATACATCGTCCTCCAGCCGACTTGACTCCATGGGTCTATTGCTGCCTCGGGCACCTTATGGCCGTTCTGCTGTGAGTCTAGATTATAGAATGGGATGAAAAACTGATAGTGAATTGTAACGTTCAGGGCCACCTAATGACGATGGATCACTCAAATTGCGTCCCGATTCAATACATCGTCCTCCAGCAGACTTGTCTCCATGGGTCTATTGCTGCCTCGGGCACCTTATGGCAGGCCTGCTGTGACTCAAAGATTTTCGAATCGGACGAAAAACTGATAGTGAATTGTAACGTTCAGGACCACCTAATGACGATGGATCACTCAAATTGCGTCCCGATTCAATACATCGTCCTCCAGCCGACTTGACTCCATGGGTCGAATTGCTGCCTCGGGCACCTTATGGCCGTCCTGCTGTGAGACTAGATTATCGAATGAGACAAAAAACTGATAGTGAATTGTAACGTTCAGGGCCTCCTAATGACGATGGATCACTCAAATTGCGTCCCGATTCAATAAATCGTCCTCCAGCAGACTTGTCTCCATGGGTCTATTGCTGCCTCCGGCACCTTATGGCCGTTCTGCTGTGAGTCAAAGATTTTCGAATCGGACGAAAAACTGATAGTGAATTGTAACTTTCAGGGCCACCTAATGACGATGGATCTCTCAAATTGCGTCCCGATTCAATACATCGTCCTCCAGCCGACTTGACTCCATGGGTCTATTGCTGCCTCGGGCACCTTATGGCCGTTCTGCTGTGAGTCTAGATTATCGAATGGGATGAAAAACTGATAGTGAATGTAACGTTCAGGGCCTCCTAATGACGATGGATCACTGAAATTGCGTCCCGATTCAATACATCGTCCTCCAGCCGATTTGACTCCGTGGGTCTATTGCAGCTTCGGGCACCTTATGGCCGTTCTGCTGTGAGTCTAGATTATCGAATGGGACGAAAAACTGATAGTGAATTGTAACGTTCAGGGCCTCCTAATGACGATGGATCACTCAAATTGCGTCCCGATTCAATACATCGTCCTCCAGCAGACTTGTCTCCATGGGTCGATTGCTGCCTCGGGCACCTTATGGTCGTTGTGCTGTGAGTCAAAGATTTTCGAATCGGACGAAAAACCTGATAGTGATTTGTAACATTCAGGGCCACCTAATGACGATGGACCACACAAATTGCGTCCCGATTCAGTACATCGTCCACTAGCCGACTTGACTCCATGGGACTATTGCTGCCTCGGGCACCTTATGGCCGTTCTGCTGTGAGTCTAGATTATAGAATGGGATGAAAAACTGATAGTGAATTGTAACTTTCAGGGCCACCTAATGACGATGGAACACTCAAATTGCGTCCCGATTCAATACTTCGTCCTCCAGCGGACTTGTCTCCATTGGTCTATTACTGCCTCGGGCACCTTATGGCCGTTCTGCTGTGAGTCAAAGACTTTCGAATCGGACGAAAAACTGATAGTGAATTGTAACATTCAGGGCCACCTAATGACGATGGAACACGCAAATTGCGTCCCGATTCGATACATCGTCCTCCAGCCGAGTTGACTCAATGGGTCTATTGCTGCCTCGGGCACCTTATGGCCGTTCTGCTGTGAATCTAGATTATCGAATGGGACGAAAAACTGGTAGTGAATTGTAACGTTCAGGGCCACCTAATGACGATGGATCACTCAAATTGCGTCCCGATTCAATACATCGTCCTCCAGCAGACTTGTCTCCATGGGTCGATTGCTGCCTCGGGCACCTTATGGTAGTTCTGCTGTGAGTCAAAGATTTTCGAATCGGACGAAAAACCTGATAGTGATTTGTAACATTCAGGGCCACCTAATGACGATGGACCACACAAATTGCGTCCCGATTCAATACATCGTCCACTAGCCGACTTGACTCCATGGGACTATTGCTGCCTCGGGCACCTTATGGCCGTTCTGCTGTGAGTCTAGATTATCGAATGGGATGAAAAACTGATAGTGAATTGTAACGTTCAGGGCCACCTAATGACGATGGATCACTCAAATTGCGTCCCGATTCAATACATCGTCCTCCAGCAGACTTGTCTCCATGGGTCTATTGCTGCCTCGGGCACCTTATGGCCGTTCTGCTGTGAATCTAGATTATCGAATGGGACGAAAAACTGGTAGTGAATTGTAACGTTCAGGGCCACCTAATGACGATGGATCACTCAAATTGCGTCCCGATTCAATACATCGTCCTCCAGCAGACTTGTCTCCATGGGTCTATTGCTGCCTCGGGCACCTTATGGCAGTCCTGCTGTGACTCAAAGATTTTCGAATCGGACGAAAAACTGATAGTGAATTGTAACGTTCAGGGCCACCTAATGACGATGGAACACTCAAATTGCGTCCCGATTCAATACATCGTCCTCCAGCAGACTTGTCTCCATGGGTCTATTGCTGCCTCGGGCACCTTATGGCCGTTCTGCTGTGAGTCAAAGATTTTCGAATCGGACGTAAAACTGATAGTGAATTGTAACGTTCAGGGCCACCTAATGACGATGGATCACTCAAATTGCGTCCCGATTCAATACATCGTCCTCCAGCCGACTTGACTCCATGGGTCTATTGCTGCCTCGGGCACCTTATGGCCGTTCTGCTGTGAGTCTAGATTATCGAATGGGACAAAAAACTGATAGTGAATTGTAACGTTCATGGCCTCCTAATGACGATGGATCACTCAAATTGCGTCCCGATTCAATACATCGTCCTCCAGCAGACTTGACTCCATGGGTCTATTGCTGCCTCGGGCACCTTATGGCCGTTCTGCTGTGAATCTAGATTATCCAATGGGACGAAAAACTGATAGTGAATTGTAACGTTCAGGGCCACCTAATGACGATGGATCACTCAAATTGCGTCCCGATTCAATACATCGTCCCCAGCCGACTTGTCTCCATGGGTCTATTGCTGCCTCGGGCACCTTATGGCCGTTCTGCTGTGAGTCTAGATTATCGAATGGGACAAAAAACTGATAGTGAATTGTAACGTTCAGGGCCTCCTAATGACGATGGATCACTCAAATTGCGTCCCGATTCAATAAATCGTCCTCCAGCAGACTTGTCTCCATGGGTCTATTGCTGCCTCGGGCACCTTATGGCCGTTCTGCTGTGAGTCAAAGATTTTCGAATCGGACGAAAAACTGATAGTGAATTGTAACTTTCAGGGCCACCTAATGACGATGGATCTCTCAAATTGCGTCCCGATTCAATACATCGTCCTCCAGCCGACTTGACTCCATGGGTCTATTGCTGCCTCGGGCACCTTATGTCCGTTCTGCTGTGAGTCTAGATTATCGAATGGGATGAAAAACTGATAGTGAATTGTAACGTTCAGGGCCTCCTAATGACGATGGATCACTGAAATTGCGTCCCGATTCAATACATCGTCCTCCAGCCGACTTGACTCCGTGGGTCTATTGCAGCTTCGGGCACCTTATGGCCGTTCTGCTGTGAGTCAAAGATTTTCGAATCGGACGAAAAACCTGATAGTGATTTGTAACATTCAGGGCCACCTAATGACGATGGACCACACAAATTGCGTCCCGATTCAGTACATCGTCCACTAGCCGACTTGACTCCATGGGACTATTGCTGCCTCGGGCACCTTATGGCCGTTCTGCTGTGAGTCTAGATTATAGAATGGGATGAAAAACTGATAGTGAATTGTAACTTTCAGGGCCACCTAATGACGATGGAACACTCAAATTGCGTCCCGATTCAATACTTCGTCCTCCAGCGGACTTGTCTCCATTGGTCTATTACTGCCTCGGGCACCTTATGGCCGTTCTGCTGTGAGTCAAAGACTTTCGAATCGGACGAAAAACTGATAGTGAATTGTAACATTCAGGGCCACCTAATGACGATGGAACACGCAAATTGCGTCCCGATTCGATACATCGTCCTCCAGCCGAGTTGACTCAATGGGTCTATTGCTGCCTCGGGCACCTTATGGCCGTTCTGCTGTGAATCTAGATTATCGAATGGGACGAAAAACTGGTAGTGAATTGTAACGTTCAGGGCCACCTAATGACGATGGATCACTCAAATTGCGTCCCGATTCAATACATCGTCCTCCAGCAGACTTGTCTCCATGGGTCGATTGCTGCCTCGGGCACCTTATGGTAGTTCTGCTGTGAGTCAAAGATTTTCGAATCGGACGAAAAACCTGATAGTGATTTGTAACATTCAGGGGCACCTAATGACGATGGACCACACAAATTGCGTCCCGATTCAATACATCGTCCACTAGCCGACTTGACTCCATGGGACTATTGCTGCCTCGGGCACCTTATGGCCGTTCTGCTGTGAGTCTAGATTATCGAATGGGATGAAAAACTGATAGTGAATTGTAACGTTCAGGGCCACCTAATGACGATGGATCACTCAAATTGCGTCCCGATTCAATACATCGTCCTCCAGCAGACTTATCTCCATGGGTCTATTGCTGCCTCGGGCACCTTATGGCCGTTCTGCTGTGAGTCTAGATTATCGAATGGGATGAAAAACTGATAGTGAATTGTAACGTTCAGGGCCACCTAATGACGATGGATCACTCAAATTGCGTCCCGATTCAATACATCGTCCTCCAGCAGACTTGTCTCCATGGGTCTATTGCTGCCTCGGGCACCTTATGGCAGTCCTGCTGTGACTCAAAGATTTTCGAATCGGACGAAAAACTGATAGTGAATTGTAACGTTCAGGGCCACCTAATGACGATGGAACACTCAAATTGCGTCCCGATTCAATACATCGTCCTCCAGCAGACTTGTCTCCATGGGTCTATTGCTGCCTCGGGCACCTTATGGCCGTTCTGCTGTGAGTCAAAGATTTTCGAATCGGACGTAAAACTGATAGTGAATTGTAACGTTCAGGGCCACCTAATGACGATGGATCACTCAAATTGCGTCCCGATTCAATACATCGTCCTCCAGCCGACTTGACTCCATGGGTCTATTGCAGCCTCGGGCACCTTATGGCCGTTCTGCTGTGAGTCTAGATTATCGAATGGGACAAAAAACTGATAGTGAATTGTAACGTTCGGGGCCTCCTAATGACGATGGATCACTCAAATTGCGTCCCGATTCAATACATCGTCCTCCAGCAGACTTGACTCCATGGGTCTATTGCTGCCTCGGGCACCCTATGGCCGTTCTGCTGTGAATCTAGATTATCCAATGGGACGAAAAACTGATAGTGAATTGTAACGTTCAGGGCCACCTAATGACGATGGATCACTCAAATTGCGTCCCGATTCAATACATCGTCCCCAGCCGACTTGTCTCCATGGGTCTATTGCTGCCTCGGGCACCTTATGGCCGTTCTGCTGTGAGTCTAGATTATCGAATGGGACGAAAAACTGATAGTGAATTGTAACGTTCAGGGCCACCTAATGACGATGGATCACTCAAATTGCGTCCCGATTCAATACATCGTCCTCCAGCAGACTTGTCTCCATGGGTCTATTGCTGCCTCGGGCACCTTATGGCAGGCCTGCTGTGACTCAAAGATTTTCGAATCGGACGAAAAACTGATAGTGAATTGTAACATTCAGGGCCACCTAATGACGATGGATCTCTCAAATTGCGTCCCGATTCAATACATCGTCCTCCAGCCGACTTGACTCCATGGGTCTATTGCTGCCTCGGGCACCTTATGGCCGTTCTGCTGTGAGTCTAGATTATCGAATGGGACGAAAAACTGATAGTGAATTGTAACGTTCAGGGCCTCCTAATGACGATGGATCACTCAAATTGCGTCCCGATTCAATACATCGTCCTCCAGCCGACTTGACTCCATGGGTCTATTGCAGCTTCGGGCACCTTATGGCCGTTCTGCTGTGAGTCTAGATTATCGAATGGGATGAAAAACTGATAGTGATATGTAACGTTCAGGGCCTCCTAATGACGATGGATCACTCAAATTGCGTCTCGATTCAATACATCGTCCTCCAGCAGACTTGTCTCCATTGGTCGATTGCTGCCTCGGGCACCTAATCGCCGTTCTGCTGTGAGTCAAAGATTTTCGAATCGGACGAAAAACTGATAGTGAATTGTAACATTCATGGCCACCTAATGACGATGGACCACGCAAATTGCGTCCCGATTCAATACATCGTCCTCCAGCCGAGTTGACTCCATGGGTCTATTGCTGCCTCGGGCACCTTATGGCCGTTCTGCTGTGAATCTAGATTATCGAATGGGACGAAAAACTGATAGTGAATTGTAACGTTCAGGGCAACCTAATGACGGTGGATCACTCAAATTGCGTCCCGATTCAATACATCGTCCCCAGCCGACTTGACTCCATGGGACTATTGCTGCCTCGGGCACCTTATGGCCGTTCTGTTGTGAGTCTAGATTATAGAATGGGATGAAAACCTGATAGTGAATTGTAACGTTCAGGGCCACCTAATGACGATGGATCACTCAAATTGCGTCCCGATTCAATACATCGTCCTCCAGCAGACTTGTCTCCATGGGTCTATTGCTGCCTCGGGCACCTTATGGCAGGCCTGCTGTGACTCAAAGATTTTCGAATCGGACGAAAAACTGATAGTGAATTGTAACGTTCAGGGCCTCCTAATGACGATGGAACACTCAAATTGCGTCCCGATTCAATACATCGTCCTCCAGCAGACTTGTCTCCATGCGTCTATTGCGGCCTCGGGCACCTTATGGCCGTTCTGCTGTGAGTCAAAGATTTTCGAATCGTACGAAAAACTGATAGTGAATTGTAACTTTCAGCGCAACCTAATGACGATGGATCACTCAAATTGCGTCCCGATTCAATACATCGTCCACCAGCCGACTTGTCTCCATGGGTCTATTGCTGCCTCGGGCACCTTATGGCCGTTCTGCTGTGAATCTAGATTATCGAATGGGACGAAAAACTGATAGTGAATTGTAACTTTCAGGGCCACCTAATGACGATGGATCACTCAAATTGCGTCCCGATTCAATACATCGTCCTCCAGCAGACTTGTCTCCACGGGTCGATTGCTGCCTCGGGCACCTTATGGTCGTTCTGCTGTGAGTCAAAGATTTTCGAATCGGACGAAAAACCTGATAGTGATTTGTAACATTCAGGGCCACCTAATGACGATGGACCACACAAATTGCGTCCCGATTCAATACATCGTCCACTAGCCGACTTGACTCCATGGGACTATTGCTGCCTCGGGCACCTTATGGCCGTTCTGCTGTGAGTCTAGATTATCGAATGGGATGAAAAACTGATAGCGAATTGTAACGTTCAGGGCCACCTAATGACGATGGATCACTCAAATTGCGTCCCGATTCAATACATCGTCCTCCAGCAGACTTGTCTCCATGGGTCTATTGCTGCCTCGGGTACCTTATGGCCGTTGTGCTGTGAGTCTAGATTATCGAATGGGATGAAAAACTGATAGTGAATTGTAACGTTCAGGGCCACCTAATGACGATGGATCACTCTAATTGCGTCCCGATTCAATACATCGTCCTCCAGCTGACTTGTCTCCATGGGTCTATTGGTTCCTCAGGCACCTTATGGCAGTCCTGCTGTGACTCAAAGATTTTCGAATCGGACGAAAAACTGATAGTGAATTGTAACGTTCAGGGCCTCCTAATGACGATGGAACACTCAAATTGCGTCCCGATTCAACACATCGTCCTCCAGCAGACTTGTCTCCATGGGTCTATTGCTGCCTCGGGCACCTTATGGCCGTTCTGCTGTGAGTCAAAGATTTTCGAATCGGACGAAAAACTGATAGTGAATTGTAATGTTCAGGGCCACCTAATGACGATGGATCACTCAAATTGCGTCCCGATTCAATACATCGTCCTCCAGCAGACTTGACTCCATGGGTCTATTGCTGCCTCGGGCACCTTATGGCCGTTCTGCTGTGAATCTAGATTATCCAATGGGACGAAAAACTGATAGTGAATTGTAACGTTCAGGGCCACCTAATGACGATGGATCACTCAAATTGCGTCCCGATTCAATACATCGTCCCCGGCCGACTTGTCTCCATGGGTCTATTGCTGCCTCGGGCACCTTACGGCCGTTCTGCTGTGAGTCTAGATTATCGAATGGGACGAAAAACTGATAGTGAATTGTAACGTTCAGGGCCACCTAATGACGATGGATCACTCAAATTGCGTCCTGATTCAATACATCGTCCTCCAGCAGACTTGTCTCCATGGGTCGATTGCTGCCTCGGGCACCTTATGGCCGTTCTGCTGTGAGTCAAAGATTTTCGAATCGGACGAAAAACTGATAGTGATTTGTAACATTCAGAGCCACCTAATGACGATGGACCACACAAATTGAGTCCCGATTCAGTACATCGTCCACTAGCCGACTTGACTCCATGGGACTATTGCTGCCTCGGGCACCTTATGGCCGTTCTGCTGTGAGTCTAGATTATAGAATGGGATGAAAAACTGATAGTGAATTGTAACGTTCAGGGCCACCTAATGATTATGGATCACTCAAATTGCGTCCCGATTCAATACATCGTCCTCCAGCAGACTTGTCTCCATGGGTCTATTGCTGCCTCGGGCACCTTATGGCAGGCCTGCTGTGACTCAAAGATTTTCGAATCGGACGAAAAACTGATAGTGAATTGTAACTTTCAGGGCCACCTAATGACGATGGATCACTCAAATTGCGTCCCGATTCAATACTTCGTCCTCCAGCGGACTTGTCTCCATTGGTCTATTACTGCCTCGGGCACCTTATGGCCGTTCTGCTGTGAGTCAAAGATTTTCGAATCGGACGAAAAACTGATAGTGAATTGTAACGTTCAGGGTCTCCTAATGACGATGGAACACTCAAATTGCGTCCCGATTCAATACATCGTCCTCCAGCAGACTTGTCTCCATGGGTCTATTGCTGCCTCGGGCTCGTTATGGCCGTTCTGCTGTGAGTCAAAGATTTTCGAATGGGACAAAAAACTGATAGTGAATTGTAACGTTCGGGGCCTCCTAATGACGATGGATCACTCAAATTGCGTCCCGATTCAATACATCGTCCTCCAGCAGACTTGACTCCATGGGTCTATTGCTGCCTCGGGCACCTTATGGCCGTTCTGCTGTGAATCTAGATGATCCAATGGGACGAAAAACTGATAGTGAATTGTAACGTTCAGGGCCTCCTAATGACGATGGATCACTCAAATTGCGTCCCGATTCAATACATCGTCCTCCAGCAGACTTGTCTCCATGGGTCTATTGCTGCCTCGGGCACCTTATGGCCGTTCTGCTGTGAGTCAAAGATTTTCGAATCGGACGAAAAACTGATAGTGAATTGTAACTTTCAAGGCCACCTAATGACGATGGATCTCTCAAATTGCGTCCCGATTCAATACATCGTCCTCCAGCCGACTTGACTCCATGGGTCTAGTGCTGCCTCGGGCACCTTATGGCCGTTCTGCTGTGAGTCTAGATTATCGAATGGGACGAAAAACTGATAGTGAATTGTAACGTTCAGGGCCTCCTAATGACGATGGATCACTTAAATTGCGTCCCGATTCAATACATCGTCTTCCAGCCGACTTGACTCCATGGGTCTATTGCAGCCTCGGGCACCTTATGGCCGTTCTGCTGTGAGTCTAGATTATCGAATGGGACGAAAAACTGATAGTGAATTGTAACGTTCAGGGCCTCCTAATGACGATGGATCACTCAAATTGCGTCCCGATTCAATAAATCGTCCTCCAGCAGACTTGTCTCCATGGGTCGATTGCTGCCTCGGGCACCTAATGGCCGTTCTGCTGTGAGTCAAAGATTTTCGAATCGGACGAAAAACTGATAGTGAATTGTAACATTCAGGGCCACCTAATGACGATGGACCACGCAAAGTGCGTCCCGATTCAATACATCGTCCTCCAGCCGAGTTGACTCCATGGGTCTATTGCTGCCTCGGGCACCTTATGGCCGTTCTGCTGTGAATCTAGATTATCGAATGGGACGAAAAACTAATAGTGAATTGTAACGTTCAGTGCCACCTAATGACGGTGGATCACTCAAATTGCGTCCCGATTCAATACATCGTCCCCAGCCGACTTGACTCCATGGGACTATTGCTGCCTCGGGCACCTTATGGCCGTTCTGCTGTGAGTCAAAGATTTTCGAATCGGACGAAAAACTGATAGTGAATTGTAACTTTCAGCGCAACCTAATGACGATGGATCACTCAAATTGCGTCCCGATTCAATACATCGTCCACCAGCCGACTTGTCTCCATGGGTCTATTGCTGCGTCTGGCACCTTATGGCCGTTCTGCTGTGAGTCAAAGAGTTTCGAATCGGACGAAAAACTGATAGTAAATTGGAACGTTCAGGGCCTCTAATGACGATGGAACACTCAAATTGCGTCCCGATTCAATACTTCGTCATCCAGCGGACTTGTCTCCATTGGTCTATTACTGCCTCGGGCACCTTATGGCCGTTCTGCTGTGAGTCAAAGACTTTCGAATCGGACGAAAAACTGATAGTGAATTGTAACATTCAGGGTCACCTAATGACGATGGATCACTCAAATTGCGTCCCGATTCAATACTTCGTCCTCCAGCGGACTTGTCTCCATTGGTCTATTACTGCCTCGGGCACCTTATGGCCGTTCTGCTGTGAGTCAAAGACTTTCGAATTGGACGAAAAACTGATAGTGAATTGTAACATTCAGGGCCACCTAATGACGATGGAACACGCAAATTGCGTCCCGATTCGATACATCGTCCTCCAGCCGAGTTGACTCCATGGGTCTATTGCTACCTCGGGCACCTTATGGCCGTTCTGCTGTGAATCTAGATTATCGAATGGGACGAAAATCTGGTAGTGAATTGTAACGTTCAGGGCCACCTAATGACGATGGATCACTCAAATTGCGTCCCGATTCAATACATCGTTCTCCAGCCGACTTGCCTCCATGGGTCTATTGCTGCCTCGGGCACCTTATGGCCGTTCTGCTGTGAGTCTAGATTATCGAATGGGACGAAAAACTGATAGTTAATTGTAACTTTCAGGGCCACCTAATGACGATGGATCACTCAAATTGCGTCCCGATTCAAAACATCGTCCTCCAGCAGACTTGTCTCCATGGGTCGATTGCTGCCTCGGGCACCTTATGGTCGTTCTGCTGTGAGTCAAAGATTTTCGAATCGGACGAAAAACCCGATAGTGATTTGTAACATTCAGGGCCACCTAATGACGATGGACCACACAAATTGCGTCCCGATTCAATACATCGTCCACTAGCCGACTTGACTCCATGGGACTATTGCTGCCTCGGGCACCTTATGGCCGTTCTGCTGTGAGTCTAGATTATCGAATGGGATGAAAAACTGATAGCGAATTGTAACGTTCAGGGCCACCTAATGACGATGGATCACTCATATTGCGTCCCGATTCAATACATCGTCCTCCAGCAGACTTGTCTCCATGGGTCTATTGCTGCCTCGGGTACCTTATGGCCGTTCTGCTGTGAGTCTAGATTATCGAATGGGATGAAAAACTGATAGTGAATTGTAACGTTCAGGGCCACCTAATGACGATCGATCACTCAAATTGCGTCCCGATTCAATACATCGTCCTCCAGCAGACTTGTCTCCATGGGTCTATTGGTTCCTCGGGCACCTTATGGCAGTCCTGCTGTGACTCAAAGATTTTCGAATCGGACGAAAAACTGATAGTGAATTGTAACGTTCAGGACCTCCTAATGACGATGGAACACTCAAATTGCGTCCCGATTCAATACATCGTCCTCCAGCAGACTTGTCTCCATGGGTCTATTGCTGCCTCGGGCACCTTATGGCCGTTCTGCTGTGAGTCAAAGATTTTCGAATCGGACGAAAAACTGATAGTGAATTGTAACGTTCAGGGCCTCCTAATGACGATGGATCACTCAAATTGCGTCCCGATTCAATACATCGTCCTCCAGCCGACTTGACTCCATGGGTCGAATTGCTGCCTCGGGCACCTTATGGCCGTTCTGCTGTGAGTCTAGATTATCGAATGGGACAAAAAACTGATAGTGAATTGTAACGTTCAGGGCCTCCTAATGACGATGGATCACTCAAATTGCGTCCCGATTCAATACATCGTCCCCGGCCGACTTGTCTCCATGGATCTATTGCTGCCTCGGGCACCTTACGGCCGTTCTGCTGTGAGTCTAGATTATCGAATGGGACGAAAAACTGATAGTGAATTGTAACGTTCAGGGACACCTAATGACGATGGATCACTCAAATTGCGTCCTGATTCAATACATCGTCCTCCAGCAGACTTGTCTCCATGGGTCGATTGCTGCCTCGGGCACCTTATGGCCGTTCTGCTGTGAGTCAAAGATTTTCGAATCGGACGAAAAACTGATAGTGATTTGTAACATTCAGGGCCACCTAATGACGATGGACCACACAAATTGAGTCCCGATTCAGTACATCGTCCACTAGCCGACTTGACTCCATGGGACAATTGCTGCCTTGGGCACCTTATGGCCGTTCTGCTGTGAGTCTAGATTATAGAATGGGATGAAAAACTGATAGTGAATTGTAACGTTCAGGGCCACCTAATGACGATGGATCACTCAAATTGCGTCCCGATTCAATACATCGTCCTCCAGCAGACTTGTCTCCATGGGTCTATTGCTGCCTCGGGCACCTTATGGCAGGCCTGCTGTGACTCAAAGATTTTCGAATCGGACGAAAAACTGATAGTGAATTGTAACGTTCAGGGCCTCCTAATGACGATGGAACACTCAAATTGCGTCCCGATTCAATACATCGTCCTCCAGCAGACTTGTCTCCATGCGTCTATTGCTGTCTCGGGCACCTTATGGCCGTTCTGCTGTGAGTCAAAGGTTTTCGAATCGGACGAAAAACTGATAGTGAATTGTAACGTTCAGGGCCACCTGATGACGATGGATCACTCAAATTGCGTCCCGATTCAATACATCGTCCTCCAGCCGACTTGACTCCATGGGTCGAATTGCTGCCTCGGGCACCTTATGGCCGTTCTGCTGTGAGTCTAGATTATCGAATGGGACAAAGAACTGATAGTGAATTGTAACGTTCAGGGCCTCCTAATGACGATGGATCACTCAAATTGCGTCCCGATTCAATACATCGTCCTCCAGCAGACTTGTCTCCATGGGTCTATTGCTGCCTCGGGCACCTTATGGCCGTTCTGCTGTGAGTCAAAGATTTTCGAATCGGACGAAAAACTGATAGTGAATTGTAACTTTCAGGGCCACCTAATGACGATGGATCACTCAAATTGCGTCCCGATTCAATACTTCGTCCTCCAGCGGACTTGTCTCCATTGGTCTATTACTGCCTCGGGCACCTTATGGCCGTTCTGCTGTGAGTCAAAGACTTTCGAATCGGACGAAAAACTGATAGTGAATTGTAACATTCAGGGCCACCTAATGACGATGGAACACGCAAATTGCGTCCCGATTCGATACATCGTCCTCCAGCCGAGTTGTCTCCATGGGTCTATTGCTGCCTCGGGCACCTTATGGCCGTTCTGCTGTGAATCTAGATTATCGAATGGGACGAAAAACTGATAGTGAATTGTAACGTTCAGGGCCACCTAATGATGATGGATCACTCAAATTGCGTCCCGATTCAATACATCGTTCTCCAGCCGACTTGTCTCCATGGGTCTATTGCTGCCTCGGGCACCTTATGGCCGTTCTGCTGTGAGTCTAGATTATCGAATGGGACGAAAAACTGATAGTGAATTGTAACTTTCAGGGCCACCTAATGACGATGGATCACTCAAATTGCGTCCCGATTCAATACATCGTCCTCCAGCAGACTTGTCTCCATGGGTCGATTGCTGCCTCGGGCACCTTATGGTCGTTCTGCTGTGAGTCAAAGATTTTCGAATCGGACGAAAAACCTGATAATGATTTGTAACATTCAGGGCCACCTAATGACGATGGACCACACAAATTGCGTCCCGATTCAATACATCGTCCACTAGCCGACTTGACTCCATGGGACTATTGCTGCCTCGGGCACCTTATGGCCGTTCTGCTGTGAGTCTAGATTATCGAATGGGATGAAAAACTGATAGTGAATTGTAACGTTCAGGGCCACCTAATGACGATGGATCACTCAAATTGCGTCCCGATTCAATACATCGTCCTCCAGCAGACTTGTCTCCATGGGTCTATTGCTGCCTAGGGCACCTTATGGCCGTTCTGCTGTGGGTCTAGATTATCGAATGGGATGAAAAACTGATAGTGAATTGTAACGTTCAGGGCCACCTAATGACGATGGATCACTCAAATTGCGTCCCGATTCAATACATCGTCCTCCAGCAGACTTGTCTCCATGGGTCTATTGCTGCCTCGGGCACCTTATGGCAGTCCTGCTGTGACTCAAAGATTTTCGAATGGGACAAAAAACTGATAGTGAATTGTCACGTTCGGGGCCTCCTAATGACGATGGATCACTCAAATTGCGTCCCGATTCAATACATCGTCCTCCAGCAGACTTGACTCCATGGGTCTATTGCTGCCTCGGGCACCTTATGGCCGTTCTGCTGTGAATCTAGATTATCCAATGGGACGAAAAACTGATAGTGAATTGTAACGTTCAGGGCCACCTAATGACGATGGATCACTCAAATTGCGTCCCGATTCAATACATCGTCCCCAGCAGACTTGTCTCCATGGGTCTATTGCTGCCTCGGGCACCTTATGGCAGTCCTGCTGTGACTCAAAGATTTTCGAATGGGACAAAAAACTGATAGTGAATTGTCACGTTCGGGGCCTCCTAATGACGATGGATCACTCAAATTGCGTCCCGATTCAATACATCGTCCTCCAGCAGACTTGACTCCATGGGTCTATTGCTGCCTCGGGCACCTTATGGCCGTTCTGCTGTGAATCTAGATTATCCAATGGGACGAAAAACTGATAGTGAATTGTAACGTTCAGGGCCACCTAATGACGATGGATCACTCAAATTGCGTCCCGATTCAATACATCGTCCCCAGCCGACTTGTCTCCATGGGTCTATTGCTGCCTCGGGCACCTTATGGCCGTTCTGCTGTGAGTCTAGATTATCGAATGGGACAAAAAACTGATAGTGAATTGTAACGTTCAGGGCCTCCTAATGACGATGGATCACTCAAATTGCGTCCCGATTCAATACATCGTCCTCCAGCAGACTTGTCTCCATGGGTCTATTGCTGCCTCGGGCACCTTATGGCCGTTCTGCTGTGAGTCAAAGATTTTCGAATCGGATGAAAAACTGATAGTGAATTGTAACGTTCAGGGCCACCTAATGACGATGGATCACTCAAATTGCGTCCCGATTCAATACATCGTCCTCCAGCAGACTTGTCTCCATGGGTCTATTGCTGCCTCGGGCACCTTATGGCAGTCCTGCTGTGACTCAAAGATTTTCGAATGGGACAAAAAACTGATAGTGAATTGTCACGTTCGGGGCCTCCTAATGACGATGGATCACTCAAATTGCGTCCCGATTCAATACTTCGTCCTCCAGCGGACTTGTCTCCATTGGTCTATTACTGCCTCGGGCACCTTATGGCCGTTCTGCTGTGAGTCAAAGACTTTCGAATCGGACGAAAAACTGATAGTGAATTGTAACATTCAGGGCCACCTAATGACGATGGAACACGCAAATTGCGTCCCGATTCGATACATCGTCCTCCAGCCGAGTTGACTCCATGGGTCTATTGCTGCCTCGGGCACCTTATGGCCGTTCTGCTGTGAATCTAGATTATCGAATGGGACGAAAAACTGATAGTGAATTGTAACGTTCAGGGCCACCTAATGATGATGGATCACTCAAATTGCGTCCCGATTCAATACATCGTTCTCCAGCCGACTTGTCTCCATGGGTCTATTGCTGCCTCGGGCACCTTATGGCCGTTCTGCTGTGAGTCTAGATTATCGAATGGGACGAAAAACTGATAGTGAATTGTAACTTTCAGGGCCACCTAATGACGATGGATCACTCAAATTGCGTCCCGATTCAATACATCGTCCTCCAGCAGACTTGTCTCCATGGGTCGATTGCTGCCTCGGGCACCATATGGTCGTTCTGCTGTGAGTCAAAGATTTTCGAATCGGACGAAAAACCTGATAATGATTTGTAACATTCAGGGCCACCTAATGACGATGGACCACACAAATTGCGTCCCGATTCAATACATCGTCCACTAGCCGACTTGACTCCATGGGACTATTGCTGCCTCGGGCACCTTATGGCCGTTCTGCTGTGAGTCTAGATTATCGAATGGGATGAAAAACTGATAGTGAATTGTAACGTTCAGGGCCACCTAATGACGATGGATCACTCAAATTGCGTCCCGATTCAATACATCGTCCTCCAGCAGACTTGTCTCCATGGGTCTATTGCTGCCTAGGGCACCTTATGGCCGTTCTGCTGTGGGTCTAGATTATCGAATGGGATGAAAAACTGATAGTGAATTGTAACGTTCAGGGCCACCTAATGACGATGGATCACTCAAATTGCGTCCCGATTCAATACATCGTCCTCCAGCAGACTTGTCTCCATGGGTCTATTGCTGCCTCGGGCACCTTATGGCAGTCCTGCTGTGACTCAAAGATTTTCGAATGGGACAAAAAACTGATAGTGAATTGTCACGTTCGGGGCCTCCTAATGACGATGGATCACTCAAATTGCGTCCCGATTCAATACATCGTCCCCAGCCGACTTGTCTCCATGGGTCTATTGCTGCCTCGGGCACCTTATGGCCGTTCTGCTGTGAGTCTAGATTATCGAATGGGACAAAAAACTGATAGTGAATTGTAACGTTCAGGGCCTCCTAATGACGATGGATCACTCAAATTGCGTCCCGATTCAATACATCGTCCTCCAGCAGACTTGTCTCCATGGGTCTATTGCTGCCTCGGGCACCTTATGGCCGTTCTGTTGTGAGTCAAAGATTTTCGAATCGGACGAAAAACTGATAGTGAATTGTAACTTTCAGGGCCACCTAATGACGATGGATCACTCAAATTGCGTCCCGATTCAATACTTCGTCCTCCAGCGGACTTGACTCCATTGGTCTATTACTGCCTCGGGCACCTTATGGCCGTTCTGCTGTGAGTCAAAGACTTTCGAATCGGACGAAAAACTGATAGTGAATTGTAACATTCAGGGCCACCTAATGACGATGGAACACGCAAATTGCGTCCCGATTCGATACATCGTCCTCCAGCCGAGTTGACTCCATGGGTCTATTGCTGCCTCGGGCACCTTATGGCCGTTCTGCTGTGAATCTAGATTATCGAATGGGACGAAAAACTGATAGTGAATTGTAACGTTCAGGGCCGCCTAATGATGATGGATCACTCAAATTGCGTCCCGATTCAATACATCGTTCTCCAGCCGACTTGTCTCCATGGGTCTATTGCTGCCTCGGGCACCTTATGGCCGTTCTGCTGTGAGTCTAGATTATCGAATGGGACGAAAAACTGATAGTGAATTGTAACTTTCAGGGCCACCTAATGACGATGGATCACTCAAATTGCGTCCCGATTCAATACATCGTCCTCCAGCAGACTTGTCTCCATGGGTCGATTGCTGCCTCGGGCACCATATGGTCGTTCTGCTGTGAGTCAAAGATTTTCGAATCGGACGAAAAACCTGATAATGATTTGTAACATTCAGGGCCACCTAATGACGATGGACCACACAAATTGCGTCCCGATTCAATACATCGTCCACTAGCCGACTTGACTCCATGGGACTATTGCTGCCTCGGGCACCTTATGGCCGTTCTGCTGTGAGTCTAGATTATCGAATGGGATGAAAAACTGATAGTGAATTGTAACGTTCAGGGCCACCTAATGACGATGGATCACTCAAATTGCGTCCCGATTCAATACATCGTCCTCCAGCAGACTTGTCTCCATGGGTCTATTGCTGCCTAGGGCACCTTATGGCCGTTCTGCTGTGGGTCTAGATTATCGAATGGGATGAAAAACTGATAGTGAATTGTAACGTTCAGGGCCACCTAATGACGATGGATCACTCAAATTGCGTCCCGATTCAATACATCGTCCTCCAGCAGACTTGTCTCCATGGGTCTATTGCTGCCTCGGGCACCTTATGGCAGTCCTGCTGTGACTCAAAGATTTTCGAATGGGACAAAAAACTGATAGTGAATTGTCACGTTCGGGGCCTCCTAATGACGATGGATCACTCAAATTGCGTCCCGATTCAATACATCGTCCTCCAGCAGACTTGACTCCATGGGTCTATTGCTGCCTCGGGCACCTTATGGCCGTTCTGCTGTGAATCTAGATTATCCAATGGGACGAAAAACTGATAGTGAATTGTAACGTTCAGGGCCACCTAATGACGATGGATCACTCAAATTGCGTCCCGATTCAATACATCGTCCCCAGCCGACTTGTCTCCATGGGTCTATTGCTGCCTCGGGCACCTTATGGCCGTTTTGCTGTGAGTCTAGATTATCGAATGGGACGAAAAACTGATAGTGAATTGTAACGTTCAGGGCCACCTAATGACGATGGATCACTCAAATTGCGTCCCAATTCAATACATCGTCCTCCAGCAGACTTGTCTCCATGGGTCTATTGCTGCCTCGGGCACCTTATGGCAGGCCTGCTGTGACTCAAAGATTTTCGAATCCGACGAAAAACTGATAGTGAATTGTAACGTCCAGGGCCTCCTAATGACGATGGAACACTCAAATTGCGTCCCGATTCAATACATCGTCCTCCAGCAGACTTGTCTCCATGGGTCTATTGCTGCCTCGGGCACCTTATGGCCGTTCTGCTGTGAGTCAAAGATTTTCGAATCGGACGAAAAACTGATAGTGAATTGTAACTTTCAGGGCCACCTAATGACGATGGATCACTCAAATTGCGTCCCGATTCAATACTTCGTTCTCCAGCGGACTTGTCTCCATTGGTCTATTACTGCCTCGGGCACCTTATGGCCGTTCTGCTGTGAGTCAAAGACTTTCGAATCGGACGAAAAACTGATAGTGAATTGTAACATTCAGGGCCACCTAATGACGATGGAACACGCAAATTGCGTCCCGATTCGATACATCGTCCTCCAGCCGAGTTGACTCCATGGGTCTATTGCTGCCTCGGGCACCTTATGGCCGTTCTGCTGTGAATCTAGATTATCGAATGGGACGAAAAACTGATAGTGAATTGTAACGTTCAGGGCCACCTAATGATGATGGATCACTCAAATTGCGTCCCGATTCAATACATCGTTCTCCAGCCGACTTGTCTCCATGGGTCTATTGCTGCCTCGGGCACCTTATGGCCGTTCTGCTGTGAGTCTAGATTATCGAATGGGACGAAAAACTGATAGTGAATTGTAACTTTCAGGGCCACCTAATGACGATGGATCACTCAAATTGCGTCCCGATTCAATACATCGTCCTCCAGCAGACTTGTCTCCATGGGTCGATTGCTGCCTCGGGCACCTTATGGTCGTTCTGCTGTGAGTCAAAGATTTTCGAATCGGACGAAAAACCTGATAATGATTTGTAACATTCAGGGCCACCTAATGACGATGGACCACACAAATTGCGTCCCGATTCAATACATCGTCCACTAGCCGACTTGACTCCATGGGACTATTGCTGCCTCGGGCACCTTATGGCCGTTCTGCTGTGAGTCTAGATTATCGAATGGGATGAAAAACTGATAGTGAATTGTAACGTTCAGGGCCACCTAATGCCGATGGATCACTTAAATTGCGTCCCGATTCAATACATCGTCCTCCAGCAGACTTGTCTCCATGGGTCTATTGCTGCCTAGGGCACCTTATGGCCGTTCTGCTGTGGGTCTAGATTATCGAATGGGATGTAAAACTGATAGTGAATTGTAACGTTCAGGGCCACCTAATGACGATGGATCACTCAAATTGCGTCCCGATTCAATACATCGCCCTCCAGCAGACTTGTCTCCATGGGTCTATTGCTGCCTCGGGCACCTTATGGCAGTCCTGCTGTGACTCAAGGATTTTCGAATGGGACAAAAAACTGATAGTGAATTGTCACGTTCGGGGCCTCCTAATGACGATGGATCACTCAAATTGCGTCCCGATTCAATACATCGTCCTCCAGCAGACTTGACTCCATGGGTCTATTGCTGCCTCGGGCACCTTATGGCCGTTCTGCTGTGAATCTAGATTATCCAATGGGACGAAAAACTGATAGTGAATTGTAACGTTCAGGGCCACCTAATGACGATGGATCACTCAAATTGCGTCCCGATTCAATACATCGTCCCCAGCCGACTTGTCTCCATGGGTCTATTGCTGCCTCGGGCACCTTATGGCCGTTCTGCTGTGAGTCTAGATTATCGAATGGGACGAAAAACAGATAGTGAATTGTAACGTTCAGGGCCACCTAATGACGATGGATCACTCAAATTGCGTCCCGATTCAATACATCGTCCTCCAGCAGACTTGTCTCCATGGGTCTATTGCTGCCTCGGGCACCTTATGGCAGGCCTGCTGTGACTCAAAGATTTTCGAATCCGACGAAAAACTGATAGTGAATTGTAACGTTCAGGGCCTCCTAATGACGATGGAACACTCAAATTGCGTCCCGATTCAATACATCGTCCTCCAGCAGACTTGTCTCCATGCGTCTATTGCTGTCTCGTGCACCATATGGCCGTTCTGCTGTGAGTCAAAGATTTTCGAATCGGACGAAAAACTGATAGTGAATTGTAACGTTCAGGGCCTCCTAATGACGATGGATCACTCAAATTGCGTCCCGATTCAATACATCGTCCTCCAGCCGACTTGACTCCATGGGTCGAATTGCTGCCTCGGGCACCTTATGGCCGTTCTGCTGTGAGTCTAGATTATCGAATGGGACAAAAAACTGATAGTGAATTGTAACGTTCAGGGCCTCCTAATGACGATGGATCACTCAAATTGCGTCCCGATTCAATACATCGTCCTCCAGCAGACTTGTCTCCATGGGTCTATTGCTGCCTCGGGCACCTTATGTCCGTTCTGCTGTGAGTCAAAGATTTTCGAATCGGACGAAAAACTGATAGTGAATTGTAACTTTCAGGGCCACCTAATGACGATGGATCTCTCAAATTGCGTCCCGATTCAATACATCGTCCTCCAGCCGACTTGACTCCATGGGTCTATTGCTGCCTCGGGCACCTTATGGCCGTTCTGCTGTGAGTATAGATTATCGAATGGGACGAAAAACTGATAGTGAATTGTAACGTTCAGGGCCTCCTAATGACGATGGATCACTCAAATTGCGTCCCGATTCAATACATCGTCCTCCAGCAGACTTGTCTCCATGGGTCGATTGCTGCTCGGGCACCTAATGGCCGTTCTGCTGTGAGTCAAAGACTTTCGAATCGGACGAAAAACTGATAGTGAATTGTAACATTCAGGGCCACCTAATGACGATGGAACACGCAAATTGCGTCCCGATTCGATACATCGTCCTCCAGCCGAGTTGACTCCATGGGTCTATTGCTGCCTCGGGCACCTTATGGCCGTTCTGCTGTGAATCTAGGTTATCGAATGGGACGAAAAACTGATAGTGAATTGTAACGTTCAGGGCCACCTAATGACGATGGATCACTCAAATTGCGTCCCGATTCAATACATCGTTCTCCAGCCGACTTGTCTCCATGGGTCTATTGCTGCCTCGGGCACCTTATGGCCGTTCTGCTGTGAGTCTAGATTATCGAATGGGACGAAAAACTGATAGTGAATTGTAACTTTCAGGGCCACCTAATGACGATGGATCACTCAAATTGCGTCAAGATTCAATACATCGTCCTCCAGCAGACTTGTCTCCATGGGTCGATTGCTGCCTCGGGCACCTTATGGTCGTTCTGCTGTGAGTCAAAGATTTTCGAATCGGACGAAAAACCTGATAATGATTTGTAACATTCAGGGCCACCTAATGACGATGGATCACTCAAATTGCGTCCCGATTCAATACATCGTCCTCCAGCAGACTTGTCTCAATGGGTCTATTGCTGCCTCGGGCACCTTATGGCCGTTCTGCTGTGGGTCTAGATTATCGAATGGGATGTAAAACTGATAGTGAATTGTAACGTTCAGGGCCACCTAATGACGATGGATCACTCAAATTGCGTCCCGATTCAATACATCGCCCTCCAGCAGACTTGTCTCCATGGGTCTATTGCTGCCTCGGGCACCTTATGGCAGTCCTGCTGTGACTCAAAGATTTTCGAATGGGACAAAAAACTGATAGTGAATTGTCACGTTCGGGGCCTCCTAATGACGATGGATCACTCAAATTGCGTCCCGATTCAATACATCGTCCTCCAGCAGACTTGACTCCATGGGTCTATTGCTGCCTCGGGCACCTTATGGCCGTTCTGCTGTGAATCTAGATTATCCAATGGGACGAAAAACTGATAGTGAATTGTAACGTTCAGGGCCACCTAATGACGATGGATCACTCAAATTGCGTCCCGATTCAATACATCGTCCCCAGCCGATTTGTCTCCATGGGTCTATTGCTGCCTCGGGCACCTTATGGCAGGCCTGCTGTGACTCAAAGATTTTCGAATCCGACGAAAAACTGATAGTGAATTGTAACGTTCAGGGCCTCCTAATGACGATGGAACACTCAAATTGCGTCCCGATTCAATACATCGTTCTCCAGCAGACTTGTCTCCATGCGTCTATTGCTGTCTCGTGCACCTTATGGCCGTTCTGATGTGAGTCAAAGATTTTCGAATCGGGCGAAAAACTGATAGTGAATTGTAACGTTCAGGGCCTCCTAATGACGATGGATCACTCAAATTGCGTCCCGATTCAATACATCGTCCTCCAGCCGACTTGACTCCATGGGTCGAATTGCTGCCTCGGGCACCTTATGGCCGTTCTGCTGTGAGTCTAGATTATCGAATGGGACAAAAAACTGATAGTGAATTGTAACGTTCAGGGCCTTCTAATGACGATGGATCACTCAAATTGCGTCCCGATTCAATACATCGTCCTCCAGCAGACTTGTCTCCATGGGTCTATTGCTGCCTCGGGCACCTTATGTCCGTTCTGCTGTGAGTCAAAGATTTTCGAATCGGACGAAAAACTGATAGTGAATTGTAACTCTCAGGGCCACCTAATGACGATGGATCTCTCAAATTGCGTCCCGATTCAATACATCGTCCTCCAGCAGACTTGTCTCCATGGGTCGATTGCTGCCTCGGGCACCTAATGGCCGTTCTGCTGTGAGTCAAAGATTTTCGAATCGGACGAAAAACTGATAGTGAATTGTAACATTCAGGGCCACCTAATGACGATGGACCACGCAAAGTGCGTCCCGATTCAATACATCGTCCTCCAGCCGAGTTGACTCCATGGGTCTATTGCTGCCTCGGGCACCTTATGGCCGTTCTGCTGTGAGTCTAGATTATAGAATGGGATGAAAAACTGATAGTGAATTGTAACGTTCAGGGCCACCTAATGACGATGGATCACTCAAATTGCGTCCCGATTCAATACATCGTCCTCCAGCCGACTTGACTCCATGGGGCTATTGCTGCCTCGGGCACCTTATGGCCGTTCTGCTGTGAATCTAGATTATCGAATGGGACGAAAAACTGATAGTGAATTGTAACGTTCAGGGCCACCTAATGACGATGGATCACTCAAATTGCGTCCCGATTCAATACATCGTTCTCCAGCCGACTTGTCTCCATGGGTCTATTGCTGCCTCGGGCACCTTATGGCTTTTCTGCTGTGAGTCTAGATTATCGAATGGGACGAAAAACTGATAGTGAATTGTAACGTTCAGGGCCACCTAATGACGATGGATCACTCAAATTGCGTCCCGATTCAATACATCGTCCTCCAGCAGACTTGTCTCCATGGGTCTATTGCTGCCTCGGGCACCTTATGGCAGGCCTGCTGTGACTCAAAGATTTTCGAATCCGACGAAAAACTGATAGTGAATTGTAACGTTCAGGGCCTCCTAATGACGATGGAACACTCAAATTGCGTCCCGATTCAATACATCGTCCTCCAGCAGACTTGTCTCCATGCGTCTATTGCTGTCTCGTGCACCTTATGGCCGTTCTGCTGTGAGTCAAAGATTTTCGAATCGGACGAAAAACTGATAGTGAATTGTAACGTTCAGGGCCTCCTAATGACGATGGATCACTCAAATTGCGTCCCGATTCAATACATCGTCCTCCAGCCGACTTGACTCCATGGGTCGAATTGCTGCCTCGGGCACCTTATGGCCGTTCTGCTGTGAGTCTAGATTATCGAATGGGACAAAAAACTGATAGTGAATTGTAACGTTCAGGGCCTCCTAATGACGATGGATCTCTCAAATTGCGTCCCGATTCAATACATCGTCCTCCAGCCGACTTGACTCCATGGGTCTATTGCTGCCTCGGGCACCTTATGGCCGTTCTGCTGTGAGTATAGATTATCGAATGGGACGAAAAACTGATAGTGAATTGTAACGTTCAGGGCCTCCTAATGACGATGGATCACTCAAATTGCGTCCCGATTCAATACATCGTCCTCCAGCAGACTTGTCTCCATGGGTCGATTGCTGCTCGGGCACCTAATGGCCGTTCTGCTGTGAGTCAAAGACTTTCGAATCGGACGAAAAACTGATAGTGAATTGTAACATTCAGGGCAACCTAATGACGATGGAACACGCAAATTGCGTCCAGATTCGATACATCGTCCTCCAGCCGAGTTGACTCCATGGGTCTATTGCTGCCTCGGGCACCTTATGGCCGTTCTGCTGTGAATCTAGATTATCGAATGGGACGAAAAACTGATAGTGAATTGTAACGTTCAGGGCCACCTAATGACGATGGATCACTCAAATTGCGTCCCGATTCAATACATCGTTCTCCAGCCGACTTGTCTCCATGGGTCTATTGCTGCCTCGGGCACCTTATGGCCGTTCTGCTGTGAGTCTAGATTATCGAATGGGACGAAAAACTGATAGTGAATTGTAACTTTCAGGGCCACCTAATGACGATGGATCACTCAAATTGCGTCAAGATTCAATACATCGTCCTCCAGCAGACTTGTCTCCATGGGTCGATTGCTGCCTCGGGCACCTTATGGTCGTTCTGCTGTGAGTCAAAGATTTTCGAATCGGACGAAAAACCTGATAATGATTTGTAACATTCAGGGCCACCTAATGACGATGGATCACTCAAATTGCGTCCCGATTCAATACATCGTCCTCCAGCAGACTTGTCTCCATGGGTCTATTGCTGCCTCGGGCACCTTATGGCCGTTCTGCTGTGGGTCTAGATTATCGAATGGGATGCAAACTGATAGTGAATTGTAACGTTCAGGGCCACCTAATGACGATGGATCACTCAAATTGCGTCCCGATTCAATACATCGCCCTCCAGCAGACTTGTCTCCATGGGTCTATTGCTGCCTCGGGCACCTTATGGCAGTCCTGCTGTGACTCAAAGATTTTCGAATGGGACAAAAAACTGATAGTGAATTGTCACGTTCGGGGCCTCCTAATGACGATGGATCACTCAAATTGCGTCCCGATTCAATACATCGTCCTCCAGCAGACTTGACTCCATGGGTCTATTGCTGCCTCGGGCACCTTATGGCCGTTCTGCTGTGAATCTAGATTATCCAATGGGACGAAAAACTGATAGTGAATTGTAACGTTCAGGGCCACCTAATGACGATGGATCACTCAAATTGCGTCCCGATTCAATACATCGTCCCCAGCCGACTTGTCTCCATGGGTCTATTGCTGCCTCGGGCACCTTATGGCAGGCCTGCTGTGACTCAAAGATTTTCGAATCGGACGAAAAACTGATAGTGAATTGTAACTCTCAGGGCCACCTAATGACGATGGATCTCTCAAATTGCGTCCCGATTCAATACATCGTCCTCCAGCAGACTTGTCTCCATGGGTCGATTGCTGCCTCGGGCACCTAATGGCCGTTCTGCTGTGAGTCAAAGATTTTCGAATCGGACGAAAAACTGATAGTGAATTGTAACATTCAGGGCCACCTAATGACGATGGACCACGCAAAGTGCGTCCCGATTCAATACATCGTCCTCCAGCCGAGTTGACTCCATGGGTCTATTGCTGCCTCGGGCACCTTATGGCCGTTCTGCTGTGAGTCTAGATTATAGAATGGGATGAAAAACTGATAGTGAATTGTAACGTTCAGGGCCACCTAATGACGATGGATCACTCAAATTGCGTCCCGATTCAATACATCGTCCTCCAGCCGACTTGACTCCATGGGTCTATTGCTGCCTCGGGCACCTTATGGCCGTTCTGCTGTGAATCTAGATTATCGAATGGGACGAAAAACTGATAGTGAATTGTAACGTTCAGGGCCACCTAATGACGATGGATCACTCAAATTGCGTCCCGATTCAATACATCGTTCTCCAGCCGACTTGTCTCCATGGGTCTATTGCTGCCTCGGGCACCTTATGGCTTTTCTGCTGTGAGTCTAGATTATCGAATGGGACGAAAAACTGATAGTGAATTGTAACGTTCAGGGCCACCTAATGACGATGGATCACTCAAATTGCGTCCCGATTCAATACATCGTCCTCCAGCAAACTTGTCTCCATGGGTCTATTGCTGCCTCGGGCACCTTATGGCAGGCCTGCTGTGACTCAAAGATTTTCGAATCCGACGAAAAACTGATAGTGAATTGTAACGTTCAGGGCCTCCTAATGACGATGGAACACTCAAATTGCGTCCCGATTCAATACATCGTCCTCCAGCAGACTTGTCTCCATGCGTCTATTGCTGTCTCGTGCACCTTATGGCCGTTCTGCTGTGAGTCAAAGATTTTCGAATCGGACGAAAAACTGATAGTGAATTGTAACGTTCAGGGCCTCCTAATGACGATGGATCACTCAAATTGCGTCCCGATTCAATACATCGTCCTCCAGCCGACTTGACTCCATGGGTCGAATTGCTGCCTCGGGCACCTTATGGCCGTTCTGCTGTGAGTCTAGATTATCGAATGGGACAAAAAACTGATAGTGAATTGTAACATTCAGGGCCTCCTAATGACGATGGATCACTCAAATTGCGACCCGATTCAATACATCGTCCTCCAGCAGACTTGTCTCCATGGGTCTATTGCTGCCTCGGGCACCTTATGTCCGTTCTGCTGTGAGTCAAAGATTTTCGAATCGGACGAAAAACTGATAGCGAATTGTAACTTTCAGGGCTACCTAATGACGATGGATCTCTCAAATTGCGTCCCGATTCAATACATCGTCCTCCAGCCGACTTGACTCCATGGGTCTATTGCTGCCTCGGGCACCTTATGGCCGTTCTGCTGTGAGTCTAGATTATCGAATGGGACGAAAAACTGATAGTGAATTGTAACGTTCAGGGCCTCCTAATGACGATGGATCACTCAAATTGCGTCCCGATTCAATACATCGTCCTCCAGCCGACTTGACTCCATGGGTCTATTGCAGCCTCGGGCACCTTATGGCCGTTCTGCTGTGAGTCTAGATTATCGAATGGGACGAAAAACTGATAGTGAATTGTAACGTTCAGGGCCTCCTAATGACGATGGATCACTCAAATTGCGTCCCGATTCAATACATCGTCCTCCAGCAGACTTGTCTCCATGGGTCGATTGCTGCTTCGGGCACCTAATGGCCGTTCTGCAGTGAGTCAAAGATTTTCGAATGGGACGAAAAACTGATAGTGAATTGTAACGTTCAGGGCCACCTAATGACGATGGATCACTCAAATTGCGTCCCGATTCAATACAACGTCCTCCAGCCGAGTTGACTCCATGGGTCTATTGCTGCCTCGGGCACCTTATGGCCGTTCTGCTGTGAGTCTAGATTATAGAATGGGATGAAAAACTGATAGTGAATTGTAACGTTCAGGGCCACCTAATGACGATGGATCACTCAAATTGCGTCCCGATTCAATACATCGTCCTCCAGCAGACTTGTCTCCATGGGTCTATTGCTGCCTCGGGCACCTTATGGCAGGCCTGCTGTGACTCAAAGATTTTCGAATCGGACGAAAAACTGATAGTGAATTGTAACGTTCAGGGCCTCCTAATGACGATGGAACACTCAAATTGCGTCCCGATTCAATACATCGTCCTCCAGCAGACTTGTCTCCATGCGTCTATTGCTGCCTCGGGCACCTTATGGCAGGCCTGCTGTGAGTCAAAGATTTTCGAATCGGACGAAAAAGTGATAGTGAATTGTAACGTTCAGGGCCACCTAATGACGATGGATCACTCAAATTGCGTCCCGATTCAATACAACGTCCTCCAGCCGACTTGACTCCATGGGTCTATTGCTGCCTCGGGCACCTTATGGCCGTTCTGCTGTGAGTCTAGATTATCGAATGGGACGAAAAACTGATAGTGAATTGTAACGTTCAGGGCCTCCTAATGACGATGGATCACTCAAATTGCGTCCCGATTCAATACATCGTCCTCCAGCAGACTTGTCTCCATGGGTCGATTGCTGCCTCGGGCACCTAATGGCCGTTCTGCTGTGAGTCAAAGATTTTCGAATCGGACGAAAAACTGATAGTGAATTGTAACATTCAGGGCCACCTAATGACGATGGACCACGCAAATTGCGTCCCGATTCAATACATCGTCCTCCAGCCGAGTTGACTCCATGGGTCTATTGCTGCCTCGGGCACCTTATGGCCGTTCTGCTGTGAGTCAAAGATTTTCGAATCGGACGAAAAACTGATAGTGAATTGTAACTTTCAGGGCCACCTAATGACGATGGATCACTCAAATTGCGTCCCGATTCAATACATCGTCCTCCAGCCGACATGTCTCCATGGGTCTATTGCTGCCTCGGGCACCTAGGCCGTTCTGCTGTGAGTCAAAGATTTTCGAATCGGACGAAAAACTGATAGTGAATTGTAACGTTCAGGGCCACCTAATGACGATGGATCACTCAAATTGCGTCCCGATTCAATACATCGTCCTCCAGCCGACTTGACTCCATGGGTCTATTGCTGCCTCGGGCACCTTATGGCCGTTCTGCTGTGAGTCTAGATTATCGAATGGGACAAAAAACTGATAGTGAATTGTAACGTTCGGGGCCTCCTAATGACGATGGATCACTCAAATTGCGTCCCGATTCAATACATCGTCCTCCAGCAGACTTGACTCCATGGGTCTATTGCTGCCTCGGGCACCTTATGGCCGTTCCGCTGTGAGTCTAGATTATCGAATGGGACGAAAATCTGATAGTGAATTGTAACGTTCAGGGCCACCTAATGACGATGGATCACTCAAATTGCGTCCCGATTCAATACATCGTCCCCAGCCGACTTGTCTCCATGGGTCTATTGCTGCCTCGGGCACCTTATGGCCGTTCTGCTGTGAGTCTAGATTATCGAATGGGACGAAAAACTGATAGTGAATTGTAACATTCAGGGCCACCTAATGACGATGGACCACGCAAATTGCGTGCCGATTCAATACATCGTCCTCCAGCCGAGTTGACTCCATGGGTCTATTGCTGCCTCGGGCACCTTATGGCCGTTCTGCTGTGAGTCAAAGATTTTCGAATCGGACGAAAAACTGATAGTGATTTGTAACTTTCAGGGCCACCTAATGACGATAAATCACTCAAATTGCGTCCCGATTCAATACATCGTCCTCCAGCCGACATGTCTCCATGGGTCTATTGCTGCCTCGGGCACCTAGGCCGTTCTGCTGTGAGTCAAAGATTTTCGAATCGGACGAAAAACTGATAGTGAATTGTAACGTTCAGGGCCACCTAATGACGATGGATCACTCAAATTGCGTCCGGATTCAATACATCGTCCTTCAGCCGACTTGACTCCATGGGTCTATTGCTGCCTCGGGCGCCTTATGGCCGTTCTGCTGTGAGTCTAGATTATCGAATGGGACAAAAAACTGATAGTGAATTGTAACGTTCGGGGCCTCCTAATGACGATGGATCACTCAAATTGCGTCCCGATTCAATACATCGTCCTCCAGCAGACTTGTCTCCATGGGTCTATTGCTGCCTCGGGCACCTTATGGCCGTTCTGCTGTGAATCTAGATTATCGAATGGGACGAAAAACTGATAGTGAATTGTAACGTTCAGGGCCACCTAATGACGATGGATCACTCAAATTGCGTCCCGATTCAATACATCGTCCCCAGCCGACTTGTCTCCATGGGTCTATTGCTGCCTCGGGCACCTTATGGCCGTTCTGCTGTGAGTCTAGATTATCGAATGGAACGAAAAACTGATAGTGAATTGTAACGTTCAGGGCCACCTAATGACGATGGATCACTCAAATTGCGTCCTGATTCAATACATCGTCCTCCAGCAGACTTGTCTCCATGGGTCGATTGCTGCCTCGGGCACCTTATGGCCGTTCTGCTGTGAGTCAAAGATTTTCGAATCGGACGAAAAACTGATAGTGATTTGTAACATTCAGGGCCACCTAATGACGATGGACCACACAAATTGAGTCCCGATTCAGTACATCGTCTACTAGCCGACTTGACTCCATGGGACTATTGCTGCCTCGGGCACCTTATGGCAGGCCTGCTGTGACTCAAAAATTTTCGAATCGGACGAAAAACTGATAGTGAATTGTAACGTTCAGGGCCTCCTAATGACGATGGATCACTCAAATTGCGTCCCGATTCAATACATCGTCCTCCAGCCGACTTGACTCCATGGGTCTATTGCTGCCTCGGGCACCTTATGGCCGTTCTGCTGTGAGTCTAGATTATCGAATGGGACGAAAAACTGATAGTGAATTGTAACGTTCAGGGCCTCCTAATGACGATGGATCACTCAAATTGCGTCCCGATTCAATACATCGTCCTCCAGCAGACTTGTCTCCATGGGTCGATTGCTGCCACGGGCACCTAATGGCCGTTCTGCTGTGAGTCAAAGATTTTCGAATCGGACGAAAAACTGATAGTGAATTGTAACATTCAGGGCCACCTAATGACGATGGACCACGCAAATTGCGTCCCGATTCAATACATCGTCCTCCAGCCGAGTTGACTCCATGGGTCTATTGCTGCCTCGGGCACCTTATGGCCGTTCTGCTGTGAGTCTAGATTATCGAATGGGACGAAAAACTGATAGTGACTTGTAACGTTCAGGGCCACCTAATGACGGTGGATCACTCAAATTGCGTCCCGATTCAATACATCGTCCCCAGCCGACTTGACCCCATGGGACTATTGCTGCCTCGGGCACCTTATGGCCGTTCTGCTGTGAGTCTAGATTATAGAATGGGATGAAAAACTGATAATGAATTGTAACGTTCAAAGCGACCTAATGACGATGGATCACTCAAATTGCGTCCCGATTCAATACATCGTCCTCCAGCAGACTTGTCTCCATGGGTCTAATGCTGCCTCGGGCACCTTATGGCAGGCCTGCTGTGACTCAAAGATTTTCGAATCGGACGAAAAACTGATAGTGAATTGTAACGTTCAGGGCCACCTAATGACGATGGAACACTCAAATTGCGTCCCGATTCAATACATCGTCCTCCAGCAGACTTGTCTCCATGCGTCTATTGCTGCCTCGGGCACCTTATGGCCGTTCTGCTGTGAGTCAAAGATTTTCGAATCGGACGAAAAACTGATAGTGAATTGTAACGTTCAGGGCCACCTAATGACGATGGATCACTCAAATTGCGTCCCGATTAAATACAACGTCCTCCAGCCGACTTGACTCCATGGGTCTATTGCTGCCTCGGGCACCTTATGTCCGTTCTGTTGTGAGTCTAGATTATCGAATGGGACGAAAAACTGATAGTGAATTGTAACGTTCAGGGCCACCTAATGACGGTGGATCACTCAAATTGCGTCCCGATTCAATACATCGTCCCCAGCCGACTTGACCCCATGGGACTATTGCTGCCTCGGGCACCTTATGGCCGTTCTGCTGTGAGTCTAGATTATAGAATGGGATGAAAAACTGATAATGAATTGTAACGTTCAAGGCGACCTAATGACGATGGATCACTCAAATTGCGTCCCGATTCAATACATCGTCCTCCAGCAGACTTGTCTCCATGGGTCTAATGCTGCCTCGGGCACCTTATGGCAGGCCTGCTGTGACTCAAAGATTTTTGAATCGGACGAAAAACTGATAGTGAATTGTAACGTTCAGGGCCACCTAATGACGATGGAACACTCAAATTGCGTCCCGATTCAATACATCGTCCTCCAGCAGACTTGTCTCCATGCGTCTATTGCTGCCTCGGGCACCTTATGGCCGTTCTGCTGTGAGTCTAGATTATCGAATGGGACAAAAAACTGATAGTGAATTGTAACGTTCGGGGCCTCCTAATGACGATGGATCACTCAAATTGCGTCCCGATTCAATACATCGTCCTCCAGCAGACTTGACTCCATGGGTCTATTGCTGCCTCGGGCACCTTATGGCCGTTCCGCTGTGAGTCTAGATTATTGAATGGGACGAAAATCAGATAGTGAATTGTAACGTTCAGGGCCACCTAATGACGATGGATCACTCAAATTGCGTCCCGATTCAATACATCGTCCCCAGCCGACTTGTCTCCATGGGTCTATTGCTGCCTCGGGCACCTTATGGCCGTTCTGCTGTGAGTCTAGATTATCGAATGGGACGAAAAACTGATAGTGAATTGTAACATTCAGGGCCACCTAATGACGATGGACCACGCAAATTGCGTCCCGATTCAATACATCGTCCTCCAGCCGAGTTGACTCCATGGGTCTATTGCTGCCTCGGGCACCTTATGGCCGTTCTGCTGTGAGTCAAAGATTTTCGAATCGGACGAAAAACTGATAGTGATTTGTAACTTTCAGGGCCACCTAATGACGATAAATCACTCAAATTGCGTCCCGATTCAATACATCGTCCTCCAGCCGACATGTCTCCATGGGTCTATTGCTGCCTCGGGCACCTAGGCCGTTCTGCTGTGAGTCAAAGATTTTCGAATCGGACGAAAAACTGATAGTGAATTGTAACGTTCAGGGCCACCTAATGACGATGGATCACTCAAATTGCGTCCGGATTCAATACATCGTCCTTCAGCCGACTTGACTCCATGGGTCTATTGCTGCCTCGGGCACCTTATGGCCGTTCTGCTGTGAGTCTAGATTATCGAATGGGACAAAAAACTGATAGTGAATTGTAACGTTCGGGGCCTCCTAATGACGATGGATCACTCAAATTGCGTCCCGATTCAATACATCGTCCTCCAGCAGACTTGACTCCATGGGTCTATTGCTGCCTCGGGCACCTTATGGCCGTTCTGCTGTGAATCTAGATTATCGAATGGGACGAAAAACTGATAGTGAATTGTAACGTTCAGGGCCACCTAATGACGATGGATCACTCAAATTGCGTCCCGATTCAATACATCGTCCCCAGCCGACTTGTCTCCATGGGTCTATTGCTGCCTCGGGCACCTTATGGCCGTTCTGCTGTGAGTCTAGATTATCGAATGGAACGAAAAACTGATAGTGAATTGTAACGTTCAGGGCCACCTAATGACGATGGATCACTCAAATTGCGTCCTGATTCAATACATCGTCCTCCAGCAGACTTGTCTCCATGGGTCGATTGCTGCCTCGGGCACCTTATGGCCGTTCTGCTGTGAGTCAAAGATTTTCGAATCGGACGAAAAACTGATAGTGATTTGTAACATTCAGGGCCACCTAATGACGATGGACCACACAAATTGAGTCCCGATTCAGTACATCGTCTACTAGCCGACTTGACTCCATGGGACTATTGCTGCCTCGGGCACCTTATGGCAGGCCTGCTGTGACTCAAAAATTTTCGAATCGGACGAAAAACTGATAGTGAATTGTAACGTTCAGGGCCTCCTAATGACGATGGATCACTCAAATTGCGTCCCGATTCAATACATCGTCCTCCAGCCGACTTGACTCCATGGGTCTATTGCTGCCTCGGGCACCTTATGGCCGTTCTGCTGTGAGTCTAGATTATCGAATGGGACGAAAAACTGATAGTGAATTGTAACGTTCAGGGCCTCCTAATGACGATGGATCACTCAAATTGCGTCCCGATTCAATACATCGTCCTCCAGCAGACTTGTCTCCATGGGTCGATTGCTGCCACGGGCACCTAATGGCCGTTCTGCTGTGAGTCAAAGATTTTCGAATCGGACGAAAAACTGATAGTGAATTGTAACATTCAGGGCCACCTAGTGACGATGTACCACGCAAATTGCGTCCCGATTCAATACATCGTCCTCCAGCCGAGTTGACTCCATGGGTCTATTGCTGCCTCGGGCACCTTATGGCCGTTCTGCTGTGAGTCTAGATTATCGAATGGGACGAAAAACTGATAGTGAATTGTAACGTTCAGGGCCACCTAATGACGGTGGATCACTCAAATTGCGTCCCGATTCAATACATCGTCCCCAGCCGACTTGACCCCATGGGACTATTGCTGCCTCGGGCACCTTATGGCCGTTCTGCTGTGAGTCTAGATTATAGAATGGGATGAAAAACTGATAATGAATTGTAACGTTCAAGGCGACCTAATGACGATGGATCACTCAAATTGCGTCCCGATTCAATACATCGTCCTCCAGCAGACTTGTCTCCATGGGTCTAATGCTGCCTCGGGCACCTTATGGCAGGCCTGCTGTGACTCAAAGATTTTCGAATCGGACGAAAAACTGATAGTGAATTGTAACGTTCAGGGCCACCTAATGACGATGGAACACTCAAATTGCGTCCCGATTCAATACATCGTCCTCCAGCAGACTTGTCTCCATGCGTCTATTGCTGCCTCGGGCACCTTATGGCCGTTCTGCTGTGAGTCAAAGATTTTCGAATCGGACGAAAAACTGATAGTGAATTGTAACGTTCAGGGCCACCTAATGACGATGGATCACTCAAATTGCGTCCCGATTAAATACAACGTCCTCCAGCCGACTTGACTCCATGGGTCTATTGCTGCCTCGGGCACCTTATGTCCGTTCTGTTGTGAGTCTAGATTATCGAATGGGACAAAAAACTGATAGTGAATTGTAACGTTCAGGGCCTCCTAATGACGATGGATCACTCAAATTGCGTCCCGATTCAATACATCGTCCTCCAGCAGACTTGTCTCCATGGGTCTATTGCTGCCTCGGGCACCTTATGGCCGTTCTGCTGTGAGTCTAGATTATCGAATGGGACGAAAAACTGATAGTGAATTGTAACGTTCAGGGCCTCCTAATGACGATGGATCACTCAAATTGCGTCCCGATTCAATACATCGTCCTCCAGCCGACTTGACTCCATGGGTCTATTGCTGCCTCGGGCACCTTATGGCCGTTCTGCTGTGAGTCTAGATTTTCGAATCGGACGAAAAACTGATAGTGAATTGTAACGTTCAGGGCCACCTAATGACGATGGATCACTCAAATTGCGTCCTGATTCAATACATCGTCCTCCAGCAGACTTGTCTCCATGGGTCGATTGCTGCCTCGGGCACCTTATGGCCGTTCTGCTGTGAGTCAAAGATTTTCGAATCGGACGAAAAACTGATAGTGATTTGTAACATTCAGGGCCACCTAATGACGATGGACCACACAAATTGAGTCCCGATTCAGTACATCGTCTACTAGCCGACTTGACACCATGGGACTATTGCTGCCTCGGGCACCTTATGGCAGGCCTGCTGTGACTCAAAAATTTTCGAATCGGACGAAAAACTGATAGTGAATTGTAACGTTCAGGGCCTCCTAATGACGATGGATCACTCAAATTGCGTCCCGATTCAATACATCGTCCTCCAGCAGACTTGTCTCCATGGGTCGATTGCTGCCACGGGCACCTAATGGCCGTTCTGCTGTGAGTCAAAGATTTTCGAATCGGACGAAAAACTGATAGTGAATTGTAACATTCAGGGCCACCTAATGACGATGGACCACGCAAATTGCGTCCCGATTCAATACATCGTCCTCCAGCCGAGTTGACTCCATGGGTCTATTGCTGCCTCGGGCACCTTATGGCCGTTCTGCTGTGAGTCTAGATTATCGAATGGGACGAAAAACTGATAGTGAATTGTAACGTTCAGGGCCACCTAATGACGGTGGATCACTCAAATTGCGTCCCGATTCAATACATCGTCCCCAGCCGACTTGACCCCATGGGACTATTGCTGCCTCGGGCACCTTATGGCCGTTCTGCTGTGAGTCTAGATTATAGAATGGGATGAAAAACTGATAATGAATTGTAACGTTCAAGGCGACCTAATGACGATGGATCACTCAAATTGCGTCCCGATTCAATACATCGTCCTCCAGCAGACTTGTCTCCATGGGTCTAATGCTGCCTCGGGCACCTTATGGCAGGCCTGCTGTGACTCAAAGATTTTCGAATCGGACGAAAAACTGATAGTGAATTGTAACGTTCAGGGCCACCTAATGACGATGGAACACTCAAATTGCGTCCCGATTCAATACATCGTCCTCCAGCAGACTTGTCTCCATGCGTCTATTGCTGCCTCGGGCACCTTATGGCCGTTCTGCTGTGAGTCAAAGATTTTCGAATCGGACGAAAAACTGATAGTGAATTGTAACGTTCAGGGCCACCTAATGACGATGGATCACTCAAATTGCGTCCCGATTAAATACAACGTCCTCCAGCCGACTTGACTCCATGGGTCTATTGCACCCTCGGGCACCTTATGTCCGTTCTGTTGTGAGTCTAGATTATCGAATGGGACAAAAAACTGATAGTGAATTGTAACGTTCAGGGCCTCCTAATGACGATGGATCACTCAAATTGCGTCCCGATTCAATACATCGTCCTCCAGCAGACTTGTCTCCATGGGTCTATTGCTGCCTCGGGCACCTTATGGCCGTTCTGCTGTGAGTCTAGATTATCGAATGGGACGAAAAACTGATAGTGAATTGTAACGTTCAGGGCCTCCTAATGACGATGGATCACTCAAATTGCGTCCCGATTCAATACATCGTCCTCCAGCCGACTTGACTCCATGGGTCTATTGCTGCCTCGGGCACCTTATGGCCGTTCTGCTGTGAGTCTAGATTATCGAATGGGACGAAAAACTGATAGTGAATTGTAACATTCAGGGCCTCCTAATGACGATGGATCACTCAAATTGCGTCCCGATTCAATACATCGTCCTCCAGCAGACTTGTCTCCATGGGTCGATTGCTGCCTCGGGCACCTAATGGCCGTTCTGCTGTGAGTCAAAGATTTTCGAATCGGACGAAAAACTGATAGTGAATTGTAACATTCAGGGCCACCTAATGACGATGGACCACGCAAATTGCGTCCCGATTCAATACATCGTCCTTCAGCCGAGTTGACTCCATGGGTCTATTGCTGCCTCCGGCACCTTATGGCCGTTCTGCTGTGAATCTAGATTATCGAATGGGACGAAAAACTGATAGTGAATTGTAACGTTCAGGGCCACCTAATGACGAAGGATCACTCAAATTGCGTCCCGATTCAATTCATCGTCCCCAGCCGACTTGTCTCCATGGGTCTATTGCTGCCTCGGGCACCTTATGGCCGTTCTGCTGTGAGTCTAGATTATCGAATGGGACGAAAAACTGATAGTGAATTGTAACATTCAGGGCCACCTAATGACGATGGATCACACAAATTGCGTCCCGATTCAATATATCGTCCTCCAGCAGACTTGTTTCCATGGGTCTATTGCTGCCTCGGGCACCTTATGGCCGCTCTGCTGTGAGTCTAAATTATAGAATGGGATGAAAAACTGATAGTGAATTCTAACGTTCAGGGCCACCTAATGACGATGGATCACACAAATTGCGTCCCGATTCAATATATCGTCCTCCAGCAGACTTGTTTCCATGGGTCTATTGTTGCCTCGGCACCTTATGGCCGTTCTGCTGTGAGTCAAAGATTTTCGAATCGGACGAAAAACTGATAGTGAATTGTAACTTTCAGGGCAACCTAATGACGATGGATCACTCAAATTGCGTCCCGATTCAATACATCGTCCTCCAACCGACTTGTCTCCATGGGTCTAATGCTGCCTCGGGCACCTTATGGCAGGCCTGCTGTGACTCAAAGATTTTCGAATCGGACGAAAAACTGATAGTGAATTGTAACGTTCAGGGCCTCCTAATGACGATGGAACACTCAAATTGCGTCCCGATTCAATACATCGTCCTCCAGCAGACTTGTCTCCATGCGTCTATTGCTGCCTCGGGCACCTTATGGCCGTTCTGATGTGAGTCAAAGATTTTCGAATCGGACGAAAAACTGATAGTGAATTGTAACGTTCAGGGCCACCTAATGACGATGGATCACTCAAATTGCGTCCCGATTAAATACAACGTCCTCCAGCCGACTTGACTCCATGGGTCTATTGCTGCCTCGGGCACCTTATGGCCGTTCTGCTGTGAGTCTAGATTATCGAATGGGACAAAAAACTGATAGTGAATTGTAACGTTCAGGGCCTCCTAATGACGATGGATCACTCAAATTGCGTCCCGATTCAATACATCGTCCTCCAGCAGACTTGTCTCCATGGGTCTATTGCTGCCTCGGGCACCTTATGGCCGTTCTGCTGTGAGTCTAGATTATCGAATGGGACGAAAAACTGATAGTGAATTGTAACGTTCAGGGCCACCTAATGACGATGGATCTCTCAAATTGCGTCCCGATTCAATACATCGTCCTCCAGCCGACTTGACTCCATGGGTCTATTGCTGCCTCGGGCACCTGGTGGCCGTTCCGCTGTGAGTCTAGATTATCGAATGGGACGAAAAACTGATAGTGAATTGTAACGTTCAGGGCCTCCTAATGACGATGGATCACTCAAATTGCGTCCCGATTCAATACATCGTCCTCCAGCCGACTTGACTCCATGGGTCTATTGCTGCCTCGGGCACCTTATGGCCTTTCTGCTGTGAGTCTAGATTATCGAATGGGACGAAAAACTGATAGTGAATTGTAACATTCAGGGCCTCCTAATGACGATGGATCACTCAAATTGCGTCCCGATTCAATACATCGTCCTCCAGCAGACTTGTCTCCATGGGTCGATTGCTGCCTCGGGCACCTAATGGCCGTTCTGCTGTGAGTCAAAGATTTTCGAATCGGACGAAAAACTGATAGTGAATTGTAACATTCAGGGCCACCTAATGACGATGGACCACGCAAATTGCGTCCCGATTCAATACATCGTCCTCCAGCCGAGTTGACTCCTTGGGTCTATTGCTGCCTCCGGCACCTTATGGCCGTTCTGCTGTGAATCTAGATTATCGAATGGGACGAAAAACTGATAGTGAATTGTAACGTTCAGGGCCACCTAATGACGAAGGATCACTCAAATTGCGTCCCGATTCAATACATCGTCCCCAGCCGACTTGTCTCCATGGGTCTATTGCTGCCTCGGGCACCTTATGGCCGTTCTGCTGTGAGTCTAGATTATCGAATGGGACGAAAAACTGATAATGAATTGTAACGTTCAGGGCCACCTAATGACGATGGATCACTCAAATTGCGTCCTGATTCAATACATCGTCCTCCAGCCGACTTGTCTCCATGGGTCTATTGCACCCTCGGGCACCTTATGGCCGTTCAGCTGTGACTCAAAGATTTTCGAATCGGACGAAAAACTGATAGTGAATTGTAACGTTCAGGGCCTCCTAATGACGATGGAACACTCAAATTGCGTCCCGATTCAATACATCGTCCTCCAGCCGACTTGTCTCCATGGGTCTATTGCTGCCTCGGGCACCTTATGGCCGTTCTGCTGTGAGTCAAAGATTTTCGAATCGGACGAAAAACTGATAGTGAATTGTAACTTTCAGGGCCACCTAATGACGATGGATCACTCAAACTGCGTCCCGATTAAATACATCGACCTCCAGCCGACTTGTCTCCATGGGTCTATTGCTGCCTCGGGCACCTTATGGCCATTCTGCTGAGAGTCAAAGATTTTCGAATCGGACGAAAAACTGATAGTGAATTGTAACGTTCAGGGCCACCTAATGACGATGGATCACTCAAATTGCGTCCCGATTCAATACATCGTCCTCCAGCCGACTTTACTCCATGGGTCTATTGCTGCCTCGGGCACCTTATGGCCGTTCTGCTGTGAGTCTAGATTATCGAATGGGACAAAAAACTGATAGTGAATTGTAACGTTCAGGGCCTCCTAATGACGATGGATCACTCAAACTGCGTCCCGATTCAATACATCGTCCTCCAGCAGACTTGTCTCCATGGGTCTATTGCTACCTCGGGCACCTTATGGCCGTTCTGCTGTGAGTCAAAGATTTTCGAATGGGACGAAAAACTGATAGTGAATTGTAACGTTCAGGGCCACCTAATGACGATGGATCACTCAAATTGCGTCCCGATTCAATACATCGTCCTCCAGCCGAGCTGACTCCATGGGTCTATTGCTCCCTCGGGCACCTTATGGCCGTTCTGCTGTGAGTCTAGATTATCGAATGGGACGAAAAACTGATAGTGAATTGTAACGTTCAGGGCCTCCTAATGACGATGGATCACTCAAATTGCGTCCCGATTCATTACATCGTCCTCCAGCCGACTTGTCTCCATGGGTGTATTGCTGCCTCGGGCACCTTATGGCCGTTCTGCTGTGAGTCTAGATTATCGAATGGGACGAAAAACTGATAGTGAATTGTAACATTCAGGGCCTCCTAATGACGATGGATCACTCAAATTGCGTCCCGATTCAATACATCGTCCTCCAGCAGACTTGTCTCCATGGGTCGATTGCTGCCTCGGAGACCTAATGGCCGTTCTGCTGTGAGTCAAAGATTTTCGAATCGGACGAAAAACTGATAGTGAATTGTAACATTCAGGGCCACCTAATGACGATGGACCACGCAAATTGCGTCCCGATTCAATACATCGTCCTCCAGCCGAGTTGACTCCATGGGTCTATTGCTGCCTCCGGCACCTTATGGCCGTTCTGCTGTGAATCTAGATTATCGAATGGGACGAAAAACTGATAATGAATTGTAACGTTCAGGGCCAGCTAATGACGATGGATCCCTCAAATTGCGTCCTGATTCAATACATCGTCCTCCAGCAGACTTGACTTCATGGGTCCATTGCTGCCTCGGGCACCTTATGGCCGTTCTGCTGAGTGTCAAAGATTTTCGAATCGGACGAAAAACTGATAGTGAATTGTAACTTTCAGGGCCACCTAATGACGATGGATCACTCAAATTGCGTCCCGATTCAATACATCGTCCTCCAGCCGACTTGACTCCATGGGTCGATTGCTGCCTCGGGCACCTTATGGCCGTTCTGCTGTGAGTCAAAGATTTTCGAATCGGACGAAAAACTGATAGTGATTTGTAACATTCAGGGCCACCTAATGACGATGGACCACACAGATTGCGTCCCGATTCAGTACATCGTCCACTAGCCGACTTGACTCCATGGGACTATTGCTGCCTCGGGCACCTTATGGCCGTTCTGCTGTGAGTCTAGATTATATAATGGGATGAAAAACTGATAGTGAATTCTAACGTTCAGGGCCACCTAATGACGATGGATCACTCAAATTGCGTCTCGATTCAATATATCGTCCCCCAGCAGACTTGTTTCCATGGGTCTATTGTTGCCTCGGCTCCTTATGGCCGTTCTGCTGTGAGTCAAAGATTTTCGAATCGGACGAAAAACTGATAGTGAATTGTAACTTTCAGGGCAACCTAATGACGATGGATCACTCAAATTGCGTCCCGATTCAATACATCGTCCTCCAACCGACTTGTCTCCATGGGTCTATTGCTGCCTCGGGCACCTTATGGCCGTTCTGCTGTGAGTCTAGATTATCGAATGGGACGAAAAACTGATAGTGAATTGTAACTTTCAGGGCCACCTAATGACGATGGATCACTCAAATTGCGTCCCGATTCAATACATCGTCCTCCAGCAGACTTGTCTCCATGGGTCTATTGCTGCCTCGGGCACCTTATGGCCGTTCTGCTGTGAGTCAAAGATTTTCGAATCGGACGAAAAACTGATAGTGAATTGTAACGTTCAGGGCCACCTAATGACGATGGATCACTCAAATTGCGTCCCGATTCAATACATCGTCCTCCAGCCGACATGTCTCCATGGGTCTATTGCTGCCTTGGCACCTTATGGCCGTTCTGCTGTGAGTCAAAGATTTTCGAATCGGACGAAAAACTGATAGTGAATTGTAACGTTCAGGGCCACCTAATGACGATGGATCACTCAAATTGCGACCCGATTCAATACATTGTCCTCCAGCAGACTGTCTCCATGGGTCTATTGCAGCCTCGGGCACCTTATGGCCGTTCAGCTGTGACTCAAAGATTTTCGAATCGGACGAAAAACTGATAGTGAATTGTAACGTTCAGGGCCTCCTAATGACGATGGAAAACTCAAATTGCGTCCCGATTCAATACATCGTCCTCCAGCCGACTTGTCTCCATGGGTCTATTGCACCCTCGGGCACCTTATGGCCGTTCAGCTGTGACTCAAAGATTTTCGAATCGGACGAAAAACTGATAGTGAATTGTAACGTTCAGGGCCTCCTAATGACGATGGAACACTCAAATTGCGTCCCGATTCAATACATCGTCCTCCAGCCGACTTGTCTCCATGGGTCTATTGCTGCCTCGGGCACCTTATGGCCGTTCTGCTGTGAGTCAAAGATTTTCGAATCGGACGAAAAACTGATAGTGAATTGTAACTTTCAGGGCCACCTAATGACGATGGATCACTCAAACTGCGTCCCGATTAAATACATCGACCTCCAGCCGACTTGTCTCCATGGGTCTATTGCTGCCTCGGGCACCTTATGGCCATTCTGCTGAGAGTCAAAGATTTTCGAATCGGACGAAAAACTGATAGTGAATTGTAACGTTCAGGGCCTCCTAATGACGATGGAACACTAAAATTGCGTCCCGATTCAATACATCGTCCTCCAGCAGACTTGACTTCATGGGTCTATTGCTGCCTCGGGCACCTTATGGCCGTTCTGCTGTGAGTCAAAGATTTTCGAATCGGACGAAAAACTGATAGTGAATTGTAACGTTCAGGGCCACCTAATGACGATGGATCACTCAAATTGCGTCCCGATTCAATACATCGTCCTCCAGCCGACTTTACTCCATGGTTCTATTGCTGCCTCGGGCACCTTATGGCCGTTCTGCTGTGAGTCTAGATTATCGAATGGGACAAAAAACTGATAGTGAATTGTAACGTTCAGGGCCTCCTAATGACGATGGATCACTCAAACTGCGTCCCGATTCAATACATCGTCCTCCAGCAGACTTGTCTCCATGGGTCTATTGCTGCCTCGGGCACCTTATGGCCGTTCTGCTGTGAGTCTAGATTATCGAATGGGACGAAAAACTGATAGTGAATTGTAACGTTCAGGGCCACCTAATGACGATGGATCACTCAAATTGCGTCCCGATTCAATACATCGTCCTCCAGCCGAGTTGACTCCATGGGTCTATTGCTGCCTCGGGCACCTTATGGCCGTTCTGCTGTGAGTCTAGATTATCGAATGGGACGAAAAACTGATAGTGAATTGTAACGTTCAGGGCCTCCTAATGACGATGGATCACTCAAATTGCGTCCCGATTCATTACATCGTCCTCCAGCCGACATGTCTCCATGGGTCTATTGCTGCCTCGGGCACCTTATGGCCGTTCTGCTGTGAGTCTAGATTATCGAATGGGACGAAAAACAGATAGTGAATTGTAACGTTCAGGGCCTCCTAATGACGATGGATCACTCAAATTACGTCCCGATTCAATACATCGTCCTCCAGCAGACTTGTCTCCATGGGTCGATTGCTGCCTCGGGCACCTATTTGCCGTTCAGCTGTGAGTCAAAGATTTTCGAATCGGACGAAAAACTGATAGTGAATTGTAACATTCGGGGCCACCTAATGACGATGGACCACGCAAATTGCGTCCCGATTCAATACATCGTCCCCAGCCGACTTGTCTCCATGGGTCTATTGCTGCCTCGGGCACCTTATGGCCGTTCTGCTGTGAGTCTAGATTATCGAATGGGACGAAAAACTGATAGTGAATTGTAACGTTCAGGGCCACCTAATGACGATGGATCACTCAAATTGCGTCCTGATTCAATACATCGTCCTCCAGCAGACTTGACTTCATGGGTCTATTGCTGCCACGGGCAATTTATGGCCGTTGTGGTGAGTGTCAAAGATTTTCGAATCGGACGAAAAACTGATAGTGAATTGTAACTTTCAGGGCCACCTAATGACGATGGACCACACAAATTGCGTCCCGATTCAGTACATCGTCCACTAGCCGACTTGACTCCATGGGACTATTGCTGCCTCGGGCACCTTATGGCCGTTCTGCTGTGAGTCTAGATTATAGAATGGGATGAAAAACTGATAGTGAATTCTAACGTTCAGGGCCACCTAATGACGATGGATCACTCAAATTGCGTCCTGATTCAATACATCGTCCTCCAGCAGACTTGTCTCCATGGGTCTATTGCTGCCTCGGGCACCTTATGGCAGGCCTGCTGTGACTCAAAGATTTTCGAATCGGACGAAAAACTGATAGTGAATTGTAACGTTCAGGGCCTCCTAATGACGATGGAACACTCAAATTGCGTCCCGATTCAATACATCGTCCTCCAGCAGACTTGTCTCCATGGGTCTATTGCTGCCTCGGGCACCTTATGGCCGTTCTGCTGTGAGTCAAAGATTTTCGAATCGGAAGAAAAACTGATAGTGAATTGTAACATTTAGGGCCACCTAGTGACGATGGACCACACAAATTGCGTCCGGATTCAGTACATCGTCCTCCAGCCGACCTGACTCCATGGGTCTATTGCTGCCTCAGGCACCTTATGGCCGTTCTGCTGTGAGTCTAGATTATCGAATGGGACGAAAAACTGATAGTGAATTGTAACGTTCAGGGCCACCTAATGACGATGGATCTCTCAAATTGCGTCCCGATTCAATACATCGTCCTCCAGCCGACTTGTCTCCATGGGTCTATTGCTCCCTCGGGCACCTTATGGCCGTTCTGCTGTGAGTCTAGATTATCGAATGGGACGAAAAACTGATAGTGAATTGTAACTTTCAGGGCCACGTAATGACGATGGATCACTCAAATTGCGTCCCGATTCAATACATCGTCCTCCAGCAGACCTGTCTCCATGGGTCTATTGCTGCCTCGGGCACCTTATGGCCGTTCAGCTGTGACTCAAAGATTTTCGAATCGGACGAAAAACTGATAGTGAATTGTAACGTTCAGGGCCTCCTAATGACGATGGAACACTCAAATTGCGTCCCGATTCAATATATCGTCCTCCAGCAGACTTGTCTCCATGGGTCTATTGCAGCCTCGGGCACCTTATGGCCGTTCAGCTGTGACTCAAAGATTTTCGAATCGGACGAAAAACTGATAGTGAATTGTAACGTTCAGGGCCTCCTAATGACGATGGAACACTCAAATTGCGTCCCGATTCAATACATCGTCCTCCAGCCGACTTGTCTCCATGGGTCTATTGCTGCCTCGGGCACCTTATGGCCGTTCTGCTGTGAGTCAAAGATTTTCGAATCGGACGAAAAACTGATAGTGAATTGTAACTTTCAGGGCCACCTAATGACGATGGATCACTCAAATTGCGTCCCGATTAAATACATCGTCCTCCAGCCGACTTGTCTCCATGGGTCTATTGCTGCCTCGGGCACCTTATGGCCATTCTGCTGTGAGTCAATGATTTTCGAATCGGACGAAAAACTGATAGTGAATTGTAACGTTCAGGGCCTCCTAATGACGATGGAACACTAAAATTGCGTCCCGATTCAATACATCGTCCTCAAGCAGACTTGACTTCATGGGTCTATTGCTGCCTCGGGCACCTTATGGCCGTTCTACTGTGAGTCAAAGATTTTCGAATCGGACGAAAAACTGATAGTGAATTGTAACGTTCAGGGCCACCTAATGACGATGGATCACTCAAATTGCATCCTGATTCAATACATCGTCCTCCAGCAGACTTGACTTCATGGGTCTATTGCTGCCTCGGGCACCTTATGGCCGTTCTGCTGTGAGTCAAAGATTTTCGAATCGGACGAAAAACTGATAGTGAATTGTAACTTTCAGGGCCACCTAATGACGATGGATCACTCAAATTGCGTTCCGATTAAATACATCGTCCTCCAGCAGACTTGTCTCCACGGGTCGTTTGCTGCCTCGGGCACCTTATGGCCGTTCTGCTGTGAGTCAAAGATTTTCGAATCGGACGGAAAACTGACAGTGAATTGTAACATTCAGGGCCACCTAAGGACGATGGACCACACAAATTGCGTCCCGATTCAGTACATCGTCCACTAGCCGACTTGACTCCATGGGACTATTGCTGCCTCGGGCACCTTATGGCCGTTCTGCTGTGAGTCTAGATTATAGAATGGGATGAAAAACTGATAGCGAATTGTAACGTTCAGGGCCACCTAATGACGATGGATCACTCAAATTGCATCCCGATTCAATACATCGTCCTCCAGCAGACCTGTCTCCATGGGACTATTGCTGCCTCGGGCACGTTATGGCAGGCCTGCTGTCACTCAAAGATTTTCAAATCGGACGAAAAACTGATAGTGAATTGTAACGTTCAGGGCCTCCTAATGACGATGGAACACTCAAATTGCGTCCCGATTCAATACATCGTCCTCCAGCAGACTTGTCTCCATGCGTCTATTGCTGCCTCGGGCACCTTATGGCCGTTCGGCTGTGAGTCAAAGATTTTCGAATCGGACGAAAAACTGATAGTGAATTGTAACGTTCAGGGCCACCTAATGACGATGGATCACTCAAATTGCGTCCCGATTCAATACATCGTCCTCAAGCCGACTTGACTCCATGGGTCTATTGCTGCCTCGGGCACCTTATAGCCGTTCTGCTGTGAGTCTAGATTATCGAATGGAACAAAAAACTGATAGTGAATTGTAACGTTCAGGGCCTCCTAATGACGATGGATCACTCAAATTGCGTCCCGATTCAATACATCGTCCTCCAGCAGACTTATCTCCATGGGTCTATTGCTGCCTCGGGCACCTTATGGCCGTTCTGCTGTGAGTCTAGATTATCGAATGGGACGAAAAACTGATAGTGAATTGTAACGTTCAGGGCCTCCTAATGACGATGGATCACTCAAATTGCGTCCCGATTCAATACATCGTCCTCCAGCCGACTTGACTCCATGGGTCTATTGCTGCCTCGGGCACCTTATGGCAGGCCTGCTGTGACGCAAAGATTTTCGAATCGGACGAAAAACTGATAGTGAATTGTAACGTTCAGGGCCTCCTAATGACGATGGAACACTCAAATTGCGTCCCGATTCAATACATCGTCCTCCAGCAGACTTGTCTCCATGCGTCTATTGCTGCCTCGGGCACCTTATGGCCGTTCGGCTGTGAGTCAAAGATTTTCGAATCGGACGAAAAACTGATAGTGAATTGTAACGTTCAGGGCCACCTAATGACGATGGATCACTCAAATTGCGACCCGATTCAATACATCGTCCTCCAGCCGACTTGACTCCATGGGTCTATTGCTGCCTCGGGCACCTTATGGCCGTTCTGTTGTGAGTCTAGATTATCGAATGGGACAAAAAACTGATAGTGGATTGTAACGTTCAGGGCCTCCTAATGACGATGGATCACTCAAATTGCGTCCCGATTCAATACATCGTCCTCCAGCAGACTTGTCTCCATGGGTCTATTGCTGCCTCGGGCACCTTATGGCCGTTCTGCTGTGAGTCTAGATTATCGAATGGGACGAAAAACTGATAGTGAATTGTGACGTTCAGGGCCACCTAATGACGATGGATCACTCAAATTGCGTCCCGATTCAATACATCGTTCTCCAGCCGACTTGACTCCATGGGTCTATTGCTGCCTCGGGCACCTTATGGCCGTTCTGCGGTGAGTCTAGATTATCGAATGGGACGAAAAACTGATAGTGAATTGTAACGTTCAGGGCCACCTAATGACGATGGATCACTCAAATTGCGTCCTGATTCAATACATCGTCCTCCAGCAGACTTGACTTCATGGGTCCATTGCTGCCTCGGGGCACCTTATGGCCGTTCTGCTGTGAGTCAAAGATTTTCGAATCGGACGAAAAACTGATAGTGAATTGTAACTTTCAGGGCCACCTAATGACGATGGATCACTCAAATTGCGTCCCGATTCAATACATCGTCCTCCAGCAGACTTGTCTCCATGGGTCGATTGCTGCCTCGGGCACCTTATGGCCGTTCTGCTGTGAGTCAAAGATTTTCGAATCGGACGGAAAACTGATAGTGATTTGTAACATTCAGGGCCACCTAATGACGATGGACCACACAAATTGCGTCCCGACTCAGTACATCGTCCACTAGCCGACTTGACTCCATGGGACTATTGCTGCCTCGAGCACCTAATGGCCGTTCTGCTGTGAGTCAAAGATTTTCGAATCGGACGAAAAACTGATAGTGAATTGTAACATTCAGGGCCACCTAATGACGATGGATCACTCAAATTGCGTCCCGATTCAATACATCGTCCTCCAGCCGAGTTGACTCCATGGGTCTATTGCTGCCTCGGGCACCTTATTGGCCGTTCTGCTGTGAGTCTAGATTATCGAATGGGACGAAAAACTGATAGTGAATTGTGACGTTCAGGGCCACCTAATGACGATGGATCACTCAAATTGCGTCCCGATTCAATACATCGTCCTCCAGCCGACTTGACTCCATGGGTCTATTGCTGCCTCGGGCACCTTATCGCCGTTCTGCGGTGAGTCTAGATTATCGAATGGGACGAAAAACTGATAGTGAATTGTAACGTTCAGGGCCACCTAATGACGATGGATCACTCAAATTGCGTCCTGATTCAATACATCGTCCTCCAGCAGACTAGACTTCATGGGTCTATTGCTGCCTCGGGCACCTTATGGCCGTTCTGCTGTGAGTCAAAGATTTTCGAATCGGACGAAAAACTGATAGTGAATTGTAACTTTCAGGGCCACCTAATGACGATGGATCACTCAAATTGCGTCCCGATTCAATACATCGCCCTCCAGCAGACTTGTCTCCATGGGTCGATTGCTGCCTCGGGCACCTTATGGCCGTTCTGCTGTGAGTCAAAGATTTTCGAATCGGACGGAAAACTGATAGTGATATGTAACATTCAGGGCCAGCTAATGACGATGGACCACGCAAATTGCGTCCCGATTCAATACATCGTCCTCCAGCAGACTTGTCTCCATGGGTCGATTGCTGCCTCGGGCACCTAATGGCCGTTCTGCTGTGAGTCAAAGTTTTTCGATTCGGACGAAAAACTGATAGTGAATTGTAACATTCAGGGCCACCTAATGACGATGGATCACTCAAATTGCGTCCCGATTCAATACATCGTCCTCCAGCCGAGTTGACTCCATGGGTCTATTGCTGCATCGGGCACCTTATGGCCGTTCTGCTGTGAGTCTAGATTATCGAATGGGACGAAAAACTGATAGTGAATTGTAACGTTCAGGGCCTCCTAATGACGATGGATCACTCAAATTGCGTCCCGATTCATTACGTCGTCCTCCAGCCGACTTGACTCCATGGGTCTATTGCTGCCTCGGGCACCTTATGGCCGTTCTGCTGTGAGTCTAGATTATCGAATGGGACGAAAAACTGATAGTGAATTGTAACGTTCAAGGCCTCCTAATGACGATGGATCACTCAAATTGCGTCCCGATTCAATACATCGTCCTCCAGCAGACTTGTCTCCATGGGTCGATTGCTGCCTCGGGCACCTAATGGCCGTTCTGCTGTGAGTCAAAGATTTTCGAATCGGACGAAAAACTGATAGTGAATTGTAACATTCAGGGCCACCTAATGACGATGGACCACGCAAATTGCGTCCCGATTCAATACATCGTCCTCCAGCCGAGTTGACTCCATGGGTCTATTGCTGCCTCGGGCACCTTATGGCCGTTCTGCTGTGAATCTAGATTATCGAATGGGACGATAAAACTGATAGTGAATTGTAACGTTCAGGGCCACCTAATGACGATGGATCACTCAAATTGCGTCCCGATTCAATACATCGTCCCCAGCCGACTTGTCTCCATGGGTTTATTGCTGCCTCGGGCACCTTATGGCCGTTCTGCGGTGGGTCTAGATTATCGAATGGGACGAAAAACTGATAGTGAATTGTAACGTTCAGGGCCACCTAATGACGATGGATCACTCAAATTGCGTCCTGATTCAATCCCTCGTCCTCCAGCAGAATTGACTTCATGGGTCTATTGCTGCCTCGGGCACCTTATGGCCGTTCTGCTGTGAGTCAAAGATTATCGAATCGGACGAAAAACTGATAGTGAATTGTAACTTTCAGGGCCACCTAATGACGATGGATCACTCAAATTGCGTCCCGATTCAATACATCTTCCTCCAGCAGACTTGTCTCCATGGGTCGATTGCTGCCTCGGGCACCTTATGGCCGTTCTGCTGTGAGTCAAAGATTTTCTAATCGGACGGAAATCTGATAGTGATTTGTAACATTCAGGGCCACCTAATGACGATGGACCACACAAATTGCGTCCCGATTCAGTACATCGTCCACTAGCCGACTTGACTCCATGGGACTATTGCTGCCTCGGGCACCTTATGGCCGTTCTGCTGTGAGTCTAGATTATCGAATGGGACAAAAAACTGATAGTGAATTGTAACGTTCAGGGCCTCCTAATGACGATGGATCACTCAAATTGCGTCCCGATTCAATACATCGTCCTCCAGCAGACTTGTCTCCATGGGTCTATTGCTGCCTCGGGCAGCTTATGGCCGTTCTGCTGTGAGTCTAGATTATCGAATGGGACGAAAAACTGATAGTGAATTGTGACGTTCAGGGCCACCTAATGACGATGGATCACTCAAATTGCGTCCCGATTCAATACATCGTCCTCCAGCCGACTTGACTCCATGGGTCTATTGCTGCCTCGGGCACCTTATGGCCGTTCTGCGGTGAGTCTAGATTATCGAATGGGACGAAAAACTGATAGTGAATTGTAACGTTCTGGGCCACCTAATGACGATGGATCACTAAAATTGCGTCCTGATTCAATACATCGTCCTCCAGCAGACTTGACTTCATGGGTCTATTGCTGCCTCGGGCACCTTATGGCCGTTCTGCTGTGAGTCAAAGATTTTCGAATCGGACGAAAAACTGATAGTGAATTGTAACTTTCAGGGCCACCTAATGACGATGGATCACTCAAATTGCGTCCCGATTCAATACATCGTCCTCCAGCAGACTTGTCTCCATGGGTCTATTGCTGCCTCGGGCACCTTATGGCCGTTCTGCTGTGAGTCAAAGATTTTCGAATCGGACGGAAAACTGATAGTGATTTGTAACATTCAGGGCCACCTAATGACGATGGACCACACAAATTGCGTCCCGATTCAGTACATCGTCCACTAGCCGACTTGACTCCATGGGACTATTGCTGCCTCGGGCACCTAATGTCCGTTCTGCTGTGAGTCAAAGATTTTCGAATCGGACGAAAAACTGATAGTGAATTGTAACATTCAGGGCCACCTAGTGACGATGGACCACGCAAATTGCGTCCCGATTCAATACATCGTCCTCCAGCAGACTTGTCTCCATGGGTCGATTGCTGCCTCGGGCACCTAATGGCCGTTCTGCTGTGAGTCAAAGTTTTTCGATTCGAACGAAAAACTGATAGTGAATTGTAACATTCAGGGCCACCTAATGACGATGGATCACTCAAATTGCGTCCCGATTCAATACATCGTCCTCCAGCCGAGTTGACTCCATGGGTCTATTGCTGCCTCGGGCACCTTATGGCCGTTCTGCTGTGAGTCTAGATTATCGAATGGGACGAAAAACTGATAGTGAATTGTAACGTTCAGGGCCACCTAATGACGATGGACCACACAAATTGCGTCCCGATTCAGTACATCGTCCACTAGCCGACTTGACTCCATGGGACTATTGCTGCCTCGGGCAAATTATGGCCGTTCTGCTGTGAGTCTAGATTATAGAATGGGATGAAAAACTGATAGCGAATTGTAACGTTCAGGGCCACCTAATGACGATGGATCACTCAAATTGCATCCCGATTCAATACATCGTCCTCCAGCAGACTTGTCTCCATGGGTCTATTGCTGCCTCGGGCACCTTATGGCAGGCCTGCTGTGACTCAAAGATTTTCGAATCGGACGAAAAACTGATAGTGAATTGTAACGTTCAGGGCCTCCTAATGACGATGGAACACTCAAATTGCGTCCCGATTCAAAACATCGTCCTCCAGCAGACTTGTCTCCATGCGTCTATTGCTGCCTCGGGCACCTTATGGCCGTTCTGCTGTGAGTCAAAGATTTTCGAATCGGACGAAAAACTGATAGCGAATTGTGACGTTCAGGGCCACCTAATGACGATGGATCACTCAAATTGCGTCCCGATTCAATACATCGTCCTCCAGCCGACTTGACTCCATGGGTCTATTGCTGCCTCGGGCACCTTATGGCCGTTCTGCGGTGAGTCTAGATTATCGAATGGGACGAAAAACTGATAGTGAATTGTAACGTTCTGGGCCACCTAATGACGATGGATCACTCAAATTGCGTCCTGATTCAATACATCGTCGTCCAGCAGACTTGACTTCATGGGTCTATTGCTGCCTCGGGCACCTTATGGCCGTTCTGCTGTGAGTCAAAGATTTTCGAATCGGACGAAAAACTGATAGTGAATTGTAACTTTCAGGGCCACCTAATGACGATGGATCACTCAAATTGCGTCCCGATTCAATACATCGTCCTCCAGCAGACTTGTCTCCATGGGTCGATTGCTGCCTCGGGCACCTTATGGCCGTTCTGCTGTGAGTCAAAGATTTTCGAATCGGACGGAAAACTGATAGTGATATGTAACATTCAGGGCCACCTAATGACGATGGACCACACAAATTGCGTCCCGATTCAATACATCGTCCTCCAGCCGAGTTGACTCCATGGGTCTATTGCTGCCTCGGGCACCTTATGGCCGTTCTGCTGTGAGTCTAGATTATCGAATGGGACGAAAAACTGATAGTGAATTGTAACGTTCAGGGCCTCCTAATGACGATGGATCACTCAAATTGCGTCCCGATTCAGTACATCGTCCACTAGCCGACTTGACTCCATGGGACTATTGCTGCCTCGGGCACCTTATGGCCGTTCTGCTGTGAGTCTAGATTATAGAATGGGATGAAAAACTGATAGCGAATTGTAACGTTCAGGGGCACCTAATGACGATGGATCACTCAAATTGCATCCCGATTCAATACATCGTCCTCCAGCAGACTTGTCTCCATGGGTCTATTGCTGCCTCGGGCACCTTATGGCAGGCCTGCTGTGACTCAAAGATTTTCGAATCGGACGAAAAACTGATAGTGAATTGTAACGTTCAGGGCCTCCTAATGACGATGGAACACTCAAATTGCGTCCCGATTCAATACATCGTCCTCCAGCAGACTTGTCTCCATGCGTCTATTGCTGCCTCGGGCACCTTATGGCCGTTCGGCTGTGAGTCAAAGATTTTCGAATCGGACGAAAAACTGATAGTGAATTGTAACGTTCAGGGCCACCTAATGACGATGGATCACTCAAATTGCGTCCCGATTCAATACATCGTCCTCCAGCCGACTTGACTCCATGGGTCTATTGCTGCCTCGGGCACCTTATGGCTGTTCTGCTGTGAGTCTAGATTATCGAATGGGACAAAAAACTGATTGTGAATTGTAACGTTCAGGGCCTCCTAATGACGATGGATCATTCAAATTGCGTCCCGATTCAATACATCGTCCTCCAGCAGACTTGTCTCCATGGGTCTATTGCTGCCTCGGGCACCTTATGGCCGTTCTGCTGTGAGTCTAGATTATCGAATGGGACGAAAAACTGATAGTGAATTGTAACGTTCAGGGCCACCTAATGACGATGGACCACACAAATTGCGTCCCGATTCAGTACATCGTCCACTAGCCGACTTGACTCCATGGGACTATTGCTGCCTCGGGCACCTAATGTCCGTTCTGCTGTGAGTCAAAGATTTTCGAATCGGACGAAAAACTGATAGTGAATTGTAACATTCAGGGCCACCTAGTGACGATGGACCACGCAAATTGCGTCCCGATTCAATACATCGTCCTCCAGCAGACTTGTCTCCATGGGTCGATTGCTGCCTCGGGCACCTAATGGCCGTTCTGCTGTGAGTCAAAGTTTTTCGATTCGGACGAAAAACTGATAGTGAATTGTAACATTCAAGGCCACCTAATGACGATGGATCACTCAAATTGCGTCCCGATTCAATACATCGTCCTCCAGCCGAGTTGACTCCATGGGTCTATTGCTGCCTCGGGCACCTTATGGCCGTTCTGCTGTGAGTCTAGATTATCGAATGGGACGAAAAACTGATAGTGAATTGTAACGTTCAGGGCCTCCTAATGACGATGGATCACTCAAATTGCGTCCCGATTCATTACATCGTCCTCCAGCCGACTTGACTCCATGGGTCTATTGCTGCCTCGGGCAACTTATGGCCGTTCTGCTGTGAGTCTAGATAATCGAATGGGACGAAAAACTGATAGTGAATTGTAACGTTCAGGGCCACCTAATGACGATGGACCACACAAATTGTGTCCCGATTCAGTACATCGTCCACTAGCCGACTTGACTCCATGGGACTATTGCTGCCTCGGGCACCTTATGGCCGTTCTGCTGTGAGTCTAGATTATAGAATGGGATGAAAAACTGATAGCGAATTGTAACGTTCAGGGCCACCTAATGACGATGGATCACTCAAATTGCATCCCGATTCAATACATCGTCCTCCAGCAGACTTGTCTCCATGGGTCTATTGCTGCCTCGGGCACCTTATGGCAGGCCTGCTGTGACTCAAAGATTTTCGAATCGGACGAAAAACTGATAGTGAATTGTAACGTTCAGGGCCTCCTAATGACGATGGAACACTCAAATTGCGTCCCGATTCAAAACATCGTCCTCCAGCAGACTTGTCTCCATGCGTCTATTGCTGCCTCGGGCACCTTATGGCCGTTCGGCTGTGAGTCAAAGATTTTCGAATCGGACGAAAAACTGATAGCGAATTGTGACGTTCAGGGCCACCTAATGACGATGGATCACTCAAATTGCGTCCCGATTCAATACATCGTCCTCCAGCCGACTTGCCTCCATGGGTCTATTGCTGCCTCGGGCACCTTATGGCCGTTCTGCGGTGAGTCTAGATTATCGAATGGGACGAAAAACTGATAGTGAATTGTAACGTTCTGGGCCACCTAATGACGATGGATCACTCAAATTGCGTCCTGATTCAATACATCGTCGTCCAGCAGACTTGACTTCATGGGTCTATTGCTGCCTCGGGCACCTTATGGCCGTTCTGCTGTGAGTCAAAGATTTTCGAATCGGACGAAAAACTGATAGTGAATTGTAATTTCAGGGCCACCTAATGACGATGGATCACTCAAATTGCGTCCCGATTCAATACATCGTCCTCCAGCAGACTTGTCTCCATGGGTCGATTGCTGCCTCGGGCACCTTATGGCCGTTCTGCTGTGAGTCAAAGATTTTCGAATCGGACGGAAAACTGATAGTGATATGTAACATTCAGGGCCACCTAATGACGATGGACCACACAAATTGCGTCCCGATTCAATACATCGTCCTCCAGCCGAGTTGACTCCATGGGTCTATTGCTGCCTCGGGCACCTTATGGCCGTTCTGCTGTGAGTCTAGATTATCGAATGGGACAAAAAACTGATAGTGAATTGTAACGTTCAGGGCCTCCTAATGACGATGGATCACTCAAATTGCGTCCCGATTCAATACATCGTCCTCCAGCAGACTTGTCTCCATGGGTCTATTGCTGCCTCGGGCACCTTATGGCCGTTCTGCTGTGAGTCAAAGATTTTCGAATCGGACGGAAAACTGATAGTGATTTGTAACATTCAGGGCCACCTAATGACGATGGACCACACAAATTGTGTCCCGATTCAGTACATCGTCCACTAGCCGACTTGACTCCATGGGACTATTGCTGCCTCGGGCACCTAATGTCCGTTCTGCTGTGAGTCAAAGATTTTCGAATCGGACGAAAAACTGATAGTGAATTGTAACATTCAGGGCCACCTAGTGACGATGGACCACGCAAATTGCGTCCCGATTCAATACATCGTCCTCCAGCAGACTTGTCTCCATGGGTCGATTGCTGCCTCGGGCACCTAATGGCCGTTCTGCTGTGAGTCAAAGTTTTTCGATTCGGACGAAAAACTGATAGTGAATTGTAACATTCAGGGCCACCTAATGACGATGGATCACTCAAATTGCGTCCCGATTCAATACATCGTCCTCCAGCCGAGTTGACTCCATGGGTCTATTGCTGCCTCGGGCACCTTATGGCCGTTCTGCTGTGAGTCTAAATTATCGAATGGGACGAAAAACTGATAGTGAATTGTAACGTTCAGGGCCTCCAAATGACGATGGATCACTCAAATTGCGTCCCGATTCATTACATCGTCCTGCAGCCGACTTGACTCCATGGGTCTATTGCTGCCTCGGGCACCTTATGGCCGTTCTGCTGTGAGTCTAGATTATCGAATGGGACGAAAAACTGATAGTGAATTGTAACGTTCAGGGCCACCTAATGACGATGGACCACACAAATTGCGTCCCGATTCAGTACATCGTCCACTAGCCGACTTGACTCCATGGGACTATTGCTGCCTCGGGCACCTTATGGCCGTTCTGCTGTGAGTCTAGATTATAGAATGGGATGAAAAACTGATAGCGAATTGTAACGTTCAGGGCCACCTAATGACGATGGATCACTCAAATTGCATCCCGATTCAATACATCGTCCTCCAGCAGACTTGTCTCCATGGGTCTATTGCTGCCTCGGGCACCTAATGACAGGCCTGCTGTGACTCAAAGATTTTCGAATCGGACGAAAAACTGATAGTGAATTGTAACGTTCAGGGCCTCCTAATGACGATGGAACACTCAAATTGCGTCCCGATTCAAAACATCGTCCTCCAGCAGACTTGTCTCCATGCGTCTATTGCTGCCTCGGGCACCTTATGGCCGTTCGGCTGTGAGTCAAAGATTTTCGAATCGGACGAAAAACTGATAGCGAATTGTGACGTTCAGGGCCACCTAATGACGATGGATCACTCAAATTGCGTCCCGATTCAATACATCGTCCTCCAGCCGACTTGACTCCATGGGTCTATTGCTGCCTCGGGCACCTTATGGCCGTTCTGCGGTGAGTCTAGATTATCGAATGGGACGAAAAACTGATAGTGAATTGTAACGTTCTGGGCCACCTAATGACGATGGATCACTCAAATTGCGTCCTGATTCAATACATCGTCGTCCAGCAGACTTGACTTCATGGGTCTATTGCTGCCTCGGGCACCTTATGGCCGTTCTTCTGTGAGTCAAAGATTTTCGAATCGGACGAAAAACTGATAGTGATATGTAACATTCAGGGCCACCTAATGACGATGGACCACACAAATTGCGTCCCGATTCAATACATCGTCCTCCAGCCGAGTTGACTCCATGGGTCTATTGCTGCCTCGGGCACCTTATGGCCGTTCTGCTGTGAGTCTAGATTATCGAATGGGACGAAAAACTGATAGTGAATTGTAACGTTCAGGGCCTCATAATGACGATGGATCACTCAAATTGCGTCCCGATTCAGTACATCGTCCACTAGCCGACTTGACTCCATGGGACTATTGCTGCCTCGGGCACCTTATGGCCGTTCTGCTGTGAGTCTAGATTATAGAATGGGATGAAAAACTGATAGCGAATTGTAACGTTCAGGGGCACCTAATGACGATGGATCACTCAAATCGCATCCCGATTCAATACATCGTCCTCCAGCAGACTTGTCTCCATGGGTCTATTGCTGCCTCGGGCACCTTATGGCAGGCCTGCTGTGACTCAAAGATTTTCGAATCGGACGAAAAACTGATAGTGAATTGTAACGTTCAGGGCCTCCTAATGACGATGGAACACTCAAATTGCGTCCCGATTCAATACATCGTCCTCCAGCAGACTTGTCTCCATGCGTCTATTGCTGCCTCGGGCACCTTATGGCCGTTCGGCTGTGAGTCAAAGATTTTCGAATCGGACGAAAAACTGATAGTGAATTGTAACGTTCAGGGCCACCTAATGACGATGGATCACTCAAATTGCGTCCCGATTCAATACATCGTCCTCCAGCCGACTTGACTCCATGGGTCTATTGCTGCCTCGGGCACCTTATGGCCGTTCTGCTGTGAGTCTAGATTATCGAATGGGACAAAAAACTGATAGTGAATTGTAACGTTCAGGGCCTCCTAATGACGATGGATCACTCAAATTGCGTCCCGATTCAATACATCGTCCACCAGCAGACTTGTCTCCATGGGTCTATTGCTGCCTCGGGCACCTTATGGCCGTTCTGCTGTGAGTCTAGATTATCGAATGGGACGAAAAACTGATAGTGAATTGTAACGTTCAGGGCCACCTAATGACGATGGATCACTCAAATGGCGTCCCGATTCAATACATCGTCCTCCTGCCGACTTGTCTCCATGGGTCTATTGCTGCCTCGGGCACCTTATGGCCGTTCTGCTGTGAGTCTAGATTATCGAATGGGACGAAAAACTGATAGTGAATTGTAACGTTCAGGGCCTCCTAATGACGATGGATCACTCAAATTGCGTCCCGATTCAATACATCGTCCTCCAGCCGACTTGACTCCATGGGTCTATTGCTGCCTCGGGCACCTTATGGCCGTTCTGCTGTGAGTCTAGATTATCGAATGGGACGAAAAACTGATAGTGAATTGTAACGTTCAGGGCCTCCTAATGACGATGGATCACTCAAATTGTTTCCCGATTCAATACATCGTCCTCCAGCAGACTTGTCTCCATGGGTCGATTGCTGCCTCGGGCACCTAATGGCCGTTCTGCTGTGAGTCAAAGATTTTCGATTCGGACGAAAAACTGATAGTGAATTGTAACATTCAGGGCCACCTAATGACGATGGAACACTCAAATTGCGTCCCGATTCAATACATCGTCCTCCAGCCGAGTTGACTCCATGGGTCTATTGTTGCCTCGGGCACCTTATGGCCGTTCTGCTGTGAGTCTAGATTATCGAATGGGACGAAAGACTGATAGTGAATTGTAATGTTCAGGGCCTCCTAATGACGATGGATCACTCAAATTGCGTCCCGATTCATTACATCGTCCTCCAGCCGACTTGACTCCATGGGTCTATTGCTGCCTCGGGCACCTTATGGCCGTTCTGCTGTGAGTCTAGATTATCGAATGGAGTGAATTGTAACGTTCAGGGCCTCCTCATGAGGATGGATCACTCAAATTGCGTCCCGATTCAATACATCGTCCTCCAGCAGACTTGTCTCCATGGGTCGATTGCTGCCTCGGGCACCTAATGGCCGTTCTGCTGTGAGTCAAAGATTTTCGATTCGGACGAAAAACTGATAGTGAATTGTAACATTCAGGGCCACCTAATGACGATGGACCATGCAAATTGCGTCCCGATTCAATACATCGTCCTCCAGCCGAGTTGACGCCATGGGTCTATTGCTGCCTCGGGCACCTTATGGCCGTTCTGCTGTGAATCTAGATTATCGAATGGGACGAAAAACTGATAGTGAATTGTAACGTTCAGGGCCATCTAATGACGATGGATCACTCAAATTACGTCCCGATGCAATACATCGTCCCGAGCCGACTTGACTCCATGGGACTATTGCTGCCTCGGGCACCTTATGGCCGTTCTGCTGTGAGTCTAGATTATAGAATGGGATGAAAAACTGATAGTGAATTGTAACGTTCAGGGCCACCTAATGACGATGGATCACTCAAATTGCGTCCTGATTCAATCCCTCGTCCTCCAGCAGAATTGACTTCATGGGTCTATTGCTGCCTCGGGCACCTTATGGCCGTTCTGCTGTGAGTCAAAGATTTTCGAATCGGACGAAAAACTGATAGTGAATTGTAACTTTCAGGGCCACCTAATGACGATGGATCACTCAAATTGCGTCCCGATTCAATACATCGTCCTCCAGCAGACTTGTCTCCATGGGTCGATTGCTGCCTCGGGCACCTTATGGCCGTTCTGCTGTGAGTCTAGATTATAGAATGGGATGAAAAACTGATAGCGAATTGTAACGTTCAGGGGCACCTAATGACGATGGATCACTCAAATTGCATCCCGATTCAATACATCGTCCTCCAGCAGACTTGTCTCCATGCGTCTATTGCTGCCTCGGGCACCTTATGGCCGTTCGGCTGTGAGTCAAAGATTTTCGAATCGGACGAAAAACTGATAGTGAATTGTAACGTTCAGGGCCACCTAATGACGATGGATCACTCAAATTGCGTCCCGATTCAATACATCGTCCTCCAGCCGACTTGACTCCATGGGTCTATTGCTGCCTCGGGCACCTTATGGCCGTTCGGCTGTGAGTCAAAGATTTTCGAATCGGACGAAAAACTGATAGTGAATTGTAACGTTCAGGGCCTCCTAATGACGATGGAACACTCAAATTGCGTCCCGATTCAATACATCGTCCTCCAGCAGACTTATCTCCATGCGTCTATTGCTGCTCGGGCACCTTATGGCCGTTCGGCTGTGAGTCAAAGATTTTCGAATCGGACGAAAAACTGATAGTGAATTGTAACGTTCAGGGCCACCTAATGACGATGGATCACTCAAATTGCGTCCCGATTCAATACATCGTCCTCCAGCCGACTTGACTCCATGGGTCTATTGCTGCCTCGGGCACCTTATGGCCGTTCTGCTGTGAGTCTAGATTATCGAATGGGACAAAAAACTGATAGTGAATTGTAACGTTCAGGGCCTCCTAATGACGATGGATCACTCAAATTGCGTCCCGATTCAATACATCGTCCTCCAGCAGACTTGTCTCCTTGGGTCTATTGCTGCCTCGGGCACCTTATGGCCGTTCTGCTGTGAGTCTAGATTATCGAATGGGACGAAAAACTGATAGTGAATTGTAACGTTCAGGGCCACCTAATGACGATGGATCACTCAAATTGCGTCCCGATTCAATACATCGTCCTCCAGCCGACTTGACTCCATGGGTCTATTGCTGCCTCGGGCACCTTATGGCCGTTCTGCTGTGAGTCTAGATTATCGAATGGGACGAAAAACTGATGGTGAATTGTAACGTTCAGGGCCTCCTAATGACGATGGATCACTCAAATTGCGTCCCGATTCAATACATCGTCCTCCAGCCGACTTGACTCCATGGGTCTATTGCTGCCTCGGGCACCTTATGGCCGTTCTGCTGTGAGTCTAGATTATCGAATGGGACGAAAAACTGATAGTGAATTGTAACGTTCAGGGCCTCCTAATGACGATGGATCATTCAAATTGTTTCCCGATTCAATACATCGTCCTCTAGCAGACTTGTCTCCATGGGTCGATTGCTGCCTCGGGCACCTAATGGCCGTTCTGCTGTGAGTCAAAGATTTTCGATTCGGACGAAAAACTGATAGTGAATTGTAACATTCAGGGCCACCTAATGACGATGGATCACTCAATTTTCGTCCCGATTCAATTCCTCTGTCCTCCAGCCGAGTTGACTCCATGGGTCTATTGCTGCCTCGGGCACCTTATGGTCGTTCTGCTGTGAGTCTAGATTATCGAATGGAGTGAATTGTAACGTTCAGGGACTCCTCATGAGGATGGATCACTCAAATTGCGTCCCGATTCAATACATCGTCCTCCAGCAGACTTGTCTCCATGGGTCGATTGCTGCCTCGGGCACCTAATGGCCGTTCTGCTGTGAGTCAAAGATTTTCGATTCGGACGAAAAACTGATAGTGAATTGTAACATTCAGGGCCACCTAATGACGATGGACCATGCAAATTGCGTCCCGATTCAATACATCGTCCTCCAGCCGAGTTGACGCCATGGGTCTATTGCTGCCTCGGGCACCTTATGGCCGTTCTGCTGTGAATCTAGATTATCGAATGGGACGAAAAACTGATAGTGAATTGTAACGTTCAGGGCCATCTAATGACGATGGATCACTCAAATTACGTCCCGATGCAATACATCGTCCCCAGCCGACTTGACTCCATGGGACTATTGCTGCCTCGGGCACCTTATGGCCGTTCTGCTGTGAGTCTAGATTATAGAATGGGATGAAAAACTGATAGTGAATTGTAACGTTCAGGGCCACCTAATGACGATGGATCACTCAAATTGCGTCCTGATTCAAACCCTCGTCCTCCAGCAGAATTGACTTCATGGGTCTATTGCTGCCTCGGGCACCTTATGGCTGTTCTGCTGTGAGTCAAAGATTTTCGAATCGGACGAAAAACTGATAGTGAATTGTAACTTTCAGGGCCACCTAATGACGATGGATCACTCAAATTGCGTCCCGATTCAATACATCGTCCTCCAGCAGACTTGTCTCCATAGGTCGATTGCTGCCTCGGGCATCTTATGGCCGTTCTGCTGTGAGTCAAAGATTTTCGAATCGGACGGAAAACTGATAGTGATTTGTAACATTCAGGGCCACCTAATGACGATGGACCACACAAATTGCGTCCCGATTCAGTACATCGTCCACTAGCCGACTTGACTCCATGGGACTATTGCTGCCTCGGGCACCTTATGGCCGTTCTGCTGTGAGTCTAGATTATAGAATGGGATGAAAAACTGATAGCGAATTGTAACGTTCAGGGCCACCTAATGACGATGGATCACTCAAATTGCATCCCGATTCAATTCATCGTCCTCCAGCAGACTTGTCTCCACGGGTCTATTGCTGCCTCGGGCACCTTATGGCAGGCCTGCTGTGACTCAAAGATTTTCGAATCGGACGAAAAACTGATAGTGAATTGTAACGTTCAGGGCCTCCTAATGACGATGGAACACTCAAATTGCGTCCCGATTCAATACATCGTCCTCCAGCAGACTTGTCTCCATGCGTCTATTGCTGCCTCGGGCACCTTATGGCCGTTCGGCTGTGAGTCAAAGATTTTCGAATCGGACGAAAAACTGATAGTGAATTGTTAAGTTCAGGGCCACCTAATGACGATGGACCACTCAAATTGCGTCCCGATTCAATACATCGTCCTCCAGCCGACTTGACTCCATGGGTCTATTGCTGCCTCTTGCACCTTATGGCCGTTCTGCTGTGAGTCTAGATTATCGAATGGGACAAAAAACTGATAGTGAATTGTAACGTTCAGGGCCTCCTAATGACGATGGATCACTCAAATTGCGTCCCGATTCAATACATCGTCCTCCAGCAGACTTGTCTCCATGGGTCTATTGCTGCCTCGGGTACCTTATGACCGTTCTGCTGTGAGTCTAGATTATCGAATGGGACGAAAAACTGATAGTGAATTGTAACGTTCAGGGCCTCCTAATGACGATGGAACACTCAATTTGCGTCCCGATTCAATACTTCGTCCTCCAGCAGACTTGTCTCCATGCGTTCGGCTGTGAGTCAAAGATTTTCGAATCGGACGCAAAACTGATAGTGAATTGTAACGTTCAGGGCCACCTAATGACGATGGATCACTCAAATTGCGTCCCGATTCAATACATCGTCCTCCAGCCTACTTGACTCCATGGGTCTATTGCTGCCTCGGGCACCTTATGGCCGTTCTGCTGTGAGTCTAGATTATCGAATGGGACAAAAAACTGATAGTGAATTGTAACGTTCAGGGCCTCCTAATGACGATGGATCACTCAAATTGCGTCCCGATTCAATACATCGTCCTCCAGCAGACTTGTCTCCATGGGTCTATTGCTGCCTCGGGCACCTTATGGCCGTTCTGCTGTGAGTCTAGATTATGGAATGGGACGAAAAACTGATAGTGAATTGTAACGTTCAGGGCCACCTAATGACGATGGATCACTCAAATTGCGTCCCGATTCAATACATCGTCCTCCAGCCGACTTGACTCCATGGGTCTATTGCTGCCTCGGGCACCCTATGGCCGTTCTGCTGTGAGTCTAGATTATCGAATGGGACGAAAAACTGATAGTGAATTGTAACGTTCAGGGCCTCCTAATGACGATGGATCACTCAAATTGCGTCCCGATTTAATACATCGTCCTCCAGCCGACTTGACTCCATGGGTCTATTGCTGCCTCGGGCACCTTATGGCCGTTCTGCTGTGAGTCTAGATTATCGAATGGGACGAAAAACTGATAGTGAATTGTAACGTTCAGGGCCTCCTAATGACGATGGATCACTCAAATTGCGTCCCGATTCAATACATCGTCCTCCAGCAGACTTGTCTCCATGGGTCGATTGCTGCCTCGGGCACCTAATGGCCGTTCTGCTGTGAGTCAAAGATTTTCGATTCGGACGAAAAACTGATTGTGAATTGTAACATTCAGGGCCACCTAATGACGATGGACCATGCAAATTGCGTCCCGATTCAATACATCGTCCTCCAGCCGAGTTGACGCCATGGGTCTATTGCTGCCTCGGGCACCTTATGGCCGTTCTGCTGTGAATCTAGATTATCGAATGGGACGAAAAACTGATAGTGAATTGTAACGTTCAGGGCCATCTAATGACGATGGATCACTCAAATTACGTCCCGATTCAATACATAGTCCCCAGCCGACTTGACTCCATGGGACTATTGCTGCCTCGGGCACCTTATGGCCGTTCTGCTGTGAGTCAAAGATTTTCGAATCGGACGAAAAACTGATAGTGAATTGTAACATTCAGGGCCACCTAATGACGATGGACCACACAAATAGCGTCCCGATTCAGTACATCGTCCTCCAGCCGACCTGACTCCATGGGTCTATTGCTGCCTCGGGCACCTTATGGCCGTTCTGCTGTGAGTCTAGATTATCGAATGGGACGAAAAACTGATAGTGAATTGTAACGTTCAGGGCCACCTAATGACGATGGATCACTCAAATTGCGTCCCGATTCAATACATCGTCCTCCAGCAGACTTGTCTCCATGGGTCTATTGCTGCCTCGGGCACCTTATGGCCGTTCTGCTGTGAGTCTAGATTATCGAATGGGATTAAAAACTGATAGTGAATTGTAACGTTCAGGGCCACCTAATGACGATGGATCTCTCAAATTGCGTCCCGATTCAATACATCGTCCTCCAGCCGACTTGACTCCATTGGGCTACTGCTGCCTCGGGCACCTTATGGCCGTTCTGCTGTGAGTCAATGATTTTCGAAACGGACGAAAAACTGATAGTGAATTGTAACTTTCAGGGCCACCTAATGACGATGGATCACTCAAATTGCGTCCCGATTCAATACATCGTCCACCAGCCGACTTGTCTCCATGGGTCTATTGCTGCCTCGGGCACCTAATGGCCGTTCTGCTGTGAGTCAAAGATTTTCGAATCGGACGAAAAACTGATAGTGAATTGTAATGTTCAGGGCCTCCTAATGACGATGGAACACTCAAATTACGTCCCGATTCAATACATCGTCCTCCAGCAGACTTGTCTCCATGCGTCTATTGCTGCCTCGGGCACCTTATGGCCGTTCTGCTGTGAGTCAAAGATTTTCGAATCGGACGAAAAACTGATAGTGAATTGTAACATTCAGGGCCACCTAATGACGATGGACCACACAATTTGCGTCCCGATTCAATACATCGTCCTCCAGCCGACCTGACTCCATGGGTGTATTGCTGCCTCGGGCACCTTATGGCCGTTGTGCTGTGAGTCTAGTTTATCGAATGGGACGAAAAACTGACAGTGAATTGTAACTTTCAGGGCCACCTAATGACGATGGAACACTCAAATTGCGTCCCGATTCAATACATCGTCCACCAGCCGACTTGTCTCCATGGGTCGATTGCTGCCTCGGGCACCTAATGGCCGTTCTGCTGTGAGTCAAAGATTTTCGATTCGGACGAAAAACAGATAGTGAATTGTAACATTCAGGGCCACCTAATGACGATGGATCACTCAAATTGCGTCCCGATTCAATACATCGTCCTCCAGCAGACTTGTCTCCATGGGTCTAATGCTGCCTCGGGCACCTTATGGCCGTTCTGCTGTGAGTCAAAGATTTTCGAATCGGACGAAAAACTGATAGTGAATTGTAACTTTCAGGGCCACCTAATGACGATGGAACACTCAAATTGCGTCCCGATTCAATACATCGTCCTCCAGCCGACTTGTCTCCATGGGTCGATTGCTGCCTCGGGCACCTAATGGCCGTTCTGCTGTGAGTCAACGATTTTCGATTCGGACGAAAAACAGATAGAGAATTGTAACATTCAGGGCCACCTAATGACGATGGATCACTCAAATTGCGTCCCGATTCAATACATCGTCCTCCAGCAGACTTGTCTCCATGGGTCGATTGCTGCCTCGGGCACCTAATGGCCGTTCTGCTGTGAGTCAAAGAGTTTCGAATCGGACGAAAGACTGACAGTGAATTGTAACATTCAGGGCCACCTAATGACGATGGACCACGCAAATTGCGTCCCGATTCAATACATCGTCCTCCAGCCGAGTTGACTCCATGGGTCTATTGCTGCCTCGGGCACCTTATGGCCGTTCTGTTGTGAATCTAGATTATCGAATGGGACGAAAAACTGATAGTGAATTGTAACGTTCAGGGCCACCTAATGACGCTGGATCACTCAAATTGCGTCCCGATTCAATACATCGTCCCCAGCCGACTTGTCTCCATGGGTTTATTGCTGCCTCGGGCACCTTATGGCCGTTCTGCGGTGAGTCTAGATTATCGAATGGGACGAAAAACTGATAGTGAATTGTAAGGTTCAGGGCCACCTAATGACGATGGATCACTCAAATTGCGTCCTGATTCAATACATCGTCCTCCAGCAGACTTGACTTCATGGGTCTATTGCTGCCTCGGGCACCTTATGGCAGGCCTGCTGTGACTCAAAGATTTTCGAATCGGACGAAAAACTGAAAGTGAATTGTAACGTTCAGGGCCTCCTAATGACGATGGAACACTCAATTTGCGTCCCGATTCAATACATCGTCCTCCAGCAGACTTGTCTCCATGCGTCTATTGCTGCCTCGGGCACCTTATGGCCGTTCGGCTGACTGTCAAAGATTTTCGAATCGGACGCAAAACTGATAGTGAATTGTAACGTTCAGGGCCACCTAATGACGATGGATCACTCAAATTGCGTCCCGATTCAATACATCGTCCTCCAGCCTACTTGACTCCATGGGTCTATTGCTGCCTCGGGCACCTTATGGCCGTTCTGCTGTGAGTCTAGATTATCGAATGGGACAAAAAACTGATAGTGAATTGTAACGTTCAGGGCCTCCTAATGACGATGGATCACTCAAATTGCGTCCCGATTCAATACATCGTCCTCCAGCAGACTTGTCTCCATGGGTCTATTGCTGCCTCGGGCACCTTATGGCCGTTCTGCTGTGAGTCTAGATTATCGAATGGGACGAAAAACTGATAGTGAATTGTAACGTTCAGGGCCACCTAATGACGATGGATCACTCAAATTGCGTCCCGATTCAATACATCGTCCTCCAGCCGACTTGACTCCATGGGTCTATTGCTGCCTCGGGCACCCTATGGCCGTTCTGCTGTGAGTCTAGATTATCGAATGGGACGAAAAACTGATAGTGAATTGTAACGTTCAGGCCCTCCTAATGACGATGGATCACTCAAATTGCGTCCCGATTCAATACATCGTCCTCCAGCCGACTTGACTCCATGGGTCTATTGCTGCCTCGGGCACCTTATGGCCGTTCTGCTGTGAGTCTAGATTATCGAATGGGACGAAAAACTGATAGTGAATTGTAACGTTCAGGGCCTCCTAATGACGATGGATCACTCAAATTGCGTCCCGATTCAATACATCGTCCTCCAGCAGACTTGTCTCCATGGGTCGATTGCTGCCTCGGGCACCTAATGGCCGTTCTGCTGTGAGTCAAAGATTTTCGATTCGGACGAAAAACTGATTGTGAATTGTAACATTCAGGGCCACCTAATGACGATGGACCATGCAAATTGCGTCCCGATTCAATACATCGTCCTCCAGCCGAGTTGACGCCATGGGTCTATTGCTGCCTCGGGCACCTTATGGCCGTTCTGCTGTGAATCTAGATTATCGAATGGGACGAAAAACTGATAGTGAATTGTAACGTTCAGGGCCATCTAATGACGATGGATCACTCAAATTGCGTCCCGATTCAATACATCGTCCTCCAGCAGACTTGTCTCAATGGGTCTATTGCTGCCTCGGGCACCTTATGGCAGGCCTGCTGTGACTCAAAGATTTTCGAATCGGACGAAAAACTGATAGTGAATTGTAACGTTGAGGGCCTCCTAATGACGATGGAACACTCAAATTGCGTCCCGATTCAATACATCGTCCTCCAGCCGACTTGTCTCCATGGGTCTATTGCTGCCTCGGGCACCTTATGGCCGTTCTGCTGTGAGTCAAAGATTTTCGAATCGGACGAAAAACTGATAGTGAATTGTAACATTCAGGGCCACCTAATGACGATGGACCACACAAATAGCGTCCCGATTCAGTACATCGTCCTCCAGCCGACCTGACTCCATGGGTCTATTGCTGCCTCGGGCACCTTATGGCCGTTCTGCTGTGAGTCTAGATTATCGAATGGGACGAAAAACTGATAGTGAATTGTAACGTTCAGGGCCACCTAATGACGATGGATCACTCAAATTGCGTCCCGATTCAATACATCGTCCTCCAGCAGACTTGTCTCCATGGGTCTATTGCTGCCTCGGGCACCTTATGGCCGTTCTGCTGTGAGTCTAGATTATCGAATGGGATGAAAAACTGATAGTGAATTGTAACGTTCAGGGCCACCTAATGACGATGGATCTCTCAAATTGCGTCCCGATTCAATACATCGTCCTCCAGCCGACTTGACTCCGTGGGTCTACTGCTGCCTCGGGCACCTTATGACCGTTCTGCTGTGAGTCTAGATTATCGAATGGGACGAAAAACTGATAGTGAATTGTAACGTTCAGGGCCTCCTAATGACGATGGATCACTCAAATTGCGTCCCGATTCAATACATCGTCCTCCAGCCGACTTGACTCCATGGGTCTATTGCTGCCTCGGGCACCTTATGGCCGTTCTGCTGTGAGTCTAGATTATCGAATGGGACGAAAAACTGATAGTGAATTGTAACGTTCAGGACCTCCTAATGACGATGGATCACTGAAATTGCGTCCCGACTCAATACATCGTCCTCCAGCAGACTTGTCTCCATGGGTAGATTGCTGCCTCGGGCACCTAATGGCCGTTCTGCTGTGAGTCAAAGATTTTCGAATCGGACGAAAAACTGATAGTGAATTGTAACATTCAGGGCCACCTAATGACAATGGACCACGCAAATTGCGTCCCGATTCAATACATCGTCCTCCAGCCGAGTTGACTCCATGGGTCTATTGCTGCCTCGGGCACCTTATGGCTGTTCTGCTGTGAATCTAGATTATCGAATGGGACGAAAAACTGATAGTGAATTGTAACGTTCAGGGCCACCTAATGACGATGGATCACTCAAATTACGTCCCGATTCAATACATCGTCCCCAGCCGACTTGACTCCATGGGACTATTGCTGCCTCGGGCACCTTATGGCCGTTCTGCTGTGAGTCTAGATTATAGAATAGGATGAAAAACTGATAGTGAATTGTAACGTTCAGGGCCACCTAATGACGATGGATCACTCAAATTGCGTCCCGATTCAATACATCGTCCTCCAGCAGACTTGTCTCAATGGGTCTATTGCTGCCTCGGGCACCTTTTGGCCGTTCTGCTGAGAGTCAAAGATTTTCGAATCGGACGAAAAACTGATAGTGAATTGTAACATTCAGGGCCACCTAATGACGATGGACCACACAAATTGCGTCCCGATTCAGTACATCGTCCTCCAGCCGACCTGACTCCATGGGTGTATTGCTGCCTCGGGCACCTTATGGCCGTTGTGCTGTGAGTCTAGTTTATCGAATGGGACGAAAAACTGATAGTGAATTGTAACGTTCAGGGCCACCTAATGACGATGGAACACTCAAATTGCGTCCCGATTCAATACATCGTCCACCAGCCGACTTGTCTCCATGGGTCTATTGCTGCCTCGGGCACCTTATGGCAGGCCTGCTGTGACTCAAAGATTTTCGAATCGGACGAAAAACTAATAGTGAATTGTAACGTTCAGGGCCTCCTAATGACGATAGAACACTCAAATTGCGTCCCGATTCAATACATCGTCCTCCAGCCGACTTGTCTCCAGGGGTCTATTGCTGCCTCGGGCACCTTATGGCCGTTCTGCTGTGAGTCAAAGATTCTCGAATCGGACTTAAAACTGATAGTGAATTGTAACATTCAGGGCCACCTAATGACGATGGACCACACAAATTGCGTCCCGATTCAGTACATCGTCCTCCAGCCGACCTGACTCCATGGGTGTATTGCTGCCTCGGGCACCTTATGGCCGTTGTGCTGTGAGTCTAGATTATCGAATGGGACGAAAAACTGATAGTGAATTGTAACGTTCAGGGCCACCTAATGACGATGGATCACTCAAATTGCGTCCCGATTCAATACATCGTCCTCCAGCAGACTTGTCTCCATGGGTCTATTGCTGCCTCGGGCACCTTATGGCCGTTCTGCTGTGAGTCAAAGATTTTCGAATCGGACGAAAAACTGATAGTGAATTGTAACTTTCAGGGACACCTAATGACGATGGATCACTCAAATTGCGTCCCGATTCAATACATCGTCCACCAGCCGACTTGTCTCCATGGGTCTATTGCTGCCTCGGGCACCTTATGGCCGTTCTGCTGTGAGTCAAAGATTTTCGAATCGGACGAAAAACTGATAGTGAATTGTAATGTTCAGGGCCTCCTAATGACGATGGAACACTCAAATTACGTCCCGATTCAATACATCGTCCTCCAGCAGACTTGTCTCCATGCGTCTATTGCTGCCTCGGGCACCTTATGGCCGTTCTGCTGTGAGTCAAAGATTTTCGAATCGGACGAAAAACTGATAGTGAATTGTAACATTCAGGGCCACCTAATGACGATGGACCACACAATTTGCGTCCCGATTCAGTACATCGTCCTCCAGCCGACCTGACTCCATGGGTGTATTGCTGCCTCGGGCACCTTATGGCCGTTGTGCTGTGAGTCTAGTTTATCGAATGGGACGAAAAACTGATAGTGAATTGTAACGTTCAGGGCCACCTAATGACTATGGATCACTCAAATTGCGTCCCGATTCAATACATCGTCCTCCAGCAGACTTGTCTCCATGGGTCTAATGCTGCCTCGGGCACCTTATGGCCGTTCTGCTGTGAGTCAAAGGTTTTCGAATCGGACGAAAAACTGATAGTGAATTGTAATGTTCAGGGCCTCCTAATGACGATGGAACACTCAAATTACGTCCCGATTCAATACATCGTCCTCCAGCAGACTTGTCTCCATGCGTCTATTGCTGCCTCGGGCACCTTATGGCCGTTCTGCTGAGAGTCAAAGATTTTCGAATCGGACGAAAAACTGATAGTGAATTGTAACTTTCAGGGCCACCTAATGACGATGGATCACTCAAATTGCGTCCCGATTAAATACATCGTCCTCCAGCCGACTTGTCTCCATGGGTCTATTGCTGCCTCGGGCACCTTATGGCCGTTCTGCTGTGAGTCAAAGATTTTCGAATCGGACGAAAAACTGATAGTGAATTGTAACGTTCAGGGCCTCCTAATGACGATGGAACACTAAAATTGCGTCCCGATTCAATACATCGTCCTCCAGCAGACTTGACTTCATGGGTCTATTGCTGCCTCGGGCACCTTATGGCCGTTCTGCTGTGAGTCAAAGATTTTCGAATCGGACGAAAAACTGATAGTGAATTGTAACATTCAGGGCCACCTAATGACGATGGAACACTAAAATTGCGTCCCGATTCAATACATCGTCCTCCAGCAGACTTGACTTCATGGGTCTATTGCTGCCTCGGGCACCTTATGGCCGTTCTGCTGTGAGTCAAAGATTTTCGAATCGGACGAAAAACTGATAGTGAATTGTAACATTCAGGGCCACCTAATGACGATGGTCCACACAAATAGCGTCCCGATTCAGTACATCGTCCTCCAGCCGACCTGACTCCATGGGTCTATTGCTGCCTCGGGCACCTTATGGCCGTTCTGCTGTGAGTCTAGATTATCGAATGGGACGAAAAACTGATAGTGAATTGTAACGTTCAGGGCCACCTAATGACGATGGATCACTCAAATTGCGTCCCGATTCAATACATCGTCCTCCAGCAGACTTGTCTCCATGGGTCTATTGCTGCCTCGGGCACCTTATGGCCGTTCTGCTGTGAGTCTAGATTATCGAATGGGACGAAAAACTGATAGTGAATTGTAACGTTCAGGGCCACCTAATGACGATGGATCTCTCAAATTGCGTCCCGATTCAATACATCGTCCTCCAGCCGACTTGACTCCATGGGTCTACTGCTGCCTCGGGCACCTTATGACCGTTCTGCTGTGAGTCTAGATTATCGAATGGGACGAAAAACTGATAGTGAATTGTAACGTTCAGGGCCTCCTAATGACGATGGATCACTCAAATTGCGTCCCGATTCAATACATCGTCCTCCAGCCGACTTGACTCCATGGGTCTATTGCTGCCTCGGGCACCTAATGGCCGTTCTGCTGTGAGTCTAGATTATCGAATGGGACGAAAAACTGATAGTGAATTGTAACGTTCAGGGCCTCCTAATGACGATGGATCACTCAAATTGCGTCCCGATTCAATACATCGTCCTCCAGCAGAATTGTCTCCATGGGTAGATTGCTGCCTCGGGCACCTAATGGCCGTTCTGTTGTGAGTCAAATATTTTCGAATCAGACGAAAAAATTATAGTGAATTGTAACATTCAAGGCCACCTAATGACAATGGACCACGCAAATTGCGTCCCGATTCAATACATCGTCCTCCAGCCGAGTTGTCTCCATGGGTCTATTGCTGCCTCGGGCACCTTATGGCCGTTCTGCTGTGAGTCTAGATTATCGAATGGGACGAAAAACTGATAGTGAATTGTAACGTTCGCCCTGAACCTAATGACGATGGATCTCTCAAATTGCGTCCCGATTCAATACATCGTCCTCCAGCCGACTTGACTCCATGGGTCTACTTATGACCGTTCTGCTGTGAGTCTAGATTATCGAATGGGACGAAAAACTGATAGTGAATTGTAACGTTCAGGGCCTCCTAATGACGATGGATCACTCAAATTGCGTCCCGATTCAATACATCGTCCTCCAGCAGACTTATCTCAATGGGTCTATTGCTGCCTCGGGCACCTTATGGCAGGCCTGCTGTGACTCAAAGATTTTCGAATCGGACGAAAAACTAATAGTGAATTGTAACGTTCAGGGCCTCCTAATGACGATGGAACACTCAAATTGCGTCCCGATTCAATACATCGTCCTCCAGCCGACTTGTCTCCAGGGGTCTATTGCTGCCTCGGACACCTTATGGCCGTTCTGCTGTGAGTCAAAGATTTTCGAATCGGACGAAAAACTGATAGTGAATTGTAATGTTCAGGGCCTCCTAATGACGATGGAACACTCAAATTACGTCCCGATTCAATACATCGTCCTCCAGCAGACTTGTCTCCATGCGTCTATTGCTGCCTCGGGCACCTTATGGCCGTTCTGCTGAGAGTCAAAGATTTTCGAATCGGACGAAAAACTGATAGTGAATTGTAACTTTCAGGGCCACCTAATGACGATGGATCACTCAAATTGCGTCCCGATTAAATACATCGTCCTCCAGCCGACTTGTCTCCATGGGTCTATTGCTGCCTCGGGCACCTTATGGCCGTTCTGCTGTGAGTCAAAGATTTTCGAATCGGACGAAAAACTGATAGTGAATTGTAACGTTCAGGGCCTCCTAATGACGATGGAACACTAAAATTGCGTCCCGATTCAATACATCGTCCTCCAGCAGACTTGACTTCATGGGTCTATTGCTGCCTCGGGCACCTTATGGCCGTTCTGCTGTGAGTCAAAGATTTTCGAATCGGACGAAAAACTGATAGTGAATTGTAACATTCAGGGCCACCTAATGACGATGGAACACTAAAATTGCGTCCCGATTCAATACATCGTCCTCCAGCAGACTTGACTTCATGGGTCTATTGCTGCCTCGGGCACCTTATGGCCGTTCTGCTGTGAGTCAAAGATTTTCGAATCGGACGAAAAACTGATAGTGAATTGTAACATTCAGGGCCACCTAATGACGATGGTCCACACAAATAGCGTCCCGATTCAGTACATCGTCCTCCAGCCGACCTGACTCCATGGGTCTATTGCTGCCTCGGGCACCTTATGGCCGTTCTGCTGTGAGTCTAGATTATCGAATGGGACGAAAAACTGATAGTGAATTGTAACGTTCAGGGCCACCTAATGACGATGGATCACTCAAATTGCGTCCCGATTCAATACATCGTCCTCCAGCAGACTTGTCTCCATGGGTCTATTGCTGCCTCGGGCACCTTATGGCCGTTCTGCTGTGAGTCTAGATTATCGAATGGGACGAAAAACTGATAGTGAATTGTAACGTTCAGGGCCACCTAATGACGATGGATCTCTCAAATTGCGTCCCGATTCAATACATCGTCCTCCAGCCGACTTGACTCCATGGGTCTACTGCTGCCTCGGGCACCTTATGACCGTTCTGCTGTGAGTCTAGATTATCGAATGGGACGAAAAACTGATAGTGAATTGTAACGTTCAGGGCCTCCTAATGACGATGGATCACTCAAATTGCGTCCCGATTCAATACATCGTCCTCCAGCAGACTTATCTCAATGGGTCTATTGCTGCCTCGGGCACCTTATGGCAGGCCTGCTGTGACTCAAAGATTTTCGAATCGGACGAAAAACTAATAGTGAATTGTAACGTTCAGGGCCTCCTAATGACGATGGAACACTCAAATTGCGTCCCGATTCAATACATCGTCCTCCAGCCGACTTGTCTCCAGGGGTCTATTGCTGCCTCGGACACCTTATGGCCGTTCTGCTGTGAGTCAAAGATTTTCGAATCGGACGAAAAACTGATAGTGAATTGTAATGTTCAGGGCCTCCTAATGACGATGGAACACTCAAATTACGTCCCGATTCAATACATCGTCCTCCAGCAGACTTGTCTCCATGCGTCTATTGCTGCCTCGGGCACCTTATGGCCGTTCTGCTGTGAGTCAAAGATTTTCGAAATGGACGAAAAACTGATAGTGAATTGTAACATTCAGGGCCACCTAATGACGATGGACCACACAATTTGCGTCCCGATTCAGTACATCGTCCTCCAGCCGACCTGACTCCATGGGTGTATTGCTGCCTCGGGCACCTTATGGCCGTTGTGCTGTGAGTCTAGTTTATCGAATGGGACGAAAAACTGATAGTGAATTGTAACGTTCAGGGCCACCTAATGACTATGGATCACTCAAATTGCGTCCCGATTCAATACATCGTCCTCCAGCAGACTTGTCTCCATGGGTCTAATGCTGCCTCGGGCACCTTATGGCCGTTCTGCTGTGAGTCAAAGATTCTCGAATCGGACGAAAAACTAATAGTGAATTGTAACGTTCAGGGCCTCCTAATGACGATGGAACACTCAAATTGCGTCCCGATTCAATACATCGTCCTCCAGCCGACTTGTCTCCAGGGGTCTATTGCTGCCTCGGACACCTTATGGCCGTTCTGCTGTGAGTCAAAGATTTTCGAATCGGACGAAAAACTGATAGTGAATTGTAACTTTCAGGGCCACCTAATGACGATGGACCACACAAATTGCGTCCCGATTCAGTACATCGTCCTCCAGCCGACCTGACTCCATGGGTCTATTGCTGCCTCGGGCACCTTATGGCCGTTCTGCTGTGAGTCTAGATTATCGAATGGGACGAAAAACTGATAGTGAATTGTAACGTTCAGGGCCACCTAATGACGATGGATCTCTCAAATTGCGTCCCGATTCAATACATCGTCCTCCAGCCGACTTGACTCCATGGGTCTACTGCTGCCTCGGGCACCTTATGACCGTTCTGCTGTGAGTCTAGATTATCGAATGGGACGAAAAACTGATAGTGAATTGTAACGTTCAGGGCCTCCTAATGACGATGGATCACTCAAATTGCGTCCCGATTCAATACATCGTCCTCCAGCAGACTTATCTCAATGGGTCTATTGCTGCCTCGGGCACCTTATGGCAGGCCTGCTGTGACTCAAAGATTTTCGAATCGGACGAAAAACTAATAGTGAATTGTAACGTTCAGGGCCTCCTAATGACGATGGAACACTCAAATTGCGTCCCAATTCAATACATCGTCCTCCAGCCGACTTGTCTCCAGGGGTCTATTGCTGCCTCGGGCACCTTATGGCCGTTCTGCTGTGAGTCAAAGATTCTCGAATCGGACTTAAAACTGATAGTGAATTGTAACATTCAGGGCCACCTAATGACGATGGACCACACAAATTGCGTCCCGATTCAGTACATCGTCCTCCAGCCGACCTGAATCCATGGGTCTATTGCTGCCTCGGGCACCTTATGGCCGTTGTGCTGTGAGTCTAGATTATCGAATGGGACGAAAAACTGATAGTGAATTCTAACGTTCAGGGCCACCTAATGACGATGGATCACTCAAATTGCGTCCCGATTCAATACATCGTCCTCCAGCAGACTTGTCTCCATGGGTCTATTGCTGCCTCGGGCACCTTATGGCCGTTCTGCTGTGAGTCAAAGATTTTCGAATCGGACGAAAAACTGATAGTGAATTGTAACGTTCAGGGCCTCCTAATGACGATGGAACACTAAAATTGCGTCCCGATTCAATACATCGTCCTCCAGCAGACTTGACTTCATGGGTCTATTGCTGCCTCGGGCACCTTATGGCCGTTCTGCTGTGAGTCAAAGATTTTCGAATCGGACGAAAAACTGATAGTGAATTGTAACATTCAGGGCCACCTAATGACGATGGAACACTAAAATTGCGTCCCGATTCAATACATCGTCCTCCAGCAGACTTGACTTCATGGGTCTATTGCTGCCTCGGGCACCTTATGGCCGTTCTGCTGTGAGTCAAAGATTTTCGAATCGGACGAAAAACTGATAGTGAATTGTAACATTCAGGGCCACCTAATGACGATGGTCCACACAAATAGCGTCCCGATTCAGTACATCGTCCTCCAGCCGACCTGACTCCATGGGTGTATTGCTGCCTCGGGCACCTTATGGCCGTTGTGCTGTGAGTCTAGTTTATCGAATGGGACGAAAAACTGATAGTGAATTGTAACGTTCAGGGCCACCTAATGACTATGGATCACTCAAATTGCGTCCCGATTCAATACATCGTCCTCCAGCAGACTTGTCTCCATGGGTCTAATGCTGCCTCGGGCACCTTATGGCCGTTCTGCTGTGAGTCAAAGATTTTCGAATCGGACGAAAAACTGATAGTGAATTGTAACTTTCAGGGCCACCTAATGACGATGGACCACACAAATTGCGTCCCGATTCAGTACATCGTCCTCCAGCCGACCTGACTCCATGGGTCTATTGCTGCCTCGGGCACCTTATGGCCGTTCTGCTGTGAGTCTAGATTATCGAATGGGACGAAAAACTGATAGTGAATTGTAACGTTCAGGGCCACCTAATGACGATGGATCTCTCAAATTGCGTCCCGATTCAATACATCGTCCTCCAGCCGACTTGACTCCATGGGTCTACTGCTGCCTCGGGCACCTTATGACCGTTCTGCTGTGAGTCTAGATTATCGAATGGGACGAAAAACTGATAGTGAATTGTAACGTTCAGGGCCTCCTAATGACGATGGATCACTCAAATTGCGTCCCGATTCAATACATCGTCCTCCAGCAGACTTATCTCAATGGGTCTATTGCTGCCTCGGGCACCTTATGGCAGGCCTGCTGTGACTCAAAGATTTTCGAATCGGACGAAAAACTAATAGTGAATTGTAACGTTCAGGGCCTCCTAATGACGATGGAACACTCAAATTGCGTCCCAATTCAATACATCGTCCTCCAGCCGACTTGTCTCCAGGGGTCTATTGCTGCCTCGGGCACCTTATGGCCGTTCTGCTGTGAGTCAAAGATTCTCGAATCGGACTTAAAACTGATAGTGAATTGTAACATTCAGGGCCACCTAATGACGATGGACCACACAAATTGCGTCCCGATTCAGTACATCGTCCTCCAGCCGACCTGAATCCATGGGTCTATTGCTGCCTCGGGCACCTTATGGCCGTTGTGCTGTGAGTCTAGATTATCGAATGGGACGAAAAACTGATAGTGAATTGTAACGTTCAGGGCCACTTAATGACGATGGATCACTCAAATTGCGTCCCGATTCAATACATCGTCCTCCAGCAGACTTGTCTCCATGGGTCTATTGCTGCCTCGGGCACCTTATGGCCGTTCTGCTGTGAGTCAAAGATTTTCGAATCGGACGAAAAACTGATAGTGAATTGTAACGTTCAGGGCCTCCTAATGACGATGGAACACTCAAATTGCGTCCCGATTCAATACATCGTCCTCCAGCAGACTTGACTTCATGGGTCTATTGCTGCCTCGGGCACCTTATGGCCGTTCTGCTGTGAGTCAAAGATTTTCGAATCGGACGAAAAACTGATAGTGAATTGTAACATTCAGGGCCACCTAATGACGATGGAACACTAAAATTGCGTCCCGATTCAATACATCGTCCTCCAGCAGACTTGACTTCATGGGTCTATTGCTGCCTCGGGCACCTTATGGCCGTTCTGCTGTGAGTCAAAGAATTTCGAATCGGACGAAAAACTGATAGTGAATTGTAACATTCAGGGCCACCTAATGACGATGGTCCACACAAATAGCGTCCCGATTCAGTACATCGTCCTCCAGCCGACCTGACTCCATGGGTCTATTGCTGCCTCGGGCACCTTATGGCCGTTCTGCTGTGAGTCTAGATTATCGAATGGGACGAAAAACTGATAGTGAATTGTAACGTTCAGGGCCACCTAATGACGATGGATCACTCAAATTGCGTCCCGATTCAATACATCGTCCTCCAGCAGACTTGTCTCCATGGGTCTATTGCTGCCTCGGGCACCTTATGGCCGTTCTGCTGTGAGTCTAGATTATCGAATGGGACGAAAAACTGATAGTGAATTGTAACGTTCAGGGCCACCTAATGACGATGGATCTCTCAAATTGCGTCCCGATTCAATACATCGTCCTCCAGCCGACTTGAATCCATGGGTCTACTGCTGCCTCGGGCACCTTATGACCGTTCTGCTGTGAGTCTAGATTATCGAATGGGGCGAAAAACTGATAGTGAATTGTAACGTTCAGGGCCTCCTAATGACGATGGATCACTCAAATTGCGTCCCGATTCAATACATCGTCCTCCAGCCGACTTGACTCCATGGGTCTATTGCTGCCTCGGGCACCTTATGGCCGTTCTGCTGTGAGTCTAGATTATCGAATGGGACGAAAAACTGATAGTGAATTGTAACGTTCAGGGCCTCCTAATGACGATGGATCACTCAAATTGCGTCCCGATTCAATACATCGTCCTCCAGCAGAATTGTCTCCATGGGTAAATTGCTGCCTCGGGCACCTAATGGCCGTTCTGTTGTGAGTCAAAGATTTTCGAATCGGACGAAAAACTGATAGTGAATTGTAACATTCAGGGCCACCTAATGACAATGGACCACGCAAATTGCGTCCCGATTCAATACATCGTCCTCCAGCCGAGTTGTCTCCATGGGTCTATTGCTGCCTCGGGCACCTTATGGCCGTTGTGCTGTGAGTCTAGATTATCGAATGGGACGAAAAACTGATAGTGAATTGTAACGTTCAGGGCCACCTAATGACGATGGATCACTCAAATTGCGTCCCGATTCATTACATCGTCCTCCAGCCGACTTGACTCCATGGGTCTATTGCTGCCTCGGGCACCTTATGGCCGTTCTGCTGTGAGTCTAGATTATCGAATGGGACGAAAAACTGATAGTGAATTGTAACGTTCAGGGCCTCCTAATGACGATGGATCACTCAAATTGCGTCCCGATTCAATACATCGTCCTCCAGCAGAATTGTCTCCATGGGTTGATTGCTGCCTCGGGCACCTAATGGCCGTTCTGTTGTGAGTCAAAGATTTTCGAATCGGACGAAAAACTGATAGTGAATTGTAACATTCAGGGCCACCTAATGACAATGGACCACGCAAATTGCGTCCCGATTCAATACATCGTCCTCCAGCCGAGTTGTCTCCATGGGTCTATTGCTGCCTCGGGCACCTTATGGCCGTTCTGCTGTGAGTCTAGATTATCGAATGGGACGAAAAACTGATAGTGAATTGTAACGTTCAGGGCCACCTAATGACGATGGATCTCTCAAATTGCGTCCCGATTCAATACATCGTCCTCCAGCAGAATTGTCTCCATGGGTAGATTGCTGCCTCGGGCACCTAATGGCCGTTCTGTTGTGAGTCAAAGATTTTCGAATCGGACGAAAAACTGATAGTGAATTGTAACATTCAGGGCCACCCAATGACGATGGATCTCTCAAATTGCGTCCCGATTCAATACATCGTCCTCCAGCCGACTTGACTCCATGGGTCTACTGCTGCCTCGGGCACCTTATGACCGTTCTGCTGTGAGTCTAGATTATCGAATGGGACGAAAAACTGATAGTGAATTGTAACGTTCAGGGCCTCCTAATGACGATGGATCACTCAAATTGCGTCCCGATTCAATACATCGTCCTCCAGCAGACTTATCTCAATGGGTCTATTGCTGCCTCGGGCACCTTATGGCAGGCCTGCTGTGACTCAAAGATTTTCGAATCGGACGAAAAACTAATAGTGAATTGTAACGTTCAGGGCCTCCTAATGACGATGGAACACTCAAATTGCGTCCCGATTCAATACATCGTCCTCCAGCCGACTTGTCTCCAGGGGTCTATTGCTGCCTCGGACACCTTATGGCCGTTCTGCTGTGAGTCAAAGATTTTCGAATCGGACGAAAAACTGATAGTGAATTGTAATGTTCAGGGCCTCCTAATGACGATGGAACACTCAAATTACGTCCCGATTCAATACATCGTCCTCCAGCAGACTTGTCTCCATGCGTCTATTGCTGCCTCGGGCACCTTATGGCCGTTCTGCTGTGAGTCAAAGATTTTCGAATCGGACGAAAAACTGATAGTGAATTGTAACATTCAGGGCCACCTAATGACGATGGACCACACAATTTGCGTCCCGATTCAGTACATCGTCCTCCAGCCGACCTGACTCCATGGGTGTATTGCTGCCTCGGGCACCTTATGGCCGTTGTGCTGTGAGTCTAGTTTATCGAATGGGACGAAAAACTGATAGTGAATTGTAACGTTCAGGGCCACCTAATGACTATGGATCACTCAAATTGCGTCCCGATTCAATACATCGTCCTCCAGCAGACTTGTCTCCATGGGTCTAATGCTGCCTCGGGCACCTTATGGCCGTTCTGCTGTGAGTCAAAGATTTTCGAATCGGACGAAAAACGGATAGTGAATTGTAACTTTCAGGGCCACCTAATGACGATGGACCACACAAATTGCGTCCCGATTCAGTACATCGTCCTCCAGCCGACCTGACTCCATGGGTCTATTGCTGCCTCGGGCACCTTATGGCCGTTCTGCTGTGAGTCTAGATTATCGAATGGGACGAAAAACTGATAGTGAATTGTAACGTTCAGGGCCACCTAATGACGATGGATCTCTCAAATTGCGTCCCGATTCAATACATCGTCCTCCAGCCGACTTGACTCCATGGGTCTACTGCTGCCTCGGGCACCTTATGACCGTTCTGCTGTGAGTCTAGATTATCGAATGGGACGAAAAACTGATAGTGAATTGTAACGTTCAGGGCCTCCTAATGACGATGGATCACTCAAATTGCGTCCCGATTCAATACATCGTCCTCCAGCAGACTTATCTCAATGGGTCTATTGCTGCCTCGGGCACCTTATGGCAGGCCTGCTGTGACTCAAAGATTTTCGAATCGGACGAAAAACTAATAGTGAATTGTAACGTTCAGGGCCTCCTAATGACGATGGAACACTCAAATTGCGTCCCGATTCAATACATCGTCCTCCAGCCGACTTGTCTCCAGGGGTCTATTGCTGCCTCGTGCACCTTATGGCCGTTCTGCTGTGAGTCAAAGATTCTCGAATCGGACTTAAAACTGATAGTGAATTGTAACATTCAGGGCCACCTAATGACGATGGACCACACAAATTGCGTCCCGATTCAGTACATCGTCCTCCAGCCGACCTGAATCCATGGGTCTATTGCTGCCTCGGGCACCTTATGGCCGTTGTGCTGTGAGTCTAGATTATCGAATGGGACGAAAAACTGATAGTGAATTGTAACGTTCAGGGCCACCTAATGACGATGGATCACTCAAATTGCGTCCCGATTCAATACATCGTCCTCCAGCAGACTTGTCTCCATGGGTCTATTGCTGCCTCGGGCACCTTATGGCCGTTCTGCTGTGAGTCAAAGATTTTCGAATCGGACGAAAAACTGATAGTGAATTGTAACGTTCAGGGCCTCCTAATGACGATGGAACACTAAAATTGCGTCCCGATTCAATACATCGTCCTCCAGCAGACTTGACTTCATGAGTCTATTGCTGCCTCGGGCACCTTATGGCCGTTCTGCTGTGAGTCAAAGATTTTCGAATCGGACGTAAAACTGATAGTGAATTGTAACATTCAGGGCCACCTAATGACGATGGAACACTAAAATTGCGTCCCGATTCAATACATCGTCCTCCAGAAGACTTGACTTCATGGGTCTATTGCTGCCTCGGGCACCTTATGGCCGTTCTGCTGTGAGTCAAAGATTTTCGAATCGGACGAAAAACTGATAGTGAATTGTAACATTCAGGGCCACCTAATGACGATGGTCCACACAAATAGCGTCCCGATTCAGTACATCGTCCTCCAGCCGACCTGACTCCATGGGTCTATTGCTGCCTCGGGCACCTTATGGCCGTTCTGCTGTGAGTCTAGATTAACGAATGGGACGAAAAACTGATAGTGAATTGTAACGTTCAGGGCCACCTAATGACGATGGATCACTCAAATTGCGTCCCGATTCAATACATCGTCCTCCAGCAGACTTGTCTCCATGGGTCTATTGCTGCCTCGGGCACGTTATGTCCGTTCTGCTGTGAGTCTAGATTATCGAATGGGACGAAAAACTGATAGTGAATTGTAACGTTCAGGGCCACCTAATGACGATGGATCTCTCAAATTGCGTCCCTATTCAATACATCGTCCTCCAGCCGACTTGAATCCATGGGTCTACTGCTGCCTCGGGCACCTTATGACCGTTCTGCTGTGAGTCTAGATTATCGAATGGGACGAAAAACTGATAGTGAATTGTAACGTTCAGGGCCTCCTAATGACGATGGATCACTCAAATTGCGTCCCGATTCAATACATCGTCCTCCAGCCGACTTGACTCCATGGGTCTATTGCTGCCTCGGGCACCTTATGGCCGTTCTGCTGTGAGTCTAGATTATCGAATGGGTCGAAAAACTGATAGTGAATTGTAACGTTCAGGGCCTCCTAATGACGATGGATCACTCAAATTGCGTCCCGATTCAATACATCGTCCTCCAGCAGAATTGTCTCCATGGGTAGATTGCTGCCTCGGGCACCTAATGGCCGTTCTGTTGTGAGTCAAAGATTTTCGAATCGGACGAAAAACTGATAGTGAATTGTAACATTCAGGGCCACCTAATGACAATGGACCACGCAAATTGCGTCCCGATTCAATACATCGTCCTCCAGCCGAGTTGTCTCCATGGGTCTATTGCTGCCTCGGGCACCTTATGGCCGTTCTGCTGTGAGTCTAGATTATCGAATGGGACGAAAAACTGATAGTGAATTGTAACGTTCAGGGCCACCTAATGACGATGGATCTCTCAAATTGCGTCCCGATTCAATACATCGTCCTCCAGCAGAATTGTCTCCATGGGTAGATTGCTGCCTCGGGCACCTAATGGCCGTTCTGTTGTGAGTCAATGATTTTCGAATCGGACGAAAAACTGATAGTGAATTGTAACATTCAGGGCCACCTAATGACGATGGATCTCTCAAATTGCGTCCCGATTCAATACATCGTCCTCCAGCCGACTTGACTCCATGGGTCTACTGCTGCCTCGGGCACCTTATGACCGTTCTGCTGTGAGTCTAGATTATCGAATGGGACGAAAAACTGATAGTGAATTGTAACGTTCAGGGCCTCCTAATGACGATGGATCACTCAAATTGCGTCCCGATTCAATACATCGTCCTCCAGCAGACTTATCTCAATGGGTCTATTGCTGCCTCGGGCACCTTATGGCAGGCCTGCTGTGACTCAAAGATTTTCGAATCGGACGAAAAACTAATAGTGAATTGTAACGTTCAGGGCCTCCTAATGACGATGGAACACTCAAATTGCGTCCCGATTCAATACATCGTCCTCCAGCCGACTTGTCTCCAGGGGTCTATTGCTGCCTCGGGCACCTTATGGCCGTTCTGCTGTGAGTCAAAGATTCTCGAATCGGACTTAAAACTGATAGTGAATTGTAACATTCAGGGCCACCTAATGACGATGGACCACACAAATTGCGTCCCGATTCAGTACATCGTCCTCCAGCCGACCTGACTCCATGGGTCTATTGCTGCCTCGGGCACCTTATGGCCGTTGTGCTGTGAGTCTAGATTATCGAATGGGACGAAAAACTGATAGTGAATTGTAACGTTCAGGGCCACCTAATGACGATGGATCACTCAAATTGCGTCCCGATTCATTACATCGTCCTCCAGCCGAGTTGTCTCCATGGGTCTATTGCTGCCTCGGGCACCTTATGGCCGTTCTGCTGTGAGTCTAGATTATCGAATGGGACGAAAAACTGATAGTGAATTGTAACGTTCAGGGCCACCTAATGACGATGGATCTCTCAAATTGCGTCCCGATTCAATACATCGTCCTCCAGCAGAATTGTCTCCATGGGTAGATTGCGGCCTCGGGCACCTAATGGCCGTTCTGTTGTGAGTCAAAGATTTTCGAATCGGACGAAAAACTGATAGTGAATTGTAACATTCAGGGCCACCTAATGACGATGGATCTCTCAAATTGCGTCCCGATTCAATACATCGTCCTCCAGCCGACTTGACTCCATGGGTCTACTGCTGCCTCGGGCACCTTATGACCGTTCTGCTGTGAGTCTAGATTATCGAATGGGACGAAAAACTGATAGTGAATTGTAACGTTCAGGGCCTCCTAATGACGATGGATCACTCAAATTGCGTCCCGATTCAATACATCGTCCTCCAGCAGACTTATCTCAATGGGTCTATTGCTGCCTCGGGCACCTTATGGCAGGCCTGCTGTGACTCAAAGATTTTCGAATCGGACGAAAAACTAATAGTGAATTGTAACGTTCAGGGCCTCCTAATGACGATGGAACACTCAAATTGCGTCCCGATTCAATACATCGTCCTCCAGCCGACTTGTCTCCAGGGGTCTATTGCTGCCTCGGGCACCTTATGGCCGTTCTGCTGTGAGTCAAAGATTCTCGAATCGGACTTAAAACTGATAGTGAATTGTAACATTCAGGGCCACCTAATGACGATGGACCACACAAATTGCGTACCGATTCAGTACATCGTCCTCCAGCCGACCTGACTCCATGGGTCTATTGCTGCCTCGGGCACCTTATGGCCGTTGTGCTGTGAGTCTAGATTATCGAATGGGACGAAAAACTGATAGTGAATTGTAACGTTCAGGGCCACCTAATGACGATGGATCACTCAAATTGCGTCCCGATTCAATACATCGTCCTCCAGCAGACTTGTCTCCATGGGTCTATTGCTGCCTCGGACACCTTATGGCCGTTCTGCTGTGAGTCAAAGATTTTCGAATCGGACGAAAAACTGATAGTGAATTGTAACTTTCAGGGCCACCTAATGACGATGGATCACTCAAATTGCGTCCCGATTCAATACATCGTCCACCAGCCGACTTGTCTCCATGGGTCTATTGCTGCCTCGGGCACCTTATGGCCGGTCTGCTGTGAGTCAAAGATTTTCGAATCGGACGAAAAACTGATAGTGAATTGTAATGTTCAGGGCCTCCTAATGACGATGGAACACTCAAATTACGTCCCGATTCAATACATCGTCCTCCAGCAGACTTGTCTCCATGCGTCTATTGCTGCCTCGGGCACCTTATGGCCGTTCTGCTGTGAGTCAAAGATTTTCGAATCGGACGAAAAACTGATAGTGAATTGTAACATTCAGGGCCACCTAATGACGATGGACCACACAATTTGCGTCCCGATTCAGTACATCGTCCTCCAGCCGACCTGACTCCATGGGTGTATTGCTGCCTCGGGCACCTTATGGCCGTTGTGCTGTGAGTCTAGTTTATCGAATGGGACGAAAAACTGATAGTGAATTGTAACGTTCAGGGCCACCTAATGACTATGGATCACTCAAATTGCGTCCCGATTCAATACATCGTCCTCCAGCAGACTTGTCTCCATGGGTCTAATGCTGCCTAGGGGCACCTTATGGCCGTTCTGCTGTGAGTCAAAGATTTTCGAATCGGACGAAAAACTGATAGTGAATTGTAACTTTCAGGGCCACCTAATGACGATGGAACACTCAAATTGCGTCCCGATTCAATACATCGTCCACCAGCCGACTTGTCTCCATGGGTGTATTGCTGCCTCGGGCACCTTATGGCCGTTCTGCTGTGAGTCAAAGATTTTCGAATAGGACGAAAAACTGATAGTGAATTGTAACGTTCAGGGCCACCTAATGACAATGGACCACGCAAATTGCGTCCCGATTCAATACATCGTCCTCCAGCCGAGTTGTCTCCATGGGTCTATTGCTGCCTCGGGCACCTTATGGCCGTTCTGCTGTGAGTCTAGATTATCGAATGGGACGAAAAACTGATAGTGTATTGTAACGTTCAGGGCCTCCTAATGACGATGGATCTCTCAAATTGCGTCCCGATTCAATACATCGTCCTCCAGCAGAATTGTCTCCATGGGTAGATTGCTGCCTCGGGCACCTAATGGCCGTTCTGTTGTGAGTCAAAGATTTTCGAATCGGACGAAAAACTGATAGTGAATTGTAACATTCAGGGCCACCTAATGACGATGGATCTCTCAAATTGCGTCCCGATTCAATACATCGTCCTCCAGCCGACTTGACTCCATGGGTCTACTGCTGCCTCGGGCACCTTATGACCGTTCTGCTGTGAGTCTAGATTATCGAATGGGACGAAAAACTGATAGTGAATTGTAACGTTCAGGGCCTCCTAATGACGATGGATCACTCAAATTGCGTCCCGATTCAATACATCGTCCTCCAGCAGACTTATCTCAATGGGTCTATTGCTGCCTCGGGCACCTTATGGCAGGCCTGCTGTGACTCAAAGATTTTCGAATCGGACGAAAAACTAATAGTGAATTGTAACGTTCAGGGCCTCCTAATGACGATGGAACACTCAAATTGCGTCCCGATTCAATACATCGTCCTCCAGCCGACTTGTCTCCAGGGGTCTATTGCTGCCTCTGGCACCTTATGGCCGTTCTGCTGTGAGTCAAAGATTCTCGAATCGGACTTAAAACTGATAGTGAATTGTAACATTCAGGGCCACCTAATGACGATGGACCACACAAATTGCGTCCCGATTCAGTACATCGTCCTCCAGCCGACCTGACTCCATGGGTCTATTGCTGCCTCGGGCACCTTATGGCCGTTGTGCTGTGAGTCTAGATTATCGAATGGGACGAAAAACTGATAGTGAATTGTAACGTTCAGGGCCACCTAATGACGATGGATCACTCAAATTGCGTCCCGATTCATTACATCGTCCTCCAGCCGAGTTGTCTCCATGGGTCTATTGCTGCCTCGGGCACCTTATGGCCGTTCTGCTGTGAGTCTAGATTATCGAATGGGACGAAAAACTGATAGTGAATTGTAACGTTCAGGGCCACCTAATGACGATGGATCTCTCAAATTGCGTCCCGATTCAATACATCGTCCTCCAGCAGAATTGTCTCCATGGGTAGATTGCGGCCTCGGGCACCTAATGGCCGTTCTGTTGTGAGTCAAAGATTTTCGAATCGGACGAAAAACTGATAGTGAATTGTAACATTCAGGGCCACCTAATGACGATGGATCTCTCAAATTGCGTCCCGATTCAATACATCGTCCTCCAGCCGACTTGACTCCATGGGTCTACTGCTGCCTCGGGCACCTTATGACCGTTCTGCTGTGAGTCTAGATTATCGAATGGGACGAAAAACTGATAGTGAATTGTAACGTTCAGGGCCTCCTAATGACGATGGATCACTCAAATTGCGTCCCGATTCAATACATCGTCCTCCAGCAGACTTATCTCAATGGGTCTATTGCTGCCTCGGGCACCTTATGGCAGGCCTGCTGTGACTCAAAGATTTTCGAATCGGACGAAAAACTAATAGTGAATTGTAACGTTCAGGGCCTCCTAATGACGATGGAACACTCAAATTGCGTCCCGATTCAATACATCGTCCTCCAGCCGACTTGTCTCCAGGGGTCTATTGCTGCCTCGGGCACCTTATGGCCGTTCTGCTGTGAGTCAAAGATTCTCGAATCGGACTTAAAACTGATAGTGAATTGTAACATTCAGGGCCACCTAATGACGATGGACCACACAAATTGCGTCCCGATTCAGTACATCGTCCTCCAGCCGACCTGACTCCATGGGTCTATTGCTGCCTCGGGCACCTTATGGCCGTTGTGCTGTGAGTCTAGATTATCGAATGGGACGAAAAACTGATAGTGAATTGTAACGTTCAGGGCCACCTAATGACGATGGATCACTCAAATTGCGTCCCGATTCAATATATCGTCCTCCAGCAGACTTGTCTCCATGGGTCTATTGCTGCCTCGGACACCTTATGGCCGTTCTGCTGTGAGTCAAAGATTTTCGAATCGGACGAAAAACTGATAGTGAATTGTAACTTTCAGGGCCACCTAATGACGATGGATCACTCAAATTGCGTCCCGATTCAATACATCGTCCACCAGCCGACTTGTCTCCATGGGTCTATTGCTGCCTCGGGCACCTTATGGCCGGTCTGCTGTGAGTCAAAGATTTTCGAATCGGACGAAAAACTGATAGTGAATTGTAATGTTCAGGGCCTCCTAATGACGATGGAACACTCAAATTACGTCCCGATTCAATACATCGTCCTCCAGCAGACTTGTCTCCATGCGTCTATTGCTGCCTCGGGCACCTTATGGCCGTTCTGCTGTGAGTCAAAGATTTTCGAATCGGACGAAAAACTGATAGTGAATTGTAACATTCAGGGCCACCTAATGACGATGGACCACACAATTTGCGTCCCGATTCAGTACATCGTCCTCCAGCCGACCTGACTCCATGGGTGTATTGCTGCCTCGGGCACCTTATGGCCGTTGTGCTGTGAGTCTAGTTTATCGAATGGGACGAAAAACTGATAGTGAATTGTAACGTTCAGGGCCACCTAATGACTATGGATCACTCAAATTGCGTCCCGATTCAATACATCGTCCTCCAGCAGACTTGTCTCCATGGGTCTAATGCTGCCTAGGGGCACCTTATGGCCGTTCTGCTGTGAGTCAAAGATTTTCGAATCGGACGAAAAACTGATAGTGAATTGTAACTTTCAGGGCCACCTAATGACGATGGAACACTCAAATTGCGTCCCGATTCAATACATCGTCCACCAGCCGACTTGTCTCCATGGGTGTATTGCTGCCTCGGGCACCTTATGGCCGTTCTGCTGTGAGTCAAAGATTTTCGAATAGGACGAAAAACTGATAGTGAATTGTAACGTTCAGGGCCACCTAATGACAATGGACCACGCAAATTGCGTCCCGATTCAATACATCGTCCTCCAGCCGAGTTGTCTCCATGGGTCTATTGCTGCCTCGGGCACCTTATGGCCGTTCTGCTGTGAGTCTAGATTATCGAATGGGACGAAAAACTGATAGTGAATTGTAACGTTCAGGGCCTCCTAATGACGATGGATCTCTCAAATTGCGTCCCGATTCAATACATCGTCCTCCAGCAGAATTGTCTCCATGGGTAGATTGCTGCCTCGGGCACCTAATGGCCGTTCTGTTGTGAGTCAAAGATTTTCGAATCGGACGAAAAACTGATAGTGAATTGTAACATTCAGGGCCACCTAATGACGATGGATCTCTCAAATCGCGTCCCGATTCAATACATCGTCCTCCAGCCGACTTGACTCCATGGGTCTACTGCTGCCTCGGGCACCTTATGACCGTTCTGCTGTGAGTCTAGATTATCGAATGGGACGAAAAACTGATAGTGAATTGTAACGTTCAGGGCCTCCTAATGACGATGGATCACTCAAATTGCGTCCCGATTCAATACATCGTCCTCCAGCAGACTTATCTCAATGGGTCTATTGCTGCCTCGGGCACCTTATGGCAGGCCTGCTGTGACTCAAAGATTTTCGAATCGGACGAAAAACTAATAGTGAATTGTAACGTTCAGGGCCTCCTAATGACGATGGAACACTCAAATTGCGTCCCGATTCAATACATCGTCCTCCAGCAGACTTGTCTCCATGGGTCTATTGCTGCCTCGGGCACCTTATGGCCGTTCTGCTGTGAGTCAAAGAGTTTCGAATCGGACGAAAAACTGATACTGAATTGTAACTTTCAGGGCCACCTAATGACGATGGATCACTCAAATTGCGTCCCGATTCAATACATCGTCCACCAGCCGACTTGTCTCCATGGGTCTATTGCTGCCTCGGGCACCTTACGTTCGTTCTGCTGTGAGTCAAAGATTTTCGAATCGGACGAAAAACTGATAGTGAATTGTAATGTTCAGGGCCTCCTAATGACGATGGAACACTCAAATTACGTCCCGATTCAATACATCGTCCTCCAGCAGACTTGTCTCCATGCGTCTATTGCTGCCTTGGGCACCTTATGGCCGTTCTGCTGTGAGTCAAAGATTTTCGAATCGGACGAAAAACTGATAGTGAATTGTAACATTCAGGGCCACCTAATGACGATGGACCACACAATTTGCGTCCCGATTCAGTACATCGTCCTAAAGCCGACCTGACTCCATGGGTGTATTGCTGCCTCGGGCACCTTATGGCCGTTGTGCTGTGAGTCTAGTTTATCGAATGGGACGAAAAACTGATAGTGAATTGTAACGTTCAGGGCCACCTAATGACTATGGATCACTCAAATTGCGTCCCGATTCAATACATCGTCCTCCAGAAGACTTGTCTCCATGGGTCTAATGCTGCCTAGGGGCACCTTATGGCCGTTCTGCTGTGAGTCAAAGATTTTCGAATCGGACGAAAAACTGATAGTGAATTGTAACTTTCAGGGCCACCTAATGACGATGGAACACTCAAATTGCGTCCCGATTCAATACATCGTCCACCAGCCGACTTGTCTCCATGGGTGTATTGCTGCCTCGGGCACCTTATGGCCGTTCTGCTGTGAGTCAAAGATTTTCGAATCGGACGAAAAACTGATAGTGAATTGTAATGTTCAGGGCCTCCTAATGACGATGGAACACTCAAATTACGTCCCGATTCAATACATCGTCCTCCAGCAGACTTGTCTCCATGCGTCTATTGCTGCCTCGGGCACCTTATGGCCGTTCTGCTGTGAGTCAAAGATTTTCGAATCGGACGAAAAACTGATAGTGAATTGTAACTTTCAGGGCCACCTAATGACGATGGATCACTCAAATTGCGTCCCGATTAAATACATCGTCCTCCAGCCGACTTGTCTCCAGGGGTCTATTGCTGCCTCGGGCACCTTATGGCCGTTCTGCTGTGAGTCAAAGATTCTCGAATCGGACTTAAAACTGATAGTGAATTGTAACATTCAGGGCCACCTAATGACGATGGACCACACAAATTGCGTACCGATTCAGTACATCGTCCTCCAGCCGACCTGACTCCATGGGTCTATTGCTGCCTCGGGCACCTTATGGCCGTTGTGCTGTGAGTCTAGATTATCGAATGGGACGAAAAACTGATAGTGAATTGTAACGTTCAGGGCCACCTAATGACGATGGATCACTCAAATTGCGTCCCGATTCAATACATCGTCCTCCAGCAGACTTGTCTCCATGGGTCTATTGCTGCCTCGGACACCTTATGGCCGTTCTGCTGTGAGTCAAAGATTTTCGAATCGGACGAAAAACTGATAGTGAATTGTAACTTTCAGGGCCACCTAATGACGATGGATCACTCAAATTGCGTCCCGATTCAATACATCGTCCACCAGCCGACTTGTCTCCATGGGTCTATTGCTGCCTCGGGCACCTTATGGCCGGTCTGCTGTGAGTCAAAGATTTTCGAATCGGACGAAAAACTGATAGTGAATTGTAATGTTCAGGGCCTCCTAATGACGATGGAACACTCAAATTACGTCCCGATTCAATACATCGTCCTCCAGCAGACTTGTCTCCATGCGTCTATTGCTGCCTCGGGCACCTTATGGCCGTTCTGCTGTGAGTCAAAGATTTTCGAATCGGACGAAAAACTGATAGTGAATTGTAACATTCAGGGCCACCTAATGACGATGGACCACACAATTTGCGTCCCGATTCAGTACATCGTCCTCCAGCCGACCTGACTCCATGGGTGTATTGCTGCCTCGGGCACCTTATGGCCGTTGTGCTGTGAGTCTAGTTTATCGAATGGGACGAAAAACTGATAGTGAATTGTAACGTTCAGGGCCACCTAATGACTATGGATCACTCAAATTGCGTCCCGATTCAATACATCGTCCTCCAGCAGACTTGTCTCCATGGGTCTAATGCTGCCTAGGGGCACCTTATGGCCGTTCTGCTGTGAGTCAAAGATTTTCGAATCGGACGAAAAACTGATAGTGAATTGTAACTTTCAGGGCCACCTAATGACGATGGAACACTCAAATTGCGTCCCGATTCAATACATCGTCCACCAGCCGACTTGTCTCCATGGGTGTATTGCTGCCTCGGGCACCTTATGGCCGTTCTGCTGTGAGTCAAAGATTTTCGAATAGGACGAAAAACTGATAGTGAATTGTAACGTTCAGGGCCACCTAATGACAATGGACCACGCAAATTGCGTCCCGATTCAATACATCGTCCTCCAGCCGAGTTGTCTCCATGGGTCTATTGCTGCCTCGGGCACCTTATGGCCGTTCTGCTGTGAGTCTAGATTATCGAATGGGACGAAAAACTGATAGTGAATTGTAACGTTCAGGGCCTCCTAATGACGATGGATCTCTCAAATTGCGTCCCGATTCAATACATCGTCCTCCAGCAGAATTGTCTCCATGGGTAGATTGCTGCCTCGGGCACCTAATGGCCGTTCTGTTGTGAGTCAAAGATTTTCGAATCGGACGAAAAACTGATAGTGAATTGTAACATTCAGGGCCACCTAATGACGATGGATCTCTCAAATTGCGTCCCGATTCAATACATCGTCCTCCAGCCGACTTGACTCCATGGGTCTACTGCTGCCTCGGGCACCTTATGACCGTTCTGCTGTGAGTCTAGATTATCGAATGGGACGAAAAACTGATAGTGAATTGTAACGTTCAGGGCCTCCTAATGACGATGGATCACTCAAATTGCGTCCCGATTCAATACATCGTCCTCCAGCAGACTTATCTCAATGGGTCTATTGCTGCCTCGGGCACCTTATGGCAGGCCTGCTGTGACTCAAAGATTTTCGAATCGGACGAAAAACTAATAGTGAATTGTAACGTTCAGGGTCTCCTAATGACGATGGAACACTCAAATTGCGTCCCGATTCAATACATCGTCCTCCAGCCGACTTGTCTCCAGGGGTCTATTGCTGCCTCGGGCACCTTATGGCCGTTCTGCTGTGAGTCAAAGATTCTCGAATCGGACTTAAAACTGATAGTGAATTGTAACATTCAGGGCCACCTAATGACGATGGACCACACAAATTGCGTCCCGATTCAGTACATCGTCCTCCAGCCGACCTGACTCCATGGGTCTATTGCTGCCTCGGGCACCTTATGGCCGTTGTGCTGTGAGTCTAGATTATCGAATGGGACGAAAAACTGATAGTGAATTGTAACGTTCAGGGCCACCTAATGACGATGGATCACTCAAATTGCGTCCCGATTCATTACATCGTCCTCCAGCCGAGTTGTCTCCATGGGTCTATTGCTGCCTCGGGCACCTTATGGCCGTTCTGCTGTGAGTCTAGATTATCGAATGGGACGAAAAACTGATAGTGAATTGTAACGTTCAGGGCCACCTAATGACGATGGATCTCTCAAATTGCGTCCCGATTCAATACATCGTCCTCCAGCAGAATTGTCTCCATGGGTAGATTGCGGCCTCGGGCACCTAATGGCCGTTCTGTTGTGAGTCAAAGATTTTCGAATCGGACGAAAAACTGATAGTGAATTGTAACATTCAGGGCCACCTAATGACGATGGATCTCTCAAATTGCGTCCCGATTCAATACATCGTCCTCCAGCCGACTTGACTCCATGGGTCTACTGCTGCCTCGGGCACCTTATGACCGTTCTGCTGTGAGTCTAGATTATCGAATGGGACGAAAAACTGATAGTGAATTGTAACGTTCAGGGCCTCCTAATGACGATGGATCACTCAAATTGCGTCCCGATTCAATACATCGTCCTCCAGCAGACTTATCTCAATGGGTCTATTGCTGCCTCGGGCACCTTATGGCAGGCCTGCTGTGACTCAAAGATTTTCGAATCGGACGAAAAACTAATAGTGAATTGTAACGTTCAGGGCCTCCTAATGACGATGGAACACTCAAATTGCGTCCCGATTCAATACATCGTCCTCCAGCCGACTTGTCTCCAGGGGTCTATTGCTGCCTCGGGCACCTTATGGCCGTTCTGCTGTGAGTCAAAGATTTTCGAATAGGACGAAAAACTGATAGTGAATTGTAACGTTCAGGGCCACCTAATGACAATGGACCACGCAAATTGCGTCCCGATTCAATACATCGTCCTCCAGCCGAGTTGTCTCCATGGGTCTATTGCTGCCTCGGGCACCTTATGGCCGTTCTGCTGTGAGTCTAGATTATCGAATGGGACGAAAAACTGATAGTGAATTGTAACGTTCAGGGCCTCCTAATGACGATGGGTCTCTCAAATTGCGTCCCGATTCAATACATCGTCCTCCAGCAGAATTGTCTCCATGGGTAGATTGCTGCCTCGGGCACCTAATGGCCGTTCTGTTGTGAGTCAAAGATTTTCGAATCGGACGAAAAACTGATAGTGAATTGCAACATTCAGGGCCACCTAATGACGATGGATCTCTCAAATTGCGTCCCGATTCAATACATCGTCCTCCAGCCGACTTGACTCCATGGGTCTATTGCTGCCTCGGGCACCTTATGGCCGTTCTGCTGTGAGTCTAGATTATCGAATGGGACAAAAAACTGATAGTGAATTGTAACGTTCAGGGCCTCCTAATGACGATGGACCACACAATTTGCGTCCCGATTCAGTACATCGTCCTAAAGCCGACCTGACTCCATGGGTGTATTGCTGCCTCGGGCACCTTATGGCCGTTGTGCTGTGAGTCTAGTTTATCGAATGGGACGAAAAACTGATAGTGAATTGTAACGTTCAGGGCCACCTAATGACTATGGATCACTCAAATTGCGTCCCGATTCAATACATCGTCCTCCAGAAGACTTGTCTCCATGGGTCTAATGCTGCCTAGGGGCACCTTATGGCCGTTCTGCTGTGAGTCAAAGATTTTCGAATCGGACGAAAAACTGATAGTGAATTGTAACTTTCAGGGCCACCTAATGACGATGGAACACTCAAATTGCGTCCCGATTCAATACATCGTCCACCAGCCGACTTGTCTCCATGGGTGTATTGCTGCCTCGGGCACCTTATGGCCGTTCTGCTGTGAGTCAAAGATTTTCGAATCGGACGAAAAACTGATAGTGAATTGTAATGTTCAGGGCCTCCTAATGACGATGGAACACTCAAATTACGTCCCGATTCAATACATCGTCCTCCAGCAGACTTGTCTCCATGCGTCTATTGCTGCCTCGGGCACCTTATGGCCGTTCTGCTGTGAGTCAAAGATTTTCGAATCGGACGAAAAACTGATAGTGAATTGTAACTTTCAGGGCCACCTAATGACGATGGATCACTCAAATTGCGTCCCGATTAAATACATCGTCCTCCAGCCGACTTGTCTCCAGGGGTCTATTGCTGCCTCGGGCACCTTATGGCCGTTCTGCTGTGAGTCAAAGATTCTCGAATCGGACTTAAAACTGATAGTGAATTGTAACATTCAGGGCCACCTAATGACGATGGACCACACAAATTGCGTACCGATTCAGTACATCGTCCTCCAGCCGACCTGACTCCATGGGTCTATTGCTGCCTCGGGCACCTTATGGCCGTTGTGCTGTGAGTCTAGATTATCGAATGGGACGAAAAACTGATAGTGAATTGTAACGTTCAGGGCCACCTAATGACGATGGATCACTCAAATTGCGTCCCGATTCAATACATCGTCCTCCAGCAGACTTGTCTCCATGGGTCTATTGCTGCCTCGGACACCTTATGGCCGTTCTGCTGTGAGTCAAAGATTTTCGAATCGGACGAAAAACTGATAGTGAATTGTAACTTTCAGGGCCACCTAATGACGATGGATCACTCAAATTGCGTCCCGATTCAATACATCGTCCACCAGCCGACTTGTCTCCATGGGTGTATTGCTGCCTCGGGCACCTTATGGCCGGTCTGCTGTGAGTCAAAGATTTTCGAATCGGACGAAAAACTGATAGTGAATTGTAATGTTCAGGGCCTCCTAATGACGATGGAACACTCAAATTACGTCCCGATTCAATACATCGTCCTCCAGCAGACTTGTCTCCATGCGTCTATTGCTGCCTCGGGCACCTTATGGCCGTTCTGCTGTGAGTCAAAGATTTTCGAATCGGACGAAAAACTGATAGTGAATTGTAACATTCAGGGCCACCTAATGACGATGGACCACACAATTTGCGTCCCGATTCAGTACATCGTCCTCCAGCCGACCTGACTCCATGGGTGTATTGCTGCCTCGGGCACCTTATGGCCGTTGTGCTGTGAGTCTAGTTTATCGAATGGGACGAAAAACTGATAGTGAATTGTAACGTTCAGGGCCACCTAATGACTATGGATCACTCAAATTGCGTCCCGATTCAATACATCGTCCTCCAGCAGACTTGTCTCCATGGGTCTAATGCTGCCTAGGGGCACCTTATGGCCGTTCTGCTGTGAGTCAAAGATTTTCGAATCGGACGAAAAACTGATAGTGAATTGTAACTTTCAGGGCCACCTAATGACGATGGAACACTCAAATTGCGTCCCGATTCAATACATCGTCCACCAGCCGACTTGTCTCCATGGGTGTATTGCTGCCTCGGGCACCTTATGACCGTTCTGCTGTGAGTCAAAGATTTTCGAATAGGACGAAAAACTGATAGTGAATTGTAACGTTCAGGGCCACCTAATGACAATGGACCACGCAAATTGCGTCCCGATTCAATACATCGTCCTCCAGCCGAGTTGTCTCCATGGGTCTATTGCTGCCTCGGGCACCTTATGGCCGTTCTGCTGTGAGTCTAGATTATCGAATGGGACGAAAAACTGATAGTGAATTGTAACGTTCAGGGCCTCCTAATGACGATGGATCTCTCAAATTGCGTCCCGATTCAATACATCGTCCTCCAGCAGAATTGTCTCCATGGGTAGATTGCTGCCTCGGGCACCTAATGGCCGTTCTGTTGTGAGTCAAAGATTTTCGAATCGGACGAAAAACTGATAGTGAATTGTAACATTCAGGGCCACCTAATGACGATGGATCTCTCAAATTGCGTCCCGATTCAATACATCGTCCTCCAGCCGACTTGACTCCATGGGTCTACTGCTGCCTCGGGCACCTTATGACCGTTCTGCTGTGAGTCTAGATTATCGAATGGGACGAAAAACTGATAGTGAATTGTAACGTTCAGGGCCTCCTAATGACGATGGATCACTCAAATTGCGTCCCGATTCAATACATCGTCCTCCAGCAGACTTATCTCAATGGGTCTATTGCTGCCTCGGGCACCTTATGGCAGGCCTGCTGTGACTCAAAGATTTTCGAATCGGACGAAAAACTAATAGTGAATTGTAACGTTCAGGGTCTCCTAATGACGATGGAACACTCAAATTGCGTCCCGATTCAATACATCGTCCTCCAGCCGACTTGTCTCCAGGGGTCTATTGCTGCCTCGGGCACCTTATGGCCGTTCTGCTGTGAGTCAAAGATTCTCGAATCGGACTTAAAACTGATAGTGAATTGTAACATTCAGGGCCACCTAATGACGATGGACCACACAAATTGCGTCCCGATTCAGTACATCGTCCTCCAGCCGACCTGACTCCATGGGTCTATTGCTGCCTCGGGCACCTTATGGCCGTTGTGCTGTGAGTCTAGATTATCGAATGGGACGAAAAACTGATAGTGAATTGTAACGTTCAGGGCCACCTAATGACGATGGATCACTCAAATTGCGTCCCGATTCATTACATCGTCCTCCAGCCGAGTTGTCTCCATGGGTCTATTGCTGCCTCGGGCACCTTATGGCCGTTCTGCTGTGAGTCTAGATTATCGAATGGGACGAAAAACTGATAGTGAATTGTAACGTTCAGGGCCACCTAATGACGATGGATCTCTCAAATTGCGTCCCGATTCAATACATCGTCCTCCAGCAGAATTGTCTCCATGGGTAGATTGCGGCCTCGGGCACCTAATGGCCGTTCTGTTGTGAGTCAAAGATTTTCGAATCGGACGAAAAACTGATAGTGAATTGTAACATTCAGGGCCACCTAATGACGATGGATCTCTCAAATTGCGTCCCGATTCAATACATCGTCCTCCAGCCGACTTGACTCCATGGGTCTACTGCTGCCTCGGGCACCTTATGACCGTTCTGCTGTGAGTCTAGATTATCGAATGGGACGAAAAACTGATAGTGAATTGTAACGTTCAGGGCCTCCTAATGACGATGGATCACTCAAATTGCGTCCCGATTCAATACATCGTCCTCCAGCAGACTTATCTCAATGGGTCTATTGCTGCCTCGGGCACCTTATGGCAGGCCTGCTGTGACTCAAAGATTTTCGAATCGGACGAAAAACTAATAGTGAATTGTAACGTTCAGGGCCTCCTAATGACGATGGAACACTCAAATTGCGTCCCGATTCAATACATCGTCCTCCAGCCGACTTGTCTCCAGGGGTCTATTGCTGCCTCGGGCACCTTATGGCCGTTCTGCTGTGAGTCAAAGATTTTCGAATAGGACGAAAAACTGATAGTGAATTGTAACGTTCAGGGCCACCTAATGACAATGGACCACGCAAATTGCGTCCCGATTCAATACATCGTCCTCCAGCCGAGTTGTCTCCATGGGTCTATTGCTGCCTCGGGCACCTTATGGCCGTTCTGCTGTGAGTCTAGATTATCGAATGGGACGAAAAACTGATAGTGAATTGTAACGTTCAGGGCCTCCTAATGACGATGGGTCTCTCAAATTGCGTCCCGATTCAATACATCGTCCTCCAGCAGAATTGTCTCCATGGGTAGATTGCTGCCTCGGGCACCTAATGGCCGTTCTGTTGTGAGTCAAAGATTTTCGAATCGGACGAAAAACTGATAGTGAATTGCAACATTCAGGGCCACCTAATGACGATGGATCTCTCAAATTGCGTCCCGATTCAATACATCGTCCTCCAGCCGACTTGACTCCATGGGTCTACTGCTGCCTCGGGCACCTTATGACCGTTCTGCTGTGAGTCTAGATTATCGAATGGGACGAAAAACTGATAGTGAATTGTAACGTTCAGGGCCTCCTAATGACGATGGATCACTCAAATTGCGTCCCGATTCAATACATCGTCCTCCAGCAGACTTATCTCAATGGGTCTATTGCTGCCTCGGGCACCTTATGGCAGGCCTGCTGTGACTCAAAGATTTTCGAATCGGACGAAAACCTAATAGTGAATTGTAACGTTCAGGGCCTCCTAATGACGATGGAACACTCAAATTGCGTCCCGATTCAATACATCGTCCTCCAGCCGACTTGTCTCCAGGGGTCTATTGCTGCCTCGGGCACCTTATGGCCGTTCTGCTGTGAGTCAAAGATTCTCGAATCGGACTTAAAACTGATAGTGAATTGTAACATTCAGGGCCACCTAATGACGATGGACCACACAAATTGCGTCCCGATTCAGTACATCGTCCTCCAGCCGACCTGACTCCATGGGTCTATTGCTGCCTCGGGCACCTTATGGCCGTTGTGCTGTGAGTCTAGATTATCGAATGGGACGAAAAACTGATAGTGAATTGTAACGTTCAGGGCCACCTAATGACGATGGATCACTCAAATTGCGTCCCGATTCATTACATCGTCCTCCAGCCGAGTTGTCTCCATGGGTCTATTGCTGCCTCGGGCACCTTATGGCCGTTCTGCTGTGAGTCTAGATTATCGAATGGGACGAAAAACTGATAGTGAATTGTAACGTTCAGGGCCACCTAATGACGATGGATCTCTCAAATTGCGTCCCGATTCAATACATCGTCCTCCAGCCGACTTGACTCCATGGGTCTATTGCTGCCTCGGGCACCTTATGGCCGTTCTGCTGTGAGTCTAGATTATCGAATGGGACAAAAAACTGATAGTGAATTGTAACGTTCAGGGCCTCCTAATGACGATGGATCACTCAAATTGCGTCCCGATTCAATACATCGTCCTCCAGCAGACTTGTCTCCATGGGTCTATTGCTGCCTCAGGCACCTTATGGCCGTTCTGCTGTGAGTCTAGATTATCGAATGGGACGAAAAACTGATAGTGAATTGTAACGTTCAGGGCCACCTAATGACGATGGAACACTCAAATTGCGTCCCGATTCAATATATCGTCCTCCAGCAGACTTGTTTCCATGGGTCTATTGTTGCCTCGGGCACCTTATGGCCGTTCTGCTGTGAGTCAAAGATTTTCGAATCGGACGAAAAACAGATAGTGAATTGTAACTTTCAGGGCCACCTAATGACGATGGACCACGCAAATTGCGTCCCGATTCAATACATCGTCCTCCAGCCGAGTTGACTCCATCGGTCTATTGCTGCCTCGGGCACCTTATGGCCGTTCTGCTGTGAATCTAGATTATCGAATGGGACGAAAAACTGATAGTGAATTGTAACATTCAGGGCCACCTAATGACGATGGATCTCTCAAATTGCGTCCCGATTCAATACATCGTCCTCCAGCCGACTTGACTCCATGGGTCTACTGCTGCCTCGGGCACCTTATGACCGTTCTGCTGTGAGTCTAGATTATCGAATGGGACGAAAAACTGATAGTGAATTGTAACGTTCAGGGCCTCCTAATGACGATGGATCACTCAAATTGCGTCCCGATTCAATACATCGTCCTCCAGCAGACTTATCTCAATGGGTCTATTGCTGCCTCGGGCACCTTATGGCAGGCCTGCTGTGACTCAAAGATTTTCGAATCGGACGAAAAACTAATAGTGAATTGTAACGTTCAGGGCCTCCTAATGACGATGGAACACTCAAATTGCGTCCCGATTCAATACATCGTCCTCCAGCCGACTTGTCTCCAGGGGTCTATTGCTGCCTCGGGCACCTTATGGCCGTTCTGCTGTGAGTCAAAGATTCTCGAATCGGACTTAAAACTGATAGTGAATTGTAACATTCAGGGCCACCTAATGACGATGGACCACACAAATTGCGTCCCGATTCAGTACATCGTCCTCCAGCCGACCTGACTCCATGGGTCTATTGCTGCCTCGGGCACCTTATGGCCGTTGTGCTGTGAGTCTAGATTATCGAATGGGACGAAAAACTGATAGTGAATTGTAACGTTCAGGGCCACCTAATGACGATGGATCACTCAAATTGCGTCCCGATTCAATATATCGTCCTCCAGCAGACTTGTCTCCATGGGTCTATTGCTGCCTCGGACACCTTATGGCCGTTCTGCTGTGAGTCAAAGATTTTCGAATCGGACGAAAAACTGATAGTGAATTGTAACTTTCAGGGCCACCTAATGACGATGGATCACTCAAATTGCGTCCCGATTCAATACATCGTCCACCAGCCGACTTGTCTCCATGGGTCTATTGCTGCCTCGGGCACCTTATGGCCGGTCTGCTGTGAGTCAAAGATTTTCGAATCGGACGAAAAACTGATAGTGAATTGTAATGTTCAGGGCCTCCTAATGACGATGGAACACTCAAATTACGTCCCGATTCAATACATCGTCCTCCAGCAGACTTGTCTCCATGCGTCTATTGCTGCCTCGGGCACCTTATGGCCGTTCTGCTGTGAGTCAAAGATTTTCGAATCGGACGAAAAACTGATAGTGAATTGTAACATTCAGGGCCACCTAATGACGATGGACCACACAATTTGCGTCCCGATTCAGTACATCGTCCTCCAGCCGACCTGACTCCATGGGTGTATTGCTGCCTCGGGCACCTTATGGCCGTTGTGCTGTGAGTCTAGTTTATCGAATGGGACGAAAAACTGATAGTGAATTGTAACGTTCAGGGCCACCTAATGACTATGGATCACTCAAATTGCGTCCCGATTCAATACATCGTCCTCCAGCAGACTTGTCTCCATGGGTCTAATGCTGCCTAGGGGCACCTTATGGCCGTTCTGCTGTGAGTCAAAGATTTTCGAATCGGACGAAAAACTGATAGTGAATTGTAACTTTCAGGGCCACCTAATGACGATGGAACACTCAAATTGCGTCCCGATTCAATACATCGTCCACCAGCCGACTTGTCTCCATGGGTGTATTGCTGCCTCGGGCACCTTATGGCCGTTCTGCTGTGAGTCAAAGATTTTCGAATAGGACGAAAAACTGATAGTGAATTGTAACGTTCAGGGCCACCTAATGACAATGGACCACGCAAATTGCGTCCCGATTCAATACATCGTCCTCCAGCCGAGTTGTCTCCATGGGTCTATTGCTGCCTCGGGCACCTTATGGCCGTTCTGCTGTGAGTCTAGATTATCGAATGGGACGAAAAACTGATAGTGAATTGTAACGTTCAGGGCCTCCTAATGACGATGGATCTCTCAAATTGCGTCCCGATTCAATACATCGTCCTCCAGCAGAATTGTCTCCATGGGTAGATTGCTGCCTCGGGCACCTAATGGCCGTTCTGTTGTGAGTCAAAGATTTTCGAATCGGACGAAAAACTGATAGTGAATTGTAACATTCAGGGCCACCTAATGACGATGGATCTCTCAAATCGCGTCCCGATTCAATACATCGTCCTCCAGCCGACTTGACTCCATGGGTCTACTGCTGCCTCGGGCACCTTATGACCGTTCTGCTGTGAGTCTAGATTATCGAATGGGACGAAAAACTGATAGTGAATTGTAACGTTCAGGGCCTCCTAATGACGATGGATCACTCAAATTGCGTCCCGATTCAATACATCGTCCTCCAGCAGACTTATCTCAATGGGTCTATTGCTGCCTCGGGCACCTTATGGCAGGCCTGCTGTGACTCAAAGATTTTCGAATCGGACGAAAAACTAATAGTGAATTGTAACGTTCAGGGCCTCCTAATGACGATGGAACACTCAAATTGCGTCCCGATTCAATACATCGTCCTCCAGCAGACTTGTCTCCATGGGTCTATTGCTGCCTCGGGCACCTTATGGCCGTTCTGCTGTGAGTCAAAGAGTTTCGAATCGGACGAAAAACTGATAGTGAATTGTAACTTTCAGGGCCACCTAATGACGATGGATCACTCAAATTGCGTCCCGATTCAATACATCGTCCACCAGCCGACTTGTCTCCATGGGTCTATTGCTGCCTCGGGCACCTTACGTTCGTTCTGCTGTGAGTCAAAGATTTTCGAATCAGACGAAAAACTGATAGTGAATTGTAATGTTCAGGGCCTCCTAATGACGATGGAACACTCAAATTACGTCCCGATTCAATACATCGTCCTCCAGCAGACTTGTCTCCATGCGTCTATTGCTGCCTTGGGCACCTTATGGCCGTTCTGCTGTGAGTCAAAGATTTTCGAATCGGACGAAAAACTGATAGTGAATTGTAACATTCAGGGCCACCTAATGACGATGGACCACACAATTTGCGTCCCGATTCAGTACATCGTCCTAAAGCCGACCTGACTCCATGGGTGTATTGCTGCCTCGGGCACCTTATGGCCGTTGTGCTGTGAGTCTAGTTTATCGAATGGGACGAAAAACTGATAGTGAATTGTAACGTTCAGGGCCACCTAATGACTATGGATCACTCAAATTGCGTCCCGATTCAATACATCGTCCTCCAGAAGACTTGTCTCCATGGGTCTAATGCTGCCTAGGGGCACCTTATGGCCGTTCTGCTGTGAGTCAAAGATTTTCGAATCGGACGAAAAACTGATAGTGAATTGTAACTTTCAGGGCCACCTAATGACGATGGAACACTCAAATTGCGTCCCGATTCAATACATCGTCCACCAGCCGACTTGTCTCCATGGGTGTATTGCTGCCTCGGGCACCTTATGGCCGTTCTGCTGTGAGTCAAAGATTTTCGAATCGGACGAAAAACTGATAGTGAATTGTAATGTTCAGGGCCTCCTAATGACGATGGAACACTCAAATTACGTCCCGATTCAATACATCGTCCTCCAGCAGACTTGTCTCCATGCGTCTATTGCTGCCTCGGGCACCTTATGGCCGTTCTGCTGTGAGTCAAAGATTTTCGAATCGGACGAAAAACTGATAGTGAATTGTAACTTTCAGGGCCACCTAATGACGATGGATCACTCAAATTGCGTCCCGATTAAATACATCGTCCTCCAGCCGACTTGTCTCCATGGGTCTATTGCTGCCTCGGGCACCTTATGGCCGTTCTGCTGTGAGTCAAAGATTTTCGAATCGGACGAAAAACTGATAGTGAATTGTAACGTTCAGGGCCTCCTAATGACGATGGAACACTAAAATTGCGTCCCGATTCAATACATCGTCCTCCAGCAGACTTGACTTCATGGGTCTATTGCTGCCTCGGGCACCTTATGGCCGTTCTGCTGTGAGTCAAAGATTTTCGAATCGGACGAAAAACTGATAGTGAATTGTAACATTCAGGGCCACCTAATGACGATGGAACACTAAAATTGCGTCCCGATTCAATACATCGTCCTCCAGCAGACTTGACTTCATGGGTCTATTGCTGCCTCGGGCACCTTATGGCCGTTCTGCTGTGAGTCAAAGATTTTCGAATCGGATGAAAAACTGATAGTGAATTGTAACATTCAGGGCCACCTAATGACGATGGACCACACAAATAGCGTCCCGATTCAGTACATCGTCCTCCAGCCGACCTGACTCCATGGGTCTATTGCTGCCTCGGGCACCTTATGGCCGTTCTGCTGTGAGTCTAGATTATCGAATGGGACGAAACACTGATAGTGAATTGTAACGTTCAGGGCCACCTAATGACGATGGATCACTCAAATTGCGTCCCGATTCAATACATCGTCCTCCAGCAGACTTGTCTCCATGGGTCTATTGCTGCCTCGGGCACCTTATGGCCGTTCTGCTGTGAGTCTAGATTATCGAATGGGACGAAAAACTGATAGTGAATTGTAACGTTCAGGGCCACCTAATGACGATGGATCTCTCAAATTGCGTCCCGATTCAATACATCGTCCTCCAGCCGACTTGACTCCATGGGTCTACTGCTGCCTCGGGCACCTTATGACCGTTCTGCTGTGAGTCTAGATTATCGAATGGGACGAAAAACTGATAGTGAATTGTAACGTTCAGGGCCTCCTAATGACGATGGATCACTCAAATTGCGTCCCGATTCAATACATCGTCCTCCAGCCGACTTGACTCCATGGGTCTATTGCTGCCTCGGGCACCTTATGGCCGTTCTGCTGTGAGTCTAGATTATCGAATGGGACGAAAAACTGATAGTGAATTGTAACGTTCAGGGCCTCCTAATGACGATGGATCACTCAAATTGCGTCCCGATTCAATACATCGTCCTCCAGCAGACTTGTCTCCATGGGTAGATTGCTGCCTCGGGCACCTAATGGCCGTTCTGTTGTGAGTCAAAGATTTTCGAATCGGACGAAAAACTGATAGTGAATTGTAACATTCAGGGCTACCTAATGACAATGGACCACGCAAATTGCGTCCCGATTCAATACATCGTCCTCCAGCCGACCTGACTCCATGGGTCTATTGCTGCCTCGGGCACCTTATGGCCGTTCTGCTGTGAATCTAGATTATCGAATGGGACGAAAAACTGATAGTGAATTGTAACGTTCAGGGCCACCTAATGACGATGGATCACTCAAATTACGTCCCGATTCAATACATCGTCCTCCAGCCCACTTGACTCCATGGGACTATTGCTGCCTCGAGCACCTTATGGCCGTTCTGCTGTGAGTCTAGATTATAGAATGGGATGAAAAACTGATAGTGAATTGTAACGTTCAGGGCCACCTAATGACGATGGATCACTCAAATTGCGTCCCGATTCAATACATCGTCCTCCAGCAGACTTATCTCAATGGGTCTATTGCTGCCTCGGGCACCTTATGGCAGGCCTGCTGTGACTCAAAGATTTTCGAATCGGACGAAAAACTAATAGTGAATTGTAACCTTCAGGGCCTCCTAATGACGATGGAACACTCAAATTGCGTCCTGATTCAATACATCGTCCTCCAGCCGACTTGTCTCCAGGGGTCTATTGCTGCCTCGGGCACCTTATGGCCGTTCTGCTGTGAGTCAAAGATTTTAGAATCGGACGAAAAACTGATAGTGAATTGTAACATTCAGGGCCACTTAATGACGATGGATCACTCAAATTGCGTCCCGATTCAATACCTCGTCCTCCAGCAGACTTGTCTCCATGGGTCTATTGCTGCCTCGGGCACCTTATGGCCGTTCTGCTGTGAGTCAAAGATTCTCGAATCGGACTTAAAACTGATAGTGAATTGTAACATTCAGGGCCACCTAATGACGATGGACCACACAAATTGCGTCCCGATTCAGTACATCGTCCTCCAGCCGACCTGACTCCATGGGTCTATTGCTGCCTCGGTCACCTTATGGCCGTTGTGCTGTGAGTCTAGATTATCGAATGGGACGAAAAACTGATAGTGAATTGTAACGTTCAGGGCCACCTAATGACGATGGATCACTCAAATTGCGTCCCGATTCAATACATCGTCCTCCAGCAGACTTGTCTCCATGGGTCTATTGCTGCCTCGGGCACCTTATGGCCGTTCTGCTGTGAGTCAAAGATTTTCGAATCGGACGAAAAACTGATAGTGAATTGTAACTTTCAGGGCCACCTAATGACGATGGATCACTCAAATTGCGTCCCGATTCAATACATCGTCCACCAGCCGACTTGTCTCCATGGGTCTATTGCTGCCTCGGGCACCTTATGGCCGTTCTGCTGTGAGTCAAAGATTTTCGAATCGGACGAAAAACTGATAGTGAATTGTAATGTTCAGGGCCTCCTAATGACGATGGAACACTCAAATTACGTCCCGATTCAATACATCGTCCTCCAGCAGACTTGTCTCCATGCGTCTATTGCTGCCTCGGGCACCTTATGGCCGTTCTGCTGTGAGTCAAAGATTTTCGAATCGGACGAAAAACTGATAGTGAATTGTAACATTCAGGGCCACCTAATGACGATGGACCACACAATTTGCGTCCCGATTCAGTACATCGTCCTCCAGCCGACCTGACTCCATGGGTGTATTGCTGCCTCGGGCACCTTATGGCCGTTGTGCTGTGAGTCTAGTTTATCGAATGGGACGAAAAACTGATAGTGAATTGTAACGTTCAGGGCCACCTAATGACTATGGATCACTCAAATTGCGTCCCGATTCAATACATCGTCCTCCAGCAGACTTGTCTCCATGGGTCTAATGCTGCCTAGGGGCACCTTATGGCCGTTCTGCTGTGAGTCAAAGATTTTCGAATCGGACAAAAAACTGATAGTGAATTGTAACTTTCAGGGCCACCTAATGACGATGGAACACTCAAATTGCGTCCCGATTCAATACATCGTCCACCAGCCGACTTGTGTCCATGGGTGTATTGCTGCCTCGGGCACCTTCTGGCCGTTCTGCTGTGAGTCAAAGATTTTCGAATAGGACGAAAAACTGATAGTGAATTGTAACGTTCAGGGCCACCTAATGACAATGGACCACGCAAATTGCGTCCCGATTCAATACATCGTCCTCCAGCCGAGTTGTCTCCATGGGTCTATTGCTGCCTCGGGCACCTTATGTCCGTTCTGCTGTGAGTCTAGATTATCGAATGGGACGAAAAACTGATAGTGAATTGTAACGTTCAGGGCCTCCTAATGACGATGGATCTCTCAAATTGCGTCCCGATTCAATACATCGTCCTCCAGCAGAATTGTCTCCATGGGTAGATTGCTGCCTCGGGCACCTAATGGCCGTTCTGTTGTGAGTCAAAGATTTTCGAATCGGACGAAAAACTGATAGTGAATTGTAACATTCAGGGCCACCTAATGACGATGGATCTCTCAAATTGCGTCCCGATTCAATACATCGTCCTCCAGCAGACTTATCTCAATGGGTCTATTGCTGCCTCGGGCACCTTATGGCAGGCCTGCTGTGACTCAAAGATTTTCGAATCGGACGAAAAACTAATAGTGAATTGTAACGTTCAGGGCCTCCTAATGACGATGGAACACTCAAATTGCGTCCCGATTCAATACATCGTCCTCCAGCAGACTTGTCTCCATGGGTCTATTGCTGCCTCGGGCACCTTATGGCCGTTCTGCTGTGAGTCAAAGATTTTCGAATCGGACGAAAAACTGATAGTGAATTGTAACTTTCAGGGCCACCTAATGACGATGGATCACTCAAATTGCGTCCCGATTCAATACATCGTCCACCAGCCGACTTGTCTCCATGGGTCTATTGCTGCCTCGGGCACCTTATGTTCGTTCTGCTGTGAGTCAAAGATTTTCGAATCGGACGAAAAACTGATAGTGAATTGTAATGTTCAGGGCCTCCTAATGACGATGGAACACTCAAATTACGTCCCGATTCAATACGTCGTCCTCCAGCAGACTTGTCTCCATGCGTCTATTGCTGCCTCGGGCACCTTATGGCCGTTCTGCTGTGAGTCAAAGATTTTCGAATCGGACGAAAAACTGATAGTGAATTGTAACATTCAGGGCCACCTAATGACGATGGACCACACAATTTGCGTCCCGATTCAGTACATCGTCCTAAAGCCGACCTGACTCCATGGGTGTATTGCTGCCTCGGGCACCTTATGGCCGTTGTGCTGTGAGTCTAGTTTATCGAATGGGACGAAAAACTGATAGTGAATTGTAACGTTCAGGGCCACCTAATGACTATGGATCACTCAAATTGCGTCCCGATTCAATACATCGTCCTCCAGCAGACTTGTCTCCATGGGTCTAATGCTGCCTAGGGGCACCTCATGGCCGTTCTGCTGTGAGTCAAAGATTTTCGAATCGGACGAAAAACTGATAGTGAATTGTAACCTTCAGGGCCACCTAATGACGATGGAACACTCAAATTGCGTCCCGATTCAATACATCGTCCACCAGCCGACTTGTCTCCATGGGTGTATTGCTGCCTCGGGCACCTTATGGCCGTTCTGCTGTGAGTCAAAGATTTTCGAATCGGACGAAAAACTGATAGTGAATTGTAATGTTCAGGGCCTCCTAATGACGATGGAACACTCAAATTACGTCCCGATTCAATACATCGTCCTCCAGCAGACTTGTCTCCATGCGTCTATTGCTGCCTCGGGCACCTTATGGCCGTTCTGCTGTGAGTCAAAGATTTTCGAATCGGACGAAAAACTGATAGTGAATTGTAACTTTCAGGGACACCTAATGACGATGGATCACTCAAATTGCGTCCCGATTAAATACACCGTCCTCCAGCCGACTTGTCTCCATGGGTCTATTGCTGCCTCGGGCACCTTATGGCCGTTCTGCTGTGAGTCAAAGATTTTCGAATCGGACGAAAAACTGATAGTGAATTGTAACGTTCAGGGCCTCCTAATGACGATGGAACACTAAAATTGCGTCCCGATTCAATACATCGTCCTCCAGCAGACTTGACTTCATGGGTCTATTGCTGCCTCGGGCACCTTATGGCCGTTCTGCTGTGAGTCAAAGATTTTCGAATCGGACGAAAAACTGATAGTGAATTGTAACATTCAGGGCCACCTAATGACGATGGAACACTAAAATTGCGTCCCGATTCAATACATCGTCCTCCAGCAGACTTGACTTCATGGGTCTATTGCTGCCTCGGGCACCTTATGGCCGTTCTGCTGTGAGTCAAAGATTTTCGAATCGGATGAAAAACTGATAGTGAATTGTAACATTCAGGGCCACCTAATGACGATGGACCACACAAATGGCGTCCCGATTCTGTACATCGTCCTCCAGCCGACCTGACTCCATGGGTCTATTGCTGCCTCGGGCACCTTATGGCCGTAATGCTGTAAGTCTAGATTATCGAATGGGACGAAAAACTGATAGTGAATTGTAACGTTCAGGGCCACCTAATGACGATGGATCACTCAAATTGCTTCCCGATTCAATACATCGTCCTCCAGCAGACTTGTCTCCATGGGTCTATTGCTGCCTCGGGCACCTTATGGCCGTTCTGCTGTGAGTCTAGATTATCGAATGGGACGAAAAACTGATAGTGAATTGTAACGTTCAGGGCCACCTAATGACGATGGATCTCTCAAATTGCGTCCCGATTCAATACATCGTCCTCCAGCCGACTTGACTCCATGGGTCTACTGCTGCCTCGGGCACCTTATGACCGTTCTGCTGTGAGTCTAGATTATCGAATGGGACGAAAAACTGATAGTGAATTGTAACGTTCAGGGCCTCCTAATGACGATGGATCACTCAAATTGCGTCCCGATTCAATACATCGTCCTCCAGCCGACTTGACTCCATGGGTCTATTGCTGCCTCGGGCGCCTTATGGCCGTTCTGCTGTGAGTCTAGATTATCGAATGGGACGAAAAACTGATAGTGAATTGTAACGTTCAGGGCCTCCTAATGACGATGGATCACTCAAATTGCGTCCCGATTCAATACATCGTCCTCCAGCAGACTTGTCTCCATGGGTAGATTGCTGCCTCGGGCACCTAATGGCCGTTCTGTTGTGAGTCAAAGATTTTCGAATCGGACGAAAAACTGATAGTGAATTGTAACATTCAGGGCTACCTAATGACAATGGACCACGCAAATTGCGTCCCGATTCAATACATCGTCCTCCAGCCGACCTGACTCCATGGGTCTATTGCTGCCTCGGGCACCTTATGGCCGTTCTGCTGTGAATCTAGATTATCGAATGGGACGAAAAACTGATAGTGAATTGTAACGTTCAGGGCCACCTAATGACGATGGATCACTCAAATTACGTCCCGATTCAATACATCGTCCTCCAGCCCACTTGACTCCATGGGACTATTGCTGCCTCGGGCACCTTATGGCCGTTCTGCTGTGAGTCTAGATTATAGAATGGGATGAAAAACTGATAGTGAATTGTAACGTTCAGGGCCACCTAATGACGATGGATCACTCAAATTGCGTCCCGATTCAATACATCGTCCTCCAGCAGACTTATCTCAATGGGTCTATTGCTGCCTCGGGCACCTTATGGCAGGCCTGCTGTGACTCAAAGATTTTCGAATCGGACGAAAAACTAATAGTGAATTGTAACCTTCAGGGCCTCCTAATGACGATGGAACACTCAAATTGCGTCCCGATTCAATACATCGTCCTCCAGCCGACTTGTCTCCAGGGGTCTATTGCTGCCTCGGGCACCTTATGGCCGTTCTGCTGTGAGTCAAAGATTTTAGAATCGGACGAAAAACTGATAGTGAATTGTAACATTCAGGGCCACCTAATGACGATGGACCACACAAATTGCGTCCCGATTCAGTACATCGTCCTCCAGCCGACCTGACTCCATGCGTCTATTGCTGCCTCGGGCACCTTATGGCCGTTGTGCTGTGAGTCTAGATTATCGAATGGGACGAAAAACTGATAGTGAATTGTAACGTTCAGGGCCACCTAATGAGGATGGATCACTCAAATTGCGTCCCGATTCAATACATCGTCCTCCAGCAGACTTGTCTCCATGGGTCTATTGCTGCCTCGGGCACCTTATGGCCGTTCTGTTGTGAGTCAAAGATTTTCGAATCGGACGAAAAACTGATAGTGAATTGTAACTTTCAGGGCCACCTAATGACGATGGATCACTCAAATTGCGTCCCGATTCAATACATCGTCCACCAGCCGACTTGTCACCATGGGTCTATTGCTGCCTCGGGCACCTTATGGCCGTTCTGCTGTGAGTCAAAGATTTTCGAATCGGACGAAAAACTGATAGTGAATTGTAATGTTCAGGGCCTCCTAATGACGATGGAACACTCAAATTACGTCCCGATTCAATACATCGTCCTCCAGCAGACTTGTCTCCATGCGTCTATTGCTGCCTCGGGCACCTTATGGCCGTTCTGCTGTGAGTCAAAGATTTTCCAATCGGACGAAAAACTGATCGTGAATTGTAACATTCAGGGCCACCTAATGACTATGGATCACTCAAATTGCGTCCCGATTCAATACATCGTCCTCCAACAGACTTGTCTCCATGGGTCTATTGCTGCCTCGGGCACCTTATAGCCGTTCTGCTGTGAGTCAAAGATTTTCGAATCGGACGAAAAACTGATAGTGAATTGTAATGTTCAGGGCCTCCTAATGACGATGGAACACTCAAATTACGTCCCGATTCAATACATCGTCCTCCAGCAGACTTGTCTCCATGCGTCTATTGCTGCCTCGGGCACCTTATGGCCGTTCTGCTGTGAGTCAAAGATTTTCGAATCGGACGAAAAACTGATAGTGAATTGTAACTTTCAGGGCCACCTAATGACGATGGATCACTCAAATTGCGTCCCGATTAAATACATCGTCCTCCAGCCGACTTGTCTCCATGGGTCTATTGCTGCCTCGGGCACCTTATGGCCGTTCTGCTGTGAGTCAAAGATTTTCGAATCGGACGAAAAACTGATAGTGTATTGTAACGTTCAGGGCCTCCTAATGACGATGGAACACTAAAATTGCGTCCCGATTCAATACATCGTCCTCCAGCAGACTTGACTTCATGGGTCTATTGCTGCCTCGGGCACCTTATGGCCGTTCTGCTGTGAGTCAAAGATTTTCGAATCGGACGAAAAACTGATTGTGAATTGTAACATTCAGGGCCACCTAATGACGATGGACCACACAAATAGCGTCCTGATTCAGTACATCGTCCTCCAGCCGACCTGACTCCATGGGTCTATTGCTGCCTCGGGCACCTTATGGCCGTTCTGCTGTGAGTCTAGATTATCGAATGGGACGAAAAACTGATAGTGAATTGTAACGTTCAGGGCCACCTAATGACGATGGATCACTCAAATTGCGTCCCGATTCAATACATCGTCCTCCAGCAGACTTGTCTCCATGGGTCTATTGCTGCCTCGGGCACCTTATGGCCGTTCTGCTGTGAGTCTAGATTATCGAATGGGACGAAAAACTGATAGTGAATTGTAACGTTCAGGGCCTCCTAATGACGATGGATCACTCAAATTGCGTCCCGATTCAATACATCGTCCTCCAGCAGACTTGTCTCCATGGGTAGATTGCTGCCTCGGGCACCTAATGGCCGTTCTGCTGTGAGTCAAAGATTTTCGAATCGGACGAAAAACTGATAGTGAATTGTAACATTCAGGGCCACCTAATGACAATGGACCACGCAAATTGCGTCCCGATTCAATACATCGTCCTCCAGCCGACTTGTCTCCAGGGGTCTATTGCTGCCTCGGGCACCTTATGGCCGTTCTGCTGTGAGTCAAAGATTTTCGAATCGGACGAAAAACTGATAGTGAATCGTAACATTCAGGGCCACCTAATGACGATGGACCACACAAATTGCGTCCCGATTCAGTACATCGTCCTCCAGCCGACCTGACTCCATGGGTCTATTGCTGCCTCGGGCACCTTATGGCCGTTGTGCTGTGAGTCTAGATTATCGAATGGGACGAAAAACTGATAGTGAATTGTAACGTTCAGGGCCACCTAATGACGATGGATCACTAAAATTGCGTCCCGATTCAATACATCGTCCTCCAGCAGACTTGTCTCCATGGGTCTATTGCTGCCTCGGGCACCTTATGGCCGTTCTGCTGTGAGTCTAGATTATCGAATGGGACGAAAAACTGATAGTGAATTGTAACGTTCAGGGCCTCCTAATGACGATGGATCACTCAAATTGCGTCCCGATTCAATACATCGTCCTCCAGCAGACTTGTCTCCATGGGTAGATTGCTGCCTCGGGCACCTAATGGCCGTTCTGCTGTGAGTCAAAGATTTTCGAATCGGACGAAAAACTGATAGTGAATTGTAACATTCAGGGCCACCTAATGACAATGGACCACGCAAATTGCGTCCCGATTCAATACATCGTCCTCCAGCCGACTTGTCTCCAGGGGTCTATTGCTGCCTCGGGCACCTTATGGCCGTTCTGCTGTGAGTCAAAGATTTTCGAATCGGACGAAAAACTGATAGTGAATTGTAACTTTCAGGGCCACCTAATGACGATGGATCACTCAAATTGCGTCCCGATTCAATACATCGTCCACCAGCCGACTTGTCTCCATGGGTCTATTGCTGCCTCGGGCACCTTATGGCCGTTCTGCTGTGAGTCAAAGATTTTCGAATCGGACGAAAAACTGATAGTGAATTGTAATGTTCAGGGCCTCCTAATGACGATGGAACACTCAAATTACGTCCCGATTCAATACATCGTCCTCCAGCAGACTTGTCTCCATGCGTCTATTGCTGCCTCGGGCACCTTATGGCCGTTCTGCTGTGAGTCAAAGAATTTCGAATCGGACGAAAAACTGATAGTGAATTGTAACGTTCAGGGCCACCTAATGACGATGGATCACTCAAATTGCGTCCCGTTTCAATACATCGTCCTCCAGCCGACATGTCTCCATGAGTCTATTGCTGCCTTGGCACCTTATGGCCGTTCTGCTGTGAGTCAAAGACTTTCGAATCGGACGAAAAACTGATAGTGAATTGTAACGTTCAGGGCCACCTAATGACGATGGATCACTCAAATTGCGTGCCGATTTAATACATTGTCCTCCAGCAGACTGTCTCCTTGGGTCTATTGCAGCCTGGGGCACCTTATGGCCGTTCAGCTGTGACTCAAAGATTATCGAATGGGACGAAAAACTGATAGTGAATTGTAACGTTCAGGGCCTCCTAATGACGATGGAACACTCAAATTGCGTCCCGATTCAATACATCGTCCTCCAGCCGACTTGTCTCCATGGGTCTATTGCTGCCTCGGGCACCTTATGGCCGTTCTGCTGTGAGTCAAAGATTTTCGAATCGGACGAAAAACTGATAGTGAATTGTAACATTCAGGTTCACCTAATGACGATGGACCTCGCAAAATGCGTCCCGATTCAATACATCGTCCTCCAGCCGAGTTGACTCCTTGAGTCTATTGCTGCCTCGGGCACCTTATGGCCGTTCTGCTGTGAGTCAAAGATTTTCGAATCGGACGAAAAACTGATAGTGAATTGTAACGTTCAGGGCCACCTAATGACGATGGATCACTCAAATTGCGTCCTGATTCAATACATCGTCCTCCAGCAGACTTGACTTCATGGGTCTATTGCTGCCTCGGGTACCTTATGGCCGTTCTGCTGTGAGTCAAAGATTTTCGAATCGGACGAAAAACTGATAGTGAATTGTAACTTTCAGGGCAACCTAATGACGATGGATCACTCAAATTGCGTCCAGATTCAATACATCGTCCTCCAGCAGATTTGTCTCCATGGGTCGATTGCTGCCTCGGGCACCTTATGGCCGTTCTGCTGTGAGTCAAAGATTTTCGAATCGGACGGAAAACTGATAGTGATTTGTAACATTCAGGGCCACCTAATGACGATGGACCACACAAATTGCGTCCCGATTCAGTACATCGTCCACTAGCCGACTTGACTCCATGGGACTATTGCTGCCTCGGGCACCTTATGACCGTTCTGCTGTGAGTCTAGATTATAGAATGGGATGAAAAACTGATAGTGAATTGTAACGTTCAGGGCCACCTAATGACGATGGATCACTCAAATTGCGTCCCGATTCAATACATCGTCCTCCGGCCGACTTGACTCCATGGGTCTATTGCTGCCTCGGGCACCTTATGGCCGTTCTGCTGTGAGTCTAGATTATCGAATGGGACGAAAAACTGATAGGGAATTGTAACGTTCAGGGCCTCCTAATGACGATGGATCACTCAAATTGCGTCCCGATTCAATACATCGTCCTCCAGCCGACTTGACTCCATGGGTCTATTGCTGCATCGGGCACCTTATGGCCGTTCTGCTGTGAGTCTAGATTATCGAATGGGACGAAAAACTGATAGTGAATTGTAACGTTCAGGGCCTCCTAATGACGATGGATCACTCAAATTGCGTCCCGACTCAATACACCGTCCTCCAGCAGACTTGTCTCCATGGGTCGATTGCTGCCTCGGGCACCTAATGGCCGTTATGCTGTGAGTCAAAGATTTTCGAATCGGACGAAAAACTGATAGTGAATTGTAATGTTCAGGGCCTCCTAATGACGATGGAACACTCAAATTACGTCCCGATTCAATACATCGTCCTCCAGCAGACTTGTCTCCATGGGTCTATTGCTGCCTCGGGCACCTTATGGCCGTTCTGCTGTGAGTCAAAGATTTTCGAATCGGACGAAAAACTGATAGTGAATTGTAACGTTCAGGGCCACCTAATGACGATGGATCACTCAAATTGCGTCCTGATTCAATACATCGTCCTCCAGCAGACTTGACTTCATGGGTCTATTGCTGCCTCGGGTACCTTATGGCCGTTCTGCTGTGAGTCAAAGATTTTCGAATCGGACGAAAAACTGATAGTGAATTGTAACTTTCAGGGCAACCTAATGACGATGGATCACTCAAATTGCGTCCAGATTCAATACATCGTCCTCCAGCAGATTTGTCTCCATGGGTCGATTGCTGCCTCGGGCACCTTATGGCCGTTCTGCTGTGAGTCAAAGATTTTCGAATCGGACGGAAAACTGATAGTGATTTGTAACATTCAGGGCCACCTAATGACGATGGACCACACAAATTGCGTCCCGATTCAGTACATCGTCCACTAGCCGACTTGACTCCATGGGACTATTGCTGCCTCGGGCACCTTATGACCGTTCTGCTGTGAGTCTAGATTATAGAATGGGATGAAAAACTGATAGTGAATTGTAACGTTCAGGGCCACCTAATGACGATGGATCACTCAAATTGCGTCCCGATTCAATACATCGTCCTCCGGCCGACTTGACTCCATGGGTCTATTGCTGCCTCGGGCACCTTATGGCCGTTCTGCTGTGAGTCTAGATTATCGAATGGGACGAAAAACTGATAGTGAATTGTAACGTTCAGGGCCTCCTAATGACGATGGATCACTCAAATTGCGTCCCGATTCAATACATCGTCCTCCAGCCGACTTGACTCCATGGGTCTATTGCTGCATCGGGCACCTTATGGCCGTTCTGCTGTGAGTCTAGATTATCGAATGGGACGAAAAACTGATAGTGAATTGTAACGTTCAGGGCCTCCTAATGACGATGGATCACTCAAATTGCGTCCCGACTCAATACACCGTCCTCCAGCAGACTTGTCTCCATGGGTCGATTGCTGCCTCGGGCACCTAATGGCCGTTATGCTGTGAGTCAAAGATTTTCGAATCGGACGAAAAACTGATAGTGAATTGTAATGTTCAGGGCCTCCTAATGACGATGGAACACTCAAATTACGTCCCGATTCAATACATCGTCCTCCAGCAGACTTGTCTCCATGGGTCTATTGCTGCCTCGGGCACCTTATGGCCGTTCTGCTGTGAGTCAAAGATTTTCGAATCGGACGAAAAACTGATAGTGAATTGTAACTTTCAGGGCCTCCTAATGACGATGGAACACTCAAATTGCGTCCCGATTCAATAGATCGTCCTCCAGCAGACTTGTCTCCATTGGTCTATTGCTGCCTCGGGCACCTTATGGCCGTTCAGCTGTGACTCAAAGATTTTCGAATCGGACGAAAAACTGATAGTGAATTGTAACGTTCAGGGCCTCCTAATGACGATGGAACACTCAAATTGCGTCCCGATTCAATACATTGTCCTCCAGCCGACTTGTCTCCATGGGTCTATTGCTGCCTCGGGCACCTTATGGCCGTTCTGCTGTGAGTCAAAGATTTTCGAATCGGACGAAAAACTGATAGTGAATTGTAACTTTCAGGGCCTCCTAATGACGATGGAACACTCAAATTGCGTCCCGATTCAATACATCGTCCTCCAGCAGACTTGACTTCATGGGTCTATTGCTGCCTCGGGCACCTTATGGCCGTTCTGCTGTGAGTCAAAGATTTTCGAATCGGACGAAAAACTGATAGTGAATTGTAACGTTCAGGGCCACCTAATGACGATGGATCACTCAAATTGCGTCCCGATTCAATACATCGTCCTCCAGCAGACTTGTCTCCATGGGTCTATTGCTGCCTCGGGCACCTTATGGCCGTTCTGCTGTGAGTCTAGATTATCGAATGGGACGAAAAACTGATAGTGAATTGTAACGTTCAGGGCCACCTAATGACGATGGATCTCTCAAATTGCGTCCCGATTCAATACATCGTCCTCCAGCCGACTTGACTCCATGGGTCTACTGCTGCCTCGGGCACCTTATGACCGTTCTGCTGTGAGTCTGGATTATCGAATGGGACGAGAAACTGATAGTGAATTGTAACGTTGAGGGCCTCCTAATGACGATGGATCACTCAAATTGCGTCCCGATTCAATACATCGTCCTCCAGCCGACTTGACTCCATGGGTCTATTGCTGCCTCGGGCACCTTATGGCCGTTCTGCTGTGAGTCTAGATTATCGAATGGGACGAAAAACTGATAGTGAATTGTAACGTTCAGGGCCTCCTAATGACGATGGATCACTCAAATTGCGTCCCGATTCAATACATCGTCCTCCAGCAGACTTGTCTCCATGGGTAGATTGCTGCCTCGGGCACCTAATGGCCGTTCTGCTGTGAGTCAAAGATTTTCCAATCGGACGAAAAACTGATAGTGAATTGTAACATTCAGGGCCACCTAATGACAATTTACCACGCAAATTGCGTCCCGATTCAATACATCGTCCTCCAGCCGACTTGTCTCCAGGGGTCTATTGCTGCCTCGGGCACCTTATGGCCGTTCTGCTGTGAGTCAAAGATTTTCGAATCGGACGAAAAACTGATAGTGAATCGTAACATTCAGGGCCACCTAATGACGATGGACCACACAAATTGCGTCCCGATTCAGTACATCGTCCTCCAGCCGACCTGACTCCATGGGTCTATTGCTGCCTCGGGCACCTTATGGCCGTTGTGCTGTGAGTCTAGATTATCGAATGGGACGAAAAACTGATAGTGAATTGTAACGTTCAGGGCCACCTAATGACGATGGATCACTAAAATGGCGTCCCGATTCAATACATCGTCCTCCAGCAGACTTGTCTCCATGGGTCTATTGCTGCCTCGGGCACCTTATGGCCGTTCTGCTGTGAGTCAAAGATTTTCGAATCGGACGAAAAACTGATAGTGAATTGTAACTTTCAGGGCCACCTAATGACGATGGATCACTCAAATTGCGTCCCGATTCAATACATCGTCCACCAGCCGATTTGTCTCCATGGGTCTATTGCTGCCTCGGGCACCTTATGGCCGTTCTGCTGTGAGTAAAAGATTTTCGAATCGGACGAAAAACTGATAGTGAATTGTAATGTTCAGGGCCACCTAATGACGATGGAACACTCAAATTACGTCCCGATTCAATACATCGTCCTCCAGCAGACTTGTCTCCATGCGTCTATTGCTGCCTCGGGCACCTTATGGCAGTTCTGCTGTGAGTCAAAGATTTTCGAATCGGACGAAAAACTGATAGTGAATTGTAACGTTCAGGGCCACCTAATGACGATGGATCACTCAAATTGCGTCCCGATTCAATACATCGTCCTCCAGCCGACATGTCTCCATGGGTCTATTGCTGCCTTGGCACCTTATGGCCGTTCTGCTGTGAGTCAAAGACTTTCGAATCGGACGAAAAACTGATAGTGAATTCTAACGTTCAGGGCCACCTAATGACGATGGATCACTCAAATTGCGTCCCGATTTAATACATTGTCCTCCAGCAGACTGTCTCCTTGGGTCTATTGCAGCCTGGGGCACCTTATGGCCGTTCAGCTGTGACTCAAAGATTTTCGAATCGGACGAAAAACTTATAGTGAATTGTAACGTTCAGGGCCTCCTAATGACGATGGAACACTCAAATTGCGTCCCGATTCAATACATCGTCCTCCAGCCGACTTGTCTCCATGGGTCTATTGCTGCCTCGGGCACCTTATGGCCGTTCTGCTGTGAGTCAAAGATTTTCGAATCGGACGAAAAACTGATAGTGAATTGTAACTTTCAGGGCCACCTAATGACGATGGATCACTCAAATTGCGTCCCGATTAAATACATCGTCCTCCAGCCGACTTGTCTCCATGGGTCTATTGCTGCCTCGGGCACCTTATGGCCGTTCTGCTGTGAGTCAAAGATTTTCGAATCGGACAAAAAACTGATAGTGAATTCTAACGTTCAGGGCCACCTAATGACGATGGATCACTCAAATTGCGTCCCGATTCAATACATCGTCCTCCAGCCGACTTGTCTCCATGGGTCTATTGCTGCCTCGGGCACCTTATGGCCGTTCTGCTGTGAGTCAAAGATTTTCGAATCGGACGAAAAACTGATAGTGAATTTTAACGTTCAGGGCCTCCTAATGACGATGGAACACTAAAATTGCGTCCCGATTCAATACATCGTCCTCCAGCAGACTTGACTTCATGGGTCTATTGCTGCCTCGGGCACCTTATGGCCGTTCTGCTGTGAGTCAAAGATTTTCGAATCGGACGAAAAACTGATAGTGAATTGTAACATTCAGGGCCACCTAATGACGATGGACCTCGCAAATTGCGTCCCGATTCAATACATCGTCCTCCAGCCGAGTTGACTCCTTGAGTCTATTGCTGCCTCGGGCACCTTATGGCCGTTCTGCTGTGAGTCAAAGATTTTCGAATCGGACGGAAAACTGATAGTGATTTGTAACATTCAGGGCCACCTAATGACGATGGACCACGCAAATTGCGTCCCGATTCAATACATCGTCCTCCAGCCGACTTGACTCCATTGGTCTATTGCTGCCTCGGGCACCTTATGGCAGGCCTGCTGTGAGTCTAGATTATAGAATGGGATGAAAAACTGATAGTGAATTGTAACGTTCAGGGCCACCTAATGACGATGGATCACTCAAATTGCGTCCCGATTCAATACATCGTCCTCCAGCCGACTTGACTCCATGGGTCTATTGCTGCCTCGGGCACCTTATGGCCGTTCTGCTGTGAGTCTAGATTATCGAATGGGAACAAAAACTGATAGTGAATTGTAACGTTCAGGGCCTCCTAATGACGATGGATCACTCAAATTGCGTCCCGATTTAATACATCTTCCTCCAGCAGACTTGTCTCCATGGGTCTATTGCTGCCTCGGGCACCTTATGGCCGTTCTGCTGTGAGTCTAGATTATCAAATGGGCGAAAAACTGATAGTGCATTGTAACGTTCAGGGCCACCTAATGACGATGGATCACTCAAATTGCGTCCCGATTCAATACATCGTCCTCCGGCCGACTTGACTCCATGGGTCTATTGCTGCCTCGGGCACCTTATGGCCGTTCTGCTGTGAGTCTAGATTATCGAATGGGTCGAAAAACTGATAGTGAATTGTAACGTTCAGGGCCTCCTAATGACGATGGATCACTCAAATTGCGTCCCGATTCAATACATCGTCCTCCAGCCGACTTGACTCCATGGGTCTATTGCTGCATCGGGCACCTTATGGCCGTTCTGCTGTGAGTCTAGATTATCGAATGGGACGAAAAACTGATAGTGAATTGTAACGTTCAGGGCCTCCTAATGACGATGGATCACTCAAATTGCGTCCCGACTCAATACACCGTCCTCCAGCAGACTTGTCTCCATGGGTCTATTGCTGCCTCGGGCACCTTATGGCCATTCTGCTGTGAGTCAAAGATTTTCGAATCGGACGAAAAACTGATAGTGAATTTTAACGTTCAGGGCCTCCTAATGACGATGGAACACTAAAATTGCGTCCCGATTCAATACATCGTCCTCCAGCAGACTTGACTTCATGGGTCTATTGCTGCCTCGGGCACCTTATGGCCGTTCTGCTGTGAGTCAAAGATTTTCGAATCGGACGAAAAACTGATAGTGAATTGTAATATTCAGGGCCACCTAATGACGATGGACCTCGCAAATTGCGTCCCGATTCAATACATCGTCCTCCAGCCGAGTTGACTGCTTGAGTCTATTGCTGCCTCGGGCACCTTATGGCCGTTCTGCTGTGAGTCAAAGATTTTCGAATCGGACGAAAAACTGATAGTGAATTGTAACGTTCAGGGCCACCTAATGACGATGGATCACTCAAATTGCGTCCTGATTCAATACATCGTCCTCCAGCAGACTTGACTTCATGGGTCTATTGCTGCCTCGGGTACCTTATGGCCGTTCTGCTGTGAGTCAAAGATTTTCGAATCGGACGAAAAACTGATAGTGAATTGTAACTTTCAGGGCCACCTAATGACGATATATCACTCAAATTGCGTCCCGATTCAATACATCGTCCTCCAGCAGATTTGTCTCCATGGGTCGATTGCTGCCTCGGGCACCTTATGGCCGTTCTGCTGTGAGTCAAAGATTTTCGAATCGGACGGAAAACTGATAGTGATTTGTAACATTCAGGGCCACCTAATGACGATGGACCACACAAATTGCGTCCCGATTCAGTACATCGTCCACTAGCCGACTTGACTCCATGGGACTATTGCTGCCTCGGGCACCTTATGACCGTTCTGCTGTCAGTCTAGATTATAGAATGGGATGAAAAACTGATAGTGAATTGTAACGTTCAGGGCCACCTAATGACGATGGATCACTCAAATTGCGTCCCGATTCAATACATCGTCCTCCAGCCGACTTGACTCCATGGGTCTATTGCTGCCTCGGGCACCTTATGGCCGTTCTGCTGTGAGTCTAGATTATCGAATGGGAACAAAAACTGATAGTGAATTGTAACGTTCAGGGCCTCCTAATGACGATGGATCACTCAAATTGCGTCCCGATTTAATACATCTTCCTCCAGCAGACTTGTCTCCATGGGTCTATTGCTGCCTCGGGCACCTTATGGCCGTTCTGCTGTGAGTCTAGATTATCGAATGGGCGAAAAACTGATAGTGAATTGTAACGTTCAGGGCCACCTAATGACGATGGATCACTCAAATTGCGTCCCGATTCAATACATCGTCCTCCGGCCGACTTGACTCCATGGGTCTATTGCTGCCTCGGGCACCTTATGGCCGTTCTGCTGTGAGTCTAGATTATCGAATGGGACGAAAAACTGATAGTGAATTGTAACGTTCAGGGCCTCCAAATGACGATGGATCACTCAAATTGCGTCCCGATTCAATACATCGTCCTCCAGCCGACTTGACTCCATGGGTCTATTGCTGCATCGGGCACCTTATGGCCGTTCTGCTGTGAGTCTAGATTATCGAATGGGACGAAAAACTGATAGTGAATTGTAACGTTCAGGGCCTCCTAATGACGATGGATCACTCAAATTGCGTCCCGACTCAATACACCGTCTTCCAGCAGACTTGTCTCCATGGGTCGATTGCTGCCTCGGGCACCTAATAGCCGTTCTGCTGTGAGTCAAAGATTTTCGAGTCGGACGAAAAACTGATAGTGAATTGTAATGTTCAGGGCCTCCTAATGACGATGGAACACTCAAATTACGTCCCGATTCAATACATCGTCCTCCAGCAGACTTGTCTCCATGCGTCTATTGCTGCCTCGGGCACCTTATGGCCGTTCTGCTGTGAGTCAAAGATTTTCGAATCGGACGAAAAACTGATAGTGAATTGTAACTTTCAGGGCCTCCTAATGACGATGGAACACTCAAATTGCGTCCCGATTCAATACATCGTCCTCCAGCAGACTTGTCTCCATGGGTCTATTGCTGCCTCGGGCACCTTATGGCCGTTCAGCTGTGACTCAAAGATTTTCGAATCGGACGAAAAACTGATAGTGAATTGTAACGTTCAGAGCCTCCTAATGACGATGGAACACTCAAATTGCGTCCCGATTCAATACATCGTCCTCCAGCGGACTTGTCTCCATGGGTCTATTGCTGCCTCGGGCACCTTATGGCCGTTCTGCTGTGAGTCAAAGATTTTCGAATCGGACGAAAAACTGATAGTGAATTGTAACTTTCAGGGCCACCTAATGACGATGGATCACTCAAATTGCGTCCCGATTAAATACATCGTCCTCCAGCGGACTTGTCTCCATGGGTCTATTGCTGCCTCGGGCACCTTATGGCCGTTCTGCTGTGAGTCAAAGATTTTCGAATCGGACGAAAAACTGATAGTGAATTGTAACGTTCAGGGCCTCCTAATGACGATGGAACACTAAAATTGCATCCCGATTCAATACATCGTCCTCCAGCAGACTTGACTTCATGAGTCTATTGCTGCCTCGGGCACCTTATGGCCGTTCTGCTGTGAGTCAAAGATTTTCGAATCGGACGAAAAACTGATAGTGAATTGTAACGTTCAGGGCCACCTAATGACGATGGATCACTCAAATTGCGTCCCGATTCAATACATCGTCCTCCAGCAGACTTGTCTCCATGGGTCTATTGCTGCCTCGGGCACCTTATGGCCGTTCTGCTGTGAGTCTAGATTATCGAATGGGACGAAAAACTGATAGTGAATTGTAACGTTCAGGGCCACCTAATGACGATGGATCTCTCAAATTGCGTCCCGATTCAATACATCGTCCTCCAGCCGACTTGACTCCATGGGTCTACTGCTGCCTCGGGCACCTTATGACCGTTCTGCTGTGAGTCTAGATTATCGAATGGGACGAAAAACTGATAGGGAATTGTAACGTTCAGGGCCTCCTAATGACGATGGATCACTCAAATTGCGTCCCGATTCAATACATCGTCCTCCAGCCGACTTGACTCCATGGGTCTATTGCTGCCTCGGGCACCTTATGGCCGTTCTGCTGTGAGTCTAGATTATCGAATGGGACGAAAAACTGATAGTGAATTGTAACGTTCAGGGCCTCCTAATGACGATGGATCACTCAAATTGCGTCCCGATTCAATACATCGTGCTCCAGTAGACTTGTCTCCATGGGTAGATTGCTGCCTCGGGCACCTAATGGCCGTTCTGCTGTGAGTAAAAGATTTTCGAATCGGACGAAAAACTGATAGTGAATTGTAACATTCAGGGCCACCTAATGACAATGGACCACGCAAATTGCGTCCTGATTCAATACATCGTCCTCCAGCCGAGTTGACTCCATGGGTATATTGCTGCCTCGGGCACCTTATGGCCGTTCTGCTGTGAATCTAGATTATCGAATGGGACGAAAAACTGATAGTGAATTGTAACGTTCAGGGCCACCTAATGACGATGGATCACTCAAATTGCGTCCCGATTCAATACATCGTCCTCCAGCAGACTTGTCTCAATGGGTCTATTGCTGCCTCGGGCACCTTATGGCAGGCCTGCTGTGACTCAAAGATTTTCGAATCGGACGAAAAACTAATAGTGAATTGTAACGTTCAGGGCCTCCTAATGACGATGGAACACTCAAATTGCGTCCCGATTCAATACATCGTCCTCCAGCCGACTTGTCCCCATGTGTCTATTGCTGCCTCGGGCACCTTATGGCCGTTCTGCTGTGAGTCAAAGATTTTCGAATCGGACGAAAAACTGATAGTGAATTGTAACATTCAGGGCCACCTAATGACGATGGATCACTCAAATTGCGTCCCGATTCAATACACCGTCCTCCAGCAGACTTGTCTCCATGGGTCTATTGCTGCCTCGGGCACCTTATGGCCGTTCTGCTGTGAGTCAAAGATTTTCGAATCGGACGAAAAACTGATAGTGAATTGTAACGTTCAGGGCCACCTAATGACGATGGATCACTCAAATTGCGTCCCGATTCAATACATCGTCCACCAGCCGACTTGTCTCCATGGGTCTATTGCTGCCTCATGCACCTTATGGCCGTTCTGCTGTCAGTCAAAGATTTTCGAATCGGACGAAAAACTGATGGTGAATTGTAACGTTCAGGGCCACCTAATGACGATGGATCACTCAAATTGCGTCCCGATTCAATACATCGTACACCAGCCGACTTGTCTCCATGGGTCTATTGCTGCCTCATGCACCTTATGGCCGTTCTGCTGTGAGTCAAAGTTTTTCGAATCGGACGAAAAACTGATAGTGAATTGTAATGTTCTGGGCCTCCTAATGACGATGGAACACTCAAATTACGTCCCGATTCAATACATCGTCCTCCAGCAGACTTGTCTCCATGCGTCTATTGCTGCCTCGGGCACCTTATGGCCGTTCTGCTGTGAGTCAAAGATTTTCGAATCGGACGAAAAACTGATAGTGAATTGTAACGTCCAGGGCCACCTAATGACGATGGATCACTCAAATTGCGTCCCGATTCAATACATCGTCCTCCAGCCGACATGTCTCCATGGGTCTATTGCTGCCTTGGCACCTTATGGCCGTTCTGCTGTGAGTCAAAGACTTTCGAATCGGACGAAAAACTGATAGTGAATTGTAACGTTCAGGGCCACCTAATGACGATGGATCACTCAAATTGCGTCCCGATTCAATACATTGTCCTCCAGCAGACTGTCTCCTTGGGTCCATTGCAGCCTCGGGCACCTTATGGCCGTCAGCTGTGACTCAAAGATTTTCGAATAGGACGAAAAACTGATAGTGAATTGTAACGTTCAGGGCCTCCTAATGACGATGGAACACTCAAATTGCCTCCCGATTCAATACATCGTCTTCCAGCCGACTTGTCTCCATGGGTCTATTGCTGCCTCGGGCACCTTATGGCCGTTCTGCTGTGAGTCAAAGATTTTCGAATCGGACGAAAAACTGATAGTGAATTGTAACGTTCAGGGCCTCCTAATGACGATGGAACACTAAAATTGCGTCCCGATTCAATACATCGTCCTCCAGCAGACTTGACTTCATGGGTCTATTGCTGCATCGGGCACCTTATGGCCGTTCTGCTGTGAGTCAAAGATTTTCGAATCGGACGAAAAACTGATAGTGAATTGTAACATTCAGTCCCACATAATGACGATGGACCACACAAATGGCGTCCCGATTCAGTACATCGTCCTCCAGCCGACCTGACTCCATGGGTCTATTGCTGCCTCGGGCACCTTATGGCCGTTCTGCTGTGAGTCTAGATTATCGAATGGGACGAAAAACTGATAGTGAATTGTAACGTTCAGGGCCACCTAATGACGATGGATCACTCAAATTGCGTCCCGATTCAATACATCGTCCTCCAGCAGACATGTCTCCATGGGTCTATTGCTGCCTCGGGCACCTTATGGCCGTTCTGCTGTGAGTCTAGATTATCGAATGGGACGAAAAACTGATAGTGAATTGTAACGTTCAGGGCCACCTAATGACGATGGATCTCTCAAATTGCGTCCCGATTCAATACATCGTCCTCCAGCCGACTTGACTCCATGGGTCTACTGCTGCCTCGGGCACCTTATGACCGTTCTGCTGTGAGTCTAGATTATCGAATGGGACGAAAAACTGATAGTGAATTGTAACGTTCAGGGCCTCCTAATGACGATGGATCACTCAAATTGCGTCCCGATTCAATACATCGTCCTCCAGCCGACTTGACTCCATGGGTCTATTGCTGCCTCGGGCACCTTATGGCCGTTCTGCTGTGAATCTAGATTATCGAATGGGACGAAAAACTGATAGTGAATTGTAACGTTCAGGGCCACCTAATGACGATGGATCACTCAAATTACGTCCCGATTCAATACATCGTCCCCAGCCGACTTGACTCCATGGGACTATTGCTGCCTCGGGCACCTTATGGCCGTTCTGCTGTGAGTCTAGATTATAGAATGGGATGAAAAACTGATAGTGAATTGTAACGTTCAGGGCCACCTAATGACGATGGATCACTCAAATTGCGTCCCGATTCAATACATCGTCCTCCAGCAGACTTGTCTCAATGGGTCAATTGCTGCCTCGGGCACCTTATGGCCGTTCTGCTGTGACTCAAAGATTTTCGAATCGGACGAAAAACTAATAGTGAATTGTAACGTTCAGGGCCTCCTAATGACGATGGAACACTCAAATTGCGTCCCGATTCAATACATCGTCCTCCAGCCGACTTGTCTCCATGTGTCTATTGTTGCCTCGGGCACCTTATGGCCGTTCTGCTGTGAGTCAAAGATTTTCGAATCGGACGAAAAACTGATAGTGAATTGTAACATTCAGGGCCACCTAATGACGATGGTTCACTCAAATTGCGTCCCGATTCAATACATCGTCCTCCAGCAGACTTGTCTCCATGGGTCTATTGCTGCCTCGGGCACCTTATGGCCGTTCTGCTGCGAGTCAAAGATTTTCGAATCGGACGAAAAACTGATAGTGAATTGTAACGTTCAGGGCCACCTAATGACGATGGATCACTCAAATTGCGTCCCGATTCAATACATCGTCCACCAGCCGACTTGTCTCCATGGGTCTATTGCTGCCTCAATGCACCTTATAGCCGTTCTGCTGTGAGTCAAAGATTTTCGAATCGGACGAAAAACTGATAGTGAATAGTAATGTTCAGGGCCTCCTAATGACGATGGAACACTCAAATTACGTCCCGATTCAATACATCGTCCTCCAGCAGACTTGTCTCCATGCGTCTATTGCTGCCTCGGGCACCTTATGGCCGTTCTGCTGTGAGTCAAAGATTTTCGAATCGGACGAAAAACTGATAGTGAATTGTAACTTTCAGGGCCTCCTAATGACGATGGAACACTCAAATTGCGTCCCGATTCAATACATCGTCCTCCAGCAGACTTGTCTCCATGGGTCTATTGCTGCCTCGGGCACTTTATGGCCGTTCTGCTGTGAGTCAAAGATTTTCGAATCGGACGAAAAACTGATAGTGAATTGTAACGTTCAGGGCCACCTAATGACGATGGATCACTCAAATTCCGTCCCGATTCAATACATCGTCCTCCAGCCGACATGTCTCCATGGGTCTATTGCTGCCTTGGCACCTTATGGCCGTTCTGCTGTGAGTCAAAGACTTTCGAATCGGACGAAAAACTGATAGTGAATTGTAACGTTCAGGGCCACCTAATGACGATGGATCACTCAAATTGCGTCCCGATTCAATACATTGTCCTCCAGCAGACTGTCTCCTTGGGTCTATTGCAGCCTCGTGCACCTTATGGCCGTCAGCTGTGACTCAAAGATTTTCGAATCGGACGAAAAACTGATAGTGAATTGTAACGTTCAGGGCCTCCTAATGACGATGGAACACTCAAATTGCGTCCCGATTCAATACATCGTCCTCCAGCCGACTTGTCTCCATGGGTCTATTGCTGCCTCGGGCACCTTATGGCCGTTCTGCTATGAGTCAAAGATTTTCGAATCGGACGAAAAACTGATAGTGAATTGTAACTTTCAGGGCCACCTAATGACGATGGATCACTCAAATTGCGTCCCGATTAAATACACCGTCCTCCAGCCGACTTGTCTCCATGGGTCTATTGCTGCCTCGGGCACCTTATGGCCGTTCTGCTGTGAGTCAAAGATTTTCGAATCGGACAAAAACTGATGGTGAATTGTAACGTTCAGGGCCACCTAATGACGATGGATCACTCAAATTGCGTCCCGATTCAATACATCGTCCACCAGCCGACTTGTCTCCATGGGTCTATTGCTGCCTCATGCACCTTATGGCCGTTCTGCTGTGAGTCAAATATTTTCGAATCGGACGAAAAACTGATAGTGAATTGTAATGTTCAGGGCCTCCTAATGACGATGGAACACTCAAATTACGTCCCGATTCAATACATCGTCCTCCAGCAGACTTGTCTCCATGCGTCTATTGCTGCCTCGGGCACCTTATGGCCGTTCTGCTGTGAGTCAAAGATTTTCGAATCGGACGAAAAACTGATAGTGAATTGTAACTTTCAGGGCCTCCTAATGACGATGGATCACTCAAATTGCGTCCCGATTCAATACATCGTCCTCCAGCCGACATGTCTCCATGGGTCTATTGCTGCCTTGGCACCTTATGGCCGTTCTGCTGTGAGTCAAAGACTTTCGAATCGGACGAAAAACTGATAGTGAATTGTAACGTTCAGGGCCACCTAATGACGATGGATCACTCAAATTGCGTCCCGATTCAATACATTGTCCTCCAGCAGACTGTCTCCTTGGGTCTATTGCAGCCTCGGGCACCTTATGGCCGTCAGCTGTGAGTCAAAGATTTTCGAATAGGACGAAAAACTGATAGTGAATTGTAACGTTCAGGGCCTCCTAATGACGATGGAACACTCAAATTGCGTCCCGATTCAATACATCGTCCTCCAGCCGACTTGTCTCCATGGGTCTATTGCTGCCTCGGGCACCTTATGGCCGTTCTGCTGTGAGTCAAAGATTTTCGAATCGGACGAAAAACTGATAGTGAATTGTAACGTTCAGGGCCTCCTAATGACGATGGAACACTAAAATTGCGTCCCGATTCAATACATCGTCCTCCAGCAGACTTGACTTCATGGGTCTATTGCTGCCTCGGGCACCTTATGGCCGTTCTGCTGTGAGTCAAAGATTTTCGAATCGGACGAAAAACTGATAGTGAATTGTAACATTCAGTCCCACCTAATGACGATGGACCACACAAATAGCGTCCCGATTCAGTACATCGTCCTCCAGCCGACCTGACTCCATGGGTCTATTGCTGCCTCGGGCACCTTATGGCCGTTCTGCTGTGAGTCTAGATTATCTAATGGGACGAAATACTGATAGTGAATTGTAACGTTCAGGGCCACCTAATGACGATGGATCACTCAAATTGCGTCCCGATTCAATACATCGTCCTCCAGCAGACTTGTCTCCATGGGTCTATTGCTGCCTCGGGCACCTTATGGCCGTTCTGCTGTGAGTCTAGATTATCGAATGGGACGAAAAACTGATAGTGAATTGTAACGTTCAGGGCCACCTAATGACGATGGATCTCTCAAATTGCGTCCCGATTCAATACATCGTCCTCCAGCCGACTTGACTCCATGGGTCTACTGCTGCCTCGGGCACCTTATGACCGTTCTGCTGTGAGTCTAGATTATCGAATGGGACGAAAAACTGATAGTGAATTGTAACGTTCAGGGCCTCCTAATGACGATGGATCACTCAAATTGCGTCCCGATTCAATACATCGTCCTCCAGCCGACGTGACTCCATGGGTCTATTGCTGCCTCGGGCACCTTATGGCCGTTCTGCTGTGAGTCTAGATTATCGAATGGGACGAAAAACTGATAGTGAATTGTAACGTTCAGGGCCTCCTAATGACGATGGATCACTCAAATTGCGTCCCGATTCAATACATCGTCCTCCAGCAGACTTGTCTCCATGGGTAGATTGCTGCCTCGGGCACCTAATGGCCGTTCTGCTGTGAGTCAAAGATTTTCGAATCGGACGAAAAACTGATAGTGAATTGTAACATTCAGGGCCACCTAATGACAATGGACCACGCAAATTGCGTCCCGATTCAATACATCGTCCTCCAGCCGAGTTGACTCCATGGGTCTATTGCTGCCTCGGGCACCTTATGGCCGTTCTGCTGTGAATCTAGATTATCGAATGGGACGAAAAACTGATAGTGAATTGTAACGTTCAGGGCCACCTAATGACGATGGATCACTCAAATTGCGTCCCGATTCAATACATCGTAACCAGCCGACTTGACTCCATGGGACTATTGCTGCCTCGGGCACCTTATGGCCGTTCTGCTGTGAGTCTAGATTATAGAATGGGATGAAAAACTGATAGTGAATTGTAACGTTCAGGGCCACCTAATGACGATGGATCACTCAAATTGCGTCCCGATTCAATACATCGTCCTCCAGCAGACTTGTCTCAATGGGTCTATTGCTGCCTCGGGCACCTTATGGCAGGCCTGCTGTGACTCAAAGATTTTCGAATCGGACGAAAAACTAATAGTGAATTGTAACGTTCAGGGCCTCCTAATGACGATGGAACACTCAAATTGCGTCCCGATTCAATACATCGTCCTCCAGCCGACTTGTCTCCATGTGTCTATTGCTGCCTCGGGCACCTTATGGCCGTTCTGCTGTGAGTCAAAGATTTTCGAATCGGACGAAAAACTGATAGTGAATTGTAACATTCAGGGCCACCTAATGACGATGGATCACTCAAATTGCGTCCCGATTCAATACATCGTCCTCCAGCAGACTTGTCTCCATGGGTCTATTGCTGCCTCGGGCACCTTATGGCCGTTCTGCTGTGAGTCAAAGATTTTCGAATCGGACGAAAAACTGATAGTGAATTGTAACGTTCAGGGCCACCTAATGACGATGGATCACTCAAATTGCGTCCCGATTCAATACATCGTCCACCAGCCGACTTGCCTCCATGGGTCTATTGCTGCCTCATGCACCTTATGGCCGTTCTGCTGCGAGTCAAAGATTTTCGAATCGGACGAAAAACTGATAGTGAATTGTAATGTTCAGGGCCTCCTAATGACGATGGAACACTCAAATTACGTCCCGATTCAATACATCGTCCTCCAGCAGACTTGTCTCCATGGGTCTATTGCTGCCTCGGGCACTTTATGGCCGTTCTGCTGTGAGTCAAAGATTTTCGAATCGGACGAAAAACTGATAGTGAATTGTAACGTTCAGGGCCACCTAATGACGATGGATCACTCAAATTGCGTCCCGATTCAATACATCGTCCTCCAGCCGACATGTCTCCATGGGTCTATTGCTGCCTTGGCACCTTATGGCCGTTCTGCTGTGAGTCAAAGACTTTCGAATCGGACGAAAAACTGATAGTGAATTGTAACGTTCAGGGCCACCTAATGACGTTGGATCACTCAAATTGCGTCCCGATTCAATACATTGTCCTCCAGCAGACTGTCTCCTTGGGTCTATTGCAGCCTCGGGCACCTTATGGCCGTCAGCTGTGACTCAAAGATTTTCGAATCGGACGAAAAACTGATAGTGAATTGTAACGTTCAGGGCCTCCTAATGACGATGGAACACTCAAATTGCGTCCCGATTCAATACATCGTCCTCCAGCCGACTTGTCTCCATGGGTCTATTGCTGCCTCGGGCACCTTATGGCCGTTCTGCTATGAGTCAAAGATTTTCGAATCGGACGAAAAACTGATAGTGAATTGTAACTTTCAGGGCCACCTAATGACGATGGATCACTCAAATTGCGTCCCGATTAAATACACCGTCCTCCAGCCGACTTGTCTCCATGGGTCTATTGCTGCCTCGGGCACCTTATGGCCGTTCTGCTGTGAGTCAAAGATTTTCGAATCGGACGAAAAACTGATAGTGAATTGTGACGTTCAGGGCCACCTAATGACGATGGATCACTCAAATTGCGTCCCGATTCAATACATCGTCCACCAGCCGACTTGTCTCCATGGGTCTATTGCTGCCTCATGCACCTTATGGCCGTTCTGCTGTGAGTCAAAGATTTTCGAATCGGACGAAAAACTGATAGTGAATTGTAATGTTCAGGGCCTCCTAATGACGATGGAACACTCAAATTACGTCCCGATTCAATACATCGTCCTCTGCAGACTTGTCTCCATGCGTCTATTGCTGCCTCGGGCACCTTATGGCCGTTCTGCTGTGAGTCAAAGATTTTCGAATCGGACGAAAAACTGATAGTGAATTGTAACTTTCAGGGCCTCCTAATGACGATGGAACACTCAAATTGCGTCCCGATTCAATACATCGTCCTCCAGCAGACTTGTCTCCATGGGTCTATTGCTGCCTCGGGCACCTTATGGCCGTTCTGCTGTGAGTCAAAGATTTTCGAATCGGACGAAAAACTGATAGTGAATTGTAACGTTCAGGGCCACCTAATGACGATGGATCACTCAAATTGCGTCCCGATTCAATACATCGTCCTCCAGCCGACATGTCTCCATGGGTCTATTGCTGCCTTGGCACCTTATGGCCGTTCTGCTGTGAGTCAAAGACTTTCGAATCGGACGAAAAACTGATAGTGAATTGTAACGTTCAGGGCCACCTAATGACGATGGATCACTCAAATTGCGTCCCGATTCAATACATTGTCCTCCAGCAGACTGTCTCCTTGGGTCTATTGCAGCCTCGGGCACCTTTTGGCCGTCAGCTGTGACTCAAAGATTTTCGAATCGGACGAAAAACCGATAGTGAATTGTAACGTTCAGGGCCTCCTAATGACGATGGAACACTCAAATTGCGTCCCGATTCAATACATCGTCCTCCAGCCGACTTGTCTCCATGGGTCTATTGCTGCCTCGGGCACCTTATGGCCGTTCTGCTATGAGTCAAAGATTTTCGAATCGGACGAAAAACTGATAGTGAATTGTAACTTTCAGGGCCACCTAATGACGATGGATCACTCAAATTGCGTTCCGATTAAATACATCGTCCTCCAGCCGACTTGTCTCCATGGGTCTATTGCTGCCTCGGGCACCTTATGGCCGTTCTGCTGTGAGTCAAAGATTTTCGAATCGGACGAAAAACTGATAGTGAATTGTAACGTTCAGGGTCTCCTAATGACGATGGAACACTAAAATTGCGTCCCGATTCAATACATCGTCCTCCAGCAGACTTGACTTCATGGGTCTATTGCTGCCTCGGGCACCTTATGGCCGTTCTGCTGTGAGTCAAAGATTTTCGAATCGGACGAAAAACTGATAGTGAATTGTAACATTCAGTCCCACCTAATGACGATGGACCACACAAATAGCGTCCCGATTCAGTACATCGTCCTCCAGCCGACCTGACTCCATGGGTCTATTGCTGCCTCGGGCACCTTATGGCCGTTCTGCTGTGAGTCTAGATTATCGAATGGGACGAAAAACTGATAGTGAATTGTAACGTTCAGGGCCACCTAATGACGATGGATCACTCAAATTGCGTCCCGATTCAATACATCGTCCTCCAGCCGACGTGACTCCATGGGTCTATTGCTGCCTCGGGCACCTTATGGCCGTTCTGCTGTGAGTCTAGATTATCGAATGGGACGAAAAACTGATATTGAATTGTAACGTTCAGGGCCTCCTAATGACGATGGATCACTCAAATTGCGTCCCGATTCAATACATCGTCCTCCAGCAGACTTGTCTCCATGGGTAGATTGCTGCCTCGGGCACCTAATGGCCGTTCTGCTGTGAGTCAAAGATTTTCGAATCGGACGAAAAACTGATAGTGAATTGTAACATTCAGGGCCACCTAATGACAATGGACCACGCAAATTGCGTCCCGATTCAATACATCGTCCTCCAGCCGAGTTGACTCCATCGGTCTATTGCTGCCTCGGGCACCTTATGGCCGTTCTGCTGTGAATCTAGATTATCGAATGGGACGAAAAACTGATAGTGAATTGTAACGTTCAGGGCCACCTAATGACGATGGATCACTCAAATTACGTCCCGATTCAATACATCGTCCCCAGCCGACTTGACTCCATGGGACTATTGCTGCCTCGGGCACCTTTTGGCCGTTCTGCTGTGACTCTAGATTATAGAATGGGATGAAAAACTGATAGTGAATTGTAACGTTCAGGGCCACCTAATGACGATGGATCACTCAAATTGCGTCCCGATTCAATACATCGTCCTCCAGCAGACTTGTCTCAATGGGTCTATTGCTGCCTCGGGCACCTTATGGCAGGCCTGCTGTGACTCAAAGATTTTCGAATCGGACGAAAAACTAATAGTGAATTGTAACGTTCAGGGACTCCTAATGACGATGGAACACTCAAATTGCGTCCCGATTCAATACATCGTCCTCCAGCCGACTTGTCTCCATGTGTCTATTGCTGCCTCGGGCACCTTATGGCCGTTCTGCTGTGAGTCAAAGATTTTCGAATCGGACGAAAAACTGATAGTGAATTGTAACATTCAGGGCCACCTAATGACGATGGATCACTCAAATTGCGTCCCGATTCAATACATCGTCCTCCAGCAGACTTGTCTCCATGGGTCTATTGCTGCCTCGGGCACCTTATGGCCGTTCTGCTGTGAGTCAAAGATTTTCGAATCGGACGAAAAACTGATAGTGAATTGTAACGTTCAGGGCCACCTAATGACGATGGATCACTCAAATTGCGTCCCGATTCAATACATCGTCCTCCAGCCGACATGTCTCCATGGGTCTATTGCTGCCTTGGCACCTTATGGCCGTTCTGCTGTGAGTCAAAGACTTTCGAATCGGACGAAAAACTGATAGTGAATTGTAACGTTCAGGGCCACCTAATGACGTTGGATCACTCAAATTGCGTCCCGATTCAATACATTGTCCTCCAGCAGACTGTCTCCTTGGGTCTATTGCAGCCTCGGGCACCTTATGGCCGTCAGCTGTGACTCAAAGATTTTCGAATCGGACGAAAAACTGATAGTGAATTGTAACGTTCAGGGCCTCCTAATGACGATGGAACACTCAAATTGCGTCCCGATTCAATACATCGTCCTCCAGCCGACTTGTCTCCATGGGTCTATTGCTGCCTCGGGCACCTTATGGCCGTTCTGCTATGAGTCAAAGATTTTCGAATCGGACGAAAAACTGATAGTGAATTGTAACTTTCAGGGCCACCTAATGACGATGGATCACTCAAATTGCGTCCCGATTAAATACACCGTCCTCCAGCCGACTTGTCTCCATGGGTCTATTGCTGCCTCGGGCACCTTATGGCCGTTCTGCTGTGAGTCAAAGATTTTCGAATCGGACGAAAAACTGATAGTGAATTGTAACGTTCAGGGCCACCTAATGACGATGGATCACTCAAATTGCGTCCCGATTCAATACATCGTCCACCAGCCGACTTGTCTCCATGGGTCTATTGCTGCCTCATTCACCTTATGGCCGTTCTGCTGTGAGTCAAAGATTTTCGAATCGGACGAAAAACTGATAGTGAATTGTAATGTTCAGGGCCTCCTAATGACGATGGAACACTCAAATTACGTCCCGATTCAATACATCGTCCTCCAGCAGACTTGTCTCCATGCGTCTATTGCTGCCTCGGGCTTCTTATGGCCGTTCTGCTGTGAGTCAAAGATTTTCGAATCGGACGAAAAACTGATAGTGAATTGTAACTTTCAGGGCCTCCTAATGACGATGGAACACTCAAATTGCGTCCCGATTCAATACATCGTCCTCCAGCAGACTTGTCTCCATGGGTCTATTGCTGCCTCGGGCACCTTATGGCCGTTCTGCTGTGAGTCAAAGATTTTCGAATCGGACGAAAAACTGATAGTGAATTGTAACGTTCAGGGCCACCTAATGACGATGGATCACTCAAATTGCGTCCCGATTCAATACATCGTCCTCCAGCCGACATGTCTCCATGGGTCTATTGCTGCCTTGGCACCTTATGGCCGTTCTGCTGTGAGTCAAAGACTTTCGAATCGGACGAAAAACTGATAGTGAATTGTAACGTTCAGGGCCACCTAATGACGATGGATCACTCAAATTGCGTCCCGATTCAATACATTGTCCTCCAGCAGACTGTCTCCTTGGGTCTATTGCAGCCTCGGGCACCTTTTGGCCGTCAGCTGTGACTCAAAGATTTTCGAATCGGACGAAAAACTGATAGTGAATTGTAACGTTCAGGGCCTCCTAATGACGATGGAACACTCAAATTGCGTCCCGATTCAATACATCGTCCTCCAGCCGACTTGTCTCCATGGGTCTATTGCTGCCTCGGGCACCTTATGGCCGTTCTGCTATGAGTCAAAGATTTTCGAATCGGACGAAAAACTGATAGTGAATTGTAACTTTCAGGGCCACCTAATGACGATGGATCACTCAAATTGCGTTCCGATTAAATACATCGTCCTCCAGCCGACTTGTCTCCATGGGTCTATTGCTGCCTCGGGCACCTTATGGCCGTTCTGCTGTGAGTCAAAGATTTTCGAATCGGACGAAAAACTGATAGTGAATTGTAACGTTCAGGGTCTCCTAATGACGATGGAACACTAAAATTGCGTCCCGATTCAATACATCGTCCTCCAGCAGACTTGACTTCATGGGTCTATTGCTGCCTCGGGCACCTTATGGCCGTTCTGCTGTGAGTCAAAGATTTTCGAATCGGACGAAAAACTGATAGTGAATTGTAACATTCAGGGCCACCTAATGACGATGGACCACACAAATAGCGTCCCGATTCAGTACATCGTCCTCCAGCCGACCTGACTCCATGGGTCTATTGCTGCCTCGGGCACCTTATGGCCGTTCTGCTGTGAGTCTAGATTATAGAATGGGATGAAAAACTGATAGTGAATTGTAACGTTCAGGGCCACCTAATGACGATGGATCACTCAAATTGCGTCCCGATTCAATACATCGTCCTCCAGCAGACTTGTCTCCATGGGTCTATTGCTGCCTCGGGCACCTTATGGCCGTTCTGCTGTGAGTCTAGATTATCGAATGGGACGAAAAACTGATAGTGAATTGTAACGTTCAGGGCCACCTAATGACGATGGATCTCTCAAATTGCGTCCCGATTCAATACATCGTCCTCCAGCCGACTTGACTCCATGGGTCTACTGCTGCCTCGGGCACCTTATGACCGTTCTGCTGTGAGTCTAGATTATCGAATGGGACGAAAAACTGATAGTGAATTGTAACGTTCAGGGCCACCTAACGACGATGGATCACTCAAATTGCGTCCCGATTCAATACATTGTCCTCCAGCAGACTGTCTCCTTGGGTCTATTGCAGCCTCGGGCACCTTATGGCCGTCAGCTGTGACTCAAAGATTTTCGAATCGGACGAAAAACTGATAGTGAATTGTAACGTTCAGGGCCTCCTAATGACGATGGAACACTCAAATTGCGTCCCGATTCAATATATCGTCCTCCAGCCGACTTGTCTCCATGGGTCTATTGCTGCCTCGGGCACCTTATGGCCGTTCTGCTATGTGTCAATGATTTTCGAAACGGACGAAAAACTGATAGTGAATTGTAACTTTCAGGGCCACCTAATGACGATGGATCACTCAAATTGCGTTCCGATTAAATACATCGTCCTCCAGCCGACTTGTCTCCATGGGTCTATTGCTGCCTCGGGCACCTTATGGCCGTTCTGCTGTGAGTCAAAGATTTTCGAATCGGACGAAAAACTGATAGTGAATTGTAACGTTCAGGGCCTCCTAATGACGATGGAACACTAAAATTGCGTCCCGATTCAATACATCGGCCTCCAGCAGACTTGACTTCATGGGTCTATTGCTGCCTCGGGCACCTTATGGCCGTTCTGCTGTGAGTCAAAGATTTTCGAATCGGACGAAAAACTGATAGTGAATTGTAACATTCAGGGCCACCTAATGACGATGGACCACACAAATAGCGTCCCGATTCAGTACATCGTCCTCCAGCCGACCTGACTCCATGGGTCTATTGCTGCCTCGGGCACCTTATGGCCGTTCTGCTGTGAGTCTAGATTATCGAATGGGACGAAAAACTGATAGTGAATTGTAACGTTCAGGGCCTCCTAATGACGATGGAACACTCAAATTGCGTCCCGATTCAATACATCGTCCTCCAGCAGACTTGTCTCCATGGGTCTATTGCTGCCTCGGGCACCTTATGGCCGTTCTGCTGTGAGTCAAAGATTTTCGAATCGGACGAAAAACTGATAGTGAATTGTAACGTTCAGGGCCACCTAATGACGATGGATCACTCAAATTGCGTCCCGATTCAATACATCGTCCTCCAGCCGACATGTCTCCATGGGTCTATTGCTGCCTTGGCACCTTATGGCCGTTCTGCTGTGAGTCAAAGACTTTCGAATCGGACGAAAAACTGATAGTGAATTGTAACGTTCAGGGCCACCTAATGACGATGGATCACTCAAATTGCGTCCCGATTCAATACATTGTCCTCCAGCAGACTGTCTCCTTGGGTCTATTGCAGCCTCGGGCACCTTTTGGCCGTCAGCTGTGACTCAAAGATTTTCGAATCGGACGAAAAACTGATAGTGAATTGTAACGTTCAGGGCCTCCTAATGACGATGGAACACTCAAATTGCGTCCCGATTCAATACATCGTCCTCCAGCCGACTTGTCTCCATGGGTCTATTGCTGCCTCGGGCACCTTATGGCCGTTCTGCTATGAGTCAAAGATTTTCGAATCGGACGAAAAACTGATAGTGAATTGTAACTTTCAGGGCCACCTAATGACGATGGATCACTCAAATTGCGTTCCGATTAAATACATCGTCCTCCAGCCGACTTGTCTCCATGGGTCTATTGCTGCCTCGGGCACCTTATGGCCGTTCTGCTGTGAGTCAAAGATTTTCGAATCGGACGAAAAACTGATAGTGAATTGTAACGTTCAGGGTCTCCTAATGACGATGGAACACTAAAATTGCGTCCCGATTCAATACATCGTCCTCCAGCAGACTTGACTTCATGGGTCTATTGCTGCCTCGGGCACCTTATGGCCGTTCTGCTGTGAGTCAAAGATTTTCGAATCGGACGAAAAACTGATAGTGAATTGTAACATTCAGGGCCACCTAATGACGATGGACCACACAAATAGCGTCCCGATTCAGTACATCGTCCTCCAGCCGACCTGACTCCATGGGTCTATTGCTGCCTCGGGCACCTTATGGCCGTTCTGCTGTGAGTCTAGATTATAGAATGGGATGAAAAACTGATAGTGAATTGTAACGTTCAGGGCCACCTAATGACGATGGATCACTCAAATTGCGTCCCGATTCAATACATCGTCCTCCAGCAGACTTGTCTCCATGGGTCTATTGCTGCCTCGGGCACCTTATGGCCGTTCTGCTGTGAGTCTAGATTATCGAATGGGACGAAAAACTGATAGTGAATTGTAACGTTCAGGGCCACCTAATGACGATGGATCTCTCAAATTGCGTCCCGATTCAATACATCGTCCTCCAGCCGACTTGACTCCATGGGTCTACTGCTGCCTCGGGCACCTTATGACCGTTCTGCTGTGAGTCTAGATTATCGAATGGGACGAAAAACTGATAGTGAATTGTAACGTTCAGGGCCACCTAACGACGATGGATCACTCAAATTGCGTCCCGATTCAATACATTGTCCTCCAGCAGACTGTCTCCTTGGGTCTATTGCAGCCTCGGGCACCTTATGGCCGTCAGCTGTGACTCAAAGATTTTCGAATCGGACGAAAAACTGATAGTGAATTGTAACGTTCAGGGCCTCCTAATGACGATGGAACACTCAAATTGCGTCCCGATTCAATATATCGTCCTCCAGCCGACTTGTCTCCATGGGTCTATTGCTGCCTCGGGCACCTTATGGCCGTTCTGCTATGTGTCAATGATTTTCGAAACGGACGAAAAACTGATAGTGAATTGTAACTTTCAGGGCCACCTAATGACGATGGATCACTCAAATTGCGTTCCGATTAAATACATCGTCCTCCAGCCGACTTGTCTCCATGGGTCTATTGCTGCCTCGGGCACCTTATGGCCGTTCTGCTGTGAGTCAAAGATTTTCGAATCGGACGAAAAACTGATAGTGAATTGTAACGTTCAGGGCCTCCTAATGACGATGGAACACTAAAATTGCGTCCCGATTCAATACATCGGCCTCCAGCAGACTTGACTTCATGGGTCTATTGCTGCCTCGGGCACCTTATGGCCGTTCTGCTGTGAGTCAAAGATTTTCGAATCGGACGAAAAACTGATAGTGAATTGTAACATTCAGGGCCACCTAATGACGATGGACCACACAAATAGCGTCCCGATTCAGTACATCGTCCTCCAGCCGACCTGACTCCATGGGTCTATTGCTGCCTCGGGCACCTTATGGCCGTTCTGCTGTGAGTCTAGATTATCGAATGGGACGAAAAACTGATAGTGAATTGTAACGTTCAGGGCCACCTAATGACGATGGATCACTCAAATTGCGTCCCGATTCAATACATCGTCCTCCAGCAGACTTGTCTCCATGGGTCTATTGCTGCCTCGGGCACCTTATGGCCGTTCTGCTGTGAGTCTAGATTATCGAATGGGACGAAAAACTGATAGTGAATTGTAACGTTCAGGGCCACCTAATGACGATGGATCTCTCAAATTGCGTCCCGATTCAATACATCGTCCTCCAGCCGACTTGACTCCATGGGTCTACTGCTGCCTCGGGCACCTTATGACCGTTCTGCTGTGAGTCTAGATTATCGAATGGGACGAAAAACTGATAGTGAATTGTAACGTTCAGGGCCACCTAATGACGATGGATCACTCAAATTGCATCCCGATTCAATACATTGTCCTCCAGCAGACTGTCTCCTTGGGTCTATTGCAGCCTCGGGCACCTTATGGCAGTCAGCTGTGACTCAAAGATTTTCGAATCGGACGAAAAACTGATAGTGAACTGTAACGTTCAGGGCCTCCTAATGACGATGGAACACTCAAATTGCGTCCCGATTCAATACATCGTCCTCCAGCCGACTTGTCTCCATGGGTCTATTGCTGCCTCGGGCACCTTATGGCCGTTCTGCTATGAGTCAAAGATTTTCGAATCGGACGAAAAACTGATAGTGAATTGTAACTTTCAGGGCCACCTAATGACGATGGATCACTCAAATTGCGTTCCGATTAAATACATCGTCCTCCAGCCGACTTGTCTCCATGGGTCTATTGCTGCCTCGGGCACCTTATGGCCGTTCTGCTGTGAGTCAAAGATTTTCGAATCGGACGAAAAACTGATAGTGAATTGTAACGTTCAGGGCCTCCTAATGACGATGGAACACTAAAATTGCGTCCCGATTCAATACATCGTCCTCCAGCAGACTTGACTTCATGGGTCTATTGCTGCCTCGGGCACCTTATGGCCGTTCTGCTGTGAGTCAAAGATTTTCAAATCGGACGAAAAACTGATAGTGAATTGTAACATTCAGGGCCACCTAATGACGATGGACCACACAAATAGCGTCCCGATTCAGTACATCGTCTTCCAGCCGACCTGACTCCATGGGTCTATTGCTGCCTCGGGCACCTTATGGCCGTTCTGCTGTGAGTCTAGATTATCGAATGGGACGAAAAACTGATAGTGAATTGTAACGTTCAGGGCCACCTAATGACGATGGATCTCTCAAATTGCGTCCCGATTCAATACATCGTCCTCCAGACGACTTGACTCCATGGGTCTACTGCTGCCTCGGGCACCTTATGACCGTTCTGCTGTGAGTCTAGATTATCGAATGGGACGAAAAACTGATAGTGAATTGTAACGTTCAGGGCCTCCTAATGACGATGGATCACTCAAATTGCGTCCCGATTCAATACATCGTCCTCCAGCAGACTTGTCTCCATGGGTAGATTGCTGCCTCGGGCACCTAATGGCCGTTCTGCTGTGAGTCAAAGATTTTCGAATCGGACGAAAAACTGATAGTGAATTGTAACATTCAGGGCCACCTAATGACAATGGACCACGCAAATTGCGTCCCGATTCAATACATCGTCCTCCAGCCGAGTTGACTCCATGGGTCTATTGCTGCCTCGGGCACCTTATGGCCGTTCTGCTGTGAATCTAGATTATCGAATGGGACGAAAAACTGATAGTGAATTGTAACGTTCAGGGCCACCTAATGACGATGGATCACTCAAATTACGTCCCGATTCAATACATCGTCCCCAGCCGACTTGACTCCATGGGACTATTGCTGCCTCGGGCACCTTATGGCCGTTCTGCTGTGAGTCTAGATTATAGAATGGGATGAAAAACTGATAGTGAATTGTAACGTTCAGGGCCACCTAATGACGATGGATCACTCAAATTGCGTCCCGATTCAATACATCGTCCTCCAGCAGACTTGTCTCAATGGGTCTATTGCTGCCTCGGGCACCTTATGGCAGGCCTGCTGTGACTCAAAGATTTTCGAATCGGACGAAAAACTAATAGTGAATTGTAACGTTCAGGACCTCCTAATGACGATGGAACACTCAAATTGCGTCCCGATTCAATACATCGTCCTCCAGCCGACTTGTCTCCATGGGTCTATTGCTGCCTCGGGCACCTTATGGCCGTTCTGCTGTGAGTCAAAGATTTTCGAATCGGACGAAAAACTGATAGTGATTTGTAACATTCAGGGCCACCTAATGACGATGGATCACTCAAATTGCGTCCCGATTCAATACATCGTCCTCCAGCAGACTTGTCTCCATGGGTCTATTGCTGCCTCGGGCACCTGATGGCCGTTCTGCTGTGAGTCAAAGATTTTCGAATCGGACGAAAAACTGATAGTAAATTGTAACGTTCAGGGCCACCTAATGACGATGGATCGCTCAAATTGCGTTCCGATTCAATACATCGTCCACCAGCCGACTTGTCTCCATGGGTCTATTGCTGCCTCATGCACCTTATGGCCGTTCTGCTGTGAGTCAAAGATTTTCGAATCGGACGATAAACTGATAGTGAATTGTAATGTTCAGGGCCTCCTAATGACGATGGAACACTCAAATTACGTCCCGATTCAATACATCGTCCTCCAGCAGACTTGTCTCCATGCGTCTATTGCTGCCTCGGGCACCTTACGGCCGTTCTGCTGTGAGTCAAAGATTTTCGAATCGGACGAAAAACTGATAGTGAATTGTAACTTTCAGGGCCTCCTAATGACGATGGAACACTCAAATTGCGTCCCGATTCAATACATCGTCCTCCAGCAGACTTGTCTCCATGGGTCTATTGCTGCCTCGGGCACCTTATGGCCGTTCTGCTGTGAGTCAAAGATTTTCGAATCGGACGAAAAACTGATAGTGAATTGTAACATTCAGGGCCACCTAATGACGATGGATCACTCAAATTGCGTCCCGATTCAATACATCGTCCTCCAGCAGACTTGTCTCCATGGGTCTATTGCTGCCTCGGGCACCTGATGGCCGTTCTGCTGTGAGTCAAAGATTTTCGAATCGGACGAAAAACTGATAGTAAATTGTAACGTTCAGGGCCACCTAATGACGATGGATCGCTCAAATTGCGTTCCGATTCAATACATCGTCCACCAGCCGACTTGTCTCCATGGGTCTATTGCTGCCTCATGCACCTTATGGCCGTTCTGCTGTGAGTCAAAGATTTTCGAATCGGACGATAAACTGATAGTGAATTGTAATGTTCAGGGCCTCCTAATGACGATGGAACACTCAAATTACGTCCCGATTCAATACATCGTCCTCCAGCAGACTTGTCTCCATGCGTCTATTGCTGCCTCGGGCACCTTACGGCCGTTCTGCTGTGAGTCAAAGATTTTCGAATCGGACGAAAAACTGATAGTGAATTGTAACTTTCAGGGCCACCTAATGACGATGGATCACTCAAATTGCGTCCCGATTCAATACATTGTCCTCCAGCAGACTGTCTCCTTGGGTCTATTGCAGCCTCGGGCACCTTTTGGCCGTCAGCTGTGACTCAAAGATTTTCGAATCGGACGAAAAACTGATAGTGAATTGTAACGTTCAGGGCCTCCTAATGACGATGGAACACTCAAATTGCGTCCCGATTCAATACATCGTCCTCCAGCCGACTTGTCTCCATGGGTCTATTGCTGCCTCGGGCACCTTATGGCCGTTCTGCTATGAGTCAAAGATTTTCGAATCGGACGAAAAACTGATAGTGAATTGTAACTTTCAGGGCAACCTAATGACGATGGATCACTCAAATTGCGTTCCGATTAAATACATCGTCCTCCAGCCGACTTGTCTCCATGGGTCTATGGCTGCCTCGGGCACCTTATGGCCGTTCTGCTGTGAGTCAAAGATTTTCGAATCGGACGAAAAACTGATAGTGAATTGTAACGTTCAGGGTCTCCTAATGACGATGGAACACTAAAATTGCGTCCCGATTCAATACATCGTCCTCCAGCAGACTTGACTTCATGGGTCTATTGCTGCCTCGGGCACCTTATGGCCGTTCTGCTGTGAGTCAAAGATTTTCGAATCGGACGAAAAACTGATAGTGAATTGTAACATTCAGGGCCACCTAATGACGATGGACCACACAAATAGCGTCCCGATTCAGTACATCGTCCTCCAGCCGACCTGACTCCATGGGTCTATTGCTGCCTCGGGCACCTTATGGCCGTTCTGCTGTGAGTCTAGATTATAGAATGGGATGAAAAACTGATAGTGAATTGTAACGTTCAGGGCCACCTAATGACGATGGATCACTCAAATTGCGTCCCGATTCAATACATCGTCCTCCAGCAGACTTGTCTCCATGGGTCTATTGCTGCCTCGGGCACCTTATGGCCGTTCTGCTGTGAGTCTAGATTATCGAATGGGACGAAAAACTGATAGTGAATTGTAACGTTCAGGGCCACCTAATGACGATGGATCTCTCAAATTGCGTCCCGATTCAATACATCGTCCTCCAGCCGACTTGACTCCATGGGTCTACTGCTGCCTCGGGCACCTTATGACCGTTCTGCTATGAGTCTAGATTATCGAATGGGACGAAAAACTGATAGTGAATTGTAACGTTCAGGGCCACCTAACGACGATGGATCACTCAAATTGCGTCCCGATTCAATACATTGTCCTCCAGCAGACTGTCTCCTTGGGTCTATTGCAGCCTCGGGCACCTTATGGCCGTCAGCTGTGACTCAAAGATTTTCGAATCGGACGAAAAACTGATAGTGAATTGTAACGTTCAGGGCCTCCTAATGACGATGGAACACTAAAATTGCGTCCCGATTCAATACATCGGCCTCCAGCAGACTTGACTTCATGGGTCTATTGCTGCCTCGGGCACCTTATGGCCGTTCTGCTGTGAGTCAAAGATTTTCGAATCGGACGAAAAACTGATAGTGAATTGTAAGATTCAGGGCCACCTAATGACGATGGACCACACAAATAGCGTCCCGATTCAGTACATCGTCCTCCAGCCGACCTGACTCCATGGGTCTATTGCTGCCTCGGGCACCTTATGGCCGTTCTGCTGTGAGTCTAGATTATCGAATGGGACGAAAAACTGATAGTGAATTGTAACGTTCAGGGCCACCTAATGACGATGGATCACTCAAATTGCGTCCCGATTCAATACATCGTCCTCCAGCAGACTTGTCTCCATGGGTCTATTGCTGCCTCGGGCACCTTATGGCCGTTCTGCTGTGAGTCTAGATTATCGAATGGGACGAAAAACTGATAGTGAATTGTAACGTTCAGGGCCACCTAATGACGATGGATCTCTCAAATTGCGTCCCGATTCAATACATCGTCCTCCAGCCGACTTGACTCCATGGGTCTACTGCTGCCTCGGGCACCTTATGACCGTTCTGCTGTGAGTCTAGATTATCGAATGGGACGAAAAACTGATAGTGAATTGTAACGTTCAGGGCCACCTAATGACGATGGATCACTCAAATTGCGTCCCGATTCAATACATTGTCCTCCAGCAGACTGTCTCCTTGGGTCTATTGCAGCCTCGGGCACCTTATGGCCGTCAGCTGTGACTCAAAGATTTTCGAATCGGACGAAAAACTGATAGTGAATTGTAACGTTCAGGGCCTCCTAATGACGATGGAACACTCAAATTGCGTCCCGATTCAATACATCGTCCTCCAGCCGACTTGTCTCCATGGGTCTATTGCTGCCTCGGGCACCTTATGGCCGTTCTGCTATGAGTCAAAGATTTTCGAATCGGACGAAAAACTGATAGTGAATTGTAACTTTCAGGGCCACCTAATGACGATGGATCACTCAAATTGCGTTCCGATTAAATACATCGTCCTCCAGCCGACTTGTCTCCATGGGTCTATTGCTGCCTCGGGCACCTTATGGCCGTTCTGCTGTGAGTCAAAGATTTTCGAATCGGACGAAAAACTGATAGTGAATTGTAACGTTCAGGGCCTCCTAATGACGATGGAACACTAAAATTGCGTCCCGATTCAATACATCGTCCTCCAGCAGACTTGACTTCATGGGTCTATTGCTGCCCCGGGCACCTTATGGCCGTTCTGCTGTGAGTCTAGATTATAGAATGGGATGAAAAACTGATAGTGAATTGTAACGTTCAGGGCCACCTAATGACGATGGATCACTCAAATTGCGTCCCGATTCAATACATCGTCCTCCAGCAGACTTGTCTCCATGGGTCTATTGCTGCCTCGGGCACCTTATGGCCGTTCTGCTGTGAGTCTAGATTATCGAATGGGACGAAAAACTGATAGTGAATTGTAACGTTCAGGGCCACCTAATGACGATGGATCTCTCAAATTGCGTCCCGATTCAATACATCGTCCTCCAGCCGACTTGACTCCATGGGTCTACTGCTGCCTCGGGCACCTTATGACCGTTCTGCTGTGAGTCTAGATTACCGAATGGGACGAAAAACTGATAGTGAATTGTAACGTTCAGGGCCACCTAACGACGATGGATCACTCAAATTGCGTCCCGATTCAATACATTGTCCTCCAGCAGACTGTCTCCTTGGGTCTATTGCAGCCTCGGGCACCTTATGGCCGTCAGCTGTGACTCAAAGATTTTCGAATCGGACGAAAAACTGATAGTGAATTGTAACGTTCAGGGCCTCCTAATGACGATGGAACACTAAAATTGCGTCCCGATTCAATACATCGGCCTCCAGCAGACTTGACTTCATGGGTCTATTGCTGCCTCGGGCACCTTATGGCCGTTCTGCTGTGAGTCAAAGATTTTCGAATCGGACGAAAAACTGATAGTGAATTGTAACATTCAGGGCCACCTAATGACGATGGACCACACAAATAGCGTCCCGATTCAGTACATCGTCCTCCAGCCGACCTGACTCCATGGGTCTATTGCTGCCTCGGGCACCTTATGGCCGTTCTGCTGTGAGTCTAGATTATCGAATGGGACGAAAAACTGATAGTGAATTGTAACGTTCAGGGCCACCTAATGACGATGGATCACTCAAATTGCGTCCCGATTCAATACATCGTCCTCCAGCAGACTTGTCTCCATGGGTCTATTGCTGCCTCGGGCACCTTATGGCCGTTCTGCTGTGAGTCTAGATTATCGAATGGGACGAAAAACTGATAGTGAATTGTAACGTTCAGGGCCACCTAATGACGATGGATCTCTCAAATTGCGTCCCGATTCAATACATCGTCCTCCAGCCGACTTGACTCCATGGGTCTACTGCTGCCTCGGGCACCTTATGACCGTTCTGCTGTGAGTCTAGATTATCGAATGGGACGAAAAACTGATAGTGAATTGTAACGTTCAGGGCCACCTAATGACGATGGATCACTCAAATTGCGTCCCGATTCAATACATTGTCCTCCAGCAGACTGTCTCCTTGGGTCTATTACAGCCTCGGGCACCTTATGGCCGTCAGCTGTGACTCAAAGATTTTCGAATCGGACGAAAAACTGATAGTGAATTGTAACGTTCAGGGCCTCCTAATGACGATGGAACACTCAAATTGCGTCCCGATTCAATACATCGTCCTCCAGCCGACTTGTCTCCATGGGTCTATTGCTGCCTCGGGCACCTTATGGCCGTTCTGCTATGAGTCAAAGATTTTCGAATCGGACGAAAAACTGATAGTGAATTGTAACTTTCAGGGCCACCTAATGACGATGGATCACTCAAATTGCGTTCCGATTAAATACAGCGTCCTCCAGCCGACTTGTCTCCATGGGTCTATTGCTGCCTCGGGCACCTTATGGCCGTTCTGCTGTGAGTCAAAGATTTTCGAATCGGACGAAAAACTGATAGTGAATTGTAACGTTCAGGGCCTCCTAATGACGATGGAACCCTAAAATTGCGTCCCGATTCAATACATCGTCCTCCAGCAGACTTGACTTCATGGGTCTATTGCTGCCTCGGGCACCTTATGGCCGTTCTGCTGTGAGTCAAAGATTTTCAAATCGGACGAAAAACTGATAGTGAATTGTAACATTCAGGGCCACCTAATGACGATGGACCACACAAATAGCGTCCCGATTCAGTACATCGTCTTCCAGCCGACCTGACTCCATGGGTCTATTGCTGCCTCGGGCACCTTATGGCCGTTCTGCTGTGAGTCTAGATTATCGAATGGGACGAAAAACTGATAGTGAATTGTAACGTTCAGGGCCACCTAATGACGATGGATCTCTCAAATTGCGTCCCGATTCAATACATTGTCCTCCAGCCGACTTGACTCCATGGGTCTACTGCTGCCTCGGGCACCTTATGACCGTTCTGCTGTGAGTCTAGATTATCGAATGGGACGAAAAACTGATAGTGAATTGTAACGTTCAGGGCCTCCTAATGCCGATGGATCACTCAAATTGCGTCCCGATTCAATACATCGTCCTCCAGCAGACTTGTCTCCATGGGTAGATTGCTGCCTCGGGCACCTAATGGCCGTTCTGCTGTGAGTCAAAGATTTTCGAATCGGACGAAAAACTGATAGTGAATTGTAACATTCAGGGCCACCTAATGACAATGGACCACGCAAATTGCGTCCCGATTCAATACATCGTCCTCCAGCCGAGTTGACTCCATGGGTCTATTGCTGCCTCGGGCACCTTATGGCCGTTCTGCTGTGAATCTAGATTATCGAATGGGACGAAAAACTGATAGTGAATTGTAACGTTCAGGGCCACCTAATGACGATGGATCACTCAAATTACGTCCCGATTCAATACATCGTCCCCAGCCGACTTGACTCCATGGGACTATTGCTGCCTCGGGCACCTTATGGCCGTTCTGCTGTGAGTCTAGATTATAGAATGGGATGAAAAACTGATAGTGAATTGTAACGTTCAGGGCCACCTAATGACGATGGATCACTCAAATTGCGTCCCGATTCAATACATCGTCCTCCAGCAGACTTGTCTCAATGGGTCTATTGCTGCCTCGGGCACCTTATGGCAGGCCTGCTGTGACTCAAAGATTTTCGAATCGGACGAAAAACTAATAGTGAATTGTAACGTTCAGGACCTCCTAATGACGATGGAACACTCAAATTGTGTCCCGATTCAATACATCGTCCTCCAGCCGACTTGTCTCCATGGGTCTATTGCTGCCTCGGGCACCTTATGGCCGTTCTGCTGTGAGTCAAAGATTTTCGAATCGGACGAAAAACTGATAGTGAATTGTAACATTCAGGGCCACCTAATGACGATGGATCACTCAAATTGCGTCCCGATTCAATACATCGTCCTCCAGCAGACTTGTCTCCATGGGTCTATTGCTGCCTCGGGCACCTTATGGCCGTTCTGCTGTGAGTCAAAGATTTTCGAACCGGACGAAAAACTGATAGTGAATTGTAACGTTCAGGGCCACCTAATGACGATGGATCACTCAAATTGCGTCCCGATTCAATACATCGTCCTCCAGCCGACATGTCTCCATGGGTCTATCGCTGCCTTGGCACCTTATGGCCGTTCTGCTGTGAGTCAAAGACTTTCGAATCGGACGAAAAACTGATAGTGAATTGTAACGTTCAGGGCCACCTAATGACGATGGATCACTCAAATTGCGTCCCGATTCAAAACATTGTCCTCCAGCAGACTGTCTCCTTGGGTCTATTGCAGCCTCGGGCACCTTATGGCCGTCAGCTGTGACTCAAAGATTTTCGAATCGGACGAAAAACTGATAGTGAATTGTAACGTTCAGGGCCTCCTAATGACGATGGAACACTCAAATTGCATCCCGATTCAATACATCGTCCTCCAGCCGACTTGTGTCCATGGGTCTATTGCTGCCTCGGGCACCTTATGGCCGTTCTGCTATGAGTCAAAGATTTTCGAATCGGACGAAAAACTGATAGTGAATTGTAACTTTCAGGGCCACCTAATGACGATGGATCACTCAAATTGCGTCCCGATTAAATACATCGTCCTCCAGCCGACTTGTCTCCATGGGTCTATTGCTGCCTCGGGCACCTTATGGCCGTTCTGCTGTGAGTCAAAGATTTTCGAATCGGACGAAAAACTGATAGTGAATTGTAACGTTCAGGGCCACCTAATGACGATGGATCATTCAAATTGCGTCCCGATTCAATACATCGTCCACCAGCCGACTTGTCTCCATGGGTCTATTGCTGCCTCATGCACCTTATGGCCGTTCTGCTGTGAGTCAAAGATTTTCGAATCGGACGAAAAACTGATAGTGAATCGTAATGTTCAGGGCCTCCTAATGACGATGGAATACTCAAATTACGTCCCGATTCAATACATCGTCCTCCAGCAGACTTGTCTCCATGCGTCTATTGCTGCCTCGGGCACCTTATGGCCGTTCTGCTGTGAGTCAAAGATTTTCGAATCGGACGAAAAACTGATAGTGAATTGTAACTTTCAGGGCCTCCTAATGACGATGGAACACTCAAATTGCGTCCCGATTCAATACATCGTCCTCCAGCAGACTTGTCTCCATGGGTCTATTGCTGCCTCGGGCACCATATGGCCGTTCTGCTGTGAGTCAAAGATTTTCGAATCGGACGAAAAACTGATAGTGAATTGTAACGTTCAGGGCCACCTAATGACGATGGATCACTCAAATTGCGTCCCGATTCAATACATCGTCCTCCAGCCGACATGTCTCCATGGGTCTATTGCTGCCTTGGCACCTTATGGCCGTTCTGCTGTGAGTCAAAGACTTTCGAATCGGACGAAAAACTGATAGTGAATTGTAACGTTCAGGGCCACCTAATGACGATGGATCACTCAAATTGCGTCCCGATTCAATACATTGTCCTCCAGCAGACTGTCTCCTTGGGTCTATTGCAGCCTCGGGCACCTTATGGCCGTCACCTGTGACTCAAAGATTTTCGAATCGGACGAAAAACTGATAGTGAATTGTAACGTTCAGGGCCTCCTAATGACGATGGAACACTCAAATTGCGTCCCGATTCAATACATCGTCCTCCAGCCGACTTGTCTCCATGGGTCTATTGCTGCCTCGGGCACCTTATGGCCGTTCTGCTGTGAGTCAAAGATTTTCGAATCGGACGAAAAACTGATAGTGAATTGTAACTTTCAGGGCCACCTAATGACGATGGATCACTCAAATTGCGTCCCGATTAAATACATCGTCCTCCAGCCGACTTGTCTCCATGGGTCTATTGCTGCCTCGGGCACCTTATGGCCGTTCTGCTGTGAGTCAAAGATTTTCGAATCGGACGAAAAACTGATAGTGAATTGTAACGTTCTGGGCCTCCTAATGACGATGGAACACTAAAATTGCGTCCCGATTCAATACATCGTCCTCCAGCAGACTTGACTTCATGGGTCTATTGCTGCCTCGGGCACCTTATGGCCGTTCTGCTGTGAGTGAAAGATTTTCAAATCGGACGAAAAACTGATAGTGAATTGTAACATTCAGGGCCACCTAATGACGATGGACCACACAAATAGCGTCCCGATTCAGTACATCGTCCTCCAGCCGACCTGACTCCATGGGTCTATTGCTGCCTCGGGCACCTTATGGCCGTTCTGCTGTGAGTCTAGATTATCGAATGGGACGAAAAACTGATAGTGAATTGTAACGTTCAGGGCCACCTAATGACGATGGATCACTCAAATTGCGTCCCGATTCAATACATCGTCCTCCAGCAGACTTGTCTCCATGGGTCTATTGCTGCCTCGGGCACCTTATGGCCGTTCTGCTGTGAGTCTAGATTATCGAATGGGACGAAAAACTGATAGTGAATTGTAACGTTCAGGGCGACCTAATGACGATGGATCTCTCAAATTGCGTCCCGATTCAATACATCGTCCTCCAGCCGACTTGACTCCATGGGTCTACTGCTGCCTCGGGCACCTTATGACCGTTCTGCTGTGAGTCTAGATTATCGAATGGGACGAAAAACTGATAGTGAATTGTAACGTTCAGGGCCACCTAATGACGATGGATCACTCAAATTGCGTCCCGATTCAATACATTGTCCTCCAGCAGACTGTCTCCTTGGGTCTATTGCAGCCTCGGGCACCTTATGGCCGTCAGCTGTGACTCAAAGATTTTCGAATCGGACGAAAAACTGATAGTGAATTGTAACGTTCAGGGCCTCCTAATGACGATGGAACACTCAAATTGCGTCCCGATTCAATACATCGTCCTCCAGCCGACTTGTCTCCATGGGTCTATTGCTGCCTCGGGCACCTTATGGCCGTTCTGCTATGAGTCAAAGACTTTCGAATCGGACGAAAAACTGATAGTGAATTGTAACTTTCAGGGCCACCTAATGACGATGGATCACTCAAATTGCGTTCCGATTAAATACAGCGTCCTCCAGCCGACTTGTCTCCATGGGTCTATTGCTGCCTCGGGCACCTTATGGCCGTTCTGCTGTGAGTCAAAGATTTTCGAATCGGACGAAAAACTGATAGTGAATTGTAACGTTCAGGGCCTCCTAATGACGATGGAACCCTAAAATTGCGTCCCGATTCAATACATCGTCCTCCAGCAGACTTGACTTCATGGGTCTATTGCTGCCTCGGGCACCTTATGGCCGTTCTGCTGTGAGTCAAAGATTTTCAAATCGGACGAAAAACTGATAGTGAATTGTAACATTCAGGGCCACCTAATGACGATGGACCACACAAATAGCGTCCCGATTCAGTACATCGTCTTCCAGCCGACCTGACTCCATGGGTCTATTGCTGCCTCGGGCACCTTATGGCCGTTCTGCTGTGAGTCTAGATTATCGAATGGGACGAAAAACTGATAGTGAATTGTAACGTTCAGGGCCACCTAATGACGATGGATCTCTCAAATTGCGTCCCGATTCAATACATTGTCCTCCAGCCGACTTGACTCCATGGGTCTACTGCTGCCTCGGGCACCTTATGACCGTTCTGCTGTGAGTCTAGATTATCGAATGGGACGAAAAACTGATAGTGAATTGTAACGTTCAGGGCCTCCTAATGACGATGGATCACTCAAATTGCGTCCCGATTCAATACATCGTCCTCCAGCAGACTTGTCTCCATGGGTAGATTGCTGCCTCGGGCACCTAATGGCCGTTCTGCTGTGAGTCAAAGATTTTCGAATCGGACGAAAAACTGATAGTGAATTGTAACATTCAGGGCCACCTAATGACAATGGACCACGCAAATTGCGTCCCGATTCAATACATCGTCCTCCAGCCGAGTTGACTCCATGGGTCTATTGCTGCCTCGGGCACCTTATGGCCGTTCTGCTGTGAATCTAGATTATCGAATGGGACGAAAAACTGATAGTGAATTGTAACGTTCAGGGCCACCTAATGACGATGGATCACTCAAATTACGTCCCGATTCAATACATCGTCCCCAGCCGACTTGACTCCATGGGACTATTGCTGCCTCGGGCACCTTATGGCCGTTCTGCTATGAGTCTAGATTATAGAATGGGATGAAAAACTGATAGTGAATTGTAACGTTCAGGGCCACCTAATGACGATGGATCACTCAAATTGCGTCCCGATTCAATACATCGTCCTCCAGCAGACTTGTCTCAATGGGTCTATTGCTGCCTCGGGCACCTTATGGCAGGCCTGCTGTGACTCAAAGATTTTCGAATCGGACGAAAAACTAATAGTGAATTGTAACGTTCAGGACCTCCTAATGACGATGGAACACTCAAATTGTGTCCCGATTCAATACATCGTCCTCCAGCCGACTTGTCTCCATGGGTCTATTGCTGCCTCGGGCACCTTATGGCCGTTCTGCTGTGAGTCAAAGATTTTCGAATCGGACGAAAAACTGATAGTGAATTGTAACATTCAGGGCCACCTAATGACGATGGATCACTCAAATTGCGTCCCGATTCAATACATCGTCCTCCAGCAGACTTGTCTCCATGGGTCTATTGCTGCCTCGGGCACCTTATGGCCGTTCTGCTGTGAGTCAAAGATTTTCGAACCGGACGAAAAACTGATAGTGAATTGTAACGTTCAGGGCCACCTAATGACGATGGATCACTCAAATTGCGTCCCGATTCAATACATCGTCCTCCAGCCGACATGTCTCCATGGGTCTATCGCTGCCTTGGCACCTTATGGCCGTTCTGCTGTGAGTCAAAGACTTTCGAATCGGACGAAAAACTGATAGTGAATTGTAACGTTCAGGGCCACCTAATGACGATGGATCACTCAAATTGCGTCCCGATTCAAAACATTGTCCTCCAGCAGACTGTCTCCTTGGGTCTATTGCAGCCTCGGGCACCTTATGGCCGTCAGCTGTGACTCAAAGATTTTCGAATCGGACGAAAAACTGATAGTGAATTGTAACGTTCAGGGCCTCCTAATGACGATGGAACACTCAAATTGCGTCCCGATTCAATACATCGTCCTCCAGCCGACTTGTGTCCATGGGTCTATTGCTGCCTCGGGCACCTTATGGCCGTTCTGCTATGAGTCAAAGATTTTCGAATCGGACGAAAAACTGATAGTGAATTGTAACTTTCAGGGCCACCTAATGACGATGGATCACTCAAATTGCGTCCCGATTAAATACATCGTCCTCCAGCCGACTTGTCTCCATGGGTCTATTGCTGCCTCGGGCACCTTATGGCCGTTCTGCTGTGAGTCAAAGATTTTCGAATCGGACGAAAAACTGATAGTGAATTGTAACGTTCAGGGCCACCTAATGACGATGGATCATTCAAATTGCGTCCCGATTCAATACATCGTCCACCAGCCGACTTGTCTCCATGGGTCTATTGCTGCCTCATGCACCTTATGGCCGTTCTGCTGTGAGTCAAAGATTTTCGAATCGGACGAAAAACTGATAGTGAATCGTAATGTTCAGGGCCTCCTAATGACGATGGAATACTCAAATTACGTCCCGATTCAATACATCGTCCTCCAGCAGACTTGTCTCCATGCGTCTATTGCTGCCTCGGGCACCTTATGGCCGTTCTGCTGTGAGTCAAAGATTTTCGAATCGGACGAAAAACTGATAGTGAATTGTAACTTTCAGGGCCTCCTAATGACGATGGAACACTCAAATTGCGTCCCGATTCAATACATCGTCCTCCAGCAGACTTGTCTCCATGGGTCTATTGCTGCCTCGGGCACCATATGGCCGTTCTGCTGTGAGTCAAAGATTTTCGAATCGGACGAAAAACTGATAGTGAATTGTAACGTTCAGGGCCACCTAATGACGATGGATCACTCAAATTGCGTCCCGATTCAATACATCGTCCTCCAGCCGACATGTCTCCATGGGTCTATTGCTGCCTTGGCACCTTATGGCCGTTCTGCTGTGAGTCAAAGACTTTCGAATCGGACGAAAAACTGATAGTGAATTGTAACGTTCAGGGCCACCTAATGACGATGGATCACTCAAATTGCGTCCCGATTCAATACATTGTCCTCCAGCAGACTGTCTCCTTGGGTCTATTGCAGCCTCGGGCACCTTATGGCCGTCACCTGTGACTCAAAGATTTTCGAATCGGACGAAAAACTGATAGTGAATTGTAACGTTCAGGGCCTCCTAATGACGATGGAACACTCAAATTGCGTCCCGATTCAATACATCGTCCTCCAGCCGACTTGTCTCCATGGGTCTATTGCTGCCTCGGGCACCTTATGGCCGTTCTGCTGTGAGTCAAAGATTTTCGAATCGGACGAAAAACTGATAGTGAATTGTAACTTTCAGGGCCACCTAATGACGATGGATCACTCAAATTGCGTCCCGATTAAATACATCGTCCTCCAGCCGACTTGTCTCCATGGGTCTATTGCTGCCTCGGGCACCTTATGGCCGTTCTGCTGTGAGTCAAAGATTTTCGAATCGGACGAAAAACTGATAGTGAATTGTAACGTTCTGGGCCTCCTAATGACGATGGAACACTAAAATTGCGTCCCGATTCAATACATCGTCCTCCAGCAGACTTGACTTCATGGGTCTATTGCTGCCTCGGGCACCTTATGGCCGTTCTGCTGTGAGTGAAAGATTTTCAAATCGGACGAAAAACTGATAGTGAATTGTAACATTCAGGGCCACCTAATGACGATGGACCACACAAATAGCGTCCCGATTCAGTACATCGTCCTCCAGCCGACCTGACTCCATGGGTCTATTGCTGCCTCGGGCACCTTATGGCCGTTCTGCTGTGAGTCTAGATTATCGAATGGGACGAAAAACTGATAGTGAATTGTAACGTTCAGGGCCACCTAATGACGATGGATCACTCAAATTGCGTCCCGATTCAATACATCGTCCTCCAGCAGACTTGTCTCCATGGGTCTATTGCTGCCTCGGGCACCTTATGGCCGTTCTGCTGTGAGTCTAGATTATCGAATGGGACGAAAAACTGATAGTGAATTGTAACGTTCAGGGCGACCTAATGACGATGGATCTCTCAAATTGCGTCCCGATTCAATACATCGTCCTCCAGCCGACTTGACTCCATGGGTCTACTGCTGCCTCGGGCACCTTATGACCGTTCTGCTGTGAGTCTAGATTATGGAATGGGACGAAAAACTGATAGAGAATTGTAACGTTCAGGGCCTCCTATTGACGATGGATCACTCAAATTGCGTCCCGATTCAATACATCGTCCTCCAGCCGACTTGACTCCATGGCTCTATTGCTGCCTCGGGCACCTTATGGCCGTTCTGCTGTGAGTCTAGATTATCGAATGGGACGAAAAACTGATAGTGAATTGTAACGTTCAGGGCCTCCTAATGACGATGGATCACTCAAATTGCGTCCCGATTCAATACATCGTCCTCCAGCAGACTTGTCTCCATGGGTAGATTGCTGCCTCGGGCACCTAATGGCCGTTCTGCTGTGAGTCAAAGATTTTCGAATCGGACGAAAAACTGATAGTGAATTGTAACATTCAGGGCCACCTAATGACAATGGACCACGCAAATTGCGTCCCGATTCAATACATCGTCCTCCAGCCGAGTTGACTCCATGGGTCTATTGCTGCCCCGGGCACCTTATGGCCGTTCTGCTGTGAATCTAGATTATCGAATGGGACGAAAAACTGATAGTGAATTGTAACGTTCAGGGCCACCTAATGACGATGGATCACTCAAATTACGTCCCGATTCAATACATCGTCCCCAGCCGACTTGACTCCATGGGACTATTGCTGCCTCGGGCACCTTATGGCCGTTCTGCTGTGAGTCTAGATTATAGAATGGGATGAAAAACTGATAGTGAATTGTAACGTTCAGGGCCTCCTAATGACGATGGATCACTCAAATTGCGTCCCGATTCAATACATCGTCCTCCAGCAGACTTGTCTCCATTGGTAGATTGCTGCCTCGGGCACCTAATGGCCGTTCTGCTGTGAGTCAAAGATTTTTGATTCGGACGAAAAACTACTAGTGAATTGTAACGTTCAGGGCCTCCTAATGACGATGGAACACTCAAATTGCGTCCCGATTCAATACATCGTCCTCCAGCCGACTTGTCTCCATGGGTCTATTGCTGCCTCGGGCACCTTATGGCAGTTCTGCTGTGAGTCAAAGATTTTCGAATCGGACGAAAAACTGATAGTGAATTGTAACGTTCAGGGCCTCCTAATGACGATGGAACACTAAAATTGCGTCCCGATTCAATACATCGTCCTCCAGCAGACTTGACTTCATGGGTCTATTGCTGCCTCGGGCACCTTATGGCCGTTCTGCTGTGAGTCAAAGATTTTCGAATAGGCCAAAAAACTGATAGTGAATTGTAACATTCAGGGCCACCTAATGACGATGGACCACACAAATAGCGTCCCGATTCAGTACATCGTCCTCCAGCCGACCTGACTCCATGGGTCTATTGCTGCCTCGGGCACCTTATGGCCGTTCTGCTGTGAGTCTAGATTATCGAATGGGACGAAAAACTGATAGTGAATTGTAACGTTCAGGGCCTCCTAATGACGATGGATCACTCAAATTGCGTCCCGATTCAACACATCGTCCTCCAGCCGACTTGACTCCATGGGTCTATTGCTGCCTCGGGCACCTTATGGCCGTTCTGCTGTGAGTCTAGATTATCGAATGGGACGAAAAACTGATAGTGAATTGTAACGTTCAGGGCCTCCTAATGACGATGGATCACTCAAATTGCGTCCCGATTGAATACATCATCCTCCAGCAGACTTGTCTCCATGGGTAGATTGCTGCCTCGGGCACCTAATGGCCGTTCTGCTGTGAGTCAAAGATTTTCGAATCGGACGAAAAACTGATAGTGAATTGTAACATTCAGGGCCACCTAATGACAATGGACCACGCAAATTGCGTCCCGATTCAATACATCGTCCTCCAGCAGACTTGTCTCCATGGGTCTATTGCTGCCTCGGGCACCTTATGGCCGTTCTGCTGTGAGTCAAAGATTTTCGAATCGGACGAAAAACTGATAGTGAATTGTAACGTTCAGGGCCTCCTAATGACGATGGAACACTCAAATTGCGTCCCGATTCAATACATCGTCCTCCAGCCGACTTGTCTCCATGGGTCTATTGCTGCCTCGGGCACCTTATGGCCGTTCTGCTGTGAGTCTAGATTATCGAATGGGACGAAAAACTGATAGTGAATTGTAACGTTCAGGGCGACCTAATGACGATGGATCTCTCAAATTGCGTCCCGATTCAATACATCGTCCTCCAGCCGACTTGACTCCATGGGTCTACTGCTGCCTCGGGCACCTTATGGCCGTTCTGCTGTGAGTCTAGATTATAGAATGGGATGAAAAACTGATAGTGAATTGTAACGTTCAGGGCCTCCTAATGACGATGGAACACTCAAATTGCGTCCCGATTCAATACATCGTCCTCCAGCCGACTTGTCTCCATGGGTCTATTGCTGCCTCGGGCACCTTATGGCCGTTCTGCTGTGAGTCTAGATTATCGAATGGGACGAAAAACTGATAGTGAATTGTAACGTTCAGGGCCTCCTAATGACGATGGATCACTCAAATTGCGTCCCGATTCAATACATCGTCCTCCAGCAGACTTGTCTCCATGGGTAGATTGCTGCCTCGGGCACCTAATGGCCGTTCTGCTGTGAGTCAAAGATTTTCGAATCGGACGAAAAACTGATAGTGAATTGTAACATTCAGGGCCACCTAATGACAATGTACCACGCAAATTGCGTCCCGATTCAATACATCGTCCTCCAGCCGAGTTGACTCCATGGGTCTATTGCTGCCTCGGGCACCTTATGGCCGTTCTGCTGTGAATCTAGATTATCGAATGGGACGAAAAACTGATAGTGAATTGTAACGTTCAGGGCCACCTAATGACGATGGATCACTCAAATTACGTCCCGATTCAATACATCGTCCCCAGCCGACTTGACTCCATGGGACTATTGCTGCCTCGGGCACCTTATGGCCGTTCTGCTGTGAGTCTAGATTATAGAATGGGATGAAAAACTGATAGTGAATTGTAACGTTCAGGGCCTCCTAATGACGATGGATCACTCAAATTGCGTCCCGATTCAATACATCGTCCTCCAGCAGATTTGTCTCCATTGGTAGATTGCTGCCTCGGGCACCTAATGGCCGTTCTGCTGTGAGTCAAAGATTTTCGAATCGGACGAAAAACTACTAGTGAATTTTAACGTTCAGGGCCTCCTAATGACGATGGAACACTCAAATTGCGTCCCGATTCAATACATCGTCCTCCAGCCGACTTGTCTCCATGGGTCTATTGCTGCCTCGGGCACCTTATGGCAGTTCTGCTGTGAGTCAAAGATTTTCGAATCGGACGAAAAACTGATAGTGAATTGTAACGTTCAGGGCCTCCTAATGACGATTGAACACTAAAATTGCGTCCCGATTCAATACATCGTCCTCCAGCAGACTTGACTTCATGGGTCTATTGCTGCCTCGGGCACCTTATGGCCGTTCTGCTGTGAGTCAAAGATTTTCGAATAGGCCAAAAAACTGATAGTGAATTGTAACATTCAGGGCCACCTAATGACGATGGACCACACAAATAGCGTCCCGATTCAGTACATCGTCCTCCAGCCAACCTGACTCCATGGGTCTATTGCTGCCTCGGGCACCTTATGGCCGTTCTGCTGTGAGTCTAGATTATCGAATGGGACGAAAAACTGATAGTGAATTGTAACGTTCAGGGCCTCCTAATGACGATGGATCACTCAAATTGCGTCCCGATTCAATACATCGTCCTCCAGCCGACTTGACTCCATGGGTCTATTGCTGCCTCGGGCACCTTATGGCCGTTCTGCTGTGAGTCTAGATTATCGAATGGGACGAAAAACTGATAGTGAATTGTAACGTTCAGGGCCTCCTAATGACGATGGATCACTCAAATTGCGTCCCGATTGAATACATCGTCCTCCAGCAGACTTGTCTCCATGGGTAGATTGCTGCCTCGGGCACCTAATGGCCGTTCTGCTGTGAGTCAAAGATTTTCGAATCGGACGAAAAACTGATAGTGAATTGTAACATTCAGGGCCACCTAATGACAATGGACCACGCAAATTGCGTCCCGATTCAATACATCGTCCTCCAGCAGACTTGTCTCCATGGGTCTATTGCTGCCTCGGGCACCTTATGGCCGTTCTGCTGTAAGTCAAAGATTTTCGAATCGGACGAAAAACTGATAGTGAATTGTAATGTTCAGGGCCTCCTAATGACGATGGAACACTCAAATTACGTCCCGATTCAATACATCGTCCTCCAGCAGACTTGTCTCCATGCGTCTATTGCTGCCTCGGGCACCTTATGGCCGTTCTGCTGTGAGTCAAAGATTTTCGAATCGGACGAAAAACTGATAGTGAATTGTAACTTTCAGGGCCTCCTAATGACGATGGAACACTCATATTGCGTCCCGATTCAATACATCGTCCTCCAGCAGACTTGTCTCCATGGGTCTATTGCTGCCTCGGGCACCTTATGGCCGTTCTGCTGTGAGTCAAAGATTTTCGAATCGGACGAAAAACTGATAGTGAATTGTAACGTTCAGGGCCACCTAATGACGATGGAACACTCAAATTGCGTCCCGATTCAATACATCGTCCTCCAGCCGACTTGTCTCCTTGGGTCTATTGCAGCCTCGGGCACCTTATGGCCGTCAGCTGTGACTCAAAGATTTTCGAATCGGACGAAAAACTGATAGTGAATTGTAACGTTCAGGGCCTCCTAATGACGATGGAACACTCAAATTGCGTCCCGATTCAATACATCGTCCTCCAGCCGACTTGTCTCCATGGGTCTATTGCTGCCTCGGGCACCTTATGGCCGTTCTGCTGTGAGTCAAAGATTTTCGAATCGGATGAAAAACTGATAGTGAATTGTAACGTTCAGGGCCTACTAATGACGATGGAACACTAAAATTGCGTCCCGATTCAAAACATCGTCCTCCAGCAGACTTGACTTCATGGGTCTATTGCTGCCTCGGGCAACTTATGGCCGTTCTGCTGTGAGTCAAAGATTTTCGAATCGGACGAAAAACTGATAGTGAATTGTAACGTTCAGGGCCACCTAATGACGATGGATCACTCAAATTGCGTCCCGATTCAATACATCGTCCTCCAGCCGACTTGTCTCCATGGGTCTATTGCTGCCTCGGGCACCTTATGGCCGTTCTGCTGTGAGTCTAGATTATCGAATGGGACGAAAAACTGATAGTGAATTGTAACGTTCAGGGCCACCTAATGACGATGGATCACTCAAATTGCGTCCCGATTCAATACATCGTCCTCCAGCCGAGTTGACTCCATGGGTCTATTGCTGCCTCGGGCACCTTATGGCCGTTCTGCTGCGAGTCTAGATTATCGAATGGGACGAAAAACTGATAGTGAATTGTAACGTTCAGGGCCTCCTAATGACGATGGATCACTCAAATTGCGTCCCGATTCATTACATCGTCCTCCAGCCGACTTGACTCCATGGGACTATTGCTGCCTCGGGCACCTTATGGCCGTTCTGCTGTGAGTCTAGATTATCGAATGGGACGAAAAACTGATAGTGAATTGTAACGTTCAGGGCCTCCTAAAGACGATGGATCACTCAAATTGCGTCCCGATTCAATACATCGTCCTCCAGCAGACTTCTCTCCATGGGTCGATTGCTGCCTCGGGCACCTAATGGCCGTTCTGCTGTGAGTCAAAGATTTTCGAATCGGACGAAAAACTGATAGTGAATTGTAACATTCAGGGCCACCTAATGACGATGGACCTCTCAAATTGCGTCCCGATTCAATACATCGTCCTCCAGCCGAGTTGACTCCATGGGTCTATTGCTGCCTCGGGCACATTATGGCCGTTCTGCTGTGAGTCTAGATTATCGAATGGGACGAAAAACTGATAGTGAATTGTAACGTTCAGGGCCTCCTAATGACGATGGATCACTCAAATTGCGTCCTGATTCAATACATCGTCCTCCAGCAGACATGACTTCATGGGTCTATTGCTGCCTCGGGCACCTTATGGCCGTTCTGCTGTGAGTCAAAGATTTTCGAATCGGACGAAAAACTGATAGTGAATTGTAACTTTCAGGGCCACCTAATGACGATGGATCACTCAAATTGCGTCCCGATTCAATACATCGTCCTCCAGCAGACTTGTCTCTATGGGTCGATTGCTGCCTCGGGCACCTAATGGCCGTTCTGCTGTGAGTCAAAGATTTTCGAATCGGACGAAAAACTGATAGTGAATTGTAACTTTCAGGGCCACCTAATGACGATGGATCACTCAAATTGCGTCCCGATTCAATACATCGTCCTCCAGCAGACTTGTCTCCATGGGTCGATTGCTGCCTCGGGCACCTTATGGCCGTTCTGCTGTGAGTCAAAGATTTTCGAAACGGACGGAAAACTGATAGTGATTTGTAACAATCAGGGCCACCTAATGACGATGGACCACACAAATTGCGTCCCGATTCAGTACATCGTCCACTAGCCGACTTGACTCCATGGGACTATTGCTGCCTCGGGCACCTTATGGCCGTTCTGCTGTGAATCTAGATTATCGAATGGGACGAAAAACTGATAGTGAATTGTAACGTTCAGGGCCACCTAATGACGATGGATCACTCAAATTGCGTCCCGATTCAATACATCGTCCTCCAGCCGACTTGACTCCATGGGTCAATTGCTGCCTCGGGCACCTTATGGCCGTTCTGCTGTGAGTCTAGATTATAGAATGGGATGAAAAACTGATAGTGAATTGTAACGTTCAGGGCCACCTAATGACGATGGATCACTCAAATTGCCTCCCGATTCAATACATCGTCCTCCAGCAGACTTGTCTCCATGGGTCTATTGCTGCCTCGGGCACCTTATGGCAGGCCTGCTGTGACTCAAAGATTTTCGAATCGGACGAAAAACTGATAGTGAATTGTAACGTTCAGGGCCTCCTAATGACGATGGAACACTCAAATTGCGTCCCGATTCAATACATCGTCCTCCAGCAGACTTGTCTCCATGCGGTTATTGCTGCCTCGGGCACCTTATGGCCGTTCTGCTGTGAGTCAAAGATTTTCGAATCGGACGAAAAACTGATAGTGAATTCTAACGTTCAGGGCCACCTAATGACGATGGATCACTCAAATTGCGTCCCGATTCAATACATCGTCCTCCAGCCGACTTGACTCCATGGGTCTATTGCTGCCTCGGGCACCTTATGGCCGTTCTGCTGTGAGTCTAGATTATCGAATGGGACAAGAAACTGATAGTGAATTGTAACGTTCAGGGCCTCCTAATGACGATGGAACACTCAAATTGCGTCCCGATTCAATACATCGTCCTCCAGCCGACTTGTCTCCATGGGTCTATTGCTGCCTCGGGCACCTTATGGCCGTTCTGCTATGAGTCAAAGATTTTCGAATCGGACGAAAAACTGATAGTGAATTGTAACTTTCAGGGCCACCTAATGACGATGGATCACTCAAATTGCGTCCCGATTAAATACATCGTCCTCCAGCCGACTTGTCTCCATGGGTCTATTGCTGCCTCGGGCACCTTATGGCCGTTCTGCTGTGAGTCAAAGATTTTCGAATCGGACGAAAAACTGATAGTGAATTGTAACGTTCTGGGCCTCCTAATGACGATGGAACACTAAAATTGCGTCCCGATTCAATACATCGTCCTCCAGCACACTTGACTTCATGGGTCTATTGCTGCCTCGGGCACCTTATGGCCGTTCTGCTGTGAGTGAAAGATTTTCAAATCGGACGAAAAACTGATAGTGAATTGTAACATTCAGGGCCACCTAATGACGATGGACCACACAAATAGCGTCCCGATTCAGTACATCGTCCTCCAGCCGACCTGACTCCATGGGTCTATTGCTGCCTCGGGCACCTTATGGCCGTTCTGCTGTGAGTCTAGATTATCGAATGGGACGAAAAACTGATAGTGAATTGTAACGTTCAGGGCCACCTAATGACGATGGATCACTCAAATTGCGTCCCGATTCAATACATCGTCCTCCAGCAGACTTGTCTCCATGGGTCTATTGCTGCCTCGGGCACCTTATGGCCGTTCTGCTGTGAGTCTAGATTATCGAATGGGACGAAAAACTGATAGTGAATTGTAACGTTCAGGGCGACCTAATGACGATGGATCTCTCAAATTGCGTCCCGATTCAATACATCGTCCTCCAGCCGACTTGACTCCATGGGTCTACTGCTGCCTCGGGCACCTTATGACCGTTCTGCTGTGAGTCTAGATTATGGAATGGGACGAAAAACTGATAGAGAATTGTAACGTTCAGGGCCTCCTATTGACGATGGATCACTCAAATTGCGTCCCGATTCAATACATCGTCCTCCAGCCGACTTGACTCCATGGGTCTATTGCTGCCTCGGGCACCTTATGGCCGTTCTGCTGTGAGTCTAGATTATCGAATGGGACGAAAAACTGATAGTGAATTGTAACGTTCAGGGCCTCCTAATGACGATGGATCACTCAAATTGCGTCCCGATTCAATACATCGTCCTCCAGCAGACTTGTCTCCATGGGTAGATTGCTGCCTCGGGCACCTAATGGCCGTTCTGCTGTGAGTCAAAGATTTTCGAATCGGACGAAAAACTGATAGTGAATTGTAACATTCAGGGCCACCTAATGACAATGTACCACGCAAATTGCGTCCCGATTCAATACATCGTCCTCCAGCCGAGTTGACTCCATGGGTCTATTGCTGCCTCGGGCACCTTATGGCCGTTCTGCTGTGAATCTAGATTATCGAATGGGACGAAAAACTGATAGTGAATTGTAACGTTCAGGGCCACCTAATGACGATGGATCACTCAAATTACGTCCCGATTCAATACATCGTCCCCAGCCGACTTGACTCCATGGGACTATTGCTGCCTCGGGCACCTTATGGCCGTTCTGCTGTGAGTCTAGATTATAGAATGGGATGAAAAACTGATAGTGAATTGTAACGTTCAGGGCCTCCTAATGACGATGGATCACTCAAATTGCGTCCCGATTCAATACATCGTCCTCCAGCATACTTGTCTCCATTGGTAGATTGCTGCCTCGGGCACCTAATGGCCGTTCTGCTGTGAGTCAAAGATTTTCGAATCGGACGAAAAACTACTAGTGAATTTTAACGTTCAGGGCCTCCTAATGACGATGGAACACTCAAATTGCGTCCCGATTCAATACATCGTCCTCCAGCCGACTTGTCTCCATGGGTCTATTGCTGCCTCGGGCACCTTATGGCAGTTCTGCTGTGAGTCAAAGATTTTCGAATCGGACGAAAAACTGATAGTGAATTGTAACGTTCAGGGCCTCCTAATGACGATTGAACACTAAAATTGCGTCCCGATTCAATACATCGTCCTCCAGCAGACTTGACTTCATGGGTCTATTGCTGCCTCGGGCACCTTATGGCCGTTCTGCTGTGAGTCAAAGATTTTCGAATAGGCCAAAAAACTGATAGTGAATTGTAACATTCAGGGCCACCTAATGACGATGGACCACACAAATAGCGTCCCGATTCAGTACATCGTCCTCCAGCCGACCTGACTCCATGGGTCTATTGCTGCCTCGGGCACCTTATGGCCGTTCTGCTGTGAGTCTAGATTATCGAATGGGACGAAAAACTGATAGTGAATTGTAACGTTCAGGGCCTCCTAATGACGATGGATCACTCAAATTGCGTCCCGATTCAACACATCGTCCTCCAGCCGACTTGACTCCATGGGTCTATTGCTGCCTCGGGCACCTTATGGCCGTTCTGCTGTGAGTCTAGATTATCGAATGGGACGAAAAACTGATAGTGAATTGTAACGTTCAGGGCCTCCTAATGACGATGGATCACTCAAATTGCGTCCCGATTGAATACATCGTCCTCCAGCAGACTTGTCTCCATGGGTAGATTGCTGCCTCGGGCACCTAATGGCCGTTCTGCTGTGAGTCAAAGATTTTCGAATCGGACGAAAAACTGATAGTGAATTGTAACATTCAGGGCCACCTAATGACAATGGACCACGCAAATTGCGTCCCGATTCAATACATCGTCCTCCAGCAGACTTGTCTCCATGGGTCTATTGCTGCCTCGGGCACCTTATGGCCGTTCTGCTGTGAGTCAAAGATTTTCGAATCGGACGAAAAACTGTTAGTGAATTGTAATGTTCAGGGCCTCCTAATGACGATGGAACACTCAAATTACGTCCCGATTCAATACATCGTCCTCCAGCAGACTTGTCTCCATGCGTCTATTGCTGCCTCGGGCACCTTATGGCCGTTCTGCTGTGAGTCAAAGATTTTCGAATCGGACGAAAAACTGATAGTGAATTGTAACTTTCAGGGCCTCCTAATGACGATGGAACATTCATATTGCGTCCCGATTCAATACATCGTCCTCCAGCAGACTTGTCTCCATGGGTCTATTGCTGCCTCGGGCACCTTATGGCCGTTCTGCTGTGAGTCAAAGATTTTCGAATCGGACGAAAAACTGATAGTGAATTGTAACGTTCAGGGCCACCTAATGACGATGGAACACTCAAATTGCGTCCCGATTCAATACATCGTCCTCCAGCCGACTTGTCTCCTTGGGTCTATTGCAGCCTCGGGCACCTTATGGCCGTCAGCTGTGACTCAAAGATTTTCGAATCGGACGAAAAACTGATAGTGAATTGCAACGTTCAGGGCCTCTTAATGACGATGGAACACTCAAATTGCGTCCCGATTCAATACATCGTCCTCCAGCCGACTTGTCTCCATGGGTCTATTGCTGCCTCGGGCACCTTATGGCCGTTCTGCTGTGAGTCAAAGATTTTCGAATCGGATGAAAAACTGATAGTGAATTGTAACGTTCAGGGCCTACTAATGACGATGGAACACTAAAATTGCGTCCCGATTCAAAACATCGTCCTCCAGCAGACTTGACTTCATGGGTCTATTGCTGCCTCGGGCAACTTATGGCCGTTCTGCTGTGAGTCAAAGATTTTCGAATCGGACGAAAAACTGATAGTGATTTGTAACGTTCAGGGCCACCTAATGACGATGGATCACGCAAATTGCGTCCCGATTCAATACATCGTCCTCCAGCCGACTTGTCTCCATGGGTCTATTGCTGCCTCGGGCACCTTATGGCCGTTCTGCTGTGAGTCTAGATTATCGAATGGGACGAAAAACTGATAGTGAATTGTAACGTTCAGGGCCACCTAATGACGATGGATCACTCAAATTGCGTCCCGATTCAATACATCGTCCTCCAGCCGAGTTGACTCCATGGGTCTATTGCTGCCTCGGGCACCTTATGGCCGTTCTGCTGCGAGTCTAGATTATCGAATGGGACGAAAAACTGATAGTGAATTGTAACGTTCAGGGCCTCCTAATGACGATGGATCACTCAAATTGCGTCCCGATTCATTACATCGTCCTCCAGCCGACTTGACTCCATGGGACTATTGCTGCCTCGGGCACCTTATGGCCGTTCTGCTGTGAGTCTAGATTATCGAATGGGACGAAAAACTGATAGTGAATTGTAACGTTCAGGGCCTCCTAAAGACGATGGATCACTCAAATTGCGTCCCGATTCAATACATCGTCCTCCAGCAGACTTCTCTCCATGGGTCGATTGCTGCCTCGGGCACCTAATGGCCGTTCTGCTGTGAGTCAAAGGTTTTCGAATCGGACGAAAAACTGATAGTGAATTGTAACATTCAGGGCCACCTAATGACGATGGACCTCTCAAATTGCGTCCCGATTCAATACATCGTCCTCCAGCCGAGTTGACTCCATGGGTCTATTGCTGCCTCGGGCACATTATGGCCGTTCTGCTGTGAGTCTAGATTATCGAATGGGACGAAAAACTGATAGTGAATTGTAACGTTCAGGGCCTCCTAATGACGATGGATCACTCAAATTGCGTCCTGATTCAATACATCGTCCTCCAGCAGACATGACATCATGGGTCTATTGCTGCCTCGGGCACCTTATGGCCGTTCTGCTGTGAGTCAAAGATTTTCGAATCGGACGAAAAACTGATAGTGAATTGTAACTTTCAGGGCCACCTAATGACGATGGATCACTCAAATTGCGTCCCGATTCAATACATCGTCCTCCAGCAGACTTGTCTCCATGGGTCGATTGCTGCCTCGGGCACCTTATGGCCGTTCTGCTGTGAGTCAAAGATTTTCGAATCGGACGAAAAACTGATAGTGAATTGTAACTTTCAGGGCCACCTAATGACGATGGATCACTCAAATTGCGTCCCGATTCAATACATCGTCCTCCAGCAGACTTGTCTCCATGGGTCGATTGCTGCCTCGGGCACCTTATGGCCGTTCTGCTGTGAGTCAAAGATTTTCGAAACGGACGGAAAACTGATAGTGATTTGTAACATTCAGGGCCACCTAATGACGATGGACCACACAAATTGCGTCCCGATTCAGTACATCGTCCACTAGCCGACTTGACTCCATGGGACTATTGCTGCCTCGGGCACCTTATGGCCGTTCTGCTGTGAATCTAGATTATCGAATGGGACGAAAAACTGATAGTGAATTGTAACGTTCAGGGCCACCTAATGACGATGGATCACTCAAATTGCGTCCCGATTCAATACATCGTCCTCCAGCCGACTTGACTCCATGGGTCTATTGCTGCCTCGGGCACCTTATGGCCGTTCTGCTGTGAGTCTAGATTGTAGAATGGGATGAAAAACTGATAGTGAATTGTAACGTTCAGGGCCACCTAATGACGATGGATCACTCAAATTGCCTCCCGATTCAATACATCGTCCTCCAGCAGACTTGTCTCCATGGGTCTATTGCTGCCTCGGGCACCTTATGGCAGGCCTGCTGTGACTCAAAGATTTTCGAGTCGGACGAAAAACTGATAGTGAATTGTAACGTTCAGGGCCTCCTAATGACGATGGAACACTCAAATTGCGTCCCGATTCAATACATCGTCCTCCAGCAGACTTGTCTCCATGCGGTTATTGCTGCCTCGGGCACCTTATGGCCGTTCTGCTGTGAGTCAAAGATTTTCGAATCGGACGAAAAACTGATAGTGAATTCTAACGTTCAGGGCCACCTAATGACGATGGATCACTCAAATTGCGTCCCGATTCAATACATCGTCCTCCAGCCGACTTGACTCCATGGGTCTATTGCTGCCTCGGGCACCTTATGGCCGTTCTGCTGTGAGTCTAGATTATCGAATGGGACAAGAAACTGATAGTGAATTGTAACGTTCAGGGCCTCCTAATGACGATGGATCACTCAAATTGCGTCCCGATTCAATACATCGTCCTCCAGCAGACTTGTCTCCATGGGTCTATTGCTGCCTCGGGCACCTTATGGCCGTTCTGCTGTGAGTCTAGATTATCGAATGGGACGAAAAACTGATAGTGAATTGTAACGTTCAGGGCCACCTAATGACGATGGATCGCTCAAATTGCGTCCCGATTCAATACATCGTCCTCCAGCCGACTTGGCTCCATGGGTCTATTGCTGCCTCGGGCACCTTATGGCCGTTCTGCTGTGAGTCTAGATTATCGAATGGGACGAAAAACTCATAGTCAATTGTAACGTTCAGGGCCTCCTAATGACGATGGATCACTCAAATTGCGTCCCGATTCAACACATCGTCCTCCAGCCGACTTGACTCCATGGGTCTATTGCTGCCTCGGGCACCTTATGGCCGTTCTGCTGTGAGTCTAGATTATCGAATGGGACGAAAAACTGATAGTGAATTGTAACGTTCAGGGCCTCCTAATGACGATGGATCACTCAAATTGCGTCCCGATTGAATACATCGTCCTCCAGCAGACTTGTCTCCATGGGTAGATTGCTGCCTCGGGCACCTAATGGCCGTTCTGCTGTGAGTCAAAGATTTTCGAATCGGACGAAAAACTGATAGTGAATTGTAACATTCAGGGCCACCTAATGACAATGGACCACGCAAATTGCGTCCCGATTCAATACATCGTCCTCCAGCAGACTTGTCTCCATGGGTCTATTGCTGCCTCGGGCACCTTATGGCCGTTCTGCTGTGAGTCAAAGATTTTCGAATCGGACGAAAAACTGTTAGTGAATTGTAATGGTCAGGGCCTCCTAATGACGATGGAACACTCAAATTACGTCCCGATTCAATACATCGTCCTCCAGCAGACTTGTCTCCATGCGTCTATTGCTGCCTCGGGCACCTTATGGCCGTTCTGCTGTGAGTCAAAGATTTTCGAATCGGACGAAAAACTGATAGTGAATTGTAACTTTCAGGGCCTCCTAATGACGATGGAACATTCATATTGCGTCCCGATTCAATACATCGTCCTCCAGCAGACTTGTCTCCATGGGTCTATTGCTGCCTCGGGCACCTTATGGCCGTTCTGCTGTGAGTCAAAGATTTTCGAATCGGACGAAAAACTGATAGTGAATTGTAACGTTCAGGGCCACCTAATGACGATGGAACACTCAAATTGCGTCCCGATTCAATACATCGTCCTCCAGCCGACTTGTCTCCTTGGGTCTATTGCAGCCTCGGGCACCTTATGGCCGTCAGCTGTGACTCAAAGATTTTCGAATCGGACGAAAAACTGATAGTGAATTGCAACGTTCAGGGCCTCTTAATGACGATGGAACACTCAAATTGCGTCCCGATTCAATACATCGTCCTCCAGCCGACTTGTCTCCATGGGTCTATTGCTGCCTCGGGCACCTTATGGCCGTTCTGCTGTGAGTCAAAGATTTTCGAATCGGATGAAAAACTGATAGTGAATTGTAACGTTCAGGGCCTACTAATGACGATGGAACACTAAAATTGCGTCCCGATTCAAAACATCGTCCTCCAGCAGACTTGACTTCATGGGTCTATTGCTGCCTCGGGCAACTTATGGCCGTTCTGCTGTGAGTCAAAGATTTTCGAATCGGACGAAAAACTGATAGTGAATTGTAACGTTCAGGGCCACCTAATGACGATGGATCACGCAAATTGCGTCCCGATTCAATACATCGTCCTCCAGCCGACTTGTCTCCATGGGTCTATTGCTGCCTCGGGCACCTTATGGCCGTTCTGCTGTGAGTCTAGATTATCGAATGGGACGAAAAACTGATAGTGAATTGTAACGTTCAGGGCCACCTAATGACGATGGATCACTCAAATTGCGTCCCGATTCAATACATCGTCCTCCAGCCGAGTTGACTCCATGGGTCTATTGCTGCCTCGGGCACCTTATGGCCGTTCTGCTGCGAGTCTAGATTATCGAATGGGACGAAAAACTGATAGTGAATTGTAACGTTCAGGGCCTCCTAATGACGATGGATCACTCAAATTGCGTCCCGATTCATTACATCGTCCTCCAGCCGACTTGACTCCATGGGACTATTGCTGCCTCGGGCACCTTATGGCCGTTCTGCTGTGAGTCTAGATTATCGAATGGGACGAAAAACTGATAGTGAATTGTAACGTTCAGGGCCTCCTAAAGACGATGGATCACTCAAATTGCGTCCCGATTCAATACATCGTCCTCCAGCAGACTTCTCTCCATGGGTCGATTGCTGCCTCGGGCACCTAATGGCCGTTCTGCTGTGAGTCAAAGGTTTTCGAATCGGACGAAAAACTGATAGTGAATTGTAACATTCAGGGCCACCTAATGACGATGGACCTCTCAAATTGCGTCCCGATTCAATACATCGTCCTCCAGCCGAGTTGACTCCATGGGTCTATTGCTGCCTCGGGCACATTATGGCCGTTCTGCTGTGAGTCTAGATTATCGAATGGGACGAAAAACTGATAGTGAATTGTAACGTTCAGGGCCTCCTAATGACGATGGATCACTCAAATTGCGTCCTGATTCAATACATCGTCCTCCAGCAGACATGACATCATGGGTCTATTGCTGCCTCGGGCACCTTATGGCCGTTCTGCTGTGAGTCAAAGATTTTCGAATCGGACAAAAAACTGATAGTGAATTGTAACTTTCAGGGCCACCTAATGACGATGGATCACTCAAATTGCGTCCCGATTCAATACATCGTCCTCCAGCAGACTTGTCTCCATGGGTCGATTGCTGCCTCGGGCACCTTATGGCCGTTCTGCTGTGAGTCAAAGATTTTCGAATCGGACGAAAAACTGATAGTGAATTGTAACTTTCAGGGCCACCTAATGACGATGGATCACTCAAATTGCGTCCCGATTCAATACATCGTCCTCCAGCAGACTTGTCTCCATGGGTCGATTGCTGCCTCGGGCACCTTATGGCCGTTCTGCTGTGAGTCAAAGATTTTCGAAACGGACGGAAAACTGATAGTGATTTGTAACATTCAGGGCCACCTAATGACGATGGACCACACAAATTGCGTCCCGATTCAGTACATCGTCCACTAGCCGACTTGACTCCATGGGACTATTGCTGCCTCGGGCACCTTATGGCCGTTCTGCTGTGAATCTAGATTATCGAATGGGACGAAAAACTGATAGTGAATTGTAACGTTCAGGGCCACCTAATGACGATGGATCACTCAAATTGCGTCCCGATTCAATACATCGTCCTCCAGCCGACTTGACTCCATGGGTCTATTGCTGCCTCGGGCACCTTATGGCCGTTCTGCTGTGAGTCTAGATTGTAGAATGGGATGAAAAACTGATAGTGAATTGTAACGTTCAGGGCCACCTAATGACGATGGATCACTCAAATTGCCTCCCGATTCAATACATCGTCCTCCAGCAGACTTGTCTCCATGGGTCTATTGCTGCCTCGGGCACCTTATGGCAGGCCTGCTGTGACTCAAAGATTTTCGAGTCGGACGAAAAACTGATAGTGAATTGTAACGTTCAGGGCCTCCTAATGACGATGGAACACTCAAATTGCGTCCCGATTCAATACATCGTCCTCCAGCAGACTTGTCTCCATGCGGTTATTGCTGCCTCGGGCACCTTATGGCCGTTCTGCTGTGAGTCAAAGATTTTCGAATCGGACGAAAAACTGATAGTGAATTCTAACGTTCAGGGCCACCTAATGACGATGGATCACTCAAATTGCGTCCCGATTCAATACATCGTCCTCCAGCCGACTTGACTCCATGGGTCTATTGCTGCCTCGGGCACCTTATGGCCGTTCTGCTGTGAGTCTAGATTATCGAATGGGACAAGAAACTGATAGTGAATTGTAACGTTCAGGGCCTCCTAATGACGATGGATCACTCAAATTGCGTCCCGATTCAATACATCGTCCTCCAGCAGACTTGTCTCCATGGGTCTATTGCTGCCTCGGGCACCTTATGGCCGTTCTGCTGTGAGTCTAGATTATCGAATGGGACGAAAAACTGATAGTGAATTGTAACGTTCAGGGCCACCTAATGACGATGGATCGCTCAAATTGCGTCCCGATTCAATACATCGTCCTCCAGCCGACTTGGCTCCATGGGTCTATTGCTGCCTCGGGCACCTTATGGCCGTTCTGCTGTGAGTCTAGATTATCGAATGGGACGAAAAACTCATAGTCAATTGTAACGTTCAGGGCCTCCTAATGACGATGGATCACTCAAATTGCGTCCCGATTCAATACATCGTCCTCCAGCCGACTTGACTCCATGGGTCTATTGCTGCCTCGGGCACCTTATGGCCGTTCTGCTGTGAGTCTAGATTATCGAATGGGACGAAAAACTGATAGTGAATTGTAACGTTCAGGGCCTCCTAATGACGATGGATCACTCAAATTGCGTCCCGATTCAATACATCGTCCTCCAGCAGACTTGTCTCCATGGGTCGATTGCTGCCTCGGGCACCTAATGGCCGTTCTGCTGTGAGTCAAAGATTTTCGAATCGGACGAAAAACTGATAGTGAATTGTAACATTGTGGGCCACCTAATGACGATGGACCACGCAAATAGCGTCCCGATTCAAAACATCGTCCTCCAGCCGAGTTGACTCCATGGGTCTATTGCTGCCTCGGGCACCTTATGTCCGTTCTGCTGTGAATCTAGATTATCGAATGGGACGAAAAACTGATAGTGAATTGTAACGTTCAGGGCCACCTAATGACGATGGATCTCTCAAATTGCGTCCCGATTCAATACATCGTCCTCCAGCAGACTTGTCCCCATGGGTCTATTGCTGCCTCGGGCGCCTTAAGGCCGTTCTGCTGTGAGTCAAAGATTTTCGAATCGGACGAAAAACTGATAGTGAATTGTAACATTCAGGGGCACCTAATGACGATGGACCACACAAATTGCGTCCCGATTCAATACATCGTCCTCCAGCCGACTTGACTCCATGGGACTATTGCTGCCTCGGACACCTTATGGTCGTTCTCCCGTGGGTCTTCATTATCGAATGGGACGAAAAACTGATAGTTAATTGTAACATTCAGGGCCACCTAATGATGATGGATCACTCAAATTGCGTCCCGATTCAATACATCGTCCTCCAGCAGCCTTGCCTCCATGGGTCTATTGCTGCCTCGGGCACCTTATGGCCGTTCAGCTGGGACTCAAAGATTTTCGAATCGGACGAAAAACACATAGTGAATTGTAACGTTCACGGCCACCTAATGACGATGGATCACTCAAATTGCGTCCCGATTCAATACATCGTCCTCCAGCCGACTTGACTCCATGGGTCTATTGCTGCCGCGGGCACCTTATGGATGGCCTGCTGTGCCTCAAAGATTTTCGAATCGGACGAAAAACTGATAGTGAATTGTAACGTTCAGGGCCTCCTAATGACGATGGAACACTCAAATTGCGTCCCGATTCAATGCATCGTCCTCCAGCAGATTTGTCTCCATGCGTCTATTGCTGCCTCGGGCACCTTATGGCCGTTCTGATGTGAGTCAAAGATTTTCGAATCGGACGAAAAACTGATAGTTAATTGTAACGTTCAGGGCCACCTAATGACGATGGATCACTCAAATTGCGTCCCGATTCAATACATCGTCCTCCAGCCGACTTGACTCCATGGGTCTATTGCTGCCTCGGGCACCTTATGGCCGTTCTGCTGTGAGTCTAGATTATCGAATGGGACAAAAAACTGATAGTGAATTGTAACTTTCAGGGCCTCCTAATGACGATGGATCACTAAAATTGCGTCCCGATTCAATACATCGTCCTCCAGCAGACTTGTCTCCATGGGTCTATTGCTGCCTCGGGCACCTTATGGCCGTTCTGCTGTGAGTCTAGATTATCGAATGGGTCGAAAAACTGATAGTGAATTGTATCGTTCAGGGCCACCTAATGACGATGGATCTCTCAAATTGCGTCCCGATTCAATACATCGTCCTCCAGCCGACTTGACTCCATGGGTCTATTGCTGCCTCGGGCACCTTATGGCCGTTCTGCTGTGAGTCTAGATTATCGAATGGGACGAAAAACTTATAGTGAATTGTAACGTTCAGGGCCTCCTAATGACGATGGATCACTCAAATTGCGTCCCGATTCAATACATCGTCCTCCAGCCGATTTGACTCCATGGGTCTATTGCTGCCTAGGGCACCTTATGGCCGTTCTGCTGTGAGTCTAGATTATCGAATGGGACGAAAAACTGATAGTGAATTGTTACGTTCAGGGCCACCTAATGACGATGGATAACTCAAATTGCGTCCCGATTCAATACATCGTCCCCAGCCGACTTGTCTCCATGGGTCTATTGCTGCCTCGGGCACCTTATGGCCGTTCTGCTGTGAGTCAAAGATTTTCGAATCGGACGAAAAACTGATAGTGAATTGTAACTTTCAGGGCCACCTAATGACGATGGATCACTCAAATTGCGTCCCGATTCAATACATCGTCCTCCAGCAGACTTGTCTCCATGGGTCGATTGCTGCCTCGGGCACCTTATGGCCGTTCTGCTGTGAGTCAAAGATTTTCGAATCGGACGGAAAACTAATAGTGATTTGTAACATTCAGGGCCACCTAATGACGATGGACCACACAAATTGCGTCCCGATTCAGTACATCGTCCACTAGCCGACTTGACTCCATGGGACTATTGCTGCCTCGGGCACCTTATGGCCGTTCTGCTGTGAGTCTAGATTATAGAATGGGATGAAAAACTGATAGTGAATTGTAACGTTCAGGGCCACCTAATGACGATGGACCACGCAAATTGCGTCCCGATTCAATACATCGTCCTCCAGCCGAGTTGACTGCATGGGTCTATTGCTGCCTCGGGCACCTTATGGCCGTTCTGCTGTGAATCTAGATTATCGAATGGGACGAAAAACTGATAGTGAATTGTAACGTTCAGGGCCACCTAATGACGATGGATCACTCAAATTGCGTCCCGATTCAATACATCGTCCTCCAGCCGACTTGACTCCATGGGTCTATTGCTGCCTCGGGCACCTTATGGCCGTTCTGCTGTGAGTCTAGATTATAGAATGGGATGAAAAACTGATAGTGAATTGTAACGTTCAAGCCCACCTAATGACGATGGATCACTCAAATTGCCTCCCGATTCAATACATCGTCCTCCAGCAGACTTGTCTCCATGGGTCTATTGCTGCCTCGGCCACATTATGGCAGGCCTGCTGTGACTCAAAGATTTTCGAATCGGACGAAAAACTGATAGTGAATAGTAACGTTCAGGGCCTCCTAATGACGATGGATCACTCAAATTGCGTCCCGATTCAATACATCGTCCTCCAGCCGACTTGACTCCATGGGTCTATTGCTGCCTCGGGCACCTTATGGCCGTTCTGCTGTGAGTCTAGATTATCGAATGGGACGAAAAACTGATAGTGAATTGTAACGTTCAGGGCCTCCTAATGACGATGGATCACTCAAATTGCGTCCCGATTCAATACATCGTCCTCCAGCCGACTTGACTCCATGGGTCTATTGCTGCCTCGGGCACCTTATGGCCGTTCTGCTGTGAGTCTAGATTATCGAATGGGACGAAAAACTGATAGTGAATTGTAACGTTCAGGGCCTCCTAATGACGATGGATCACTCAAATTGCGTCCCGATTCAATACATCGTCCTCCAGCAGACTTGTCTCCATGGGTCGATTGCTGCCTCGGGCACCTAATGGCCGTTCTGCTGTGAGTCAAAGATTTTCGAATCGGACGAAAAACTGATAGTGAATTGTAACATTCAGGACCACCTAATGACGATGGACCACGCAAATTGCGTCCCGATTCAATACATCGTCCTCCAGCCGACTTTACTCCATGGGTCTATTGCTGCCTCGGGCACCTTATGGCCGTTCTGCTGTGAGTCTAGATTATCGAATGGGACAAAAAACTGATAGTGAATTGTAACGTTCAGGGCCTCCTAATGACGATGGATCACTCAAATTGCGTCCCGATTCAATACATCGTCCTCCAGCAGACTTGTCTCCATGGGTCGATTGCTGCCTCGGGCTCCTTATGGCCGTTCTGCTGTGAGTCTAGTTTATCTAATGGGACGAAAAACTGATAGTGAATTGTAACGTTCAGGGCCACCTCTTGACGATGGATCTCTCAAATGGCGTCCCGATTCAATACATCGTCCTCCAGCCGACTTAACTCCATGGGTCTACTGCTGCCTCGGGCACTTTATGGCCGTTCTGCTGTGAGTCTAGATTATCGAATGGGACGAAAAACTGATAGTGAATTGTAACGTTCAGGGCCTCCTAATGACGATGGATCACTCAAATTGCGTCCCGATTCAATACATCGTCCTCCAGCCGAGTTGACTCCATGGGTCTCTTGCTGCCTCGGGCACCTTATGGCCGTTCTGCTGTGAGTCTAGATTATCGAATGGGACGAAAAACTGATAGTGAATTGTAACTTTCAGGGCCTCCTAATGACGATGGATCACTCAAATTGCGTCCCGATTCAATACATCGTCCTCCAGCATACTTGTCTCCATGGGTTGATTGCTGCCTCGGGCACCTAATGGCCGTTCTGCTGTGAGTCAAAGATTTTCGAATCGGACGAAAAACTGATAGTGAATTGTAACATTTAGGGCCACCTAATGACGATGGACCACGCAAATTGCGTCCCGATTCAATATATCGTCCTCCAGCCGAGTTGACTCCATGGGTCTATTGCTGCCTCGGGCACCTTATGGCCGTTCTGCTGTGAATCTAGATTATCGAATGGGACGAAAAACTGATAGTGAATTGTAACGTTCAGGGCCACCTAATGACGATGGATCACTCAAATTGCGTCCCGATTCAATACATCGTCCCCAGCCGACTTGACTCCATGGGACTATTGCTGCTTCGGGCACCTTATGGCCGTTCTGCTGTGAGTCTAGATTATAGAATGGGATGAAAAACTGATAGTGAATTGTAACGTTCAGGGCCACCTAATGACGATGGATCACTCAAATTGCGTCCCGATTCAATACATCGTCCTCCAGCAGACTTGTCTCCATGGGTCTATTGCTGCCTCGGGCACCTTATGGCAGGCCTGCTGTGACTCAAAGATTTTCGAATCGGACGAAAAACTGATAGTGAATTGTAACGTTCAGGGCCTCCTAATGACGATGGAACACTCAAATTGCGTCCCGATTCAATACATCGTCCTCCAGCAGACTTGTCTCCATGCGTCTATTGCTGCCTCGGGCACCTTATGGCCGTTCTGCTGTGAGTCAAAGATTTTCGAATCGGACGAAAAACTGATAGTGAATTGTAACGTTCAGGGCCTCCTAATGACGATGGATCACTCAAATTGCGTCCCGATTCAATACATCGTCCTCCAGCAGCCGTCTATTGCTGCCTCGGGCACCTTATGGCCGTTCTGCTTTGAGTTTAGATTATAGAATGGGATGAAAAACTGATAGTGAATTGTAACGTTCAGGGCCACCTAATGACGATGGATCACTCAAATTGCGTCCCGATTCAATACATCGTCCTCCAGCAGACTTGTCTCCATGGGTCTATTGCTGCCTCGGGCACCTTATGGCAGGCCTGCTGTGACTCAAAGATTTTCGAATCGGACGAAAAACTGATAGTGAATTGTAACGTTCGGGGCCTCCTAATGACGATGGAACACTCAAATTGCGTCCCGATTCAATACATCGTCCTCCAGCCGACTTAACTCCATGGGTCTACTGCTGCCTCGGGCACTTTATGGCCGTTCTGCTGTGAGTCTAGATTATCGAATGGGACGAAAAACTGATAGTGAATTGTAACGTTCAGGGCCTCCTAATGACGATGGATCACTCAAATTGCGTCCCGATTCAATAGATCGTCCTCCAGCCGAGTTGACTCCATGGGTCTCTTGCTGCCTCGGGCACCTTATGGCCGTTCTGCTGTGAGTCTAGATTATCGAATGGGACGAAAAACTGATAGTGAATTGTAATTTTCAGGGCCTCCTAATGACGATGGATCACTCAAATTGCGTCCCGTTTCAATACATCGTCCTCCAGCAGACTTGTCTCCATGGGTCGATTGCTGCCTCGGGCACCTAATGGCCGTTCTGCTGTGAGTCAAAGATTTTCGAATCGGACGAAAAACTGATAGTGAATTGTAACATTTAGGGCCACCTAATGACGATGGACCACGCAAATTGCGTCCCGATTCAATATATCGTCCTCCAGCCGAGTTGACTCCATGGGTCTATTGCTGCCTCGGGCACCTTATGGCCGTTCTGCTGTGAATCTAGAAAATCGAATGGGACGAAAAACTGACAGTGAATTGTAACGTTCAGGGACACCTAATGAGGATGGATCACTCAAATTGCGTCCCGATTCAATACATCGTCCCCAGCCGACTTGACTCCATGGGACTATTGCTGCTTCGGGCACCTTATGGCCGTTCTGCTGTGAGTCTAGATTATAGAATGGGATGAAAAACTGATAGTGAATTGTAACGTTCAGGGCCACCTAATGACGATGGATCACTCAAATTGCGTCCCGATTCAATACATCGTCCTCCAGCAGACTTGTCTCCATGGGTCTATTGCTGCCTCGGGCACCTTACGGCAGGCCTGCTGTGACTCAAAGATTTTCGAATCGGACGAAAAACAGATAGTGAATTGTAACGTTCGGGGCCTCCTAATGACGATGGAACACTCAAATTGCGTCCCGATTCAATACATCGTCCTCCAGCAGACTTGTCTCCATGCGTCTATTGCTGCCTCGGGCACCTTATGGCCGTTCTGCTGTGAGTCAAAGATTTTCGAATCGGACGAAAAACTGATAGTGAATTGTAACGTTCAGGGCCTCCTAATGACGATGGATCACTCAAATTGCGTCCCGATTCAATACATCGTCCTCCAGCAGCCGTCTATTGCTGCCTCGGGCACCTTATGGCCGTTCTGCTTTGAGTTTAGATTATAGAATGGGATGAAAAACTGATAGTGAATTGTAACGTTCAGGGCCACCTAATGACGATGGATCACTCAAATTGCGTCCCGATTCAATACATCGTCCTCCAGCAGACTTGTCTCCATGGGTCTATTGCTGCCTCGGGCACCTTATGGCAGGCCTGCTGTGACTCAAAGATTTTCGAATCGGACGAAAAACTGATAGTGAATTGTAACGTTCGGGGCCTCCTAATGACGATGGAACACTCAAATTGCGTCCCGATTCAATACATCGTCCTCCAGCAGACATGTCTCCATGGGTCTATTGCTGCCTCGGGCACCTTATGGCCGTTCTGCTGTGAGTCAAAGATTTTCGAATCGGACGAAAAACTGATAGTGAATTGTAACGTTCAGGGCCACCTAATGACAATGGATCACTCAAATTGCGTCCCGATTCAATACATCGTCCTCCAGCCGACTTGACTCCATGGGTCTATTGCTGCCTCGGGCACCTTATGGCCGTTCTGCTGTGAGTCTAGATTATCGAATGGGACAAAAAACTGATAGTGAATTGTAACGTTCAGGGCCTCCTAATGACGATGGATCACTCAAATTGCGTCCCGATTCAATACATCGTCCTCCAGCCGACTTGACTCCATGGGTCTATTGCTGCCTCGGGCACCTTATGGCCGTTCTGCTGTGAGTCTAGATTATCGAATGGGACGAAAAACTGATAGTGAATTGTAACGTTCAGGGCCTCCTAATGACGATGGATCACTCAAATTGCGTCCCGATTCAATACATCGTTCTCCAGCATACTTGTCTCCATTGGTCGATTGCTGCCTGGGGCACCTACTGGCCGTTCTGCTGTGAGTCAAAGATTTTCGAATCGGACGAAAAACTGATAGTGAATTGTAACATTCAGGGCCACCTAATGACGATGGACCACGCAAATTGCGTCCCGATTCAATACATCCTCCTCCAGCCGAGTTGACTCCATGGGTCTATTGCTGCCTCGGGCACCTTAAGGCCGATCTGCTGTGAATCTAGATTATCGAATGGGACGAAAAACTGATAGTGAATTGTAACGTTCAGGGCCACCTAATGACGATGGATCACTCAAATTACCTCCCGATTCAATACATCGTCCCCAGACGACTTGTCTCCATGGGTCTATTGCTGCCCCGGGCACATTATGGCCGTTCTGCTGTGAGTCTAGATTATCGAATGGGACGAAAAACTGATAGTGAATTGTAACGTTCAGGGCCACCTAATGACGATGGATCACTCAAATTGCGTCCTGATTCAATACATCGTCCTCCAGCAGACTTGTCTCCATGGGTCTATTGCTGCCTCGGGCACCTTATGGCCGTTCTGCTGTGAGTCAAAGATTTTCGAATCGGACGAAAAACTGATAGTGAATTGAAACTTTCAGGGCCACCTAATGACGATGGATCACTCAAATTGCGTCCCGATTCAATACATCGTCCTCCAGCAGACTTGTCTCCATGGGTCGATTGCTGCCTCGGGCACCTAATGGCCGTTCTGCTGTGAGTCAAAGATATTCGAATCGGACGAAAAACTGATGGTGAATTGTAACTTTCAGGGCCTCCTAATGACGATGGATCACTCAAATTGCGTCCCGATTCAATACATCGTCCTCCAGCAGACTTGTCTCCATGGGACGGTTGCTGCCTCGGGCACCTAATGGCCGTTCTGCTGTGAGTCAAAGATTTTCGAACCGGACGAAAAACTGATAGTGAATTGTAACATTTAGGGCCACCTAATGACGATGGACCACGCAAATTGCGTCCCGATTCAATATATCGTCCTCCAGCCGAGTTGACTCCATGGGTCTATTGCTGCCTCGGGCACCTTATGGCCGTTCTGCTGTGAATCTAGATTATCGAACGGGACGAAAAACTGATAGTGAATTGTAACGTTCAGGGCCACCTAATGACGATGGATCACTCAAATTGCGTCCCGATTCAATACATCGTCCTCCAGCAGACTTGTCTCCATGGGTCTATTGCTGCCTCGGGCACCTTATGGCAGGCCTGCTGTGACTCAAAGATTTTCGAATCGGACGAAAAACTGATAGTGAATTGTAACGTTCGGGGCCTCCTAATGACGATGGAACACTCAAATTGCGTCCCGATTCAATACATCGTCCTCCAGCCGACTTAACTCCATGGGTCTACTGCTGCCTCGGGCACTTTATGGCCGTTCTGCTGTGAGTCTAGATTATCGAATGGGACGAAAAACTGATAGTGAATTGTAACGTTCAGGGCCTCCTAATGACGATGGATCACTCAAATTGCGTCCCGATTCAATAGATCGTCCTCCAGCCGAGTTGACTCCATGGGTCTCTTGCTGCCTCGGGCACCTTATGGCCGTTCTGCTGTGAGTCTAGATTATCGAATGGGACGAAAAACTGATAGTGAATTGTAATTTTCAGGGCCTCCTAATGACGATGGATCACTCAAATTGCGTCCCGTTTCAATACATCGTCCTCCAGCAGACTTGTCTCCATGGGTCGATTGCTGCCTCGGGCACCTAATGGCCGTTCTGCTGTGAGTCAAAGATTTTCGAATCGGACGAAAAACTGATAGTGAATTGTAACATTTAGGGCCACCTAATGACGATGGACCACGCAAATTGCGTCCCGATTCAATATATCGTCCTCCAGCCGAGTTGACTCCATGGGTCTATTGCTGCCTCGGGCACCTTATGGCCGTTCTGCTGTGAATCTAGAAAATCGAATGGGACGAAAAACTGACAGTGAATTGTAACGTTCAGGGACACCTAATGAGGATGGATCACTCAAATTGCGTCCCGATTCAATACATCGTCCCCAGCCGACTTGACTCCATGGGACTATTGCTGCTTCGGGCACCTTATGGCCGTTCTGCTGTGAGTCTAGATTATAGAATGGGATGAAAAACTGATAGTGAATTGTAACGTTCAGGGCCACCTAATGACGATGGATCACTCAAATTGCGTCCCGATTCAATACATCGTCCTCCAGCAGACTTGTCTCCATGGGTCTATTGCTGCCTCGGGCACCTTACGGCAGGCCTGCTGTGACTCAAAGATTTTCGAATCGGACGAAAAACAGATAGTGAATTGTAACGTTCGGGGCCTCCTAATGACGATGGAACACTCAAATTGCGTCCCGATTCAATACATCGTCCTCCAGCAGACTTGTCTCCATGCGTCTATTGCTGCCTCGGGCACCTTATGGCCGTTCTGCTGTGAGTCAAAGATTTTCGAATCGGACGAAAAACTGATAGTGAATTGTAACGTTCAGGGCCTCCTAATGACGATGGATCACTCAAATTGCGTCCCGATTCAATACATCGTCCTCCAGCAGCCGTCTATTGCTGCCTCGGGCACCTTATGGCCGTTCTGCTTTGAGTTTAGATTATAGAATGGGATGAAAAACTGATAGTGAATTGTAACGTTCAGGGCCACCTAATGACGATGGATCACTCAAATTGCGTCCCGATTCAATACATCGTCCTCCAGCAGACTTGTCTCCATGGGTCTATTGCTGCCTCGGGCACCTTATGGCAGGCCTGCTGTGACTCAAAGATTTTCGAATCGGACGAAAAACTGATAGTGAATTGTAACGTTCGGGGCCTCCTAATGACGATGGAACACTCAAATTGCGTCCCGATTCAATACATCGTCCTCCAGCAGACATGTCTCCATGGGTCTATTGCTGCCTCGGGCACCTTATGGCCGTTCTGCTGTGAGTCAAAGATTTTCGAATCGGACGAAAAACTGATAGTGAATTGTAACGTTCAGGGCCACCTAATGACAATGGATCACTCAAATTGCGTCCCGATTCAATACATCGTCCTCCAGCCGACTTGACTCCATGGGTCTATTGCTGCCTCGGGCACCTTATGGCCGTTCTGCTGTGAGTCTAGATTATCGAATGGGACAAAAAACTGATAGTGAATTGTAACGTTCAGGGCCTCCTAATGACGATGGATCACTCAAATTGCGTCCCGATTCAATACATCGTCCTCCAGCCGACTTGACTCCATGGGTCTATTGCTGCCTCGGGCACCTTATGGCCGTTCTGCTGTGAGTCTAGATTATCGAATGGGACGAAAAACTGATAGTGAATTGTAACGTTCAGGGCCTCCTAATGACGATGGATCACTCAAATTGCGTCCCGATTCAATACATCGTTCTCCAGCATACTTGTCTCCATTGGTCGATTGCTGCCTGGGGCACCTACTGGCCGTTCTGCTGTGAGTCAAAGATTTTCGAATCGGACGAAAAACTGATAGTGAATTGTAACATTCAGGGCCACCTAATGACGATGGACCACGCAAATTGCGTCCCGATTCAATACATCCTCCTCCAGCCGAGTTGACTCCATGGGTCTATTGCTGCCTCGGGCACCTTAAGGCCGATCTGCTGTGAATCTAGATTATCGAATGGGACGAAAAACTGATAGTGAATTGTAACGTTCAGGGCCACCTAATGACGATGGATCACTCAAATTGCCTCCCGATTCAATACATCGTCCCCAGACGACTTGTCTCCATGGGTCTATTGCTGCCCCGGGCACATTATGGCCGTTCTGCTGTGAGTCTAGATTATCGAATGGGACGAAAAACTGATAGTGAATTGTAACGTTCAGGGCCACCTAATGACGATGGATCACTCAAATTGCGTCCTGATTCAATACATCGTCCTCCAGCAGACTTGTCTCCATGGGTCTATTGCTGCCTCGGGCACCTTATGGCCGTTCTGCTGTGAGTCAAAGATTTTCGAATCGGACGAAAAACTGATAGTGAATTGAAACTTTCAGGGCCACCTAATGACGATGGATCACTCAAATTGCGTCCCGATTCAATACATCGTCCTCCAGCAGACTTGTCTCCATGGGTCGATTGCTGCCTCGGGCACCTAATGGCCGTTCTGCTGTGAGTCAAAGATATTCGAATCGGACGAAAAACTGATGGTGAATTGTAACTTTCAGGGCCTCCTAATGACGATGGATCACTCAAATTGCGTCCCGATTCAATACATCGTCCTCCAGCAGACTTGTCTCCATGGGTCGGTTGCTGCCTCGGGCACCTAATGGCCGTTCTGCTGTGAGTCAAAGATTTTCGAACCGGACGAAAAACTGATAGTGAATTGTAACATTTAGGGCCACCTAATGACGATGGACCACGCAAATTGCGTCCCGATTCAATATATCGTCCTCCAGCCGAGTTGACTCCATGGGTCTATTGCTGCCTCGGGCACCTTATGGCCGTTCTGCTGTGAATCTAGATTATCGAACGGGACGAAAAACTGATAGTGAATTGTAACGTTCAGGGCCACCTAATGACGATGGATCACTCAAATTGCGTCCCGATTCAATACATCGTCCTCCAGCAGACTTGTCTCCATGGGTCTATTGCTGCCTCGGGCACCTTATGGCAGGCCTGCTGTGACTCAAAGATTTTCGAATCGGACGAAAAACTGATAGTGAATTGTAACGTTCGGGGCCTCCTAATGACGATGGAACACTCAAATTGCGTCCCGATTCAATACATCGTCCTCCAGCAGACATGTCTCCATGGGTCTATTGCTGCCTCGGGCACCTTATGGCCGTTCTGCTGTGAGTCAAAGATTTTCGAATCGGACGAAAAACTGATAGTGAATTGTAACGTTCAGGGCCACCTAATGACAATGGATCACTCAAATCGCGTCCCGATTCAATACATCGTCCTCCAGCCGACTTGACTCCATGGGTCTATTGCTGCCACGGGCACCTTATGGCCGTTCTGCTGTGAGTCTAGATTATCGAATGGGACAAAAAACTGATAGTGAATTGTAACGTTCAGGGCCTCCTAATGACGATGGATCACTCAAATTGCGTCCCGATTCAATACATCGTCCTCCAGCAGACTTGTCTCCATGGGTCTATTGCTGCCTCGGGCACCTTATGGCCGTTCTGCTGTGAGTCTAGATTATCGAATGGTTCGAAAAACTGATAGTGAATTGTAACGTTCAAGGCCACCTAATGACGATGGATCTCTCAAATTGCGTCCCGATTCAATACATCGTCCTCCAGCCGACTTGACTCCATGGGTCTATTGCTGCCTCGGGCACCTTATGGCCGTTCTGCTGTGAGTCTAGATTATCGAATGGGACGAAAAACTGATAGTGAATTGTAACGTTCAGGGCCTCCTAATGACGATGGATCACTCAAATTGCGTCCCGATTCAATACATCGTCCTCCAGCCGAGTTGACTCCATGGGTCTATTGCTGCCTCGGGCACCTTATGGCCGTTCTGCTGTGAGTCTAGATTATCGAATGGGACGAAAAACTGATAGTGAATTGTAACGTTCAGGGCCTCCTAATGACGATGGATCACTCAAATTGCGTCCCGATTCAATACATCGTTCTCCAGCATACTTGTCTCCATTGGTCGATTGCTGCCTGGGGCACCTACTGGCCGTTCTGCTGTGAGTCAAAGATTTTCGAATCGGACGAAAAACTGATAGTGAATTGTAACATTCAGGGCCACCTAATGACGATGGACCACGCAAATTGCGTCCCGATTCAATACATCCTCCTCCAGCCGAGTTGACTCCATGGGTCTATTGCTGCCTCGGGCACCTTAAGGCCGATCTGCTGTGAATCTAGATTATCGAATGGGACGAAAAACTGATAGTGAATTGTAACGTTCAGGGCCACCTAATGACGATGGATCACTCAAATTGCGTCCCGAATCAATACATCGTCCCCAGACGACTTGTCTCCATGGGTCTATTGCTGCCCCGGGCACATTATGGCCGTTCTGCTGTGAGTCTAGATTATCGAATGGGACGAAAAACTGATAGTGAATTGTAACGTTCAGGGCCACCTAATGACGATGGATCACTCAAATTGCGTCCTGATTCAATACATCGTCCTCCAGCAGTCTTGACTTCATGGGTCTATTGCTGCCTCGGGCACCTTATGGCCGTTCTGCTGTGAGTCAAAGATTTTCGAATCGGACGAAAAACTGATAGTGAATTGAAACTTTCAGGGCCACCTAATGACGATGGATCACTCAAATTGCGTCCCGATTCAATACATCGTCCTCCAGCAGACTTGTCTCCATGGGTCGATTGCTGCCTCGGGCACCTAATGGCCGTTCTGCTGTGAGTCAAAGATATTCGAATCGGACGAAAAACTGATAGTGTATTGTAACATTCAGGGCCACCTAATGAAGATGGACCACGCAAATTGCGTCCCGATTCAATACATCGTCCTCCAGCCGAGTTGACTCCATGGGTCTATTGCTGCCTCGGGCACCTTATGGCCTTTCTGCTGTGAGTCTAGATTATCGAATGGGACAAAAAACTGATAGTGAATTGTAACGTTCAGGGCCTCCTAATGACGATGGATCACTCAAATTGCGTCCCGATTCAATACATCGTCCTCCAGCAGACTTGTCTCCATGGGTCTATTGCTGCTTCGGGCACCTTATGGCCGTTCTGCTGTGAGTCTAGATTATCGAATGGGACGAAAAACTGATAGTGAAATGTAACATTCAGGGCCACCTAATGACGATGGACCACGCAAATTGCGTCCCGATTCAATACATCGTCCTCCAGCCGAGTTGACTCCATGGGTCTATTGCTGCCTCGGGAACCTTATGGCCGTTCTGCTGTGAATCTAGATTATCGAATGGGACGAAAAACTGATAGTGAATTGTAACGTTCAGGGCCACCTAATGACGATGGATCATTCAAATTGCGTCCCGATTCAATACATCGTCCTCCAGCCGACTTGACTCCATGGGTCTATTGCTGCCTCGGGCACCTTATGGCCGTTCTGCTGTGAGTCTAGATTATCGAAAGGGACGAAAAAATGATAGTGAATTGTAACGTTCAGGGCCTCCTAATGACGATGGATCACTCAAATTGCATCCCGATTCAATACATCGTCCTCCAGCCGACTTGACTCCATGGATCTATTGCTGCCTCGGGCACCTTATGGCCGTTCTGCTGTGAGTCTAGATTATCGAATGGGACGAAAAACTGATGGTGAATTGTAACGTTCAGGGCCTCCTAATGACGATGGATCACTCAAATTGCGTCCCGATTCAATACATCGTCCTCCACCAGACTTGTCTCCATGGGTCGATTGCTGCCTCGGGCACCTAATGGCCGTTCTGCTGTGAGTCAAAAATTTTCGAATCGGACGAAAAACTGATAGTGAATTGTAACATACAGGGCCACCTAATGACGATGGACCACGCAAATTGCGTCCCCATTCAATACATCGTCCTCCAGCAGACTTGTCTCCATGGGTCTATTGCTGCCTCGGGCACCTTATGGCCGTTCTGCTGTGAGTCTAGATTATCGAATGGGACGAAAAACTGATAGTGAATTGTAACGTTCAGGGCCACCTAATGACGATGGATCTCTCAAATGGCGTCCCGATTCAATACATCGTCCTCCAGCCGACTTAACTCCATGGGTCTACTGCTGCCTCGGGCACCTTATGGCCGTTCTGCTGTGAGTCTAGATTATCGAATGGGACGAAAAACTGATAGTGAATTGTAACGTTCAGGGCCTCCTAATGACGATGGATCACTCAAATTGCGTCCCCATTCAATACATCGTCCTCCAGCAGACTTGTCTCCATGGGTCTATTGCTGCCTCGGGCACCTTATGGCCGTTCTGCTGTGAGTCTAGATTATCGAATGGGACGAAAAACTGATAGTGAATTGTAACGTTCAGGGCCACCTAATGACGATGGATCTCTCAAATGGCGTCCCGATTCAATACATCGTCCTCCAGCCGACTTAACTCCATGGGTCTACTGCTGCCTCGGGCACCTTGTGGCCGTTCTGCTGTGAGTCTAGATTATCGAATGGGACAAAAAACTGATAGTGAATTGTAACGTTCAGGGCCTCCTAATGACGATGGATCACTCAAATTGCGTCCCCATTCAATACATCGTCCTCCAGCAGACTTGTCTCCATGGGTCTATTGCTGCCTCGGGCACCTTATGGCCGTTCTGCTGTGAGTCTAGATTATCGAATGGGACGAAAAACTCATAGTGAATTGTAACGTTCAGGGCCACCTAATGACGATGGATCTCTCAAATGGCGTCCCGATTCAATACATCGTCCTCCATCCGACTTAACTCCATGGGTCTACTGCTGCCTCGGGCACCTTATGGCCGTTCTGCTGTGAGTCTAGATTATCGAATGGGACGAAAAACTGATAGTGAATTGTAACGTTCAGGGCCTCCTAATGACGATGGATCACTCAAATTGCGTCCCGATTCAATACATCGTCCTCCAGCTGACTTGACTCCATGGGTCTATTGCTGCCTCGGGCACCTTATGGCCGTTCTGCTGTGAATCTAGATTATCGAATGGGACGAAAAACTGATAGTGAATTGAAACATTCAGGGCCACCTAATGACGATGGACCACGCAAATTGCGTCCCGATTCAATACATCGTCCTCCAGCTGAGTTGACTCCATGGGTCTATTGCTGCCTCGGGCACCTTATGGCCGTTCTGCTGTGAGTCTAGATTATCGAATGGGACAAAAAACTGATAGTGAATTGTAACGTTCAGGGCCTCCTAATGACGATGGATCACTCAAATTGCGTCCCGATTCAATACATCGTCCTCCAGCAGACTTGTCTCCATGGGTCTATTGCTGCTTCGGGCACCTTATGGCCGTTCTGCTGTGAGTCTAGATTATCGAATGGGACGAAAAACTGATAGTGAATTGTAACATTCAGGGCCACCTAATGACGATGGACCACGCAAATTGCGTCCCGATTCAATACATCGTCCTCCAGCCGAGTTGACTCCATGGGTCTATTGCTGCCTCGGGAACCTTATGGCCGTTCTGCTGTGAATCTAGATTATCGAATGGGACGAAAAACTGATAGTGAATTGTAACGTTCAGGGCCACCTAATGACGATGGATCATGCAAATTGCGTCCCGATTCAATACATCGTCCTCCAGCCGACTTGACTCCATGGGTCTATTGCTGCCTCGGGCACCTTATGGCCGTTCTGCTGTGAGTCTAGATTATCGAAAGGGACGAAAAACTGATAGTGAATTGTAACGTTCAGGGCCTCCTAATGACGATGGATCACTCAAATTGCATCCCGATTCAATACATCGTCCTCCAGCCGACTTGACTCCATGGATCTATTGCTGCCTCGGGCACCTTATGGCCGTTCTGCTGTGAGTCTAGATTATCGAATGGGACGAAAAACTGATAGTGAATTGTAACGTTCAGGGCCTCCTAATGACGATGGATCTCTCAAATGGCGTCCCGATTCAATACATCGTCCTCCAGCCGACTTAACTCCATGGGTCTACTGCTGCCTCGGGCACCTTATGGCCGTTCTGCTGTGAGTCTAGATTATCGAATGGGACGAAAAACTGATAGTGAATTGTAACGTTCAGGGCCTCCTAATGACGATGGATCACTCAAATTGCGTCCCCATTCAATACATCGTCCTCCAGCAGACTTGTCTCCATGGGTCTATTGCTGCCTCGGGCACCTTATGGCCGTTCTGCTGTGAGTCTAGATTATCGAATGGGACGAAAAACTGATAGTGAATTGTAACGTTCAGGGCCACCTAATGACGATGGATCTCTCAAATGGCGTCCCGATTCAATACATCGTCCTCCAGCCGACTTAACTCCATGGGTCTACTGCTGCCTCGGGCACCTTGTGGCCGTTCTGCTGTGAGTCTAGATTATCGAATGGGACAAAAAACTGATAGTGAATTGTAACGTTCAGGGCCTCCTAATGACGATGGATCACTCAAATTGCGTCCCCATTCAACACATCGTCCTCCAGCAGACTTGTCTCCATGGGTCTATTGCTGCCTCGGGCACCTTATGGCCGTTCTGCTGTGAGTCTAGATTATCGAATGGGACGAAAAACTGATAGTGAATTGTAACGTTCAGGGCCACCTAATGACGATGGATCTCGCAAATGGCGTCCCGATTCAATACATCGTCCTCCAGCCGACTTAACTCCATGGGTCTACTGCTGCCTCGGGCACCTTATGGCCGTTCTGCTGTGAGTCTAGATTATCGAATGGGACGAAAAACTGATAGTGAATTGTAACGTTCAGGGCCACCTAATGACGATGGATCACTCAAATTGCGTCCCGATTCAATACATCGTCCCCAGCCGACTTGACTCCATGGGACTATTGCTGCCTCGGGCACCTTATGGCCGTTCTGCTGTGAGTCTAGATTATAGAATGGGATGAAAAACTGATAGTGAATTGTAACGTTCAGGGCCACCTAATGACGATGGATCACTCAAATTGCGTCCCGATTCAATACATCGTCCTCCAGCAGACTTGTCTCCATGGGTCTATTGCTGCCTCGGGCACCTTATGGCAGGCCTGCTGTGACTCAAAGATTTTCGAATCGGACGAAAAACTGATAGTGAATTGTAACGTTCAGGGCCTCCTAATGACGATGGAACACTCAAATTGCGTCCCGATTCAATACATCGTCCTCCGGCAGACTTGTCTCCATGCGTCTATTGCTGCCTCGGGCACCTTATGGCCGTTCTGCTGTGAGTAAAAGATTTTCGAATCGGTCGAAAAACTGATAGTGAATTGTAACGTTGAGGGCCTCCTAATGACGATGGATCACTCAAATTGCGTCCCGATTCAATACATCGTCCTCCAGCAGACTTGTCTCCATGGGTCTATTGCTGCCTCGGGCACCTTATGGCCGTTCTGCTGTGAGTCTAGATTATCGAATGGGACAAAAAACTGATAGTGAATTGTAACGTTCAGGGCCTCCTAATGACGATGGATCACTCAAATTGCGTCCCGATTCAATACATCGTCCTCCAGCAGACATGTCTCCATGGGTCTATTGCTGCCTCGGGCACCTTATGGCCGTTCTGCTGTGAGTCTAGATTATCGAATGGGTCGAAAAACTGATAGTGAATTGTAACGTTCAGGGCCACCTAATGACGATGGATCTCTCAAATTGCGTCCCGATTCAATACATCGTCCTCCAGCCGACTTGACTCCATGGGTCTACTGCTGCCTCGGGCACCTTGTGGCCGTTCTGCTGTGAGTCTAGATTATCGAATGGGACAAAAAACTGATAGTGAATTGTAACGTTCAGGGCCTCCTAATGACGATGGATCACTCAAATTGCGTCCCCATTCAACACATCGTCCTCCAGCAGACTTGTCTCCATGGGTCTATTGCTGCCTCGGGCACCTTATGGCCGTTCTGCTGTGAGTCTAGATTATCGAATGGGACGAAAAACTGATAGTGAATTGTAACGTTCAGGGCCACCTAATGACGATGGATCTCGCAAATGGCGTCCCGATTCAATACATCGTCCTCCAGCCGACTTAACTCCATGGGTCTACTGCTGCCTCGGGCACCTTATGGCCGTTCTGCTGTGAGTCTAGATTATCGAATGGGACGAAAAACTGATAGTGAATTGTAACGTTCAGGGCCACCTAATGACGATGGATCACTCAAATTGCGTCCCGATTCAATACATCGTCCCCAGCCGACTTGACTCCATGGGACTATTGCTGCCTCGGGCACCTTATGGCCGTTCTGCTGTGAGTCTAGATTATAGAATGGGATGAAAAACTGATAGTGAATTGTAACGTTCAGGGCCACCTAATGACGATGGATCACTCAAATTGCGTCCCGATTCAATACATCGTCCTCCAGCAGACTTGTCTCCATGGGTCTATTGCTGCCTCGGGCACCTTATGGCAGGCCTGCTGTGACTCAAAGATTTTCGAATCGGACGAAAAACTGATAGTGAATTGTAACGTTCAGGGCCTCCTAATGACGATGGAACACTCAAATTGCGTCCCGATTCAATACATCGTCCTCCAGCAGACTTGTCTCCATGCGTCTATTGCTGCCTCGGGCACCTTATGGCCGTTCTGCTGTGAGTAAAAGATTTTCGAATCGGTCGAAAAACTGATAGTGAATTGTAACGTTGAGGGCCTCCTAATGACGATGGATCACTCAAATTGCGTCCCGATTCAATACATCGTCCTCCAGCAGACTTGTCTCCATGGGTCTATTGCTGCCTCGGGCACCTTATGGCCGTTCTGCTGTGAGTCTAGATTATCGAATGGGACAAAAAACTGATAGTGAATTGTAACGTTCAGGGCCTCCTAATGACGATGGATCACTCAAATTGCGTCCCGATTCAATACATCGTCCTCCAGCAGACTTGTCTCCATGGGTCTATTGCTGCCTCGGGCACCTTATGGCCGTTCTGCTGTGAGTCTAGATTATCGAATGGGTCGAAAAACTGATAGTGAATTGTAACGTTCAGGGCCACCTAATGACGATGGATCTCTCAAATTGCGTCCCGATTCAATACATCGTCCTCCAGCCGACTTGACTCCATGGGTCTATTGCTGCCTCGGGCACCTTATGGCCGTTCTGCTGTGAGTCTAGATTATCGAATGGGACGAAAAACTGATAGTGAATTGTAACGTTCAGAGCCTCCTAATGACGATGGATCACTCAAATTGCGTCCCGATTCAATACATCGTCCTCCAGCCGACTTCATGGGTCTATTGCTGCCTCGGGCACCTTATGGCCGTTCTGCTGTGAGTCTAGATTATCGAATGGGACGAAAAACTGATAGTGAATTGTAACGTTCAGGGCCTCCTAATGACGATGGATCACTCAAATTGCGTCCCGATTCAATACATCGTCCTCCAGCAGACTTGTCTCCATGGGTCGATTGCTGCCTCGGGCACCTAATGGCCGTTCTGCTGTGAGTCAAAGATTTTCGAATCGGACGAAAAACTGATTGTGAATTGTATGTAACACTCAGGGCCACCTAATGACGATGGACCACGCAAATTGCGTCCCGATTCAATACATCGTCCTCCAGCCGAGTTGACTCCATGGGTCTATTGCTGCCTCGGGCACCTTATGGCCGATCTGCTGTGAATCTAGATTATCGAATGGGACGAAAAACTGATAGTGAATTGTAACGTTCAGGGCCACCTAATGACGATGGATCACTCAAATCGCGTCCCGATTCAATACATCGTCCCCAGCCGACTTGTCTCCATGGGTCTATTGCTGCCTCGGGCACCTTATGGCCGTTCTGCTGTGAGTCTAGATTATCGAATGGGACGAAAAACTGATAGTGAATTGTAACGTTCAGGGCCACCTAATGACGATGGATCTCTCAAATTGCGTCCCGATTCAATACATCGTCCTCCAGCCGACTTGACTCCATGGGTCTATTGCTGCCTCGGGCACCTTATGGCCGTTGTGCTGTGAGTCTAGATTATCGAATGGGACGAAAAACTGATAGTGAATTGTAACGTTCAGTGCCTCCTAATGACGATGGATCACTCAAATTGCGTCCCGATTCAATACATCGTCCTCCAGCCGACTTGACTCCATGGGTCTATTGCTGCCTCGGGCACCTTATGGCCGTTCTGCTGTGAGTCTAGATTATCGAATGGGACGAAAAACTGATAGTGAATTGTAACGTTCAGGGCCTCCTAATGACGATGGATCACTCAAATTGCGTCCCGATTCAATACATCGTCCTCCAGCAGACTTGTCTCCATGGGTCGATTGCAGCCTCGGGCACCTAATGGCCGTTCTGCTGTGAGTCAAAGATTTTCGAATCGGACGAAAAACTGATAGTGAATTGTAACATTCAGGGCCACCTAATGACGATGGACCACGCAAATTGCGTCCCGATTCAATACATCGTCCTCCAGCCGAGTTGACTCCATGGGTCTATTGCTGCCTCGGGCACCTTATGGCCGTTCTGCTGTGAGTCTAGATTATCGAATGGGACGAAAAACTGATAGTGAAATGTAACGTTCAGGGCCTCCAAATGACGATGGATCACTCAAATTGCGTCCCGATTCAATACATCGTCCTCCAGCAGACTTGTCTCCATGGGTCGATTGCTGCCTCGGGCACCTAATGGCCGTTCTGCTGTGAGTCAAAGATTTTCGAATCGGACGAAAAACTGATAGTGAATTGTAACGTTCAGGGCCACCTAATGACGATGGATCACTCAAATTGCGTCCCGATTCAATACATCGTCCCCAGCCGACTTCACTCCATGGGACTATTGCTGCCTCGGGCACCTTATGGCCGTTCTGCTGTGAGTCAAAGATTTTCGAATCGGACGAAAAACTGATAGTGAATTGTAACGTTCAGGGCCTCCTAATGACGATGGTCCACTCAAATTGCGTCCCGATTCAATACATCGTCCTCCAGCCGAGTTGACTCCATGGGTCTATTGCTGCCTCGGGCACCTTATGGCCGATCTGCTGTGAATCTAGATTATCGAATGGGACGGTAAAAACTGATAGTGAATTGTAACGTTCAGGGCCACCTAATGACGATGGATCTCTCAAATTGCGTCCCGATTCAATACATCGTCCCCAGCCGACTTGTCTCCATGGGTCTATTGCTGCCTCGGGCACCTTATGGCCGTTCTGCTGTGAGTCTAGATTATCGAATGGGACGAAAAACTGATAGTGAATTGTAACGTTCAGGGCCACCTAATGACGATGGATCACTCAAATTGCGCCGGCCGCGGTGGTCTAGCGGTTCTGGCGCTGCAGTCCGGAACCGCGGGTCTGCTACGGTCGCAGGTTCGAATCCTGCCTCGGGCATGGGTGTGTGTGATGTCCTTAGGTTAGTTAGGTTTAAGTAGTTCTAAGTTCTAGGGGACTTATGACCTAAGATGTTGAGTCCCATAGTGCTCAGAGCCATTTTTGAACTCAAATTGCGTCCTGATTCAATACATCGTCCTCCAGCAGACTTGACTTCATGGGTCTATTGCTACCTCGGGCACCTTATGGCCGTTCTGCTGTGAGTCAAAGATTTTCGAATCGGACGAAAAACTGATAGTGAATTGTAACTTTCAGGGCCACCTAATGACGATGGATCACTCAAATTGCGTCCCGATTCAATACATCGTCCTCCAGCAGACTTGTCTCCATGGGTCGATTGCTGCCTCGGGCACCTAATGGCCGTTCTGCTGTGAGTCAAAGATTTTCGAATCGGACGAAAAACTGATAGTGAATTGTAACATTCAGGGCCACCTAATGACGAGGGACCACGCAAATTGCGTCCCGATTCAATACATCGTCCTCCAGCCGAGTTGACTCCATGGGTCTACTGCTGCCTCGGGCACCTTATGGCCGTTCTGATGTGAATCTAGATTATCGAATGGGACGAAAAACTGATAGTGAATTGTAACGTTCAGGGCCACCTAATGACGATGGATCACTCAAATTGCGTCCCGATTCAATACATCGTCCTCCAGCCGACTTGACTCCATGGGTCTATTGCTGCCTCGGGCACCTTATGGCCGTTCTGCTGTGAGTCTAGATTATCGAATGGGACAAAAAACTGATAGTGAATTGTAACGTTCAGGGCCTCCTAATGACGATGGATCACTCAAATTGCGTCCCGATTCAATACATCGTCCTCCAGCAGACTTGTCTCCATGGGTCTATTGCTGCTTCGGGCACCTTATGGCCGTTCTGCTGTGAGTCTAGATTATCGAATGGGACGAAAAACTGATAGTGAATTGTAACATTCAGGGCCACCTAATGGCGATGGACCACGCAAATTGCGTCCCGATTCAATACATCGTCCTCCAGCCGAGTTGACTCCATGGGTCTATTGCTGCCTCGGGCACCTTATGGCCGTTCTGCTGTGAATCTAGATTATCGAATGGGACGAAAAACTGATAGTGAATTGTAACGTTCAGGGCCACCTAATGACGATGGATCATTCAAATTGCGTCCCGATTCAATACATCGTCCTCCAGCCGACTTGACTCCATGGGTCTATTGCTGCCTCGGGCACCTTATGGCCGTTCTGCTGTGAGTCTAGATTATCGAAAGGGACGAAAAACTGATAGTGAATTGTAACGTTCAGGGCCTCCTAATGACGATGGATCACTCAAATTGCATCCCGATTCAATACATCGTCCTCCAGCCGACTTGACTCCATGGATCTATTGCTGCCTCGGGCATCTTATGGCCGTTCTGCTGTGAGTCTAGATTATCGAATGGGACGAAAAACTGATAGTGAATTGTAACGTTCAGGGCGTCCTAATGACGATGGATCACTCAAATTGCGTCCCGATTCAATACATCGTCCTCCACCAGACTTGTCTCCATGGGTCGATTGCTGCCTCGGGCACCTAATGGCCGTTCTGCTGTGAGTCAAAGATTTTCGAATCGGACGAAAAACTGATAGTGAATTGTAACATACAGGGCCACCTAATGACGATGGACCACGCAAATTGCGTCCCGATTCAATACATCGTCCTCCAGCCGACTTGACTCCATGGGTCTATTGCTGCCTCGGGCACCTTGTGGCCGTTCTGCTGTGAGTCTAGATTATCGAATGGGACAAAAAACTGATAGTGAATTGTAACGTTCAGGGCCTCCTACTGACGATGGATCACTCAAATTGCGTCCCCATTCAATACATCGTCCTCCAGCAGACTTGTCTCCATGGGACTATTGCTGCCTCGGGCACCTTATGGCCGTTCTGCTGTGAGTCTAGATTATCGAATGGGACGAAAAACTGATAGTGAATTGTAACGTTCAGGGCCACCTAATGACGATGGATCTCTCAAATGGCGTCCCGATTCAATACATCGTCCTCCAGCCGACTTAACTCCATGGGTCTACTGCTGCCTCGGGCACCTTATGGCCGTTCTGCTGTGAGTCTAGATTATCGAATGGGACGAAAAACTGATAGTGAATTGTAACGTTCAGGGCCTCCTAATGACGATGGATCACTCAAATTGCGTCCCCATTCAATACATCGTCCTCCAGCAGACTTGTCTCCATGGGTCTATTGCTGCCTCGGGCACCTTATGGCCGTTCTGCTTTGAGTCTAGATTATCGAATGGGACGAAAAACTGATAGTGAATTGTAACGTTCAGGGCCACCTAATGACGATGGATCTCTCAAATGGCGTCCCGATTCAATACATCGTCCTCCAGCCGACTTAACTCCATGGGTCTACTGCTGCCTCGGGCACCTTGTGGCCGTTCTGCTGTGAGTCTAGATTATCGAATGGGACAAAAAACTGATAGTGAATTGTAACGTTCAGGGCCTCCTAATGACGATGGATCACTCAAATTGCGTCCCCATTCAATACATCGTCCTCCAGCAGACTTGTCTCCATGTGGCTATTGCTGCCTCGGGCACCTTATGGCCGTTCTGCTGTGAGTCTAGATTATCGAATGGGACGAAAAACTGATAGTGAATTGTAACGTTCAGGGCCACCTAATGACGATGGATCTCTCAAATGGCGTCCCGATTCAATACATCGTCCTCCAGCCGACTTAACTCCATGGGTCTACTGCTGCCTCGGGCACCTTATGGCCGTTCTGCTGTGAGTCTAGATTATCGAATGGGACGAAAAACTGATAGTGAATTGTAACGTTCAGGGCCTCCTAATGACGATGGATCACTCAAATTGCGTCCCGATTCAATACATCGTCCTCCAGCTGACTTGACTCCATGGGTCTATTGCTGCCTCGGGCACCTTATGGCCGTTCTGCTGTGAATCTAGATTATCGAATGGGACGAAAAACTGATAGTGAATTGTAACGTTCAGGGCCACCTAATGACGATGGATCACTCAAATTGCGTCCCGATTCAATACATCGTCCCCAGCCGACTTGACTCCATGGGACTATTGCTGCCTCGGGCACCTTATGGCCGTTCTGCTGTGAGTCTAGATTATAGAATGGGATGAAAAACTGATAGTGAATTGTAACGTTCAGGGCCACCTAATGACGATGGATCACTCAAATTGCGTCCCGATTCAATACATCGTCCTCCAGCAGACTTGTCTCCATGGGTCTATTGCTGCCTCGGGCACCTTATGGCAGGCCTGCTGTGACTCAAAGATTTTCGAATCGGACGAAAAACTGATAGTGAATTGTAACGTTCAGGGCCTCCTAATGACGATGGAACACTCAAATTGCGTCCCGATTCAATACATCGTCCTCCAGCAGACTTGTCTCCATGCGTCTATTGCTGCCTCGGGCACCTTATGGCCGTTCTGCTGTGAGTAAAAGATTTTCGAATCGGTCGAAAAACTGATAGTGAATTGTAACGTTCAGGGCCTCCTAATGACGATGGATCACTCAAATTGCGTCCCGATTCAATACATCGTCCTCCAGCAGACTTGTCTCCATGGGTCTATTGCTGCCTCGGGCACCTTATGGCCGTTCTGCTGTGAGTCTAGATTATCGAATGGGACAAAAAACTGATAGTGAATTGTAACGTTCAGGGCCTCCTAATGACGATGGATCACTCAAATTGCGTCCCGATTCAATACATCGTCCTCCAGCAGACTTGTCTCCATGGGTTTATTGCTGCCTCGGGCACCTTATGGCCGTTCTGCTGTGAGTCTAGATTATCGAATGGGTCGAAAAACTGATAGTGAATTGTAACGTTCAGGGCCACCTAATGACGATGGATCTCTCAAATTGCGTCCCGATTCAATAAATCGTCCTCCAGCCGACTTCACTCCATGGGTCTATTGCTGCCTCGGGCACCTTATGGCCGTTCTGCTGTGAGTCTAGATTATCGAATGGGACGAAAAACTGATAGTGAATTGTAACGTTCAGAGCCTCCTAATGACGATGGATCACTCAAATTGCGTCCCGATTCAATACATCGTCCTCCAGCCGACTTGACTCCATGGGTCTATTGCTGCCTCGGGCACCTTATGGCCGTTCTGCTGTGAGTCTAGATTATCGAATGGGACGAAAAACTGATAGTGAATTGTAACGTTCAGGGCCTCCTAATGACGATGGATCACTCAAATTGCGTCCCGATTCAATACATCGTCCTCCAGCAGACTTGTCTCCATGGGTCGATTGCTGCCTCGGGCACCTAATGGCCGTTCTGCTGTGAGTCAAAGATTTTCGAATCGGACGAAAAACTGATAGTGAATTGTATGTAACATTCAGGGCCACCTAATGACGATGGACCACGCAAATTGCGTCCCGATTCAATACATCGTCCTCCAGCCGAGTTGACTCCATGGGTCTATTGCTGCCTCGGGCACCTTATGGCCGATCTGCTGTGAATCTAGATTATCGAATGGGACGAAAAACTGATAGTGAATTGTAACGTTCAGGGCCACCTAATGACGATGGATCACTCAAATCGCGTCCCGATTCAATACATCGTCCCCAGCCGACTTGTCTCCATGGGTCTATTGCTGCCTCGGGCACCTTATGGCCGTTCTGCTGTGAGTCTAGATTATCGAATGGGACGAAAAACTGATAGTGAATTGTAACGTTCAGGGCCACCTAATGACGATGGATCTCTCAAATTGCGTCCCGATTCAATACATCGGCCTCCAGCCGACTTGACTCCATGGGTCTATTGCTGCCTCGGGCACCTTATGGCCGTTCTGCTGTGAGTCTAGATTATCGAATGGGACGAAAAACTGATAGTGAATTGTAACGTTCAGTGCCTCCTAATGACGATGGATCACTCAAATTGCGTCCCGATTCAATACATCGTCCTCCAGCCGACTTGACTCCATGGGTCTATTGCTGCCTCGGGCACCTTATGGCCGTTCTGCTGTGAGTCTAGATTATCGAATGGGACGAAAAACTGATAGTGAATTGTAACGTTCAGGGCCTCCTAATGACGATGGATCACTCAAATTGCGTCCCGATTCAATACATCGTCCTCCAGCAGACTTGTCTCCATGGGTCGATTGCTGCCTCGGGCACCTAATGGCCGTTCTGCTGTGAGTCAAAGATTTTCGAATCGGACGAAAAACTGATAGTGAATTGTAACATTCAGGGCCACCTAATGACGATGGACCACGCAAATTGCGTCCCGATTCAATACATCGTCCTCCAGCCGAGTTGACTCCATGGGTCTATTGCTGCCTCGGGCACCTTATGGCCGTTCTGCTGTGAGTCAAAGATTTTCGAATGGGACGAAAAACTGATAGTGAATTGTAACGTTCAGGGCCTCCAAATGACGATGGATCACTCAAATTGCGTCCCGATTCAATACATCGTCCTCCAGCAGACTTGTCTCCATGGGTCGATTGCTGCCTCGGGCACCTAATGGCCGTTCTGCTGTGAGTCAAAGATTTTCGAATCGGACGAAAAACTGATAGTGAATTGTAACGTTCAGGGCCTCCTAATGACGATGGATCACTCAAATTGCGTCCCGATTCAATACATCGTCCCCAGCCGACTTCACTCCATGGGACTATTGCTGCCTCGGGCACCTTATGGCCGTTCTGCTGTGAGTCTAGATTATAGAATGGGATGAAAAACTGATAGTGAATTGTAACGTTCAGGGCCACCTAATGACGATGGATCACTCAAATTGCGTCCCGATTCAATACATCGTCCTCCAGCAGACTTGTCTCCATGGGTCTATTGCTGCCTCGGGCACCTTATGGCCGTTCTGCTGTGAGTCAAAGATTTTCGAATCGGACGAAAAACTGATAGTGAATTGTAACGTTCAGGGCCTCCTAATGACGATGGTCCACTCAAATTGCGTCCCGATTCAATACATCGTCCTCCAGCCGAGTTGACTCCATGGGTCTATTGCTGCCTCGGGCACCTTATGGCCGATCTGCTGTGAATCTAGATTATCGAATGGGACGAAAAACTGATAGTGAATTGTAACGTTCAGGGCCACCTAATGACGATGGATCTCTCAAATTGCGTCCCGATTCAATACATCGTCCCCAGCCGACTTGTCTCCATGGGTCTATTGCTGCCTCGGGCACCTTATGGCCGTTCTGCTGTGAGTCTAGATTATCGAATGGGACGAAAAACTGATAGTGAATTGTAACGTTCAGGGCCACCTAATGACGATGGATCACTCAAATTGCGCCGGCTGCGGTGGTCTAGCGGTTCTGGCGCTGCAGTCCGGAACCGCGGGTCTGCTACGGTCGCAGGTTCGAATCCTGCCTCGGGCATGGGTGTGTGTGATGTCCTTAGGTTAGTTAGGTTTAAGTAGTTCTAAGTTCTAGGGGACTTATGACCTAAGATGTTGAGTCCCATAGTGCTCAGAGCCATTTTTGAACTCAAATTGCGTCCTGATTCAATACATCGTCCTCCAGCAGACTTGACTTCATGGGTCTATTGCTACCTCGGGCACCTTATGGCCGTTCTGCTGTGAGTCAAAGATTTTCGAATCGGACGAAAAACTGATAGTGAATTGTAACTTTCAGGGCCACCTAATGACGATGGATCACTCAAATTGCGTCCCGATTCAATACATCGTCCTCCAGCAGACTTGTCTCCATGGGTCGATTGCTGCCTCGGGCACCTAATGGCCGTTCTGCTGTGAGTCAAAGATTTTCGAATCGGACGAAAAACTGATAGTGAATTGTAACATTCAGGGCCACCTAATGACGATGGACCACGCAAATTGCGTCCCGATTCAATACATCGTCCTCCAGCCGAGTTGACTCCATGGGTCTACTGCTGCCTCGGGCACCTTATGGCCGTTCTGATGTGAATCTAGATTATCGAATGGGACGAAAAACTGATAGTGAATTGTAACGTTCAGGGCCACCTAATGACGATGGATCACTCAAATTGCGTCCCGATTCAATACATCGTCCTCCAGCCGACTTGACTCCATGGGTCTATTGCTGCATCGGGCACCTTATGGCCGTTCTGCTGTGAGTCTAGATTATCGAATGGGATGAAAAACTGATAGTGAATTGTAACGTTCAGGGCCACCTAATGACGATGGATCACTCAAATTGCGTCCCGATTCAATACATCGTCCTCCAGCAGTCTTGTCTCCACGGGTCTATTGCTGCCTCTGGCACCTAATGGCCGTTCTGCTGTGAGTCAAAGATTTTCGAATCGGACGAAAAACTGATAGTGAATTGTAACATTCAGGGCCACCTAATGACGATGGACCACGCAAATTGCGTCCCGATTCAATACATCGTCCTCCAGCCGAGTTGACTCCATGGGTCTATTGCTGCCTCGGGCACCTTATGGCCGTTCTGCTGTGAATCTAGATTATCGAATGGGACGAAAAACTGATAGTGAATTGTAACGTTCAGGGCCACCTAATGACGATGGATCACTCAAATTGCGTCCCGATTCAATACATCGTCCCCAGCCGACTTGACTCCATGGGACTATTGCTGCCTCGGGCACCTTATGGCCGTTCTGCTGTGAGTCTAGATTATAGAATGGGATGAAAAACTGATAGTGAATTGTAACGTTCAGGGCCACCTAATGACGATGGATCACTCAAATTGCGTCCCGATTCAATACATCGTCCTCCAGCCGACTTGACTCCATGGGTCTATTGCTGCCTCGGGCACCTTATGGCCGTTCTGCTGTGAGTCTAGATTATCGAATGGGACGAAAAACTGATAGTGAATTGTAACGTTCAGGGCCTCCTAATGACGATGGATCACTCAAATTGCGTCCCGATTCAATACATCGTCCTCCAGCAGACTTGTCTCCATGGGTCGATTGCTGCCTCGGGCACCTAATGGCCGTTCTGCTGTGAGTCAAAGATTTTCGAATCGGACGAAAAACTGATAGTGAATTGTAACATTCAGGGCCACCTAATGACGATGGACCACGCAAATTGCGTCCCGATTCAATACATCGTCCTCCAGCCGACTTGACACCATTGGTCTATTGCTGCCTCGGGCACCTTATGGCAGGCCTGCTGTGACTCAAAGATTTTCGAATGGGACGAAAAACTGATAGTGAATTGTAACGTTCAGGGCCTCCTAATGACGATGGAACACTCAAATTGCGTCCCGATTCAATACATCGTCCTCCAGCAGACTTGTCTCCATGCGTCTATTGCTGCCTCGGGCACCTTATGGCCGTTCTGCTGTGAGTCTAGATTATCGAATGGGACGAAATACTGATAGTAAATTGTAACGTTCAGGGCCTCCTAATGACGATGGATCACTCAAATTGCGTCCCGATTCAATACATCGTCCTCCAGCAGACTTGTCTCCATGGGTCGATTGCTGCCTCGGGCACCTAATGGCCGTTCTGCTGTGAGTCAAAGATTTTCGAATCGGACGAAAAACTGATAGTGAATTGTAACATTCAGGGCCACCTAATGACGATGGACCACGCAAATTGCGTCCCGATTCAATACATCGTCCTCCAGCCGAGTTGACTCCATGGGTCTATTGCTGCCTCGGGCACCTTATGGCCGATCTGCTGTGAATCTAGATTATCGAATGGGACGAAAAACTGATAGTTAATTGTAACGTTCAGGGCCACCTAATGACGATGGATCACTCAAATTGCGTCCCGATTCAATACATCGTCCCCAGCCGACTTGTCTCCATGGGTCTATTGCTGCCTCGGGCACCTTATGGCCGTTCTGCTGTGAGTCTAGATTATAGAATGGGATGAAAAACTGATAGTGAATTGTAACGTTCAGGGCCACCTAATGACGATGGATCACTCAAATTGCGTCCCGATTCAATACATCGTCCTCCAGCCGACTTGACTCCATGGGTCTATTGCTGCCTCGGGCACCTTATGGCCGTTCTGCTGTGAGTCTAGATTATCGAATGGGACGAAAAACTGATAGTGAATTGTAACGTTCAGGGCCTCCTAATGACGATGGATCACTCAAATTGCGTCCCGATTCAATACATCGTCCTCCAGCAGACTTGTCTCCATGGGTCGATTGCTGCCTCGGGCACCTAATGGCCGTTCTGCTGTGAGTCAAAGATTTTCGAATCGGACGAAAAACTGATAGTGAATTGTAACATTCAGGGCCACCTAATGACGATGGACCACGCAAATTGCGTCCCGATTCAATACATCGTCCTCCAGCCGAGTTGACTCCATGGGTCTATTGCTGCCTCGGGCACCTTATGGCCGTTCTGCTGTGAATCTAGATTATCGAATGGGACGAAAAACTGATAGTGAATTGTAACGTTCAGGGCCACCTAATGACGATGGATCACTCAAATTGCGTCCCGATTCAATACATCGTCCCCAGCCGACTTGACTCCATGGGACTATTGCTGCCTCGGGCACCTTATGGCCGTTCTGCTGTGAGTCTAGATTATAGAATGGGATGAAAAACTGATAGTGAATTGTAACGTTCAGGGCCACCTAATGACGATGGATCACTCAAATTGCGTCCCGATTCAATACATCGTCCTCCAGCCGACTTGACTCCATGGGTCTATTGCTGCCTCGGGCACCTTATGGCCGTTCTGCTGTGAGTCTAGATTATCGAATGGGACGAAAAACTGATAGTGAATTGTAACGTTCAGGGCCTCCTAATGACGATGGATCACTCAAATTGCGTCCCGATTCAATACATCGTCCTCCAGCAGACTTGTCTCCATGGGTCGATTGCTGCCTCGGGCACCTAATGGCCGTTCTGCTGTGAGTCAAAGATTTTCGAATCGGACGAAAAACTGATAGTGAATTGTAACATTCAGGGCCACCTAATGACGATGGACCACGCAAATTGCGTCCCGATTCAATACATCGTCCTCCAGCCGACTTGACTCCATTGGTCTATTGCTGCCTCGGGCACCTTATGGCAGGCCTGCTGTGACTCAAAGATTTTCGAATGGGACGAAAAACTGATAGTGAATTGTAACGTTCAGGGCCTCCTAATGACGATGGAACACTCAAATTGCGTCCCGATTCAATACATCGTCCTCCAGCAGACTTGTCTCCATGCGTCTATTGCTGCCTCGGGCACCTTATGGCCGTTCTGCTGTGAGTCTAGATTATCGAATGGGACGAAAAACTGATAGTGAATTGTAACGTTCAGGGCCTCCTAATGACGATGGATCACTCAAATTGCGTCCCGATTCAATACATCGTCCTCCAGCAGACTTGTCTCCATGGGTCGATTGCTGCCTCGGGCACCTAATGGCCGTTCTGCTGTGAGTCAAAGATTTTCGAATCGGAAGAAAACTAATAGTGAATTGTAACATTCAGGGCCACCTAATGACGATGGACCACGCAAATTGCGTCCCGATTCAATACATCGTCCTCCAGCCGAGTTGACTCCATGGGTCGATTGCTTCCTCGGGCACCTTATGGCCGATCTGCTGTGAATCTAGATTATCGAATGGGACGAAAAACTGATAGTTAATTGTAACGTTCAGGGCCACCTAATGACGATGGATCACTCAAATTGCGTCCCGATTCAATACATCGTCCCCAGCCGACTTGTCTCCATGGGTCTATTGCTGCCTCGGGCACCTTATGGCCGTTCTGCTGTGAGTCTAGATTATAGAATGGGATGAAAAACTGATAGTGAATTGTAACGTTCAGGGCCACCTAATGACGATGGATCACTCAAATTGCGTCCCGATTCAATACATCGTCCTCCAGCCGACTTGACTCCATGGGTCTATTGCTGCCTCGGGCACCTTATGGCCGTTCTGCTGTGAGTCTAGATTATCGAATGGGACGAAAAACTGATAGTGAATTGTAACGTTCAGGGCCTCCTAATGACGATGGATCACTCAAATTGCGTCCCGATTCAATACATCGTCCTCCAGCAGACTTGTCTCCATGGGTCGATTGCTGCCTCGGGCACCTAATGGCCGTTCTGCTGTGAGTCAAAGATTTTCGAATCGGACGAAAAACTGATAGTGAATTGTAACATTTAGGGCCACCTAATGACGATGGACCACGCAAATTGCGTCCCGATTCAATACATCGTCCTCCAGCTGACTTATCTCCATGGGTCTATTGCTGCCTCGGGCACCTTATGGCCGTTCTGCTGTGAGTCTAGATTATCGAATGGGACGAAAAACTGATAGTGAATTGTAACGTTCAGGGCCTCCTAATGACGATGGATCACTCAAATTGCGTCCCGATTCAATACATCGTCCTCCAGCATACTTGTCTCCATGGGTCGATTGCTGCCTCGGGCACCTAATGGCCGTTCTGCTGTGAGTCAAAGATTTTCGAATCGGACGAAAAACTGATAGTGAATTGTAACATTCAGGGCCACCTAATGACGATGGACCACGCAAATTGCGTCCCGATTCAATACATCGTCCTCCAGCCGACTTGACTCCATTGGTCTATTGCTGCCTCGGGCACCTTATGGCAGGCCTGCTGTGACTCAAAGATTTTCGAATGGGACGAAAAACTGATAGTGAATTGTAACGTTCAGGGCCTCCTAATGACGATGGAACACTCAAATTGCGTCCCGATTCAATACATCGTCCTCCAGCAGACTTGTCTCCATGCGTCTATTGCTGCCTCGGGCACCTTATGGCCGTTCTGCTGTGAGTCAAAGATTTTCGAATCGGACGAAAAACTGATAGTGAATTGTAACGTTCAGGGCCTCCTAATGACGATGGATCACTCAAATTGCGTCCCGATTCAATACATCGTCCTCCAGCCGACTTGACTCCATGGGTCTATTGCTGCCTCGGGCACCTTATGGCCGTTCTGCTGTGAGTCTAGATTATCGAATGGGACAAAAAACTGATAGTGAATTGTAACGTTCAGGGCCTCCTAATGACGATAGATCACTCAAATTGCGTCCCGATTCAATACATCGTCCTCCAGCAGACTTGTCTCCATGGGTCTATTGCTGCCTCGGGCACCTTATGGCCGTTCTGCTGTGAGTCTAGATTATAGAATGGGTCGAAAAACTGATAGTGAATTGTAACGTTCAGGGCCACCTAATGACGATGGATCTCTCAAATTGCGTCCCGATTCAATACATCGTCCTCCAGCCGACTTGACTCCATGGGTCTATTGCTGCCTCGGGCACCTTATGGCCGTTCTGCTGTGAGTCTAGATTATCGAATGGGACGAAAAACTGATAGTGAATTGTAACGTTCAGGGCCTCCTAATGACGATGGATCACTCAAATTGCGTCCCGATTCAATACATCGTCCTCCAGCCGACTTGACTCCATGGGTCTATTGCTGCCTCGGGCACCTTATGGCCGTTCTGCTGTGAGTCTAGATTATCGAATGGGACGAAAAACTGATAGTGAATTGTAACGTTCAGGGCCTCCTAATGACGATGGATCACTCAAATTGCGTCCCGATTCAATTCATCGTCCTCCAGCAGACTTGTCTCCATGGGTCGATTGCTGCCTCGGGCACCTAATGGCCGTTCTGCTGTGAGTCTAGATTATCGAATGGGACGAAAAACTGATAGTGAATTGCAACGTTCAGGGCCTCCTAATGACGATGGATCACTCAAATTGCGTCCCGATTCAATACATCGTCCTCCAGCAGACTTGTCTCCATGGGTCGATTGCTGCCTCGGGCACCTAATGGCCGTTCTGCTGTGAGTCAAAGATTTTCGAATCGGACGAAAAACTGATAGTGAATTGTAACATTCAGGGCCACCTAATGACGATGGACCACGCAAATTGCGTCCCGATTCAATACATCGTCCTCCAGCCGACTTGACTCCATTGGTCTATTGCTGCCTCGGGCACCTTATGGCAGGCCTGCTGTGACTCAAAGATTTTCGAATGGGACGAAAAACTGATAGTGAATTGTAACGTTCAGGGCCTCCTAATGACGATGGAACACTCAAATTGCGTCCCGATTCAATACATCGTCCTCCAGCAGACTTGTCTCCATGCGTCTATTGCTGCCTCGGGCACCTTATGGCCGTTCTGCTGTGAGTCTAGATTATCGAATGGGACGAAAAACTGATAGTGAATTGTAACGTTCAGGGCCTCCTAATGACGATGGATCACTCAAATTGCGTCCCGATTCAATACATCGTCCTCCAGCAGACTTGTCTCCATGGGTCTATTGCTGCCTCGGGCACCTTATGGCCGTTCTGCTGTGAGTCTAGATTATCGAATGGGACGAAAAACTGATAGTGAATTGTAACGTTCAGGGCCTCCTAATGACGATGGATCACTCAAATTGCGTCCCGATTCAATACATCGTCCTCCAGCAGACTTGTCTCCATGGGTCGATTGCTGCCTCGGGCACCTAATGGCCGTTCTGCTGTGAGTCAAAGATTTTCGAATCGGACGGAAAACTGTTAGTGAATTGTAACATTCAGGGCCACCTAATGACGATGGACCACGCAAATTGCGTCCCGATTCAATACATCGTCCTCCAGCCGAGTTGACTCCATGGGTCGATTGCTGCCTCGGGCACCTTATGGCCGATCTGCTGTGAATCTAGATTATCGAATGGGACGAAAAACTGATAGTTAATTGGAACGTTCAGGGCCACCTAATGACGATGGATCACTCAAATTTCGTCCCGATTCAATACATCGTCCCCAGCCGACTTGTCTCCATGGGTCTATTGCTGCCTCGGGCACCTTATGGCCGTTCTGCTGTGAGTCTAGATTATAGAATGGGATGAAAAACTGATAGTGAATTGTAACGTTCAGGGCCACCTAATGACGATGGATCACTCAAATTGCGTCCCGATTCAATACATCGTCCTCCAGCAGACTTGTCTCCATGGGTCTATTGCTGCCTCGGGCACCTTATGGCCGTTCTGCTGTGAGTCTAGATTATCGAATGGGTCGAAAAACTGATAGTGAATTGTAACGTTCAGGGCCACCTAATGACGATGGATCTCTCAAATTGCGTCCCGATTCAATACATCGTCCTCCAGCCGACTTGACTCCATGGGTCTATTGCTGCCTCGGGCACCTTATGGCCGTTCTGCTGTGAGTCTAGATTATCGAATGGGACGAAAAACTGATAGTGAATTGTAACGTTCAGGGCCTCCTAATGACGATGGATCACTCAAATTGCGTCCCGATTCAATACATCGTCCTCCAGCCGACTTGACTCCATGGGTCTATTGCTGCCTCGGGCACCTTATGGCCGTTCTGCTGTGAGTCTAGATTATCGAATGGGACGAAAAACTGATAGTGAATTGTAACGTTCAGGGCCTCCTAATGACGATGGATCACTCAAATTGCGTCCCGATTCAATACATCGTCCTCCAGCAGACTTGTCTCCATTGGTCGATTGCTGCCTCGGGCACCTAATGGCCGTTCTGCTGTGAGTCTAGATTATCGAATGGGACGAAAAACTGATAGTGAATTGTAACGTTCAGGGCCTCCTAATGACGATGGATCACTCAAATTGCGTCCCGATTCAATACATCGTCCTCCAGCAGACTTGTCCCCATTGGTCGATTGCTGCCTCGGGCACCTAATGGCCGTTCTGCTGTGAGTCAAAGATTTTCGAATCGGACGAAAAACTGATAGTGAATTGTAACATTCAGGGCCACCTAATGACGATGGACCACGCAAATTGCGTCCCGATTCAATACATCGTCCTCCAGCCGACTTGACTCCATTGGTCTATTGCTGCCTCGGGCACCTTATGGCAGGCCTGCTGTGACTCAAAGATTTTCGAATGGGACGAAAAACTGATAGTGAATTGTAACGTTCAGGGCCTCCTAATGACGATGGAACACTCAAATTGCGTCCCGATTCAATACATCGTCCTCCAGCAGACTTGTCTCCATGCGTCTATTGCTGCCTCGGGCACCTTATGGCCGTTCTGCTGTGAGTCTAGATTATCGAATGGGACGAAAAACTGATAGTGAATTGTAAAGTTCAGGGCCCCCTAATGACGATGGATCACTCAAATTGCGTCCCGATTCAATACATCGTCCTCCAGCAGACTTGTCTCCATGGGTCGATTGCTGCATCGGGCACCTAATGGCCGTTCTGCTGTGAGTCAAAGATTTTCGAATCGGACGAAAAACTGATAGTGAATTGTAACATTCAGGGCCACCTAATGACGATGGACCACGCAAATTGCGTCCCGATTCAATACATCGTCCTCGAGCCGAGTTGACTCCATGGGTCTATTGCTGCCTCGGGCACCTTATGGCCGATCTGCTGTGAATCTAGATTATCGAATGGGACGAAAAACTGATAGTTAATTGTAACGTTCAGGGCCACCTAATGACGATGGATCACTCAAATTGCGTCCCGATTCAATACATCGTCCCCAGCCGACTTGTCTCCATGGGTCTATTGCTGCCTCGGGCACCTTATGGCCGTTCTGCTGTGAGTCTAGATTATAGAATGGGATGAAAAACTGATAGTGAATTGTAACGTTCAGGGCCACCTAATGACGATGGATCACTCAAATTGCGTCCCGATTCAATACATCGTCCTCCAGCCGACTTGACTCCATGGGTCTATTGCTGCCTCGGGCACCTTATGGCCGTTCTGCTGTGAGTCTAGATTATCGAATGGGACGTAAAACTGATAGTGAATTGTAACGTTCAGGGCCTCCTAATGACGATGGATCACTCAAATTGCGTCCCGATTCAATACATCGTCCTCCAGCAGACTTGTCTCCATGGGTCGATTGCTGCCTCGGGCACCTAATGGCCGTTCTGCTGTGAGTCAAAGATTTTCGAATCGGACGAAAAACTGATAGTGAATTGTAACATTCAGGGCCTCCTAATGACGATGGACCACGCAAATTGCGTCCCGATTCAATACATCGTCCTCCAGCCGAGTTGACTCCATGGGTCTATTGCTGCCTCGGGCACCTTATGGCCGTTCTGCTGTGAATCTAGATTATCGAATGGGACGAAAAACTGATAGTGAATTGTAACGTTCAGGGCCACCTAATGACGATGGATCTCTCAAATTGCGTCCCGATTCAATACATCGTCCTCCAGCCGACTTGACTCCATGGGTCTATTGCTGCCTCGGGCACCTTATGGCGTTCTGCTGTGCGTCTAGATTATCGAATGGGACGAAAAACTGATAGTGAATTGTAACGTTCAGGGCCTCCTAATGACGATGGATCACTCAAATTGCGTCCCGATTCAATACATCGTCCTCCAGCCGACTTGACTCCATGGGTCTATTGCTGCCTCGGGCACCTTATGGCCGTTCTGCTGTGAGTCTAGATTATCGAATGGGACGAAAAACTGATAGTGAATTGTAACGTTCAGGGCCTCCTAATGACGATGGATCACTCAAATTGCGTCCCGATTCAATACATCGTCCTCCAGCAGACTTGTCTCCATGGGTCGATTGCTGCCTCGGGCACCTAATGGCCGTTCTGCTGTGAGTCAAAGATTTTCGAATCGGACGAAAAACTGATAGTGAATTGTAACATTCAGGGCCACCTAATGACGATGGACCACGCAAATTGCGTCCCGATTCAATACATCGTCCTCCAGCCGACTTGACTCCATTGGTCTATTGCTGCCTCGGGCACCTTATGGCAGGCCTGCTGTGACTCAAAGATTTTCGAATGGGACGAAAAACTGATAGTGAATTGTAACGTTCAGGGCCTCCTAATGACGATGGAACACTCAAATTGCGTCCCGATTCAATACATCGTCCTCCAGCAGACTTGTCTCCATGCGTCTATTGCTGCCTCGGGCACCTTATGGCCGTTCTGTTGTGAGTCAAAGATTTTCGAATCGGACGAAAAACTGATAGTGAATTGTAACGTTCAGGGCCTCCTAATGACGATGGATCACTCAAATTGCGTCCCGATTCAATACATCGTCCTCCAGCCGACTTGACTCCATGGGTCTATTGCTGCCTCGGGCACCTTATGGCCGTTCTGCTGTGAGTCTTGATTATCGAATGGGACAAAAAACTGATAGTGAATTGTAACGTTCAGGGCCTCCTAATGACGATGGATCACTCAAATTGCGTCCCGATTCAATACATCGTCCTCCAGCAGACTTGTCTCCATGGGTCTATAGCTGCCTCGGGCACCTTATGGCCGTTCTGCTGTGAGTCTAGATTATCGAATGGGTCGAAAAACTGATAGTGAATTGTAACGTTCAGGGCCACCTAATGACGATGGATCTCTCAAATTGCGTCCCGATTCAATACATCGTCCTCCAGCCGACTTGACTCCATGGGTCTATTGCTGCCTCGGGCACCTTATGGCCGTTCTGCTGTGAGTCTAGTTTATCGAATGGGACGAAAAACTGATAGTGAATTGTAACGTTCAGGGCCTCCTAATGACGATGGATCACTCAAATTGCGTCCCGATTCAATACATCGTCCTCCAGCCGACTTGACTCCATGGGTCTATTGCTGCCTCGGGCACCTTATGGCCGTTCTGCTGTGAGTCTAGATTATCGAATGGGACGAAAAACTGATAGTGAATTGTAACGTTCAGGGCCTCCTAATGACGATGGATCACTCAAATTGCGTCCCGATTCAATACATCGTCCTCCAGCAGACGTGTCTCCATGGGTCGATTGCTGCCTCGGGCACCTAATGGCCGTTCTGCTGTGAGTCAAAGATTTTCGAATCGGACGAAAAACTGATAGTGAATTGTAACATTAAGGGCCACCTAATGACGATGGACCACGCAAATTGCGTCCCGATTCAATACATCGTCCTCCAGCCGACTTGACTCCATTGGTCTATTGCTGCCTCGGGCACCTTATGGCAGGCCTGCTGTGACTCAAAGATTTTCGAATGGGACGAAAAACTGATAGTGAATTGTAACGTTCAGGGCCTCCTAATGACGATGGAACACTCAAATTGCGTCCCGATTCAATACATCGTCCTCCAGCAGACTTGTCTCCATGCGTCTATTGCTGCCTCGGGCACCTAATGGCCGTTCTGCTGTGAGTCAAAGATTTTCGAATCGGACGAAAAACTGATAGTGAATTGTAACATTCAGGGCCACCTAATGACGATGGACCACGCAAATTGCGTCCCGATTCAATACATCGTCCTCCAGCCGAGTTGACTCCATGGGTCTATTGCTGCCTCGGGCACCTTATGGCCGTTCTGCTGTGAGTCTTGATTATCGAATGGGACAAAAAACTGATAGTGAATTGTAACGTTCAGGGCCTCCTAATGACGATGGATCACTCAAATTGCGTCCCGATTCAATACATCGTCCTCCAGCAGACTTGTCTCCATGGGTCTATTGCTGCCTCGGGCACCTTATGGCCGTTCTGCTGTGAGTCTAGATTATCGAATGGGTCGAAAAACTGATAGTGAATTGTAACGTTCAGGGCCACCTAATGACGATGGATCTCTCAAATTGCGTCCCGATTCAATACATCGTCCTCCAGCCGACTTGACTCCATGGGTCTATTGCTGCCTCGGGCACCTTATGGCCGTTCTGCTGTGAGTCTAGTTTATCGAATGGGACGAAAAACTGATAGTGAATTGTAACGTTCAGGGCCTCCTAATGACGATGGATCACTCAAATTGCGTCCCGATTCAATACATCGTCCTCCAGCCGACTTGACTCCATGGGTCTATTGCTGCCTCGGGCACCTTATGGCCGTTCTGCTGTGAGTCTAGATTATCGAATGGGACGAAAAACTGATAGTGAATTGTAACGTTCAGGGCCTCCTAATGACGATGGATCACTCAAATTGCGTCCCGATTCAATACATCGTCCTCCAGCAGACGTGTCTCCATGGGTCGATTGCTGCCTCGGGCACCTAATGGCCGTTCTGCTGTGAGTCAAAGATTTTCGAATCGGACGAAAAACTGATAGTGAATTGTAACATTAAGGGCCACCTAATGACGATGGACCACGCAAATTGCGTCCCGATTCAATACATCGTCCTACAGCCGACTTGACTCCATTGGTCTATTGCTGCCTCGGGCACCTTATGGCAGGCCTGCTGTGACTCAAAGATTTTCGAATGGGACGAAAAACTGATAGTGAATTGTAACGTTCAGGGCCTCCTAATGACGATGGAACACTCAAATTGCGTCCCGATTCAATACATCGTCCTCCAGCAGACTTGTCTCCATGCGTCTATTGCTGCCTCGGGCACCTAATGGCCGTTCTGCTGTGAGTCAAAGATTTTCGAATCGGACGAAAAACTGATAGTGAATTGTAACATTCAGGGCCACCTAATGACGATGGACCACGCAAATTGCGTCCCGATTCAATACATCGTCCTCCAGCCGAGTTGACTCCATGGGTCTATTGCTGCCTCGGGCACCTTATGGCCGATATGCTGTGAATCTAGATTATCGAATGGGACGAAAAACTGATAGTTAATTGTAACGTTCAGGGCCACCTAATGACGATGGATCACTCAAATTGCGTCCCGATTCAATACATCGTCCCCAGCCGACTTGTCTCCATGGGTCTATTGCTGCCTCGGGCACCTTATGGCCGTTCTGCTGTGAGTCTAGATTATAGAATGGGATGAAAAACTGATAGTGAATTGTAACGTTCAGGGCCACCTAATGACGATGGATCACTCAAATTGCGTCCCGATTCAATACATCGTCCTCCAGCCGACTTGACTCCATGGGTCTATTGCTGCCTCGGGCACCTTATGGCCGTTCTGCTGTGAGTCTAGATTATCGAATGGGACGAAAAACTGATAGTGAATTGTAACGTTCAGGGCCTCCTAATGACGATGGATCACTCAAATTGCGTCCCGATTCAATACATCGTCCTCCAGCAGACTTGTCTCTATGGGTCGATTGCTGCCTCGGGCACCTAATGGCCGTTCTGCTGTGAGTCAAAGATTTTCGAATCGGACGAAAAACTGATAGTGAATTGTAACATTCAGGGCCACCTAATGACGATGGACCACGCAAATTGCGTCCCGATTCAATACATCGTCCTCCAGCCGAGTTGACTCCATGGGTCTATTGCTGCCTCGGGCACCTTATGGCCGTTCTGCTGTGAATCTAGATTATCGAATGGGACGAAAAACTGATAGTGAATTGTAACGTTCAGGGCCACCTAATGACGATGGATCACTCAAATTGCGTCCCGATTCAATACATCGTCCCCAGCCGACTTGACTCCATGGGACTATTGCTGCCTCGGGCACCTTATGGCCGTTCTGCTGTGAGTCTAGATTATAGAATGGGATGAAAAACTGATAGTGAATTGTAACGTTTAGGGCCACCTAATGACGATGGATCACTCAAATTGCGTCCCGATTCAATACATCGTCCTCCAGCCGACTTGACTCCATGGGTCTATTGCTGCCTCGGGCACCTTATGGCCGTTCTGCTGTGAGTCTAGATTATCGAATGGGACGAAAAACTGATAGTGAATTGTAACGTTCAGGGCCTCCTAATGACGATGGATACTCAAATTGCGTCCCGATTCAATACATCGTCCTCCAGGCGACTTGACTCCATGGGTCTATTGCTGCCTCGGGCACCTTATGGCCGTTCTGCTGTGAGTCTAGATTATAGAATGGGATGAAAAACTGATAGTGAATTGTAACGTTCAGGGCCACCTAATGACGATGGATCACTCAAATTGCGTCCCGATTCAATACATCGTCCTCCAGCAGACTTGTCTCCATGGGTCTATTGCTGCCTCTGGCACCTTATGGCCGTTCTGCTGTGAGTCTAGATTATCGAATGGGACGAAAAACTGATAGTGAATTGTAACGTTCAGGGCCACCTAATGACGATGGATCTCTCAAATTGCGTCCCGATTCAATACATCGTCCTCCAGCCGACTTGACTCCATGGGTCTATTGCTGCCTCGGGCACCTTATGGCGTTCTGCTGTGCGTCTAGATTATCGAATGGGACGAAAAACTGATAGTGAATTGTAACGTTCAGGGCCTCCTAATGACGATGGATCACTCAAATTGCGTCCCGATTCAATACATCGTCCTCCAGCCGACTTGACTCCATGGGTCTATTGCTGCCTCGGGCACCTTATGGCCGTTCTGCTGTGAGTCTAGATTATCGAATGGGACGAAAAACTGATAGTGAATTGTAACGTTCAGGGCCTCCTAATGACGATGGATCACTCAAATTGCGTCCCGATTCAATACATCGTCCTCCAGCAGACTTGTCTCTATGGGTCGATTGCTGCCTCGGGCACCTAATGGCCGTTCTGCTGTGAGTCAAAGATTTTCGAATCGGACGAAAAACTGATAGTGAATTGTAACATTCAGGGCCACCTAATGACGATGGACCACGCAAATTGCGTCCCGATTCAATACATCGTCCTCCAGCCGAGTTGACTCCATGGGTCTATTGCTGCCTCGGGCACCGTATGGCCGTTCTGCTGTGAATCTAGATTATCGAATGGGACGAAAAACTGATAGTGAATTGTAACGTTCAGGGCCACCTAATGACGATGGATCACTCAAATTGCGTCCCGATTCAATACATCGTCCCCAGCCGACTTGACTCCATGGGACTATTGCTGCCTCGGGCACCTTATGGCCGTTCTGCTGTGAGTCTAGATTATAGAATGGGATGAAAAACTGATAGTGAATTGTAACGTTCAGGGCCACCTAATGACGATGGATCACTCAAATTGCGTCCCGATTGTAATATTAGTAATTTTCGCCTCACAAACATTAATATACGCTCAATAGTAAACGCCTGATGGCCTAAAGTTATCGAACAATTGTAAAGTAAAAGAAATGAACCATCGCATAGCAGTGATAGAATCTATTATTCTGTATCTTTGCCGTTCTTGCGCGGTGCCAGTAAATCTCTATGTACATGTATCGATTAATGGTGTAAAAAAGAACTCTGTTGTTTCAAGACAAATGAGGCTTTTGGCGCCTCACCTTTTACTGTTTGTATTCCATGAGAGGCGGACGCGGACTTGCTGCGTTCCGCAACTGTATTTTATATTCTAAGTGAAAGTATTGAGTGAATATGCTAATTGTTATTTTTTCCAATCAGAAAACATGTAGTTTCTTGTAACTGATATCGAACAGACAGAGTCAAGAGGACATTTTGACTGTTATGTATAAAGTATCTAACCACAATGGTCATCTATTGTAATTTAATATAAAAAGGTACGTAGCATTAAAAAACGTGTGTTAAAGATAAGTGTGCTTATTTTCGTAAATTAACCTTGATGATTCCATCTCCTTATTTACCTGTATGATAATTATTTTTGTGTTACTTCATCACCAGAAATACGATCACGCTGATGGGCCGAATGCAGCATGAGGCAGAAGGAACATTATCGTTTTCCTATTATTTCTGAACCAACTCCCTTTTTTTTTAATTGTGTAGTGTTGCATTTCTTTTAAAGTCTATAAATCTTCTGGTCCCTTAGTGTTGATCCGGGTATGACTACATCGCGACTATAAAAATGCACAAAAATGATAATGTTTCTTCCGAACGATTTCAAATATATATACATCAATATGCTGCTCTTATTCAGGTATTTAATGCTCAACGTATGTTATTATAATAGTGTAATCAATCCCTGATTCTGTTGCCAAGTGGCTCACCAAAATATTCACTTTTTCGACATTAAAAAAAAGTAACAGTTCTTTTTATTTTCGTTCCCCAAGAGCAACGCTACACTTGGCGCCCGAACAGGGACTCGATCAAAAAATCATTTCATGTATGTGTTTAAAAATTATCAGTGCTTGTTCTAATAATTGTTTCATTTTTTCATGTGGATGCAATTCAACTAAGAAAGAGAAGTGGGAAACCTTTTAATTAATTCAGAAGAACGATTGATGAAATTACCAAAAAACGGGAGTATTCATCTGTATCACCATCAAGACAGCCATAGTAAGTGAAATTTTTATACGCAGTAGCCAAGCTTTCGTAGTGACGTAGCATCTTTCGAGTTGATCAGAACGTAAACCTGTCTTTCCTTGCCTTGAAACAGCTTTACTTCAATTTGTCCATAGTCCATTCTTATGTAGTTAAATTCAGTGAAAGTGTACCATTGTTGTCAGTGCATAAAAAAAAAATTACGATATGGCGGATAACAACGCTCAAAACTGGTAAAACGTGTGATATTTCATTTGTTTGTAAATAGTAGGAACCATCTTGTCTTCTTGGCGTAAATGAACGTCAGTTGTTACCCAGAGTTTAAATTTCATCTTAGGTCCCAGTAAGCCATAGCACTACGTCACAGACAAACGACTGACGGCAGTGACAAACAATATCTGTAGCATTTTGACGTTTGACAAATAATTCATGAACATGGCTGACGGTAAACAGCGGACACAAACAAAACCAGACGACAGCGGTGATGCGAATGGACCTCACTATCCATTACGATCACGCGCGATAGGTACACGAGCGGAGGCAGAAACAGCCTCGACCGAAGTTTTAGAAGCTGGTCCTAGCGTGCAAACTATTCCCGCTTTTGAAAAAAATGACTTGGCTGCAATGATCGAAGCAATAATGGAACGCAAGTTCGAAAGTCAAAGACAGAGAGAGGCGCAAAGACAGGAACGAGAAAAGCAGGAAAAATTAGATGAAAAGGCCCGCGAAGAAAAAGAGAAGGCCGAAAGACGGCATAATAAAAATCAGGTCCTTACAAATCTGTGTAACTCAGTAAAAGCAGACATAAATTCAGTAAAAACAGAAATAGATTCGGTAAAAACAGAAATAAATTCGGTAAAAACAGAAATAAATTCGGTAAAAACAGACATAAATTCAGTAAAAACAGATCTGCAAACGGAGATAAATGACCTAAATACACGGTTAAATTCGGTAAAGGCCGAACTAAAGGCAGACATAACATCTGATTTAAATACCCTGTTGGGTAATGTCCAAAGCCAAATCAGTAGTCAGATCACGACCATGAGGCTAGAAATTGACACACAAGTAGAGTCAAAAATAGAGGATATTTCAAAACGATTAGATGAAAAAATCGAAGCAGCCAAGGGAGAGATAAATTCAAAAGTGATGGAATATCAAAAACAAGCTGCGACCTTAAAAGAAGATTATACTGCAATCTCTGATGAGGTCAAAGGAGTTAAAACCGCAGTAGACACGATCGAGAATGTTGTTGATGATCTTTCTAAACAGATTGAGACTCTTAATGTAGAGGATCAAATAAAGAATACTGTTAAGGCACATGCTGAAGCATTGTCCGACCACTACCAAGAGTGGATTAAAAACAAAGACGGATTCATAGAAAACAAGGTCAAGAACGAACTCAGGGAAACTGTCAAAAACGTGACCTTTGAAATATTGGCGGCCCCTGGAAAAACAGGAGACACGGTGATGTCAGAATTAGGCCAGATAAGACGAACGTTAGCTCAAGATTTACCTGAATGGCGTCAACAGATAGTTGATGAAGTTCGTACACTAAAATGTCAAGTTGCAAATTCCCCACCTCCCGTGTCAGGAGACTGGAATAATTCACCACGAAGTAATGAACAACAGCAGGTACATTACCGTTCACCATTTGATAACGCTCAAACTCATAGTTCTGTAGAAGCACAAGTTAACCAGAGTACCAGCCCACCCACTTTCGTCAGTTTGATGCAGGAGGAAAGCGTGATCAAACATCGTATTTTTCCGACCTTTCACCCACACAAAAGAGAAATTCATCCTATAGTGTTCCTCCGAAATTTTTCAGGAATTTTCCCGAATAGCTGGAGTGACCGCCAGCGAATTCAATTCGTTAGTGGATTTATCGTAGGCGATGCTGCCTTATGGGGAACCGAAATGGTCGACTCTTGTAAGAGTTACAAAGAGTTTGAACAGATGTTTTTACCTAAATTCTGGAGTTCTGGTGTGCAGCAGCGCCTGAGAAAAGAGGTTTACAACGCCGAAGTGTTTAACAGCAAGCGCGGTAGTTTGAGAAGGTATTTTGAAAAGTATTTAGCGAAAATCAAGTTCTGGGATTCGCCGATCACCGCCAAAGACGTTATTATGATTCTAAAAACTAAGCTACCTATTGCGATTAGAGAAAAGTTAGTAAACGTGTCTGAGGACGATACGGACACTTTCCTATCTGTGTTAGACTCGTTAGATATGATTTACGAGGACGCTAGAGTTGATGTTGGCAACGCTCACTTCAGTGCAGGCGGCCAGCACAATACAGAATATGCAGGCAACAATGGTGGCCGAGCGAAAGCGCGTCACAGCGACAGCCAGTACCAACCCCACAACGGTTTCAAAAATAAACACACTACGTACTCCAACAGCAAATATAAAAATAAGTACAATAACGGCCAGAGATACAATCCAATATATAATTCGTCACCACCTCAGTACGAAAATGCACATTATAACACACAGCCCCAGCAATATGGAAACACGCAACCGATCAACGGTAATTATCAAAACGATCAGTCTTACGATTCAAATCGTCAGTGGAAAAGAAATAAATGGCATAATCAAGGTGGAGACCAACGTACACCTTTCAGTAACGGTTACAATCAACACAAGCCACAGCAAAATACCTTTCAGCCACAAAATATACACTTCACGCAACAAGCGAATGGACCTTTGGGAAGTCTGAAGCCTAAACGCCCGCATAATACGCAAATTTATTATGCGCAAGCGAATACGCCAGGACAACAAGATCCATTTCCAACCGAGTTCGTTCCACAAAACCAACACCAGTTCCAGACGGAAGAAACTTTAAGAAATATAAATCAGCAGGAAAGTAAGCGTCGAGCGGAAAATTAAAAGCAGCACCTTTGAGCCTCCTAGAGGATGCTGCAGGTTTGAATGGGGGCACCCTGTCCCTTAGTCCACACGAAATTAAAGCAATTAGGTATGACAAAGAGACAAACTTACGGGATGATCTAGTAGCAGACACTGAGACGAAAGGCAATGATGACGTATGGGACGAACAAGTTCAAGCTTCCATAAGAGTATCAATTGCCAACATACCAGTAACAGCCATTGTAGATACAGGAGCTAATATTAATGTTTTATCTTTATGTTTATTTAAGCAAATATCCTCTGTATGCAAAGTTTTATCATTTCCAATTCAAGGTTGCACCGTATCGGGAGCAATTGGTCCACTAACACAACGTGTAAATCTTCAGACTCAGCTTCAAATCCAGATAGAGTCTATTTCAGTAACGTGCATTTTTCTTATTGTTAAAAACCTATCAGTGCCATGTATCCTGGGTATGGAATTCTTGAGGCATACGAAAGCTAAAATTGACATCGAGTGTGGAATCTGTACTCTAGTAGCGAGCCAGCAACAAGTAACTGTAAATTTGTTAAGAAGTAAGGTGAAGACAAACTTTGGGGTGCTTCGAATAGCTGTACGGCCATGGACTAAAAGACAACAGTACAGTCAGACAGAAGACGTGACAGATCCTGAAAGTGTTAATGACGATGAGTATAAAGACCTAATTCCCGGTCAGAATGAATTATACGGTAAAGCTAGTGAGTCCACTGAATTATTCAAACAACAGAAGAATGAGCTTTACAATTTGTTAACAGATTACGTTCAAGTATTTTCTAAGAAACCTGGACTAATAAAAGGCTTTGAATATCGAATGGATGTCCTGCCCCATTCAACCTACTGTAGAACAAGCTATTCCATTCCATATGCGAGACGAGAAGCTGTCAAGTGCGAGATCAGAAAAATGTTACGCTGGAATGTGATAGAAGTATCTCATTCACCTTATTCGAGTCCTTTATTGTCTGTACTAAAATCAGATGGTAGCGTAAGGCTAGTCCTAGATGCAAGATTAATCAATAAAATTATAGTACCCATAAGAACGAGACCAGAGGCTCTTGAAGAGCATCTGCAGAAATTTCACGGAGTTAAGTATTTGAGCACCCTTGATTTGAAAAGCAGTTACTGGCAAGTAAAACTTGCGCAGGAGTCTAGGAAGTACACTGCGTTTATATTTGCAGGTAGATCTTACCATTTCAAAGTTGTACCGTTTGGACTAAATGTGAGTTCCGGAATTTTTATTTCTGCCCTTGACTATGTACTGGGTCCTGAACTTTTAGACGAGGTAACAGTCTATGTGGATGACGTTCTTGTAGCATCGAGAAATTGGGAAGATCATGTGGCCCTTCTGCAGAAGATATTTCAACGATTCAGAGAGTATGGTGTTACAGCAAATCTTAAGAAATCCAAGTTTGGAAAAAGTGAAATTACATTTTTAGGACACATCATCACCCCTGAAGGAATTAAACCAGACCCGGAAAAATTGTCTGCTATAAAAAAACTTTCCAACCCCTGTTACAAAAAGGCAACTGAGAGGATTTATCGGTCTTACGTCATTTTTTAGACGTTTTGTTCCCAATCAGGTACTGAACAATCCAGCTCTTCACAACCTTTTAAAAAAGAATTCACATTGGAATTGGACGCCGGAATGCCAAGACGGATTTAAGAAAATTAAAGACAGTCTGGTTAACAGTAACATTCTCCATCATCCTCAGATGGATAAGGAATTTTGTATTACTGCAGACGCTTCCTTTGTGGGTATCGGCGCTTGTCTTTTTCAGATTCAATTAGTAAATGGACACGAGCAAATCCAAGTGATTAGCTTTGCGAGTCGAGTGTTATCAGAGTGTGAGAAGTCTTATTCGGTTACGGAGTTGGAGGCACTTGCCGTAATATGGGCTTTTAGGCGATTTAACTATTATATCTATGGAAGAAAAATTAAAGTCTATTCAGACCATCAAGCCTTATCATTCCTCCTTACATGCAAGTTGCAACACCCTCGTCTTACTCGATGGTGCTTATTCCTGCAGGAATATGACTTTGACATTGTATATATTAAAGGTAAAGATAATGTTATAGCAGACGCACTTTCTCGCTCACCGGAGGGCTTACCAGAAACCAGCGAACTGGTGGAACAAATGTCTAATTATAAAGTTTTGTTAATGAAAGATCCAATTCACAGAAAGTATTTTCTTCAGTTATGTAGGCAGATTCAGATTCTTCAAAATACAGATCCAAAGTGGAAAAAGGTTATACAAATTCTTCACGAAAATCCAGCCCACAAGTTGTCCAAGTTTTATAAAGTTCATAACCAAGTGCTATTTCATAAGACGTCTGAGTCATCTGAGAGGTGGTGTGTTTGCATCCCTCGAAATTTCATTGAACATCTTCTGTGGTACACTCACATTTCATGGGGTCACTACGGACCAGAAAAATGTAAAAGGAAAATCTCGACTTACTGTTATGTTCCGAATCTACACCAGAGAATCCATAAATTATTGAGAAACTGTGTCATCTGTCAAAAGGCAAAATCCTTGAACGTTTCCACTTCAATCCCACTAAATCCAATAATTGCTGAAAGGCCAAACCAGCTTCTTAGTATTGATTTGGCAGGTTCACTACCCACCGGTAGGGGAGGCGCTAAATACTTAGTAGCAATCCTGGATAATTTTTCTAAGCACATAAGACTGTACGCAGTAAAATCTTCTTGTGCAAATCCAATAATTCGTCGCATGGAAAATGACTATTTCCCACGATTCGGGGTTCCAGAATCAATCTTGTCTGATAATGCTTCAAATTTCACATCACGCCCGTGGCGTGCATTTCTTGCTCGCCATGGAATCAAACAAATTTTGATATCCCTGTTTCGACCGCAATCGAATCCGACAGAAAGAATCTTCAAAGAATTTAACAGATTTATAAGGACGTACATTCCGAATAAGCAATCTAAGTGGGTAGACTTCGTAACACCTTTCGAACAGATTGTAAACCACCTTCCTCATCTGTCGACCGGATTCACGCCACATGAGTTAATGTCAAGATCAAAAGAAAGGAATGAATGGATAGACCCCCTTCCAAAGTTACAAGACAACGAATTGGACCTGGACGCAAAAATCAGGCAAGCTCTCATATCATTGACAACGTATGCTAACCTCCGAAAAAAGGCATTTGATAAGAAGGTAAACAGAGTTATAGATTTCAAAGAAGGAGAAAAGGTATTAGTCAGGACTCACTTTAAACCATCCCTGTTGTTAAAGAAGAATCGTAAGTGGCAACATATTTATGAAGGTCCCTTTGTGATAATGAGGAAACCACACATTGGTAGCTATTTGTTATCTGACCCTGCCACGAATAAAATCAAAGGATTGTTCCACCATCATGATTTAAGAAAATTTTATAACGCCAGGAATTAAGTTAATTTAAGCTGTATGAAAATTCTAAGGTATTGGAGATCAGGATTAACCAATGAGTAACAAGAATTGAACTGAACTGAACTGACTACGGACGTTAACCGGTGCTAAAAGGAAACCTTATGTATCAAAACAACGTGTCTGGAAAATAAAATACAGAATAAGTTGTAGACAAGTATTAACATGAATAATCTTTATGTAAACAGGAGGACATGTCCTAGAGGCGATTTTCAATTTTAGTTATAAGTTAGTATGTAAGAAAAATGATGTACTCGAGAGGTATTAATTAGCCCCGAGGTACTAAAATGAGGAAAGAGGAAGGAGCGAATTATGCACTTCTCTCGGTACATAGTAATTTGAGAATGAGCAGGAAGGAGCGAATAATGCACTTCTCTCACTAAATAGTAATATGAAAATGATGATTCTATGTGCTTAGTATTAGTAAGTGAAATTTAATCGAGGACAAGTTAATGACCTGTTTTAAAAGGAAATACTTAAACGTCCAGACAAAAGAGGAAAGTTGTGAGAAAAGATTCGATTCCATGAGGTTACTCCCTATTTTCAAATGTGACGTAAATAAGGCACCACCTGTTAGCGCAAAACAGTCGGTAGATTTAACTTGTAACTTCCAGCACAGTGCTGTGCCAGCGATGAAATAACATCTCTTTGAAGTAAACAGATACCTAGGATTAAGCATGAACAGATTGATAACGCAGTGCAATTGTTCTAAAAAAGGCCTGACGTTAACCTTAAGTAAAAGCGTGATGGAATAAAAAGGAAGTTTATTATATAACGCAAAGTAAGATGAGTCCAGACTATAAACAAGCTGAGTAAAAGAACATATGAGTAGCATGGTTTATTATGCCAACTTCACGGTACTATTGAGCATTAGCGATACTGCAAATTCACAAGCTAGCAGCAAATAGAATAAGGATCTCGCCCAAGCTTCACAGGTCGCGATAGCAGCAAACAACAACACTCTAGTGAGAGGCTTATATATACAAATGATAATTAATACCCAAGTGCGTAATGCATAAACTTGACTTAGTCTAAGAAATGAGCAAAGAGTAGTAAGCAAGCTGCAGTAAGATACATATTAGATATACATGCTTGAAGTGATAGATTTTATTTTAAGTGCGCACTGCAATATTTATTGTTTTCTCTGTGATTATGTGATTATTGAATCCCTTTCCTAAGTGCAAATCCTTTAAGATCCTTGATCCTATCCACTCCTCAGGATCAATTTGTAAAGATGCACGTGTGCTTAGGAAGTGAGGCACTACATATAAAAATGAGTAGGTTCGCGACGCGCATATTGCTTTTGTAATGCGCAATGTAAATTAAATTTTCGACCAGGTTGAGCAGTAATTTAAATTCTGTCGACGATCTGTGAGTAGGCCCGCTTTGCCCACTTTTCTTTTACGACTGTTTGTATTTCTACACGAAATCCCGAGGCGGAATTGCTATTTTCAAATCTGTCCTCGAACTTTCTTTAAAGACAAGCACCTACGAGAGAAACTTTGACATAAATGAAGCTCCCCTCACAAGTCACTAAATAAAACGAGCAATTTAAAAAAAAATGCATTGGGCCTACAAAATGAATAAGCAAGCGTGATAAAGATTACTATGAATGAAATTAATTTGTAAAGGAGATTGGAATGGATTTGGTCAAAGAAAAAGGACTTATAATAGCCTACCTGTGACCGTAGGCATAAATAAAAAAAAAGACTAATTAAGAAACAATTGTTCTGATTCAAAGTGGTCAATTAGATTAATTCTCGATTTAAATGAACTCTTGTAAATATTAGTATGTAAATCAACTTGTAAACACCGTGTGATGTTATGAAGCGAGAATTTCTTTTAATACACCGTTCACGCAGACGCTCACCACAGTGCAAGTGAAGTTTTAAAGTTCGACGATTTTCAGTGGCAGTATTCTACTGCACCATATGTGTAAAAAAAATTCATTGATGTGTGCAGTGTGTAATAATCAGTGTCATTCCACACGTGCAGTTGCAGCGGTAGCTACCACTTACCTGTGAATCCGTAACTGGATAGTGGACAGGAAGTGATATGAGGCAGTTTCGGTGGCAGAAGCTCCCTCCAGCAATCTAAAAAGCACAAAGCCACGATCCGCCGAACAAAAGCGACGCACGGCACCTCAAGCGCGAAATCAACGCTCTGCAAGAAAGCTCCGGTCACGTGCGCGCGCACAGACTGAATTTCAAGATTGCTCGCAACAGTGGAGGCGGACAGCCACCACGTGACGAAATAATGTAAACGTTCAACCGCCAACACAGTTGCTGTGCGCTACATTCTGTAGCAAAAACATTCACACCCAGTACTGAAAGCATTTTGTATGTATCATAAACCTTCTGAGAGACTCTAAGATAGAGAAGTTAGCGTAATTAGTATAATGACTGATTGTACACAGAGATAAGTCACAAGGTCACATCTGAACACTGTTGAAATGTAAACTTTAACGAAAGGTCACGATACGAATGAAAATAAGCACACGAAAATACGTCAAAGGATCCGATCCTTCCTAAATCCCATCCCATATGTATATAAAATTAGTTTTGTAAGCTATTCTAATATAAGGTATTTTATCTGTTTCATATGTGAAATAATTCGGAGAGCCACACTCGAGCCCTGAAAGTGAAAGATATGGACTTCCTTGTCGAAGCCATCACCAGTGGCCGCTCTACAATCCAAGTCTATCATAAATAGTGTATGTGCGACGAAAATAAATGTATAATTAAGTGCGACAACGGACAAGGCAGTCAATCGACAAGACGATGACAATAAAATGAATACAGTCAAAACAGAAAGTTGTGTACCAGTTGTGATAGTCAAATTACTTTTGCAACGTTGAAAAATGAAGTGTGACTCTATTTCCTTATAAAGTTTGTAAATATGTGTACTTATAGCCTTAATTTTAAGAATTATCAAGAAAGACTGAATCCATGCAAACACTGATAGAAACACAGAACAAATTCACAATGATCCATCGTCAGTAATTACAAATTGAAGCGTTAATTCTTTTATTATGAAATGAATGTAAAATGAAATTTTTAATAACCTGTATGTTACACCCGAAAATTACAAATATTCCAATGGGCATGAGGATGAAAGTAATACCTTCGGTATTCCTTCCCTCCTCATGGGAGGCAGTGTAATATTAGTAATTTTCGCCTCACAAACATTAATATACGCTCAATAGTAAACGCCTGATGGCCTAAAGTTATCGAACAATTGTAAAGTAAAAGAAATGAACCATCGCATAGCAGTGATAGAATCTATTATTCTGTATCTTTGCCGTTCTTGCGCGGTGCCAGTAAATCTCTATGTACATGTATCGATTAATGGTGTAAAAAAGAACTCTGTTGTTTCAAGACAAATGAGGCTTTTGGCGCCTCACCTTTTACTGTTTGTATTCCATGAGAGGCGGACGCGGACTTGCTGCGTTCCGCAACTGTATTTTATATTCTAAGTGAAAGTATTGAGTGAATATGCTAATTGTTATTTTTTCCAATCAGAAAACATGTAGTTTCTTGTAACTGATATCGAACAGACAGAGTCAAGAGGACATTTTGACTGTTATGTATAAAGTATCTAACCACAATGGTCATCTATTGTAATTTAATATAAAAAGGTACGTAGCATTAAAAAACGTGTGTTAAAGATAAGTGTGCTTATTTTCGTAAATTAACCTTGATGATTCCATCTCCTTATTTACCTGTATGATAATTATTTTTGTGTTACTTCATCACCAGAAATACGATCACGCTGATGGGCCGAATGCAGCATGAGGCAGAAGGAACATTATCGTTTTCCTATTATTTCTGAACCAACTCCCTTTTTTTTAATTGTGTAGTGTTGCATTTCTTTTAAAGTCTATAAATCTTCTGGTCCCTTAGTGTTGATCCGGGTATGACTACATCGCGACTATAAAAATGCACAAAAATGATAATGTTTCTTCCGAACGATTTCAAATATATATACATCAATATGCTGCTCTTATTCAGGTATTTAATGCTCAACGTATGTTATTATAATAGTGTAATCAATCCCTGATTCTGTTGCCAAGTGGCTCACCAAAATATTCACTTTTTCGACATTAAAAAAAAGTAACAGTTCTTTTTATTTTCGTTCCCCAAGAGCAACGCTACACGATTCAATACATCGTCCTCCAGCCGACTTGACTCCATGGGTCTATTGCTGCCTCAGGCACCTTATGGCCGTTCTGCTGTGAGTCTAGATTATCGAATGGGATGAAAAACTGATAGTGAATTGTAACGTTTAGGGCCTCCTAATGACGATGGATCACTCAAATTGCGTCCCGATTCAATACATCGTCCTCCAGCAGACTTGTCTCCATGGGTCTACTGCTGCCTCGGGCACCTTATGGCCGTTCTGCTGTGAGTCTAGATTATCGAATGGGTCGAAAAACTGATAGTGAATTGTAACGTTCAGGGCCACCTAATGACGATGGATCTCTCAAATTGCGTCCCGATTCAATACATCGTCCTCCAGCCGACTTGACTCCATGGGTCTATTGCTGCCTCGGGCACCTTATGGCCGATCTGCTGTGAATCTAGATTATCGAATGGGACGAAAAACTGATAGTTAATTGTAACGTTCAGGGCCACCTAATGACGATGGATCACTCAAATTGCGTCCCGATTCAATACATCGTCCCCAGCCGACTTGTCTCCATGGGTCTATTGCTGCCTCGGGCACCTTATGGCCGTTCTGCTGTGAGTCTAGATTATAGAATGGGATGAAAAACTGATAGTGAATTGTAACGTTCAGGGCCACCTAATGACGATGGACCACGCAAATTGCGTCCCGATTCAATACATCGTCCTCCAGCCGACTTGACTCCATTGGTCTATTGCTGCCTCGGGCACCTTATGGCAGGCCTGCTGAGACTCAAAGATTTTCGAATGGGACGAAAAACTGATAGTGAATTGTAACGTTCATGGCCTCCTAATGACGATGGAACACTCAAATTGCGTCCCGATTCAATACATCGTCCTCCAGCAGACTTGTCTCCATGCGTCGATTGCTGCCTCGGGCACCTTATGGCCGTTCTGCTGTGAGTCAAAGATTTTCGAATCGGACGAAAAACTGATAGTGAATTGTAACGTTCAGGGCCTTCTAATGACGATGGATCACTCAAATTGCGTCCCGATTCAATACATCGTCCTCCAGCCGACTTGACTCCATGGGTCTATTGCTGCCTCGGGCACCTTATGGCCGTTCTGCTGTGAGTCTAGATTATAGAATGGGATGAAAAACTGATAGTGAATTGTAACGTTCAGGGCCACCTAATGACGATGGATCAATCAAATTGCGTCCCGATTCAATACATCGTCCCCAGCCGACTTGACTCCATGGGACTATTGCTGCCTCGGGCACCTTATGGCCGTTCTGCTGTGAGTCTAGATTATAGAATGGGATGAAAAACTGATAGTGAATTGTAACGTTCAGGGCCACCTAATGACGATGGATCACTCAAATTGCGTCCCGATTCAATACATCGTCCTCCAGCCGACTTGACTCCATGGGTCTATTGCTGCCTCGGGCACCTTATGGCCGTTCTGCTGTGAGTCTAGATTATCGAATGGGACGAAAAACTGATAGTGAATTGTAACGTTCAGGGCCTCCTAATGACGATGGATCACTCAAATTGCGTCCCGATTCAATACATCGTCCTCCAGCAGACTTGTCTCCATGGGTCGATTGCTGCCTCGGGCACCTAATGGCCGTTCTGCTGTGAGTCAAAGATTTTCGAATCGGACGAAAAACTGATAGTGAATTGTAACATTCAGGGCCACCTAATGACGATGGACCACGCAAATTGCGTCCCGATTCAATACATCGTCCTCCAGCCGACTTGACTCCATTGGTCTATTGCTGCCTCGGGCACCTTATGGCAGGCCTGCTGTGACTCAAAGATTTTCGAATGGGACGAAAAACTGATAGTGAATTGTAACGTTCAGGGCCTCCTAATGACGATGGAACACTCAAATTGAGTCCCGATTCAATACATCGTCCTCCAGCAGACTTGTCTCCATGCGTCTATTGCTGCCTAGGGCACCTTATGGCCGTTCTGCTGTGAATCTAGATTATCGAATGGGACAAAAAACTGATAGTGAATTGTAACGTTCAGGGCCTCCTAATGACGATGGATCACTCAAATTGCGTCCCGATTCAATACATCGTCCTCCAGCAGACTTGTCTCCATGGGTCTATTGCTTCCTCGGGCACCTTATGGCCGTTCTGCTGTGAGTCTAGATTATCGAATGGGTCGAAAAACTGATAGTGAATTGTAACGTTCAGGGCCACCTAATGACGATGGATCTCACAAATTGCGTCCCGATTCAATACATCGTCCTCCAGCCGACTTGACTCCATGGGTCTATTGCTGCCTCGGGCACCTTATGGCCGTTCTGCTGTGAGTCTAGATTATCGAATGGGACGAAAAACTGATAGTGAATTGTAACGTTCAGGGCCTCCTAATGACGATGGATCACTCAAATTGCGTCCCGATTCAATACATCGTCCTCCAGCCGACTTGACTCCATGGGTCTATTGCTGCCTCGGGCACCTTATGGCCGTTCTGCTGTGAGTCTAGATTATCGAATGGGACGAAAAACTGATAGTGAATTGTAACGTTCAGGGCCTCCTAATGACGATGGATCACTCAAATTGCGTCCCGATTCAATACATCGTCCTCCAGCAGACTTGACTCCATGGGTCGATTGCTGCCTCGGGCACCTAATGGCCGTTCTGCTGTGAGTCAAAGATTTTCGAATCGGACGAAAAACTGATAGTGAATTGTAACATTCAGGGCCACCTACTGACGATGGACCACGCAAATTGCGTCCCGATTCAATACATCGTCCTCCAGCCGAGTTGACTCCATGGGTCTATTGCTGCCTCGGGCACCTTATGGCCGATCTGCTGTGAATCTAGATTATCGAATGGGACGAAAAACTGATAGTTAATTGTAACGTTCAGGGCCACCTAATGACGATGGATCACTCAAATTGCGTCCCGATTCAATACATCGACCCCAGCCGACTTGTCTCCATGGGTCTATTGCTGCCTCGGGCACCTTATGGCCGTTCTGCTGTGAGTCTAGATTATAGAATGGGATGAAAAACTGATAGTGAATTGTAACGTTCAGGGCCACCTAATGACGATGGATCACTCAAATTGCGTCCCGACTCAATACATCGTCCTCCAGCCGACTTGACTCCATGGGTCTATTGCTGCCTCGGGCACCTTATGGCCGTTCTGCTGTGAGTCTAGATTATCGAATGGGACGAAAAACTGATAGTGAATTGTAACGTTCAGGGCCTCCTAATGACGATGGATCACTCAAATTGCGTCCCGATTCAATACATCGTCCTCCAGCAGACTTGTCTCCATGGGTCGATTGCTGCCTCGGGCACCTAATGGCCGTTCTGCTGTGAGTCAAAGATTTTCGAATCGGACGAAAAACTGATAGTGAATTGTAACATTCAGGGCCACCTAATGACGATGGACCACGCAAATTGCGTCCCGATTCAATACATCGTCCTCCAGCCGACTTGACTCCATGGGTCTATTGCTGCCTCGGGCACCTTATGGCCGATCTGCTGTGAAACTAGATTATCGAATGGGACGAAAAACTGATAGTTAATTGTAACGTTCAGGGCCACCTAATGACGATGGATCACTCAAATTGCGTCCCGATTCAATACATCGTCCCCAGCCGAATTGTCTCCATGGGTCTATTGCTGCCTCGGGCACCTTATGGCCGTTCTGCTGTGAGTCTAGATTATAGAATGGGATGAAAAACTGATAGTGAATTGTAACGTTCAGGGCCACCTAATGACGATGGATCACTCAAATTGCGTCCCGATTCAATACATCGTCCCCAGCCGACTTGTCTCCATGGGTCTATTGCTGCCTCGGGCACCTTATGGCCGTTCTGCTGTAAGTCTAGATTATCGAATGGGACGAAAAACTGATAGTGAATTGTAACGTTCAGGGCCTCCTAATGACGATGGAACAGTCAAATTGCGTCCCGATTCAATACATCGTCCTCCAGCAGACTTGTCTCCATGCGTCTATTGCTGCCTCGGGCACCTCATGGCCGTTCTGCTGTGAGTCTAGATTATCGAATGGGTCGAAAAACTGATAGTGAATTGTAACGTTCAGGGCCACCTAATGACGATGGATCTCTCAAATTGCGTCCCGATTCAATACATCGTCCTCCAGCCGACTTGACTCCTTGGGTCTATTGCTGCCTCGGGCACCTTATGGCCGTTCTGCTGTGAGTCTAGATTATCGAATGGGACGAAAAACTGATAGTGAATTGTAACGTTCAGGGCCTCCTAATGACGATGGATCACTCAAATTGCGTCCCGATTCAATACATCGTCCTCCAGCCGACTTGACTCCATGGGTCTATTGCTGCCTCGGGCACCTTATGGCCGTTCTGCTGTGAGTCTAGATTATCGAATGGGACGAAAAACTGATAGTGAATTGTAACGTTCAGGGCCTCCTAATGACGATGGATCACTCAAATTGCGTCCCGATTCAATACATCGTCCTCCAGCAGACTTGTCTCCATGGGTCGATTGCTGCCTCGGGCACCTTATGGCCGTTCTGCTGTGAGTCAAAGATTTTCGAATCGGACGAAAAACTGATAGTGAATTGTAACTTTCAGGGCCACCTAATGACGATGGATCACTCAAATTGCGTCCCGATTCAATACATCGTCCTCCAGCAGACTTGTCTCCATGGGTCGATTGCTGCCTCGGGCACCTTATGGCCGTTCTGCTGTGAGTCTAGATTATCGAATGGGACAAAAAACTGATAGTGAATTGTAACGTTCAGGGCCTCCTAATGACGATGGATCACTCAAATTGCGTCCCGATTCAATACATCGTCCTCCAGCAGACTTGTCTCCATGGGTCTATTGCAGCCTCGGGCACCTTATGGCCGTTCTGCTGTGAGTCTAGATTATCGAATGGGACGAAAAACTGATAGTGAATTGTAACGTTCAGGGCCACCTAATGACGATGGATCTCTCAAATTGCGTCCCGATTCAATACATCGTCCTCCAGCCGACTTATTTCCATGGGTCTACTGCTGCCTCGGGCACCTTATGGCCGTTCTGCTGTGAGTCTAGATTATCGAATGGGACGAAAAACTGATAGTGAATTGTAACGTTCAGGGCCTCCTAATGACGATGGATCACTCAAATTGCGTCCCGATTCAATACATCGTCCTCCAGCTGACTTGACTCCATGGTCTATTGCTGCCTCGGGCACCCTATGGCCGTTCTGCTGTGAGTCTAGATTATCGAATGGGACGAAAAACTGATAGTGAATTGTAACGTTCAGGGCCTCCTAATGACGATGGATCACTCAAATTGCGTCCCGATTCAATACATCGTCCTCCAGCAGACTTGTCTCCATGGGTCGATTGCTGCCTCAGGCACCTAATGGCCGTTCTGCTGTGAGTCAAAGATTTTCGAATCGGACGAAAAACTTATAGTGAATTGTAACATTCAGGGCCACCTAATGACGATGGACCACGCAAATTGTGTCCCGATTCAATACATCGTCCTCCAGCCGAGTTGACTCCACGGGTCTATTGCTGCCTCGGGCACCTTATGGCCGTTCTGCTGTGAATCTAGATTATCGAATGGGACGAAAAACTGATAGTGAATTGTACCGTTCAGGGCCACCTAATGATGATGGATCACTCAAATTGCGTCCCGATTCAATACATCGTCCCCAGCCGACTTGACTCCATGGGACTATTGCTGCCTCGGGCACCTTATGGCCGTTCTGCTGTGAGTCTAGATTATAGAATGGGATGAAAAACTGATAGTGAATTGTAACGTTCAGGGCCACCTAATGACGATGGATCACTCAAATTGCGTCCCGATTCAATACATCGTCCTCCAGCAGACTTGTCTCCATGGGTCTATTGCTGCCTCGGGCACCTTATGGCAGGCCTGCTGTGACTCAAAGATTTTCGAATCGGACGAAAAACTGATAGTGAATTGTAACGTTCAGGGCCTCCTAATGACGATGGAACACTCAAATTGCGTCCCGATCCAATACATCGTCCTCCAGCAGACTTGTCTCCATGCGTCTATTGCTGCCTCGGGCACCTTATGGCCGTTCTGCTGTGAGTCTAGATTATCGAAAGGGACGAAAAACTGATAGTGAATTGTAACGTTCAGGGCCTCCTAATGACGATGGATCACTCAAATTGCGTCCCGATTCAATACATCGTCCTCCAGCCGACTTGACTCCATGGATCTATTGCTGCCTCGGGCACCTTATGGCCGTTCTGCTGTGAGTCTAGATTATCGAATGGGACGAAAAACTGATAGTGAATTGTAACGTTCAGGGCCTCCTAATGACGATGGATCACTCAAATTGCGTCCCGATTCAATACATCGTCCTCCTGCAGACTTGTCTCCATGGGTTGATTGCTGCCTCGGGCACCTAATGGCCGTTCTGCTGTGTGTCAAAGATTTTCGAATCGGACGAAAAACTGATAGTGAATTGTAACATTCAGGGCCACCTAATGACGATGGACCACGCAAATTGCGTCCCGATTCAATACATCGTCCTCCAGCCGACTTGTCTCCATGGGTCTATTGCTGCCTCGGGCACCTTATGGCCGTTCTGCTGTGAGTCTAGATTATCGAATGGGACAAAAAACTGATAGTGAATTGTAACGTTCAGGGCCTCCTAATGACGATGGATCACTCAAATGGCGTCCCGATTCAATACATCGTCCTCCAGCAGACTTGTCTCCATGGGTCTATTGCTGCCTCGGGCACCTTATGGCCGTTCTGCTGTGAGTCTAGATTATCGAATGGGACGAAAAGCTGATAGTGAATTGTAACGTTCAGGGCCACCTAATGACGATGGATCTCTCAAATGGCGTCCCGATTCAATACATCGTCCTCCAGCCGACTTAACTCCATGGGTCTACTGCTGCCTCGGGCACCTTATGGCCGTTCTGCTGTGAGTCTAGATTATCGAATGGGACGAAAAACTGATAGTGAATTGTAACGTTCAGGGCCTCCTAATGACGATGGATCACTCAAATTGCGTCCTGATTCAATACATCGTCCTCCAGCTGACTTAACTCCATGGGTCTATTGCTGCCTCGGGCACCTTATGGCCGTTTTGCTGTGAGTCTAGATTATCGAATGGGACGAAAAACTGATAGTGAATTGTAACGTTCAGAGCCTCCTAATGACGATGGATCACTCAAATTGCGTCCCGATTCAATACATCGTCCTCCAGCAGACTTGTCTCCATGGGTCGATTGCTGCCTCAGGCACCTAATGGCCGTTCTGCTGTGAGTCAAAGATTTTCGAATCGGACGAAAAACTGATAGTGAATTGTAACATTCAGGGCCACCTAATGACGATGGACCACGCAAATTTCGTCCCGATTCAATACATCGTCCTCCAGCCGAGTTGACTCCATGGGTCTATTGCTGCCTCGGGCACCTTATGGCCGTTCTGCTGTGAGTCTAGATTATCGAATGGGACGAAAAACTGATAGTGAATTGTAACGTTCAGGGCCACCTAATGACGATGGATCACTCAAATTGCGTCCCGATTCAATACATCGTCCCCAGCCGACTTGTCTCCATGGGTCTATTGCTGCCTCGGGCACCTTATGGCCGTTCTGCTGTGAGTCTAGATTATCGAATGGGACGAAAAACTGATAGTGAATTGTAACGTTCAGGGCCACCTAATGACGATGGATCACTCAAATTGCGTCCTGATTCAATACATCGTCCTCCAGCAGACTTGAGTTCATGGGTCTATTGCTACCTCGGGCACCTTATGGCCGTTCAGCTGTGAGTCAAAGATTTTCGAAGCGGACGAAAAACTGATAGTGAATTGTAACTTTCAGGGCCACCTAATGACGATGGATCACTCAAATTGCGTCCCGATTCAATACATCGTCCTCCAGCAGACTTGTCTCCATAGGTCGATTGCTGCCTCGGGCACCTAATGGCCGTTCTGCTGTGAGTCAAAGATTTTCGAATCGGACGAAAAACTGATAGTGAATTGTAACGTTCAGGGCCTCCTAATGACGATGGAACACTCAAATTGCGTCCCGATTCAATACATCGTCCTCCAGCAGACTTGTCTCCATGGGTCTATTGCTGCCTCTGGCACCTTATGGCCGTTCTGCTGTAAGTCTAGATTATCGAATGGGACGAAAAACTGATAGTGAATTGTAACGTTCAGGGCCACCTAATGACGATGGATCTCTCAAATTGCGTCACGATTCAATACATCGTCCTCCAGCCGACTTGACTCCATGGGTCTATTGCTGCCTCGGGCACCTTATGGCCGTTCTGCTGTGAGTCTAGATTATCGAATGGGACGAAAAACTGATAGTGAATTGTAACGTTCAGGGCCTCCTAATGACGATGGATCACTCAAATTGCGTCCCGATTCAATACATCGTCCTCCAGCCGACTTGACTCCATGGGTCTATTGCTGCATCGGGCACCTTATGGCCGTTCTGCTGTGAGTCTAGATTATCGAATGGGACGAAAAACTGATAGTGAAATGTAACGTTCAGGGCCTCCTAATGACGATGGATCACTCAAATTGCGTCCCGATTCAATACATCGTCCTCCAGCAGACTTGTCTCCATGGGTCGATTGCTGCCTCGGGCACCTAATGGCCGTTCTGCTGTGAGTCAAAGATTTTCGAATCGGACGAAAAACTGATAGTGAATTGTAACATTCAGGGCCACCTAATGACGATGGACCACGCAAATTGCGTCCCGATTCAATACATCGTCCTCCAGCCGACTTGTCTCCATGGGTCTATTGCTGCCTCGGGCACCTTATGGCCGTTCTGCTGTGAGTCTAGATTATCGAATGGGACAAAAAACTGATAGTGAATTGTAACGTTCAGGGCCTCCTAATGACGATGGATCACTCAAATGGCGTCCCGATTCAATACATCGTCCTCCAGCAGACTTGTCTCCATGGGTCTATTGCTGCCTCGGGCACCTTATGGCCGTTCTGCTGTGAGTCTAGATTATCGAATGGGACGAAAAGCTGATAGTGAATTGTAACGTTCAGGGCCACCTAATGACGATGGATCTCTCAAATGGCGTCCCGATTCAATACATCGTCCTCCAGCCGACTTAACTCCATGGGTCTACTGCTGCCTCGGGCACCTTATGGCCGTTCTGCTGTGAGTCTAGATTATCGAATGGGACGAAAAACTGATAGTGAATTGTAACGTTCAGGGCCTCCTAATGACGATGGATCACTCAAATTGCGTCCTGATTCAATACATCGTCCTCCAGCTGACTTAACTCCATGGGTCTATTGCTGCCTCGGGCACCTTATGGCCGTTTTGCTGTGAGTCTAGATTATCGAATGGGACGAAAAACTGATAGTGAATTGTAACGTTCAGAGCCTCCTAATGACGATGGATCACTCAAATTGCGTCCCGATTCAATACATCGTCCTCCAGCAGACTTGTCTCCATGGGTCGATTGCTGCCTCAGGCACCTAATGGCCGTTCTGCTGTGAGTCAAAGATTTTCGAATCGGACGAAAAACTGATAGTGAATTGTAACATTCAGGGCCACCTAATGACGATGGACCACGCAAATTTCGTCCCGATTCAATACATCGTCCTCCAGCCGAGTTGACTCCATGGGTCTATTGCTGCCTCGGGCACCTTATGGCCGTTCTGCTGTGAGTCTAGATTATCGAATGGGACGAAAAACTGATAGTGAATTGTAACGTTCAGGGCCACCTAATGACGATGGATCACTCAAATTCCGTCCCGATTCAATACATCGTCCCCAGCCGACTTGACTCCATGGGACTATTGCTGCCTCGGGCACCTTATGGCCGTTCTGCTGTGAGTCTAGATTATAGAATGGGATGAAAAACTGAATGTGAATTGTAACGTTCAGGGCCACCTAATGACGATGGATCACTGAAATTGCGTCCCGATTCAATACATCGTCCTCCAGCCGACTTGACTCCATGGGTCTATTGCTGCCTCGGGCACCTTATGGCCGTTCTGCTGTGAGTCTAGATTATCGAATGGGACGAAAAACTGATAGTGAATTGTAACGTTCAGGGCCTCCTAATGACGATGGATCACTCAAATTGCGTCCCGATTCAATACATCGTCCTCCAGCAGACTTGTCTCCATGGGTCGATTGCTGCTTCATGCACCTAATGGCCGTTCTGCTGTGAGTCAAAGATTTTCGAATCGGACGAAAAACTGATAGTGAATTGTAACATTCAGGGCCACCTAATGACGATGGACCACGCAAATTGCGTCCCGATTCAAAACATCGTCCTCCAGCCGAGTTGACTCCATGGGTCTATTGCTGCCTCGGGCACCTTATGGCCGATCTGCTGTGAATCTAGATTATCGAATGGGACGAAAAACTGATAGTGAATTGTAACGTTCAGGGCCACCTAATGACGATGGATCACTCAAATTGCGTCCCGATTCAATACATCGTCCCCAGCCGACTTGTCTCCATGGGTCTATTGCTGCCTCGGGCACCTTATGGCCGTTCTGCTGTGAGTCTAGATTATCGAATGGGACGAAAAACTGATAGTGAATTGTAACGTTCAGGGCCACCTAATGACGATGGATCACTCAAATTGCGTCCTGATTCAATACATCGTCCTCCAGCAGACTTGAGTTCATGGGTCTATTGCTACCTCGGGCACCTTATGGCCGTTCAGCTGTGAGTCAAAGATTTTCGAAGCGGACGAAAAACTGATAGTGAATTGTAACTTTCAGGGCCACCTAATGACGATGGATCACTCAAATTGCGTCCCGATTCAATACATCGTCCTCCAGCAGACTTGTCTCCATAGGTCGATTGCTGCCTCGGGCACCTAATGGCCGTTCTGCTGTGAGTCAAAGATTTTCGAATCGGACGAAAAACTGATAGTGAATTGTAACGTTCAGGGCCTCCTAATGACGATGGAACACTCAAATTGCGTCCCGATTCAATACATCGTCCTCCAGCAGACTTGTCTCCATGGGTCTATTGCTGCCTCTGGCACCTTATGGCCGTTCTGCTGTAAGTCTAGATTATCGAATGGGACGAAAAACTGATAGTGAATTGTAACGTTCAGGGCCACCTAATGACGATGGATCTCTCAAATTGCGTCACGATTCAATACATCGTCCTCCAGCCGACTTGACTCCATGGGTCTATTGCTGCCTCGGGCACCTTATGGCCGTTCTGCTGTGAGTCTAGATTATCGAATGGGACGAAAAACTGATAGTGAATTGTAACGTTCAGGGCCTCCTAATGACGATGGATCACTCAAATTGCGTCCCGATTCAATACATCGTCCTCCAGCAGACTTGTCTCCATGGGTCGATTGCTGCCTCGGGCACCTAATGGCCGTTCTGCTGTGAGTCAAAGATTTTCGAATCGGACGAAAAACTGATAGTGAATTGTAACATTCAGGGCCACCTAATGACGATGGACCACGCAAATTGCGTCCCGATTCAATACATCGTCCTCCAGCCGAGTTGACTCCATGGGTCTATTGCTGCCTCGGGCACCTTATGGCCGTTCTGCTGTGAATCTAGATTATCGAATGGGACGAAAAACTGATAGTGAATTGTAACGTTCAGGGCCACCTAATGACGATGGATCACTCAAATTGCGTCCCGATTCAATACATCGTCCCCAGCCGACTTGACTACATGGGACTATTGCTGCCTCGGGCACCTTATGGCCGTTCTGCTGAGAGTCTAGAATATAGAATGGGATGAAAAACTGATAGTGAATTGTAACGTTCAGGGCCACCTAATGACGATGGATCACTCAAATTGCGTCCCGATCCAATACATCGTCCTCCAGCAGACTTGTCTCCATGGGTCTATTGCTGCCTCGGGCACCTTATGGCAGGCCTGCTGTGACTCAAAGATTTTCGAATCGGACGAAAAACTGATAGTGAATTGTAACGTTCAGGGCCTCCTAATGACGATGGAACACTCAAATTGCGTCCCGATTCAATACATCGTCCTCCAGCAGACTTGTCTCCATGCGTCTATTGCTGCCTCGGGCACCTTATGGCCGTTCTGCTGTGAGTCAAAGATTTTCGAATCGGACGAAAAACTGATAGTGAATTGTAACGTTCAGGGCCACCTAATGACTATGGATCACTCAAATTGCGTCCCGATTCAATACATCGTCCTCCAGCCACACTTGCTGCCTCGGGCACCTTATGGCCGTTCTGCTGTGAGTCTAGATTATCGAATGGGACAAAAAACTGATAGTGAATTGTAACGTTCAGGGCCTCCTAATGACGATGGATCACTCAAATTACGTCCCGATTCAATACATCGTCCTCCAGCAGACTTGTCTCCATGGGTCTATTGCTGCCTCGGGCACCTGATGGCCGTTCTGCTGTGAGTCTAGATTATCGAATGGGACGAAAAACTGATAGTGAATTGTAACGTTCAGGGCCACCTAATGACGATGGATCTCTCAAATTGCGTCCCGATTAAATACATCGTCCTCCAGCCGACTTGACTCCATGGGTCTATTGCTGCCTCGGGCACCTTATGGCCGTTCTGCTGTGAGTCTAGATTATCGAATGGGACGAAAAACTGATAGTGAATTGTAACGTTCAGAGCCACCTAATGACGATGGATCACTCAAATTGCGTCCCGATTCAATACATCGTCCCTAGCCGACTTGTCTCCATGGGTCTATTGCTGCCTCGGGCACCTTATGGCCGTTCTGCTGTGAGTCTAGATTATCGAATGGGACGAAAAACTGATAGTGAATTGTAACGTTCAGGGCCACCTAATGACGATGGATCACTCAAATTGCGTCCCGATTCAATACATCGTCCTCCAGCAGACTTGTCTCCATGGGCCTATTGCAGCCTCGGGCACCTTATGGCCGTTCTGCTGTGAGTCTAGATTATCGAATGGGACGAAAAACTGATAGTGAATTGTAACGTTCAGGGCCACCTAATGACGATGGATCTCTCAAATGGCGTCCCGATTCAATACATCGTCCTCCAGCCGACTTAACTCCATAGGTCTACTGCTGCCTCGGGCACCTTATGGCCGTTCTGCTGTGAGTCTAGATTATCGAATGGGACGAAAAACTGATAGTGAATTGTAACGTTCAGGGCCTCCTAATGACGATGGATCACTCAAATTGCGTCCCGATTCAATACATCGTCCTCCAGCAGACTTGTCTCCATGGGTCGATTGCTGCCTCAGGCACCTAATGGCCGTTCTGCTGTGAGTCAAAGATTTTCGAATCGGACGAAAAACTTATAGTGAATTGTAACATTGAGGGCCACCTAATGACGATGGACCACGCAAATTGCGTCCCGATTCAATACATCGTCCTCCAGCCGAGTTGACTCCATGGGTCTATTGCTGCCTCGGGCACCTTATGGCCGTTCTGCTGTGAATCTAGATTATCGAATGGGACGAAAAACTGATAGTGAATTGTAACGTTCAGGGCCACCTAATGACGATGGATCACTCAAATTGCGTCCCGATTCAATACATCGTCCCCAGCCGACTTGACTACATGGGACTATTGCTGCCTCGGGCACCTTATGGCCGTTCTGCTGAGAGTCTAGAATATAGAATGGGATGAAAAACTGATAGTGAATTGTAACGTTCAGGGCCACCTAATGACGATGGATCACTCAAATTGCGTCCCGATCCAATACATCGTCCTCCAGCAGACTTGTCTCCATGGGTCTATTGCTGCCTCGGGCACCTTATGGCAGGCCTGCTGTGACTCAAAGATTTTCGAATCGGACGAAAAACTGATAGTGAATTGTAACGTTCAGGGCCTCCTAATGACGATGGAACACTCAAATTGCGTCCCGATTCAATACATCGTCCTCCAGCAGACTTGTCTCCATGCGTCTATTGCTGCCTCGGGCACCTTATGGCCGTTCTGCTGTGAGTCAAAGATTTTCGAATCGGACGAAAAACTGATAGTGAATTGTAACGTTCAGGGCCACCTAATGACTATGGATCACTCAAATTGCGTCCCGATTCAATACATCGTCCTCCAGCCACACTTGCTGCCTCGGGCACCTTATGGCCGTTCTGCTGTGAGTCTAGATTATCGAATGGGACAAAAAACTGATAGTGAATTGTAACGTTCAGGGCCTCCTAATGACGATGGATCACTCAAATTACGTCCCGATTCAATACATCGTCCTCCAGCAGACTTGTCTCCATGGGTCTATTGCTGCCTCGGGCACCTGATGGCCGTTCTGCTGTGAGTCTAGATTATCGAATGGGACGAAAAACTGATAGTGAATTGTAACGTTCAGGGCCACCTAATGACGATGGATCTCTCAAATTGCGTCCCGATTAAATACATCGTCCTCCAGCCGACTTGACTCCATGGGTCTATTGCTGCCTCGGGCACCTTATGGCCGTTCTGCTGTGAGTCTAGATTATCGAATGGGACGAAAAACTGATAGTGAATTGTAACGTTCAGAGCCACCTAATGACGATGGATCACTCAAATTGCGTCCCGATTCAATACATCGTCCCTAGCCGACTTGTCTCCATGGGTCTATTGCTGCCTCGGGCACCTTATGGCCGTTCTGCTGTGAGTCTAGATTATCGAATGGGACGAAAAACTGATAGCGAATTGTAACGTTCAGGGCCACCTAATGACGATGGATCACTCAAATTGCGTCCCGATTCAATACATCGTCCTCCAGCAGACTTGTCTCCATGGGCCTATTGCAGCCTCGGGCACCTTATGGCCGTTCTGCTGTGAGTCTAGATTATCGAATGGGACGAAAAACTGATAGTGAATTGTAACGTTCAGGGCCACCTAATGACGATGGATCTCTCAAATGGCGTCCCGATTCAATACATCGTCCTCCAGCCGACTTAACTCCATAGGTCTACTGCTGCCTCGGGCACCTTATGGCCGTTCTGCTGTGAGTCTAGATTATCGAATGGGACGAAAAACTGATAGTGAATTGTAACGTTCAGGGCCTCCTAATGACGATGGATCACTCAAATTGCGTCCCGATTCAATACATCGTCCTCCAGCAGACTTGTCTCCATGGGTCGATTGCTGCCTCAGGCACCTAATGGCCGTTCTGCTGTGAGTCAAAGATTTTCGAATCGGACGAAAAACTTATAGTGAATTGTAACATTGAGGGCCACCTAATGACGATGGACCACGCAAATTTCGTCCCGATTAAATACATCGTCCTCCAGCCGAGTTGACTCCATGGGTCTATTGCTGCCTCGGGCACCTTATGGCCGTTCTGCTGTGAATCTAGATTATCGAATGGGACGAAAAACTGATAGTGAATTGTACCGTTCAGGGCCACCTAATGACGATGGATCACTTAAATTGCGTCCCGATTCAATACATCGTCCCCAGCCGACTTGACTCCATGGGACTATTGCTGCCTCGGGCACTTTCTGGCCGTTCTGCTGTGAGTCTAGATTATAGAATGGGATGAAAAACTGATAGTGAATTGTAACGTTCAGGGCCACCTAATGACGATGGATCACTCAAATTGCGTGCCGATTCAATACATCGTCCTCCAGCAGACTTGTCTCCATGGGTCTATTGCTGCCTCGGGCACCTTATGGCAGGCCTGCTGTGACTCAAAGATTTTCGAATCGGACGAGAAACTGATAGTGAATTGTAACGTTCAGGGCCACCTAATGACGATGGATCACTCAAATTGCGTCCCGATTCAATACATCGTCCTCCAGCCGACTTGACTCCATGGGTCTGTTGCTGCCTCGGGCACCTTATGGCCGTTCTGCTGTGAGTCTAGATTATCGAATGGGACAAAAAACTGATAGTGAATTGTAACGTTCAGGGCCTCCTAATGACGATGGATCACTCAAATTGCGTCCCGATTCAATACATCGTCCTCCAGCAGACTTGTCTCCATGGGTCTATTGCTGCCTCTGGCACCTTATGGCCGTTCTGCTGTAAGTCTAGATTATCGAATGGGACGAAAAACTGATAGTGAATTGTAACGTTCAGGGCCACCTAATGACGATGGATCTCTCAAATTGCGTCCCGATTCAATACATCGTCCTCCAGCCGACTTGACTCCATGGGTCTATTGCTGCCTCGGGCACCTTATGGCCGTTCTGCTGTGAGTCTAGATTATCGAATGGGACCAAAAACTGATAGTGAATTGTAACGTTCAGGGCCTCCTAATGACGATGGATCACTCAAATTGCGTCCCGATTCAATACATCGTCCTCCAGCCGACTTGACTCCATGGGTCTATTGCTGCCTCGGGCACCTTATGGCCGTTCTGCTGTGAGTCTAGATTATCGAATGGGACGAAAAACTGATAGTGAATTGTAACGTTCAGGGCCTCCTAATGACGATGGATCACTCAAATTGCGTCCCGATTCAATACATCGTCCTCCAGCCGACTTGACTCCATGGGTCTATTGCTGCCTCGGGCACCTTATGGCCGTTCTGCTGTGAGTCTAGATTATCGAATGGGACGAAAAACTGATAGTGAATTGTAACGTTCAGGGCCTCCTAATGACGATGGATCACTCAAATTGCGTCCCGATTCAATACATCGTCCTCCAGCAGACTTGTCTCCATGGGTCGATTGCTGCCTCGGGCACCTAATGGCCGTTCTGCTGTGAGTCAAAGATTTTCGAATCGGACGAAAAACTGATAGTGAATTGTAACATTCAGGGCCACCTAATGACGATGGACCACGCAAATTGCGTCCCGATTCAATACATCGTCCTCCAGCCGAGTTGACTCCATGGGTCTATTGCTGCCTCGGGCACCTTATGGCCGTTCTGCTGTGAATCTAGATTATCGAATGGGACGAAAAACTGATAGTGAATTGTAACGTTCAGGGCCACCTAATGACGATGGATAACTCAAATTGCGTCCCGATTCAATACATCGTCCCCAGCCGACTTGACTCCATAGGACTATTGCTGCCTCGGGCACCTTATGGCCGTTCTGCTGTGAGTCTAGATTATAGAATGGGATGAAAAACTGATAGTGAATTGTAACGTTCAGGGCCACCTAATGACGATGGATCACTCAAATTGCGTCCCGAATCAATACATCGTCCTCCAGCCAACTTGTCTCCATAGGTCTATTGCTGCCTCGGGCACCTTATGGCACGCCTGCTGTGACTCAAAGATTTTCGAATCGGACGAAAAACTGATAGTGAATTGTAACGTTCAGGGCCTCCTAATGACGATGGAACACTCAAATTGCGTCCCGATTCAATACATCGTCCTCCAGCAGACTTGTCTCCATGCGTCTATTGCTGCCTCGGGCATCTTATGGCCGTTCTGCGGTGAGTCAAAGATTTTCGAATCGGATGAAAAACTGATAGTGAAATGTAACGTTCAGGGCCACCTAATGACGATGGATCACTCAAATTGCGTCCCGATTCAATACATCGTCCTCCAGCCGACTTGACTCCATGGGTCTATTGCTGCCTCGGGCACCTTATGGCCGTTCTGCTGTGAGTCTAGATTATCGAATGGGTCAAAAAACTGATAGTGAATTGTAACGTTCAGGGCCTCCTAATGACGATGGATCACTCAAATTGCGTCCCGATTCAATACATCGTCCTCCAGCAGACTTGTCTCCATGGGTCTATTGCTGCCTCGGGCACCTTATGGCCGTTCTGCTGTGAGTCTAGATTATCGAATGGGACGAAAAACTGATAGTGAATTGTAACGTTCAGGGCCACCTAATGACGATGGATCTCTCAAATTGCGTCCCGATTCAATACATCGTCCTCCAGCCGACTTGTCTCCATGGGTCTATTGCTGCCTCGGGCACCTTATGGCCGTTCTGCTGTGAGTCTAGATTATCGAATGGGACGAAAAACTGATAGTGAATTGTAACGTTCAGGGCCTCCTAATGACGATGGATCACTCAAATTGCGTCCCGATTCAATACATCGTCCTCCAGCCGACTTGACTCCATGGGTCTATTGCTGCCTCGGGCACCTAATGGCCGTTCTGCTGTGAGTCAAAGATTTTCGAATCGGACGAAAAACTGATACTGAATTGTAACATTCAGGGCCACCTAATGACGATGGACCACGCAAATTGCGTCCCGATTCAATACATCGTCCTCCAGCCGAGTTGACTCCATCGGTCTATTGCTGCCTCGGGCACCTTATGGCCGTTCTGCTGTGAGTCTAGATTATCGAATGGGACGAAAAACTGATAGTGAATTGTAACTTTCAGGGCCTCCTAATGACGATGGAACACTCAAATTGCGTCCCGATTCAATACATCGTCCTCCAGCAGACTTGTCTCCATGGGTCTATTGCTGCCTCGGGCACCTTATGGCCGTTCTGCTGTCAGTCAAAGATTTTCGAATCGGACGAAAAACTGATAGTGAATTGTAACGTTCAGGGCCACCTAATGACGATGGATCACTCAAATTGCGTCCCGATTCAATACATCGTCCTCCAGCCGACTTGACTCCATGGGTCTATTGCTGCCTCGGGCACCTTATGGCCGTTCTGCTGTGAGTCTAGATTATCGAATGGGACGAAAAACTGATAGTGAATTGTAACGTTCAGGGCCTCCTAATGACGATGGATCACTCAAATTGCGTCCCGATTCAATACATCGTCCTCCAGCAGACTTGTCTCCATGGGTCTATTGCGGCCTCGGGCACCTTATGGCCGTTCTGCTGTGAGTCTAGATTATCGAATGGGACGAAAAACTGATAGTGAATTGTAACGTTCAGGGCCACCTAATGACGATGGATCTCTCAAATTGCGTCCCGATTCAATACATCGTCCTCCAGCCGACTTGACTCCATGGGTCTATTGCTGCCTCGGGCACCTTATGGCCGTTCTGCTGTGAGTCTAGATTATCGAATGGGACGAAAAACTGATAGTGAATTGTAACGTTCAGGAACTCCTAATGACGATGGATCACTCAAATTGCGTCCCGATTCAATACATCGTCCTCCAGCCGACTTGACTCCATGGGTCTATTGCTGCCTCGGGCACCTTATGGCCGTTCTGCTGTGAGTCTAGATTATCGAATGGGACGAAAAACTGATAGTGAATTGTAACGTTCAGGGCCTCCTAATGACGATGGATCACTCAAATTGCGTCCCGATTCAATACATCGTCCTCCAGCAGACTTGTCTCCATGGGTCGATTGCTGCCTCGGGCACCTAATGGCCGTTCTGCTGTGAGTCAAAGATTTTCGAATCGGACGAAAAACTGATAGTGAATTGTAACATTCAGGGCCACCTAAGGACGATGGACCACGCAAATTGCGTCCCGATTCAATACATCGTCCTCCAGCCGAGTTGACTCCATGGGTCTATTGCTGCCTCGGGCACCTTATGGCCGTTCTGCTGTGAATCTAGATTATCGAATGGGACGAAAATCTGATAGTGAATTGTAACGTTCAGGGCCACCTAATGACGATGGATCACTCAAATTGCGTCCCGATTCAATACATCGTCCCCAGCCGACTTGACTCCATGGGACTATTGCTGCCTCGGGCACCTTATGGCCGTTCTGCTGTGAGGGTAGATTATAGAATGGGATGAAAAACTGATAGTGAATTGTAACGTTCAGGGCCACCTAATGACGATGGATCACTCAAATTGCGTCCCGAATCAATACATCGTCCTCCAGCAGACTTGTCTCCATAGGTCTATTGCTGCCTCGGGCACCTTATGTCCGTTCTGCTGTGAGTCAAAGATTTTCGAATCGGATGAAAAACTGATAGTGACTTGTAACGTTCAGGGCCACCTAATGACGATGGATCACTCAAATTGCGTCCCGATTCAATACATCGTCCTCCAGCCGACTTGACTCCATGGGTCTATTGCTGCCTCGGGCACCTTATGGCCGTTCTGCTGTGAGTCTAGATTATCGAATGGGTCAAAAAACTGATAGTGAATTGTAACGTTCAGGGCCTCCTAATGACGATGGATCACTCAAATTGCGTCCCGATTCAATACATCGTCCTCCAGCAGACTTGTCTCCATGGGTCTATTGCTGCCTCGGGCACCTTATGGCCGTTCTGCTGTGAGTCTAGATTATCGAATGGGACGAAAAACTGATAGTGAATTGTAACGTCAAGGGCCACCTAATGACGATGGACCACGCAAATTGCGTCCCGATTCAATACATCGTCCTCCAGCCGAGTTGACTCCATGGGTCTATTGCTGCCTCGGGCACCTTATGGCCGTTCTGCTGTGAATCTAGATTATCGAATGGGACGAAAAACTGATAGTGAATTGTAACGTTCAGAGCCACCTAATGAGTATGGATCACTCAAATTGCGTCCCGATTCAATACATCGTCCCCAGCCGACTTGTCTCCATGGGTATATTGCTGCCTCGGGCACCTTATGGCCGTTCTGCTGTGAGTCTAGATTATCGAATGGGACGAAAAACTGATAGTGAATTGTAACGTTCAGGGCCAGCTAATGACGATGGATCACTCAAATTGCGTCCTGATTCAATACATCGTCCTCCAGCAGACTTGTTTCCATGGGTCTATAGTTGCCTCGAGCACCTTATGGCCGTTCTGCTGTGAGTCAAAGATTTTCGAATCGGACGAAAAACTGATAGTGAATTGTAACTTTCTGGGCAACCTAATGACGATGGATCACTCAAATTGCGTCCCGATTCAATACATCGTCCTCCAGCCGAATTGTCTCCATGGGTCTAATGCTGCCTCGGGCACCTTATGGCCGTTCTGCTGTGAGTCAAAGATTTTCGAATCGGACGAAAAACTGATAGTATATTGGAACGTTCAGGGCCTCCTAATGACGATGGAACATTCAAATTGCGTCCCGATTCAATACATCGTCCTCCAGCGGACTTGTCTCCATTGGTCTATTGCTGCTTCGGGCACCTAATGGCCGTTCTGCTGTGAGTCAAAGACTTTCGAATCGGACGAAAAACTGAAAGTGAAATGTAACACTCAGGGCCACCTCTTGACGATTGACCACACAAATTGCGTCCCGATTAAATACATCGTCCTCCAGCCGAGTTGACTCCATGGGTCTATTGCTGCCTCGGGCACCTTATGGCCGTTCTGCTGTGAATCTAGATAATCGAATGGGACGAAAAACTGGTAGTGAATTGTAACGTTCAGGGCCACCTAATGACGATGGATCACTCAAATTGCGTCCCGATTCAATACATCGTCCTCCAGCCGACTTGTCTCCATGGGTCTATTGCTGCCTCGGGCACTTTATGGCCGTTCTGCTGTGAGTCTAGATTATCGAATGGGACGAAAAACTGATAGTGAATTGTAACTTTCAGGGCCACCTAATGACGATGGATCACTCAAATTGCGTCCCGATTCAATACATCGTCCTCCAGCAGACTTGTCTCCATGGGTCTATTGCTGCCTCGGGCACCTTATGGCAGTCCTGTTGTGACTCATAGATTTTCGAATCGGACGAAAAACTGATAGTGAATTGTATCGTTCAGGGCCTCCTAATGACGATGGATCACTCAAATTGCGTCCCGATTCAATAGATCGTCCACCAGCCGACTTGTCTCCATGGGTCTATTGCTGCCTCGGGCACCTTATGGCCGTTCTGCTGTGAGTCAAAGATTTTCGAATCGGACGAAAAACTGATAGTGAATTGTAACGTTCAGGGCCTCCTAATGACGATGGAACACTCAAATTGCGTCCCGATTCAGTACATCGTCCTCCAGCCGACATGACTCCATGGGTCTATTGCTGCCTCAGGCACCTTATGGCCGTTCTGCTGTGAGTCTAGATTATCGAATGGGACGAAAAACTGATAGTGAATTGTAACGTTCAGGGCCACCTAATGACGATGGATCACTCAAATTGCGTCCCGATTCAATATATCGTCCTCCAGCAGACTTGTTTCCATGGGTCTATTGTTGCCTCGGGCACCTTATGGCCGTTCTGCTGTGAGTCAAAGATTTTCGAATCGGACGAAAAACTGATAGTGAATTGTAACTTTCTGGGCAACCTAATGACGATGGATCACTCAAATTGCGTCCCGATTCAATACATCGTCCTCCAGCCGACTTGTCTCCATGGGTCTAATGCTGCCTCGGGCACCTTATGGCCGTTCTGCTGTGAGTCAAAGATTTTCGAATCGGACGAAAAACTGATAGTAAATTGGAACGTTCAGGGCCTCCTAATGACGATGGAACATTCAAATTGCGTCCCGATTCAATACATCGTCCTCCAGCGGACTTGTCTCCATTGGTCTATTGCTGCTTCGGGCACCTAATGGCCGTTCTGCTGTGAGTCAAAGACTTTCGAATCGGACGAAAAACTGAAAGTGAAATGTAACACTCAGGGCCACCTCTTGACGATTGACCACACAAATTGCGTCCCGATTAAATACATCGTCCTCCAGCCGAGTTGACTCCATGGGTCTATTGCTGCCTCGGGCACCTTATGGCCGTTCTGCTGTGAATCTAGATAATCGAATGGGACGAAAAACTGGTAGTGAATTGTAACGTTCAGGGCCACCTAATGACGATGGATCACTCAAATTGCGTCCCGATTCAATACATCGTCCTCCAGCCGACTTGTCTCCATGGGTCTATTGCTGCATCGGGCACTTTATGACCGTTCTGCTGTGAGTCTAGATTATCGAATGGGACGAAAAACTGATAGTGAATTGTAACTTTCAGGGCCACCTAATGACGATGGATCACTCAAATTGCGTCCCGATTCAATACATCGTCCTCCAGCAGACTTGTCTCCATGGGTCTATTGCTGCCTCGGGCACCTTATGGCAGTCCTGTTGTGACTCATAGATTTTCGAATCGGACGAAAAACTGATAGTGAATTGTATCGTTCAGGGCCTCCTAATGACGATGGATCACTCAAATTGCGTCCCGATTCAATAGATCGTCCACCAGCCGACATGTCTCCATGGGTCTATTGCTGCCTCGGGCACCTTATGGCCGTTCTGCTGTGAGTCAAAGATTTTCGAATCGGACGAAAAACTGATAGTGAATTGTAACGTTCAGGGCCTCCTAATGACGATGGAACACTCAAATTGCGTCCCGATTCAATACATCGTCCTCCAGCAGATTTGTCTCCATGGGTCGATTGCTGCCTGGGGCACCTTATGGCCGTTCTGCTGTGAGTCAAAGATTTTCGAATCGGACGAAAAACTGATAGTAAATTGGAACGTTCAGGGCCTCCTAATGACGATGGAACACACAAATTGCGTCCCGATTCAGTACTTCGTCCACTAGCCGACTTGACTCCATGGGACTATTGCTGCCTCGGGCACCTTATGGCCGCTCTGCTGTGAGTCTAGATTATAGAATGGGATGAAAAACTGATAGTGAATTGTAACTTTCAGGGCCACCTAATGACGATGGATCACTCAAATTGCGTCCCGATTCAATACATCGTTTTCCAGCAGACTTGTCTCCATGGGTCTATTGCTGCCTCGGGCACCTTATGCCAGGCCTGCTGTGACTCAAAGATTTTCGAATCGGACGAAAAACTGATAGTGAATTGTAACTTTCAGGGCCACCTAATGACGATGGATCACTCAAATTGCGTCCCGATTCAGTACATCGTCCTCCAGCCGACCTGACTCCATGGGTCTATTGCTGCCTCAGGCACCTTATGGCCGTTCTGCTGTGAGTCTAGATTATCGAATGGGACGAAAAACTGATAGTGAATTGTAACGTTCAGGGCCACCTAATGACGATGGATCACTCAAATTGCGTCCCGATTCAATATATCGTCCTCCAGCAGACTTGTATCCATGGGTCTATTGTTGCCTCGGGCACCTTATGGCCGTTCTGCTGTGAGTCAAAGATTTTCGAATCGGACGAAAAACTGATAGTGAATTGTAACTTTCAGGGCAACCTAATGACGGTGGATCACTCTAATTGCGTCCCGATTCAATACATCGTCCTCCAGCCGACTTGTCTCCATGGGTCTAATGCTGCCTCGGGCACCTTATGGCCGTTCTGCTGTGAATCAAAGATTTTCGAATCGCACGAAAAACTGATAGTAAATTGGAACGTTCAGGGCCTCCTAATGACGATGGAACACTCAAATTGCGTCCCGATTCAATACATCGACCTCCAGCGGACTTGTCTCCATTGGTCTATTGCTGCTTCGGGCACCTAATGGCCGTTCTGCTGTGAGTCAAAGACTTTCGAATCGGACGAAAAACTGAAAGTGAAATGTAACACTCAGTGCCACCTAATGACGATTGACCACGCAAATTGCGTCCCGATTCAATAATTCGTCCTCCAGCCGAGTTGACTCCATGGGTCTATTGCTGCCTCGGGCACCTTATGGCCGTTCTGCTGTGAGTCTAGATTATCGAATGGGATGAAAAACTGATAGTGAAATGTAACGTTCAGGGCCACCTAATGACGTTGGATCACTCAAATTGTGTCCCGATTCTATACATCGTCCTCCAGGAGACTTGTCTCCATGGGTCTATTGCTGCCTCGGGCACCTTATGGCAGACCTGTTGTGACTCAAAGATTTTCGAATCGGACGAAAAACTGATAGTGAATTGTAACGTTCAGGGCCTCCTAATGACGATGGAACACTCAAATTGCGTCCCGATTCAATACATCGTCCTCCAGCAGACTTGTCTCCATGGGTCTATTGCTGCCTCGGGCACCTTATGGCCGTTCTGCTGTGAGTCAAAGATTTTCGAATCGGACGAAAAACTGATAGTGAATTGTAACATTCAGCGCCACCTAATGACGATGGACCACACAAATTGCGTCCCGATTCCGTACATCGTCCTCCAGCCGATCTGACTCCATGGGTCTATTGCTGCCTCGGGCACCTTATGGCCGTTCTGCTGTGAGTCTAGATTATCGAATGGGACGAAAAACTGATAGTAAATTGTAACGTTCAGGGCAACCTAATGACGATGGATCACTCAAATTGCATCCCGATTCAATACATCGTCCTCCAGCAGACTTGTCTCCATGGGTTTATTGCTGCCTCGGGCGCCTTATGGCCGTTCTGCTGTGAGTCAAAGATTTTCGAATCGGACGAAAAACTGATAGTGAATTGTAACTTTCAGGGCCACCTAATGACGATGGATCACTCAAATTGCGTCCCGATTCAATACATCGTCCACCAGCCGACTTGTCTCCATGGGTCTATTGCTGCCTCGGGCACCTTATGGCCGTTCTGCTGTGAGTCAAAGATTTTCGAATCGGACGAAAAACTGATAGTGAATTGTAACGTTCAGGGCCTCCTAATGACGATGGAACAGTCAAATTGCGTCCCGATTCAATACATCGTCCTCCAGCAGACTTGTCTCCATGCGTCTATTGCTTCCTCGGGCACCTCATGGCCGTTCTGCTGTGAGTCTAGATTATCGAATGTTTCGAAAAACTGATAGTGAATTGTAACGTTCAGGGCCACCTAATGACGATGGATCTCTCAAATTGCGTCCCGATTCAATACATCGTCCTCCAGCCGACTTGACTCCTTGGGTCTATTGCTGCCTCGGGCACCTTATGGCCGTTCTGCTGTGAGTCTAGATTATCGAATGGGACGAAAAACTGATAGTGAATTGTAACGTTCAGGGCCTCCTAATGACGATGGATCACTCAAATTGCGTCCCGATTCAATACATCGTCCTCCAGCCGACTTGACTCCATGGGTCTATTGCTGCCTCGGGCACCTTATGGCCGTTCTGCTGTGAGTCTAGATTATCGAATGGGACGAAAAACTGATAGTGAATTGTAACGTTCAGGGCCTCCTAATGACGATGGATCACTCAAATTGCGTCCCGATTCAATACATCGTCCTCCAGCAGACTTGTCTCCATGGGTCGATTGCTGCCTCGGGCACCTAACGGCCGTTCTGCTGTGAGTCAAAGATTTTCGAAGCGGACGAAAAACTGATAGTGAATTGTAACATTCAGGGCCACCTAATGACGATGGACCACGCAAATTGCGTCCCGATTCAATACATCGTCCTCCAGCCGAGTTGACTCCATGGGTCTATTGCTGCCT